>NC_081297.1:144259530-145509530 GCF_030435805.1 Mustela lutreola | reverse complement strand
GGGGAGCATCCCTTACCTGAAGTGATGGGGAGTTGTTGGGACTGATGGCTTCCACGGGAGCTACGACAGCAGGGAGTGCCAACAAGGTCCTAGTGCTTTGGTGGGATTTTTGTTGTGACTACCTAATTAGGTAGAACTAGAAGCAAAGAGAGCAAAATAAGTCGCCTCCTGTGGGTAAAGACACTCAGAGCTGTCGTGTGCTAGCGGATGGGCTAGGTTTTGCTGCAGTGACAACCATCCCCCATCTTAAAGGCTGACACGATGGTGGTTTACTTCTCGTTCAGCTGAGGGTACAGGTGGTTGTCCAGATTACCTGGCCTTTGGGTGGCACCTTGGTTTTCCTGATGGATGGAGTCTTCTCCTGCCTGAGGCTATAGCACCTGGAAAACACCACCTTGTCTTCCGTGGGGCGTGGGAAGGGGGCACTGGGCACTTCAGAGGCCTGGGAAATGGCTCTCCTCATACCTGCTCCTGTCTCAGTGGTCAGCTCTAGTCCCGTGGCCACTCCCACATTCAAGGACCAGGAAGTACAGTGTGGACGACACCAGGAAGGTCTCCCAAGTCACTGCCACTCTGTTACATACAGGTACTTGGACGAGCCAGTGGAGTTCCGAAGCAGCTCTTTTTCTAGCTGGGAAGACAGTTCAGACTCCTACTGGAGAAAAGAGACCATCAAAGATGCTGACGCCATCCTGAAGACCACAGGCTATTCAGACAGGTACGAACACAAAGCAGAGGGAGTGGAACTCGTGAGGCCACACATCTCTAGGGAAATTCTCTAAAAATTAGTCAATGATTTTATTCAACAATCGCAAGAATATTCTTTGCATCCTGGTCTCTTTTCTACCACTGCGGTCTTGCCTTTCCAGAATGTCCTATAAATGGAATCATACAGTAACTGGCCTTGTAGACAGGCTTTTTTTTTTCTTTTCCTAGTGCATTTGAGACTCTGGTCGTGATGTTGTGTGTCTTCCTCTTCTCTGTTGAGTCATTTCTCTGTTCACCTGCCGAAGGACCATCTCTAGTTGTTCGTGATTATGAATGAAACACTTTTTACCCTCCTGTCCAAACCAGGTTGCTGTTGAGAGTACAAGGAGACATGACGAGGGTTGGACAAGAGGTGCAGCCTGGGCGTGTGCTGGGTGACAGGAGGATTCTCCTTTGGTGTCCCGCGTGATGTGGGGTCACAGCTAACGTTCATTACCACGTGCTCGGTGTTTACTGATGGCTCTGTGGTGCCGACGAGTGAGATGACTGGGCTGTTTAAATAGGAAAATTCCTTCAGATGTTGGGTGCTTTGGATATTTATTCATGTTTTTATTAGAATTTTCAGACTTTTTAAAGTGGTCTGGAATCCTTTTACAAAATGACCACTGTCAGCTTTTTAAAAATAAAATGGCATTGATATGCATTATAAATGAGAAATGCATTTGCCTCACCTCAAATTAGTTTAACCTATTTGGTCTGGATTTTTTTGTTTGTTTTCATTTTATGTGCTGAGAACACATTAGGATCCATACTTTCAGCGAATCCCGAGTACATACAACAGTATTATTTACTGCAGCCCGGTCCTGTGCTTCACATCCCCAGAACGTATTCTCTTGTAAATGCAAGTTTGAAGTCTTTGAATATCTGCCCATTTCCCCTACCTCCAGCCCATGGGAAACACTGTTCTACTCTGTTTCTGTGAGTTTGACATTTATTTATTTGACAGACAGAGATCACAAGTAGGCAGAGGGGGGGCGGGGGAAGCAGGCTCCCCTCTGAGCAGAGAGCCTGATGTGAGGCTCGATCCCAGGACCCTGAGATCATGACCCAAGCTAAAGGCAGAGGCTTTAACCCACTGAGCCACCCAGGCGCCCCGAGTTTGACTTTTTTAAAAAATATTTTATTTATTTGAGAGAAAGAGAGAGAGCACAAGCAGGCAGGGGTGGAAGAGGAAGGGCAGAGAGAGAAGCAGATTCCCCACTGAGCAGGAAGCCCTAGGTGGGATTCAGTCCCAGGACCCCAAAGTCATGACCCAAGCCAAAGGCAGACACTAAACCAATGGAGCCACCCAGGTGCCCCGACTTTTTTTTAAATTTTAGGTTCCACATAGAAATGAAATTGTACAGTATTTTTCTTTCTCTTATAATATTTATTTCACTTAGCACAATGTCCTCCAGGTTCATCCATGTTGTCCCAAATGGCAGGATTCCCTTTTTTTAATGGCCGAGTAGTGTTCCATTGAGTACGTATTTTCGTGCCCGTTCATCCGTCAACAGACACTTAGACTGTTTCCGGGTCTCGGCCACCGTGAACGACGCTGCAGTGAACTTGGGAGGGCAGAGATCTCGAGGTCCGGACGTTGTTTGCTTCGCTCAACGCCCAGAGGCGGGATTGCCGGGTTAAGTGGTCCTGTTTCAGTGCGGCGCGGGCGTCTGTGCTAATTCACATTCATTCCCACCAGCAGCGCACAGGGCTTCCTTTTCTCCACTTCCCATCCGTACGCGGCTCTTCTGGTAATTGCCAGCCGAGCACGCGTGAGCGGGCGTCTCACTTGTGGTTCTGATTTGCATTTCCCTGACGATGAGTGACGTGGAGCATCTTTTCAGATACTCGTTGGCCGTACACTAACTGCTTGGAACTGCTTTTGCTGTGTTTCATACTTTCTGGTGCGTTGTGTTTCCATTGTCATTTGTTTCAAGAGATTTTCATTGCCCTTTTGATTTCTTCTTTGCCCCGCTGGTTGTCCAGGAGTGTGTTGTTAACTTGTGAATTTTCCAGGTTTCCTCTGGTTGTTGATTTCTACTGCCAACCATTATGGTTGCAAGACACTTAATAGGACTTCAGTCTTGACTTGGGAAGATCTAGCATATGATGTAAATGTGTTTTGTGACCTGATAAATGATTTTTCCTGGAGAATGTTCTGTGTGTGTGCTTGAAAATCTGCGTTCTGCTGCTATTAGATGGAACGTCTGGGACATGCCCGTTTGTCCATTTGGTCTATGGTATTGTTCAAGTCCAATTTTTCTTGATCTTCTGTCTGAGTGATGTGTCCACTACTGAAAGTGGGGATCTGATGTCTTCTGCCGTGATCGCAGGGCTCTTTGTCCCCTCAGATCTGTTAGTATTTGTGTCATCAATTTAGGGGAGCCCCTCTGTGCTTACAGTTATTACATCCTCCTGACGAATTGACCTCTTTCTTATTACATAATGACCTTTGTCTCCTGTTACAGTTTTTGTATTTTATTTTTATTTTATTTTATTATTTATTTTGAGGCAGGGAGGAGCAGAGGGAGAGGGAGACAGTCTCTATCAGACACCCCGCTGGGTGTGGAGCCTGACATGGGGCTTGACCCCACGACCCCAAGATCATGACCTGAGCCGAAATCATGAGTCAGACACTCAACCCCCTGTGCCACCCAGGTGCCCCTCCGTTCACGTTCGTATGTTGTTAGTTACCATTCATCAGTGCAGCTCGCACCGCTCCTTTCGGCATTTCTGTGATGCCAGTCTGGTGGCCGGCAGGGCGCCCTGTCTTGTTGGTGTTCCCGCACTTGGGGTATGTTGTCCCACTGTCCCCTGGCCTGCTGGCTTTCTGCCGAAAAGTCTGCTGGGGGCCCTACAGGGATTCCATTGTACGTGAAGAGTTTTTTTTCTCGCAGCTTTCAAAAATTTTCTTTTCCTCATGCTCTGCTTTTTATTCCCGTGACTTACGCATTTTGAAACTGGAGACCTGCATCTCCCTTTCACCCGCTTCGCTCACCCCCTCTTAGGCCTTCTGTCGGGTTATCGTCATTTGTTCTCTGTGGTTTTAATTCTTTTTTTCTATTTGTTTTTTGTGGGGTTTTTTGGTTTGTTTTGGTTTTAGTTCTGAATCTGCCTTTTGTTTGTTTATTCTTTTTGCTTTTAGATTCCATTGGAGTCATGTGGGATTTATCGTTCTCTCTTTTTGTCTTTGATTTTTGACAGTTTTATTAAAATGTATCTTAGTGAAGATCTCTTTGGATTGAATCCCTTTGGGGACTTTGAGCGTTATGTACCTGAATTCCCACGTCTTCAGATTTGAGAAGTATATAGTCATTATTTCTTTAAATAAGCTTTTGCCCTTTTCTCCTCTCTTCTCTTGATGGAGTTGATTCTCTCATATTGTATTATCGCTTTCCCCATAATACGTACATTTTTTTCATATGGTGTCCCATAATTCACATAGGTTTTCTTCCCCTTTTCATTCTTTTTTCTTTTTTCTCCTACCGGGGTAATTTTAAATGACCTGTCTTCGAGTTCACAAATTCTTTCTTCTGCTGGGTTAAGTCTGCCACTGACGTCCACTGTTGGATTTCTCAGCTCCAGAGTTTCTGTCTGATTCAGTTTTATGATTCTGTCTCCATGTTGAACTGCTAGTTTTGCTGGTGTACTGTTTTCCTGATTTTGTCGAGTTGGATGTGTTCTTGTAGGTTGCTGAACTTTCTTAAAATAATTACTTTGAGGGGTGCCTGGGTGGCTCAGTGGATTAAGCCACTGCCTTCGGCTCAGGTCTTGATCTCAATGAGCGGGGAACCTGCTTCCCCTTCTCTCTCTGCTTGACTCTCTGCCTACTTGTGATCTCTCTCTCTGTCAAATAAATAAATAAAATCTTAAAAAAAAAATTACTTTGAAATCTGTCGGGCAATTCCTTGGGGTCAGTTATTGGAGAATTATTGCGTCCCTTCTGTGGCATCTCATTTCCTCGATTTTTCATGCTCCTTGGGGTCTTGCATTGCTGTCTTTGCATTTGAAGAAGCGTCACCCCCTTCTGTCTCTACTGATTGGCTTGGGGTGACAGATGCCTTCAGCAGCAGACATGCTAGGGATTCTGAAGCTTTCACAGACCTTTCCTTTTTTTTTTTTTTTTAAATTAAATTAGCATATAATATATTATTGGTTTCAGGGATACAGGTTCATGATTCATCAGTCCTACACACTTCACAGCACCCACCATAGCACATACCCTCTATTGTCCATCACGCAGCCTCTGATGAGTACTGCTGTGCTTCTGGCATCTCCCAGCCCCTAAGCCATGCAGATCACCTCAGTGTTCCGGGTAGGGTGGGAAAGAAGCGGCCTCCTGTGCAGTGCCCCCCACAGCTGGGAAATCAGGCACCCACTTACCACCCTCCCACCTCCCACTGTGGGAGATACTGTGGGCCAAGTGGATCTCCAGTGGTGCTAAGCTGTTTCAGTGGGGGGCGGGGGCAGGTGGTGACCCAGGCAAAGCAAAACTGTTCCTCTTACCCTCTTCAGTGGGTCTGATCTTGGATTATTTGCTCCAGCAGTGTGCTGGGACCTGTCTGCTGCTCTCCTGCACACCCATGAAGGCATTCTTGCCTGTGGACGATGGCCAAAATTGGTGTTCTATAGGGGGTGATGATGGCAAAAAATTTCTATTCCCTTGTCTTGCTGACATCACTCCTGTTTTGGCCATTGTTCATTGTAGATCTACTGCTCGCCGTAAGCCAGACTATGAGCCAGTTGGAAATACAGATGAGGCTCAGAAGAAGTTCGGGAATGTCAAAGCCATATCATCAGATATGTACTTCGGAAGACAAGCCCAAGCTGATGTAAGTGTCCGGAGAGTTTGCATGTGGGCCCCGCAGAGCAGGAAGCGAGCAGAGACATGAGGGTCAGGGCAAGAGGTGATAGGCGCAGAACGAGGTGGACTCGGGCTGCGAGAGGCCGCTGCCCCTGGGAGCTGGCATTAGGACTGGAACCCAGGTCTTTCTGACCACTCCCCCAGGCAGCCCCAGCTGGATGCACAGCTGGCAGGTAGGGACCAGGTCTCATGTTTCTCTAATTCCTTTCTCAGTATTTTGAACAGACATCCATTTCCTATCTTTGGAATAAATTTCCAGCAATTTTCAATGCAGATGTAATTTACTTAATTTTTAAATTATTATTAATGAAGTTAAAGAAAGTAGACATGTTTTTGGAGGGTAGATATACTTACCTTCAGGTTGTTGCATCTTAAGGAGTCTCGCCAAGCAGAGGGATCTTACGGCAACAAGGGGGCCCTGAGGCTTTGTTCTAACGTAGGCGCACCTGCTCCGAGCTCTGGGCGGGGCACGTCACTGACTGACGTGTCCTCCTGGCTCTCCGCTTTCCCCTCGTACTCAGCAGTGCTCATATGTCGGCTCTGAGCTGATGGTTTTTGCATAATTGCTCACGGTCTTTGGAACCTAACGTTTCCTATTCCTTGTCTTCTCCAGTATGAGACCAGGGCTCGGCTGGAGAGGCTTTCGGCGAGTTCCTCCATAAGCTCAGCCGATCTGTTCGACGAGCAGCAGAAGCAGCCGGCAGGTACGGGGTGTGGGACAGTTTGTGGGGGGCGGGGGGGAGCAGCTCACAAGCTTGGTGGCTGCTGTGTCCACGGCACCAATGCAGTTTCTATGCACAGAACTTCATACTTTTCTTTCACTCTTTCTTTTTTTTTGAGGATTTTATTTGTTTGACTGAGAGGAGAGAGACAGCCAGAGAGGGACACAAGCAGGGGGCAGTGGTAGAGGGAGAAGCAGGTTTCCCACCAAGTAGGGAGCCCAATGCAGGGCTCGATTCCAGGACCCTGGGGTCGTGACCTGAGCCGAAGGCAGATGCTTAATGACTGAGCCACCCAGGTGCCCCAAACTTTGTACTTTTCCAAGATTATCAGCAACTGTTATATGATGCTTTTCCTCCTCTGTGAGTTAGAGCAGAAATTACTGTTATTCCAGGCTTTGTGTATCAGGAAACTGGGTCACAACATTTCACCAGCATCCCCTAGGTTGCCTGGCAAATCTTCCTAAAACAGTGTCTCCTAGTCCATTGGGAACGTGGTGTCTGATGTGTGGTATCGCGGCCTTGCAGGGGGGCAGCTCTGGGCTCCTAGCGTCACTGGTCACTCCCTGCCTAAGACCTTGAGCCTTTCATAGCACTTATAGCCTCCAATTCTCCTCTGTGAAGTGGCTGGGTAGTATGTTCCTCACAAGGTGACACTGAGGCTTCAGTCACGTGGGGGTCTGGCGCGGGGCCCGAGGGAGGCATAAGCAGATAGAAAGGGGACTGCACAAGGCTCCGTCTTCCAGGGAAGGCAGAATGTGGCCTTGGGAACAGACAGCTGGAGAGGAACTTGCTGTCTCCCCAACCCTCTTAGGGTCCAGACCCCCTTGAGGAGAGTCTGGGAGCCGCAGAGAGGGCCCCTCAGAGCCCGGGCCCACCATGGACACCCAGAGCCCTGCCACTCTCCACTTGTGCCTCTGGGTTCTTGAGCCGTGTTGGATCCCGCCCCCAGCCTCAGCCAGGCCGCAGGGCTAGGGGACGGCTATGTTCCCTCCTGTGTCACAGCTAAGGGTCAAGGAGCAGTGTCCTCTGGGGTCATTTCAGGAACTCGCTCAGCAGGGGAGCCCAAGGGGAGGGGGTCTCCCAGCTCCAGGACCACCTGCTCTCCCTCGCTCCCGGCCCTGGAGGGGCTGCCCGCGGGCACAGCTGACCGGCGTGGGCAGCCACCAACAACGGCTGTTTTCTGAGTCCAGTTGAAACGGCCTCAAGAGAGAAGGTCATAGGGCCGACCCGAGTGCCTGGGACCTTCAGAGATGGGGTGCGGGGATGTCAGAGGATCCCGCGGCCCTCGGAGCACAGTGAGCGCGCCGGGTTGCCGGCTGCTGTGGGAAGGAGCGCCCCAGCCTGGAGAGTCCACCGACCCCAGGGACGGGTGGGGGTGCTCGATGCTGCACCTCGGCCTCACACAGTGGGGTGGGGGCTCTCCGCAGGCCCCTTTCTGAGCTGTTTTCTACACTGAGTCCGGGTGGGGGCAGGGGTGGCTCCCGGACGTGTGTTCTCACCTCAAGGCTCTCAGCGTCCTGGCCTCTTGTCCAGGCAACTTCCTTCTCGGCCTGCCCCAGCAGAGGGGTGCTGGCCCTGCACCCCCCGGGAGGGGATGCTCTCCACAGCCCCACGCACGGCCCCCCACCGTGGGCCTGTTCTGGGTCACCTCACAGCCCTAGTAGGAGTCAGATCAGCCCGGAGAACCTGACCTGTTGAAAATCGCCCCCCACCCAGCTGTGTGTGTTTTTGTAATTCAAGTTGTTGGAAGTTTTGTCCTGAAACATTGTTTGTTAGGAGAAAAAAAAAAAAAAGCAAAAAAAATATTTGGAGATCAGATGAAAACAGCCTTTCCAATTGTTGAAGGAAAATCGTGGTCGGCCTGTGTTTACTTTCCTGTCCCCTTTCAGAGAACAAAGGCCCTTTAATTGTTTGGGCCTTGTGTGGGTCCCAGACTCCATCCCTGGGAACTCACGGTCAAGGTGAAGGTGCCCCCTGGCATGCCCACAGAGGGTGCCTCCTCTCCCCGGCCCCCCGCCCTCTCCCCTCCGACCAAGCGCACGGCTCCGACCATGGCCACCCTCACTGTGGCTCTTCCATCAGGCCCGTCTGAAAAGTTGCCTTCAGGAACTGGCCCAAATGCAAGGGCATTGAACAGCTCTTATTAAATATTTACTTCTTATTTGGAGTGGGTTTCAGCAAACAGCAAAAGCTGGTTTAAGAGACTGTTCTGAGACTATTCTGTGTTGCTTACGTTGGAAGCTTTCCCGTCTATGACATATCAGTGTCATCGAGTAGATCCTGATAAACCTTTATAATTTCTTTGTGGTGGGGGGGACAGGTCCGGATCTGAAAGGCCTCCTGGTGAGTAAAATGCTTCCTGGGGATGTGGTTAACCCAAGAGTCCTGATGTTGACTGAGGGTGTTTCCCTTTCAGGGTCTTGAAAGGGCCAGATGAGAAACAGCCGCACGCACCCACAGCCCGTCTGGCCCAGTGTCGGTCCCCGTGGTCACACCCCAGAGCAGGGTCAGCTGGGGGACGTGGGACTGCCATCAACCGTGCGGACTTGCATGGCGGCCCCTAAGTGCGTGGAAGGACCGCGGAGGCCCCTTTGGGAGCAGCCCTGGAGCAGAAGTGGCTCCGGGCAGAAGCCTCTCCCCTCGAGGTGGTTCTTACACGCTGGCTCGGTGCGCCCTTCAGGTTGCGTGTTTGCTCCTGTCCCCTCGGGGCGCCTCAGCTACCCACCCTTTCCTCTTCACTCAGGCCCTGAGCCCGGGCACGCGGCCTCTTCAGGGCCTGCAGATCTTTGAGCATTGGTGGTTCTGTCTGGTCCGTGGGTGACCGTGTGTGCCCTGCGTCATAGATGTGTGGTGGCCTTGCCAGCCCAGATTCGGTGGCAGACTGGGGTGTTGGTGACGTCTATGGGGCTGCTGGGCTGGTCGCAAACGGTGCCCCCGCAGCCCTCTGTTCCTTCCGAAACTCGGCACTCCTGTCACCGCGGGCCTCCTTTCTCTCCATTCGTCTCTGTTTCAGGGAAATGGGTACGTGATGTTTCACGGCAGCCTTACTGTTTGAGGAGCCGGGAACTGCCCTGCGCTCCTCCCGCTCCTGCCCTACAGAGCTGCCCTCCCGCTTGTCCCCGCCTCCCGCTGGGTTTTCAGAGTTCACCCTGGTCACAGGGGGGTCCAGTCCTGCCCCTGGCTGGCGTGCAGCTCCGCCGCCGAGCGCCAGCTGGTGCCTGGCTCCCGTCTGCCCTTCCCGGAGTGGCGCGCACCGCCCTGTGCACTCCCCGGAGCCAGGCCTTCCGAGGACCCTCTCCCCCTCTGCAGCCGGAGCCCACCTGGGATAGGACCTGTCCGACCTCGTCTCTGCATGCTGGGCGCAGAGAAAGGCCCTGGGGTCTACGGAGCACATGAGTGCTCTAGGGCCGTGGGGCACAGCCCCAGGCCCCCGCCATGGTGTTAGCGCCCCTTCCAGCACAGCTCGGAACAGATTTTGCGACAGCTGTGAGGTCGCGGGGCCTGCGCGGGGCAGCAGTGACGGGCTGCCCTCCCCGCCCGAGCTGTGAGAGCCAGTGCATGCCTGCGCCTGCTCTGCTGTGAGGCTTCTGGAAGCTTGTGTCGAGGGTCACCCCCAGGCCTGCATCTCGAGCAGCTGTGCCAGGCAGACCCCTGCCGACCCACGGTGGGCACGGGCAAGTGTTCGCTGGTGTCCCTGGCCTTGCGGACCCGACGTTGGGGCCTCCACACTGATGGCCTCTGCCCGGGCCTGGACCCTCCAGGGCCTCTTTCCCTCTTGCCATCTTCCCCATGGCTTGAGCCAGAATCCTGGGAGTCAATCATCCATCATTTCTCTCTTTGCCAGCAACTGCCCACCCCCCCAACAGCCAGTTGATCCAGAAGCCTCCTGGGGACACTCAGACGCATCCCTCCCTGCCACGGACTTGGGCTCCGCAGCAGAAATGCCAAGACAGGCTCTGACTGTGGCCACGCTCTCTTCCTGTTGTCAGTGGATTGTCCGCCTCAACGAGTAGCAGCGATAGGGCACGTGACCTAGACCCCGGGTCGGGGAGCCTCTTCCTGAGGAAGCAGCTCGGGCTGTCATTTCCTGGAGCCCCGTGTGCGGCCGAGCTCTTAGCCGGTGCTTCAGCCCTCAGTGGGGACACGGCACCCAGATGCTGCGGAGGAAGGAGGCTTCACACCCACAGCGGACCTCCAGTCGAGCCTAGGGCCGCGGGCGGAGGGTGGGAAGGCGCCTCCTTGCCGGGGACCTGGCAGCTGCTCTGGGAGTTAGCAGGCTGCTTACGTTCCCCGGGGCTTAGCTCGTTAGTGAGGTTGAAGGAAGGAAGGTGCATGTTAATAGAGGCTGAATCAGATCCGAGTTTGTTTCTCTCTCTCGTGTGATTCTGGGGGACAGTTCAGGATGTGCATGATGTTCCCAGATGCCACGGAGCCAGGCGCTTTTCCTCCTTACTGCTCACGACCTCCACGTTGTACTTCACCTCACGCCAATGATGGCTGCTCGAGCCCCAGGCATCACACCTGCATCCCAGGCAGCAGGAAGGAGGAAGAGGGCGAGGAAACACCAGGCCCCAGCCCTGTAAGGCCCTTCAGTTCTGGTCACACCAGTGACCAGAACTCTGTCTCCTGGACACACCTTGTTGTGGGGTTAGAACTGGGGAAGGGGGGTAGTGACGCTGGGAAGCTGGTGTCATGTCAGGGCCCCTTGCGGGCTGCACGTGGTCGGGGAGGGGTCATAGCCCGGAGCGTCTGCCTTAGCTGCGCTCGCCTCCTCACACATTTCTCCAGTTGGAAACTGTAGGTGGACACGCTCCTGCTGTCCCCACTGCCAACCCCTGCTCCAGACCCACCCAGCCCCCTGGGCCTCACTGGGTGGTGGCGCGGCTGGAACCCTGGCCCTGTGTACTCAGGATCTCACGCTGGCTCCTTATTGGCTCTAAAGACCCAGCTTTAGTGGCTGAGCTGGGATTTGAACCTGAGATCCAGTGGCTGGGCTGGGCCTCCACTCTGTTACAGCAAAGGCCCCTCCCTGCAGGGTGGACACGGGAGCCGTGCTGTGGGTTAACACAGCGTCCCTTCCTGGCAGCGTCCATGCAGAAGGATACACTCGTCCCTTTCATGTGTTCTTGGGAAGGGGACTGGCTTCTGTTGCTGAAAGGGCAGGTGGGTGCGCGTGGCAGTGCGGGGCCGCTGGGCGTGGCTCCCCAGAGGTCCTGCAGGGTTGGGGCCCCCGAGCCCCTCCCGCTCCTCGTCACACCTCCGTGACAAAGGTCCGCCACGAGAGCCTGCTTGTCAGCTTGGGTTCGCACCCCTTGTCGTGATAACACTGACGCTCTCCACCTGCGTCGGTGGAAACGCGCCTCTGCTTGTGTCGGGCACCCATCGTGGATGCCGAGAAACCCAGCCGCGGCGGCCTCGGGAAGGAAGGCAGGGCGTCTGGCTCTACCCAGCGAGCCGGGCTCCAGCTCAGAGTCTCAGAACAGCCTCAGGGAGACACTTAGGCTCTGGCTTCCCTGGGGACCCTCCCTTCCTCCTGCCCTGTGGCATGCTTCCTCTCCCACCCCCACACTTGGCAAGACAGGGATCTGGTGGCTGCAACAGAGCCTTGGCCCCCACGCTGGAGCCTGACCCTTGACCCCGGAGCAAGTGGACAGTTCCTCTCCCTTGGAGATACACAAGGCCCAGGAAGGCTCTGATTGGCCAGGCCTGGGTCCCATGCCCACCCCTCTGACCGGAGTCCCGGGGGCTCCCTGGAGGAAGGAGGGGGGCTTGCACAGAAACAGGGGGAAGGGGTGCTGAGCACGTGCGAAGTAGAGATGTCTGCCCGTCTGCCCTTTACCGAGTACTTACCTGTCGGATCTGGTGTTGAACACCTTCGGGGGGGCGGGGGGGACCAGGAACCCAGAGACGCTGAGGAAGCTCTCCACAGACACACAGCTTCAAAGTGCAGGGCCAGCTTTGAACCCCTGTTGGCCGCAAGGCCCAGCACTGCATCTCCTCTCATGTGGCGTCTTGTAGCTGGTTCGTGGTGAGGCTGGCACCAAGTCCTGACCCCAGCACAGGCTTCCTCGCCCATAACCACAGGCGTTGCTCGTGGGCAGTGGGAGGGGAGGGGACCCCACGTTCCTGAGGTCATCGAGGGCCCCGGGCAGTGGCCGTGCTGTCTGTCGCAGCTGTGGAGTGACAGTGGGATCTGCTCTGTGTGCAGGGAACTACAGCCTCGCAAACGTGCTACCCACGGCGCCCGACATGGCCCAGTTCAAGCAGGGAGTGAGGTCCGTTGCTGGGAAGCTCTCGGTCTTTGCTAACGGAGTCATGACTTCCATTCAGGTTGGTGACGCTGGGGTGACGGGAGTGGAGCGGGGTGGTGGCTCAAAGCTTCGAAAGGGAGATTTGGACCACTCTTCAACTGCCGGCAGATTCGATCACATAGTCTTGACTGATAGGTGTGCGACAGAGTGACGCAGGCAGTCGTGAACACCAGAAATTGTCGTTTTATTCTTGTTTACATTTTCTAGTTGGTGACCCTCGGGGAACGGTTACAGGGGTTGTCGTGATCCTGACTGACTTCTTTCCTATACTGAGACAGAGAAATAGTAAGAGGGAAATAAAAATGACCTATGATCCCTCATGAGGAAAACTTCTGTTAATGCTTTAGTATATTTCATGTTAGTTTCAGATTCCCATCCATATCCTTTTAAAATTCCAATAGGATTATATTGTATATATGATTTGACACTTTCTATGATGTTTTGTTACAAGCATTTCCTACATTTTTGTTTTTAAGATTTTATTTATTTGACACAGAGAGAGTGCACGTGTGTGCCCAAGCAGGGGGGAGGGGCAGAGGGAGAAGCAGATGCCCCGCTGAGCAGAGAGCCCGATGTGGGACTCAATTCCAGCAGCCTGAGATCATGATCCGAGCCAAAGGCAGACGCTTAACCCACTGAGCCCCCCAGGAGTCCCCCCCCCCGGATGCTATTAGTAACATAAAAACCTGACCAGGGGCAGCAGCACCTAATGGATGTGGCCCTGGTGCTTCTGGAGGGGCTTCCCAGGGTGGAGGGTGGGGATGGCCCCACAGGGAACGTCCCCTCAGCCCCGAGCCGCCTGCTCTTCTCACTGCCCTTATAACCGTGGGTCAGAATCCCCAGGATCTTTCATGTCCCTGAGGTCCGCTGAGCCCATGCCAGTCCTTCCAAGCAGGTGACATCTATAGCTTGTGGAAGGTCATCCGCATGGTCTAGGTCACCCCCCATAGCGTCATTTCCTGGCTGCAAAAGCAGACGTGCAAGGCCGAGTGGCTTCCATGGGAGACGGCTTGGCTGAGCCAGCATTTCAGGGTTCAGGCTCCAGTGGGGGCTCCTGCCTCCCTCCCCTGACACCTGCCTCCCAGGGGCTCACCCCCCAGATTCTCCCCCCACACCCCCACAGCGCGGAGCCGCAGATGCGAGTCAGAGGCTGGGGGAAGGGTGCTCTTGTGGCTCAGGAAGCCACGGCCACGAAGCTTCCAGTTACTGTGGCGGGTGGGGGAACGGGAGCCAGCCATGCTGAGTAGTGTGCTCCCGGCCGGGACGCCCAGTGCGAATCCGCCCTCCTCTCGGTTCTCTCCCGGCAGGATCGCTATGGCTCCTAATACCCCCTCGGCTGATACCTGTTCCCCAGGGAAACTCCTCCCTCTGTGACCCAGTGACCACATCGCAGACCGCAGCTGGGACCAGCAGATTGTTTTGCTACTTTGTCACATGGTATATATGCATTACTGATTTTTAGCATTTCTTTGGAGAAATTCTCATTTTTGATGTAGTAGAAGCTTTATCGTAATTTCTATTGTGCATTTCCTCCTGCACACGCCCCGCAGTTGGGCAGAGGCGTGCAGATCCTTGCTTGATTTTTGTGGAATCTAGTTCCAGCAGCCGGAGGGCCTGGAGACCAGGGCTTCTCCCCACTCCGAGGACAGAGCCTTCCTTGTGGGGGTCAGGGGGTGTCGAGGGTCTCGGTGCTGAGTGACCTATGGGCTGAGGGCCCCACGAGCCGCTGATGCTCCAGGGACCTGGAGAAACAAAATTCACAGCATGCATTTCCTTCAGAAGGAAGCAAAGAATAAAAACAAAAGACCAAAAATGTCTAATTTGACAGATTGCTCCATTTATATTTACGCATATTAAGGGGGTTTCAAAATAATGTTGAAAGTCGTCTGTCCCTTTGTAAATGTTTATTTTGTATGATTTATAAATTAAAAAATAATTTTCAGTGAGTACTTTTAACAAACCTAAGCTTCTGCATTGCCAAGGGAATCAGTCTTTCCACATGGTGTTGTTTGAACCGATGGGACCTTGGAGGTGAGAATTCCCTGAGTGTTTACAAACAGAGAGCTCACAGAATTCAAAACGAAGAAGAGAGACCCACAGAAAAGATTTCAGTATATGGGAGAAGAGTAGTTGTAACTGGGTAGTTTTGTTAATATTTTTATCTTAATCTTGGTTTTCAAAAAATTACAGAATGTGTATAAATGAATAAAGACAAATAATTTGGCTGTGTTTTAGACAGCATTAGAATATATTGTTCAGCACAGTAAAATATATTTGAAATTTGATGAACCAGAAATGTGGTTTCCACTGAATATTTTGTGAATTTTTCTTAAAAGATCAAATTTGTAGACTCAACATAATAAACCCTTGCAGCAGATTGTGTCGCCTGTTTTTTTCTTTTTTACAAAAACTTTTGTAACGAATCTGGTAACTCAGGGCTCCTGGAATAACGTGAGTGCACATTTGAATCGTGACGTAACTACGGACGCACCTGTTCCTAGTGGATGTTGGTTGTCATGTTGTCACCCAGGCGGTGGCAGGCGGGTTGTCCTTGTTGAAAGTGAGGACGCGCACTGTGGCCTCCTCCACGCCCAAGGAGCTGCTGTGACAAGGTGACACAGTCCTGGGGCACTCAACAGAGCATCTGGAGTTTCTCACCCCGCTGGAGGTCCCACCGGAAGTCCCAAGATCAAGGTGGCATCGGGGGTGGTTTCTGGAGAGGTCTCTCCCCCTGGCTCCCAGAAGGCTGCCGCCGCTTTGTCCTCCAGCAGCCTCTCCTCTCCCAGGGGCACCAGCCCTCTACAATCTGGGCCTCACCTCTCTTAACCTTAAGGACCTCCTTAAAGACCCACCTCCAAATACACTCACTCTGGGAATTACGGCTTGGACATACAAATTTTGGGGGGACACAGTACAGTCCACAACAGTGTCTCTTAAAAAATCCCCACCCTGGGTTAGCCCTACTCCAAGCTGAGGCCTGGCTCATTCCATCTCTGGGGGAGGGGGGTGCCGCCCACGTGGCCTGGCAGTTTCCCCATCCCTGAACTTGCTTCCAAGGAAAGGCCTCGAGGGGCCGCATCCCCAGCCTGACCTGGGCATCCTTTCTGGGCTTTCCTATACCTGGTTTGATGGCCCAACTGTCACAGGTGTTCAGAGGAGACCTCTCAGTGCCTTTGGCTGTGGGGCTCACCCTTCCCCCCAGTGTCTGTGGGTTCATGTTCACACGCACATGACTTGTGTTTGTGGTCCTGACCTGTTTATCCGGGGCCGTGGTGTGTATTCGGTTTCAGTATCCGTGTGAATGCTTCGTATATAGTAAGGATATTAGTTAATAATTGTTCTAACAAAACATGTTTTGGACCTATGGATTGAAGGAAATGGTGCTACCCCACTTGGTGGGTCTGGTGGAAACCGGCCCAGGCTGGGCTGAAGAGCAAAGTGAGGTACTTTCAAAAAAGGTGTTTGTTGTGCTGCAGTTCTTGGGAACAAAGCCAGTAAGGACCAGATGATGTTTCTGAGAAATTGAGAAAGTCAGGGGGGCGGGGCTTATTTTCACAGCCTTGAGCAGAACAAATTCTCCTTGGAAATGCAGAATTTTTTGATCACCTTGAAGTGCGGTTGGGAAGTGTAGCCGGTGTAGTGGGGAGAGGGGGTGTAGTGGGGAGAGGGCTTCCCCGGGCTTTTACCTCGCACCACCAGGCCCCCAGGAGGAAGAGGAGGCAGTCTGAGCTCTCATGGCCTCTGGGCTCAGCCCCCCCCCCCCTGCTGCCCCTGCTAGCTCTCAGGAGTAAGCCCTGTACCCCTGCCCTGCCCACTGTGCCCTTCCTACCCTTCTAGGTGCTCAGCCTGGAAACCTGGCGGTCCGATGTGACCCCCGCCCCTCGCAGGAATCCAGCAGCACCACCCCAAGGCGCACCCAGAGTCTCGCGCACCCAGAGCCTGCTGCCGGGGGTCTGCTCCCTGGCCCCGCCGCCCCAGAGCACAGGCTGGGGTCCTCACCCTCCCCCTGCACTCCCCCTGCTAACCCACTGTGTCCCTTTCTCCTGCCCCAGGACCTTCTCTTCCAGTCTCCTTCCCCAGGAGCAGTCTTCTCTAAAGTCCCCTCCATGACCCTGATCCCCGTCCTTTTCCAGACCTCCCTCTCTCGTCTGTGTGTTTCCAGAGCACTGGCATTGTCCTTAGAACACAGGCTTCCCGAGGGCAGGCTGCGGCTCCAGCCCGGTCCCTGACTCCCGCCTGGCCAGAACGGTGCCTGGCCCGTATCTCGAATGGAGGAATTTTGTCCGGCCCCCCGCCCCCGAGGGTGATGTGCAGGATGACAGGAGACAAGACTCCATATGGGAGCTTCAGGCCATTGCTGCCACCACCACCCCCCCCCATTCTGGTGTGTTCCAGCCCTCTTCCTGCTCACATCCGGCTCCCAAGGCACAGGGCACATGGCGGACCGTGCCACTGGGGCAAGATGAGGACACAGGCACGCTGGCATCGGGTGTGGGACCTGGGGTGACTGTGGCCTCCCAGTGTCAGGGCAGCTGCTCCAGCACTTGGGACGCAGGGCCGAGCTGCCCTCCCCCAGCCGCCCTGCCGCGCTCTGCAGTCGCCGGCTCAGCTGCGCGTGTTTGCTCTGCCGTGGGATCCGTGTACAAAGGCTCACTCGCCTTCTCCCTTCCTTCCACTCTCGGTCCTTTGTCTTCTGTCTGTAGTTCCTGTCGTTCTGCTTGCCCGGCTCATTCATCTCACCTAAAGTAAGAGCAGCCTGGCGTAGATGGATGGATGGACAGACGGGCGGAGGCAGGGCTGGCACGGGAGCGGACTCCAGCGGACTCTGGCCACACAGGCTGGTTTTGCAAACAGGCTTCCAGCGCCTGATCTCCCTCCCCCTCCCTCTGCTGGTGCCGCTCTTGGACCTGGCCGCAGCCCCCGAGCTGGATTTTCAGGGGTGGCCCAGGTGAGTATCCCAGCTGTGCCCCGAAGCCCTGATTCTCTGTCCCGGCACCTGCAAAAGACATGACCTCAGTCTCCTAAGCCCCAGTTCCTCCCTGGCCCCCTCTGACTCTCCCGCGGCCTGGCCAGCCGCACCTACATCTGCACCACACACCACAGCTGAGGGGCCTGGCGTCCCTCGGGGCGTGCCCCCGGCAGCTGCACACAGCCCCGGCCGTGCTTAGGGAAGGCGTGGGTTTGCCGGGCACATGGGGCTCCACCTCAGGCCAATACTGCCAGGCATTCAAGTTAGGCTCTGGATGTTCTTGTGGAACCCCCAGGACACCCTTCCCTGGAACCCTAGGAATGCAGGCATCACCTGCCAGCTGCTCGGGCCTCCCGCCATGGCTCCCACCCTCTACGCACAGGCAGCCCGTGGGTCTGCAGAGCCTCCTTCCGGAGCGTCCCCAGCCCCAGGTCCACAGCTGACCTGGAGGTCACTGCAGCCACCCACCCCCTCCTCCAGCCCTCCGCAGCCTCCCAGGCCCTGCGGAGTGGCCCTGGAACCTCACGTGGCTCCCGTCTTCCCAGCTGAGACCCTCCTGGCTCCTTTCTGCTCTGAGTTTGACCCTCCTCCGGGCCCTTCCCCAGGAGCCACCTGAAGGAGCCCTCAGAGCCGTGCTGGAGGCAAGGAGTCTGTGACAGGTGATAATGATCTAATCACTTCATCCTTCAAACCAGGCAGAAACCAAGAAATGCCTGCGCTCCCCTCGGGGGTCCCCTGCAAGGCCCACAGCTGGGGGGGATGGGCGAGGCCCCTGCAGGCGGGTAGGCACCACACACCGCCCCACAGAGGAAGCGACTGAGGCAAGGAGCGGGTCCACGCGTGCCCAGGTCATGAGTGGGGCCAAGGGGCCTCCCTTTGCAAGGGCTCCAGCAGCCCCGCTCACTCCCCACAGTGCCTGCTCCGTGCCCTCGGGTACACCGGGTCACCATCACGCAGCGCCCCAGCGGGCTCCCCAAGCCTGGTCCTGCCCCCCGAATGCAGGCACCGTGCGGACCTCTGTCCTGCTCACCCCTCAGGTCCCTCGGGCTTTGGAGGGGAGGGTCTGGGAGGCCCAAACATGGCTCTGAGGCCTCCTCTCTGGCGTCAGTGTGCTAAGTGTAGTGAAGGAAGTTCTTTTTCCTTCCACGCTCCCAGGCTCTCTGGCTGGGAGGCCGGAATAGAAGACCAACGTCGGACGTCGGACCGCCGGGAGGAAACCAACCAGAAGTGTACCGGCGCGTGCGCGATGCGCGAGCACGTAGCAGGCCCCACAGCGAGCATCTCCTCGGAGCGGGTGGGCCTTGGGCTCCCACAGGGCTCCCACCAGACGTGAGTGCATCCCTGGAGAAGGGGCAGGACAACCAAACAGGGATTTGGGCTTCCAAGGGCCAGAGATTGTGAACTGGTAAAGGTCCCCGGGGACCTCCAGGACGAAGGTCCGTTGGTGCAGGTGCATCTGGGAGCTGACTTTCTGTTTCCTTCCTGATACAAAATGTCCCCTGAGAGGGGACTCATGGCCATCCCAGGTTTCCAAAGTTTCTTTTTCTTTTTTTTTTTTAAATTTTTTAATTTTTTAAAATTTTATTTATTTGACAGACAGAGATCACAAGTAGGCAGAGAGGCAGGCAGAGAGGGGGGGGAGCAGGCTCCCTGCTGAGCAGAGACTCCCCCCCACCATGCGGGGCCTGATCCGAGGACCCTGAGATCATGACCTGAGCCGAAGGCAGAGGCTTTAACCCACTGAGCCACCCAGGCGCCCCCAAAGTTTCTGCTTTTAGGCAGATAAAGGAAGCTCCGGGGCGGCATCTTTCTGCCTCTGTCGACTCTCGATTCTCATTTGCCTCCAGCTCAAAGTAATTCTTCTGCCCAAGTGACATCTTTTGGTCCCCTGAAAAAGTCAGAGGGAGGTGGGAGGCGGCCTGAGACCTGCCTGGGGCGGGGAGGGCCTGCCTTCCTGGCTGCGGGCTCAGCGGGGAGTCTCATTCTTGGAACCTCACTGCAGCTTTGGGACCAAAGTCTTGCTTTCCTGCCGGCTTTCCTGTCGCCCTCCACAGCTGGAACCTCCCCATGGCAGAGCCAGCAGCAGGCCACAATCCTTCATTATACCTGCAAAGCTCCTTTTGTTTTTATGACATAGTCACAAATTCTGCGGGTGCCTTAAGGGTTAAGGTTAAGGGTCTGCCTTCCGCTCAGGGGTCCTGGGATTGAGCCCTGCCTTGGGCTCCCTATTCAGCAGGGAGTCTGCTTCTCCTTCAGCTTCCCCCTCCCCCACTCATGCTTGCTCTCTCTCTCTCAAACAAATAAATAAAATCTTAAAAAAAAAAAACATATTCATAAATTCCAGGGATTAAGGCATGGGCATCTGTGAGGGCCATTTTACCTTCCATAAAACCCCTGGTCTTCCCCTTGGCCCCCGGATTGCTGCTCTCTAGGCAAGACATTGTAACATCCTTCTCTGGTAATCTGAGCCCCCCAAGAGAAAAGACCCCAAAATACTGGCATCAGCAGTTCTCCCAATAGAACGGTCCATCTGGTCTACCTTACAGTAACTCCCACGCGCATGCACCCCGGGCAGGGGCCCAGAGTGCAAACAGGACGTGCCGGTGCCCCCTCCTTAAGTATGGGCGGACGCTGAGGGTCACCAGACGCTTTGGGGATGTACATAAAGTGAAGAATGAACACAGTCATAAACAGGAAGATGTGGAAGGAGGTGATGCTGCAGGAGATTAAAAAATTTTTAATATAATTAGAATCCTCAGAGAGGGGTGCCTGGGTGGCTCAGTCGTGAAGCCTCTGCCTTCAGCTCAGGTCCTGATCTCAGGGTCCTGGGATCGAGCCCCGCATCGGGCTCCTTGCTCAGCAGGAAGCCTGCTTCCCTCTCTTCAGCTCCCCCTGCCTGTGTTCCCTCTCTCACTGTGTCTTTCACTGTCAAATAAATAAATAAAATCTTGGGGAAAAAAAAAAAGAATCCTCAGCGAGATAGGAAACAGTACTGCATCTCTTAAACAAGCACGGGATTCCAGCAAGAGAAACAGTCGGAGAACAAGAAGAGGGTTAAGTCTGGTGACATTTGGGACCACTTGGGGCTTCTTAACTCCGGGGCAGGACTGACCTGGATCTTGGATATAATCCAGCCACTGGGCAGTGAGCTGGAGCAGACCCTCCCTGTGACATTTGACAAGATGGAGCGAGACCCCACCTGACCCAGGAGGGCCCCCCGCCCCCGCCGGCATCCCTAAGGAACCCTTGGCAACTACAGGAAGGGCACAGCCCGACACTACACGGACTGTCTGGATGCCTCTTTCTGAGAGAAAAAGATGCAAAACCGTGAATGCCAGATGAGGTACTGAAGTGAATATTAAGAGTAAAGAAATAATGATAAGATCCAAAAACTTAACACGGTTTCACCAGAGGTGCCCAATGCATCTCTATGATACTTTTTTTTGACCTATATACTCTCTGATCACCTCTTTGTAAAATGACCATCTTGAAATATCATTTTTAATAGACAGAACAGAATGCTAATTCAGCCTGATTCCAGCATGGTCGATTGAAGGTATTATTATTATTATTATTTTATTATTGATAGTTTTGACCACGCGTTGGTGACCGTTTAGTTCCCTGCATATGCTTTGACCTCCTGGTGTTTGGGAGAATATTCCTCCAACTGGCCTGTGGCTCTGTATGTTTCAAGCTTCGTTGAACACTGTACATTACACACCGCTGGGAGTGCCACATGCCTCCCCCGTTCCCCGTATGTCTTCTGGGCCTGGCCTGGGGGATGCCGTCACCATGGGACACCATTTGTGTGGCTGCACCTGGGGGGCCAGAGCGGTGAGTACAAACCACACAAATGCATCCCACCCAACCCAAACCGTAGACACCCAGACTCCGCTTCTCTGTAGCTGGGTATCAACATACTTTTGCCCACCCCAAAGCTCACCCGATGCCCACACCCAGGGAGAGCTGCAGAGGCAGGTGGGGTCAAGTGTGGAAAAAGACGGTGGGATTGACCGATTGCGATAGGAATGTCTCACTTCCTCGAATTTTGCAGAGAATATGCCTGTGTGCGTGCCTTCTCAGGGCGCTCCCCATGGTGTGTCGCAAGGTTTGAGTTTTGTGGGTTTTGCATAAATGCCCCTCTGGCTCAGGGCTGTGTGAAGTCATTTGGTCAAGGCAGTTCAAGAAACTTTCTTATAAAGTCGTGTGCTGAGTGGAAGCCAGAACAACACCACATCTGAAGTCAGACACGAGCAGACTGTGGGTAGATGGGCAGCGGACATGCTCCGGTCCGCAATTCAGGCCCTTGTCAAGCTGCCCGCCCAGTCAGCCCCACCGGCCAAGGCTCGGAGCCTCTGATCGGCCCTCGGGCAGGTCTCAGAGGCAGAACATGCTCAGGGGAGTAGAGGGCCAGGAGGGGAGGCTGTGGTTACCTTAAGAACCAAGTCACCAAAAAGGCCCCAGACGACAGGGCTCAGAGGTACACTAATGACAGACCACCAGGAAGGCCTGGGGACTCAGAGTCACGAAGTCACGAAGTTGTGTCCCAGGGGCCCAATGCCCAACAGCTCTCGGCAGGGACATGGCTAGTGTTGGGACAGTGCCTGAGATCCCTGAATTTCTCTCAGACCAGAGAAACCTGTGGCTAGCCCCAAAGGGTGATGGAGAAGCTTGCTTGGCCGGAGGTGGCCAGGGGACAGCAGTTTAGAGAGACGTGTCCTGTAGGAACCTGGGGACTTCACCAAAGACCCAGAGGCCACCCCACTCCTAGCTTCCTCTGTCAATGAGACTCATTTAAGAAAGAGAGCTGTTCAAGAACAAAGCCGCATGTCAGGGCTGTGGCATTAGTGGTCCCTGGAGGCCCTAAGGTGGGCACCGCAGCCTGGTCCCATCAGACATCTCAACCTGAGTCTATTCCCACCGAGCCAGCTTGGCCACGGGCCACCTGGGCACCACCTGCTGAGTCCTCCAAGGCCCTGGCAGGCAGAAGACAAAGTCAGGGACAAAGAGGGCTTCCCAGGGGTAGGAGGAGGGCACGCCACCTTGTTCCACTCCTTGTGCGACGCTGGGCATTACCCAGGAGGCCTCACCCTGCGACTTGCCTTTCAGGAGCCAAGGGAGGGCCCAAGCCACCAGGGCACAGGAGCCAAGACTCCCATGAAATGGACTGCGAGGCCTGGCTCCCCCCTGCCACAGCCACCTGTCCTGCCAGGCTCAGCAGAAAGCGCAGGCCCCAGCTATGGTTCCCGGGGGAACACTGCACAGCCTCTCTGGGTGGAGAACCCCAATTCCTCCAGGGTTGGGCGTCAGGTGAATAAAGAAGCTAGGTTCCTGTTTGCAGAACCTTGGGTGGTCCCCGTGGGCGACTCAGGCTGGCTTTGGTGCTTTGTGCAAAGAGGAGGGTTTGGGGGCAGTGGGGGAGAGGGCCTGGGACAGCGGTGTGTGCTGGTGGGGGTGGGGGTGGCGGCAGGGGGCGACAGGGAACGACATGGGAGTCCTTGCACGGTGGCCTGTCACCCGCTGAATCTCCCAGAAAACCGACTTTATCCACGCAAACTGTGTGGGGGAAGATTGGGGCAGAGGCCGAGGGTGGCCTCCCAGGGGGGTGAATGAGAGCGGAGTCTGCCGTGGGGGTCCCCCCAGACCCCGTGGAGGGGCTGGGGAGCGAATCTGAAGCTGGGAGAGCACAGATGGCTATACGGGCCTCAGAAATAGCCAGACGCCAGCGCTCCCGCGTGGGCGGCACCTTCTCCCAGAGTTTCTCCCCTGCCCCGGTCCCTCCCCCCGGACTGCTTCCTTGAACCGCAGGAGCCCCTGGCCTGCAACTCCTGGACTTGCCGCCAGGCGTCGCCCTCTGCGCCAGCCCTCCTGGTTCCGGGCTGGCAAGGACTTCCAGGAAAGGACTCTGATTGGCTTTCATCCAGTTGGAACCCGCCCCCCAACCAATCAAAAGTGACCTGAGGGTGGTGTCTCAGCTCCCAGAGTGCCTGGGTAGCTCAGTAGGTTAGGCATCGGACTTGGGCTCGGTTGTGTGTGATGTTGGGGTCCTGGGATGGAGCCTGCCTAGAGCTCTGCACTCAGCAGGGAGTCTGTCTCCTTCTCCCTCTGCCCCTTCCTCCCATTCATGCTCTGCTTCTTTCTCTCCGTCATATAAATAAATAAAATCTTAAGAAGAAGAAGGAGGAGGAGGAGAAGAACTGGGGCTCCCATGGGCCCACGCTGTTGGGTAGGGGTGCTCTGGGATGAAGGGGGAGGGTTCAGGGCAGCAGAGTGGTGGGTGCCCTCCAGAGGGAGGGGGCACATTGCCTGAGCATCTACTCTGTGCAGGGACTTTGAAACCCCATGAGATATTCTCACCCTCAAGACGCAGGTGAAGGAAGGAACCAAGGCTGTTAGACCATATGGGGTAGAACAGTTAGTAAATGGAGGAGCCCAGCTCAGAGCCCCCGTCTCTGGCTGCCAAGGCCTGCCTGGCCCCGAAGCACCCCTGCCTCATCTTTACAAACTTTTTTCCGGAGCCACATGCCTCCTTGCAAAATCGTGAGACTCCCAAGGTGGAGAAACCACAGCGGATCTGGTCTCCAGCCCCTAGAGCAAGGCGATTCAACAATCTGGGCAGACCCCTAGTCGTCTATCCAGGGGTCCTCTAGGGAGTTCACCCTCGTAGAGAAAAAAGCAACAAACATTTTGTGATATAAATTCACCAATGTGTGATGCGAAGTTGATAACGATACTTCGCAGACATCTTCCTGTGTTCTTAATAATCATTGCCCTCGATAATCATAGCACGGGGGGGCGCCTGGGTGGTTCAGTGGGTTAAGCCGCTGCCTTCGGCTCGAGTCATGATCTCAGGGTCCTGGGATCAAGTCCTGCATGGGGCTCTCTGCTCATCGGGGAGCCTGCTTCCCTCTCTCTCTCTCTCTCTGCCTGCCTCTCTGTCTACTTGTGATCTCTCTCTGTCAAATAAATAAATAAAATCTTTTATTAAAAAAAAATAATCATAGCACGGGAGCCCCAAGGACTGTCCTGGCCGGTTCACCTCAGCCAGATGCATTTGCATGTCATTTGCCTGTTAGAGTTTGCATGTGTGAAATCTGAGTTTTCTTTATCACTATAATATTGCATTATAGCCCTCCAACTCAGAGCCGGAATCCATGGCTCCATGTGACTCCCTCAGTCATAAATGTGGGGCTGCAATGAAACATAGGGATTCTAGAACTCCAAACAACAGGGTGAGCATGAACACGGAAGCAGGAGAAGGCTGGAAAACCAGACAATGAACTGCGTGCCCCGGGCAGCAAACCCGCAGGTGCAATGCTTCCCCAGAGCAGCCGGAGGTGGAAGGAGCTGGAAGGATGACAATGGGAAATAGACTGATTTAATCAGACCCTGCCCCCCACTGCGGTAGGGATGCAACTCTGCCAGTTAGGATAGGAGAGCTGGTGGCTTGTTTTTGAAGACGGCACCATGGCTTCTTCCCGTAAAGCCATAGCCTAGTGTGATTTCTGGAACAAGCAAAAAAAAAAAAAAAATCCTTGTTTCTACTACAAAATTGATTAATTTTGATGCCAAAGGCAGAGGAGATGTCCAAACTCTAGAGAGACACCAGGCAACGCTCCCTTCCTTCTAGCAGAAAAAGAGAAACTGATCTGAGAAGGTAGAAAAACTCTGTAGCTCAATTGTGACCCCACCCAAATTCGGAAGTTGAAATCCTAAACCCTGGTACCTCTGAGCGTGATCGTGTTTGCACATAGGGTCTTCAGATGCACCCAAAGGTCAAGGAGAAGGCGGCCGTCTACAAGCCAATGAGAGAGGAGGCCTCAGAAGAAGCCACCTTAGTCTTGGACTTCTGACCTTCAGAACTGGGGGACATAAATTTCTGTTGCTTACGTGCCCTGCGCATGCTGTTTTGCCACGGGGACCTGAGGACATGCATACACCCCAAGACAGACTGTCAGGTGTCATGTCCAGGAAGTATGACATGCGGCTTGCAGAATTCCTTAATGCAAATACGTGGTTGGAGGTCCCAGAATGTCAACTACGTACTGGGTGGAATGGGAAGGAAGACCACGTGAGGGGACTAGTAGACACTCTTGTCTTTTGGACGAAACCACTGGCGTCTCAGTTCTTGGCCTCTGACAGTTTGCAGATGAGCGAGAAGTGCTTGATGGCTTCTGAGTGTCACCGAGAACCCAGGCTCGGGAGAAAGCGTGTGTGTGTGTGTGCTGCGTGTATGAACCACCCCCTTTGTTTCAACAGAGGAAAAGTCATACTGACCTCGGTCTTGAGGGAGCACCAAATACAACTGGAATGAGAGGTCATGCACAAAGGTCTTTCCATTTTTCCATGACGCAACAGAGCCCTCCTTGCCTTGCTTTGGTGGGGAGGGAGATGGGGAAAGATAAGAATCAAAACAAATTGAATCCAGGGGCACCTGGGTAGCTCAGTGGGTTAAAGCCTCTGCCTTCAGCTCAGGTCATGATCCCAGGGTTCTGGGATGGAGCCCCGCATCAGGCTCTCTGCTCAGCAGGGAGCCTGCTTCCCCCCTCTCTCTTTCTGTCTGCCTCTCTGCCTACTTGTGATCTCTGTCTGTCAAATAAATACATAAAATCTTTAAAAAAAAATTGAATCAAGTGACGATGTGTCTTTCTAGCTTGCTGGAATGCCCCCCTATTTCAGGACTGGATTTCCACAGTCAGGTGTAAGCCTTGCGCGGGAACTCTGGAAACACCGGATGTGCTCCTTTTTTTTTCCCTTCCTGACACTGTTAATTCCCGTAAAAGCCATTTCCCCAATTTCAAATGACTTGCAAGCATGACATTTTTTAGAAGTAGTCTTGTTTTGCCTGACTGTGTAGATATCACAATTTTCATGTAAAGACAAGCTGTGGGAACTTCTAGAAGAGAGAAGAGAGACTGGAAATAGCTCAGTCGCAGACAGTTTGGTTCTTTCCCAATCTGCTCCAGCAAAACCAAAATAATAGTAATTTCAGCTAGCATTTAGCAAAGACGCCATTCCTGCGTGCAACGCACGGTTTGAGGCACCTCTTACTTCCACACTCGTGTGAACGTGAGTGTTGGAGGCAGGCACTTTTGTCTGGATTCCCGGATGAAGTGGGCTGACTTGCCCACAGTCCCTCAGCCATGAAGCCGGGACCATGGAAGCACCCTGGCCATCTGGCTCCACTGGGAAACTGATACTCTTCCTTTTGTCTAAGGGGCCGAGGATTACTCAATGACACAAATTATTAGCTGTATCTGAATGTTGTGGCAGAGGGACGTCCGGAGGCTCAGTTGGTTAAGCCTCTGCTTTCAGCTCAGGTCTGATCCCAGGGTCCTGGGATCGAGCCCCACATCAGGCTCCCTGCTCAGGGGGGTCGGCTTCTCCCTCTCCCTCTGCCCCTCCCACCCCTGCTTGCGCTCATTCTCTCTCTCTCTCTTTCTTTTTTTTTTTTTTTTTTTTAAAGATTTTATTTATTTATTTGACAGAGAGATATTACATGTAGGCAGAGAGGCAGGCAGAGAGAAAGAGGAGGAAGCAGGCTCCCTGCTGAGCAGAGAGCCCGATGTGGGACTCAATCCCAGGACCCTGGGATCATGACCTGAGCTGAAAGCAGTGGCTTAACCCACTGAGCCACCCAGGCACCCCCCCTCTCTCTCTTTCTAATAAATAAATAAAATTAAAAATAAAAGTAAAAATAAATGCTGCTGCAGAGCTTAAAGAAACCCTCTCCAAACTCAAATGCCGCTGGAAAGGCTCAGGACTCTGCTGGCCTGACACACCCCCAGAAGGGGGATGTGCGGCAGGTATAGTGGCCACACTGTGGCCTTGGGGACACACTGCAGGCTATCTCCTGGGGAGCCATCCCCAGCCTCGGAGCCCAGATGTGACCTGAACTCCCAGAGGGCCGTGTGTGAGTCGTGTTCTGGAACGCATAGGGCAAGCCCCCAGGAAGGGCGAGCAGGAACCTCCTTCGTGATCAGGAGCTGACACTGCTGTCCGCAGCTGGTTTCTTCATCCTCCCGGAAGCTTCCCTCAGCTCTGAAGCCCTTACAGTTGATGGGATCAAGAACCCCACCTCATCAAGTCAGCTGATCGCTGATGTTAATCACATCTACAAAATACCTTCTCCCTGGCACGTGGATCCCCATTTCATTGAATGACGGGGACTATGGTCCTGCCAAGGACTGCCGTGAAACTGATAGGAAACTGATCATCACAGGCTGAGAGTCAACCCCAAGAGCCTATGGGATTTTCCAATTTAGTAGGAATGAAGAATCAGGAACCATGATCTGAGTAAGGCTTATCAGGCAGCCTAAAGTGGGTACAGATGCACTCAGGAAAAGACTTTTGTCCTTATCAGCTGTGCCCCAGGGACAGGAACTGAAGCTGTTTTCCAAATTATTGCAGTGACTTTTTTCAAGGAAGTTTTTGAACTGCAGAATTCCACAAATACAGACATACCTATAGGATGAATTTTCACAAACGATGCCCTCTATGAGCAGCCCTGAGCCCCCCTGAGCTCCCCGCCAAGTCACGCTCCCCATGGGGTCTTCTCGAATACCCATCACCATCATCTGCTTGGCACTTTCTGTGCATCTGGCTTTCCTCACTCAATATGTCGTCCCCGAGCTCTGTCCTTGCTGGTGCTGGGTCACTCCTTCTCAGTGTTGTCCTCGGTTCCAAGGTGTGAAGACACCACAGTCTGTGGGCCCATTCTCTTGCTGATAGCCTTACGGGTGTTTCTGATCTGGGGTTATTATGCATGGAGCTGCGATGAACGATCAGATTCAAAACCCCGGGGCAGGGGTGGGGGGACATCGGTGAGATTCCTAGTGTACAGACCCGGGAGTGAGATGCTCTAGGTCAACGGGCGGGTGTCTTTGGTGGATGTTGCTAAAAGGTCTTCCAAAGCAGTCAGTGCACACTTAGCTGTCTCTTCCCTGGAACCCTGCTGGGGGGTAGGCATTGCTATGACCTTCCCTTGTGCTTTTACTTCTCACCTCCTTGCTGACTAACTCATTTGCTCTGCTCTGCGCCATTGCTTGCCGGCCACGTCCGGAGCCCCTTCTATGCGGTCATCAGTTCCCTTCTCCTGTTTCCCCTTGCTTTGTAGGACTCCCCCACAGATTCGAGAGGCAGAGACCTTCGCCATGCGATTCTGCGGCACACATCTTTTCTCCCTCTGTGGGGGACCTTCTTCTCTCTCTTCTGGAACAGAAATTCTTAAATTTAACCTAGCCCAATTAATCGATCATTTCCTTTACGTGGATGATTTCTGTGTCCTTTTAAGATGTCGCTGTATAACCCAAGTAATGAAGATACTCACTTGCGTTTTCTTCCAGAAGGTTAATTGTTTTACCTTTCTCATTGTTTGATCCTCAGTCCACTTGGAAGTCGTTTTTACATACGGTGTGGGGGATGGTGTCCAAATTCACTTCTGTCCCTAGGGCTACCGCCCGACACCCCCCCACCCTCGCCGAGTCAACATCATTTATTAAAGGCAGGTGTTTCTGTCACTATTGTTAGTTTTTGAACTCTTACCTTTTCTTACTCTTATCGCAACAACTGCGAGTCTTCCTAAAAATTTACTTAAAACTGAAGGAGCACAGTGACAAGCAGGGGCTGGGCGGCTGGCACCACGGAGACCTGTCCCCTTCACTCTGAGCCTGCGCCGTAGGGCTGGCACCGGCCGGGGCCATACACTTGCCTTCCTGGTAACAGCTCACCCTGCCTGCTGCCCACGGCTGCACCATTCTGCAGGGGAGAAGACTGAGGCTCGGAAGCCGGGGGACATGGCTCGTGCCCAGCAGCTCCAAGGCGATCGTGAAGGAGAATGGTGGTGACGAGCCTGGCCTCTGGGGTGAGGTTTCAGTTCTCAGAGCACTGTGCCTCCAGAAGGGGGCTGGTGACCCCGGGGAACTGGTCCTGGCAGGCCCTGGATAAGAGAGTGGGAGCTCAGAGCCCACGGTGGGAGGCAGAGCCGGAGGAGCAGGGCACACATGCGGAGACATTCCTGGGGTTTCCTGGAGGAGGCGTGGACATGACTTGTGGGATGAATCTTCCTGGACAGGATTCCCCAGCACAGCAAAGGCACTTGGAAATGACAGGAGCCTGCCTCTTTGATTTCTTCCTCTTACTCGGAAAAACCCCACCTCGAGCCAGGGAAACCCCGCCACGGGTCATAGAGACATAATTGCTACTTAATCCATTTGGAAGGGGCGGAGCCTCGAGGGAACTGGCCCTGGAGCGGATGCCGAGATAATCTGGTTAGGACTGCTGCGACCCAGACAGCCGGACCAGTCCTGGGAGGGCTGATGGAGGGAGGCTGTGGGCTGCAGAAACACAGGCCCCTGTGGCTGGTGGGTGGCCCTGTCCGGCTCCATGGGGCCCCCCTACACACGCCCCCCCCCCAACCAGTGCACATCCTGAGTCCAGGGGGAGGGGGGAGGGATGAGCCTTCTTCCTGGTTTTCCGATGAGGAGGGGGAGGCTCTGAGCACCCATAGTCTCCTGGAGGAGGAAGAGCTGAGTGGGCCCACACTGGGGTGCGCGCACGGTGGGGAAGACCGCGGGGTGGGTGGTGGGGAGTCCGCAGAGGCCTCCAGTCCCCTGCCCTGTCTTCCTCCTCCGGCTTAGAGGGACCGCAGGGCCCTGGCATTTCTACCACTCTTCTCCCCCCCCTACCCCCAAAGGAGACCAGGGAGGCGGCCTCTCCATGCTGCCTGAGGGAGTTCTGGGGGACACCTGCCACACCCTCCCACAAAGGTCTGTGACTCAGGGGACAGCTTAAAGTCCTCTCTTGGTTCCGGAATGATCGATGCACACTTGGCTGTGCTGTCCTCTGGCCTGCTTTTCTGAGGAACAATTTTTTAAGTTGATTAGGGGACATTCCTATCTCCTGATTGTTCTGTTTTGTTTCAAATAGAAAGTCAAAGCCATTTGGACTGGGGCAGTCGGGGAGAAAGCCAGATACACCCCAGGGGTGGCTTCATTCTGCACTTGGGTAGGAGACACCCACCCTGCTGAGGCTTCCCCTGGAGACTGGTGGGGTCCCCACAGAGCAGCACTGGGCAGCTGGTGAGTGTGGCCGGCTGGCACCCCACTCTCCACTCACCCTGGCCTTGCCCTCTGTTTTGGGGGTAGGGGGGCCTCTACTTCATAGGAGGAATTTCCTAAAACAAAATGTTGGCCATCGTGGGCTTGGTCTCGCTCCTTCCCGCTGGGTCTGGGCCCAGCTGCACAAACCTAGGGTTAAGAAGAGCCCGGCACTCAGCTTTCTCACCGAGCCCTGGGGCCCTGGCACCTGGCCCCTCGCCGGCTGCACCTGGATCTCTGTCCATCATCTGCATCACAGACCGTTGTCCAGTCCCACTGTCAAGGCTGTAGAAGAAGCAAAGCGAGCTGGGTGTCAGGCTCCCTCCCTGTGCGCTCCCGGTTTGTCCTCCTGGAGACTCATCTGTTTGATGAACAGACACTCAGAAGGCCTTGGAGCCCAGCCAGCCCCCCATGGACGCTCCGTTGCCAAGGGCCATGAACAGTCGGCAGGAGCCAGCGCTCTGGCCGATGGGAGAGCAGAACTCATGAGGTTACAGTTCGTAGTGATAATGGATGGGCTCTCTGGGTGCCAGGCTGAGGTCATTGGTCTCTGGGCCGCTGCGGGCTTTCCCCCGCCCGCCCACAAGAGGCCTGGCTGGGTCTGTGCCCAGCCCTTGGCAGAGGCACCCAGGCACCTAGAGAGACCACCCAGTGTGAGGGGACATGCTGGGGACACTGTCATTCCAAAGCGAGGATGGGCTGGATGGTGCACGGGCAGGAACGGGGTTACCCCGGACACGCACTGCTCTCGGCCTCACACCTGCCTCCACCTGGGGGACCCCGAGTCCACGACTGTGCAGACACGCGCCATCTGTGACACGGGGTCCAAGCTTAGCCAGAAGCTCCCATTCGATCGTGACAGCAGCCCTAGGAGAGACCCACTGAGGAAGCTGAGGAACAACGCGTGCTCTGCCAGGTTCCCAATTCCTAGCCCAAGCCGGGAGCGTCCCGCATGGGCCGCTCAGAGCCTCTGCCTCATCAGAAAACCGGGAAGAAGGCTCTTCCTTCCCTCCTGGACTCAGGATGCAGCACTGGTTACCCCGGGGGCCTGGCTAGTGACTCCTTCCGGCGAACGTTCCTTTCCCTGTGCCCGGCCCCAGCGGACCTGAGACCTTAGGGCTGGAAGGAGTCACTTTCAGCTCCCTGGGAAGGGTCAGGGTCAGCGCTCCCCACTCCTCCCTCCTTCCCTCACCAAAGAATCTGACCCTTGTTCTGGGGGGGGTGGCACCCCCGGCTGCACCCCAGTTGTTCTCCCCACAGCCCTTCCAGCAAGCAGGCCAAGGAGCCAAATTTCATCTTCAGGAGAGCAAAGCTCAGGTCCAGAGAGGGCAATGGGCTTGGCAAGGACCACACAGCGTCAGTGGCAGGACTCGGACCCAAGAAGCCTCCTGAGGTTGAGGACAGAGTGGGCCCAGCCAGGCCAGGGACTGGGCAGGGATGCAGGCCCCCCCCCCCCCCGACCCCGTGCGGGGCATGGTAAGAGCCACTGGGCACATGAGGCTGGGAAGGGTGCGTAGGCAGCTCTCAGGAGAGGACGGGGCTGGGGTGGCCCCAGAACAACCCCCGCAAGTCCCTGTGCTTGCAGGCTGCCAGGCTCGGAAGCCAGGGGTGCTGGCTCTGCAGGAGGGAGCCGCGTGGGGGTGCACAGGCCGCAGGAGCCCAGAGCAGGGGTTCGATCGTCACAGCTTTGTGAAAACACATCTAAGTTGAGGGTATTTTAAGTTACCCTGCTCGGTATATGTTGTGAATCTTCTATTTGTTGATACATGACTTGCACCATTTCTGGAAAATTTTCAGCCATAATCTCATTTGTCACCTGTCCTCCAAGCCTGCCTTCTGGAACTCAGGCCCCACGGTACCTTCTTATTCTATGCGATGTCCCTTAGTCTCCTTCACAGGTTCGATCTCCTTGCCTCTCTGAGCTGCCCGACAAGAAGCGTTTTTTCATCCCTGTCTCGTGGCCCGTCATTCATCCTGTCCCAGCGGTCAACAAAGCCCTTGTCCGCTGAGAATTTAATTTTTCTTAATTGTATTTTTAATACCTGCGGGTTCCATTTGTTCTAATTTTCAAGCACCCTGACCATGGCTGATGGTGTCTTGTCCCCTGATCACTAGTTAATTTCATGTTATGTTTCTAAATATTTGGTACTTGGCTGTTTCATGCTCTGCATCTGATGTCCACTGTCTGTAGTCCTCGGTGGGGACAGGGAGTTACGTCTGTATTTCCAGCATGTTTTACTTCAGCTGACTCATTCCTAATGGCTTATTTCCATGTGCATGCGTGTGTGTGTGTGTGTTTTGTAAACTCATATGTTGTTGAGCTTAATCTGGAAATGCAGACAGCCCAAACCAGGGATGCCTTCCCTTTAAGAGGCTTTGTACTTGCTTCTGCCAGGAGCTGGGCTCCTGGGTCATTGCTAACCTGAGACGGTCAGGAGTTAGCTGGACAGTGAGGTAGTCAGAGCCGGGGTCCCCAGCAACAGCAGATGGGGTAGGGACAGCCAGGATCAAGTAGCACTGACATCCTGTGCTGTAGCTTAGAGGGGACACGCAGTGACCTTCTGCTTTGCAGCCCTTGCAGAAGGAACTTCTGCAAAACACCCTAGAATAAGACAATTAACCACAAAGCAGTTGTCAATATCGCTGGCAAGGGGCAGTTAGGACCTAAGCCCCCTGAAACCAGCCACAAAAGCCCATCAGCGCACAGATGTTAACCGAACACGCACACAGATACGTGACCAGAGCCCTATTGGCACGACTCAGCACAGCCTGGGTCCTTAGGATAGTTCCGCAAGAGAGCTCGTAAAAACCCCTAAACTTAGAAAGTCTGGGGGCAGCCCTCTTAGGCCGCCTCCCTCTCCGCGAGCTTTGTCCTCTGACTCAGGAAACCTGGCCTTGCCGCCCCCCGCTCATCGTCGGCCATCTACCTCTTCATTCTTCGACGCGGCGGGACCAAGAGCTGCGGGCACTAAAGGCAGAGAAACCCTGCAGCGGGACCCCCGTGCCTTTCGAGGATCCTAGCTTCCTGTGGGGGGAACAGGTTTCCTTGCCCCTTTCACCCCACCTGGCCCCAGGCTGCTTCTCTGGGGTGTCCTCGGGTCCCCTCCACGCTCGCTCTCTGCCGTCCTCCTGTTGTGAGGGTCATCCTGCTCTCGGCTCGTCTCTTAATTTGAGAATTCCAGCCGTCGGGGGCTTCTGCACGCACCTCGCTGCTTCCCACCTCTGGGCTTTTGCTCAGCCTGTTCTTCCTGCCTGGAACAACTTTTTTTTTTTTGGAAGACTTTATTTATTTGTTTATTTGAGGGAGAGAGAGCGAGCCCGCAAACTTGTAAGGAAGGAGCAGAGGAGAGCGACAAGCGGACTCCATGCTCCGTGTGGAGCCCGATGCGGGACTCAATCCCACGACCCTTGAGATCATGACCAGAGCCGAAATCAAGAGTCGTCCGATGCTTCACCGAAGGAGCCACCCAGGCACCCGCTAGAACACGTTTTCCAGCCACTTTTCCTCTGCTTTCTCACCAGAAGCTTTCCGCCGCATGCCTTGCTGGGACAGACACCTCCTCTGGTCTTCTGTGGCCCCTGGACACACAACCCTGCCCCGTCCGCTGGCTCGCCGGTGCCCTCCCTAAACCGTGAGCCCCGGCCGCACAGAGCCTGCTCGGAGGCGCTCAGCATGGGTTTGCTGGATGAGTGAGTGAGCCGGGCTCGCCCCGTCCGCACCCTGGGAGGCTACGGACAGAATGACAGCTGGTCTGGCCCCAGCGCCCCCCTCAGCAGTGCTGGGCGTCCGGTCACACCAGGGAGCCCCGGAGCCTGTGGTCGATGCCTGGGAGTTGCGGGGGGGTGGGGGGTGGTCACAGGCCGCGTGGCGGGAGGCCTGGCTCCATCCAGTAAGAGGGGCTCCTGCTCCCATCAGGTGGCGGTGCCCCGGGAGCCTGGCTCCCACCTGTGTCCATCCCAGGAGGCCTGAGGCCCAAGCTTGGCTGTCACCCTCTTTCCCTCTGGGCTCTGGGGACCAGAGGCGGCACCCGGGGTCTTCAGTGTCTGGCCCAAACAGCAAAAAACCTCAGTCATACTTGGGGGCCAGAGTCAGTCTCTGGGGCTCCCTCCCTCAGCGCCTACCACCGGACCGTTTCCACATGCATCTCTCGCTCTCCGCCCCATCTCTGGGCCTCCGTGTCTCTTTACCGGCATTTCTTCCCACCCCCATCTCTCTCTCTCACTCGCTCTCTTGTCACACTCTCCAGTCCCTGTACCCCTCCTGGCTTCCCTACGCTCTCCAGACTGGGCCAGGGCCGCACCCAGCCTCCGGGGATGCTCCTGGGCCCCAGCCTGCCAGGCCAGAGGGAGGCCCACGGACACAAGCGCTGTCCTCTAGGCTCAGCTGAGACCAGCTGGAATCCCCCAAAGAAAATTTCCTGGGAAACTGCGGGCAAACAAAGGCCAAACAACGGAAAGGTCAGAGGTTCCAAAAGGGAGAGGCCAAGCGGGTCCCCCGCCAGGGCGTCCCCAGGGCTGAGCCTGAGCCTGGCTCCAGGGAGTATCCCAGGGGGGCCCCGGAGGCCCTCTCTGTTCCCCGGGGGACACTGGCAGGGGAGGTGAGCAGAGTAGGGCCAGCAGGGCAGGGGTGAAACCCCCAGAAGAACAAAGTGTCCTCTGAGTAATCAGGAGGCAGGCCCAGACAGAGAGCATCTGGCGCCCACCCAGTCTGAGGGTCCCCCTGGCCCAGACCCTCACAGTTGTTCAATCTCCGGGCCTGCAGGGCCCTCCCAGGGGGAGAGGGGGCTCCAAGTAGCCCCCAGGCGGGAGGGGCTCCAAATCATGGGTGTGCTGGCCCTGAGGTGCAAACGGGGAACCAGCCTCAGGGCCCCCCAAATCACCCTGGGCCTGCGGGAACCTCTGCCCGCACTGTAGCTGAAGGCCAGTCAGAGCCCAGACCCGGTGTCGCTGCGGACACGGCGTTAGTGTTTGCCAGGGGTGTAGAAGGTCAGAGGCGGAACCCAGAAGCCCTGGGAGGTGTCTTTCTGATGACACAGAGGTGGGATCTCAGGAAACAGGATGGCACCCCATGGGAGACAAGCCATAGGAGGTCTCCTTTCTCCTGCCTGGGAGGCTGCATGCGTGGGGTGCTCCTGCCTTCCCAAGATCTGGTTTTGAACGAGTTCAGAACACACCGCCCCCCAGTATGTCCCTTTGCCATATCGATTCTTTTGAGCTAAAGGTATAGCCGGGCAGGCCGGGGAGCAAGAGTGCCTGAGTCCGGGGACCCAGATAGACCAGGCGTGGCCACTCACTGCCGACAAGATCCTGAGGCCCGGAGAAGAGCGGTGGTGACACAGGAAAGGAGTTTATGTCAGCGAGGCCGATGCCGGGAAGACAGCACCCTGACATCTCAAACACTGTCCCCAGAGAGCTGGCAAGACGTCCGGGTTTACGGAGGGAAAAGGTGGGACAAAGATCCGTGGGAACGTGCAGGTGGGCGGTACAGGTCAAGCCGGTCATTGTCATGGGCTCAGTCACCGGGGGGACTTGCCGGCTCAAGGGGTGGTGGCTTGAGGTGGTAGTTGCCGTTCTGTCCCCGGCTGCTTTGCCCGTCGGTCTTCTGCCTGCGTTAGGAGAGACTCTGGAAAGAAGAACTTCATCAATGAGAAAGTTCTAGATCAAAATGGCAGCAGCTGATGGGCTCACTCTCAAAGGCGCTTAAGAAGCAGCTCTCCGGGGCGCCTGGGTGGCTCAGTGGGTTAAGCCGCTGCCTTCGGCTCGGGTCATGATCTCAGGATCCTGGGATCGAGCCCTGCATCGGGCTCTCTGCTCAGCGGGGAGTTGCTTCCTTTCCTCTCTCTCTCTGCCTGCCTCTCTGCCTACTTGTGATCTCCATCTGTCAAATAAATAAATAAAATCTTAAAAAAAAAAAAAAAAGAAGCAGCTCTCCGCCCTCCCCCTTTCTACCTAAAAGCCTGTCATCACATTTCCCTGGAGAAAGGTGCCCTCCCTCCACCAAGAAGAGAAAATTCGTATCACCAGAGCCCAGGGGGCGGATGCCAAATCGGAGGTGTACAAACAAATCTGCTAAGACAAGCCTCGAGCTTCTTGTGGACACTTCCTGGTTGGTGTCCCACAGCCTATGGCCCAGCCAAGCCCCTCGGTCTTGTCACATCCCTACAAGGTGTCATTCTTTGTCTCGGAAAGTATATAAGCCTTGGCGCCTAAGGACTTCTTAGATCCTTTTTTTCTTCTGAAGACTCCTGTGTATGCCTAGAAACATTGTAGAAACCTGTGCGCTTCTCTCCTGCTAATCTGTCTCATGTGCGGTAAATCTCAGGCCAGCCACGGAACCTGAGGGGAGCAGCAAGTTCTCTCTCTCCTACCGCTTGGAATCCTCTGCAGATGCCACCCAGCCCATGAATCCCGTTTGTGTCTAAGGAAATGAGATGGGTTGCTGAGTCAAGGCCTCCCAACCCTCAAACAAAACAATGGGGGTCGGGGAAAAGCCTTGCTGGAACTACATCAGAATAAAAACTCCTGCACAATGAAGGAACCAATCAACAAAACTAAAAGGCAACCTACTGAAGAGGAGAAGATATTTGCAGATGACCTAGCTGGTAGAGGGTTAGTATGCATAGTATATAAAGAACAGATACAACTCAACATCCGAAAACAAGCAATCCAACTAAAAAATGGGCAGGAGATGTGAACAGACATATCTCCAGAGACATCCAGATGGCCAACAGACACACGAAAAGATGCCCCACATCACTCATTGTCAGGGACATGCAAATCAAAACTACAGTGAGATATGACCTCATACCTGTCATAATCACTAAAATCAAAAACAAGGAAATAAGAGGTGTCGGCGAGAATGCGAGGAAAAAGGAACCCTTGTGCACTGCGGGTGGGAAGGCACACTGGGGTGGCCACTGTGGAAAACAGTATGGAGCTGCCTCAAAAAACTATAAATGGACCTACCCTATGACCCAGCAATTGCATTACTGGGTATTTACTCAGAGAATACAAAACTACTCATTCGAAGGCAGACACACACCCGAGATTTACTGCAACATTATTTCCAATAGCCGAGATATAGAGGCAGCTCAAGTATCCATCAATAGACAAACAGATAACAAAGATGTGGTGCATATCTGGAACGGAATATTACTCAGCCATAAAAAGGAATGAGAGCTTGCCGTTCATACCAACATGGATGGAGCTAGAAAGTATTACTTTGAGTGAAATAAGCCAGTCAGAGAAAGACAAATACCATATGATTCCATTCGTTTGTGGAATTTAAGAAATAAAATAAATGAGCAAAGGAAAAAGAGAGAGAGAGAGAGAGAGAAAAGAGAGAGACGAACCCAGAAACAGACTCTAAGCTCTAAAGGACACACTGCTGGTCACCGGGGGGGGGGGGGGGCATTGGCAGAAGCAGATAATGGGGATGAAGAACATGTTTCTCATGACGAGCACAGTTTAAGGTATAAGGTCTTGAATCACTAAATAAAGAAAAATGAAAACAAAAGCCTTCCTCCTTGCGCTCTGGCTCCTGACCCATCGTTCCTCCCTTTTGCATTTGAACTTGCACCGGGGGTAGACACTTGCTGTCTCCCCCTCATCCCTCCAGCTTCTCCTCCCTGAGGCCCACAGCACAGGAACATCTGCCCTTTTCCTCCTAGCCCCCCGCAGGGTCTGATGCTGGGACCCCCTCCCTCCCCTAAGGCCTCTCCCCCAGCCCCACTCCCGTCACTTGAGGGCATTCTCCCCCTTGCTCTGGGCCCCTCCTGGACTGTTGCTGGGCTTTGGGGCTCTTTCTGGGCCTTTCATTTCTTCTGGTCACTATCACCACTCCCGGCACAATCACAGACATCGAGTCTCCGTCACCAGCCCAGCCGGCTCTGCGGACCCCCATCTTCACAGGTGCCCCATGGACGTCCCTCAGAGGAGTCACAGCTCAGAGGCGACACCCCAAAACTGAACTCACTGTCCTTCCGGGAGCAGCTCCTCCTGCCCCTGTGCCCTTGTCTGGGCTGTCCCCGCTGCCAGGCACTCCCTCGCCACACTGACTGGCTAAGAACAAAAGCTTTTCATGCTTCAGGACTCAGCTCTAGAGCAGAGATGGTGGGTGCCCCCTGGAGCTGATGGAGCCCAGCCTCACGGACACGGGTCATCTCTGGCGACAGCTCGATCCAGGCTGCCAGTGTCTTCATCTGTAGGACGGGGACCACAACCTCCAACTCATCTGCTTCCCTGAGCCGACCTTTCAAGTGGGGAGTGTGGTTACGGTTCTTTTTCTTAGACCCGAGCAAGGGGCTTGAAACCAAACTGCTTACTTTGAGAAAGGCACTTTAAGTTGACTTTTGGGGGCGCCTGGGTGGCTCAGTGGGTTAAAGCCTCTGCCTTTGGCTCAGGTCATGATCCCAGGGTCCTGGGATCGAGCCCCCAATCGGGCTCTCTGCTCAGTGGGGAGCCTGCTTCCTCCTCTCTCTCTCTCTCTCTCTCTGCCTGCCTCTCTGCCTATTTGTGATCTCTATCAAATAAATAAATAAAATCTTTAAAAAAAAACAAGTTGACTTTTGGGGGGAAACCTCACTTCATTCATTCAGTCATTCATTCAACACTGCTGGGCTCCAATCGAAGCCCGACCCTCCCTCTAGGAGCCCTTGCTTAGGGCTGAGAAGGGAGAAAGAGACGGAGCCTCTGTTGAGTCACCAGGGCGGGGGTGGGGCAGGGAGAGGTGAAGCGGGGCCGAAAGGGGAGCTTCTGGGCCCCCGGAAGGACGTGAAGGCTGGCCTGCTGCGGTCCCCGTGTTGGGAGGCAGAGCTGGAAGGTAAACCCAGTTTCCTCTAAGACCTGCCGATGCTGGCCGGGCCGGTCTAGAGCAGTCATCTCCCGGCCCAGACAGCTGCGGGACCCTGTGGGATTTCGTTTCCCAGGGTGGGGCTCCCGGACTCGCAGCGGCGGCAGCCCCGCCCCCTCCGAACCTGCGGGAATGCAAGTCCCCAGGCCCCGCCCCAGGCCTCTCCCGAGTCTGAAACTCCAGGCGGTGGGGCGCCCCATCTGTGCGTTAACAAGCCCGCGGGAGGGCTCTGGTGTGCGCCCCTCGTTCGAAAGCCACAGTCCACGAGGCCAGAGGACCGTCCGAGGGGGAGGAGCAGATGGGCCCAACGTATGCGCGGGGGTTCTGAACCCGTGAGCTCCGGCAGTAGCTCCGACAACGTGCGCACCGTCACCGGCATGGGCCTCCGACGCTCGACGGGGTCCCGTGGCTAGCCCGGGGCAGAATCCGCCCTCAACTCCGGTGACTGTGACCAAGAAGCCTGGCCTTAGCTCAAGCCTTAACCATCAGACCCAGCTCTGTGCAGGAACCAGCGCGCAGACAGGCCCTGCCCAGCTGCAAACGGCCTTCCCGGGCCTGCGGCTTCTGTTCCGTCTTCTCGAAGCGCTGCGGCCAGGAAGGCGGCTCTGTGTGCTGCTGGGCTGCTGAACCGGTGACTCACAGCGCGCACAGCGACCCTGACAGAGGGGGCAGGGCAGACAGACGTGCAGCCACATGCCACGTCGGGTGTGCTGAACTCGGGCAGGTCAGGTGACCTCCCTGGGGTTCAGTTTCTTCATCTGTAAGCCAGGGTGGTAATGGCTCCCACAGAAGCTGGCGGGGAGACAGATCATAGAGGAAGGAACCACGTCCAGGGCGCCTTGATGGCTCAGTCCATGGAGCACCTGCCTTCGGTTCTCTGGGATCGAGTCCTGCCTCGGGCTCCTTGCTCAGGGCCAGAGTCTGCTCCTCCCTCTGCCCCTCCACGCCCCGCCCCCTGCTCACTTCTGTCTGTCTCTCTCTCTCTCTCAAATATAAATAAATAAAAATCTTAAAAAGAAAGAAAAAAACCACTTCCACTTTCTTCCAAAGTTCAACCAAAGTGACGCAAAGAGGGTGTCTTTAAAGGCAGGACTCCTCAGGGACAGAGCCCCCAGGAAAGCGAGGGTGGAAATACTTGGGAAGCCAGAAGGCAGAGAATGAGACTAATTCCTCTAACAGACCCCCTAAAAGGGGAACGCCAGACTGATGCGGGCCACGCCCAGGGGCTGCAGAATCCCGCAGGACTCGGCTCAGAAAATGGGGGTGCTTGAAAAGGGGGGAGATGGAGATCTCTGCTTCTAGCTCTGAAGGACAAGTTGGCCACAGACCGACGATGCCGCCCAACTCTGGGATCTGGGAAACCAGGTATGATGCGCAGCCGGCCCAAAGCTCGACGTGAAAGCGGTCTGCGGGCGTTCGAAGCTACAAAAGGAACCGCGGTGGAGAGGACCCGATCCTGGAGAAGGGGAGCCACCTTCTAGAGCAGATGCTCCCTCTGGTCTGCTTCTCACTTGGGAGGGGGCGGGGCGGGAAGCTGGGTAAACGGCCTGGGCAGAGGGCCGCAGAGAACGCAGAAGAGCTTTCGACCATCTTGTGAACCTCAACAGCAAAATTGAGAGCCTCATGGGGCACCTGGGGGGCTCAGTGGGTTAAGCCTCTGCCTTTGGCTCAGGTCGTGGTCCCGGGGTCCTGGAATCGAGCCCCGCATCGGGCTCTCTGCTCAGCAGGGAGCCTGCTTCCTCCTCTCTCTCTGCCTGCCTCTCTGCCTACTTGTGATCTCTGACTGTCAAATAAATAAATAAATCTTAAAAAAAAAAAAAAATTGAGAGCCTCGAGAGCCAGGACCCCAGAGAGAAGGGAAGGGCAGAGAACAGAGCCCCATGCCCTCCCTGTTTCCCCCCGAGAGTCGTGGATTTCTGGAGCCATCCAGGACAGTAGGTGGAGAAGACAGGCAGAAGCCTCTGGCGGACAGAGCGGAGGTGAGCTGGGTGGGGGAGGGGAAGCCGCGCCTCCACACCGGCCACCACAGTGGGGAACAGAGGAGCTCCGCCCTTTGCCAGAGCAAGGACACTGGTGGCACCTGCCCAGCAGGAGCTGGTCAGGGAGCCTGGGCCATTCTCATTCCCTTCCTCTCTGAGTGAGGGTTTTTCTGTGGCAGTGATCTTGTTCACCGCATAACCCCATGCCCCGGAAGTTTTGAGGTCAGATGCTTGTCTCTTGGCCTTCAGATTAATTCCTCCCCCAGACATGGAGTGGGAAAATAAGAAACAAAAATAATGAAGACAGAGTGGAAGGCAGAAATGACATAATCAAGGAGGCTTTTTTAATAGAGATTATTGACGGGCCCCTGGCTGGATCCGTCGCAGGACTACGCGACTCTGGGTCTCGAGGTGTTGAGTTCAATCCCCACATTGGGCGTAGAGATTACTTAAATAAACGAGTAAACTTAAAAAATTGAGATGATTTGGGGCGCCTGGGTGGCACAGTGGGTTAAAGCCTCTGCCTTCGGCTCAGGTCGTGTTCCCGGGGTCCTGGGATCGAGCCCCGCATCCGGGTCTCTGCTCGGCAGGGAGCCTGCTTCCTCCTCTCTCTCTGCCTACTTGTGATCTTTGTCAAATAATTAAATAAAATCTTAAAAAAAAAAATTTGAGATGATTGAATTCGGTACTCTGAAAACAGAACACAACTTTCTTGCAGGCACCAGTGGGTCATTCACAAAAATCTACTGTAAGTACTGCCGCTGATGAGGGAAGACTTGACAAATGTCCTCAGGAAGATGTGGCCACAGATAATAGTTCTCTGAGCATCCTGCAGAAAGACACAATCATACGGCGTGTTAGTCTACAAAGCACCACAGACTAGGGGTGTTTAAACAACAGAAATTTGTTTTCTCCTAATCCTGGAGATCAGAAGTCCAAGGCCAAGGTGTTGGGAGGGCTGGTTTCTTCTGAGGCCTCTCTCCTGGCCTCTCTCCCCCGGTCACCGTCTGATCATCCCTCCCTGTCTGTCTTAATCTCTTTCTGTAAGTACACCAGTCCTGTTGGATTAGGGCCCACCCAGATGACCTTGTCTTATCTTACCTTGATAAAGGCACTGTCTCCAAACATGGTCACATTCCGAGCTACTGGGGGCTAAGACCTCAGCACATGACCTTGAGGAGCAGGGGACACAATTCAGCCTGTACTGTAAAATGAACAGCCCAACCTCCTGGCAAAGGTCCTACATCCAGAAAACTCTGAAGCCTCTTAAACAATACTTGGGAGAAAAGAAATCAAAATCCAAACTTCAGTCCATCAGAGAAAGACAATTATCATGGATCTCATTCATGTGTGGAATTTAAGAAACAAAAGAGAAGATCATGGGGAAGGCAGGGGAAAAGTAAAAAGACAAAGAGAGGGAGACAAACCCCAAGAGACTCTGAATCATAGGAAACTGAGGGTTATTGAAGGGGCGGGGGGTGGGTGCCCCGTCCCTGTCCATCACCCAGTAGTATCTAAGACTAAGGAATCACTGAACTCTACCTCCGAAACTAATAATGCACTATATGTTATTAACTGAATTTCAATTAAAATATCCAAACTGTGGAATTTGAAGATTTTATATATTTATTTGACAGAGAGAGAGAGAGAGAGCACAAGTAGGCAGAGAGGCAGGCAGAGAGAGAGAGGGGGGAAGTAGGCTCCCCACAGAGCAGAGAGCCCGATTCGGGGCTCGATCCCAAGACCCTGAGATCATGACCTGAGCTGAAGGCAGATGCTTAACCACTGAGCCTCCCAGGGGCCCCAAACTGTGGAACATTTAGAAAAGACTAATAAAAGCCCATGTCAGAACCTTTGGGATAAAGGGTAGGATAAGGGGTAAAACGTACTCTCTCTATTTTAAAGGACAGGAACCTATTTAACAAACAAGAGAGAAAGAATGAAAAGTTAATCACCGCCCAGAGAGGTAATGGAACACGCCTAAGAATGTGGATATTTAAATTTCACTACTGGGGCGCCTGGGTGGCTCAGTGGGTTAAAGCCTCTGCCTTCTGCTTGGGTCATGATCTCTGGGTCCTGGGATCGAGCCCCACATCGGGCTCTGCTCATTGGAGAGCCTGCTTCCCCCTCTCTCTCTGCCTGCCTCTCTGCCTACTTGTGATCTCTCTGTGTCAAATAAATAGATAAATAAATAAATCTTTAAAAAAAAATAAAGGGTTAAAAGAGGGGGCAGCAACAGGGGACCACTTAAATAACCGTATAATAGTGAAGCCAGGAGACACTACACGGCAACACACAAGGCAGCCCGGTTGCCCAGCTCCAGGGCAGAGCTAAAATCATGAATTAGCTTTTCTCCCAGGCATCTAGGAAAGTATCAGCTGTGGCTCATCACTGGGACAATCCAGAAAAGGGGCCTCCAAATCATTTTCCGTAGATCTCTCGGGGAACTTGGCGGAGAGAGACTTTGCCGGTTGTTTTACCGTGAAAACCCTCCGAGGTATGTTGCTAAGAGAACAAGCAAGACTCGAAACCACGCAGCCAAACCACTGCCATGTACGTGCTTGAAGGACAGATATGCTTGTAAATGCAAAGAATATTTCGAGAAAAGCAGAGAAATCTGCTCACAGCAGCTCCCTCGGGGCAGAGGGAGATTAGGTGAGTGAGGAAATGAGAGGTAGGGAGCGATGAGAAGCCTCCCTTCCCGCCACGCGCTTTGAAGTTTGGACCATATGCAAGTATTTCCTACTCTGATAAATTTTCGGTCTTTTTTTTTTTTTTTTTAAAGATTGATTGATTGATTGATTGATTGACTGGGAAGAGAGGGAGAAATCACATGTGGAGGGAAGGGCATAGGGAGAGAATCCTCAACTGAAATTCTCTGCCCGGCATTGGAGCCCAGTGTGGCGCTCGATCCCATGACCCAGGAGATCCTGACCCGAGCCAAAATCAAGAGTCAGACGTTCAACTGACTGAGCCGCCCAGGCACCTCTGGTTTTGTTTTTTATAGAGCTTTTTTTTTTTTTTTTTTTAAAGATTAAAAGCACTTTTTCTAGTGATATCTATACCCAACACGGGGCCTGAACCCACAACCCTGAGATCAAGAATCACACGCTCTACTGACTAAACCAGCCAGGTGACCCTTGTATTTTGTGGGACTTTTCAAATTAACAGATTTTCTGTGGTTTCCATTTACAGCAAATTGAGCTCAGATAGTAGACGTTCCTAATCAAGTTGAGGAAGTTCCCCCAATGCCAGTTTGCTGAGTGGATGTAGGGTTTTTTCTAACCTGCTGTCTCTGCAACTAGTAATATGGTTATATGATTTTTCTCCTTTAGCCTTTGATGAATCAATTGAATTAACTGAGTCTTGAATGTTGAACCAGCCTTGCATACCTGGAATAAATTCCACTTGGTCCTGGTATATAATTCTTTTCATGCATAAAGTTGCATTCAAGGGGTACCTGGGTGGCTCAGTGGGTTAAGCCTCTGCCTTCAGCTCAGATCATGGTCCCAGGGTCCTGGAATCGAGCCCTGCATCGGACTCTCTGCTCAGCAGGGAAACGCTCCCCCCCCACCTCCCTGCCTCCTTGTGATGTCTCTCTGTCAAATAAATAAATAAAATCTTAAAAAAAAAAAATTGCATTCAATTCGCCAATATCCTGTTGAGGATTTTTGCATCCACATTCATGAGAGATATTGGTCCATTGTTTCCCTTTCTTGTAAGGCCTTTGTCAGGTTTTGGTATTAGGGTAATGCTGGGATCATAGACTGTTAGGAAGCATTTCCTTTGCTTCTGTTCTCTAGAAGGGTTTATAGATCATTGATGTCATTTCTTTTTCAAATGTTGGGTAGAATTCACCAGTGAAACCATTCGGGCCTGGTGCTTTCTGTTTGGGAAGGTTATGGAGGAGAAATATTCCACAATATTATAATCAAATCTTCCTGGGTTTTGTTGTTGTTTTTGGAAGGCCACCATCCTTTCGTGGTGACCTTCAGAGGAGTTTCTCAGCCATTTTTTTCCCCTTCCCTTATGTAGGACAGGAAGGCCAGAAGATGTGGAGTCAGCTCGTTCCCCTTTCTCTGGTGGGATGAAGTTCTAGTACAGTCCCATCTTGAAAAGTTGGCTTTGCTACTAAAGGGCTTCAAATCACCCCCTTTCCCTCCTCCCAAAGATGCTGCGTTGGCATACTGAATACGCTGAGTTAAAAGTACTCAAAAAGCAGATGCCAACAGGGTACACTCTGACCTTCCCTTTTTCCTTCTGAAAGCAGGAAATAAAAGACGCATGTCCAAGGTGACTTCTCTGTACCAGGAGGAAGAAACGGAAAGTTAAGACCAAGAGAAATGTGTCCCTCCAGACCTCGTTAGAATAACTCTTACCTTCCTTCAGTCTCCCCACATATTTTAGTGACCTTTCCATAATTACTACTTTGTCTTCAACCTTGGATCTTGGGTCTCGCATTTGTTTTGTGAGAACACCCAAGTACTCATAAATAAAATCTGTATGCTCGCGGCACTTGGGTGGCTCAGTGGGTTAAGCCTCTGCCTTGGGCTCCGGTCATGATCTCAGGGTCCTGGGATCGAACCCTGCATTGGGCTCTCTGCTCAGTGGGGAGCCTGTTTCCTCCTCTCTCTCTGCCTGCCTCTCTGCCTACTTGTGATCTCTGTCTGTCAAATAAATAAGTGAATGAAATCTTTTAAAAAATTGTATGCTCTTCTGCCGTTTACTCTTTTTGTTTTTGTTCCTGATTTTTTACAAGATTTATGGGTTTCTTTTAGAGGGGGGAGGGGCGGAGGGTGAGGGAGGGAGAGTCTTAAGCAGATTTTGAGCTGAGCACAGAGCATGACTCGGGGCCCTGAGATCATGAGATCACAACCGGAGCCAAACCCAAGCGTCCAGCCCTTAACTGATGATACCACCCAGGCACCCCTGGTTTTGTTTATTTCAAGTAGGCTCCATGCCCAGCGCAGAGCCCAGAGTGGGGCTTGAGCTCACCATCCTGAGATCAAGACCTGAGCTGAGATGGAGTTGGACGCTGGACCCCCCGAGGAGCCACCCATGTCCCCCCATCTGTCTTGTGTCATTCCCAGCTGGAAGCCCTAAGCGGGTAGAGGAAAATGTGTGCTATCCCTGCATTATGGAGAAAAGAAAGAACAGAACGTGTGTGATGTATTTGTTTTTTGTTTTTGTTTTTGTTTTTAAAGATTTTATTTATTTATCTGACAGAGAGAGATCACAAGTAGGCAGAGAGGCAGGCAGAGAGAGGGGGAAGCAGGCTCCCCACTGAGCAGGGAGCCCGATGTGGGGCTCGATCCCAGGACCCTGGGACTGTGACCTGAGCTGAAGGCAGAGGCTTCACCCACTTAGCCATCCAGACGCCCCATGTGTGATATATTTAAAAATAGTTGGTTTTCCCCTTTTCCTGACCAAAGCTCGGCATGAAAGTTTGGGGGTTTCCTTGAGCTTTCGTCTCTCGAGCTCGTGTAGCCGGAGCCCCAGCAACGATCAAGTACGGCTCACGGGCTTTCGCTCCTTGGCAGCGGGGACTCTCAGTCGGTATCTGCCTCTCTCTCCAGTCTCTGGGGCAGTGGTTTGCCCTGTGACCCCAATTCTCTAATGGATCTGAGAAGAGTTGTTGATTTTCGCTTTGTTCAGCTTTTTGTTGTTATTGCTCTGAGGATGGGAGCCTTGACCTCTGAGCTCTTTACATGCTGCCCTGGAAATTGAATATTCTCATGGTTTTTAAGAGGGGGAAAAGAGACAAACCCTATCACTCTGATGGTAAGTACTGGGTGACCCTCTTGACGTGCCTTTGAAGCCTGGAGCTGCTCAGGGCTCCATCCCGATACCCATCACTGCACTCCAGCCACAGATCTGTCCGTGGAGCTGGAGCTCCGACGCTCATCTGCCTTTGACCTCACGCCCGGATGGCACAGGTGCCGCACGCCTGGCTGGAATTCACCATGATTCTCCCCCAAACCAGCCACACCCAGGTTCCCTAGCTCAAACGACAAGCATCCGGGGACCCAAGCCAGAAACCTTCCTTCCGGATACCCGCCTCTCCTTGCCCCACAGCCCTTGGCTCGTTTGCCCACGGCCACGCCAGGCACCTGCTGTAGACTGCTCCCAGCATCCTTTCTCTGGGTTCTCTAAGTGGTTTCCTCGTTGGCCCCTGCCAGCACCCTCTATGCCTTCCCACTGCTACATGGGACATCTTCCCCCTAAAACATCCACTCCTGTCCCACCCCAGCATGCAAACGGGCCACCAGGGGTGTGCAGGATAAACTCTAAACCATTTCTCCTGGGTCACAGCACTGGGTTAGAGGACCCTGGTACCTGCTCTGTTCGCCGACCAGAAGCCCCTCCCGGTCCCTAGCATCCTCCCCTTCCTCCTCTTCCGAACCCGCCTGCTTCCTATCCAGAATACACCATGTGCTTCTGCCTGCCTGTGTAGTTAGACTTCAACAGGCAGGTAGAATCTTCCAGGTGAAGGGCAGCACCTGCCCCTCTGTCCGCCTCCCCCCGATCCCGGCAAGCTCAGCTCAGACGTCTCCTCCGGAAGGCTTTCCCTGTCTCCCAGACTTGAGAGAGCATCAGCAAAGGAACCACTTGCCCTGGTTTATAGTGTTCGTGGTGTGAATAGTCCTGCCGTGGCTAGTTTCACACTACCAGGGTGCTATCTGTGAACGTGAGCTGGGAAGAGATGCCCCCCACTGGCTCTCTCCAGCAGACGGGAGCTGGTCCTAGCACGTAACTGGTGGGTGAGTCTCTCCGGGCCCACATCATACCTGTGTTCACCTCCATCGAAGTCCTGATCACAAGGAAATGCTAGAAAACAAAGCTCTGGCCGCCCAACAGAAGGACTGAGTAGCTGTACCCCACCTGACATCTTCCTGGCTATGTGGTCTGAGCTAAGTGACCCAGCCTCATGAAGCCTCTGGTTTATCACCTGTGAAATAGTCAAAGCCCTATGTTCTCCCTACGCTTGCATAGAAATTAAACAGATGAAGGGGGCTTCTGGGCGGCTCAATCAGTTAAGCGTCAGACTCTTCGTTTCTGATCCGTGGTGATCTTGGGGCGCTGGATCTGATCTCAGGGCACTGGAGCTGAGCCTTGTGGTGGGCTCCACGTTCAGCTCCGAGTCAGCTTGAGATTCTCACTCCCTCTCCCTCCCCTCTGCCCTTCCCCCACATGCACAATAAATAATCTTAAAAAAAAAAAAAAAAAAAGAAGAAGAACTGCTAAAGATGCCAAAACTGTAAGATCCTGTTAAGCTGGGAGGTCAGTCGAGGAGAGCAGAAGGCTGTCATATGGCTGAGGACCAGCAGGAGCGAAGAGAGAAGCTGGAAAGATGTGTCCTCTTTGTTGGAGGAACCTGTGGATTCAGGTTAGGAAGGCAGAGGACAGATCCAGAAAGGTGGGCTTTGGAGGACAGTCTGAAGGGCCTGGACCGCATCCTCAGCCCTGGGAGCTTTGGCAAGTTCAAAAAGAAAAACTGGACCAAATCCCAGTCAAGGATTTGGAGCAGTCCGGGGCGGCTGGGAGTGGGCACGGACCTGGCTGGAAAAAATACTTTAGGAGTCTGGGGCTGGCTGTAGGGACAGAGGAGGGGGCTGGAGGCAGGGCTGTTTGTTTTCACCCCCAGAGATCGGTTGACAGCCTTGGGTATCTTAGTTATCAAGCTCAGGAGATAAGAGGCTCGCCAAGCATCCTGGGAAATTTCCTGATATAGTCAAGGACGGGGAGGGTGGGGGGGAAGCCCCATGCTGGGGAGGAGGCTTCGATGAAAGAAACCAAAGTCCATTGCATTTGCCTGGAAGAAAGACTTAATTTGAACTTCATCCAAGGACCCTTCTTCGGGGCCCTCCACGGCTCTCTGCTAACCCTGTGCGGCAACGCTCAAAAGCCCTGTGTGATCTGGGATCTTGCTACTCGACGAGTGGGTCTGGGACCACCGGTGGCAGCAGCTCCTGGGAGCCTCTTAGCGTCTGCCCTGTAACCGGTCGGTCCCCAGGGGTCGCATGCGTGGTGACGCTTACAGAGTGCTGGCTTCGGTCCCAGGCCTGCGTCCATCTTGCATTTCCAGGACCTCAAACATTGGTGACGCTTACAAAAGCCTGCGTGGGGGGCTGGTGATGGGTCGAGGGCCGCCTTAGGGCGTGAACGGAGCAGGCCTGTTGGAGATCGCCCGGACTCAGCGGTTGGCTACCTCGCACAGGGGCGATGGGGTGCTCAGCTTCGGACGGGGGCCAGGGTAGGAAGGAGGCCAGCCCCCATGTGCGGGAGATGCCTGAAGGGGGCCTGGAAAAGGGCCAGGGACTCCAGAGTGGAAGGGACGGGTGCAGAACGAGGAGTCCCCCCGAGGCCGGCCAGAGGGCAGGAGGCTCAGAGCACAGAGAGCTTGTGGTCAACGGCCAGATGCAGCCCAGCCCGTAACCCCCCCACAGTGAATTTGCGGAGGGAGCTCTTACCGTCGAGAGACCTCGGTCCCCAGAGGGGACAGCTGCAGCTCTGTGGACATCCTTCCCTAAAGTCCTTCTATGTCATAGACGAAACTTAGGAATCCAATTCATCTGGAGTATCCCAACCTTGATGACAAACTTGATTAAGTAAATCTCTGTCAACAATTTAAACCGCAATTACCGATTTCTCATGGCGAGGTCCGAGAGCAGCTCTGCCATAACATTCATACTCAAAACCCCTTCTGAGAGGTCAAGGCTACGGGCATCCTTTCCGTCGTACTTTTGTTTCTTCTTGGGGATTCTGCCGTACTGGTTTGCTTTCTCCCTGGAGCTTTGGTGAAGAAATTTGGATACCGTTTCATGTTCGCAGTGACCTCCCGAGGCAAGCTGAGGTCACTGGGTCTGCATGTTTGACTTGGGTCCTCAGGGGCTGGGACAGAGGGCTTAGCCTCCTCTCCTGGGTTGAGACTTGGCTAACGAGCCATCGTGGACATCCTCCGTGAAGCTCTGTTCTCCCGGACAACGGACAGTGACTCCCACCCCACACTCTGCCCCTGAGGTAGTCTCGCCCACCCCAGAGTTTCCGTGGGGTCTCCAGGGCCCCCAAGTCTGCGCTCCTTTTTTTGGTGTATTCTAGGCCTCCAGCCCAGAGCTCCAAGTTTATTCTTTTCTGATTACACAGATAAAGCAAACACATCTCTCTAATTTGTTAACAACAGTAAAATAAAAAAAAAAATCAAGATACACAGACCAATGCATCCCAGTTTAAGCTCAACAAAAATTCAAACAAGTCATAGGACAGTCATCTCGCTTACATCACAACTCTCTGGGAATGCTTTATAGTGACCTTTTCCCTCTGAGTATCATTATAGCCATGACCATTCACAGAGTGGACTTATTCAAGTTAACCGTGAGTATTTCAATGGATCATTTTTGATGCTCGTGTTATTATAGCTTGGTTCGTGTTGGGGGAGACTGATCGTTCTGTTGTCTCTCCTCTGCTCCCCAAACTTCTGAGGGTGGCTTCACTTCCTGGCCACAACACGGTGTTCTGGTCCATTCTCATTTTCTCTTTATGTTCCAAAGAATCCTGGTTTCCAGGGCGCCTGGGTGGCTCAGTGGGTTAAAGCCTCTGCCTTCGGCTCAGGTCATGATCCCAGAGTCCTGGGATCGAGCCCCACATCGGGCTCTCTGCAGAGAGCCTGCTTCCCTTCCTCTCTCTCTGCCTGCCTCTCTGCCTACTTGTGATCTCTGTCTGTCAAATAAATAAATAAACAAAATGTTTAAAAAAAAAATAAAGAATCCTGGTTTTCTTTAGGGGAGAAGGTCTTAGAGACCAAAGTCTGGGCACTGGGGTGTCCCCGAGACATGGGGACAGTGGTCAGAAACTCCCGCGGCTTAGGACATTCTTCTGTGTTTGTAAGGTCCTACGTTTTCAGTAAATTCCTGTCGTCTGTGGTTGTGTTGACCAAGGGTAACAATATTGTTGTTGTTAATCCAATATTAACAGGATTGACAGGCAGGTCACTGTCACGCTGGCAGGAGCCCCCAACCCCAGAGGGGGACAGGAAGCAGATGAGAACGGGCACAGGGGACCAGGAAGGGAAGGGTCACAGCAGAGCCAGGATGAGTCTTGAGAAACAGGACTGAAGGTAGGAGAGAGTCCGAGGTCACGAGGTAAAGGAGGGCGTTGTTTTGTTTTTTGGTTTCTTGTCCTTTTTATTAAGATGGGCGACGGTCCAGCTTGCTTATGGGCGGGGCAGCAAGTATCAGTGAAAGGCTGAATCAATTTGATTCCTCTGTGTATAAGGGAGAAAGAATCTAGCAGATCTGGTTAAACCAAAGTGTAAAATGGGGACGCCCGTGGGCCACGCAGGCCAGGTCATGGGGACGCACAGGCTCTAGTGATGCCCCGTTGCCCTGCCTGTGTCTCACGGCTCAGCCTCCCCAGGAGGTGGGCTCTGTTCTGAGATGGGCCTTCCCCTCGTGTGGGGGCCCCAGTCTACACACTCCCTACTCCGCATCCAGAAGAAAAACACACCCAGAGCCCATGCGGAAGAAAAAGAACACAACTTTCTCCCGACTTCTAGAAAAGACTCAAGACGGCCAGAGGGTGCATCCCTGGCAGCACTTTAAACATGGGTCAACTGAGGCCAGAGCAGGGCTGACACGTGGGCTCTCCATCCCCACCCACTTCCTCCGTGCCCTCCCCCTCCGTTCCCCCCAACACCCAGGCCCAAGCAGATAAGGGGGGTTTGACCTCAGAGTCTGCCAAAGGCTTGGGGTCAGGCCAACTCCAATTCCAATCTCTATCCACCCTGACATGCTCTGTGAACTAGGCGAGTTTCAACTCAGCCTCAGTTTTCTCCTCTGTAAAATGAGGATGGTGACAGCACGACCTCAGAGGTTTGTGAGTTAAAGCAGCCACTAGGAGGGATGGCTAGAAGGGATAGAGGTTGTGGGGCTGGGCCACAGCCCAGGAGAGGGCTCCCCCAAGAAAGCTATTTCCATTCAATTCTCTTTCAATTCTTCCGCTTAGGTCCAGGGGCCAATCTGTTCTAGGTGCTGGCCTGTCTTTGATACCTTGCTACACCTTGTGAATCTCACACGTTAATGAGGAGAGAGTAGGAGGGCAAAGGGGTCCCCAGAGCAGTAGAACATTTTTTTTTAAATTTTATTTACTTATGAGAGAGAGAACATGAGATGGAAGCATAAGGGGGGAGGGAGAAGCAAACTCCATGCTGAGCAGGGAGCCCGACGTGGGGCTCAATCCCAGGATCCTGAGATCAGGACCTGAGCTGAAGGCAGACCCTTAACCAACTGAGCCACCCAGGTGCCCCCGAAGAACACTGTCATTTTTCCTGTTGTCTTCTATTCTAGGCTAATAATAGTGGTGTCCTATCTAGGGCAGTAATACAAAGTTTCCTTTTAAAAATACATTTATTGGGGCGCCTGGATGGCTCAGTGGGTTAAGCTGCTGCCTTCAGCTCAGGTCATGATCTCAGAGTCCTGGGATCGAGTCCCGCATCGGGCTCTCTGCTCAGCAGAGAGCCTGCTTCCCTCTCTCTCTGCCTGCCTCTCCATCTACTTATGATTTCTCTCTGTCAAATAAATAAATAAAATATTTAAAAAAAAAACATTTATTGAAATGAAAAGGCCAATACAAAGAAAAGGCATTGTGAATATTAGCAGTGGTGAAATCCTACAGGTTCATTCATTCTACACATGTGCGCTGAGCATCCAGTCACTCTGTTCCAAACACTGTTCCAGGAGGGAGACATAGCAGTGAACAAGTCAGCAGGAACCCTTGTTCTGGAGAACTCACAACCCCAGAGGACTGGCATTAAAATAAACGTGTAAGTGAAACAGAGCATGTCGCGTGGTGATAGGTGTTCGGGGGAGCACAGGATATGCATGTCCGATCTGAGACAGGGAGGTCAGCGCATCCTCACTCAGAAGCTGACAAGGAAGCTCTGACCTGAAGGAGGCGAGGGAGACAGCCGCGTGGGTATCTGGGCAAGACTGTTCCAGGCAGACAGTCTGTTCCAGCGAGAGCAAGGAGGGGGCGAGCACCAGCAAGGCGGCCAGAGAGGCTGGGCGGCGCCCGCATCCGACAAAGGGAAGAGGCCAGGGCGAGGCAGGGGTTTTTCTTCCGAGAACAGCGAGGAGCCCCTGGAAGGGCTTGGGCAGGGGAGGGATGTGGAGGGATGGGGTCTGACCTCTGCCCACCTCCCTCTGGCCACTGTTCGGACAGGGGAGTCCAGGAGGCAGGAGCACAGGCCAGATGAGGTCCCTGGGGGGAGGCTAGTGGTTGGACAGGGGGAGGGGTGAGAAGTGTCAGATTCTGGACATATTTTCAAGGTGGATCTGATAGGATTGTCGCTGGAGTGGGTGTGGGGAAGGTGGGTGGCGGGCAGAGAGGAGGCACGGTTTGGGGCCCAAGCGGCAGGAGAGGGAGATCCAGGACAGCGTGGGGAGAGATCAGCCTGTGGGCCGGAGCCCTGGAAGGGAGCACAGTTTGGAAACGTGCCTTCACGGAGAGGTCCGGGCTGCAGGCCACATTGGGGCGTCATCGGCAGAGAGATGCCTCCAAAGCCGCGGGTCTGGGTGGCAGCATCAAGGTAAAGAGTGGGGAAAGGAGCAGAAGATCAAGAGCTGAGCAGAGCCGTGGAAACTTCTAGAGGCTGGGGAGAGAAGGGGGTCAGCGAAGAGGGTCAGCAAAGGAGGATGGGGGCAGCCCCAGAGGAGAAGCGGTCCCAGGTGACGACTGAGAAGCCAAAAGAGGAAGGTGCTTCAGAGGACAGGAAGGGGGCAGCAGGGCCAAGTGCTGCCGCGAGACAAGGACCAGGCTCCACGTGCACCCAGGAACGTGGGCAGGGCTGGGGACCCAAAATGACAGATTTCATGGGCTACTGGGGGAGGGGCTTCAGGGACAAAGGGGAGAAGCAGGAGACAGCCCAGAGAGGCAACTCTTGGAGAACTTTTGCTACAAAGGACAAACGTGAGGCAGTAGGGAAGGGAGCAGGTTGGAGGACCCTGAGGGGTTCTGGGTTTCTTCTTTTGCTTTGAAGATGGGGGAGCACCAGTGTGAGGGGTGACAGAATGAGGGGGCAGGGGTGAGAGGGGAGAGGTGCTGAGTCAGTGTGCGCATGAAGGGTGGCAGCTTGTGGACGGGGGTGGGGGGGCGGGGGGGTGTTGGGGTCCGGGGGTCCTGGGAGGGAAGGCTGCGCCCAAGTACCAGGCCAGGAAGCTGCGGATGGGTGCTGGGAGGCCACGCGGATCTTCTGGAAGCCTTCATTCACAGGTGCCTACTAAGTGCCAGACTGGTCCAGGGCTGGGATGGAGAGTTTCCATGTCCTCCAAGGTGGCCAGGGCGCCAGGGGATTGGCTGAGGGGGTGGGGGAGCCGGGAGGAGGGAGGACCGCACAGCCAGCCCCCAGGGGACCCGGAGGAGAGTGGGCGGGGCCAGGACGCCGCAGCAGCCGCAAGGACCCTCGGAAGTTGTGGCGGTTCAAGCGCATCCGTGAAATTCAGTAAAACACAGCCATGCGGGCCAAGCGTTTAGCACCAGACACAGTTGGGGCGTGGGATGGGGACGTTCATGAATATATTCTAGGCGGTGACATCAGGCCCGGGTCCCAACACTGACAACTACCCCTCCTCAGCCGCATGACCTTCAAGTGACTTAAGCGGCCGAGCCTCAGTTTTCTCATCTGTTAAATGGGGAAACCCGACTCTAAGCCCGCACAGTCGGCGACAGGGAGGCCCGGGCAGCGCTCCGTACCTGTGGACGGTGGTCCTGGCCCCGCGCGGAGAGCCGCGGGGACCCAGCGGGGCGGGCGGGCGGGGCGGCGCTGACCACGCCCGGGCCGGAGGGGCGGCGCTCTCGCCGCCGGACTCCGGGCGCTGCCTCCCGCCGCCGCGCTGCCCGCCGGCCCGCGGGGCCAGCTCGTCCGCCGCCGCCGCCGCCGCCGCGGGAGCCGGAGGTACCGGGGACCGCGCGGAGGGGGCGGCGGGCGGGGGCTCCGGGGTGCGGCCCTGGGGACGCCGGGGGCGCGGGTGGGAAGGGGCGCCGCGAGAAGGCGGGGCGAGGGTGGGCTGCGGAGGCGGCGGGGAGGGCTCGGCCGCCGCCCGGGCCACCTGTTCCGGAGGGACATCTGCGTGCGCGCCGACTGGGCGCGGCGGTCCCCGGCCAACTGCGCCCCGAAGTTGAGCGCGGCGGCGGGACCCGGAGTCCGGCTCGCGAGGGGAGGAGCGGCCCCGCCCGGGCCCGGGTCCCGCGCCGGCGGAGAGGGGCCTTGGGGGCGGGAGGCCCGGGGCCAGGCCGGGTGGGGAGGCGCGCGGCTCGCTCCGGGGCGCGGAATCGCCTCGGGAGGCCTGGCCCCGGAGGGGGTGCGGCCGGCTGGAGGGGGGCGGGAGGCGTCGGCCCCGGGCCAGGAGGGGATGCCGAGGCTTCGGAAGTGCCGGGGCGGGGGCAGGGCCCTGCAGGTGGAGGGAAGGGCCCGGGTCGGAGCACCCCCTCTCTGGGATCCTGACCACCCCTCCTTCCAGCTCGCTTCGCTCCCTCCCTCTGGTCCAGATGGGAACCGCGGAGTGGGAGTGGGGACGGCTTGGGAGAGGCTCCCGCAGGAGTCTCCGCGTCCACTACCCTTCGCTTCTGGGGGGCTGGGGAGCTTGCCTCAGTTTCCTCATCTGACACCCTGCAATAGAAGTTCCCACCTCCTGGGCAGACTCAGCTGAGCCTCTGGCTCTGAGAGAGTTAAAAGCCCCCCCACCCCCGCATCCACCCTTCCCTCAGGAGGACACCCTTTCCCCTCCGCCCCGGAGATGCTGAGTGATTGCCTGCTCCTCGCTGGCGGGGGTTGGCAGAAGCAGGACCCAGGCTGGCCATGACTGTACCCTCCATACCTAGGTCTTCGCTGGGTGTTCCTGCTCAGAGATCCCCTAGGCGGAACTCCCCAGGCGGCCCAAATACAAAAGAAAGGGAGAGGCAAGATGGAATCCTGTTCCTCTTCCTCCCAAACTTGTTCCTAGTGCCTGGGGCACCTGTCTGCTAGGACAGCACGGTATTAGAGGACAGACTCCCAAATAGAAATTCTGAAATACGTCTCCTTTCCTTATACCGATGGAAGCCCTTCTGGCTGTCTAGGTTAAAGGTCCCAACTGGGATAGGAGGCCGAGTAAGGAGGGGGCTGCCGGGGACATTTGGGACAGGACTGGCACAGGAGAAAAGGAACTTGAAATGTGGAACAGCTCTTTCCTCCCCCCACCACCACCCTCCCCACCCACTGCCGCCCCTCCAGGCAGCTGGGTGTAGGGCTCCACCAGCCGAGTCACCCGAGCTCTGCACTCGCGCGGCTTTCACTCCGGAATGCACTTCCACCCGTTGGACCTCCTAGGTGAGCTCGAAAGCCCTGCTAAATGCCCTGTGTTTGCATTGTTTCACTCCTCTCCAAGCTGGAAACTTCTGGATGAAAGGAACCGTAGTACCTGAAACCCCAGTGCATAGTTAGTGCTCCCGCAATGGAACTTGAATGAATTACCTGTAGGAAGTAAGGGGAAGATACCCTATTTGCACCCCTGGAGACTCCTGTTGTGAAAATTCACCACGTTTGCTGAACTTTTATAAAAATACTTTTTAAACATATTTGAATATATCTTGTCTGTAGAAATTTTTTCAAATTCCTCGCCTCTCTCAAACCTTTTTTCACTGTTTACTTGGGTTACATTGTGTTAGTTAATGGATCGCGTTTGAAAGTTAGGCGCTTTGGGATAACGCTACATTGAACTTGCGCATGTGTCCATTGCCCGATTTTTCCTGGAAAGAGCATCCCCTAGTCGTCACTGCATTTGAGCCCTACCTGGAGTCAGCTGGCTCTCCAGAGGGCCTATACCATTTCACGTTTCCTCAGGCTGTGAGCGTGCAATTCTTGTTATTTACTAGAAAGGAAATTACTGAGTCAAAGAGTATGAGCGTCTAGGATCTTTGCGTGGTTCCCCCCACCCCTCCGCCACCCCCACCCCTTTTCATGGAGCTGTAACTGATAAGCAGCACCAGGTACGCTGAAGGTGGACAGGGTGATCTGACATATACGTACCTTGTGAAATGACAATATCTGAGTTTCTGATTCATTTGTTTGAGCTCATCAGCGAGGTAATTGCTCTTTGGTCTCTTGGTGGCAAAGACTTCCCCGATTATCATTCGGCTTTTTTTTTTTTTTTTTTTTTGCTGCTGCTGCTGCTGGTGTGTGTTCTGGAAGAGCACCTTTTTTATTTCTACTTTCCTTCATCTGTGTGGGTGCTTTTCGATCAAGGAGACTTGGCTGCATTTATGAGCTGATGGGAAGAAGCCAGAAGTCGGCGTGGCTGAGTCCCGGCGGAGAAGCCCGTCTCCTGGATTGAGGTCCCAGAAGATGCAGGAGCTGGGGGTGTCCGGCATTGGTCGAGGGAACTTCTGAGCAAAAGGAAAAATGGCCAGGCTGACACCTTATGAATTGGCTTTGATCTTCATGTAGGGAGGTGGAAAAGTTCAGTGGGGAGAAAAGGTTCTGGTCCTCAGGCCCCCAGCTCCCAGTGCTGTTTGCCAGCCTCATCCCCTGGGGTCCTCCCTGCTTCCCTGGGAGGTAGCAGGTGTTACCAGCTCCCCACCCCCCACCCCCAGTGGACAGACTCACCGGGGAGGGAAAGTGCCTTGTTTGGGTTCAGTCAGCTGCAGAGTAGCCGGGATGCATCCTGAGTTGGCTCTCCAGGCATTAACCGTGTGCCCCTGAGAATCGCTCCCCTCTTGGCGCGTCCGTTTCTAGTAGATCTCAGGAAACTGCGCCCATCTTAGTGAGTGAAAGTCCCTTCCTCTCCCGTCTGTCTCTGTTTGTTTTCCCTCTGGACAGACCTCAGTGACTCCAGAAGCTTCCAGTGGAAGCCAAGTTGGCCACAGGACGGGAAGAACCCTTCCCTTCTGCCTGGTGCCCACCCACCGTGCCCTGTGCCCACACTCTCGGGCGGGAACACACTGCACATTCTGGAAGTCAGACCTGTGCAAAGTCTGACTTGGCCAACGGGGAACGTGAGAGTGAAGCAGGAGAAGTGGTCTTCACATTCCCCCAACAGACTTGATTTGAAAGAGCAGAATCCCTCATCCCGGATGAAGACACAGAGCGAGAAAGGTCCCTGCCCCCGCCCACTATCCGGTGGTCTGAGGTCTTCATTTGTACCTTCCTACAGGGTCTCCAAAGCAGCCTCCTGGGGGGGGTGGGTCAACCAGCCGTGGATTGAGACAAAAACAACGCTCTGCCAGCTTGTGCTATTTGACCCATTTTACAGAGGAGGAAACTGAGACTTGGGGTTAAGCACTTTTCCTTTATGGTGGTGAGTTTGCGTTTCCAGCACCAGAGCAGTCCCAGGTGAACTTGGCTGGCCCACAGGCAGACTCCTTCCACCTGGCAAGGGGCGTTGGAATCCCAGCTGTGCCTTGGTTCCCCCAACTCTTTTCTTTCTTTTTTTTTTAATATTTTTATTTATTTATGTATGTATTTGACAGACAGATCACAAGTAGGCAGAGAGGCAGGCAGAGAGAGAGGAGGAAGCAGGATCCCTGCTGAGCAGAGAGCCCGATGCGGGACTCGATCCCAGGACCCTGAGATCATGACCCGAGCTGAAGGCAGAGGCTTTAACCAGCTGAGCCACCCAGGCGCCCCGGTTCCCCCAACTCTTAACCCTAGTTGATAACATGAGCACCTGCCTCACAGGGCTGTCGGGAGCATTAAATTGAGTTACTCCAGGAAAACCGCTTTGACCAGTGTTTGTGCACAGTAAGCCCTTAAGAAATGTATACTGTTACTATTAACCACGGAGCTCTAGGCCTGATGGGGAGCCTTTCAGAAATGTCAGCTCAAGCAGCTCCCCACTCCCCACGGGAAGGTAAGTGAGTTCTGACACTGGAGAGAATATGGACTTTTTAAAGATTTTATTTATTTATTTGACAGAGAGAAATCACAAGTAGATGGAGAGGCAGGCAGAGAGAGAGAGAGGGAAGCAGACTCTCCGCTGAGCAGAGAGCCCGATGTGGGACTCGATCCCAGGACTCTGAGATCATGACCCGAGCCGAAGGCAGCGGCTTAACCCACTGAGCCACCCAGGCGCCCCTTAATTTTTTTTTTTTAAGCTTACTTATTAGAGAAAGTGTGTGTGTGTGTGTGTGTGCGCGCGCGCGCGCGCGCGCGCTCATGAGGTAGGGGGAGGAGCAGAGGGAAAGGGACAAGTCGGGGCTCGATCCCAGGACCCTGAGACCTTGACCTGAGCCAAAGTCACATGCTTAACCCACTGAGCCACCCAGGCGCCCAGAGATCGTAGAATTTTCAAGACCTTTCTGGAGACAAGATAGTGATCTGTACACACAGCTTTAAATGATGTTTCCTGTGACCCAGGAGGCTCATTTCTAGGAACCAGTCCTAGAGAAGTAATTAAGGATGTGCTCAAAGACTGAGTGCAGAGATTCACCCCCGTGTTGCCCATAAAAGCAGAGAGATGGAAACCACGTTTCCGGGAGTCAGGACAGGAAATAGGCAAAGTGAAGGGTGGATCCGCCATGGGAGATACTCTGTATCCCTGCAAGATTGGGGTACAGAGCAGTGTTTGTGGACACGACATGGGGGCGTAGCATACACTTCCAAGCAGGCTTCATCTATGCTTCACCGCAAGCGCACAGCCTGATGAGTTTTAGGAAATGTGTACAGTTGTGCCTCTATCTAGTTTCAAAACAGAGGGGCCCTGCATGTTTTTAAATGAAAAATAAAGCAAGGTGTAGAACAGAACGTCGGATACGTGCTCCCTCCGTGTGCACATGGCTGTGGGTCAACTCCGCTCCGTGTCTGCGAGCGTGCCAAGTGCCAGGTCCCCCGGGCACATGGAAGCATGGAGAAGGGATGGAGAAGAATCTTCGTCACGTGCTTTTGCCTTGGGTCTTAAGTGGCCTTACACCGTCTTCAGGGTGGGGTAAAGCAGGGGTCACTGCGGGGTACTGACTGGACGTACAGTCCTGTTGGGGACAGGACGCGAAGGCATGAAGCCACGACTGCCATCCCCTGCCCGCCATGCAGCTGGGAACGGGGTTTCGGTGGACCCGGTAGCCAATGGCAGCTCCTCGTTCCTGTTCTGGTTAGGCGGCTGCTGAGACGGGATGGGGGGGATGTCTTGGGACATGGGAAGCATGTGCTACAGAAACGTGGAATTCCCAGAGCCTGGTGGAAACCCGTGGAGTTGGTTTTCCTTTCACGTTTTTAGCATCATGTTCAAAGGCACCTGGAGTGTCGGCATGGTTTTCCTTCACACCTCGGTCCTCGCACAGTGATGGTGCCGTCCCTCCGTTACTGTCGTTTAGAGCCTCAGGAGAGTGGGCAATGTGTGGCTCAGTGACCACGTTTCTCAGCTCCCAGTATCCTCCACGGCCAAATGCACCCTGGCCATTCCCGGTGGGACTCACCCAGGGCCCTGAGGGTCCAACCCTGGTCTGGGCTGTGGACTAGGCCTGGGATTAGGGGTTCAGGGCTGCTCACATGACCATTTGTTCGGAAGGTAGCCACGAGTGCCAGTACGTGCAGTGGGGACCCAGGCCACGGCCCACAGTGGGAGGCGTGCTGAAATCCAGGCAGCTTCCCGGAGGTGGTGTGCTCCACTCACCTAGGTCAGGAGAGATTCAGGGAGGAAGCAGCATTAGAGGACTCAGAGCAGACATCCCTAGGTGCAGATCCTGCCTCCCAGGCTTACTGGCCCTTCCGCGGTGGGAGGGTTGCCTCTCCTCTCTGTACCTTCATCTTCCAGCACGTGAACGGGGACCATACTGGTTGGCATGATGATGTAGGAGAGTGATCAGTGCTTGGCAGGATGCCTGACATGTGGTGCCTTTGGCAAGCGGCAGCTCTTCCCTTGTCTGATGGTTGAGAGGCTGCGGGGCGGGGAGGATGGAGGGAGGTCTTGAGGGAAGGGAAAGAACATATTGCAGAAATCTGGAATTCCCAGCGGCTGATGGCTTGAGCAATCTGGCAGAGGTCAGCCTGGCTGGTCCGGGGGTGGTGGGCCTGGGGTGCGGGGGCGGGGGGCTGGTGCAGGGGCTGCAGGGGACGTGCCCACGAGGCCTGGAGATCTGCTTGGAGCAGAGGCAGGAAGCCAGGGAAGAGGCTGGGGTTGTGGGTCTTGAAGCAGAGGACAGAGTCCTGAGCTGGGCTGTGGTCATGGGGCCGACGTGGGAAGGAGAGACGGGTCAGAAAAGTGTTCCAAGAGGGTCTCTCCCCCTGCTTCCCAGGGGAAGAATTTCTCCTCCACTCCTCTTCCTCTGGACTGTTGCAAGAACCTCATAACTGCTTTCTTGTTGACACACATCCCCTGTGGTTTAGTCTCAAAAAGTAGCCAGATCCCGAAGAACTGTAAGACAATGGCACACGATAGCCCTTTCCTCCTCAGAAGCTCCCGAGGGTGGCAGCCCTCCCAATCGGAGAGACAGGTTCTTCCAGTGGCCCTCAAGGCCCCCTATGACCTGGTCTCATTATGTCTCTGACTTGCTCTCCTGGTGCCTTCTCCCTCCCATTTTACTTACTCTGCTATTCCAACACCTTAGGCACACATGCCCCAGGGCCTTTGCACTCACCAATTTCCCTCCTGGGACACACTTCCCCCAGATAGCCCTAAGGCTCAACCCCTCACCTCCTTCAGCTCTTGGCACAATGTCAGCTTTTCAGAGAGGCCGTCTTCACCCGCCTGTGCCTCCCAGTCCACGCTCCCTGCTGCATTTTTCCACACAGCACATGTCATCCACCTGATGTATTTCTTTACTTGTTAATTTTCTCCCACTGGAATTTCAGCTCCAGGAAGCAAAAGACAATTGGCTTTGTTCCTTGCTGTCTGTTTCCAGATGGTGGAGTGGGGCATGGCCCATAATAGGTGTTGAGGCATTTGTCGAATGAAGGATCAGGGGACTGTGTGTGATGCCAGGGGCTTAATGGGTTTCTTTCCAAGAAGACTTTTGTAATTAGGTTGAGCCTGAACTCTCTTATCTGTGAATTGTCATCCTTTTGGTCTCATTATATGCCTGTGCTCTTGGCCTGGCACCAAGGGGCAGGTGACCCTGAAATACACTGCCTGGAGAGGTCAGTGAGAGCCACTTCTGCTGGAATGAACAGAACTGGTAGCAGAGACACCAGCTTTGGAAGGTCTTTCTAGAAGGGTCCTTGGAGATTATCTTTCCCAGCTCTTTATTTTACAGATGAAGAAGTTGAGGCTCGGAATTGGGAAGAGAGAGGTCAGACTCCACGATCACAGAGCAAGTGTGTCCAAGATAGAAAGCAGTCCCTTGCTCAGGCAATATACCGTTAGCGAAGGTGGTTAAGACAAAGCAGACCCAGTATGGTCAGTGCGGTCTGTGTGCGCAGACTGTGCGGGGCAGGGTCGACGCTCTCTTTTGCTGCCAATTATTTGTAATCTTTCATACAGTAAAAAAAAAAAAGGAAAAAATGAAGCAACCTGGGAGCTTTCTTTCAAATACAGTGAGCTCAGGACTCTTAACTCAGGCTGGAATTTACAAATGCCTTTTCCGTGGGCATTTCATTTGCCAGGCGGGATCTTATCTGATGAAGAGTTTTCCCCTGCTTCTTGTGCCTCTGTGACCGCTGGGCATAGAAGATGACCAGCACAGAAAGCTCATCCATTCCCACCATCCTGGCCCTGCAGACCAGTAAGCGTGTGTGTGTGCACGGGCCAAGACTGCAAATGTGCAGGAGTCAGGATTCATGGTGGGTTATGTTGCCTGGACTGAGCACAGAGCTGGGGGGGGTGGGCAGCGTGTGGGGTGGGGGTGGGGAATGACTTCACCCTGCTCTTGAGAAGCCAACCCCAGGCAGAGCTGGAGTGACCCTGGAGGGAGGGATGGCCTCCGGGAAAGAGGAGAGGTCTGTGCCTGATAATCCTGGGTACAAATCCTATCTTCTGTGCTTACCAGCCCTGCCCCCTTGGAAAAGTCACCTTTCCTCTCTTGGGACCAGGAAAGACTCAGGTATTTAAATATGACAATTCAAAAGTATGTGACCTTGGGCCGCCTGGGTGGCTCAGTGGGTCAAAGCCTCTGCCTTCGGCTCAGGTCATGATCCCAGGGTCCTGGGATCGAGCCTGAATCTGGTTCTGTCTGCTCAGCAGGAACCTACTTCCTTCTCTCTCTGCCTGCCTCTCTGCCTACTTGTCATCTCTGTCTGCCAAATAAATAAAATCTAAAAAAAAAATAAAGTATGTGACCTTATTTTGTACCCTCAGATGGTGAGGCAGGACATGTCAGTTACACTTTCTAATAGGCATCCGCATCGTCTGCAGATGGCATTCACCGAGGTTAGTTACCTGGTCTGATCTTGGCTTTGTGGGCAGTTTAGGGATCATTGACTATTTGTTCAGAAATTATACTTTGGGCCCCTGCTATGTCTGAGGGCCTGTACTGGCCACAGGGAATGCAACAATGAGTAAAAACAGCCTTCCTCCCTGCCCTCTGGAAGCCGACGTTTACATCAAATCAGTGTATCTTTGTGTCTTTAATCAGTCCCTTCAAAAAAGACCTTGGGTTGTTTTCAGCCATTGGCGATTGAAAATCTCTGACCTCTGTGAATGCGCTTATCTACAGATAAATTCACACTGTTACACCGAGAGAGGTTAAGCATTTGTGTAATTTTGAGAGGTGTTGTTTACTTGTCCTCGGCCACTGGAGTTCATACCATCTGGCAAGCCTACGAACCTTGGGCGAGGCGCCCGTCCCCTCACAGCCTGGCCAGAAGAATGTGTTGTCCAAGTTTTGGATTTTGCCCATCTGACAGGTGAGAGATGCTGTACGAAGTGTTTTGATTTGCCTTTCTCTTACTTAAGAAAGAGCCTCACTCTTGCTTACATATTCAGGGGCATGTTTTACGTGTGTATGTACGGACTTTGGCCACTTTTCTTTGGTGTCCCGGGTTGTCTTCTCCTTGATTCCTGGGAGCTCTTTAGAGGTTCGGAAAGATCGGACTTTTTGGGATCCGAGGGGCACAAAACTTACCCCAAGTTGTCACTTCCATTTTGACTCCACTGATGGGATTTCGGGGGGCAAAATCCCACCATGAAGCAATTGGGGTTTTTCAAGGAGTCAGATGTATTCATCTTTTCTTTTACGGCTTCTGGATGGATTTCATACGTAATTAACAAAACTTTCCCAACTCTGAGGTTATAAAGGAATTTGCCCATGTTGTTTTGGTTCTAAATGTTTATAGGGTCTGTTATTTTACATTTGGACTTGATCCTGGGGCGAGTTCTGAGATGTGAACACAGCCTCTACTCCCGTTTCCCAACACCTTAGAAGACCTAGTTTAGTTTACTAACTGGAAATCCTGCAGTGGTTGGATATCCGGGGACCTGACCATGGCAATGATAGCTTTTGTTTCTTTGCTAAGAGTGCATTGTTTTTGTTTTCTGGTTTTTGTGTGTTTTTTTTTTTTTAAAGATTTTGTTTATTTGACAGAGAGAAATCACAAGTAGGCAGAGAGGCAGGCAGAGAGAGAGAGAGAGGGGAGGAAGCAGGCTCCCCGCGGAGCAGAGAGCCCGATGCGGGGCTCGATCCCAGGACCCCGCGATCATGACCTGAGCGGAAGGCAGAGGCTTTAACCCATTGAGCCACCCAGGTGCCCCTGGTTTTTGTGTTTTCTAAAGACTGCCTTGTTTCAAGTATGGAAACTTCACAGCATGTTTTCATATCTAAAGAACTTGAAATCCTTCATTTTTCCCCTCCTTGTCAGAATTTTCCTAGACGTCTTTGCTTGTTTATTTTGGCACATGAACTTGAGAATCAACCTGTCAAATTCCAGAATCACATAGGTATTTTTGCTTTTGTTTCCTTTGTGAGAGAAGACATAATCGAGAAATACGTTTCTACAGCTGAGGTCAAAGAAAGGACTGTCTGTGCTCTTTTCTAGAAATTTTATGGTTCCATGTCTCACAGCTCGGTCTTTAATCCCTTGGAGTTTATTTTTGTGGATGATGTAAGAAAGTGGTCCAGTTTCATTCTTTTGCTTGTAGCTGTCCAGGTTTCCCAACATGACTTCCTGAAGAGACAGACTTTTCCCCATTGCATATTGTTGCCTCCTTTGTTGGAGATTAATTGACCATGAAAGCATGGGTTTGTTTCTGGACTGTTCTGTTCCACTGATTTATGTGCCTGTTTTTGCACCAGTTTCCATACTATTTTGATGGCAACAGCTTTGTTGTACTTCTTGAAATCTGGGATTGTGATCCCACCATCTTTGTTGTTCTCTCTCAAGATTGCTTTGAGTGTTCAGGGTCTTGGTGGTTCCATACACATTTTAGTAATATCTTGTTTAACTTCTGTGAAAAACGCTATTGGTATTTTTATAAGAATTGCATTAAATCTGTAAGTTGCTTTGAGTAGTATGGACATTTTAACAGTATTGGTTCTTCCAATCCATGAACATGGACTATCCTTGCATTTGTGTGTGTCATCTTTCATTTTTTTTAATCAATATTTTATAGTCTTCAGAGTACCAGTCTTTCACCTCCTGGGTTAAGTTTACTGCTAGGTGTTTTATTCCTTTTGGTGTAGCTATTAACGAGATCGTTTTAATTTCTCTTTCTGCTACTACATTATTAGTGTGTAGAAACACAACAGATTTCTGTATATTAATTTCTGTATATTCTGTGACTTTACTGAATTGATTTATCAGTTAGAGTCATTTTTTGGTGGAGTCTTTAGGGTTTTCTATATATAGTATCATTTCATCTGCAAATAGAGTTTTGCTTCATTTCTTACCTATGCTGATGCCTTTTCCTTGTCTGATTGCTGTGGCTAGGACTTACCATGCTGTGTTGAATCAAAGTATTGAGAGTGGACGTCCTTTTCTTGTTCCTGATTGTAGAAGAAAAGCTGTCAGTTCTTCCCTATTGAGTGTGATGACAGCTGTGGGTTTTTCATAATGGATTTTATTATGTTGAGGTATATTCCCTCTAAATCTATTTTGTTGACAGTTTTTATCATGAATAGATGTTGTACTTTGTCAAATGCTTTTTCTACATCTATTGAGCTGATCATACGGTTTTTATCCTTTCTCTTGTTAATATATGATGTTGATTGATTTGTGAATATTGAGCCACCCTTGCATCTGGGGAATAAATCGCACTCGATGGTGGTGAATTATTTTTTTCCTCACCCCACCCCCCATATTGATTTTTAAAAATATGTTGATGGATTTAGTTTGCTAGTATTTTGCTGAGAATTATTGCATCTGTGTTCATCACACACATGTTATGGTGTTTTTATCTGGTTTTGGTATCAGGGTAATGCTGGCCTCATAAAATGAATTTGGAAGCTTTCCTTCTTCTATTTTTTGGAATAGTTTTAGAAGAATAGGTATTGGGTTGGCTAGGTGGCTCAGTCAGTTTAGGCGTCTACCTTCCTCTCTGGTCATGATCCTGGAGTCCTGGGATGGAGCCCTGCATGGGGCTCCCTGCTCAGCAGGGATCTGCTTCTCTCTCTCCCTCTGTGCTCACACTCTCTCTTTCAAGTAAATAAATTTTTTTAAATCTTAAAAAAAAAAAAAAAGAAATATAGGTATTTACTCTTCTTCAAATATTTGGTAGAGTTTGCCTGTGAAGCTATCTGGTCCTGAACTTTTGTTTTGGGGGGCTTTTTGCTTACTAATTCAGTTTGATTACTAGTAATCAGTCTTTGCAATTTTTCTGTTTTTCCTGATTCAGTTTTGGAAGGTTATATGTTTCTAGGAATGTGTCCACTTTTTCTAGGTTGTCCGATTTGTTGGTGTATAATTTTTCATAGCATTCTCATATAATCCTTCGTATTTTGGGAGTGTCAATCAATTATCTCTCCTCCTTCATTTCTGATTTTATTTATTTGAGTCCTTTCTCTTTCTTTCTTTTTTTTTTTTTTTAAGATTTTTATTTATTTATTTGATAGAGATCACAAGTAGGCAGAGAGAGGGGGGGAAGCAGGCTCCCTGCTGAGCAGAGAGCCCGATGTGGGGCTCCATCCCAGGACCCTGAGATCATGACCTGAGCTGAAGGCAGAGGCTCAAACCACTGAGCCACACAGGCGCCCCTAGTTCTCTTTCTTTCTTGATGAATCTAGCTAAAGGTTTATCAATTTTGTTTTTGATTTTTATGAATGCTTTATTGCTCTTAAAAAGAAAGTCTAGGGCGCCTGGGTGGCTCAGTGGGTTAAGCCGCTGCATTTGGCTCAGGTCATGATCTCAGGGTCCTGGGATCGAGTCCCGCGTCGGGCTCTCTGCTCAGCAGGGAGCCTGCTTTCTCCCCTCTCTCTCTCTGCCTGCCTCTCTGCCTACTTGTGATCTGTGTCAAATAAATAAATAAAATCTTTAAAAAAAAAAAAAAAAAAAAAAAAAAAAAAAAAAGAAAGTCTAGGATAGAATTTGATGCAGTATAGAAACTTACTCATTATTTTATCTACATCTTTTGAATTCTTATATTTGATCTACTTATTTCTTGGGCTAAGAGAAGGGAATTAAAATCTCTTATTAGTGTGTTTCAATCTATTTAACCTAATATTTTGTACTTTCTAATTCCTGGAAATCACTGCAGTGTTACTTGGTACATTGTAAATTATACCTTTACATTCTATATGGCCCTTCTTGGGCTCATTTAGTGATGGTTGGCTTGAATTCTCAGTCTTGTTTTGAGATCATGGCCTTAGCTTTGTTTTTGTTCGTATTTGTCTTTCTACCTTTGCTCTTTTACTTTCAACTGTTCAGAATCCCTTTGATGTATATTTCATTCTCTCAGATACAGGATAGAGTTGGATTTTTTGCTTGGGATCTCCATCAAAAATCTTTCTTTTCATAAAGATAAGTGAGTTAAGCCTGCTTACCTATATTGATATCACAGGTTTCTCATTTCAATGTCATATTGTGTATACATATGCAGATATGTCTTCATCCATGTAGAAGGGCTCTATTCTTTACTCTTTCACTGTGTTTAAAAAAAGAAAGTCCTCCTGATATCTGGGAAAGCTTGTGTTTTTGTTCGAGTGGCTACCTTTATATTCACACCTTTATATACTACTTAGTTTCTTCTTTCTGTAGACAGTATTGTTTCTCTTCTAGGAACAATAAACTTGTTTCCTCTTTTTTGTTTCCCTTGCGCTTGTCATGGTCCCATTTCGGCTGACACTGTACTGAGTGATGAAGGCGTATCTTCTTTCCGTTCTGACCATCCCAGCGGTTCTTGGTCAGGTGACACTCATGAACACTCATGTTGCCATTGCCACGAAAACCTGAAGAAGTGTCAGCAGCTAGGGAGAACGTTCTAGAGACAACAGTGAAGCACTTTCGAGAAATGCCACATGACCCACACGTGATGGGTACAGGAGGTGATCCTGTGTGGGAAAACCTCAAGATCGAGAGCCACGTGCTCTTCCAACTGAGCCAGCCAGGCGCCCCTTGGTGATTGTAAAATCTGACGAAACCATTTTTTCAAGATAAAAATTCTGCAGGATAAGAAAGCAGACTGACATTGTTTAATGGGCAGCATTTTAGTTTTTTTAAGTGGGCACATAACAATGCGTCTTATTAGATGCGGTAAAATCGGCAATGTTATCCTCTTGTTGCCGCCTTTGTACTTGAAATGTGCTTAAACTTTTGCTGTTGGATTTTTTAGCTCTTACTGCTTGAGATTAAAGATGAGGTAACCACAGAGCGCATTGCATTTTCAACCTCCTTTCCCGCTTGCCTGCCAAGTTTGGGGTAGTTAGATCATTTCCGTATTGTCTGGGTAGGTACCATTTCCTTTCCATCTGTCCTCTTTATTCTTCCCCTTTCTTGGGAGAGAGGATGCCGCAGTTAAATACATTCAGTTCTCTTACTACCGTTCTTTAAAGCACCAGCTTGTTGGCTGGAGTTGATTCTTTGGTCTTCCTCAGAGGAGCAATCTTGCCTAAGTCCTTGAACTTCGAAACTCTTGGCGTAATCTTTACATGGATTTATTTTTTAAAAAAGATTGTATGTATTCATTTGAGAGAAAGAGAGAGAGAGAGAACGAGAGGGACAGAGGGACAGATTAAGAGGGAGAAGCAGACTTCCCAAACCTGATGTAGGGCTCGACCCCAGAACCCTGGGATCGAGACCTGAGCTGAAGGCAGACACTTAGCCGACTGAGCCACCCGGGCGTCCTGTAATCTTTCTATTTAAAGAACACTGTGGCTCTAGGTTAATCTTGGCTCAAACTTCCTTTCTCTGATGACCCTGTAGGTGTTGTTCCACAGTCTTCTGTTTTTATAAATGCTGCTACAGAGAAATCAGATGCCAGCCAGATTCTCTGTCCTTTGTCCGTGCCTTGAGCTCTGTATGTAGCTCCCCAGAGATTTACGTTTGTACCTTTAAAGCCCAGTGATTTTACTCTCCTGTGTCTTGGGATTTATTGTTCTGGGTCACTGTTCTCTAGCACATGGTGTGCCCTTTCAGTTGGGTCTGTGAAGTTAGGCCTTCCCCTATTTCTGGAAGGTTTTCCTGAATTATAATTGCAGCAATTTATTCTATCTGTCTGTTTATTTCTTCTTCAGGAGGTCAGTTGTACGTGTGTTGGATCTCCTCTGCAGTCTGTTTCATCTTGTTTTGGTTCTTTGATTCTTTCTGCTGAATTTTGTGACTTTTTCATTTTAATCTTTGTAGCTCTTCCTGTACTTTGTCTGGAATCTGTTCTCCTGGGTATTTCTTACCATCGAGTCTTCGTTTCTGAAATAGTCTTGTATTTTCCTTCTAATTTGTTTCTGAGGTCTGTTAGTTCTCACATCACATACTGTCTCATTTCTTGCAGCTCTTGTATTTCTGCTTTTTGGTCTGCCTGCATAGCTGGGACTACATGTATATATACATATATATGTGTGTATAATTTTATTTATTTTTTTGACAGACAGAGATCACAAGTAGGCAGAGAGGCAGGCAGAGAGAGGAGGAAGCAGGCTCCCTGCAGAGCTGAGAGCCCGAGGCAGGACTTGATCCCAGGACCCTGAGATCATGACCTGAGCCGAAGGCAGAGGCTCAACCCACTGAGCCACCCAGGTGCCCCTATATATATATATAAATAGGGCACCTGGGTGGCTCAGTGGGTTGAGCCTCTGCCTTCGGCTCAGGTCATGATCTCAGGGTCCTGGGATTGAACCCCATATCGGGCTCTTTGCTCAGCAGGGAGCCCACTTCCCTTCCTCTCTCTCTCTGCCTGATTCTCTGCCTACTTGTGATCTCTCTCTGTCAAATAAATAAAATAAAATAAATTTTTTTTAGATTTTTGTTTTTATTTATTTGACAGAGATCACAATTAGGCAGAGAATCAGGCAGAGAGAGAGAGAGGAAGGGAAACAGGCTCCCTGCTGAGCAGAGAGCCCAGCGGGGTTCGATCCCAGGACCCTAAGATCATGACCTGAGCTGAAGGCAGAAGCTTAACCCACTGAGCCACCCAGGCGCCCCTTTTTAAAAATTTTTATCTATCTATTTGAGAGAGAGCGAAAGAATGAGATGGAAGAGAGCCAGAGGGAGAAGCAGGCTCCCCGCTGAGCAGGGAGCCTGATGTGGGGCTCAATCCCAGGACCCTGGGATCATGACCTAAGCTGAAGGCAGATACTTAACTGACTGAGCCACCCAGGCATCCCTGGAATTACTTTTTAAAGTTTGTGTGTTTGTGTGTGTGTGTGTTTCTTTTCTTTTCTTTTTAAGGTTTTACTTATTTGACAGAGAGAGAGACACAGCAAGAGAGGGAACACAAGCAGAAGGAGTAGGAGAGGGAGAAGCAGGCTTGCCTCTGAGCAGTGAGTCCCATGTGGGGCTCGATCCCAGGACCCTGGGATCATGACCTGAGCCTAAGGCAGATGTTTAACAACTGAGTCACCCAGGTACCCCTGTTTGTTCTTTTTTAATTCATGCCATAATTTTGTATTAGAGTTTTTTTTCATTTTGTGGGAATATTTTTATGGTGATTTTTCTTTGTACGTAAGAGAACATTAGTATTCCTTTCCCTTTTCATTCTTGGAGTATCTTTGTATGGACACTGTTTTTTTTCTTTTTTTTTTATTCCTTTAACCATTTTTTTTTTTTAAGATTTTATTTATTTATTTGACAGAGAGAAATTACAAGTACACTGAGAGGCAGGCAGAGAGAGAAGGAAGCAGGCTCCCTGCTGAGCAGAGAGCCCGATGCGGGACTCGATCCCAGGACCCTGAGATCATGACCTGAGCCGAAGGCAGCGGCTTAACCCACTGAGCCACCCAGGCGCCCCTCCTTTAACCATTTTTTAAAAAATAATGAAATTGGTTGAATCTTCCTGGATCAGCATTTAATAGGAGGTTTTGGTGGAAATTAGGAGAGAAACCAGGCTAGTTCTCGAAGTTTCTCCCATTTTTACGGAAATTGATTATTCCTTTAAAATATGACCTTCCTTGGGGTGCCTGGATGATGCATTTGGTTAAGTGTCTGACTCTGGTTTCAGTTGAGGTCATAATCTCAGGGGTCCCGAGATCGAGCCTTCTATTAGGCTCTGGACTTAGCATGGAGTCGGCTTGGGATTCTCTCTCTCTCTCCCTGCCCCTCCTGCTGTGTTCTCTCTCTCAAATAAATAAATCTTTTAAAAATAATAAAAAATAAAATAACATATGACCCTTTTCTAGATCCACTGTGCTTTGGTCTCACAGAACACAACTGGCTTGAGTGGGCCACCTGCCTCCAAACTTGAACTCTCCCGGTTCACTCGGAATACAGCTCACTCTTCTGACTTTCTCATCTTCCTCTAAGAAGTGCTAATTTCTGTAGGCTTCCACTTCGGGTCCCCTCTGCACCCTGTTCCTCCCCGGCTCACTGCTATATCTAGTGGACTCGGGAGCTTGGGGCCTCATTTACATGTGAGTTGGGGTTTATGGGTTTTCCGTGGCCTTGGTGTCCCTGAAGCTGAAGCTTGTGGTTTATTTTCTGTTTCCTGTGCTCTGTATGACATCAGCAAAGGAAGAAAAATTCAGAACCAAGAATCTGCCCTGTTCCTTTCGGAAAAACAAGTCTCTACCTCCCTCATTTTGTTGGTAACCTTGCCCAAAGAGCAAACCACTGTGGACCCGATTCTGGCTTTAGAACATCTTAAGGGCTTCAGAGAAGAAACATTGTATAAGTTCTGCTCTGAAAAACTGCTGTTTTATAAAAATCACCTTCTAGTAACTGTAACTCCGACTTCTTTTTTTTTTTTCTTAAGATTTTATTTATTTATTTGACAGAGATCACAAGTGGAGAGGCAGGCAGAGAGAGAGTGGAGGAAGCATACCCCCTGCTGAGCAGAGACTCCCTATGTGGGGCTCGATCCCAGAACCCTGGGATCATGACCTGAGCTGAAGGCAGAGGCTTAACCCACTGAGCCACCCAGGCGCCCCTAACTCCTACTTCTTAAGTAGAAATATTTACTTATGACTCGAAAGATGGGAGAGGGGTACAGGGCCAGGACTGTGAATTCTTCAAGCAGGATTTTCTAGATCTAAGTTTTGATCTTCCCACCAAGGAGGGTCTGAGTTCCTGATCCTGTCCTGTCTCCAAAAGTATCCCTACTTTCAGCTTGGTAGACTTTTCCTTCATCTCTTTCTTTCTTTTTCCCCTGTGTATGTGTGTGTGTGTGTGTGTGTGTTGGTTGGTTGACGTAACAGGAAGTCCAGGATGTACCAGTTTCAGGCATAGCAGCATCCAGGTGTAATGATGACATCATCATGCATCTCTTTCTCTCCAGTTCTTGTCTCTGCCGGCCTTGGGGCCAGCGTCATTCTCTGTCAGGCAGGCAGGCTCGCCCTCCTGGCTCATGGCTCCATCTTAGCACCTCCATTAGAAGGCACGTGACTCTGCTTGGCCTGGATTGGGTTAACGTGCCCTCCCCGAGCTGCTCACTGTGACCTAGAGAACATGGCACAGTCATTAGGCAGACTTGAATCGTGTGCCCACCCCAAGAACTAGAGAGTGAGGTCTGTGAGGTGGAGGCAGTTCCTCAAAAGAAATCAGGATACTGTTGTCAGAATGGATGCTGGGCAGGCAAAGCCAGCAGACAGCCACGCCGTCTGCACTGGGAATCACCAGTGCAGGTAACATCTGCCCCTTTTCTCTGGCCATGCAGCGAGGCCCACCTGGGGTCCAGAGGAGCTGCCATTCCAGTGATGTCCCAGGCAGTGTGTGACCAGAGGGTGGTTCTGAGGCTCCAGGACAGAGGGGACATATAAAGTGGTGTTTGGGGATAAATAGTGGCCTGAGAGGAGATGTGTCGTGTCCTACCCCTGTGACATGTGACTGTGACCTCCTTTGGAAAAAAGGGTCTTTGCAGGTGTTAAGGATCTTGAGATGAGGAAACGATCCTGGCTTAGCCGAGTATGGGCCATAGTCCAATGACGAGTGTCCTTGCAACAGAGGAGGAGAAGAACATACATGGGAAAAGGCCGTGTGAGCGCAGGGGCAGAGGCTGGAGGAAGCAGCCCCAAGCCTGGGGGGGGGGGGGGGGGCTGGAAGGGGGCACCAGAAACTGGAAGGAGCAAGGAACGGTTCTCCCCTAGAGCCCGAGAGGGAGTTGGGTCTGGTCAACACCTTGGTTTCAGACTTCTGCTCTCTGGAGCTGTGAAAAAAGTTGGCACCTGTTGTGGTCATTGGTCTCAGCAGCTACAGGAAACCAGTACAGCGAGTGGATCAGAGTTGGGTCCCTCTTCTGTTTCCTTGGTTTTGTGGTTTGTGACTTCTGCTGGGCTGTCTGCCTCCTGAAGCATCTCCAGGGAGACCTGGGGTGAGGCAGTCCTTGCTGGGGTGGGGGGCAGGAAGGGCTCCCTGAGGGCACCAGCTCCACCCTCCATGGCTGTGTGACCCTGGCAGAATCCCTGTCCCTCTCTGGACCTCTGGGAGCCAGTCAGCACCCATCCCAACAGCCCGCGGTTCGGTGTGGACCATGTCTGACCGTCACCGTGACTCTGCTCCGGTCAGGGTCCACCAGCACCAGGCTGAGCTGGATGGACACGGGAGCCAAGGAAAGGTCAGAGGTGGGGTGGCCCCTACTGTGGGCCATGAAGGAGGGACAATTACCAGGCAGAGAAGCCATTTCTAGGCACTTGGACCTGGTCCCTGACTCCGGTGCCCCTGACTGGGGGGGGCCCACGAAGCTGGTGCTGAGAGCCCAGCAAGCAGGGAGCGGTCGGGCCTTTGGGCCTTTGGGCCTTTGACCCGCCGGCTGGGTGCTTCTCACCCTCACTTCCTGCCTGAGCTGGATCACGGGGGTCCTGATGATGGGAAGCCGCAGAGGAGCTCAGAGCAGGGTGGTGGCTCCGCAAGCTAACTGGAAACGGCTCCTTGGGGCAGGGAGGCAGGAGGAGGCAGTGGCCACGTGCCAGGCTCTGCTGACAAGGGCCAGGACTTGGGCTGCAGCTGTGAGGCCCATCCCGGGGGGCCAGGAGCATGCTTTGGACCTGAGGTCACACGGGGATTGGGCTGTGGCCAACTTGGCCCTGTGCACAGTTTCTATTCCTGGGTCTTGGGCTCCGGGACCAAATAACGACACTGCTTGGGACTGGCACTCTCCATGGGGGCGGGCGCGGGCTCAGGGGGCACATCGGGCCTCCCCAACAAGCCCAGACCCCACCCCACCCCACCCCAGAAGAGCCAGATCACCCCAGTGCTGTGGGGCCCCTGGGAGGCCGGGGCCTCGATCTGCACAGCTCTCTGCCCACTCCTCGGTGTGGTTCACATGGGGTTAAAAATACTCAGGACCAAAATAGCCTCTCCTCGCAGGGGAACAGGAGGTTCTTGATTTCTAGTGGCGCTGCTGCCCATGACCCAGCCGGGGATCCCAGGCCGCTCCCCGGCTCTCCAGCCCCCTCTCCTTGCTCACACGCTCTTGACTGCTTTTGTCATTTGCCAATTTGCTGACTCGCTGACCAGCCCATTCATTAATTCGCTCATTCATTCATTCACTGATTGTTCATTGATTCCTGCCCTGGTTGATGGGCTCCTTCCTTGACTGACTCACCCCCACACTGAGTCTTTGCTCGGGGGCTGCGGACTGCATCCCTGGGCCCCTCTACTCGAGATGCTGAGGAAAACCAAAAAAGACCCGTCCCCGTGGGGTGACGTTCCGCATCAGTAACCCACACAAATGAGAACGAAACGTCCCGTATGGCAGAGGAAGTACCGACGACTGTAAACTCCAGAGGAGGCCGTGAAGGGACAAGGGAGGTGGAGTTTTGGGGCCTGAGAGGCCCCACAGGAAAAAGATGATTTATTTTTTTTTTTAAGATTTTATTTATTGAGAGTGAGAGTGAGAGTGAGAGCACAAGGGGGAGGAGGGAGCAGGAGTAAGAGAGAGAAGCGGACTCTCTGCTAGCGGGGAGCCCCATGTGGGGCTTGATCCCAGGACCCCGGGATCATGACCTGAGCCGAAGGCAGACGCTTCACCGGCCCAGCCACCCAGGCGCCCCAGGAAGATGATTTCTGAGTGAGAACAAGAGGGAGGTAAGGGACCGAGCCAGGTGAACAGCTGTGGGAAGAGGGTTCCAAACAGAGGGGACAGCATACACACAGGCCCTGAGATGGCAGTACGGGGGGCATGGGTTTGAGAAAGAGTGAGCAGGCCCGGGGTGGCTGGGGGAGAGCCGACGACCCCGAGAGACGCCGGGTGTGAGGCCGGGATGGGGGCCATGCGGGACCTGGTGGACCCGGGCTTCCCACATCACTGAAGATCTCCAGACAAAGTGACATGGCCTGGCTAGTGTCCTCGGAGTGTCCCTCTGGCCACCGGGGGAGTGAATCCATGAGTGAGCCGATCAGCGAGAGGGCGAGTCGTCTGTGTGTGCCTACTGTGTGTCAGGCTCCGAGCCGGGCTCTGGGGGGGGAAGGCGCACAGGGCCCTGTGGCGCTTCTGGAGGCCCACCAGGCTAAGGCTCTTCCAGCAGTGTCCCTTTCCAGGAAGCCACCTTTCCCTGGCTCCGCTGGACCCTTTGCTGCATTTCAGCGGTCACCAGCCTTGTCCGTGTCTGTGTCCAGATGGCCCTCCTGCCCGCTGAGAGCTCCCCGGGGGCAGAGCTGCACCTCTCTCTTAATTTCTCCCAAGCACCCTGTGGGGCCGAGAGAGATCAATGAGCCAGTGAGCCCGTGTGGCTGGGGCATGAGGCCTCCGTGAACCCGCCGCCCTCCTCACTCTGTGTCTCGCCATCTTTTGCAGATGGATTTGTGGGTGCGGAGCATTTGTGGAGGGGCCGTGTTCCTGTCGGCAGAGGAGTGTGGCTGCTGAGCCAGGGCGTGTCCCCCGGAGAGCTGCCTAGCTGCCCGGATCCCTACCTCGCCGCCATGGGCCACCCAGGCTGGTCAGTTACCAGCCAGAGACGTCACCGCGGGTCCCAGCCTTCCACCAGGGGGGCAGGCCAGAGGCTCAAGTCCCAGCCTCCTGGCACTACCCTCGGGCTAGGAGACCCTTCTGTCCTGGGGAGGGGCTGACTCCAGCCCCCGTTAACCCCCAGGCTGCCTGCCCAGTCCCTCCATCCCTCTGTGTGTCCACGTTTCCTGGCCTCTAAAGGAGAAACAGTCCAACCACCCTTGGGGCTACGGAAAGCCAGAAGAGGTGCACACGGGCCCCAGGAATTTAGAAGGCGCTGGGTAAAGGGTGGCCGGGGTCCCGTGAGTAGCGGTAACAGCCTGGGGGTAAATGTGTACTCAGTCGCCGAAGTGCCAGGTGTGTTCCCACGCCCCCTGTGCCACTTCTCTCCCAGGCTGGACCGTGGCCTGGCTTCAAGCCCCCGCCCTATCACTTGCCTGCCCCGGGACCGCTTGTGAATCACCAGACTTCTCCGTGCCTCGTGGTGGTGGGGCCAGTGATCCCCACTGCATAGAGCAGCTGGGAAGGTTTAGAACGTTTCATGTGTGTGACTTTCCTAAGCAGGCCACCTGGCACGTGTGGAACCCTTTAGTGGGTTCCGGTGTTCTTGCCTGCAGGTGGGAAGCGTGAGCTCAGTGAATTGCCCCATGTCTTAGCTGGTTCGGGCAGACGTAAGGTCCTGTGCCTCCCCGGTGTTCCCGTAGCCCTGCCCTTGGGGACAGAACCCAGGCCTGTTTCATTTCCCCCAGTTTGTAAGGCCCCCAGGATGTTCTTGTCTGCTGGCCAGGTGGACATCACCAGGAGAAGGGTGAGGGTCGAAGGGCAGCAGTCCTAGGCGGGGTTACTGGCTTGCAACACAATCTCCCTGCCCCTCTCCCTCCAGACCTGTGTCTCTAGGGAGCACGTCCCAGGGTAGAGGCTGGGAAAGCCAGACACTTAAGAGACTCCATTGTGTCCGAGACAAGGACTTTAGGACCCAGCATGCATCCCTGGGTGCCTGGAGCCCACCAGCCCTCCAGGCTTTGGGTGCCAGTGCCCAGGCCTGCCCAGGCCCCAGGCTTTCCTGCTGAAAAGCCCTAAGGCTACTTGGCAGTGTGCCCTCTTAGGCCTGGCTTGTGGAATTGAATGGGGCTGAGGGGTCCATGTGCTGGGCATCAAATCACGGGCTGCCAGTGGCCCAAGGGGCCCAGGCCTCACCAAACAGAGAGGCCCGAGTGCCTTGTGGTGGCAGAGGCATCGCTTCTGACAACCCTCGTCTGTACCAGACCCTGGCCTGGGGCGTTATGGCCGTGTGTTGCAGGTAGCACTGGCTCAGTTCCTGGGAAGCTCCCAGGTGTGTCACAGAGAGCAAAAGGGACTCTTCCCAGCCTGCGGCCTCTGGCCTGCCATTCCGCTTTGCAGGTAGAGGAGGAAGGAGGTGGCACTCGGAGCCAGCAGATCCGTGGGCTTTTGGAAGCTAACACTGGCCATCACTGGTGCTTGTGGGAAGTGTTCTTGGGGCCGGGGATGCCAGCGGTCTGCCCGAATGTGACGCTCGTCTCTTACAGACCGGCCGGTTCCTGCCACGGGCGCTTGGCGTCATCCGGGGAGAACATGCCCGGGCCCCCTAAGTGCCGGCTGTGGCTGCTTCGGGGCGCCCCAAGACAGCGGCTCTGCACCCTGTTTATCATCAGCTTCAAGTTCACATTTTTCGTCTCCGTCATGATCTACTGGCACATCGTGGGAGAGCCCAGAGGCCAGAGAGAGTTCTCTCACTTACCTGCCGAGGTCCCCTGCCCCCAACTGGTGCCCCCTACGCTGCTGTCCAGCACCCCGCCCTCGGGCAACATCTTCTTCCTGGAGACCTCAGACCGGACCAACCCCAACTTCCTGTTCATGTGCTCGGTGGAGTCGGCCGCCAGGGCCCACCCCGAGTCCCGGGTGGTGGTCCTGATGAAGGGGCTGCCCGGCGGGAACGCCTCCCTGCCCCGGCACCTGGGCCTCTCCCTCCTGGGCTGCTTCCCCAACGTGCACCTGCTGCCGCTGGACCTGGAGGAGCTGTTCCGGGACACGCCCCTGGCGGCCTGGTACGTGGCCTGGCGACACCGCTGGGAGCCATACGCGCTGCCCGTGCTCTCCGACGCCTCCCGCATCGCGCTCATGTGGAAGTTCGGCGGCATCTACCTGGACACGGACTTCATCGTCCTCAGGAACCTGCAGAATCTGACCAACACGCTGGGCACTCAGTCCCGCTACGTCCTCAACGGTGCCTTCCTGGCGTTCGATCGCCACCACGAGTTCATGGCGCTGTGCATGCACGACTTCGTGGCCCACTACAACGGCTGGATCTGGGGCCACCAGGGCCCGCAGCTGCTCACGCGGGTGTTCAAGAAGTGGTGCTCCATCCGTAGCCTGGATGACAGCCACGCCTGCCGCGGCGTCACCGCCCTGCCCAGCGAGGCCTTTTACCCCATCCCCTGGCAGGACTGGAGGAGGTACTTCCAGGAGGTCAGCCCCGAGGAGCTGCAGCGGCTGCTCAAGGTCACGTACGCCGTCCATGTGTGGAACAAGAAGAGCCAGGGCACGCGCTTGGAGGCCACGTCCCGGGCGCTGCTGGCCCAGCTACAAGCCCGCTACTGCCCCACGACGCATGAGGCCATGAAGATGTACTCGTGACGGGCCTGTTGGGGGCACCCTCCCCACACCACGGGGGGTTCCTGATGGAGCAGGACTCCCGGCCACCTTTCCTGGGCAGGGGGGGCGAGATGGGAGGGCCCGGGACAGGGAGGCCTGAGTGGCCACAGCCTAGGATTTGGGGCGGGCCCAGGGGAGGGTGGGCAGCTGTCCGCCCCCGAGGTGTGCTTGCTTGGAGGACCCACGGCAGGCCCCCAGGTCCGCTCCTTCCTGGGCGAGGCTGGTGGGACACCCCGCCCAGCCTGTGTGCTTTCTCAGGGTGCAGGCAACGAGTGGGGGGTGGGAGGGCCCCAGCCCCGAATCTGCTGTCGTGCACATCTGGGTCTTTTGGACAGCACACCAGAGCTGTGTGCACTAAAGCAGCTTCTGGGCATCTCGGGGCAGCCAGCCCAGTGGAGGCCAAGGTGCCCACAATGAGAGCATGGATGGAAAAACCCCAGAACGGGTAGGAAGGAGAGGGGATGGGGGAGGCAGCAGGAGTGCATACCTGGCCTCATGAGCCCGGTTGGGGGTTGGGGCTGGCAGGGGCGTTGCTCTTTCCTGCCTTTGGTTTCTTTGTCAGAGGCGCTGAGTGGCTGAGCGGCTGAGCTGGCCTGGGGAGACCTGCCTGCTCACCCCATTCTCTTTCCAGAGATCTTGCAAGGGTGATGTGCACCTGCTGGCTACTCCAGGGCATGGGGGCGGGTTTTAAGAAAACCAACCCCCTTCCTGCCTACAATAAACACAGGATAATAAACATAATATAAGCGGCTCCCGGACACCGAGTGCTTGGTGGTTGATACAAGAAATCCACTGCACAAACCCACAGTAGCCCCATTCTGCAGATGGGAAGCAGCTTGGGCCAGAGTGGTCATGATGTGCCTGAGGTCACTCAGCCCTGCCTGGAGAGCAGAGTTCTGGGACCCTGGATGGGGGAGGGGACGAACAAGACACCCCAGGAGCCCATTACCCCAGTAGGTGCATGCTGTCCCAGGCCTAGAAGGGGAAGGTGTTAGGGACTGTGGGGTCCCCCCTGCCTCACTTAGATGCCTGGCTCAGATCCTGGGAGAGAGCAGAGGCTCCCTGCTGGCAGCGCCAAGCCTGGGCCAGAGGAGAATGCTCTCTGCCAGGTGCAGCCCTGGCCCCGGCTGGTCTGCACCGGGGAAGCCCCATCTGAGAGCTGGGTGCTCCAGCCAGGCTGGAGAAGCACTTCCGTGCGGGACCAGGGGTGCTGCCAGGAACCCTGGGGCTTGGCAGGTTGCTCTTTGGCAGCCAAGAGGGAGATGTTCAGAGACCTCTGGATGCTGCCTATAGACTGTCTTGGGCAGCCTGGTTAGGAAGTGAACTCCTCGCTCTAGCGGTATTCAAGAACAGGTGATATTTTAATGACAACAATGGATTATATGTCCGTTATATCTCCAATCAGAGCATCATTCCCCTATTTTTTTTTTAAAGATTTTACTAATTAGAGAGCATGCACACACAAGCAGGGGGAGGGGCAGAGGCAGAGGGAGACCCCATGCTCCATGCTGAGCAGGGAGCCCAACACAGGGCTTGATCCTAGGACCCTGGATCATAGATCATGACCTGAGCAGAAGGCGGACAGTTAATGACGGAGCCCCGCAGGCACCCTAACTATATATACATAAGCAAGACAGACAGACACCCTCTTAGGCGTGAGCCTTGTGTAATCAGTCACTCGGCATGGCACGTGAGTGCCTACTGGGCGCCAGCACACAGAGATGAGGCCAATAGCGTCACCTGCTCACCCTCGGTGCCTCTGCGGGTGACTGTTGCCCACAGAACAGAGCCTAGCTCGGGCCACGTTACAGGCCCGCTCGGGTCCTGCCTCCCTCTCCAGCCTTATCTACTAGTCCTCCATGCACGCTGAACTGCATAGTTGTTGTTGTTTTTTTAATATTTTTATTTATTTGAGACAAACAGTTGGGGTAGGGGCAGAGTAGAAGCAGACTTGCACAGAGCAGACAGCCCAAAACAAGACTTGATCCCAGGACCCCAAGATCATGGTCCGAGAGGAAGGCAGACAGACGCTCGATGGACTGAGCCACCCAGGTGCCCTAAACTGCATATTCTCGACTCTTCTCTGTCCCCCAGTGGCCATGTTGATCCTCTGTGCCTATGCGGCTGCCTGCAATGCCCTTCCCAACCATCTTCACCAACAAACTCCTCTTGTTCCTTCCCATACGGCTGATGTCTCCTCCAGGGAGCCCTCTCGGACTGCCCTCGCTCCAGCCCCACAGCCCCCAAGCACCTCCTTGACTGTTTTGTTCTGGCCTGTTCCCCCCAAAGATCTTGAAGGCCAGAGGCATGCCAGAGCCCTCTCAGGGCTGTTCCTGGGTTTGGTCTGAGGCTCCCGGCGGGGGTGCTCAAGGAGTTCGGAGCGGTCCATGCAGAGCTGAGGGACCAGCTCCAGATCCCCTTTCTCCGGGAGCATCAGTAAGATCGCTGGGCCCTTGGCCATCCCTGACATCTCCTAACCCAGGGGCCCTGGGCCAGTCAGCAGGAGCTGAAGCCAGTTCTGAAGGAACACAGCTTGGCCAAATGTTTACAGACCTAGAGGAGGACCTCGTTCTGGAAATGGGGCCCAGGAGGGAGCCTTGGCCCCAGACTCGCCTCCCGTCATGCCAGGCAGGGCCCAGAATGGGAGAACTCTCAGATGTTCCTGGCATCCTTTCTCCAAGGAAGCGGGCAGGCGGGGGAAGGCCGAGGGCCCAGACGTGATCTTTGCCTCCCCCACGTTCCACGAAGGACCGTCCTTCCATCAGCCTGACGGCTGGGTCGGGGGACTGGACCTCGCTGAGCCTGCCCCACCCCCAGCCCTTACTGCTGCAGACAGAAACCAGTCAGGATCTTGCTGGCCAGAAATAACAGCCCCGTCCCGGAGAGAAGAGACCGAGGGGATGGGCGTGGGCAGGCAGAGGGAAGGGGGAAAGGCTGGTTCATCACCCTGCTGTGAGGCCACAAGGTGCCACCCTCACCACCCAGCCCTGCGGACCCCAGCCTATGCCCATCCTGGTGGAGGGTTTGGGGCTAAGAGGAATCGTCTTAATGCACGGGGCAGAGCAGGGAGCGTGAGGATCCCCTTTCCTGCCTCCTGGCCCCTGGGCCCTGGCCAGGGCTGTGTGCCTTGTTCCCTCTTCTGCAGAAATGGATGGGACCAGCCTCCTTGCGAGATTGTGGCGATTGCATGGGCCAGCCCCTGAGCTGTCCTGAGCCCCAGGCTACAGGCAGGAAGGAGGCAGGCTTCGGGAGCTAGAGAGGCTGCTTTTTTTTTTTTTTTTTTTTTTTTAATAGGGCTTTTCCTGTACGCCCTGTGCAATATCCACAGACCAGGTACCCCTCCCCCACACAGACCCATGCACACACCCCTTCCTGGCTCCTCTGCCTCTCCCCAATTCCCTGGAGACCCTGGACTTGGTGCTGCCCCATCCCAAGCTTGCTTTGTTAGATGCTCTCTGGCAGCCTCGGGCTGTCCCCCTTCGTGGTAGGAACAGGAACATTTGCTGGGCAACTGAGTTCTCCAGTTCTCGGAAAAGAGAAAGGAGGGGCCGGCTCCCATGGAAGCCTGCCCTAGGGACAGTAATCAGATCCTAGGAACCCTGCGGTTTGTTTCTGGCCGGTGGTGGGTGCGTTTGCAGATGCTCTTGCCTGGGAGTTGGGGAAGATGAGGACCCATTCCTTCATGGGGGATCAGCAAGGGGTCCCCCAGGGCCTGAGGCAGATGTGTTGTCAGTAATTGAATGAATCTTCCCAGCTGACCAAGCACAGGCAAGGAGGCCGGTAGCCTGCCCAGCCGCGCTGGGGTGAGGGAATGCTTCCCTTGCCTCTGTAGCAATATTCAGCTTCTTGTTTAAATACTAAATTGGAATGCCCTCCATCTGAGGGCCTAACAGAGACGGAGGATGAGTGAGTAAAAAGTGTTCCTGAAAGTCTGGCTTCATGGTTCACCTACTCCGAGATCTCTTCTAGTCCTGAAAGGTTCCCCAATAATGGGTCCGTGATTAAAGGAGCGAGACTGATACAAAGCGAAGGTCAAGCAAAGCTTTATTTTACGCCAAGCACCAAGAATCAAACCGACCGTTCCGGCCGTGCCTCTTACAGAGAGTGCGACCCCTCCCTACCTTACAGACTAGCTTTAAAGGGCAAAGGCCCTGTGGTTGGGCCTGGCCATGCATAGGTAGCCAATGAAATTGTAACAGAGAAAGCTGCACAGTCATGCTAGGTCATACACAGGTGGCCAATTGAATTACAATTTACCCTAGTAGATACTTGAACGAGCCTATCACCTTGGTCAGAATTGGCGTCCAAAAGGCGGGACCCACACTCCTTGGTAGCTAGGGAGACAGTATGTGCCCCCACTGATTGGATACCTCCACCTGGCCTGACCCACCCTTGTATTTGGGCTTTGTTACCTGGAACTGGTTTCCTGGGCTTGCTTTTAAGTAAGTCCCTGAGGGGGGGGGCGGGCACAGTCAGTTTAAGTTTTACTGCATAGACAACAAAATCACTGTTGAACCCAAGATGGAATCCCTCTGGCTAAATAGGCCCTTACAGTCCCAACAGGGGCCAGCCCAGTGCAAGGCATGCTGGGAATTCAGCTGTATGGTGCGGGCTTGAGACTAGACACAGGTTTCGGGAACTGACAACCTGCCGTGGACTCAAGGGTGATCCAGGCTGTGGTGGAGGGAGCACACACTTTCCTGGGCCGGGGGCCATAGTAGGAAGAAACCAAAGTCATCACGTGTATTGGTGGGGGGGGTCATAGCCTTGTGCCACCACCAACACAGATCAGAACCCAGCACCCCCCCCCCCCGCCCTACCAAGTTCTGAGGAAAGAAACAAGACCAGAAAGGGGGCCACCGGCTGCTAGAAACAACTCCGGGTGATTGAAACCACAAGGCATTTATCGCCCCATGTGATGCATTGGTTAAGAAACCCAGGAAGCTGTTACAATGATAAGATTCCAAAAGACAGTTGCATGCAGAAGGCAGAAGATGGTTCCTGCCTCAGGTCACAGTCCCCAGGTGAGTACTCCGAGGCCCAGGGGCCACCCAGCCCCACCCCCACCCCACTCCACCCCACCCACCGCCGCCCCAATCTGGGGCATAAAAGGGTGCAGCTGCTGCCATTTTCCCGCCAGCTGGAAGGAGGGAAGACAATGCCCAAGGCCAACGGCTCTAATCCCAAAATTTGCATACATCACTCCTGCTCGCATCCCATTGGCCAGGACTTAATCACTTGGCCACACCCAGCTGCCAAGGCTAGTCTGAAGCCCGGGAGCACACACCCAGCTAAAACTCAGCTCGTCCTACTCCTAAACAGATTGAGAGGGGGAGGGACAAAGAGAAACTGTCTGCAGTGTCTGTCACACACAAACAGCAGGCTAGTGGCACAGTGCTTCGAGGGCTAGCCAAGTCAGCCCATCAATAGCTTAGTATCTTTGAGGATCTCGTGAGTTGATTTTTGGTCTCGAGCTTGTCCCCTCATGGCTTCAAGATTGTTGCCACTGCTCCAAGCCTCACACCCTTAGGCGCTAATGCAAAAAGGCAGAGAAGAGAATGTTCCTCTCTTGTGTCTGTGAAAACTTTCTCAGAACCCCTCTCCTCCAGCTGATTTCCCCTAATTCTCATTGGCCACATAAGCAGTGTATGCCCATTCCTACCCCAGATACTAGCAAACGGAGTCCAAAGGCTCAGGACAGAGCAGGGGAGCATAAAGATCCCTCTTCCCTGCCTCCTGGCCCCTGTACCCTGGCCGGGGCTACGCCTTGTCACCTTTTTTGCAGAAATGGATGGGACCGAGGACTGGCTTAGACCCACTGACATTTACCCCCAAGGCCTGGGAAGGGTGCCCTACTTCCCTTCTGACACAAGGCCACCTGAGGGCCGAACAAAATCAGCGTTCCCTTTGCAAAAGAAGAGGGGGAGGTATGGCTGTCGGGAAAGAGTCTCTGCGGGAACTGGTACTTCCTGCCCACCCGCTCTGCGCCAAGCCCCACGGTAGACACCTTCCTGCACCCAATTTCATTCACCTCACCCCTGGCAGGAGGACACCAGCTGCAATTTATGTATGAGGGATGGAGACTCGGAGAGGTTACAGGACCTGCCTCAGGGCACACAGCCAGGCTGAGCTGCAGTTCCAGCCCCCGTGGGAGGATGAGCCAACCAGAGAAGCTCAGAGGAGACTTGAACATGTGGAACTCTAGATCCAGGCCCCTCCCAATGCCCGATAGCCCCGCAGAAGTCCGGTGACAGGGCCTTCTTAGTTCCAAGACCAGCAAAATTAGATCTCGCGAAATATTTTGTGGTGATGTAAACCTGGGGAGACTCCGGGTTTAATTCTACATTGTAACTGAATGAATGCACACTTCACAGTATCCTAAGGCTCTTTGCAAAATCGTTTTTTTTGTATCTGTTTTATTAGGTGCCATGCACAGTTTTACTCTTTTGGTGTCTCACTCATTCCATGGCTGGTTGAGACCATTGGAAGATTCATTAATCATAAAGGAAATTAATCTGTTGGGGTCCATTTCCACAGTAAACAGTGACAACAAAGTAAATGTGGCTTAAATGGGTAAGAGGTTACTTTCTCGCTTGCAAAGAAACCCAAGGTGGGCAGTGCAGGGCTGGTGTGGCCACGCCACAGAGTCCATGAGCCAGGCAGGTCCCCGTCAGCTTGAGGTTCCACTACCCACAGCACATGGGTTCTGCCTTACAGCCCAAGATGGCTGCTCAAGCACCAGCATCACATATGTATTCCAGCTGGAAGGAATAAGGAAGATGGAAACTTCCATCTGCCCATTAGAGGGAGTCCCCCAGAATGGCAGGTGACATTTATACCCCATAGTATTTTCAAGAACTTAGTCCTAGGACAACTTAGCTGCAAAGGACAAGTTGTCCTACGATGCCATTCCTTTCCAGCCTTGGCACCCACGGGGCTGGGATGGCCCTGCAGGGTTGTCCTGAGTTGGGGTGAGGGGCCGGGTCTTCACAGCCCATGCTGATTAGTCATTGGAGGCAGGTTGGCTGCAGAAGACACGACCTTGGACAAGGCTACTTTTTTTTTTTTTAGCCCAAAAAGGCTAAGAACTGAGGACCAAGTTTCAGCTGCTCTCCTAGCAGCTGCAGAATGAATTCTTCATTCCAGGAGGGGAACCAGGGCATCTCCTCACAACATCCATCCCAGTCCTATAAGATTCCACTATGGGATGCTCAGAGACAGGCGGAATAATCCATGGTGTTAGAAGTCAGGATTGTGGCGGCGCTTGGAGGGGGTTTTGGGCTCTGGTTACTGTTTCTTCATCGGGTGCTGGCTGCATGGGGGTGTCACTCTGTGACCCTCCAGGGATCGTACACTTACGATTTGTGTGCTTTCGTGAAATAGCAAGACAGGCTGGGGGGGAGGGGAGAGGGTTGCAGAGGCTGTTGCGCCACACAGTGCACCGGACAGTGTGAGGGGCTGGGGTGCCGCCTGGCTACAGGCTCCGGAAATGGGAAGATGAGCTGACAAGAAGCTCAGATGAGACTTGAACATGAGGGGCCCCTGGAGATGTGGCTCTGGCTCCACGACGGCCCAGACTGAGTCAATGCAAGGCCAGGGCCAGTGATGCCTTAGAAAGGATAAGCTGGCCCCAGGCGAGGGTGCCAAATAAGGAGCCTGGGGGGCCAAAGACCGGTTTTAGGGGGATGCCTACCCCCATAGAGTAGGTCCTGGAGAAGCAGCTGGAGGAGGTGGAGAGAGGACCGGAAGCCAGCAGAGTCCAAGAATTGAGCTTGGGGTGGGGAAGGGGGAGTCACTCTGGAGCTCACCGAGGCCCCCCCAGAGCTAATAGCTGGGGCTCTCCCACTCCCCCCCACCAGCATGCCCCGCACTCTCCCTTTGGGCACAGGCAGGGAGCTGGCTGCACCTGCCCATTTATGAAGAGGGTTGGCAGCAGTCAGGGAGGCCTCGCAGGAATCCCAGGCAGAGGAGGTGCTGGCGGACATGCTGGAGACTTGGCCGGGTCCCTGCCTGCCCAGCCCATGCTCTAAGAGCAGAGGACGGGCAGGGAGCCAAGGCGGGCCCGGCCAGATGCAGCCCGGGCCAGGCTGCGTGGTATGGAGGACGGAGCTGGGCCGAGGGGCAGCGGTGGGCTAGGCGCCCAGATCAGCCAGGAGCAGAAGGACTAGGCTGGCCCCTGGGATTTGGGGCCTGGGGGATATTCACCCCAAATAGTACCTTAAGAAGTTGAAAGAGTCCGTCGGGGGTGTGCAAATCATAGTGCATAGAGACCCCTTGGAAGGCTGCTTTGCAGGGCAGTGGAAACAATTATGTTCCTGGGCTGCAAACCTCCTATGAGACTTGAGAAAATCACATCCTCTATGAGCCTCAGTTTCTTCATCTGCAAAGTGAGGACCAGAAACCGAGGAGCCTTTAAGCAGCTTCTGGCTCTAAAATCCCCAAACTGGGCGCCTGGGTGGCTCAGTGGGTTAAGCCTCTGCCTTCGGCTCAGGTCGTGATCTCAGGGTCCTGGAATCGAGTCCCGCGTCAGGCTCTCTGCTCAGCGGGGAGCCTGCTTCCTCCTCTCTCTGCCTGCCTCTCTGTCTACTTGTGATCTCTCTCTGTCAAACAAATAAATAAAATCTTTTAAAATAAATAAATAAATAAATAAAATAAAACAAAAATCCCCAAACCGATGAGAAACTTCAAGGGTTCTCAGGGGCTAGAGCTGGGATGTGGTTACAGGCCCCTGTTGAGACCTCTATGGGACAGGGGCCTCTGACCCCAGCTGCCTAGATGCGGGGGTGGGATTGCCTGTATCAGTGCCTGGGAGGAAGTTTCTGGATCCAGCCTACAGAATCGTTATAGAGCTTCAATGCCAGGAGACCATATGCCTCAAAGCCTAGAGGCAGTGAAGTCCCGAGGGCTGTCCCCAGATGGCAGACAGAGTGCAAGGGAGTGTACTGAACGCTGCCCCACCCAGCTCTCGGGGATAGGATTGTGACTGTGATCTTGCCAAAGAGCAGACAGGTGCCCAAGAGGGTTGGTGTATTCCCAGTCACACAGCTGGCTCCTGCCCACCCCAGAACAGCTCAATATTTTTAAAAAGATTTTATTTATTTTTCTTTGCAAGAGAGAGAGCATGAGCAGGGCAGAGGGACCAAGGGAGAAGCAGATTCCCTGCAGAGCGAGGAGCCAGATGCGGGATTCGATCCCAGGGCCCTGGGATCATGACCTGAGTCAAAGGCAGATGCTTAACCAACTGAGTCACCCAGGCACCCCTGGAACAGCTCAATCTTGAGTACAGCCTCCAGCCTGGCCCTATGCCCCCTCTCTGTCCCCCTGTGCACCCCAGCCCTTCGTGCACAGAGCACTTTCATCTTCCCTCCAGGCTACCAGAGCATCAAGGACAAAATCTTCTCCTTTTCATGGGTGCAGGATCTTACGTTTTACAAAGTGTCCACTCCTCCTGTTAGGCAAGGATTGTCCCCACTCTTACCAAGGAGACACCCATGCCCTGAGAAGGCCTCACCCAGAGTCCACAGCTAGTAGGAGGCAGGGCCAGGACCCAGTCTGGGTCTGTCCAATCCCGAGCCCGGGAATCATGCGGTTCTGACGTCCTCCAAGGAAACCCAAGAAGTTCCAACTCAATAATAGGGGGTGGACTGCAGCTACAGTCCACTGTCAGGTCAATCCCATCAGGTAAACCACAGGGCTTTCAGAGCCAAGAGATTGACCCTCTAAGGGGGAATGTAGGCGGAACTCGAAGCTCCCTCCCCTGTTGGCAAACATTGCCAGCACCCCACCCCCACCCCCGTTTGGCTTGAGCAGAATGCCTCGACAGCCCTCAGGGCACCGCAGCTGGGCTGCTGCACCTGCCGTCTGTCCCTACTCCTCCAGCAGCTCCCAGGGGTGCAGAGCCTCTGAGTCTCCCTTGGCCAGAGAGGGAGGAGGAGGCAGAAAGCACGAAAGTCACTTCTCCAAAGAACATACACAAACGGCCCACTAAGCACATGAAAAGATGCTCAACACCATTCAGGAAGGAAAGGTGAAAGCCATAGCAAGACCCCACTTCACATGCACTAGGATGGCCATTGTCAAAAAGACAAGTGTCGGGAAAGGAGTCAGAAATTGGACATCACTGGGGGCATCTAAGATGGTGCAGCCGCTTCAGAAAACAGCTAGAAAGTTCCTCCAAAAGTTAAACACGGAGTTATCACGTGACCCAGAAGTTGCCTTCGGCCGTGTATACCCGAGAGAACTGGAAGCGTGCAGCCACACGGAACCGTGACAGTGAACAACCAGAGCGCATCTGTTCATCACAGCCGAAAGGGGGGGGACGACCCAAATGTCCATTAACTCATGATTGCTTTTTTTTTTCTTTCTAAGTTTATTTATTTATTTGACAGACAGATCACAAGTAGGCAGAGAGGCAGGCAGAGAGAGAGGGAGAAGCAGGCTCCCTGCCAAGCAGAGAGCCCGATGTGGGACTCTATCCCAGGACCCTGGGATCATGACCAGAGCCAAAGGCAGAGGCCTAACCCACTGAGCCACCCAGGCGCCCCCTCATGGCTGCTTTTATCCATACTACGGCTTCTTTTCTCAGGAACCAGGCACATCCTGTAGTGCCCATGAGCCTGGCGAACACGCTCCCTAAAAGAAGCCAGACACATACCACCTGATTCCATTGATAGGAAATGTCCAGGATAGGCAAACCCATGGAAACAGAAAATAGATGAGTGGCTGCCAGGGACTGGGGGGCGGGGGAGAAGCGGGACGAGGGAAAGGACTGCTCATAGGGTACAGTTTCTTTCTGGAATGAAAAAATGTTGGAAAATGGGTGAGGGACACCCAGCTCTGTGCGTATGCTAAAACAAAACCACGGGGCAAATGTTACAGTATCTCAATAATGTTGTTGTTGTTTTAAATAGGTAATACATGCTTTTTGGGGAGGGTTCAGAGGGTAGGAGCCCGACCTGACTTGGCAGTCTGCCCTTCCAAAGTCAGTGGAAACACTGTTCTGCCCCACCCCCACCACCGTGGAAAAAATTCCCCATTCCAGGGTTCGGGGATGGGAATCAAAAATTCCATGAGCAATGATTGGGTGTGGTCGTGATGTCTGGTCATGATTATGGTACATGTCGGCCTGGGGGTCAGCGCATACGCTGTATCCACCGAGACAGGTCCCTAACTTCTAAGCGTTGCCTCCCACAGGCAGACAGAACTTGGCTCTTCAGCGGGCCCTGCCCCATTCTGCTGGACCAGCTGTTTCTGGGTGGCAGGGCATCTCAGAGGCAATGGCTTCATGAAGACCTACCCCGCCCTTGGAGCGTCCCCCGCCCCCGCTCCCCGCCCCCATCCCGGTTGTGGATGGAGTCCACGCAGCCTTGCTCTCCAGGATAGCAGAGCAGGGCTGAGGCAGGCAGAGGCAGTTTTGACCCCAGCTTGACCTAAAGGCCCCACCGAGGTGGGATTCCCCCTCCGAGCCAGAAGACTCAGGTGGGATCCCCTTCTGAGCTAAGAGACTGGGGAAGAGGGCTTCTTCCTGGAACCTCAGAGCCTGGGGAAACAACAGGGCTGGACTCATAGCCCCAAGATGGGGCAAGATGGAATTCAAAATGAAGTTTAAATGATAATGAGCCAAAACTGTGTGAGTATGCCTGGCACAACTGAATGTGACACTTACCCAGAGTGTGAGAGGGTAAGACTTGTGCGTGTTTTATCGCAGTTAATTTTTTTTCAGCGATAACCCACAGGAGATGGGAAGTGCGCAATGAGATCAGGAAGCCCTATGGCAAAGCCTTGAACTTGAACCCCATCCAACAGACCTGTGTCAGTGCTGACTGTGCTTAAGAGACAGAAACCCCCAACCTAAAATTCTTCAAATCACAGCGAAACTGCAGTGCCTTTCTTACTTCGCCACCCACTGTTTTAATAGCAGCACGAAACTTTTTAAACGACAGACTTTCTTAGTCACAAAAGACCACCGCCGGCTCCGGCGAGTAACTATTTAAGAGGGAAAATCATGACGATGGCGGCAGTGGCCACTCACACTTTCCGAGCACTTGTTCTCAACTTCGTTATCCTCACACTCACCCTTGGCAGAAGGGGCTTTTCTTTTCAGGCCCCTGGCACAGGGCCTGAACTCATAACACCAAAACTGAGACCAAAGCTAAGATCAAGAGTCAGATACTCAACCGACTGAGCCTCCCAGGGGCTCCTAAAGAAGAAGTGATATTGACTCCACTTTGCAAGATCTCCAAGCATCGTCCAACTCAAGATATGCCATGTGGGTCAATGTCATTTGGTTGTTGGCCTGTAATCAATTTTCTGTTTCCATGTTTGGCCAGTCTGACTCCTGGCTCCTCTGGCAAGACATGTCAGGCATAGCCCCTTGGATAGGGATATCCCATCTGAGAGAGGCCCCGGGCATGGGGGCTGTCCCCCTGGAACCAGCTACGGGGCTCCCTGCTCTGAGACCTGTGTCCTTGCCAAAGCTGCCCTGTCACCCTCTCCTCCTTCTGGGTTCTCCCTGAGCCTTGCCATGGCTGGGGCTCCAGACCCTCCTGCCTGGCAATGCTTCCTTCCTCTCAGTTCTGTTTTTGTCTCCCCCAACTCCTGAGTCTCCCCATCCTGATCCCTGTCCCAGGGAAGTCCCCACATGCCCCAAGAGGCTCAATCAACTGAATATCTTTTCACCAGGAAACTCCACATCCTAGCCCTGATGGGGAAGCAAAGCTTTTGTTTTTGTTCTTGTTTTTAATCAAAGTAAAAGGAAACACACACACACGCACACACACACAAAACCCCAAATGACTCCATGATGTTTCGTAGAGCAAAGAGCACACACACACACACAGCACTTCACAAAATGATTTCTGGCTATTGGAAAATGATCATAAACTGTCCCAGCTTCCCAAAGAGACCAAAAGGAAAATTCATCTCAAACAGCTTCTTACTTTCCACTGGGCTTTCAATGTAGTCCAACTCCTCATTCAAATTGCAGAAGGCCAAAGTAAGATTGAGGGAAAATCGTTCACATGATGAAAAAAAGGAAAGATCAGCATCCAGTCCAGAGCCTAGAAACTACTGGAAGTCCTCAATGCAACCAACACTCTCCCGTCAGAAAGTCACAGAATTTCAGGACACTGAGGGACCACAGACCACAGGCCAGCTGCTTCAAACCCACACAAATAACTCACCTTTCCATCTGAAGACAGCCGGCGAGTTACGATACAATTCCAAATGCAGAAACGAACACTGAAATTAACAATGGCTTAAAGAAGGTAGAATTTTAGTTCTCTCTCAGGCAAGAAGCCAAAGGTGGACAGTCAGTGCTTGAGGATTTAGCTGTCCCTCAAAGTCATCCAAACCCCCAGGCTCCTGTTACCTGCTCTGTCCCTGTCCCTCCACACTCAGCTTTCATCTCATGGTCCAAAGCAACTGCTCCAGCTCCTGCCATTGCACCCACACTCCACCAGCAGACTTAACCCAGGGATGGTGGCCATCCCTTCTGCTCTTATCCCACTGGCTAGACCTCACTGCCCGTAGTTGCAAGGGGATCTGGAGAAAACAGTCGTTAGGTGGGGTGCCAGGTGCCCAACTAAAAAGTCTATTGCTATTTAAGACAGAAGAATAGTTATTTGGGAGAAACTGGCCATTTCTGCCACAGAAGGTTCCTGTGGGAAAATACAAACCATTCTATGGCACAGTTTTCCAGAATGCGCCATGCTAAAGCATGAAGAATGTCGAAGTTTGTTTTATTTGGAACTTGCTAACATCTTGGGCACAGTTCCACTTTATTGTTAATGCCAAATCCATGTCCCGGGATAAAAATATAATGGTTTTTGGACTTTGCTGCTGGTTCTAAGGCTGAGCTCTGGAGTTTGACTCTGGTTTGATTGCTCAGGTGTGACTCTGGACCCTCTTCCTTAAGCCACACTTAATTTGCTTTAGGCAAATTACTTACCTTCTTGCGATTCGATTTCCTGTCTGTAAAATGGGATTATAATTGTTCCTGCCTCATAAGATTGTTGTGGCATTGCACACGGGGGGTACCCGCCACAGTACTAGGCACATAGGAAAAGCTCAAGAAATGCTGTGATTTCCTTTTCTTCTTTTTTCTTTTTTTTAATAATTTATTTCAGAGAGAGAGAGCGAGCGAGCACAAGTATGAGCAGGGCTGGGGGGAGGTACAGAGGGAGAAGCAGTCTCCCCGATGACTAGGGAGCCCCAAACAGGGTTCAATCCCAGAACCCTGGGATCACGACTTGAGCCAAAGGCTTAACTGACTGAGCAACCAGGTGCCCCTAGCTGGGGCCTTATGCATCCATGGGAGCAGAGTTGGGGGTAGAGGAACTTGCCATTAGGCTATTTGAGGGTCTTCTGCTTTCACCGGAGGTTAACTCAGTACCCGATATTGGCTTTAATTTTAGTTTTTATGCCACAACACTTAGACCAGTTGTTGCATGGGGTGATAGAGAACCTAGAAAAGGTGTGTAAGGAAGGTGCAGATCCAGGTGAAGGCTGTCCAGGCAGAATGTTGAAAATGCCAGCTGTCTTCTTTTAGCTGCCTGTCATGAAATAGGAGAGGACCTAGGACCTAAAAAAGCAACTGTTTGGGTTTTGAGCAGAATGAAGAGGAAATTCACCAGAGGCAGGGCTTGTTAGTTTCAAACATTTAAGCTATTATGTAATTTCATTTTCTTTTTTTTTTTTTTTAACCACAGGGTTGACTTCTTTTGTTATAAAATTAATCTCAGAATGAAAGTTAAAGAAACAAGACAGAACAAAACCTTGGCTCTCTTTGTGCCCAGGACAAACCTTGGAACAGTGCTTATCTGAATTAATCTTTGAACAAATGCAGTTCAGGGCCTCTGTCCTGCCACCGTCCTGCGCCAGATTTGACAAGTTCTTTACCTACAAACAATCTGTCTCCACCAAGAGCTTCATTAAGCAAATCAAGTGACCCCCGCCCCAAGCAGGGTGGGTTCCCCGGGAAGCTGCGAAGAAGGAAAGCTACTAAGAAGGTATTTTCCAGGCAAGTTAATTTTTTCCTGGTCCTACCTCAACAGCCACAGCATGGTTCCCCCGAGAAAATGGACTGCACCATGGTTCCTGCTCACTTTGTAGGATTCCTTGCCCAGTTTTCTTGTTTAATTCACAGAACCCACTTACTACGTTGTAACAAAGATTCTCATTTTTATTTATTTATTTATTTATTTGCCACAGAGAGAGAGCAAGAGAGCACAAGCATGGGGAGCAGAAGGGGGAGAAGCAGGTTCCCTGCCAAGCAGGGAGTCCCATGCCTGCCTCAATCCCAGGACTCTGAGATCATGACCTGAGCTGAAGGCAGACGCTTAACCAACTGAGCCACCCAGGCACCCCGAGATTCCCATTTTAGAGATGAGACTACTGAGGCCTCAGATAGGTGGTCACACAGAGAAGATGTGAACTATCTCTCTGAGGATAGAACTCATGCTCCTTCAACCACATCAGGGGTTCCTGAGCTTTCTCCCAAAGACCCTGCCCCGTACTACCCACGGGACCCATACAATCCCAGATCTCAGTCGGGGATGAAACTACGTGGCAAATCCCATCCTTTGCTTGTTACAGTGCAGAAACCTGCAGTGCTCATCCATGTCAGTGAGCAGGCTGCAGTGTGGACCCCGGGGCCCCAGGCTGACTTAGGCGTGCCAGACCCTCTGTCCGAAGGGGACTTCTGCAGTGTCCACTCAACCACTGTTTATCGTGGGCTACCATACAGCAGCCTCTGCTGCTCCAGAGAGGGGCCTGCCAGGTGGGAATGCCCTGTTCGGATCACACTCAGTGGGCTGATGCCGGGGAGGGAGCCAGTGGCCTGTTTTCTCATCTGTAGAATGGTGGTAATACAACCTGTCTACCTCCGGACTGGTTGGGAGGAATGGGAGGTGTGCACACAGTGCCACAGAGAGCATCTAACAAGCAGCCTCCTTCCCTTACTGTTTGATGAATGGGTGGATGGATTTAATTGCAAAACTGTAAGGCAGACAGGAAAGGCTATAATTAGTTCCATTTTACAGATGAGAAAATTGAAGCTCGGGGGCACTAAAAAGTTTGCCAGAGACCAAATGGGTATAATTATTCTCACTTTATAGACTAAGAAACTGAGGCTCAGGGAGTTAAGTAATGGGCTCAAGGTCAAAGTCGGTGTCAAAGTCAGGTCAGGGGCCCGCCTCTGCGTTCAGTAACACCCAACACCCACCCCCACCCCCCGCCGCGTCTTTGGAATTCTGCAGGATTTCACAGAGGGCCCCGGCCTGCCTCACCACTGCCCAGTTGGGCCTGCAGTCGCCTCAGTGTCCGGCTGAATCCGCCCAGCGCAGGCTGTGCAGCAAGTCCCCTGGGAAATGCTGGCGCAGGAACACCCCTCCCCGCTCTCCAGCTGGGCTCAGCACCAGTGCCCTATCAGATGGAAGGAGATGGGTGTGCCCGGGAAGAAGCAGAGTCTGTTTTGGAAGGAGATAGGAGGAAAGGGACAGAACTTTCCAGAATGTGAAATTGGAGAAGTTAACTGGCACCTATGGGAGGTCTGCGGGGAGACAGCTATTACAAAGGACGAGCATTTATTAAGCACCTTCTTTGTGCCAAGCTCTGTCCTCAGCACTGAGCGCAGGACCTCCTTGAACCCGTCCTGTGGGGAAGTCTAAGGGCTGGGCCCTGCGCCCGCGGCCACGCAGATGCCTGTTGGCCTTCGTTCTAGCGCTTGGTCCCACCCAGGCCGGAAGCCCTGGGGCGCGGGCGAACTAGGTGCTGAGTGCGGCGGGGAGTAAGCCGCGGGCGGAGATGGTCTGGGGAGGGGCTGGGGCAGGAGCGAAAGGAATTTGTGGGGAGCGATGGAGACCGGCGGTTGCCGCCTCCAGGCTGCGCGGCCTCCCCGGGGGTCTGAGGGCGCCCTGGTCGGGAGCGCGGGGCTGGGGGCGCAGCTCTCCGCAGGGCGACCCCAGCCCCTCACCGGGGCCCTGGCCGGTCTCCCCAGCCCCGCCAGCTCTCCACCTCGCAGCCTTTGTTGGAGCCGCGCCTTGTCCACCCTCTGAGCCCCTGCTCGTCCTCCCCGCTGTCTCGGGCAGCCTCTCCGGGCCGTCCATCCCTCCCCTGCGCAGAGTTTCTGCTTCGTCCTCCGGCTTCCCCCCGGCCCACAGCGCGAGGGTCCTGCACCGCCCTCGCGGGGCGGCAGCCTCTCCTCTCCGTCGAGGAGTCTGTAGGGGGGGACAGACGTCGAATGACCAGGAACATCTCCTGGCGCGGTGGACACGCGCACACGCACACAGCGGAGATTCGGACATGCAGTGGAGATGCGCGCACCGACCCGCAGACACGCACGCCCACCCCCGCCGAGTGGCTCTTCGGGGTGGAAGAGACCGCAGGCGGGCAAAACGGCGCCCCCAGCCTTTTCCTGGCCCGGGGCGCCCCCTGGTGGCCGGGGTCTGCCAGCAGGTGCGCACCACGGCTCTGCGCCCCCCACCCTACAGCCGACCTCCGGCGGGGCGGCCTCCCCAAACCGCTAGCGGGGGTGTCCCCTGCTCTGCCCACCCCCCACCTCTCCCCAGATTCCTCGCGGGCTGGGAGGATCGGTGGGGAGTCTGTGAAGAGTGCGCACCTCCTCCAGGAACACCCGGGGCAAAGGAGGGAGAGGTGGGGGGGGGAGCCTACATTCGGCAGGTACTGAATCCACCACCAAGGCGATCTTTCCGTCCCGGATCCCCCCGCGCCCACACCGGATGGCACGCGCACACCGTGGGCACGCACGCACGTGCCGGGCGCATACTCGGCCCATCGCACGCCGGCAAGCACGCACTCACCTGTGCGCACGACAGTCGTGCGCTCACACACCTGCACGCGCGCACGCGCAGACACACTGCCCTTGCCATGTGCTGCACCCTTTGCTCACTCCACCCGGTTCATCACCAGGCTTGCTGGTGCCCACCCCCATCATCCAAGAAGGGGCACCTTCTGGGTCAGGCCCCTCAACTGCCAACTCACACATAGCCCCCTGGCGCGACAAGCCCTAGGGTAGCCCAGATGGGATAAGCACGCACTGCGGGAAGAGTGAGGTTGTTGAAGTCTGGTGTGGCCACACGGGAACCCAGCGTGAGTGACTGTGATGCTGGAATTTTAGGTCCAGTGACAGGCTGGGAGGAGGGGGAGGTCTCCGCAGACTCTCCCCACTCCACTTACTGAGTAATTCATCTCTCCCTTCCTAATTTGAATGCAACTTTTGTACCCGACTCTCGAATGTTCCATTGATGTCTGTTCTGCATTGGACAGACCCAGTTTTCCCCATATGGGAACAATAATAGGATTTTCTGTGGGGCTGGGAGCCCCTCCCCAGCTCTCTTTCTGTTTCGCTGCGTAGGGGAAACTTGCTCCCTACCTTGAGTACTCTCCTGGTTCTGGGGCTGGCCTGAGAATTAGCTGACACGAGACAGGTTAACAGGAGAGAAGCATACTGATCTGTGGCCTGTTTCTATGTGTACATAGGAATCTTCAGGAGAAAAATGACCCAGAGAAGCCACTGGGTCCAGAAGCTTATATATCTTTTTGCATAAAGAATGAGGTACCAGGTACCTGGGTGGCTCAGTCCTGAAGCATCTGCCTTAGGCTCAGGTCATGGTCGCAGAGTTCTGGGATCCAGCCCCACCTTGGGAGGGGGGGGGGGTCCCTGCTCAGCAGGGAGTCTGAGCAGAGAACCCCATGTGAGGCTGTCTCTCTCTCAAATAAATACATTAAAAAAAAAAAAATCTAGGGGCGCCTGGGTGGCTCAGTGGGTTAAGCCGCTGCCTTCGGCTCAGGTCGTGATCTCAGGGTCCTGGGATCGAGTCCCACATCAGGCTCTCTGCTCAGCAGGGAGCCTGCTTCCTCCTCTCTCTCTCTGCCTGCCTCTCTGCCTACTTGTGATCTCCCTCTGTCAAATAAATAAATAAAATCTTTAAAAAAAAAAATAAATAAATAAAATAAAAAAAAAAAAATCTAAGAATGAGTTACCTTGTAGGGACATGACCAAAGGAAGGGTTTGGGCTGGGGCAGGAAGTCGTGGGACAGGGACTGGGGAGTTTACAGGGAAACTCTGGAAGAGATGGCTCGTTTCAGCAGGTTTGTTCCTACACCTCGGAAGTGGCATTGGCGCCCTTCCCCTGATCCCGACCCCCGACACCCCCCCCCCCCCATAAGAATGTTCTCTTCTTGGCGCAGGGAGAGCACCTTCCTCTTAGGAAACGTGATGACCAGCTTTTAGGTAGAAACGGGGAGGGTGGAGAACCCTGGATGCCACCGCAGCTTCTCAAGTGCCTTCAATTCAAAATAACCAATGCGCCCAAGCCGCAGAGTCTGGGGTAGCACGTCCTGAGCTTCCTCATCCGGAAGGGATTTCCCCCAACACTTAGATCGCTGTCTCGGGAGAAGGAGCGAGGCCCACGGGATCGGTGAGTTGCGGCCAGGACCTAGATACTCGGCCAGCACCCATGCCCGCCCTCCTCGCCCCCGCCCCCGGGTCCCCAGAGAGGCTCCTCCCACTCGTCTGTTGGGGGGAGGGTCGGTGCTGACAACATTCCCAGCGGCTTGTGCTGCTTGGGGAAAGTCTGTCCCTCTCTGGGTTGGTTCCTTTCCTTTTCTTTCTTTTTTCTTTTCTTTTCTTTCTTTCTTTCTTTTTTTTTTTTTTTAAGATTTTCTTTATTTATTTGACAAAGAGAGAGCACAAGGAGGGGAAGGGGGCAGAGGGAGAGGGAGAAGCAGGTTCACCACAGAGCAAAGAGCCTGATGGAGGACTCTGTCCCAGGACCCTGAGCTCATGACCTGAACCGAAGGCAGAGGCTTAACCCACTGAGTCACCCAGGCGCCCCTTCTCTTTCTTTTTTAATTAATAAGCTTTATTTTTTGGAGCAGCCTTAGATTTACAGAAAATTGAGTAGACGGTACAAAGTACCCACCTTTCTTGCCCACGGTTCCCCTATTAGAACTTTTAGTGACTATTAGAACCGATACCAGTACACCGCTATGAACTTAAAGTTCGTGGTTCACGTTAGGGTCTGCTGTTTGTGGTGCACAGTTCTGTGGGTTTGGAAAAAATGCATGATGTGGTGTGTCCACAATTACGGTGTGGAGACGTTCTGTCCGGTATGACACTGGGGATACCAGTCTCACCGCCCTAAAGACCCCCCGCACTCCACCTGTTCATCCTCCTTCCGACTCGCCCCGACCCCGGGCAACCACCGTGCTCTGTGGTGTCTCTACAGTTTTGCCTTTGCCAGAATGCCCTGTAGTTGGCATCATAGCTGTGTAGCCTTCTCAGACTGGCCTCTGACTAAGCAATATGCATTTAAAGTTAGTCCATGCTTTCCCATGGCTTAATAGCAAAAAAATTTCTTTAGCACAGAATACTATTCCACTGTGTGGCGATGCATTGCAATGCCTCTTTACCTCCTGAAGGACGTCTCAGTTGCTTTCAGTTTGGGGCAATTAGGAATAAATCTGCTACAAACATTGATGTGCAGGTTTTTGTGTGGACACTAAGTTTTCGAGTCAGTCAGGTGAATGCCAAGGCCCGTGGGTGCCGGATCAAATGATGAGGCTGTGTTTTGCTTTGTAAGAAACTACCCACATATCTCCCAAAGTGGGTTGTGCCATCGTGCATTTCCACCAGCCCTGAGCGAGTTTCTCTTGCTGTACGTACGTGTTCACCAGCATCTGAGCTCATTTATTTGAGCTTGTTGGATCTGGGCCATTTTGATTTTAATAGTTGTGTGTGGTATCTCATTGTTGTTTTAATTTGCAGTTGACTAATACGTATGATCTTGGCCATCTTTTCTGATGCTTTTTTTGCCAGTCTGTTTATCTTCTTCTGGGAAGTGTCTGTTTTGATCTTTTGCCCATTTTTAAATGGGGTTGTTCATTTGCTTTCTCACTGTTGAGTGATAAGGTTCTTGGCCTATTTTGGATACATGTTCTTTATCAGATATGCATTTTACAAATAGGTTTTCCCAGTCTCTGACTTATCTTTTCAATCTCTTGATGGCATTCTGCTTTAAGAAGCTCATTGTTGGGGCACCTGGCTGGCTCTTGGTGGAGCATGTGACCCTCCGTCTGGGGACTGTGAGTTCAAGTCCCACACTGGGATAGAACTTACTTAAAAAAATAAAATAAAATAAAAATACAAACAAGCTCATTGTTGCCACCGCCTCTGCCTCACCCCCTGATCCAGCTTCTATAAGTAAGAAGGATTTGTCCTGACTTCCCTGTCTTTCTCTCAGTGGGCTTGAACTTGGGCACGGGGAAAAGGGTACATGTATTGAGCTCCTAAAGCCCTCATACCTATGACCTCAAGTGTTGGAATGAAGATCAAATGGTTTGGTCTTTACAAAGCCCTTGGAACAGAGCCAGAAGCATATTAAGTGCTCAATTAACTTAGATAATTATAATAACAAGTATTCCATCTTTTAATAGCTAATGGAGTCAGTCCTTCCTCATTACGCCTCCTTTACAGAATTTTTCCTAGCTATTTTCACACATTTGCTCTTCTAGAGGAATCATTTAATTAATTTTTAAAATATCCTGTTTGGATTTCATTAGATGCATAAGTAATTTAGGGGAAAAAAAAGACGTTTTAATGATGCTGGGTTTCTCGGCGTGCCTGGGTGGCACAGTCAGTTAAGCCTCACTCGAGACCGGCTCAGGGCATGATCTCAGGGTCATGGGATCAAGCCTCACATCGGGCTCGTGCTCAGCATGGAGTCTGCTTGAGATTCTCTCCCTATTCCAGTGTTCCTCCTGTAAATGGATGTATCTTTACATCCAGTAAATGGATGAATCTTAAAAAAAAAAAAAAAAAAAAAAAAGATGTTGGGCTTCTCCAAGAATAAAGCTTGTCTTTTAATTCAGATCTTCCCTTTACGCCCCTTTTCTTCACATAGAAATTAACACAATCCTTGCTACCTTTATTTTCTTGTATTTTACTGTTTGTTTTTTGTTTTTTGGTTTTTTTTTGTAAATGCTATTGTGAATCAGGTCTTTTCTACAGATACACATCTTCACCAATTACTATATATAGGCTATATATAGGCCATTGATTTTTTTAATAGCCTGTATTTTTTGGAGTACTTTTAGGTTCAAAGAAAAATTGAAGAGGAGATACAGAGATTTCCCATACATTGCCACCCACCCCCCAACATACACAGACTCCCCATCATCAACTTTCCCCACCAGAGTGGGACATTCTTTACAATTGATGAGCCTGCATTGACATGTCATTGTCACCCAGAATCCATCAGGGTTCCCTCTGGGTGTCGAACATTCTATGGGTTTGGACAAAATGCATAATCATGTATATCCACCATTATGGTATCACACAGACCCGTTGCTCTTGGTTTTTAAAGAGTAATTTTTTCAATGGACTCTCTTAGCTTTTCCAAGTAATAATCTAAAAATAGTGGAAATTGGCCTCTGCATTTCTAACAGCTATCCCTCTTATTTATGTGTCCTGTCTAATTGCATGGCTTACCCGCCCCCCTCCCAGAGCAGCGGTAAAGTGCAGTGACAGGAAGTCCTTGCCTTGTTCCAGAAGTTAATGGGAACGCATCTCGTGTTTCACTAGAGAATAGAATGCTGGCTTTTGGTGTCATGTATTTATACATATTTTATCATGTTGAAGCATAAAACCCATTCCTATTTTAATAAAGTATTTCTCTAAATTTCGGAATGAATATTGGATTTTATGATGTCGGACCTCCTCGGCATCTATGGAGATGCTCGTTTGGGGTTTCTCCTACAGTCAGTTCATTTGGTGAAAGACAGGATTCTCTACAATTCAGCAAACAAGGCTCAGAGAGGGCAAGTCGCTTGCCCAGGGTCACAGAGTGGGCAAGTGGCAGAGCTGGTGTCTCCTCTTGGAGCCCGTGCCCTTTATCCCTGTCCCTCACTGCTGCCTGTTCTGAATCCTTGTGACCTTGTAGCTCCTGGGACACCACCCTGCACCTGGTCTGCACCCTGGTTCCCTGGTTTGTGTAGCCTCTGTGGTCTCCACATCCCCGATCTCCTGCAGGAGCTGCAGGCCTGGCTCAGCAGCCGCCCACGTCTCACCCGTGAACCCAGGTCAACCCATGGGAGACAGGCCTAGGCTGAGCAGAGGTATGGAGCAGGGTCACAGAAGGTAGAAGAAAAAAGGTTTTCCACCAGTCCTGATAGAAGAGGAAAGAGAATGTGGCTGCCTCTGGCGGAGGCACGGCTTGGCCGAGGTGGGTTTAAAGCAGGCACACTGGGACGCCTGGGTGGCTCGGGTCATGATCCCAGGACCCTGGGATCGAATGCCACATTGGGCTCCTTGCTCAGCCGGGAGCCTGCTTCTCCCTCTCCCCCAACCCATGCATGTTCTCTCTCACTAGCGTTGCTCTCTCTCTCAAATAAATTAAAAAAAAAAAATTTTTTTTTAAACATTAGCTTACTGTAATTAAATCCTCAGAGTCATCCTAGCTGGAAGAAGACAGCGTCTTCTCAGTGCTGAGTGCTTTACAGACCATTCACCCCATTTTACAGATGAGGAAATTGAGGCCAAGGGAGGGAAAGCAGCTTACCCAGGGTTGCTGGGGCGGGGATGGGGGGCGTGGGGGGGTGGAGAGCGGGTGACAGGTCAAGCCGACCGCAGCGTCCGTATTTCAGCGTCCTGCAGATTTTCTGAAACCTCTGAGTGCCCCTGCTACCAGCCTTGCCAGAGCAAACAAGTGGTGTGGGGGTGAGGAGGAACCTCCAAGTAGCCTGGGTCTCCTGGGACCGAACTCCATTTTACATACGATAAAACTGAGAATTCAGGCCTGGCCTGAGGTCCGAGAGCAAGGGAGCGGTGGGGGCTAGATTCAGATGGGTCTGCTCGAGGACGCTGCTTCTTGTGTCGACTTGTGCCCATCTGGGAAGGAAGGGCAACACCGGTTTTCTCGCTCTTTCTCCAGTGTTGCCGGCCACTCTCAGATTGTCCACCAGGGGGCGCTGGACAACAAAGCTGGGACCTGAGCTTCGCCCAGATCCCTTCCCCAGCTGCCCAGGACGTCTCCCCGGGGGCCCCAGGATTCCCTCCTGCTGCCTGCCCGCCTGCAGCTCCTCCCCACCCACCCACAAGCCTGGACAAACCTCCAGGTGTCATCTTTGGCTCACCCTCCCCCGTCCCGAGTGTGCGAGGCCACACCTGTGCTAATCAAGGTGGCATTTCTGGACCTGGGCATTATGGCTCTCCCACCTCGCGGGCCTCCTACCTGGCCAGCTGGGCCCTTGGCCGTGTTCCTGCACCTCTTCCATTTCCAGAATTCCTCCTTTTCCTTCTTTGCTCTAAAACTAGGGCCCAGGCAGGGCGAGGGGGCTGGGGGCTCACCCTCACTCAGGGGATCTCGAGAGCTGCTCAGCCTTCCCTCCTCCCTGGTGCTCCCCCCATCTCTGACTCTGTAACCCCCTGTTTCTGGACCCAAGACCCCCAGACCTTCAGCTCCTTGAGCACAGCCCATGGAGGCTCCTGTACAGTGTGCTGAGTGCACGAATGGCGCAAGGTCTCCTTGTGGGTCGTGGTGTGGTCCAGACAGGACAGGGCCTCTGGGGGATGGGACCCCAGAGGACCTGTGGTTGGGTCCTCTGCCCCTGCCATTCCCGGGGGGGCTGGAAGTGGACTGTGGGATTTGGCTTTCTGCTAACCAGAGTCCAAAAAAGCTGACCAAGAACCCAGAGAAGCCAGGTCCTAATTCACACAGAGGGCTACCCGTGTGGTCTGGCCAGCCCAGGGGAGCCGCTGTGGGGTGTGGGGGGCCTTCGGCCACAAGCCCGACACTACTGTGTGCAAGGGAGTTGTGGGTTCACCAAGGAGGTCCTTTGCCACTCCCCTAAGTGCACACGCATCCCACTGGGGTTGGGGGGGCCTGGGGCCATTTAGTGCTATATGAACATGGCAATGAACCAAACGGGACTCCCACGGAGAGGAAGTTCCTGCCTTTTCAAGTCTCTTCCCAGCCTTCTGATTAGGAGGATGGCCTTTCCTGGGGGAGCACCCTTTCCAGGGAAGACCAGGAACCCCGGTCCCACCACAGGCCTTGGGGCAACACTATCCAGCTGGAACTTAATCACATTATTTCCATTGTGCTTATCTTCATGGTTACTGACTATTTCTGATAAATGATACTTATTGTCTGCTTGGGATGACAGAGTCTTTTTAAAAGGAAAACAGTGAATCAATTCAAGGGTATGACAGAAGATGGGGCTCAGATCAAACAGACCTCTCGGAATGCTCTGGAAAGCATCGAGTTCAGGGAATGGAGAAGGCACTCCTCTGGCCCTCCCAACCACCCAGTCGCTGCCCTTAGCCGGGGGTATCGTCCCCTTTGCCCGGCTGAGGAGACACAGGTCCTGAGAGGGGAAGTGATCACGACAGAGAAAGGCCCTTGACTGGATGGGGACTCTGCCACTCCCCGCCATCCCCATGCCCCATGCCCACGCCTTGCTTCCTGGAGCCTGGGCTCCTTTACTGGGGCCAGGAATTCATGCCTCGGCTGACAGTGTGGTCCTTGAGAGCCAGCCAGGGTGGCAAAGTCCTTGAGTGTCAGGGATCTGGCCGCAGCTCTTTCTCCCAAGCCCTCACCACTGGTCCATGTGCTCCTTAACCCTGCGAGGTGCTCCCTCATGGAGGAGGGAGTGCGGCCCCACAGACAGGCTGCAGGGTGCATCATCATGTCTACACTGCAGGTGGGGAAACAGATTCCAGCCAAGGAACGCGCCTGAGGTTGTAGAACCAGCTGGTGGGTAGGTGGTCTGGGCCTTGAACCCAACTCCATCCGAGCCTGGAACCTGTGCCCTTTCCTTTGCCTGCTTCCAACTGTGTCAAGAATCTGAATCCTCCTGGGGCGCCTGGGTGGCTCTGTGGGTTAAAGCCTCTGCCTTCATGGCTCAGGTCATGATCCCAGGGTCCTGGGATCGAGCCCTGCATCGGGCTCTCTGCTCACTGGGGAGCCTGCTTCCTCCTCTCTCTCTCTGCCTGCCTCTCTGCCTACTTGTGACCTCTCTCTGTCAAGTAAATAAATAAAATCTTAAAAAAAAAAAAAAAAAAAAAGAATCCGAATCCTCCTGAATCCTAGAGGCCAACTTCTTGGGAACCTCCCAAGAAGAGCCTTCCTCCTCTCCACGCAGGGGCTCCGTCTCCCTGCACCGTACCTGGAGCCCGGGACGCCGTCACATAGCCGAGCTCTCGTGACCTCCATAAGTAGGACCGTGGACGGTCAGTTACTGAGGAAGTTCTTTGAATTAGAGAGCCGCGAGTAACAAGAGGCAAACGCGCCTTCAACAATTCGCTTGAGCAAGTGCAAGCCAGTGGACATCCCCTCCCGAGGACCTGGACCCTTCTGGAACCTGGGGCGGCTGCTGGAGATGGGACCGTGCTTCCTGCTGACCCACGCCCACCAGGCAGCACCTGCAACTTCCAGGCATGGCCCCCCCAAAGCAGAATGTGACCCACCAGGGACCCCATGAGCCACGTGCACACAGACTTCCTTCCTGAATGCAGCAGCCCGCTCCTTCACCTCCTTTTTTTAAGCCCCTGGCTTATGTCACACTCTCCTGTGGGGTTCAAGTTTATCTCACGGAAACCACAGCCCTTGTTCTGCTTCGCCCTCCAGTTTCAACAGCTTACATAACACTTAATTCCATCAGGACATAACAATCTCAAGGATAAACAGCCACAACCTGGTCTGGGGATGAACACCCTGGCTCTCGCTCGGGTCGGGTGGCCTTGAGAGAGGCCAAGTGGGGCCACTCCAGCCGCCGTGCGAGCAGGGACAGATGGGGTACCACGGCTGGGAGCAGGTTCTGGCTCTGTTCTGTGTCAGCTGTGGGGACTCTGGGAGCATCTTCATAGCTGGAGTGGGACGGAACCTTCCTTGCTTCCCCCAGGGTCTGTACATAAACAGGTACTCCTGGCAGTCCCCTCTGCTGGTGTCCAGTGCTGGCCCCCTCCCCTTCATACACAGGACACCCACCCACCCAGACTTAGGGCCCCTTAGCCTTCAGCTCCATTTTCTTATTTTTTTAATATTTTATTTATTTATTTGACACACACAGAGAGAGAGAGACATCACAAGTAGGCAGAGAGGCAGGCGGGGGCGGGGGAAGCAGGCTCCCCACTGAGCAGAGAGCCCCATGCGGGGCTCAATCCCAGGACCCTGAGATCATGACCTGAGCCAAAGGCAGAGTCAGCCCCATTTTCCTCCTGCACCCGGTCACCAAACACCTCTGGGGTGCACGAGATGCCCCATTACAAAACTTCATGGACCCCCATTCTTTTCTTTCAGTCAAGGCTGGGCTTTGGGTGACATGAGAGAGGCACACTCCTCCAGCCCCTCATTGAGAGGGGTGCCCAAAAGCAGGAATCAGGCAAACCACCCCATTAAGAGTGGGCATAGGGTCTGAATGGACATTTCTTTGAAGAAGAGACACAAATGGCCAACAAGCACAAGAAAAGATGCTCAACACCGTTAACCATTGGGCAGGGGCGCCTGGGTGGCTCAGTCGTGAAGCATCTGCCTTTGGCTCAGGTCATGATCCCAGGGTCCTGGGATCAAGCCCTGTTTTGGGGGTCCCTGCTCTGCAGGAAGCCTGCTTCTTCCTGTCCCACTCTCCCTGTTTATGTTCCCCCTCTTGCTGTCTCTCTCTCTCTCTGTCAAACAAATAAATAAAATCTTGTAAAAAATAAAAAATCAGGAGGCAAATGTAAATCAAAACCACACCAAGATACCACCTCCCAGCTACTGGCTGGCTGCCCACAGACAAGCAGTGACAAGTGCTGGCAAGCACGTAGGGAGATTGGAGCCCCCCAATCTTGCTGGTCAGAGTGGGAGAAGGGGTGGCCACCTTGAAAAACAGTTTGGTAGTTCCTCAGTAAGGTAAACATAGAACTACACCACGGCCCAGCAATTCCGCCTCTAGGTCTATCCCCAAGAGAAATGAAAACATATACATACAAAAATCTGCACACAGTTGTGCATAGCAGCATTTTAAGAAAAACAAAAAAAAGCATTTTATTTATTTATTTGAGAGAGAGTGAGAGGGAACATGAGTGAGATGGAGGGGCAGAGGGAGAGGGACAAGCAGACTCCCTGCTGAGCAGGGAGCCTGATGCGGGACTCGATCCCAGGACCCCAAGAGCATGACCTGAACTGAAGACAGACGCCCAACTGACCAAGCCACCCAGATGCCCCACAGCATTATTCATAATAGCCCCAAAGGGCAAACAACCTAAGTGTCCATAAACAGAAGAATGGATAAACAAAGTGTATATCCATGCACTGGAATGTCGCTCAGCCAGACCTTGGTTTCTAATTCCACGCTCCAGTCAAAAGAGCGGTGGCTCCTCGGAGAAACGGCTGATTCTAGGACTAGAATGGGATCTCTACCAGGTGAGCCCGGAGCACCTTGTCCACGAACCGGGGATGTGCATAAACATACACATGCTGTGTGCTAACGGCGCACGGGCCAACGAAAAGTTACTGGTGGCCAAAGACGAAACAATCCGAGTGAAAGAAAGAAAGAGGGAAGGATGATAACCTCAAGTAGGAAAATCCCCTTAAAAATGTAGCCATGAGGGGCGCCTGGGTGGCTCAGTGGGTTAAAGCGTCTGCCTTCAGCTCAGGTCATGGTCTCGGGGTCCTGGGATCGAGCCCCACATCGGGCTCTCTGTTCAGCAGGGATCCTGCTTCCTCCTCTCTCTCTGCCTGCCTCTCTGCCTACTTGTGATCTCTCTCTCTTTGTCAAATAAATAAATTTTAAAAATAGCCATGAGTCCATACTGATACAAATAAACGACTGACTACATAAATGAACGGGGAGAGGGGACAAATCTCCCAGGCAGGATAACTTCTTTCTTTCTTTCTTTTAAGATTGTATTTATTTATTTGACAGAGATCACAAGTAGGCAGAGAGGCAGGCAGAGAGAGGGGGGGAAGAAGGCTCCCCGCTGAACAGAGAGCCCGATGCGGGACTTGATCCCAGAACCCTGAGACTATGACCTGAGCTGAAGGCAGCGGCTTAACCCACTGAGCCACCCAGGCGCCCTAGGCATGGTTAATTTCAAATACGTTATGTAGATGCCCCACATTCAGGGAAGTGAGCGGAACTCCTGCTCAAGCTAGGCGGTACCCAGAAGCCTCCTCCCACGGTTTAGCTGATCTAATTGAATCTCCCAAGAACTCCCTTAGGTGCACCCCATATTGTCTCCATTTTACAGCTGAGGAAACTGAGCCTCAGAGAGGCCAAGTTCTGATGACATGGCTAGTCAAGGGGAAGCTGCAACTCCCCGGGGGAGTCTTGGCCTGTTTCCCGTCTGGCCTATTCCCTACTGTGGGGCCTTGGACCTCACAGGGAATGAGGGGCATAACAGGACTCAGTAAAATTGTCAAAAGGGGGAAAGCGGGAGAGGACGGAAGTAGAGGCTGACCGATCGCATTAGTGACTGAGCGGCATTAGCCACCGCCATGGGGCTGTGTGACTCTGGGCAGCCCCGGGACCTCTCTGAGTCTGTTTCCAGGGTCCCCAGCTGTGAGACAAAGATAGGCTTTCCTGCCTCATCGGTTGATGTGAGGATAAGGTGAGGTCCCTGGTGTGCAGTGGATATGAACCTCGCGCCACACACGTGGGGGTACAAGAAACATTGATTTCTGTTTTCTAAAAGGCAGTGCCAGCGTCTAACACAAAGCTGGCAGAAAACACAAGCTTGGCCCTAAGAGTCTCAGGAGTTTCGGGCAGGGGGGACTGGGAAGGGCTGGTCCACAGGTTTTTGCCAGGATGCCCCTCTTCACAAATCAGCACCGACTGGCTGAAATTGGGCAGTTCCCAGAGCCTCCTCCACCCTTTGGGGCCCGGGGACTTTTCTACAGAGACTGCCTGGGTCTGGCTCTGGCAGTGTGGCCCACTCAGGAAGCAGATGCAGTTAGAATCGTCTTGGCCTGTCGTGCAAGAACTAAGCAGACGGGGCAGTGGAAACCCAGCTTGACACGGTGTGGGCACCCACTAAGCCCTGGATCCCAGTGTGGGACAGAGCAGGGCCATCTCCCAGAGGAAGCTCCTGTCTCTAACTCACACACGGCATCCCTATGGGCCTAGCAGGAGTGAGGAGGGTTGGGGGAGGACAGGCCTCTTGGCTCCAGGATCTCCACACCTCCCTTAGCATCCGGCCACTTGTCCAGCCCTGAGTCCACCTCTTTGATCAGGGCTGGACACCTTTATCCCTCTGCGGGTTCTCAAGGAGCTCTGTCTGTGCTGGGAGTCCTCTCTCTGCTCCAGACAGGTTGCTGGAAGCAGAAGCCCTGCCTAGCCTTTCCACAGAGGCAGCAAGAACAGGGAAAAGAGAGGAGGAAAATACAGGGAAAACAGAGAGAGAACAGAGCCCAGATCAAGATCTCTGATCCTATCTCTCCACCAAGGCAAAGCGCCTGGCACCCGGGGGCTCCCTTCCTCCTCGGTCTGCATCCAACCACACACTCTAGCAGGTTTTCAGAGCACTTTCCCATCTTCTCCTCGCCCAAGTCACACACAAGTCAGGAATGGAGACTTTTCCAGCTCTAGGACCCAGGGGTGCCCCCCCCCCCCACGGGGTGGCAGGCAGCTCAGTTCAACAGCCCAGTGGTCAGAGGCACTTGGACTGACCCCTCTCCTGAGGACCCTCCTGTGGGCACCTCTCTCCTGCCCTGTGATTCCAGGGGGAGTTACCAAACCCACCCCTCCCCGCTTGACTCCACCTCCCGCTTGACTCCACCCCCGCTTGACTCCACCTCCCGCTTGACTCCACCTCCCGCTTGGCTCCACCCCCACTGACTCCACCTCCCGCTTGACTCCACCCCCGCTTGACTCCACCCCCTCTTGACTCTACCTCCCGCTTGACTCCACTTCCCTCCCTAGAATGATTGGCTAAGCAGAGGCGCCTGACGCAAATTGAGCCAATCAGAGAGTGCCATCTCCCAAAGATGGACATTCGACAAAACGGACCAATCAGGGTCCTTCCCTGGGATTTCTTTCCTCAAACCAGCCGGGTGTGGGTGCATCCATGTGGGAAGGTGCCCAGGAGAGATGAGGCTCCCTGGAAGGGAGAGACAAAGATGTGCAGGAGAGAAGCCCTGGCCTTGGTCCTCCCCAGCCTTTCCCCAGGCTGTCCCTCCTATGCTCTGGTGACCTGCTCCTTTAGTGAATCCCTTCTGTCCAGCGGGTTTGAATCCCGATTCCGCCCCGCGGCCCATCACAGGCGCTAGAACCCGGAGTCCGAAGCCAGGCCCCACCCACTGGCTCTGTCACCTTTGGTGCGTCGATGAATAGCGCAGGACCTCAGTTTCCCCATCTGAGCCCACACTGGCTTACCGTGCGGGCTGAGTTGTAATAGCAGCCGGCACCCAGGAGGAGCTCAGAAACTCCAGCTTTTCCATCAGGAACGCTCTGGGCTCTACCCACCGAGACCCTCGGAGCCTCTCCCAGAGGTGCCCGTCTGGCATGTCCTTTAGGGCAGCCGCAGTATGGTTGACCTCCTCCTTGGGGAAGGCCGGACACTGACTCTCCTTAGTGACCAGGGCTGTCATAGTCAGGGCTCGGTGTTTTCACACACATGTTACAGCAAGATGGCCCAGTGCCTAAAGCTGGCCTTCCCTAGCAGGCAGTCCAGGACCCAGGGGTGGCTCAGATAGACTCAGAATTGTCTCTTCTCTTAGTGGCTAGCTTTGTTTCGGGGTGCAGCTCACCCCACTTGCACCCCGAGCCGTGCCTGAACCATGCTGGAAAGTGCTCAGGAAGGATGGGGGTTGTGCGCAGTGGCCCAGCTCCTCTTCTCAAGGGTAGCTTCCCTCCCAGGGGCTCCACCTCTCACGCAAACAGCTGTCAGCCAGACCTGTGTCACTGGGGTCAGACAGATCTGCCCAGATTAGCCTGACCTCCCCTGCACCCCGGGTGCCCACAGCTTGGACTGGAGCTGGGAATATCCTGTTTATCCTCAACAACTGGGCTGTGCCAAGGAGACAGTAAGGAACAGCTGTATGGTGGGTTGGTTGAACCATGTCCTCTAAAAAGATAGGTTTGCCCCTCAACCTGGAACCTCAAACTGTGACCTTATTTGGAAATGGGTCTTTGCAAATGTAATTGTTGAAAGATTTCAAGGTACAATCACCCCGGATTTCGGGGGGGCCCTAAATTGAATGACTGGAGAGGATGCAGACGCAGAGAAAGGCCGTGGAAGGTGGAGGCAGGGACCAGAGTGATGTTACCACAAGCCAAGAAACACCAAGGATTGCAGGCCCGGAGAGAGGGGGAGGGAACTTTCTTTCTCAGGGCCTCCAGAGAGAGCCACACCTGATTTCCAACTCCTGGCCCCCTGAACTCTGAAGAGAATGTCCTTCTGTTTAGGGAAGGCAGCCATCCTGCCGTCCTGTGTGACAACCGCCCTAGAAAAGGCTGACCGGCTCCCACAGCGTGCCCACCAGCCATTTGGCTGCGTTCCTAGGAAGCTTTGAACTTTGCTCTGTCTTTGCCCGGGCTATTGCGTGTCTAAGCACATCTCTTTTAGGAAATAACTGGGACAACACAAGGATATATATGCGAGCGTGTCCCCGCGCAGTTTTGTCCAAAGTGGTGAAAAATTAGGAAAGAGCTAGAAAAATTAGGAAAGAGCCGTGAACAGAGCCCGGTCAGATAAATGACCGTCCTCCCTAGCTCCCAGGCAGCTACACGTGGTCCCATGTTCAACATCCAAAGAGCTCATGTAGTCATAGATGGGGGGAAATGTTTCGAAACAGTCTATCTGCACAAAACAGATTCAGTGTAGGAAAAGATCGCTATATTGGACTTCGTTAAAATTAAGAAGTGCTGGTCATCAAAATACAACATTAAGAGGCTTGGGGCGCCTGGGTGGCTCAGTGGGTTAAGGCCTCTGCCTTCGGCTCAGGTCATGATCTCAGGGTCCTGGGATCGAGCCCCGCATCGGGCTCTCTGCTCAGCGGGGAGCCTGCTTCCCTCTCTCTCTGTCTGCCTCTCTGCCTACTTGTGATCTCTCTCTGTCAGATAAATAAATAAAATCTTAAAAAACAAAACAAAACAAAAAAAAACAACATTAAGAGGCTTATTTCCAAGGCCGGGTGTCCCACGGACGGCTGGGAGACCTTGGGCGAACTGGTTCCGCCTTCCTTGCCCGAGTTTCTCGTGTGCAGAATGAGGAGACTGTCTTCATGAGGTTCGTTCCAGGGAACTCTTCGTGTGGAACCAGCCCCTCCAAAACGTCGCGGTATAAAACAACAAGATTTGTCACTGGCTCACATGTGTGCAATTAGAACACAGCTTGCAGGCGGTGTCTCAGCTCTGCTCAACAGGGGGCGAGAGGATCTGCTTCCAAGATGGTGGGCTCACATGGCTGGCATGTTGGCGCACTTGGGGAGGATCTTTGAATCAGCTTCCCCAGAGGCTGCAAATCCAGTAACTGAAGGGCCCCCAGCCCGGAAGCTGATCCGATGAGAGCCGTGAATTTGTCGCAAGAAGCCAGAGATCTTCTGTTGGCAATTAATTCAAATGATGCCAAAACCCAGAACAGATTCTTCCATGGGCTGGATGCCATCCTTGGCCAGCAGTTTGCAACCTTTGTTCCATCAAGATTCTGTCTAGATTCTAGAGGATCCTGTATTTTATAGGTGAGGAAACAGGCCCAGAGAAGGGAGTGATTTGCCCGGGGTCACATGGCAAGAGCCAGATTTTGAAAATCTCTGGTCTAAAGGAAGCAGTATTCTAGGGGGATCGACCCACAGTCCCCTCCCCCCCCCCAGATTCACTCCCTGCCCTTCACTGCAAGGCAACCTGAGCCAACAAGGAAGAGGAAAAAACAGATGCCTGATTCCTGGCCCAGGCGGTCATGGGGAGAGCTCAGTTTCAGAAGCAAATAGCCCCAGGTTCAAACTCCAACCCAAACCCCCATCAGCTGTGTGGCAGGTGATCTCTGACAAAGTTCTTCCCTCTCTGAGCCACACTGCCCCCCCCCCCCATTTAAGATGGGGTATGCCCGGGTAAGGGATGACTTGCTCTCAAGCTTGGGTGGCCCCGTGGTCCACCCACTCCACTGGCTGCGTGGGTTTGGGGCTCCCCAGGCCAGGACTGTCCTTGAATACTCCTCACGGGCTTACCACACAGAGGACCGACCACACCAGCTCCTGTGTCATCATCCTTCCCATTGCCTACATGAAGATTGTGCCAAAACTGGCTGCTTGGCTTCTAGAACAGGCCTGGTGACCCTGGAGCTGACCTCCTGTTGCCGCAAACCCCTCTACTCCGCCCCTCCCCCCACCCTGCCATCGAAGCACTGGAGCAGGTGACTAGATTCCACCAGTAACGCTTCTGGCCGGGAAGTCGCCCCAGTCCCTGCTGCTTCTCCCACTGCTCCAGAACCCCATAAGCTCTCTCTGTCTCCACATTGCAGATGCCCCATTTCAGGGCCTCTCCAGACACTCAGCTAGGGGTGGGGGGAGGCAGGTGATCTGGCAGCTTTGGACTCCCCCAGACCCTTTCCAGGGCCCTGCAGTCCAGCTAGCCCCTCCAAGGCAGGAATGAACTGGGGGACCTAATGTGGCCGGTGATGCCTCCCAGGCACTGCTGTGCAGCCCCCCAGCGCGCCCTAGCCCTGTGTCCCTCCTTCCCTGTCCCAGGGCCACACTCTCCTCCCACAGTGCCCCAAACTTACCCTCCCCCATGCCAGTCCAGAAGCGCCGCACCACCTTCCTGAGCTGCTGGGCCTCAGGCCCCATAGGTCCTGCCTCCTGAATGTTCTTTTCATCCCCTGACCATTGGCCCGAACCTCCTGACATGTCACTGGCCACCGCAACTGTCCCCGGATGGGTCCTTGACCTTTAGCTTTGCTCACCTCTGCCCAAGCTCCTGCTGCCCCATAGCCAGAGGGAGCTTTTTCTTTCTTTCTTTCTTTCTTTCTTTCTTTCTTTCTTTCTTTCTTTCTTTCTTTCTTTCTTTCTTTTTTTTTATCTTTAAGTAAGCTCTACACCCAACATAGGGCTTGAACTCACGACCATGAGGTCAAGAATTGCATGCTCTACCAGCTGAGCCAGCCAGGCGCCCCCAGAGGGAGATTTCTAGAACTGTTTGGCCTTGACTCTCCAAACTTAAGCCCCTCCCCCAGGGCTGTCAAATACTTTCAGAAGGACAACGCCTCCCGGGCCTGCAGGCCCCAACTTCACCGGCCTCACTTCTTGCATTGGATAACATCTGCCGCACGTGTTTTAATTCCCTACCTCTGAGTTTGAAAATTATTGTTTCCCTGAAAACAATTAAAATTAAAATTGAACTGGGTGTCATGCTTTTTTTTTTTTTTTACGATTTATTTATTTATTTATTTGACAGGCAGAGAGGCAGGCAGAGAGAGAGGAAGGGAAGCAGGCTCCCTGCCGAGCAGAGAGCCTGATTCAGGGCTCAATCCCAGGACCCCAGGATCATGACCTGAGCCGAAGGCAGAGACAACCCACTGAGCCACCCAGGTGCCCCAGGTGTCATGTATCTTAATTGGCAGACTTTGAGTCAGTTCAAACATCCCAGACATCATGAGGGTTTAGTATTATTTTTAGTGTGTGTTTTAAGTGCTTTATTTGGGACATTCTTATACTCAAATCATTATTCATGGTTTAGCTGAAATTCACATTTAATCAGGCATCCTGTATTTTTATTTGCTAAATCTGGCAACCTAGGTCCTGCACAGGTCACAGGGACCAAGGTATTGTCGGGGGTCAGAGAGCCCCAACCTGGACCCTGAAATTCTGCCCCGCAGTCAACCTGAAAGCTTCATTTCCAAACTCCTACCCTGGTCTGTGGAAGGCGCTGAAAACTGCTGCCCACTTCTCTCCTCATTGTGGGCCTCAGTTTCCTCTTCTATAAAATGAAACTAAAGTTTTCTCCACCCTGTCTCTCAGCCCCTCCCCAGGATCAAACACCCGAGTGGGGTAGGGAATCCTCAGGGACAGCGGACAGCGTGTGCCCAGAAGGCAAACCGGGCTGTGAGGAGTTTCTGTTCTTCGGCTCCTTGGATCTTAAAGAATGATTAGGACAAAGGTCTTTTTTTTTTTTTTTTTCCTTTCTTTCCAAGGCAACTAGGAAACCAGTTAAACCGCCATGATGATCCTTGATTCAGGCAAGGAGCTTCGGCAGATGAGAAAACCAAGGTGGGAGATGAGGACCTTCGGATCGCACGGAAGTTACGGGATTGTCGGCGGACCCCGCAGCGCACACCAAGCGAACCGTCTGTCCCCTGCCCTCTGACCCAAAGGAGACTAAGAGATCTGCCGAGTAAACGCCACCCTGAACCTGGGATTAGAGCCTGAGCCAGAAAAAATAATAGCTGGAAAGGACATTATAGGGGCAGCTGGGGCAGTTGGACTGGGGTCTGGGGATGACGAGGTCACAGTGTTGGGTCCGTGTTCAGTTTCCTGAATTGGATCATGTCACCGTGGTCTGTAAAAGAATGGCGTTGTTCTCAGGAGAAATGCGGTCAAGTGTTCAGAGGTGGAAGGTCACGGATCGGTGACTATAACTCTCCAAGGTGCGGCAAAAGAAAACAGCTGGGAGGGGCGCCGGGGTGGCTCCGTGGGTTAAAGCCTCTGCCTTCAGCTCGGGTCATGATCTCAGGGTCCTGGGATCGAGTCCTGTATCAGGCACTCTGCTCATCAGGGATCTTCTTCCTCCTCTCTCTCTGCCTACTTGTGATCTCTCTGTCAAATAAATAAATAAAATCTTAAAAAAAAAAAAAAAAAACAGCTGGGAAAGAAGGAGGGAGAAAGAGAGGGACAGAGAGGTCAAATGATGACCGTTGGTGACGCTGCTAGTTCATCCCACTGTTCTTTTTTTGGTAAAGATTTTATTTATTTTTTTTTTTTTTTTGTGTGTGTGTGTGTGTGTGTGTTTATTTAGAGAGCATGAGCAGGGGCTGGGGCAGAGGGAGGAGAGAGAGAAAACCTCAGGCAGACTCCCTGAAGAGCAGAGAGCCTGACGCAGGGCTCGATCTCATGACCCCCACATCAGAACCTGAGCCGAAATCAAGAGTAAGCCACCCAGGCGTTCCCTCGTGGTACTATTCTTGCAATTTCTCTGAACACTGGGTATTTTTCCAAGTCTGAGGGCCCCCGAAAAAAAAATCAGAAGTAGAAGTGGTTTTGAAGGCCCTGTGCCCTCCCCGACACCCGCAGCCCAAGGTTTCTCAGAGGAGGACCCTGAAAGGGGAAGGCCTGAGCCTGTCACACCGTGAATGGCAGTTAAACCTACCATCTCGGTTTGAGTCTCAAGGGCAGGAGGGGGCCACCTAGTCAATGTCAACCCTGCTCTTTTCTATGTGCCCCACATTCTCCCCAACACTATGGTCCCTCTTTAGACCTGCAGAGGTGAGCAGCTCCCACAGAGTCTATCCCTCTCTCTCCAAAGGAACAGAGCCACAGCTCCCTCAAACCGCATTGTCTACCACCCCTGAACGGACATCCCATCTCCCAAGATGCACGCAGGATCAGACAGGAGGGAGACGAGGGGAGCCCAGAGAAAAGGGGACAAGAGTCATAATGGTGGTCCCCTGGAAAGCAACAGGCACTCAGCCATTGTAAGCGGATCTAAAGGAAGGAACTCTTGGGAGTCGAGGCCCAGATTAATAACTGGGCAAGACAGGTGCACCCGGACAGGTGCACCCAGTCCCTTTTCTGGGCTGGGGCAGCCGGAGGACAGGATTGCTAGGCCTGGGGCCCAAGCCAGCTGGATGGTGTGGCTGCAAGGGGTCTCTGGGGATATTGGAGTTGGCACTACCTAGGGCTCAAACAAGTGTCCAGATCATATGGGTGTCCCAGGCAGACAAAAATCTGCTCCTAGTTTTGGCTTCAGCTTCAATTTTTGTCCACTCATGTACCAGGTCTGGCCTCCCCAAACTCATGTGTAGCCACGGACTGTGGTCTCACTGGCAAGCCGGAGCCAACACCCATGTGAGGCCGGGCCTGGCAGGTGAGTCGCTTTCCAGAGACACTTACAGATGTAACTAGGAGTGGAATCTCTTTTTGTGCTTTACATACTGACGTGTGTTATTGAGTTGAGGTGTAAACACAGACAGGATTTATTACAGTGAAAGCAAAACGCTTCAACGATTTGTGTTGATTATGAACACTGTTAATTTTATATACAGAAAAAATGAAGAGGTTCCGAGAGATAAATAAAGAGAAGTGGAGAGTTAATAAAATCCTACGAAAGGGGACGCCTGGGTGGCTCAGTTGGTTAAGCAGCTGCCTTCGGCTCAGGTCATGATCCCAGCGTCCTGGGATTGAGTCCCACATCAGGCTCCTTGCTCAGCAGGGAGCCTGCTTCTCCCTCTGCCTCTGCCTGCCATTCTGTGTGCCTGTGCTCGCTCTCTCCCCCTCTCTCTCTGATAAATAAATTAAAAAAAAAAAAATCCTACGAAAGGCGGTAATAACATGACGACTTCAGGAGGAAGGCTATCTCCTTCTTGAGTCTACAAAGACATCTAATAATTTAAATAAGACTACAAGACAAAAATAGATTGTCTTAATTCTGATTTTGTGGGACTGTTTGCTGGACTAGCATTTATAGCCTTAGTCTAAATGGTACTTAAGTTTTGTTTGTGTATTGAATGCCAGTTAAGGGATGGATCTTTCGAGGAAAATCCCTGTGTGGGAATTCTTCCTAGCTTGTGAGGATGGCTGACCAAAAGGAGAAAGCCAAGTCAGTCACCTCCAGACTTCACAAGGAGAGCGACCTCCAACATCACATGTCCACATTTGTGATAATCATCGTCATTAAGGGATACGAAGAAAACCAGAAGTGACTGGGGAAAACAAGAGGTCAGGGGTCATCTGCTCCCGGGCCTCAGTGGAAGGCGTCTGTGGACAAGGGCGCTTATCCTAAGAAGGACCTACCCGTGGGAAGTTACTGGCTGCACACTCTGAAGACAAGCTTTCTGATTTGATTACTTCCTTCATAATATTAAAATTGTGTTCAGTAAGGGGGCACCGGCCTGGCTCAGTCAGGGGAGTATGCAACTTTTGATCTCAGGGTCCTGAGTTTGAGCCCCATGCTGGGCATAGATTACTAAAAAAAAAAAAAGAAGAAGAAAATTGAGATCAATAAGACAAATTATACCTGACTGATCTGCTGTGACATTCACCCTTAGATCTGTTTCTCTGTCCCTCCCTCCATGCTGTCCCGTTGCCTTTCAAAACCAGCCCTTCTCTCCCCCACATGCCTAAATCCTCCCCACATTTACCCCCATCGCTGTGCCCTCCACCCAGGTCCCCACACTGCCTCATCCTGGCTTTACATAATCTCATTGTGCCCCCTGGTCCAGCTCCGGGCACAGTGAGCCTCCGGTGTTTGCGACCCAGTGTCTGTCCACCTTGCTTCTACCTCCAGGTTCTGTCCAGCTCCTTCTGCCTGGAAGGCCGAGTTCTTCTCTGCCTGGACAGCATCACATTGCAGGGACATGGGGCCGGCAGCCTGAGCAGTCAGACTAACAGAAGCTCACATCCCACAGAAGCTCACTTCTGAGTCCAAGGCCGTCCCAGGAGGCCAAGGCCAGAGAGCCTCCCTGGAGCCAGCATGGGCTGTTCAGCTCACTCTTCCAACAAGTATTTACTGAGCAACCACTATACCCCTGGGGACTCCTGATTTTGGCTCAGGTCGTGATGGCAGGATTCTGGGATTGAGCCCCATCAGGCTGTGCGCTCAGCGTGGGGCGGGGCAGGCCAGAGGATCCCGCTTGAGAATTCTCTCCCTCTCCCTTTCTAATAAATAAATCTTAAAAAAATAATAATAATAAGTCTTGCCCTCAGGGAGCCCACAGTCCCCTGGGATGCAGTGGGCCTGGGGAGAGGCCACCCCAGGAGGGAACACAGTGGGATGACTTCAGCGGCAGGAAGAGCTATTTGGCCTGCGGCCAAACAGTGAGCGGGGGCGGCCCTAAGGCAGCTGGGGACAGTGTCCCGTTGAGAGGGAACAGCGGGTTCAAAGGCCGGGAGGGGGACGCAGCGAAGCAGTGTCAGGACCGGGAAGGCCCGTGAGGCCCAGCGCCGCGCTAGGTGCCCCGGTCCGACTTTAGGCCAGGCGTGGCCTGGCCGCTTCCGGATTTTCTGTTCCGGATCCCGTCGAGGAGGGGCGCCACCTTTCCTCTTTCTGGTGACAAAAGGGACCCAGAGAAGGCCGACGTGCGACTCCAGGCCGCCCCGCGGGCCGGAGCCCGGCTGCGCGCTCGCACCGAGACCCCAACGCCGCCGCCGGCCGCCGGCCACCTGCAGCGCGCGGGCAACTCCCGGGTCGCCCCTTCCCTGCGGCGGCGTGCGGGGCGGGGCCGCCTGGGGCCGCGCGGCCCCGCCCTCCGCCGAGGTGACGCGACCGGGGGGCGGGGCCTGGGCGCGGCGGCCCGACTGTCTCGGCAGCGGCGGAGGAGCACCGTGCGGCGCCACGATGGGGGCCCAGCTGAGCACGGTAGGCGGGGAGGGGCGGGGGGGCCGCGGGGACGGGGCGCGGGGGGCCGCGGGGACGGGGGGCACGGGGACCCCACCCGGCCCACCCCGCCCCGCGCGTGTCCCGCGGGAGCCGCGACTCACGCCCCGGCCCTCCTCCGTCCCCGGGACCCAGCTCTCCTGACCCGGGTGGGGGGGCGTGCGGGCGGCGGGCTCCGGGGGCGGGCACCCGGCTGACGGACACTGGACGCCCCGCCCGCTCGCCCGCATCCCACCCCCCCTCCATCCCGCCTGGTCCCGCCCGGTCCCGCCCTGTGCAGGGAGGAGCGGGCTGCGCCTGAGCCCTGCGAGCGAGTGCGGGTGGGAGAGGGTGTGGCAGGGAGAGTTGGAGTGTGACCGAGTGTGCCGGTGAGCGAGTGTGAGTGTGGATGGGAATGAGTTTGAGAGCGCACGTGTGTGGCTGAGTGTGAATAAATGACACGACGGGGTGACGTGTGGGTGTGCACGAGAGTGCGTGGCACTGTGAACGCACACGCGTTTGTGCGTGCAACTAGGCGGCTGGTTGAATATATGAAGTGACTGGGTGTGAAGTGTGAGTGTGCACGAGAGTGAGCGTGAATGGGCATGCGTTCGAGGGTGCAGAGGTGTGGCTGAGCGTGAATCCATGGGCCGGGCGTGGTGGCCAGTGTGCGTGTGGAGGTGTGCGGCCGAGCAGCCTGTGTGGCTGAGTGAGCAGGCGGGAGTGAATGTGTGTGAGAGCGTCTGAGAGCACGTGGGCGTGGGAGTGCCGTTGGTGTGCACTCTCTCTTGGTGGCTGGGTCTGTGGCTTCTTGGGGCCTCATTGACTCCACAGCACCCTAGTCTGGCTGGAAGGGGCCCTGCGGGGCTGCCCGGCTGGGCTCGCCTCCGGCTCCCCGGGGAAGGCTAGAAGCTGACTGACTTGTGAGCGGCATTTCACAGATGAAGAAATGCAGCTCACACTTGGTCACCTGCCGATGCCTGGCAGGGCCTGGATTTGTGGGCTCCAAAGTCCACCATCCTGCTGTCCTTTTTGGACTGGCGCAGGGCCTCCCCAGCCCCCCACGCCTCTGCCCTTGGATTTCTCAAAAGCCCCCACAGTGGGGCTGGGGCCGTGTGCTCCTTGAGAAGGCTGTAGCCAGAGGGCAGCTGCCCAGATCCCTGCACACACTGTGGTCCCCGGTGCTGGCTGGACACGGGGAGCAGGCCACAGGGCTGGCACTAAGGACGAGGCGCAGGACCGCTTGCCTCCACCGCCGTCCCCACCCCAGGCGCCCAGGGTTTGGAGGGTGCCTGCCTCCTCCCTCTGTGAGGGCTCCTCCTCATGAGGCCAAAAGGCCTCTTGGCCTGAAGTTGTGGCCCAGCCCAGGACTCTGGGGGACATTCAGACCGTGCAGCAGCCTTGCCCGGGGCGAACCCATGGGCATTACTCAGCTGCAGAGGAACGTGCTCCTCGACCCCTGACCCCCACCCCGGCTGTTTACCTGCTGTGCTTCTCACCTTCTGGCTGCTGGTGGTAGGATTTGTCACTGCGTCCCCAGCGTCCCCAGCGTGTGGCTGCTCCATCCATTTTTGCTGAAGAGCCAAGGCTCCCTGGCAACCGCCTTGTGGGGGCAGAGCCCTGTCTGGGGATCAGGAGACTCAGTAACTCCTCGGCCTCCTCTGCCCAAGGAGCCCTCTGAGCACTCAGCTGTGCTGGGGACAGGGAGCCGCCATCCCGGATGGCAGGCCGGTCCCCCTACATGCCCCCCCACCCCGTGGCTGGGCAGGAATGGCCCCTTCCTTGTTTGCCCTGCTCAGATTCCCGCTTAGCCCGAAATACCCACAGCAGACCCTAGCTAGGCCTCCTGGGCTCAGGCTCTACAGGGTCTGCAGGGGGCTGGCTCCAGCTCTGCTGAGCTCTGCCCAGCAGACTGCTCGGGGCGCCTTATCTGGGACATGCAGGCTCCGCAGGAAGCCTCCTCCCGTGCTCCAGCCCCCCCACCCCCGGTTCAGGGGTTGGCTCCGGAGTCTAGTCAGCCACCTGGGGGGAACACTGGGGGACTGGCCAGCCATCTAGGACTGTGGCTCCCCTGTCCCCAGCTCAGCCATTGAGTGCTCAGGGGGCCCTGACAGGCTGACAGGCTGCCATCACAGGTAGAGTCCCAGGCTTTCCACTGCCCCCACCCCCCCAGCTCTCTGCCTAGTCTGTGGCCTTCATCCCTGGCCCCAGGAGAGCAGGGCTGTGTCTTCTCTGCTGAGAGCCCCATTGCTGTCCCCCTGCCCCTCCTCCCGCGTTCCCTTCCCCCACAGCTGCGAGCCAGGAGCCCCCCCTGCAGAACTTCCTCCACTCCCTCCCACTTCCTTCCACTTCCTGAGAAGGAGGCCAGGAGGGAGGTGGACACCCAGATCCCTGCAGGACAGCTGGTGGGCGACAAGGCAGGTAAGCCTCTAAGCCTTGGCACAGGGAGCTGGCGCCTGGGGAGGGCTCACCCTGCTCCCTCAGACCTAGCCCGGGTAGAGTGGATGGCGTGTCTGGTCCCAGTAGGGAATTCCAGGGGCTGAGCAGCAGGGTGGGCTGCCCTGGGGAGGGTGGCGGAGTGGGGGGCTACCCAGCCCCTCAGCAGTGGTGGGTGCTGGGCGCTCCCTGGAGACATCCCGGGACTTTGGCTGCTCCTTCCCCTCTCCCCCTCCTGTGTCAGCAGAGGTGAGGAGAGGCAGGTGGAGGATTCCCTGAGGGGCAGAGCACAGCCCCGGAGGGGCATCAGGTCAAAGTCTGGGAGGCAGGCACCTGTCTCCCAGACCCCCCCCGCCCCCTAGTGGCTGCGGTGACCTGGTTGTACGTGTGGGTACATGTGTGTGTCTGTGTGTGAGCAGCTCGGCTGAGCGGGAGCTGGGGTGGGGCCTTGGGCTCAGCCATCTGCCTTCTGTTTCCTCTGGCCACTGCGTGCAAGGGTGGGAGCAGTGGCCTGCGCTGGGTGTGGGGGCGCCAGGCAGAGCACATTCTACTCCCAAGTTGCGGGAACAGAGCATCCCTACCCCTTGTGAATCTGGCAAAGCCTTCCATTTTTGGGAGCTGAAGTCTTTACCTTTCCACTGTACCCTTTCCCCTGGCTGTGTCTGTCTTCCCACTGGCTTGAGTTCCTCAGGGGCAGGGTCCCGTGGCTTGTGTCCCCCGAATCCGGCACAATTCTGGTGTGAGGTGTGCTTCCTGGGGTTTATGGCCTGAAGGACTGACAGCCCACAGCTGCCTCCCCGGATAGGAAGGTGTAGGCTTGCAAACCCACCTCTGCTCTCTCCGGGCCACACGGGGCCCACGGGCACAGAGACTGTTGTACAGTGACTCAGGGCGTGGACTTGAGTCAGATGCCTGGGTTCAAATGCTGGCCCTTGGGCCAGGTCTGTCGTCCGGGCCTCTGCTTCCTTGCCTGGTTGGGAGTGGTAATAGCTCCGGTCTCTGGGCTTACAGGGTTATAAGAGATAATTAGGTGCTCTATGTAGCCCCGTCACGGGGAGTGGGGACTAGAAGGAAGGCGGATGACATTTGTCTACTGCCCATGGGAGCAGCTCCTTCCGGGCCCAGGGCACTGATCCTTCCGGACCTCTGGAAGGCGGCTGTGCCCAGCAGGGTGGGAGCAAGGGTCCTAGCCACCTTGGCCTGTGCTCTGTGAAGGGCTGTGGGTTTTTCAAAGGGACAGGGTAAGCGGGTGCCCTGAGCTTGCCCGGGAGGGACCTGGCCTCTTGCCCTGGTTCCTGAAACTTCCAGACAAAATAAAGGGAGTCAGAGAACGGCCTGGGGTGGGGGTGGGCCCTGGATTTTTTTCCACAAATATTTACCAAGTGTCTCTGGGGGGGGGTGCCGTGGTGAGGAGACACCCAGATGTCTACCTCCTGGGGTTCCTGCTCTGGGGTCTGCTGTGGCACGTCAGCTGTGACCACACACGGGCCGTTTGAGCGCAGGCTGGCATCCGCGGTCCCCGAGGCTGGTACCTGGCCTCTGGAAGGGCTCTGCAGGGGCTGCAGCCTGTGTTCAGGACTTGCCTTCGGAGCTGTTGACCTGGGATCTTTGTCACAGCCAGTGTTTGTGGGCTTGGGGCAAGTGAGCGATAAGTGACAGAGAATTGGGGACCCAAGCCCAGACTCTACCTGGGCCTCGACGCCTCCGTTTCCTCATTTGTCACATGAATGCGGTGGGCCCGACTCTCACGGACTGCTGTGGGTCAGTGAGGAAATGCAAGGGAAGGCCTTTTGCCAATTGCAGAGCGAGCTGCAGGCCCAGGGGGTCTTGTGTTATCAAACTTGGCCAAGGTCTGGGGAGAATAAACCTCCAGGGAGCCCCAGACCCAACTCCAGCTGGCCGTTACGGTCATTTCAGTCCATCTGCAGGGCTCCTTCCAATGGTGATTTCCTGCTAATGTAAGTTCACTCCACTCTCTCCCTAAACAGTGCTCCCAAAAGATAGGGCTTCTCTGATTGACTGGGAGGGGCTTGCGGATTCTCCCCACCCCCACCGAGTTTGCAGAGGGGAGCAGGGGCTGTGGAAGTCCACTGAGGGCCAGATTAGCTAGGTAGGGCCAGTCAAGGAAGATTTGATCTTTGACCTGGGCTCGGAAGGATCAGTAGGAGTTTTCTGTCTGGATGAGGGAAGAAGAAGGGTGATTGGGGCAGAAGGAAGACTGTGCAAAGGCCCGAGGCAAGAAGGGCTTTTGGCCAGAGCTGTAGCCATACAGTAGGAATGTAGGCGGGGGGAGCCATCGCGGGTGTTTGAGGAGGGACTGGGGGCCCCATCGTTGGCTTGGCAGTTGGGGCCTCATTGTGGGAGGCAGGATATGGGACAGTGGTGGGTGGGATTCGGGCCTCGGGCTCTGTGGCCAGGGCACCGAGAGGGCACCTGTCCTGGCCTGGGAAGAGCTAGACGGGCCTGGTGCTGAGTCCTGGCTTCTCCCCTGACTTGCTGTAGGACCGACCACAGGGAAGTCACTTGAGGAATAGGGACAGTTATATCCCTTGTGAGTGTGGTTCTGAGAATTGGCTTTGGTGCAGTTGGGGCGAGATAGGGCCCTTCTCTGGGTCTGTTTCCTTATCTGTGACCTGGTGCCTGAGGCCGAAAGGAGGAGTAGTACCGCAGGTTGCTCCTGTGTCGCTCACTGGGCAGTCCCAGCTTGGGATCGGTTGCCCCACCAGCCCTGCGTGAGGCCTTTTCCCATCATCCCCCCGCCCAGTCCCCCCTACCTCCCACCCTCCAGCCGCCCCCCCCCCGCCCCCAGATAGGACGTCCTCTTGTACTTGAGGAGGGCAGGGCCTAGAAAGGCTGAGGTTCTCCCCCTGAGGTCCTGAGCTGGGGTTTCAGACCTGGGCCTCCTGACCCCCCAGTCCAGGGCTGCCCGCCAGGCCCCTTAATGAGTCCCAGGATGGGTGAAACACTGTGTGCTGTCTGGGATATGGTGGGGGCTGGGTAAATGGGCAGTGGCCAGAGACCCCTGCCTGGTGGCCCCAGCCCCTGCTGTGATGGGCGGGGTTGGAGAAGAGAGCCCTGGCTGGCTCTAGAGAGCCTTTCCTTCAGACCCATTAGTCACAGACCAGGGGCTCTGTGGGGTGGGGCCTAGGCTGTACCCAGCCTGGAGGCCCTGCCTGGGAGAGAGGCCCATTGTTCTAAGCCCAAACAAAGGGCCTGAAACCATAGCAGCCACAAGGTAACTTGAAGCTGCTGGGCCGGTTCAGGGAACAGGGGCCATGGTGCTTCTGCCCTTCCTTCACCCGGGTATTCCATCTCCCCGCTGGCAGAGGCCCACTGAGGGCGGCAGGACAAAGTTCCTGTGTGTGCACCCACATTCCTCTGTAACCTGGACACCCCCATCTCAGCTCATATCCCGGCTCCCCCAGAAGGCGAACAGAGCAGTCAGTCAGTCTTTCTTCTACAGATGAGAACACTGAGTCTCTGAGAGGCCTCAGGTACTCAGCCAGAGCACCCTCCCTGGGTCGATAGAAAGTGGAGAATCCTGGATAGAAAGTGGAGAATCCTGGCAAGGCGTCTAGGAAGCCAGGGAGCAGCGGGGTGGGCCTTGGGAGGCGAGGTCCTCTCTCACCAGCCACTTCCAGGTCTACGCTCTGCAGAATATGCTACCTCAAGAAGCTGTGTAATCGAAGGACTTGGCTCTGAGCTTCCTGGCAGTCAAGGCAAAAAGGGGAACTTGTATGGTGATGATAAGGAGAACACATGATCATTTGCTGAGAGAACTAAAGTTAGGGAGGTGTGTCCGTGATGGCTAGAGAACAAAAATGTGAGCCAGCTTTCTGGAGAAGCAGTGTGGACTTTTGGATCTCAGCCTCACTGTTCGAACCACCAGTGTGAGCTCCTCCCCACCCCACACCCACTTTTTATTTTGAAATAATTTCAAACTTACAGTAAAGTTGCAATAATGTGTGAATTCCTGTATACTTTTTGCTCAGATGGACCTTGTCCCTAATGTAGTTAATGATTACTGTATTTGCGTTATTGTGGGTGTGTGTATATTTCATTATTATTTAACTATTTAAGAGTAAGGTATAGGTACAAAGCCCCTTTGCCCCTAAATACTTGAGTGTGTATCTCCTAAGGACAAAGGCATTCTGTTGCCTTATTACAGGACAGTGATCGATTCAGAAAAGTGACATTGATGCAGTGCTCTTCTACCTTTTTTTTTTTTTTTTTAAGATTTAAGATTTTATTTATTTATTTGACAGAAGAGAGAGAGAACACGAGCACAAGCAGGGGGAGTGGCAGGCAGAGGGAAGGGGAGAAGCAGACTCCCCACCTAGACCCCATCGTAGGACTGGATCCCAGGACTCTGGGATCATGACCTGAGCTGAAGGCAGATGCTTAACCGACTGAACCACTTAGGCGCCCCTGCAATGCCCTTATCTAATCCATGGGCCTTAATTCAGATTTCACCAGTTGTCTCAATATTGCCCTTTGTAGGGGCGCCTGGGTGGTTCCGTGGTCGAGCATCCCGATTCTTGATTTCAGCTCAGGTCATGGTCACGGAATGGGTCATGTCGGGCTCTGTGCTCTACGGGGAGCCTGCTTGAGATTCTCTCCCTCCCTCTCAGCCTCTCCCCTGCTTGTGCGCGCGCTCTCTCTGTCTCTCTTTGCTTCAGATAATAAATAAATCTTAAAAAAAATATTGCCCTTTATAGTTGTTTTATTTCTGGCCCAAGATTATAATCCAAAGCCACGCATCACGTTCCAGTGCTCTGTCTCTTTGGCCTCTCTTTCAGCTTCCTAGAACTGTAAGAGTCACCGAAAACTGGCATAAGACAGCAGACATGATTCTCTCACACTTCCCGAGGCCAGAAGTCTGAAATCAGTGTGCTGGCAGGGCCCCTCTCTGGAAGTCTAGGGGAGGGTCCTTCTTGTCTCCCTACTTCCCGTGGTTGTCAACAACGTTTAGCTTCCTTGGCTGTTGGCCACCTCCCTCCAGTCTTTGTCTCTGTCTTCAAGTTCACTCTGAGTCTTCTTTCTCTTATATGGACACTTGTCATGGGGTTGGGGACCCACCGGGATAATCCCAGATACTTAGCCCCACATCCTTAGCTGGGTTGCATCAACAAAGGTCCATTATTGGTCAGGTCACGTTCCCAGGATCCAGGTGGGTATGTCTTTGGGGGCCTCTGTTTAACCCACAAGAGCTTCCTTTAATGAGGACCAGTTCTCTGACCTTCCTTTGTTTTTTTTTTTTTTTTTTGTGCCATTTTTGAGTTATACTGGGGAATGGCCCTTACTGTTTCCCTCGTGGTTAGAGGCAGATGAAATGATCCTATTTCACAGTTGGAGAAACAGCTCTGAGAGGCCGAGTGATTTGCCCTGGGTCAAAACCAGCTAGAGAGGATGGGTGACCAGTTGTTAGCTTCTGTAAGGCTCTTCTCCCCAAGTAAACCGAAGTGCAGTGAGCTATCTGGCCAGGGAATTTGGGTTTTGTGTTTTTTAACCGGTGCTAGGTGGCACAGTCAGTTGAGTGTCCGACTCTTGGTTTTGGCTTGGGTCGTGATCTCGGGTTGTGGGATCGAGCCTCTGTGCTCAGCATAGAGTCTGCTTGGACCTTACTCTCCCTCTCCCTCTGCTGCTCCACCGTGTGCTCAAGTCTCTCCCCATCATAAATAAATAAATCTTAAAAGTAAGTCTACTTAAAAGATAGATAAAAATCTAAGCCATCTTTTAGGGTGTTTGTGAGGTTGAGTTGTGGGGGGTAGGGGGCTGGCAAGGGGGAGCCTCTCAAGGTCACGTAGGAGAGGGAGCATGGGCCAGATGTTTAAGAGTGTGACTGGGGAAGCCAGTGGACTCAGGTTCACATTGTAGCTCCCCACCCGCCTGCTGTGGGACTCTGGGCAAGTTGGTTCACCTCTCTGAGCTGCTTGCTCATCTGTAAAGTGGTGCTGAACGACCATGTAGGGCTCATCACGGTTCTGGGCAGTAGACTCTCTGAGTTTCAGGGGTCCTTGCAAATCATCTGGTCCAATTCATTTCAGAGAGGGCAAGGGAATTAGCCAGGATCACACAGCCAACAAAGAGCAGAGCTCTCCATGCCCAGTTCAGTGCCTCAGCTGTCCCTCAAACCTGAAGGCAGAACTTCTGGGCTCAGGACGAGGGAGCAGAGAAGTTGACTAAAGGAAGGGAAAGAGGGAGGGAGCACAGATACTCAGTGCCCAAGATTAAGCACAATTACTTGAGAACTTTACTCTGAGCTTCCTGGCAGCCAAAGTGAAAAGGGACACATGCTCTGTTATGTAGCTTTCTTTGTCCTGGTTCCTCTGGGAAATGGAGCTTTGCCAGTGACTTAGAAATATAGCGATAGGTTTCATGTGCCTGGGTTTTGTAACTTCTCCCAGCCGGCACCAAAGTGGATGCCAGGGTTCCCTGGATGAGGGTGGTGGGGAGAGGGTGCTCCTGGCAGAAGGGACAGCATGAGCAGAGGCCTGGAGGTGTGAACCAACTGTTGTGTTTGCGGGAAGGGCAGGTGGCAGGCCAGCTGACCTCGTGGCTCTCTCCCTGTCATTTCAGTTGGGCCACGTGGTCCTGTCCCCAGTCTGGTTCCTCTACAACCTGCTCATGAAGCTGTTCCAGCGCTCAGCCCCGGCCATCACCCTTGAGAGCCCGGACATCAAGTACCCGCTGCGGCTCATCGACAAGGAGGTGAGGGCCTGACACCCCAGGCTTGCAGCATCCGGGCCACGGAGGCTCCTTGCCCTCCCTCTGGCCCCGCAGAGCTTCTTGGTGCCTGCCCTGTGCTCAGGGAACAAGTTCCTCTCCCCCCGAAATAGATCCTGTTGTCTGCCCATCTTTCAAATGGGGAAATTGAAGTGATGTCCCCTTCTAGGGCTACTACCAGTAAGCAGGCAGAGGGGCTCGAACTCAGGTCTCTGACCACAGAGCCTGCTCTGCAAACCACACTCTTTCCCACAGAAGTCCAGAGCAAGCGGACCCCTCAGGACTTTGGGATCTAAGCGCCCATTTAACAGGTGGGAAAACAGAGGGCAAGAGAGGAGTGGGGGGCATTGGAGGTCACACTGTGAGTTAGGGGTAGAATGAGGACTCAGGCCTGCCCCTGCCTTGGTCCCAGGTGCTTCTCATCCCAGTGCCCCTTTCCTTAAAGCAAACAACTCCCCCCTGCTTCCAGGTCGCCTTCTCTGAGCCCTGCTTGTGGGACCCTGGTACTTTCTGCCTCTGTGCAGATTCGTGATCTTGTGGTCATCTGCCCCCTCTGGAAGGCTCACTCTTGCCCTCCTGTTTGACCCTTTCCCTTTTCAAAGATCTGATCATGATTTAAAACCATCCTCTCCTGCCTTTGCCCCGCCTCCCTACAGCAGCTGCTTTTCTCTCTCCTCTCCCTCACCAGAGCCCCTCCCTGGTGCTATTTCTGGCCACCGCAGCTGCCTCCAAAGGGTGTGACAGGGAGAACTGAGTCATGGAGTGGAGAAAGTCACCTGCCAGGCCCTGGGCCCTGCCCTGTCTCCACCCTGAGCTCCACACCAGTCTGAGGCCCCTTGAGGCTCAGAACCGGGAGGTCACAGACAAGTCAAAAGCCAAAGAGAGGAAAAAGAAAAAAAAAATCACCACTTCCCAGAAACTTGTATGAGGCTTTATCTTTTCAATATGTTTTATATATATTTTAACCATTTTAATTCCAGAAAGAACGTGTGGCTTATATGTGCCCACTATAAACATTCTTTGTTGAGTATTAACATCCCCTCCATGCCGCCTCCATACGGAGGGTCCCCTTCGCAGGCCGTGCGAGCCTTTTCCTGGGCATCCCGTTCATACACGTGTGATGTGTGCAGTTTTAGGCGTGTGTATACTTACTGTCACTTTTTTAAGAATCTAATTTTTTTCACCCAGCCATACAACACGGACACCTTACCACGTCTCATCCAAATTATTTTTGACCACTGTCTAGCATTTCCCCATAGCGCAGTCACACGGTCGACCCGCCAGTCCCTTTTGATTGTCCGAAGCAGTTAAATCTGCTCCTTCCCCCGCTAGAGCCTAGTGGTGGCTTTTGGGGGTCAGTGGCCGGGTCCGCTTTTTTTTTTTTTTTTAAAGATTTTATTTATTTATTTGACAGAGAGAAATCACAAGTAGACGGAGAGGCAGGCAGAGAGAGAAAGGAAGGGAAGCAGGCTCCCTGCTGAGCAGAGAGAAAGGAAGGGAAGCAGGCTCCCTGCTGAGCAGAGAGCCCGATGTGGGGCTCGATCCCAGGACCCTGAGATCATGACCTGAGCCGAAGGCAGCGGCTTAACCCACTGAGCCACCCAGGTGCCCCCGGGTCCGCTTTTTGATATGTTCACTAAGCTCCCCCAGTGGTGCAGGGAGGCCCCCTCCCCCCACTGCTTGCCCTTCCTGAACCTGCTGACCTTCAAGGTCTCCCTGGAGCTCTGGGGGGTGGACGGGTCGGCTCACCCTGGCCAGCAGCCCCATGCTGAGCCCTGCACAGACGTTAGCCTCATGACTTTGCTGGGCCCCGCCTCTGTCATCCAGCCCAGGAATTATCAGTGTTTTTCCCTGTTCCTCTTCTTCCCAAAGTTGCCTGGCATGTGGGCTTCTGACCTTGAGCCCAGGACCAGTTGATAATCCTGGAGTCTGTTCCCTGGAGGCCTGGGGACTCAGTTTGCATGGAGCGCAAGGTTTATGAGGGAGGCCGCCTCGGGCTTGGGCTGGGGGTGCAGAGACCGCTGGGGCTGTCCTAGGGGGTGGCCGGGCTCTGGCTTTCTGCGATCCTGGCCTCCTGCCTCTGCTTGTCGGCTTCAGGGCCGCTCAGAATGGTGCTCTGCTCCTTTGGAGAGTCTGCTGTCCTCCCTCCACGTGATGACGCTGCCCATCAGTGGACCTTGCCACGTCGCCTAGCCTCGTGTGGGCGCAGACCCGTGCTGGATAGTGGCCGGGTGCAGGAGAGACCCCGCAGCGGCTTCAGGGGGCTGGGGCTCTGGGCTTATTCCCAGCTCTGACCACAGCTTACTGTGGGAGACTTGCCTCCCCGGCCTTGGTTTAAGTCTGCTTAATGGGGAATGGGGGGCTTTGGTTCTGGCTCCTTCCTTGGCCGAGCCTGGCTCTTAACCAGCCTCTGCCCCACTCTGGGGAGAAATGGCCATCGCCTGCCCATCCTGCGCAGGGTGGAGGCCTGGCTTAGCTGTGGCCGTGACCTCGTGGGCAGTGGGGCTGGTGCACTTCTGCCCTGTGCAGCCCGCTGCCGTCATGGCCGTCCCACTTCTCAGGGGACTTTTAGCATCATCTGGAGCCCTCTCTTGTGTCCCCGGCCCTCAGCACACGGGCCTTGTCTCAGCCCTGTCCTTAGTTTGCCAGCCCAGGGCCCGAGGTTTTCCTGCTTCCCCAGGACCCTCCCCAAGCTGATGGCAGGGTTGGATCCTCCCTCTTGCCCTCAGAATTTTCTAGGCCATCTGGCAGCCTCCCGTTGGGATCCTGAGTTCATTCCATACCCTAATCCCCATGCTGGGGGGTCCTGGGTGGGTCCCTGCCCTTCTCTGGGCCAGTGAGAGCAGAGGCACACGTGGTGCGTGTTTGACTCCTTGCCTGTGCACACGTGCGTGCACACGTTGTACGTCCACATGTGACATCAGCGTCCCTTCTGGATGACGCGGGATGCGTCCAGAATGAGAGCAGGGGGCCGCTCTGCCCCAGGTGCTGACAGCTCAGGCCTCTTCACAGGTGATCAGCCACGACACCCGGCGGTTCCGCTTCGCCCTGCCGTCGCCCCAGCACATCTTGGGCCTCCCTGTCGGTGAGTGGAGCTGGGGCCTAGGTCAGAGAACTGGGAGCTTTGCCCTTGAACTAGGGAGAGTGGGGAAGTCTTCAAGGACCAAGGACAGCCACACGGGCCCTTCAATGAGTGTGCGAATGAGAGGGGACATCCATGGTGTCCCTGACAGCGTCTCTGGCGGGAGCAGAGCTGTGACAGCAGGAAGCTGGGACATGATGGGAAGCCCTGTGGGGGCGGGAAGGGGGCCTGGAGCTGAGGCCAGGCTGGCCTCTTGAGGACAGGGCAGGGCGCAGGCGATGACCGACTAGACCCAGCACACCCTGCAGAGGTAGTGCGCGGACCCTCCGGGACCAGAACCCCCCCATCTCGTCCTGCAGGCCAGCACATCTACCTCTCAGCTCGGATCGATGGCAACCTGGTCATTCGGCCCTACACGCCCGTCTCCAGCGATGACGACAAGGGCTTTGTGGACCTGGTCATCAAGGTGAGGTCGGGGCCAGGGCCTTGTGGGGGCCGGGGGGGACCGCATCCCCTATAACCCGGTCTCTGAGGGCCCGGTGCTCCCTCGTGCCGGGTTCTAAATGAAAGTGAACTGGAGTTTCCCGGCACAGGCAGGGGCAGCGGGCAGGGCCTGGAGTCCAGGAGGAGCAGCTTCAGGGAGGGTCATCGGCAGAAGAGAAACCGGGAAGGTTGACCAGCTTGTGCAGAGCTCACTTGCCTGCCCTTAGACCGCCGAGGCCTGCACCGGGTGTCCGGTTGTGGCCGCAGGGGGCCCGCTCCGATGCGCTCAGTCACATGGTATCGGTGACCAGCCGGTCCCTTCCCAAGCACGTTTTCCTAAGAGACATCCCAAAGCCCCCTCGGGAGTGGTGTGAGGAGCTTGGTCGTTGTCTGGGGAGCTTGGCTCCCTCACGGGCAGGGGTGGGTGCTCACTGTAGGGGAGATGCAGCCCTGAGACCAGAGACACAGCCAGCGAGGATCTGAAGAATCACCACACTGAGGGGCATCTGGGGGGCTCGATCGGTCCAGCATCCGACTCTGGATTTCAGCTCAGGTTATGATCTCAGGATTGTGCGATCGAGACCTGAGTCGGGCTCCACGCAGAACATGGGGTGTGCTTGGGATTTTCTCTCCCACTGCCCCTTCCCCACACTTGCACGTATGTGCTCTGTCTCTCACGTGCTCTCTTAAAAAAAAAAAAAAAATCACATTTGAGTGGAAAGAAAAATGACAATCATAGTGCAGTATACTTCTGTGCAATTGGAAGCAGAAGCTCTGTGGAACGATCCGTGTTCCCAGATGGCCCGTCTGACACATGCGACCAGCCCAGGCCAGTGGGGGTGTGGAGTTGGAGACCTGCCAGGAGAGGCCCAAACCCCCATGGCCCACCCTGACCCCACAGTCCCGGGGGCCGGGCTTACTCCTAACTGCACTGTGCAGGCCCTTCACTGGGCCCATCAGGGGTGGACGGACAGAGCCGAGGCTCCTCCCGCTGGGCCACAGCTGAGGCCCTGGGTCTGTGAAGGCCGGAGGGCAGCTGGGCCTGGGCCCTCCGTAGCTCGGTGTCATTTAGATGATACTGGAGGCCCAGGCCCAGGCTCGGGAGCCTGTCTTTGCCTGGAGAGAGGACACCCTTGCTCCTCTCACACAGGAGACCGGGCACTGGGCACGGCAGAGTGGGTCAGGTGGGGTGATGGGAGCTGCTCCCCTGGGCTGAGACGTGGAGGCCAAGGCCAGAGAGGAGGGAGGAGGACCTTCCCGGTGCCAAGGCCCTGAGGTCGGAAGGCGATGAAGATGCTTCACAGGACAAGAGGAGGGATGGCAGGGCGGTGGGGGGAGGGCAGTAGGGTTTGGGGGTTTGTCCAGAAGGAAGGGAAGCTGTTGAGGGTTCAAGCATCTGTTCTTGTTGGAATCATTCTAGCCAGATGTGGAGAAGGTGTTCGGGAGTTGGGGGGTGGCATCCAGGTAGAGGACGGGAAACTCAGGAAGACCAGGCCCCCTCTGGCTCAGAGACCTTGCTCCCTGCTCCCCACTGGCCCTGGACAAAAGCCAGAGGGCTGGCCCGCACGTGGCTCTGCCTCTCCCTCCCTGTCCCTGCGCTTCCCCATGCTGACACCCCCTGTGCCCCGGGGGCCCAGGCCTTTTGGGCTGCCGGTTCCTCCCCAGTCGTCCCCTCGAGGCCCGGCACCCCAGCCCTGGGCGGGGCGAGCTGTGCGCCTTCTCCCCATCTCTTTCTTGTAGAACTTCCTTTCTTTCAAAGGGGAAGTCCCACAGGGCACAGGGAGGGAAGTTGTTCCAGAAACACTGCTTTTATGACAGCACAGAATGGAACGAACAGAACACGCCAGGGAGGGGTGGGGCTAAGCCCGCTTCCCGGAGCCTTGTCTGTGCTAAACTCCCAGCGTGGGAATCTCCCATCGGGAGGGGGCACGGAGACCGTTCTTGGCAGGACGTTAATACATCGAGCCCTCGGGTTGGGGGCCTTGTTCCCCAGGCGGACGCTTGGTGTTCAGGGCAGGTGTTAGGGAAAGGCAGACTTGGGGGGGGGGCGGGCCTGCAGATGGGTGAGTTGAGATTGGTGGATGGCTCTCACGTGAGAGAGCCACACGCGGGCCACAGAGATGCCTAGAAGCCTCCTTCCCCCTGCAGCCCAGAGCCCAGCCCGGTGACCCTGAGAACAGGGCCCGAGGACTGTGGGTGTGTCTTGTAGGTTTACTTCAAAGACACCCATCCCAAATTCCCTGCTGGAGGGAAGATGTCCCAGTACCTGGAAAACATGAAGATTGGCGACACCATTGAGTTCCGGGGCCCGAACGGGCTGCTGGTCTACCAGGGCAAAGGTGATTTGGGTTGGAGTGCCCAGCCCCGGTGGGTTTGCTGAATGCCGGGTCTGCTGCTGTCTGGGTGGGGGACCCCTGTTGGGGGACCGGTTTCCTCGGCCATCTCGGAGGGGAATTGGTCACCCCGGGATTGCAGACTGGCAGCCCACAGATCGGCTTTGTTTGCCTGAAACCCAGTAAATGGAAGCATCCAGCCAGAGCACTTCTGGGTCCCCAGGCCCACCTCCTACCCCTCCACCATCTGCGGTGGGAGCGAAAGGCTCATCCTCCTGCTTCTCTCGGCTGGCTTTGCCCCCATCCTGTCCGGCCCCAGGCGTGGCATGTTTGAGAGCTGGGGTTTCCCCTTCTCCCTTCTCTCCGCAGGGAAGTTTGCCATCCGTCCAGACAAGAAGTCCAGCCCCGTCATCAAGACAGTGAAGTCGGTCGGCATGATCGCTGGCGGGACGGGTCTGTGGTCCCAGAGCCCCTTGCTGAGCCCCTGGCAGGCGATGTCATGGGTGGGAGTCAGGGTCAGGGTCAGACCATGGGATGAGGCACGGATTATAAGCAGTTGTGAGCTCCCCGAGGGCAGGCCCCCAGGCCCAGTTGTCCTCGCACTTCCCCTCCATGCCGCCCCCTGACTGTCTGGCATTAGCACTGAGCCTGGGGGTACGTATACAGCAGGTGCTCACTCAGTGCGTGGGGGGTGCTGCTGTTTTGTAGGCATCACCCCGATGCTGCAGGTGATCCGCGCCATCATGAAAGACCCACATGACCCCACCGTGTGCCACCTCCTGTTTGCCAACCAGGTCAGTGAGTGAGCCCGAGATGTGCAAGCCAGGCTCCCGTGGGGAGGGGGTGCCGCTCAGGGTGTCTAGGCGGCTCCGGGGCTGGACTGTGAGGGTGCTCTGAGCACCCGGTGCATGGGCAGCCTTCCCGCGGCCGGTGGGGGCCCGGAATTTTCAGTCTGGGGCCCAGTGTTTGACCTCAGTGGGGCTGCTTCAGGGGCCAAAGGCGCGAAGCACCCAGAGCCCTTCCCAACCTGGGATTAGCTCCCTGGCTGCTTCCTCTGAACCTCAGCACTCGCTCCACAGGCAGAGTTAGGGGCCGGCAATAGAGTGGAAGAACGCCGGCCGGGATGGGGGTTGGCCTGGAGCCCAAGGGTCTGAGAGCACAGCCACAGGCAAGGCCCTGGGCTGGGGGTTTGGGGCTGGGTTTGGACCTGGTCTTTCTGACTCCCGAGCGCATGTCCTCCCCACGCCTGCCGGCTCTCTGCCCTGGCCTCTTGTGTGGCCTTGGATGGACCACTTGCCATTTCTGAGCTCCGCTCCCTCACTGTAGAATTAGCTGATGAAGCAGGGTCACCCCAGGAGTCTTCGTAGATTCAGTGTTTTATGACTGAATATGTGGGTTTTGCAAAGTGGTCCCTGTTGGAGGAATGCCAAGATGAGACACCTGTCCCCCAACAGTGTGGGGGCCACACCCAGGCCCACGGTGCCTCTCAGATATGGTTCAGGTCAGCTTATCCTAGGGCACCTCAGGCCCAGGCTCTGCCCCGTCCATCTGTAAGGTCCTTGGACTCCCACAGCTGCAGTAAACCGCCCTGAGGCCAACCAAGGTGGCTTTGATCGAGGCGGGTGGTGCATGGGAAGGGCCATTAATTCCAAACTGGTGGGTGTGGGAGGACCGTGGTTCCACTTAGTGCTGCTGGACTAGTCTCCGGGGCCGTCAGCCCTGCGTTGCCCATACAGGGCATCCTGGGGCCCACTGGCCCACTAGCCAGGGTCTTGAAATTGCTCACTTTCTAGCTCAGATACCCAGAGAGGGACTTGACTGACCCGTCTCCCAGGAGGTAGTAGGACCAGGACTTGAGCCGGAGCACATTTTATGAAAAATCTTTATTTTATTAGTCTTTTCAGACTAATAAAAATCACTGTATTTTAGAAAATTCTGTCCCATTTTACATGTTTGCAAACCTTTCTAATGTTTGGCGTACTAGAAGCTGCTAGATTCCATACCTGTGTTTGCACTGGGTTGGGGTGATGTGGGAAGTCACATAGCCTTTGGAAGTTGCAGTGTGTGTCCGTGATGGCAGGAGAGTACCAAAAAGCAAAGAAGTTGTTAGTATTATGTGAGGACAAAGTGTCTGTGCACAGCAGAGAAAGTTTTGAAAAGAAAGAAGGAAGAATCCAGCTCACTGGATGGGGCTTAGTAAAGCATCAATACCGGGAACCGTGGTTCCTGACCCCCACGTGACAGCCAGGCTTACTGGACCTAAAGCATTTCTGGTAACATATGGAGAGTCTGGACCGTGCTGGAACATGCTAGAACATGTAGGTATTTACATTTAAGTTAATGAGGATTAACTAAAATTTACAACTCGCTTTCCTGATCTTCATAGCCACGTTTCATGGGTTCTGTGGCTTGTGGTTACTGTGTGGGATAACAGATCTAGAACATTCCCATCCCCGTCACTGCAGGAAGTTCCACTGAACAGCACTGGCCTAGAAACAGGCCTCGGTACATACAAGACTTCACAGGTGGCACGAGTGGCATTTCAGACCTGAGGGGAGAGATGAAGGGAATTTGGGGTTAGTTGCTATGAATTTGGGAAATGCGGAGTAGATCCCTGCTTTAAGGTTTAAGTTAAGGAATGTACACGTAGAAAAGTGAAGCTTCAGGGGTGCTGGGTGAGCATTTTTACGGGTATTGAGGGAATGAATGGGGACAGGCCGTCTAAGAGAGACGCGAAGGGAGAGCCCAGCTGCTTACAAGCAAGAAAAGCCCATTATGAGTAAGATCGGTGAACCGCTGGGGAAAGTCCACACTGCATCACCGTACGGAGTCTTTTCAGACTAATAAGATACAACTAGAGCCAGTGACAATCGTATCTTTTAATTTTTTTAAAATTTAATTATTTATTTATTTTAAAGATGTTACTTATTCATTTGACAAGGAGAGACACAGTGACAGAGGGAACACAAGCGGGAGGAGTGAGAGAGGGAGAGGCAGGCTAACCGCTGAGCAGGGAGCCCAATGCGGGACTGGATCCCAGGACCCTGGGATCATGACCTGAGCCGAAGGCAGGGTCGTAACGACTGAGGCACCCAGGCACCCCTTATCTTTTTTTTAAATAATAGAAAATACAGGTGCCTGGCTGGCTCCTTTGGAGAGCACGGGACTCTTGATGTTGGGGTCATGGGTTCGAGGTCCACATTGGGCGTGCAGATTACTTAAAAAAATGAATGAATGAATAAACTTTAAAATAAATGTGTAGTGGGGCGCCTGGGTGGCTCAGTGGGTTAAAGCCTCTTTCTTCAGCTCCGGTCGTGATCCTGGGGTCCTGGGATCAGGCCCCACATGGGGCTCTCTGCTCAGCCAGAAGCCTGCTTCCCTTCCTCTCTGTCTGCCTCTCTGCCTACTTGTGATCTCTCTCTGTCAAATAAATAAATAAAATCTTTAAAAAAATATATTTTTAAAAATAAATAAATAAAATAAATGTGTAGATAAATAAAACATGAGGGCTACTTCCCATCCATCCGGCTGGCCAATATTAAATGGTTATTACCCGGAGCCGGCGAAGGCATGGGCGGAGGGTCAGGCCTGGGCGCCCTGCTGCTGTGTGCGTTGCTGAAGCCTGCGTGTTCCAGTGCCTTACCCACGTGGAGTTTTCTGCCCAAACTCCACTTTCCAAGATGTATCTAAGGAATGGGTAGGGCAGGGAGGATGGGCAGAGAGACGTTGTTTATGAAGGAGGGTGTTCCAGATGATTAAATGCCCTTCGGTGGGGAACCGGCAGTCCCTTTGTCCAGTGGGGGCTGGGCCGCCGGGAAAGGAGGCGCGGGCGCTCAGAGGCTGATGCCACGTGGTGGGTCTGCAGAGTGTTCGGACCTTAGAAGAGCAGGCGGCAAGGCGGCATGCATGCTCTGATCCCATTTTTGTTAAAAAGAAAGTATAGGTGCTTATTAGAGAGCGAAGTCTAAAAGATACACAGAAGATCCCAGCACTCGTTATCTCCGAAGGCCATCCCAGGATTTTTCTTTACCTCCATATATTGGCATTCTTTACGCAGAGCTTGTCCAGCCTGAGCCCTGGCCCTGTCCTCACTCGATCAGGGCAGGAGGGCCCCACTGTCCCCCTGAGAAACGGGAGAAACGAGGGGCGCCTGGGTGGTTCAGTCGATGAAGAGTCTGACTCTTGATTTCAGCTCAGGTCTTGATCTTGGGGTTGTGAGTTCAAGCCCGGCATTGGGCTTCACACTGGCCGTAGAAAAAATTAAATTAAATGAAATATAAATAAATAAATAAAAAGGAAAAAAATAAGGAGAGAAAAGAAATGGGAAAAACAGTCAATATCTTCCTCCCTGGGACCCGCAGAGGCTCGTGCCTTCTGCCTACAGCCCATTTCTTGGAGGGGAACACTGAGGACCACGGGACTCAAGGTACAGGTGTACCTTAAGCTGGGTTGGTCCCACCTGTCAGCAAGACCCCCTCCATGCAGGCTCAGGCTCAGGCAGTACTAATTGCTGTGGCTTCAAATTATCTGTCCTTTCCTGCCCGGTCCCTGCTGTGATCGGCGCCCCCAGTAGTCCCTTTTGCTGAGCACCTCACGGTGCTGTTGGTCGTGTGGGGCGGAGAAGATGCTTCCCCGGATCTCCCGTGGTCTGCCTCCCTGGGGAAGGCCCTTCTGCTCCAGCCCAGGGCCTCAGGAGTGGTTCGTGAGTGGACAGAGCCCTTTGGCGCCCAGTGTATAACAGTGCCTTGAGGTCAGTCAGGCCGACCCCCCCGGCCCTGAGGAGCCCCGTCTGTCTGGGAGTGACCTTGAGATGCACGAGGCAGAGAAGCCTGTGATCAGAGGGGCTGTGTGAGGAGTAGGTTGCTGATGCCCCTGGGGAGTCCAGGAAGGCTTCCTGGAGGAGGTGACACCAGGTTGAAGGACAGGGCCACATGGCACCAACTGGACGAAGCCAGTGGGAGCAGAGAGTGGGGTGCTGTAGGCCACAGTGTGGGCGAGGCTGTGGAAGGAGCAGGTGTGATTTGGGGAATAGTGGTCTGCATTTCCCGATTTAAGGCTGTGCAGCTTGAGACACCAGAACATAAGGAGACTTATCCAAAGGATGAGGGACCCGTCACCGCTATTTTAAGTGAGAGAGTCGTGGTGCAGGTTTTGGCTTGTTTCCTTCCGGTCCTTCCCTGTTCTGTATTTGACCGCACCTGTGTTCAGCTGTTTGCTTCCTCCACTCCCTGTTATATCAGGGCACATGTCCCCACAGCGGTAGGAAACATCTGGAATGAACATAGTCTGCAGCGTCGAGGTGGTCGGGCGAGATGAGGAGAACGGGGCGCGCATTTTGGGGAGTCTGGGTCGGCTCCGCCAGGCTGCCGTCCTGCAAGCTTTCCCAAGCGTGTGACTCACGGTGGGCGGGATGGTGAGCCATCCGGTGACAAGTGTCTCAGAGGCAGTCCTCCCTAACCTCCGGGCCCCGTTCCCCCCCACCCCCAGACTGAGAAGGACATCCTGCTGCGGCCGGAGCTAGAGGAACTGAGGAACGAACATTCTGCTCGCTTCAAGCTCTGGTACACTGTGGACAAAGCCCCTGAAGGTGAGCGACGGAAGCCCTGGGTGGGCTGGGCTGGGTGGGGGGTGCCGGGCCTTCGATTCACCTGGTCTCCGGTGGTGCTCAGGGTGGCTTGGTGAGAGGGGGGTGGTGTGACCGCATCTTACAGATGAGGGACGGATCAGAGAGGGCAAGTAAGTGTCCCACGGCACCCAGCTAGAAATCACCGGCAGTGGGGCTTGAACTCACATCCTCCCCAGAGCCTGAGGCCTCTGCCCTTGGTGGGGGGCTTACTCTGGGGCAGGTCAGCGAGGTTACTGCAGTGGGTAGGGGCAACTGCTCCTGCTGTGACGTCTGTACCCTGTAAGGCATGTCACCATTTTCTCCCCAGGCCCTGGGGCGGGGGGTGGTCTGGGCTGGGCTGGTGTACAGTGACCCTCCTTCTGCCCCTCCGGTATGCCAAAGTCACGTAGCTGCCTACAAAACCCAAAACAAGGCTGCCCCTGGAAGTTAAGTTCTGCTTCATTCTCTGGCTGTGGGTAGAGATGTGGGTACAGGAAATACCTCAATTTCGTTGCTGGGAGAAGAGTAGTATCTCAGGCTTCTTGGTCTGTGACGCTGGTGGTATTTGGCTCCAGGGTTGGGACACTGTAGGGAGTACTGTGACTGCAGCCCTGTAGGTCAGGTCCTTCTACTTTTCAAGAGAAGCAAGGACCTGCATCTGCACTGGAAACTTCTAGATGTTGGAAACTGGACATTTTTGTAGCCTCCTCATGGTGCCCCAGTGTGGGATTGGCCACCCTGCCCTTGCTTTGCCTCCCCCTTCCCCTGGGGCCCACGGTTCGCCGGGCTCAACTGTGGTGTGGGGACTGTCCCACCTCCGCTTCACCCAGAACCAAGCAGGTGGGCTCTAGGGGCAGGTGCCCATCTCTTGAGCTGGGTCATCTGGGTCCACCTTGGAGAGAGGAGCCCTCCTGGGGTAATCAAGCCGGGTCCCGGGCCTCCTGGCCAAGAGCTAGGCGGAGGCGTGGATGGATTGAGGACCTGGCAGCAGTGCCCCCAGATCGGTTGCTGGCCGGCCAGCCTGGACCCACCCATCGGAACCAGGCTCCTTGTCCGCTCTGTTCCTGAAGCGGGCTTGGCCTGTGAGCTGATGTTCTAGCAGGGGAGGGCTAGGCAGCCAGGAAACAGATTTATTAGCCAAGTTACAGAGCCAAGTAGCAGCTGGTTAGTGAGACCGACAAAGTACTGTTGCCCTTGGGCAACACCAGAATTCGGGGCACTGACCCCCATGTGCCGTCGAAATTCCATATGGAACTTTGACTCTGCAAAAATGTAACCACCCATAGCAGCCTTACAAATCGCCAGTTAACGCCGATCTTGTTAGGTACGCGTGTTCTTACGGTACGCTGGCATAGAGAGAAGCAAATGTTAACAAGAAAATCATAAGGAAAATCTATTGATAGTACCGCACTAATGGCCAAAAGTGCATATGTGTGTGGACCGTGCAGGGGAGTGTGTGTGTGTGTGTGTGTGTGTCTGTTTCCCGCCCCTGCTGTTCACCGGTCTGCTGTAGGGTCAGGCAGGGACGTCTGGCCGGGGCACCTGGTCTTGGAGTTGCTTCTTTTCCTAAAAAAGGAACGTGTTTCTCTCCTATCAAGGGTGGGATGTTTCCTCCCTGCTCCTCCTGGGGTAGGCTAGGCTTAGCACTCCTGGTCACGGAGGAGGGGGCCAGTGCTGACCCCTGGTGGTGACGCATGGCAGTGCCACCCCTTGAGTGCCCCCTGCTGGGGGCCATTGGAACAGTAACCCGTTAGCAGGTGGGCAGTCGAGTTAACGTTTATTACTACCGTGACCCACCGCTCAAGAGGAGCTGAGGTATGGCTACCGCGTTAGGTATCACAGTTCTGGGTGCTGAGAGAGGGCACAGTGGCCGGCGGGCTGGGCTGGCGTGGACGTGAAGGAACAGGGAGTGGGGCGAGCTCACGTGGCAAATACAGCTGTCCTGTGTTTTGTGTTTCCCCACGAAGCCACCTTCAGCATGCATATAAAGAAAAATATACTATTAAAAAATCGTGGTAAAATTGAGCTAGCTTCTATACCTGCACATTTTATAGACTAGCAAGTAGAACTTCATCCCATGCAAGTTCTTAAAAAACAGACTTAAACCTCCTCCACCTGATTCTTTCTTCTCCTACCCCTGCCTCTGGCAGCCAGCAAAATCTGTTCTCTGTATCTGTGAGCTTGGGGTTTCTTGCTTTTGGTGTTTTTTTTTTTCTTTGTCTTTGTTTTTATTTTTTTAGATTTTTGTTTTTGACAAAGGGAGACACACCAAGAGAGGGAACACAAGCAGGGGGAGTGGGAGAGGGGGAAACAGGCTTCCTTCTGAGCAGAGAGCCCGATCCGGAGCTCGATCCCAGGACCCTGGGATCATGACCTGAGCTGAAGGCAGATGATTAAAGACTGAGTCACCTAGGCTCCCCTTTATTTTTGTTTTTATTAATTTTATTTTGTTTTTGTTTTTAAAAGAGTCCTCATATAAGTGAAATCATACAGTATTTTGTCTTTCTGTCGGACTCATTTCTCTCAGCATAATGCCCCCGAAATCATCAGTGTCACCACAAACAGCAAGTCGTTATTCATTTCTATGGCTGAGTAATATTCCATCATATGGAAGGGCTTCAGGACAAACCCCCCCCCCCCAAATGTGTCACTTAGGCATGTGGATTATTTTGAGCCGAAGGCACTTGAGACCCTGCTGGTCTCGAGAGAAACTTTTATCCTTTCCATAACTGTACAGAAGAATCTAAATTGGGGGTCCTTCCCAGAATAAGGGCTGTTAATGGAGGTAGATTTTATCTGAGTGACCCGCCTAGTACCACAGACATGGGATCACTGGACATCTGCTCTTCTCACCCTGTGAAATGCATTCCTTCCCTCCGAAATCCCAGACCCTTACTCCATCTCGTTCGCTCACGATGACATGTGAACCTCATTGTACCTGCCTTTGGACTGTCCGAGTCTGTGTGGATTCCTTGTGTATATGCTGTTAAATTCGATTTTCTCCTGTTCATCTCTCTCCTGTCCACTTGGTTCTTAGCCCAGCTCGAAGGCCCTTTGCAGGGACAGGATTTCCTGCCCCTCACAGTATGTATTTATTTAGTTATTTATAGATTTTATTTATTCATTTGACAGACAGAGATCACAAGTAGGCAGAGAGGCAGGCAGAGAGCGAGGAAGGGAAGCAGGCTCCCCGCTGAGCAGAGAGCCCGACACGGGGCTCGATCCTGGGACCCTGGGATCATGACCCGAGCCGAAGGCAGTGGCTTTAACCCACTGAGCCACCCAGGCACCCCACTGACAGTATTTATAACACACTTTCTTTACCTCTGTATCCATTGATGGACATTTCGGCTGCCTCCGTATCTTGGGTGCCGTAAAGCGTGCCGCAGGGAAGCTGGGGTGCAGATGTCTTTCTGAGTTAGTTTCCAATTTCTTCAGATAAATATCCAGAAGTGGAACTGCTGGATCCTATGGTGATTTTAGTTTTAATTTTTTTTTTAAAGATTTTATTTATTTATTTCACAGACAGAGATCACAAGTAGACAGAGGCAGGCGGAGAGAGAGGAGGAAGCAGGCTCCTTCCCAGGACCCTGAGATCATGACCCAAGCCAAAGGAAGCGGCCCAACCCACTGAGCCACCCAGGCACCCCTTTAGTTTTAATTTTTTGAGGGACCTTCTGCAGTGCTATCTGCAGCAGCTGCACGGGTTTGCCTCCCCAAACCCACAGTGCACGAGGGTTCCTTGTCCTCCACATCCTTGTCAACACTTGTTTCCTGTCTCCTTGCTGACGGCTTCTGACTGCTGGGAGGTGCGCACACAGGCAGGATATATGTGTGCTTTTGGATGGAATGTCCTAGAAGTGTCTTAGGTCCATCTGGTCTGACATGTTCTTTAAGGCCAGTGTTTCCTTATTGATTTACTGTCTGGGTGATCTATCCATTGATAAAAGCGGGGTATTAAAATCCCTTGCTATTGGGGTGCCTGGGTGGCTCAGTCAGTTAAGCGTCTAACTCTAGATTTCGGCTCAGGTCATGATCTTGTGGTCTCTTGCAGTTGTGGGATCGAGCCCCACATCAGGCTCTGTGCTCAGGGCAGAGTCTGCTTCAGATTCTCTCTCCCTCTCCCTCCTGCTCACTCACTCTCTCTCTCAGATATATAAGTAAATAAATAATATTTTTAAAAAATCCCTTATTATTGGGGCGCCTGGGTGGCTCAGTGGGTTAAGCCTCTGCCTTCAGCTCAGGTCATGATCTCAGGGTCCTGGGATGGAGTCCCGCATGGGGCTCTCTGCTCCGTGGGGAGCCTGCTTCCTCCTCTCTCTCTTTCTGCCTGCCTGTGATCTCTGTCAAATAAATAAATAAAATCTTTTTTTAAAAAATCCCTTACTGGGCGCCTGGGTGGCTCAGTGGGTTAAGCCTCTGCCTTCGGCTCAGCTCATGATCTCAGGGTCCTGGGATCCAGCCCTGCATCGGGCTCTCTGCTCAGCGGGGAGCCTGCTTCACCTCTCTCTCTGCCTGCCTCTCTGCCTACTTGCGATCTCTGTCTGTCAAATAAATAAATAAAAATCTAAAAAAGAAAAAAATCCCTTACCATTACTGTGTTGCTGTTTCTCCCTTTAGACCTATTAGCGTTCGCCTCGCGTAACCGCGCCCTTCCGCGTGTGCACCGGCGCTGACCGGTGGCCTGTCCTTGTCGGCGCGCCGCCTCGGTCTCTTCCTCCAGCATTCTTCGCCTTTCCGTGCGCACAGGGTGTTTTCCCGGCCCTTCACTCTCCGTCTGTGTGTGGCGTTATAACACCTAAAGCGCGGCCGATGGGTCTGGTTTTCCTCGCATCCCAGTGCCGCGCTCTCCCCGGGTCGCTTGCAGGTGCGCGGGGAAGCGACTCCGCAGGTCCCGAGGGAACCTGCTGCTGGCCCATCCCCCACCCACTCCCTCTGATAAACGCCTCTTCCTTCTCCTCAGTCCCTTTTCTGGTTTGTCTGTTGCTGGGGTTTTTTTTTGTTTTTGTTTTTGTTTTTCTGTTTGTTTTGTTCTGGAGTTCCATGTGTGAGCCACATCATCCGCCATTGGTCTTTCTCTCACTGACTTCACTTAGCAAATTCTCTAGATCCTTCCTCGTCGCAAGATCTCCTGCGTCTTACGGCCCACATTCCATTGTATGCACGTACCAGGTCGTCTTGACTCATTCAGCGGATGGACACCTGGGCTGCTTCCAGAATTTGGCTTTGTAAATAATGTGGCTATAAACACCAGGCTGCGTGTCTCCCTTTGAATGAGGGTTTTCGTATTCTCTGGGTAAATAACCAGTTGCGTGATTCTTGGCTCATTTTTTAATTTTTTGAGGCACCTCCATACTGTTTTCCAGTGGCTGCCCCGTGTGCCTTCCCACGCGCAGCGGCGAGGGTCCCTTTTTCTCCGCGTCCTCCCGATGCCTCGTTTCCTCGTTTTTGATTTTAGCGTTTGTGACAGGTGTGAGGTCGCATCTCATTGCAGTTCTGATTTGCATGTCCCCGATGAGGAGTGATGTGGGGCATCTTTTCACGTGTCTGTTGGCCGTCTGGATGTCTCTGGAGATATGTCTGTTCATGTCTCCTGCCTATTTTTTAATTGGATCGTTTGGTTTTGGATGTTGAGTTGTATCAGTTCTTTATATATTTTGAATACTAACCCTCTGTCGGATAGGTCATTTGCAAGTATCTGCTCCCATTCTGTAGGCTGTCTTTTCGTTTGGTTGGCTGTTTCCTTTGCTGCGCAGGAGACTTCCATTTTGATGTAGTCCCAATAGTTTATTTTTGCTTTAATTTCCCGTGCCTCAGGTCCCCTGTCTAGAAAAGTGTTGCTGTGGCTGATGTCAGAGAAATTACTGCCTATGTTCTCTTTTAGGGTTTTTATGGTTTCAGGTCTCACATTTAGATCCTTAACCCATTTTAAGGGTGTGTGTGTGTGTGTGTGTGTGTGTGTGTGTTGGTGTGTTGACCAGAAATGGTCTGGCTTCATCCTTCTGCATGTAGCTGTCTGGTTTTCCCAACACCATTGGTGGAAGACACTGTCCTTTTCCCCATTGGATATTCTTGCCACCTTTGGTGAAGGTTTATTGACCATATAACCTTGTGTCTATTTCTGGGCTTTCTGTTGTGTTCCATTGATTTATGTGTCTGTCTTTGTGTCTGTATAGACAGGTCTTGTTTCTTCTGCACTCAGCCACTTTTGATTGGAGAATTTAGCCCATTTACAGTTAAAGTAGATAGTGACACACATGCACTTGTTGCCATTTTGTTCATTGTTCACTGGCTGTTTTGTTCTGGGGGACCAGGCTGGGGCGGGGGGCCCAGCACGAGCATTCGCTCTGGATCAGCCTCTTCATTCTTCAGTGTTTGTTGAAAGAAGGAAGAAATTCACAGCACACGAGACTGACGGTCACGGGGAGGGGACTTGGGGCAGGTGGGCAGTCATGGGTCAGTCACACGGCCACACTGGGACTCACCTGGTCTTCTGCCCGCAGCCTGGGACTACAGCCAGGGCTTCGTAAATGAAGAGATGATCCGGGACCACCTTCCTCCCCCGGAGGAGGAGCCGCTGATACTGATGTGCGGCCCCCCGCCCATGATCCAGTATGCCTGCCTGCCCAACCTGGACCGCGTGGGCCACCCCAAGGAGCGCTGCTTCGCCTTCTGAGGGCCGGGCCCTGGCTGCTTGCACACCCGCCCCGCGTACTCACTGTGCCCTGTCCACACTCACTCCTCCTGCCACTGTTCTGTAACATCACTTCCTTCTCCCACATCTCATGCTGTGGCCCCGGGCTCGGCCTGGCCTGCCTGTGCTGGGCTGGGTATCCTGCTGAGCTCCCCCAGGGACCCCTTTGGGAGCAGGGTTTTCCTACACGTGCGCCGCCGCTGGCCACCTTCTGGGGCGGGCTCCGGTCTGGCTCTCCTCGGTTCTCACCAGGGATGCTGGGCGGCCGGCCCTCCCCTCCCTCCACCTCACCCACCCACACACTACTAGGCCCAGTCGCCAGCGCCATGCTCCGCCCACCCCTCCCAGGGCAGACCACAGTCTGCAAATAAACCCAAACGTACAGGCAGCCCAGAGCGGCAGGTGCCAGGGATGCCCCAGCCACTTACTCGGGACCCTCACCAGCCACCCCTCACTGCCTGCTCAGGGCCGTGGCCAGGCCTCAGCACCTGACCCTACATGACAGGTAACACCCAAAAGTCCTCTGGGCAGGGGACGTGCGTGGGGTTGGGAGTCTGCACCTCTACCCCAGGACCCAGGCAGGCCCCAGCCAGCAGGGAGCAGGTCCCCCTACCACCCCCCACCCCCCTACCCCCCCCACCCCCCTACCCCCCCCACCCCCCTCACACACCCCCCCCCCCCCCCCCCCCGCAGGATGGAGTAGGAGGCGGGGCCTGGCGGAGGGCTCCTCTGGTGGGCACGCACGCCCTCTGGAAGCCTCCGCATCTTCCCCAAAGCACCAGAGCGAGCGTTCAGGCAGCTCTGGGCGTTCCCAGCTGTCAGTCTGGTGGCCCGCCTCGGGCTCTGGGCCGCCAGTGCTGATGGTGGAGCTAAGACAAGTGTATTTATTCCTCTGTCCCAGAGCCACGCCTCCTGCTGCCTGCACCCTGGCAGAGGGGAGGTCTCATCTGAGCAGCATTCTCAGTGACCTCGATGTTGCCTTTAGACAAGGGTGGGTTTGCCTCTTGCATATGGGCTTTTTCAGAATCATTTATGAGCAGAAAAAAACGTTAAAATAAAACTTTGCTACTACTAACCCTTCTGCAGTTCCCTGAGGCTCTGTGATTTGTGTCATTGTTGGGGGGACAGCGGGAGAGGAGACAGGAAGGGGCCCGGCGCTTATTTCTAATGTGTGTTGGTGTTTGTCCTGTATGGTTTGGACTGTACAGAAAACTATGCACAGGAAGAAAATACTGGACATCCAGAGGCCGACGCCGGTTGCTCTGATGAAATCACATGGCCCATCGCGGCCTGCTGCTTCCCCCCTCATCAGATGGGCTTTTCCCTGGGTTCACACATTCTCCATAAGCCCAGGTGGATCATGATTTATTTTTAGCAAATCCCCTACCCTTGGACATTAGGCTGTTTCCAGCGTGCGGACCCTGGGAGTCCAAGCTTGAGACCCTCCCTTTGTGCCCAGCGCCCTCAGGCCCAGCCTCATGCGCATCGTCTCAGCAGTGTGAAAAGCTCCCTCCAGCCCTGGGTGGTACAACTCTGTATGGCTTCCATTGCTTTCCCCTCTGGCCAGCCCTGAAAAGCAGGGAGAAATCACTGGCCTCCGTTTCTGCTGGAGAGAACAGCCTTCAGGTTGGAGGTGGGTCCCCAGGTAAGGCAGGTATCGGTCTCTCTGTGGGAGGCTGCAAGGGGGTCGCTAGCTTCCTTGTTCCTTCATGCACTGTTCCAAAGGCCAGAGACTCGGCTGCAGCTGCCCCCGCACGCCCTCTCCTACTCCTGGGGTGCCCGTGAGAAAGGTTTAAGACAGATGCTGGACGGTGTTGTGAGATGGTAAATGCCAAGACAGAAATCAGGCCACAGGGCAGCGTGGGAGTGAGGACTGCTCTCTTTTTAAAGAGACAAGGAAGCTGGCCCTGCAGGGGTAGGTGTTCAAAGTGGGGGGAACAGCAAGTGCAGACGCCTTGTGTTTGGAACAAGCTTGTGGCATTACCTTCCCCAGGGCTTGCTGCTCACTCCCCAGAAAGCAGGTCGCTGAGGGGACAGTGGAAATGAGGCTGGAACTGAAGCACACTAGATGTGCTCTAGAGGGAGGGACCAGCAAGTGCAAAGGCCCTGTGGCAGAGACCTGCTGGGCATCTCCAGGAACATCGAGAGGGCCAGCGTGGCTGGACTGGGGAAGAGAAGAGGAAGGGGAAGTGTGCAAGAAGCTGAGCCTCAGACCAGGGAGTCCCTTTCTCTTCTCCTCTTACCTTCCATTCTGGCCTGGGCCCCCGGAGCAGGGCTGGGACTCCTCACTGGGCAGGAAAGGGCTTGGCCTGGGAATCCTTTCACACCTACTGTGTGCTGAGGACTGCAGAATACTGGGCTCACATTAGGTCTCCTCATCTGGGTCCCCTCCTAGAGGATGACAAAACAGGCTTGCGGGTCTGGCTTTGAATGCACACCTGTCCAAGCGCACAAGGAGCTGTCCCTGAGCTTAGAAGGGCAGGGATTGGACCTGGTCCCTACCCTCTCTCCTAGTCTCATGACCTTCCACCCTTTCAGACCTGACATCCTTTTAAAATAATATTTATAACCGCCTCTTTAGTATCCTGAAGTGGATTCACAGGTAACATCGCCAGCCTACACAGAGAATTTAAAAATCAGGGCGCCTGAGTGGCACAGTTGGTTAAGCCCCTGATTCTTGGTTTTGGTTCAGGTCTGATCTCAGGGTTGTGAGATCAAGCCCCGAGTGTGGCTTCATGCTCAGGGCAGTCTGCTTGGGTTCCTCTCCCTCGGCCCCGCCCCCTGCTCTCTCTCTCTCTCTCACATAAATAAATCTTTAAACAAAAAGTCAACACAAAACTCCAACTATATTATAAAAGAGCAGGAAAGGAAAGGAATTTATAAAATGATGCCCATTGCAGGATGTAAATACTGCCCCAAATCCCCCAGAAGGGGGGCGGGTGGCTACAGATTTGCCCAGATGCCTAGTCCCTGGACCCTCAGCCCCAAATGCAGCCAGACGCCCAGTCTCTGGTGAAAGGCAGGTGGTTTTCCCAAGTGGGGCACGATTCTTGGTCTATTTCCAAAGAAAGCAGGCCCAGACCCTTCAGCTAGGGCGCAGCCGTGCTCCTGGCCATTCCATGTATGTTCACGCCCGGCAAAACGGCCCACGTGTCCATCCGAGAAACGAAGCCCCGCCTGGGAGAACTGTAACGGGTCTCTTTCCTCCTGGATCGTCCCGGGCCTGGAATGTCCCAGGCGCAGGCATTGGGAGGGCCCCTGCCCCCAGTCCCCCAACCTCCACCTGACCAGATTCCGGATCCCTGTCCCTGGGATAACCAGACACGGCCCTGCAAAACTTTACCCCCTCCGACATGCGTCCAGGGGAGGGCCACTCGGCTGGCCGCTGATGTCTGTTAACGACCTTAGTGAACTGGCTTTAAAAATAACCTTTCAGTCACTTAATTACAGTTCACTTAAGGCGCGACAGGAACGTAAATCCCGCGGTCCTCCGCCCCCTCCCTCGTTCCTCTGCACCTGCGCTCCTCGGTCCTGCACCGGGAGGGTTGCGGAGGGTTGCGGAGGGTTGCGGAGGGTTGCGGAGGGTTGCGGAGGCCGAGCCGCGGTCTCCCTTCCTCGGGCCTCGTCTCCGCGTCGCTCCCATTCACTTCCAGGGAGAAAGTGAGGGCGGAGGGAGGGATTAGGGGTCCCCTGGTAGAGCCGGGAAGAGGAGGGCCAGCCAGCACCCGATCGCCGCGCAGGTGGGACCTGGCTTCCCGTCCTCCGTCTGGTGCCCAACCCCGACCCGCTGGCTTGACCAGCTCTTGCCCACAGAGCGCCCGATGCGATTGTTTTTTTTAAAGATTTTATTTATTTATTTATTTGACAGAGAGAGATCACAAGCAGGTAGAGAGGCAGGCAGAGAGAGAGGGAAGCAGGCTCCCTGCTGAGCAGAGAGCCCGATGCGGGACTCAATCCCAGGACCCTGAGATCATGACCTGAGCCGAAAGCAGAGGCCTCAACCCACTGAGCCACCCAGGCGCCCCCCGATGCGAGTTTTATGTGTGTTCTGACAACAGCACAGGAACGCCCCTGGCATCGGTGCACTTAGAAATTAATAGTAACAACTCGACAGAGGACAGTGTATGCTCTTTGTTGTTCTAAAGACGTTGCGTGTATATATATATATTTTTTAACCGATTGATGCAGCAAACATGTATGGAACACCTACCTCGTGCCCTGCTTGGCGCTGGGGTCCTGGCGCTGCATCGTGGAAAAGGCTTCTGCGTCTGGAAGGTTTTAACGATCGGCCCGTTTCACCCTCGCAGCGACCTGTCCCTTGCCCCACTGTGTAGCTCGGGAAGACCGAAGCGCAGAGAGATGAGACGATTCGCTCGGGAAAGTGCTGCCGCCGAGGAGGGCCGCTCGTGGGACGGGACGTCTCACCTCATGAGCCACGAAGTGAGCACCTACTGGGTGCCGCGGGCCCCCGCAAATAAGCAGCTGGCCAGACACCAGGCAGAAGTTTCAGAGAACTGCGGGAAATGGCCAATCTAAGGTGCATGAGCCGGGCGCGAAAACGGATTTTGTCTGATCAAAAATAAAATACAGGGAGCCTGCTTCCCTTCCGCTCTCTCTGCCCACTTGTGATCTCTGTCAAACAAAACCGTTAAAATACATAAAAATAAAAAAAATAAGTTGAAAAGATCAAGGGTGCTGGGTGCACCACCTTGCGCCGCTAAAATCCCCATAAAACTACAAATTACTCGCCCTCAACTCTCTGCTTTTTCCATGTCAAGAAAGGGACGGGCAGATCGCGACACCCAGGCATCCCGCAAAGTAGGCGGGTCACCTTAGGGGCAACCTTTACCCGCTCAAAAATTCGTCTCACATTAGCAGTGAGGATTCGGGCGTCACCCCGAATCGTTATTTTCCTTACTCATAAGTTTAAGGCATAAAAGCACACACGTGTTCCTCGCTGGGTAACGAATTCCATTCTCATTAGCCTTACGGTGAGCCTCAGAGTGGCCCGTTGAACCCAGCTCCTTTCCAGTTTATCTTATTCATTTAGTTCATTGTTTCTGTCCCTTTCAATTTTATTTGTTCGCCGGGGAGAACCACAGCGGTAGGGTCTCCGACTACGGTATGCAGATAAGCAGCTGGCGTCGCAAAGGCTCACGGAAGTTCTCCGCCCCTTCCGGTTTTTGCCCGGTGTGAGCTGTCGCGAGAGTTCTTCCGCCGTACGCCGGAAGCAGCTCTTTGCTCCGTAGCAGCCGAAGGGGCGGGCTCGAGGGCCGAGGGAGTCTAAGCAGTTCGCGGGTCGCTCGGCGGTGCAAGATGGCGGACATCTCCCTGGACGAGCTCATCCGGAAGCGCGGGGCTGCGACGAAGGGGCGGTGAGTGGCCTTTTCTCCCTCCGGTGCTCAGGGCCAGTAGCCTAGCGGGGCTCGGGGCGGGGAGGGAGCGGCCCGGGAGCGACGCGGAGCGCCGTCTGCGCCCGCCCCCTGCCGCAGCCGCGCTCCTCATTGGCCCTGCCCGGCCGCCGCCGCGGGCCCGGCGGCTCGGCGGTCCACACTGGTTGGAAGCGCCGTCGCTCGGGGGAGAACAGCGAGGCCGCTGGCGGCGGCGGCGGCAAGGCCGGGGCTCCGCGTTCGTGGGAGCGGCCCGGGCGGGGGGAGGGGCTGGCCCCCGGGCGGAGGGCTCCAGAAGGTCTCCCCAGCGCCGCCCTCCCCCCTGCGAAGACTGAGGCGCTCGGGTCCCGCTGCTCCCGGATCTCCGCCGGACTTCGAGTTAGGACGAGTGAAGTTTAGCGGGGAAGTGACTTGCTCAGACTGTGTTACCGCCGAAGCTGGGACCCAGACCTTAACTTCAGACCCTGCGTGCGCTTCCCCGCCCCGCCGCCGCCTCTCAACACTCGCCTCTGCGCGGCGTTTCAAGTTCTCCAGGCGCTTTCACGTAGCTCCTGTTCCAGCTGCTCTTTTCCTAACCCTACCGGCCAGATACTGGTATCTTCCCCATTTTGCAGACGGAGAGCTTGAGGCTAGGAAAAGTAGAGTGAGTGACTTGCCCGAGGCCACCAAGTGCTGAGCGTGGGGGCTGAGTGCCGATTTGGCGCTGGCTGAGTTGGCCTCAGGCTGGGGCCGAACAAAACAAAACAAAACGGGCGGGGGTGGAGGTTAGAGGTCATTGATGGTTGTAGCTCCCCGTGGTCGGAGAAGACTCTTCTGGATCTGAGTGAGGAGATGATTTGCGATGATGTGCCCCAGATTTCCTCTGGACCTTTAAATATTACTTGTCATTTGCAGCCTTTATGAGCTCTGGTTCACGTGTATGCAGAGGTGGGAAGGCGGCCAGTAGTTCTCCAGCGCACGTTGCACTAGTTCAGGTGTCTCTGTAAGCAGGCTGTAGAGATGTTAGACAGTGTTTTCTCAGACCTCATTCACTTAGCAGATGTTGACTAATACATCCCCAGTGCGGGGGGGCTAGAAAATAGATAGTATCTGTTGCTAACTGAAATATATCCCCCCCCCCCGCCCCAGCCCCCGCCCCCAACCCCACATATCCACTGCACTTGACCGCTGGCGCATACTTCACCAGCCCCCGCTTCACCTGGTTTCTGGTTCATAACAGGCACACGGGAAGCATTAATTTGCTTAGCCATTCTCCGTGAGTGGTTCTTTCCTAGGTTTTCCCTCTAATAACTGGTGTGCGGTTGGTGCTGTGTCTTCTGGCCACTTCTGAGTCTGTCTCGGTTTCATAGGTTTGCTGCACGGGGGCTGAATGAACCAGCTTCCCAGGACGTGCTCTTTCTGCTGTCACTCCCCTGGGTTCGCAGCTGCAGGCTGGCTGTACTGTCTGTTGGGTCTGTAGTTTCTTGGCTCCCGTGTGTCCAGAGTCTGGTGTTGGGCGTTGGGTGGGGATCTGTGGGATGAATGGGGACTCTGCAGCCAGGCAGACGTGGCGCCCTGGTAGGCCTGTTGGGTTCTGTGCCTCCCTGGCAATATGCCTTCTGAGCCGGGCCATTTCCTCATTTGCAGTAGTGGTTCCTGGCAGGTAGTTGAGGAGATGAAGTATGAGGATATAAAAATGTGTGTTTTATTTATTATTTTTAATCTTTTTTTAAGATTTTACTTATTTGACAGAGCACAGGTAGGCAGAGCGGCAGGCGGAGGGAGGGAGAAGCAGGCTCCCCGCTGAGCAGGGACCTCCCCTCCCCCACCTCTCAATGAGGGCCTCCATCCCAGGACCCTGGGGTCATGACCTGAGCCAAAGGCAGCTGCTTAACTGACTGAGCCACCCAGGTGCCCCAAAAATACATATTTTAAAGTTTGTACCAGGTAGTAAGTGTTAAGGGAATGATGGCAGTTATCGTGGATCTTTCCTTTAAAGGAGTAGAAGCCTAAGCCCCTCCCCTGATGGGGGCCAGTAGGTACCTAGTCCTCGAGAGTGAAACTATGAAGTTTTGATTTCCTTCTCTCGCTTTCCACGTTTTTTTTTGTTGTTGTTGTTGTTTTTAAGATTTATTTGAGAGACCATGAAATTTGTTTGAGAGACACACAAGAGCGGGGAGGATCGGAGGGCGACAGGCAGAGACCCTGCTAAACTGGGAGCCCAGTGTGCCCAGCTTGATCCCAGGACCCTGAGATCATGACCTGAGCAAAAGGCAAACGCTTAACCCACTGAGCCACCCAGGCGCTCCTCCACATGATCTTATGCAAATTATTTAACTATTCCCCACCATTCTCATTTATAAAATGTAGACCGTGTTTATTTTGTTAGCTGATTGTTAGGACTAAGTGAGTTAATATATCTAAAGAATTTCAGAAGTATCTGATGGTTCTAAGTGTCCAATAGTTGTTAGCTCTCATCATCATTATTGAAGGATTGTAAATAAGTGACATTTGAATTTTCTGTGAGAGTATGTGAGAATACTGCCTTGCTGTTACCTGGAGACCAGATTGGAGGAATGTGCGGAGACTCTGCGTGCTAGTTTGGCCTGTGCGCTGTGTTTGGATTAAACCTGGTGGAAACTTCATTTTTATTTTACTTGCACAGCCAGTGAAAACTACATCCAAGTCAAGAGCTGAAAGGTTGGGATGCCTGGGTGGCTCTGTTGTGAAGCGTCTGCCTCTGGCTCAGGTCATGATCCAGAGTCCTGGGATCAAGATCTGCATTGGGCTCCCTGCTCAGCAGGAAGCCTGCTTCTCCCTCCCCCCACTCCCCCCTGCTTGTGTTCCTTCTCTTGCTGTCTCCATCTCTTTCTGTCAAATGAATAAATATTCTTTTTTTTTTTAAAGATTTTATTTATTTGACAGAGATCTCAAGTAGGCAGAGAGAGAAAGGAGGAAACAGGCTCCCCACTGAGCAGAGGACTCTGGGATCATGACCCAGAAGGCAGAGGCTTTAACCCCCTGAGCCACCCAGCCCCCCATAAGTAAATAATCTTAAAAAACAAAACAGAACAAACAACTGAAAGGTCTAAGCTGATTTCAGTGAACAGCTTTCCTTTCCTACAATAAGCCTGTTTCCTCTTACATGCTTCCTGGAAGAACTTGCCCCTTCCTGGGAGCTGTGGAATGGCATGGTGTAGAGGTCCCATGAAGAACGTTGTGCTTGGTCATTTAAGTAGAACCAGCAATGATCTCCAAAAACTATTCCTGTTCGGAAAAATAGCAGAAGAACCTGTGGCAGTGTGAGTAGCGCGTTTCCCCGCCGGTCTCGGAATTGCTTGTTCTCTAGGCAGCCGTTCTGTGTTCATTGCACCTTTTAAGTCAAGAAAGGGGTCGTTGTCATTATGATTACCTGGGGCCCCAGTTAATCGTCAGAAGATTTCTGTGATTAATGTGAAGACGGAGAAGCGGAGAGTTTTGAGTGATGCATCACTCAGCAGGTGAGACGCTGTCCTTCCCGGGGCCTAGCGTGGCTCTGGTGACTCTGTTGGTGCCCAAGACCCATGGATGAGTCTCCCCAGGACAGCACGGGGTACCATCTGTGGTGAGGGCCTGTTTTTTGTTTTGTTTTAAGATTTTTATTTATTCATTTATTTGAGAGAGAGCATGAGAGGGGAGAAGGTCAGAGGGAGAAGCAGACTCCGCATGGAGCTGGGAGCCCGATGTGGGACTCGATCCTGGGACTCCAGGATCATGACCTGAGCGGAAGGCAGTTGCTCAACCAACTGAGCCACCCAGGAGCCCTGTGGGCCTGCTCTTGTCGGTTTTTTTTTTCCCTGAAGCTGCAAGTGTACTGCTGGTCAGGTTTGCAGAGTCGCCCAGTCTGGTTTGATTTGTTGAGCTCTTAGAAGATTGCTGTCTGTCCGTCCACTGCTGCCTCCTAGTTAGAGAAGGCTCATCTGAGGTGGCAGGCAGCCTTGATGGGAAGGTAGGACTTTGACTGTGATGGGGTTGAGCACCTCCGGCCCCACCGCCCTGTCTGGGGAGTCCTTGGAGCCGTGCGGAAGGGGGTTGGTCAGCTTTTCAGTTCAGGCCAGAGCTCTGGTCCTGGTACTCATTGCTTGTTTCCTTGTTGAAATAAAATAAAGGAAATGTAGACCCAAACTAAAAAGAAGGATGATTAGTTGTTATGTAACTTGGAGGGGGAAGAAATAGAAATAGGATTTAAAACAAAATACCTGCACAAGACTCTCTTGGAGGGTTAGGGGATGGTGTCTTGTTTCTCTGTGTCTGTGAAGCACCTAATCTAGGATCAACTCTCCATAATCGAATTAAACCGTTTTCTCATTGTAAAGGTGACCTCAGCACACATAACTAACTCAGAGACCCCATGGATTAAAATCCACTTTATAATAATAATCCGGCCCCCCCACCCCAAGGCCCTGACTCCTTCAGAGTACACAGCTGTCCAGGGCCAGCTCTGGGTGGAGTCTGGAGGAGAGGGCAGGTTCTGGTGGGGGCCCTGGCCCTCTCACCCACAGCGCTCTTCCCAGCACCCCAGGAACCCCTAGTGGGGCCCTGGAAGTGGGGCGGAGGTGCATCGTGTCCGTGTGGGGCAGTGCAGAACCTCACTCCAAATCTCCCCCACTCCTCTCCCCGACATTGACTGAGTCCCCAAGTGCAGAATGTGTTCGGGAACATCAGATAGCGTGTGCAGTGGGAGGTGAAGCTGCAGGCAGAGAGGCTGGGGCCAGACCAGAGGCTCCGCTGAGGGGCCAGGTTTTGTTAGGGAGCCTCAACAGTTCTTGGAGCAGGAGGGGAACACCACGAACTCTGTGTTTTGGAGACCCACTCCTAGCAGGAGTGTTTATTTGAAACATTCCTGATGACTAATGCCTGCCTTGTACCCAGCGCTGCTGCCCGCTGGGATGAATAGGCGTCTTTTCATGCAGGAGGAGGAGCAGTGATGATTAGAAGCCTGAGCACTGAAGCCCCTGAAGCTGGTCATGAAAGGAGCTGAAAGGGTTGGCGGAGCCAGCGAACTGAATGGCTCACATTGCCGGGAAGTAGCTTCCTCGCGCTCCTGCGTCCCCAGCCACGTCCCCTCCCTGCCCCAGATGGCCCTCTTGTGCCTCTCACAGAGAGAAAACAGACCAGCACAAGGCATCTGGGCCATGTTCTGGGACCTGAATGGGCATGCTGGGCCATCCTGGGTGTGTGCGCGCTCCCCCTCTGGTCCCTAGAGCTGTGCGGTGGCCCAGGAGTCCTAAGCTGTTCTTAGCCTGGGACAGCTGACCCCCTCTTTAACCCTTTAAGTTCTGGTCGTCACTTTTGCCCCATACTGCATTTTTTTTTTTTTTTTAAGATTTTATTTATTTATTTGTCAGAGATAGAGCGCGAGCGAAAGCGAGCACAGGCAGACAGAGTGGAAGGCAGAGTCCGAGGGAGAAGCAGGCTCCCTGTGGAGCAAGGAGCCCGATGTGGGACTCGATCCCAGGACGCTGGGATCATGACCTGAGCCGAAGGCAGCTGCTTAACCAACTGAGCCACCCAGGCGTCCCCCCCATACTGCATTTATTGGTGCTCTGACTGGGTGCGGGCAAGCCTGGTTGGACCTCTCGTCTGTCGAATGTGTGCATCAGCCTCATTCTCACGGCTGGGGATGAAAGGAGGTGGGCGGGGCTGGGCAGGCGCTGTAGGATCCCTACACTTAGCGGGCGCTCAGGACCCGAAAGCTCTTTGAGCTTTTTTTCATCTGCCTGGCGCAGGGTTGCCCCAGGCAAGGAGATGCAGGGTGCCGCCACCCCCAAGAGGCCCCTCATCCTGCAGGAGATGTGGCCTTGGACACACATCCTTTAATTCCGCACAGTAAGAGTCTCCGCGGCAGTTGTGTCTTGGGTTCATCTGCCGAGGGAAGGTGCCCTGGACTGTGGAAGTGCCAAGGGAGAAGGTGGGGAACACTCTTGAGGGCAGGGGGCCCAGGGCGGGGGCGCCCACCAGGGCTCAAGAGCCAGGAGACTGCACGCCGTGGCCTGCGGTCTGTGGCATCATGCTTGGCTCTTCCCCCGCCCTCTCACAGCCGCCTGGTGCCTGGTTGTGTGGTGTCCCTGGAGACTTCATTCCTTCCTCTCCTGGAGTAGGTGTCTTCCTGCCTCGCTCTTTTTGGTGACTTGATTTCCCAGCCCAAGGCCTCTGGCTTCAGGGTGGGAAGTGAAACAGTTTTATCCGGAGTACTTTACGCTAACCCTGATTTCGTCGGGATCTGGATAGTAAATGTTGATTAAAATCCTTTTCCCCATTTTCAGTAGTAGCTCCTGGTGTGAACTGAGAGCCTGTTGCATTTCTTTGATGGGCATCATCAACGGTTGTAGGGAGTTGAAAGCGTTTAAAAAAAAAAACAAAAACCTGTGGGTTTAATTTATTTTTTTTATTTTATTAGTAAGTTCGCGTGCCCTCCGCAAATTCCAGCGGCCCCTCAATAGCTGTAGGTTTCAGCGATGCTGAGAAGCGTAGCCCCACTATTGTCAAGGCCTTGCAGACCATGAAACCGAGGCTGGGCCACTCCAGGGGCGGATGGGTGCTGTCTGCACAAGCGCCGATTTCTTTCTCCCTATTTGTGCTTAGTGAACTCCCTAAACACCCCATTCCTTTTGGCCTTTTTTTTTTTTTTTTTTTTTTTTTTAAGATTTTATTTATTTATTTGACAGAGATCACAAGTAGGCAGAGAGGCAGGCAGAGAGAGAGGAGGAAGCAGGCTCCCCCACTGAGCAGAGAGCCCGATGCAGGGCTCGATCCCAGGATCCTGAGATCATGACCTGAGCCGAAGGCAGCGGCTTAACCCACTGAGCCACCCAGGCACCCCCATGGCCTTTTTTTTTTTTTTTTAACCCACTCCTTTGCGGGAGAAAGCAGGACAGGGACCAGCAAGTAGGGCGGCCCCAGCCCCACCTTAAACCTAATCTGACCAATTCGGTGGATGACCCTTCCCTCCCTCTTCTGTCTGGTTCTCCTGTAGACGCCCTGGGAAGTATTTAAATCCTCAACTAATGTTCCATTTCTGAAAGAGAAATGGAATGTGCATCACTGCCTTAGGTGATCTGGCGTACTGGAGGCAGCAGGTGTTTCCGCTGGTCAGAGGATAACAAGGTGAAGGGCCGGATTGCCTTCCCTGGTACCGTGGGTGTGCTCCTGCGGTTGGCCCCGGAGCTGGAGGACAGGCTCCCTCTGGTGGGGGAGGGGGGGCGGTGAGGTACTTGGAGCGCCCTCTGGGGGGCCCCCGGACACAGATGTGGGAAACCGTATAGGAACTTGTTTGTTCAGTTGAGCTTTGCCTTCTGACACCAGGTCAGAGATTCTGAACGCTTCTGTCATCCATGATCACCTGTGGAGTCAAAATGCAGATGCCCACACCTCAGCCCAGACTTGAGATTCAGCTGCAGGTGGGGTGCGGACAGCCGTGTTTTTAAGCAGTTCCACGGGAGTTTCCAATGCCCAGCCAGCGTTCAGCACCACTTACAAAGCACTGTGCCCGTTCTCCAAGTCCAGTGGAGGAGCAAACAAGCAGATGTAGTGATAGGCACAAAGGAGGCTTGTCTTAGAGGAATCAGGGAGGGAGGGTTTCCCTAAGAGGAGGTGTTGCCTTGGGAGCAGGAGTCCCCCAGGCAGGGCCCCCGCTGTGAGCAGTGTCGAGGCTGGGGTGGCGCTGGGGTGGTGCAGTGGCCAGGTGGGGTGAGGGAGCAGCCTGCGGACCCCAGGAGGGGCTCTCAGGATTTACCTGGAATGGTCTTTGCTTTCCTCGCAAGCTACTAAAGGACCAGCAGAGGAGCCCCACAAGCGGATGGGGCCTATTTAATGGAGTGGGGTTTTTTTTCTGTTAAGATTTTATTAATTTATTTGACAGATATCGCAAGTAGGCAGAGAGACAGGCAGAGAGAGAGAGGAGAAAGCCGGCAGGCTCCCTGCTGAGCAGAGAACCGAGGACTCAGATCCTGAGAGTCCTGACCAGAGTTGAAGGCAGAGGTTTTTTTTTTTTTTTTTAAGATTTTATTTATTTATTTGTAAGAGAGTGAGAGCGAGCACAGGCAGACAGAGTGGAAGGCAGAGTCAGAGGGAGAAGCAGGCTCCCTGCGGAGCAAGGAGCCCGATGTGGGACTCAATCCCAGGACGCTGGGATCATGACCTGAGCCGAAGGCAGCTGCTTAACCAACTGAGCCACCCAGGCGTCCCGAAGGCCACTGAACCACCCAGGCACTTCTGTTTAATGGAGTTTAGTTCATTTCCAATCTTAACAGTTTCTGAATTTGACATTTTCTTGTTGGTAGTGTGCTAAATACAAAGGTGGTTTTATCCCTGATTCCTGGCACACTGTTCCTAAAACTTGTGGGAGTTTCCTGAGCGAGTGCACATGTAGTAAGAGCATCTTATGTTCTAATGAGGTGACGCCTGATGGGCCCCCGGGGATAGCCTCGGATGGGGGCTTGGTTGCCAGAAAGACCTTGGCATCATTAGCTGGAACTTGGAGCCCTACCCCACTCCCCAGCCCCCAACCACCGGGGAGGGGAGAGGGGCTGGAAATTGAGTCAGTCATCATTGGCCAGTGATTCAGTCAACCTTGCCTACATAAACCGCCCCCCCCCATGGAATTGTGGGGAGCTTCTGGGTTGGTGAGCACAGCTGTGTGCTGGAGGGTGGTGCAGCCAGAGAGGATGCGGAAACTCACCCCGCCCCCCGCTCTCCCTGTGCCTTATGCCTCTCTTCCGTTTGACTCTGAATTGTAGCCTTTATAATAAACTGATAATAGTAAGTATCCTGTTTCAGCTGTAATCTGTTAGCCATTCTAGCAAATTCTTGAACTTGAGGAGGGGGTGTGTGTCCCCTCGATTTTAGCTAGTCTGTCAAAAGTATGGGAAGCCCAGGACTTGGAACTGGCACCTGAAGTGCGGGGACTCCCGCGGGGTAGCCTGTAGCCTGTGGGGTGTGTTCGGACTCTGGGTGGGTAGTGTCAGAACTGAATGGTAGGACACCTGGTTGGTGTCCAGAGAGTTCAAGAACAGTTGATGTGGGGGAAATACCTACATGTTTGGTGTTTGGGAACAATTGAGACAGTGACTGGTTTTCTTTGCTACCAAGTCCTTGTGTCTTCAGTCTGCCCGTGGGCTTGCTCCTGCTCCCAGCCCCTGGGCAGGGGGCGTCCGCTGGCACTGGAGGCCTGGGCTGCCGGGGGAGGCTGGGGAATCTGTCATTAATCAGTTCATCCCACCTCACAGGGCCCTGATTGAGAGCACGGCTGGGGAAGAGCTTTGGAAACAGACGTTGCTCTTCAGGGGCATGGGGTTAGGATATTTGGGGGGGTGTGCTTTTTTTTTTTTTGACTAGCATGATTTGTAGGTTATTGTCCCTAATGGTGTCTCAGAATACTTGGTCTGGGGAGCAAAATTGTCTCTTTTTTTTTTTTTTTTTTTAAGATTTTATTTATTTGTCAGAGAGAGAGCGAGCAAGAGCAAGCGCAGGCAGACTGAGTGGAAGGCAGAGTCAGAGGGAGAAGCAGGCTCCCTGCGGAGCAAGAAGCCCAATGTGGGACTCGATCCCAGGACGCTGGGATCATGACCTGAGCCGAAGGCAGCTGCTTAACCAACTGAGCCACCCAGGCGTCCCTTTTTTTTTAAGATTTTATTTATTTATTTGACAGAGAGATCACAAGTAGGCAGAGAAGCAGTCTGAGAGAGAGGAGGAAGTGGGCTCCCTGATGAGCAGAGAGCCCAGTGCGGGCCTCGATCCCAGGACCCTGGGACCATGACCTGAGCCGAAGGCAGAGGCTTTAACTCACTGAGCCACCTAGGTGCCCAAAACCAGTTTTTGTTTGTTTGTTTTTTGTAATTTATTTGACAGACAGAGATCACAAGTAGGCAGAGAAGCAGGCAGAGAGAGAGGAGGAAGCAGGCTCCCCGCTGAGCAGAGAGCCCGATGCAGGCTCAATGCAGGCTCGATCCCAGGACTCTGGGATCATGACCTGAGCCGAAGGCATAGGCTTTAACCCACTAAGCCACCCAGGAGGCCCAGAACCATCTTATCTAAGTGATAGAAACCACCAGGCCCTTCTGCCTAGTTTTCTTTGCAAGGCAAAGTCAAAGGCAATAAACCAGGAAAGAAGTTTCAGTATAGGTTTAATTGTTTCCTGAGACAGCGAGCAGATGTCTGGGTTCTCCAGGAACTGCCCCCTGCTCCCAGGATGACGACAGCCCTGCTTCCAGGGGCTGCTGGTGAGGACCCAGATCCGCTTCATACCCCCTCTGTTGCTTGCAGTCTGCATGCCAGGCCGGGAGTCGGAGGTGTCCGATCGCGTGTGGGGGTCCAGCAGAGCCTCCTCAGCCCGCCCGCCCGCTCCGCCACCTTCCAGCAGAGGTTTGACGCCCGGCAGAAGATTGGCCTCTCAGACGCCAGGCTCAAGCTGGGAGTCAAGGATGCCCGGGAAAAGCTTTTACAGAAAGACGCTCGGTTCCGGATCAAAGGGAAAGTACAGGATGCCAGAGAAATGCTGAACTCGCGCAAGCAGCAGAGCACGGCGCCCCCAAAGCCCCGCCAGGTGGCCGATGCTCGGGAGAAGATCAGCTTGAAGCGCAGCTCCCCAGCCACCTTCCTGAGCCCACCCATCGGGACGGTGACCCCCGCCCTGAAGCTCACCAAAACCATCCAGGTGGGTGCGGCTCTTGCCAGACATTCCTGGGGAGCCGGGAACAACTGTGGGTTCAGGCAGGGGGTGGGGGCCGAGTATTGGGGCCAAATGACAGTTCTCCCAGTGTTTGTACAGTAACTGTATGAGGGAGGCAAGGATTTAATCTCGTTTTGCAGTCACTGACTTTCTGCAGTGAGCTAGTGATGCAGGGAAGGACAGACGCTCGTGGGGCGCGTGCTGTGTGGCGGGCATTTCACACAGAGGACCGAATTTCTCTCTCACCATGACTCTGGGACCATTCCCGCAGTTTTATAAATGGCTCTCCTTCTCAGGATGTGGGTCTTTGTGCCCAGAGTTTGTACACAGCTGTCCGTGGGGGCCCAAGGGAGGAGCCTAGGCAGACCCAGCCCCTGGTCCGGCGCACCGGCCGCTTGCACAGCTGCGGGCGGAATGGAAACAGTATTTAACGTTCACAGTGACTTTGGGAACAGGAACAGCAGCAGCTACGAACGTTCACTGAGCCAGGCTCATGGAGCAAGACGACGCGGTGCCCTGCTTTGGCCACGAGGCTTGCTAGAGGTTACTGCGGGCCACAGCTGAGTGGCACCGTATTTCAAGTGCAGTGATTCCTTTCTCATGGAGAACTTGTGTGGCCCCCCGGGGACGAATCACGGTCTCTCTGTGTTTCTAGGTTCCCCAGCAGAAGGCCATGGCACCCCTCCACGCCCATCCTGCTGGAATGAGGATCAACGTTGTCAATAACCACCCGGCCAGACAGGTGGGAGAGCGAGAGCGTGTGTGCGTGGCCGTGAGCGTGCGCCGTGTGCGTGCGTGGGTGTGAGCGTGCGTGTGCCGCGTGCGTGCGTGGGTGTGAGCGTGCGTGTGCTTTGAGGAGCTCCGCTGAGTGGATTCGCTGCGGCCTGGCCCGAGGCTCCCAGTGCGAAGAGAGGGATTGCGTTTGGCTTTTGACAGTTTGAGTTTTACTTACTCTTATTTTTATTTTTTCAAAGATTTATTTATTACAGAGAATGTGTGCAAGGGACGGGGAGGGGCAGAAGGAGAGGGAGGGAGAGAACCCAAGCAGAGGCCCTGCCAGGCACGGAGCCCATGACCCTGAGATCACAACCTGAGCCGAAACCATGAGTCGGACGCTCAGCTGACCACACCCCCCAGAGTCCCTGCAGTTCATGAGTCGTTGTAGTTGTTTTTAAACTTCTTACAGTGGTGAGGCAGGTGGATATATAATGGGCAGAGAGGCAAATCGAAAGTCTTCTATTTTTTATTATTAAAGTAGCATGTGCAAAAAAATTAGTATGTACTTAATACATACTTAATATAGAACATTTGCAAAATAGAGAAAGATTACACAGGAAGTAAGAGTTCTGGTGCTCCTGCTCTCCAGAGCCAACAGCTGTTGAAATTCTGCCCTGGCTCCTTCCTGTTTCTTAGGTTTTTTATTTTTAGGTGGTTTTTTATTTTTAGGTGTCATTGCTCTCTAGTTACTGCCTAGCTGTGGTTGTGTGTTTGCTGTTACATTATTACCCAGCTTTGTGTCCTCCTGTTTTCACTTTACAACACAAGTACATCTGTGATTCACAGCACTCGAAACATTTTTAATAATTGCATAATCCATTGAGTTCGTCTTCCGGTTTACTTAAGCCGTCTTTCTCTAATTCTCATGGTTAGAAATCCTTCTGTGAGCATCTTTGTGGCTAAAGTTCTTTCTGGGGTTTGGATTTCTATCTGTAGGCCAGACTGCCAAGGATGGACTTTCTAGGTAATATTATCTATTATCTATTATCTAGGTAATAATATCTATTTCTAGATAATAAACACATGTTCTAGGTGGTTCTAGGTGTTGCCTGTTGTGGAAAGGTAATTCTCACGTACCTGGAGGTTGCAGCACTTTTGCTGGGCCCCGGTGGGTGGAGAGCCACCGTGAGGATTGGTGTGAGGATTAGACGCCCAGGCCAGTCTCCCCTGGGCCCCCCTGCGCCTGCTGCTCCCTCCAACCGGCTCCACATCTCTTCCTGTTCTTGCTCCAGATGTCATTTCAGGACCTGCAGGCCCCATTAGCTTTTCTTTCTTTCTTCTCAGAATTTATATGATTTGGAAGAAGATGATGACTCTGTAGCTCCCATTCCTAGTAAACAGATGAAATTTGCAGCCTCCGGCAGCTTTCTCCACCACGTGGTAAGGCATATCCGTTTTTCTTGCGCTCTCCGCGTGTTTGATCAGTGGATAGGAGTGGCAGTGGAGGATGTGGCCTTTCAGTTCAGAAATGTTGCTCCCTGCGGGTCTTGAGGTTTTCAGAGCTGATACAGTCCCTGGTTTACAGATGCAGAGAGCAGGGTGTCCAGTGCTGTGCTAGCGGCCCCACGGCTGGTGGGGTGCAGAGCTGCGGCATCCGCTTGCTGTTTCCCTGCAGGGGAAATGGGAGATCCCTGAGGATGGCATCATGTTTTCCTGTGTGGCAGGACGTTCTGCATGTTCCCCTTCCCTCTGTGGTCAGCGCCTCTGGCCATGTTTTTTTTTGTTTGTTCTACAATTTTGTTTGTTTGACAGAGCCACAGAGCATAAGTGGAGGGAGTGGCAGAGGGAGAAGCAGGCTCTGCACTGAGCAGGGAACCAACAGGGGCTTGATCTCAGGACCCTGGGATCATGACCTGAGCTGAAGGCAGAGGCTTAACCATCTGGGCCCCCCAGGCGCCCCTTTAGCCGAATTCTTTTTTTTTTTTTTTTTTAAAGATTTTATTTATTTATTTGACAGAGAGAGATCACAAGTAGGCAGAGAGGCAGGGGAAGCAGGCTCCCTGCTGAGCAGAGAGTCCGATGTGGGACTTGATCCCAGGACCCTGGGATCATGACCTGAGCTGAAGGCAGAGGCTTAACCCACAAGCAACCAAGTGCCTGTTCAGCCGCATTCTTGACACCAGGTTCCCTCAGTTGGTGTTGTTAGCAGGAATAAGCTGTACTTGGCCTGTGCACTCCACCGGGTGCAGCCTGCATGCGGGCGAGCTTGCTAGACTAGGCTGCTAGGCAGATCCCACGTAGAGAAGGAATGAGAGCAGCATCTGGGACCATTAGGGTGGCCAGCAGCAGTGGGTATAGCCCATGTCAGGGACGGAAGCCTGGGGGCACCCAAGCCAAGCTTGGCCTTTGGCCTTCAGAGACCCGGAGACTCCATTTTTGCTGCTGCATTGAGAGTGTGGACCAATTTCGTGGTTGCCGCTGAAGTTCTTAGAGTGCTGTGCGAAGCTGAACCGTGCTGACTTGTTACTAGGGGCTGGGCCTTTGCACTGGTTGAACTGCTAAGGTCCGCTGCCCAGGGAGTGGTCAGCAGGCTTAGGTCCTGGCTCACCCTGCTTGGAAGAATGCAGTGTCTATGTTAACTAGGATTCCCCTTCCCTCCTGCCCAGTAAGGTGGGTGCTGTTATTAGTTCCATTTTACAGGCCCAGATCAGGGGCCAGAGAGATGAAAATATGTTCAGTATCATCCAGCGTATAAATAGTGGATCTAGGAGTCAAGCTTCTGCAGTTGGCCTCGCAGGTCGGGTGTGTCGTACTGTATTGGCCGTTGGTAATCAGAAAACAGCTTGAGGGGGCACCTGGGTGGCTCAGTGGGTTAAGCCTCTGCCTTCGGCTCAGGTCATGATCCCAGGGTCCTGGGATCGAGCCCCACGTCGGGCTCTCTGCTCAGCGGGAAGCCTGCTTCCTCCTCTCTCTGCCTGCCTCTCTGCCTACTGCCTACTTGTGATCTCTCTCTCTCTGTCAAATAAATAAATAAAATCTTTAAAAAAAATAAAAAGAAAGCAGCTTGAGAAGTGTGGGGTCCAGCACAAGGAGGACATTTTTGTTTGATTCGGAGAAGCCAGTGAATCACCCCGGCCCCGGGCTCTGCCTCTGGCGGCTGCGTCCAGCCCTTCTTCCTGAGCCTGTAGTTGGCGGCGCGGGCTTAAAGCAGCAGGGCCACCTGCCGCTTCTGCCTCATACATCTTTTTCTCAGACTCATTCCTAGCAAGGAGTTTCCTAGTTTATGTTTTCAAGGGACCACATCCCCGGTTAGGGGGAGCAGGGGAGGGAGGGAACAGTATCTGCTGGTCTGCACGACTGACTGCCAGCGTGTCCCTCACGGTCTGGAAGCCAATCGGGCCGGGGCTGCCCATGGTGCCTCTGTGTATAGAAACAGGGACCGAGAAGTTGGGAGTCTGGATCTTCTGAAGAGTGGGTTCCTCTGCCAGGCCAGCTCAGAGCTGATGGTCGGCCAGTTTTGATAGGAGCGTATCTGGGAGCAAACTTGACTCTAAGCTTTTGGCCTTGTCATTCGCTCCAAATTGCAGAATTTCATAAAATTTCCATGGTCTGGGTAGGCCTGTGGCTGCATGGAAGGGTCTCACCAGGGGCTTCCTGCACTGGAGGGAGGCTTCTGTAAGCACGTGGGCAGACTGCGTTTCTCCCCTCGCGCCCCTTCCCTGGGGGAAGTCACTGGCAGCCTTTCTTGGCTCCAGATCTCTGATGGGGTTGGGGAGCTGGGAGCCCCTCGGGGGTGAGGGTTGTCAGCTCCGTAGTGCTTCTCTCTTGTCTCCTTCTCTAGCTTCTCAGATTCCTGTCTGCCCGTTTGTCTAGGCCGGACTGAGCAGTTCCAAGTTCTCTGTGTCCAAGGCCCTCCCTCTCACCAAAGTGGTCCAGAATGACGCGTACACAGCTCCGGCCCTCCCCTCCTCTGTTCGAACAAAAGCCTTGACCAGCATGTCCCGGACACTCGTGAACAAGGAGGAGCCCCCGAAGGAGCTGCCGCCCACCGAGGTGAGGGAAAGGCGAGGAGAGGGAGCGAGTGCACCCGTTGGGAGGCAGCCTGTGCTGGGGGCGCCGCGTGGCATGCGTACCTGTCGAGCCCGCACAGCACCTCCGTGAGGTGGGCATTGCCACCTCCATTTTACAAAAGAGCAAAGCAAGCCTCAGTGAGCCCTCCCCTCGGCGTGCTTGCGGGCAGCTGGGGGAAACGGAGCTGCACACGGAGCAGCCTTTGTGTTAGAACAGAGGCCTGCCCGGAGGAGAGCTGCTGGGAGCACTGGGGAGAGAGCATCTGACTATGCAGGGCTGGTCAGAAAGGCTCTGAGGAGGAAGGGTCACCTGAGCTGGGTGGGTCGTGACACATGACTAGCGCGTCCTGAGTGTCGTGGTGGGGACGTGACTGTGACAGGCTCTCTGGGGGTCTTTCCTCTGGGCCTTCCTGGTCACTTGCCGGGCGGATGTGCCGCTGCTGAGCACACAGCCGTTGTCTGATTCTGGTCACTGTCTTGTCTGGCAGCCTGTCCTCAGCCCCTTGGAAGGCACCAAGATGACCGTCAACAATCTGCACCCTCGAGTCACTGAGGAAGACATTGTGGTGAGTACTGCGTCCCGCCGAGGCTCTAGCTCTCAAACCACGTCTGTGTCCAGGGCCCCCAAGACCACCGCCAGTTCACTAATGCCCCGAGACTCACAGGACTTCTCAGAGAGTGCTGTCAGGGCTAAGGTTTATTCCAGGATACAGAGCAAATTCAGCAAAGGGGAAGGTTCACGGTGCGGAGGCCGGGGGAATCCAGGTGCAAGTTTCTGGATTCCTCCCCGAGTGGAGTCAAACAGAATGCACTTTATTTCTCCAGCAACGAACTGTGATGCGTGAAACCAGGGAACTCAGTACAGACTCAGCGCCCAGGGTCTTTACCCGCAGCTAGTTGTGTAGGCTCGCTCTGCTCCTGCGCGCCAGCATTCCGGACTCCCAGGGCGAAAGCAGGTGTTCAGTGTAAACCATATTGTTTGCATAGATTAAGCTCAGTGAGTCACTCTTATCAGTTAGGGTGGTGGGAACCCTCCGCAATTCCAAGCTGCCCGACACCAACCAAGATTCGGCCTTGGAAGCAGGGCTTTCAAAAGCGAGCAGCTGGGCTGCCCTTGGGAACTCTGCGCTTCACAGCGTCGGCACCAGGGCTGGCGCAGGGTGCTGGGTGGGCACTGAATGGGATCCTCTAATCCTCTAGTTCACAGCCTTCTGGTTATTTTTCTGTGAGTCTTTGGAACTCGTGCCTCCTCTAGGGGTTTACATGATGATTCCAGAGTAAAAGGGATGAGGTAGATTGGGGTTATGTGGTGGTTGGCCCCCCTGGATTGCCCTGATCTGTCCTGTCCTGTCCCGCCCTTAGTCATGGGCAGAGCCTAAACCTGGCAAGGAGAGGGCCTGATGCAGCCAGGACTTCTCTTCCCGCTTCTTTTCTTTTAGGCACCAAAAAAAAACCCCACTATTAATTCGAAAGTCCAGTTGCCCTTTGAACTCTGAATTGTCAGGTCCTAGGAGGAAGCACGCGGACTCCGGGCTCTCTGCAGCGGAGTTTCAAGTGCTGTAACAGCCCGTAATGGCCACCACGTTTGACAGGGGTTTTGAGTGTGAAACACGAGTGCCGTGTGATAGCTTTGAGAAGTGAGCAGGCTCACCAGCAAATGACAAGTTAACAGAGAGTTGAAACAGATCTTCTTCCTGGTTTTAAAAGTAGTGATAGCTGCTGTTTATTGAGCATAAGTTATGTGGCAGGTACTTTGTGGGCAGGATCTTTGAAAATACGGAGTAGTGGGACCTGCCGGCGTGTGGGGGTCGCCGCCCCACGTGAATGGAGCAACAGCCGCCCTCCCTTCTTTGCCCACACGGGTGATGTTTGGAGAACAACAGTAGTGGAATTGGGATCGCACTTAGTATTCGGTTTTCTTCTCTTAGTTTTGGTATTTGACATTTTCCACTTTATCGTGAAAAAACAGATCATTTCAGAAAGCTTCAGAAAGCTTTTCTGCCCTCATGACAGCATTGAGAAGGGAGTCGCAGGCGAAGCCATGGCCTGGGTGCCGGCTGGCCTCCGCGGTCTGTCTCCACGTTGTCTTCCTTCTCTGCACCCCCCACGCCCCCTGTAAGAGGAGGCGGAGGCGTCAGGGGACATGATGGCGGTAGTGACACCTGCTTACAGAGCACTACCCTAAACGTTCCTGCATTTGAGCTTTCAGCAGCCCTGGCGAGAGGGCGAGCCCATTCCTTTTCTTTTTTTTCCCGAAGAGAAGATGTCAGTGAAGTTAGATAACTTGCAGGTTCCGTGGTGACCTGTTTACCACGGCTTCTGATGAGCCTGCACGTTCCTTTTCAGGACGGGGCCCTCAGAGAGATTCTGTAACTACTGTCTCTGTTGAGAATGTAGGTGCTGCAGCAGGAAGAAATTGGGGTGCCTTCCTGCAGGACGCAGGGATTCTAGGGCTTGTAAGCCCAGACCTGTTTGTGGCTGCCCGCTCGGCTCATCCTCTCATCTGGTCCCGTGTCGGGAGGCCTGCTGATGTCTCAGGGACACCACCTGAAAGGTGCCTCCCGACGTCCTGGGCGCTGGGCGGATTCGGCTGGAGCGCGGCCGGCCGCCGTCTCCCCCAGAGCTCTGGAGTGGGTGACTGACAGGCAGGACGGCCCTGGATTCTCTGCAACCCTGACCCTCCTGTTGTTTGCAGGAGCTTTTCTGTGTATGTGGAGCCCTCAAAAGGGCTCGCCTGGTGCATCCTGGGGTAGCAGAGGTGGTCTTCGTGAAGAAGGACGACGCCATCACCGCATACAAGAAGTACAACAACAGGTGTTTGGACGGTAAGTCGGGGGGGGGGGGGGCAGCCACCTCACCTTCCTGCCGCTCACTGCTCCCTCTCGGGCAGCAGCCTTCAGAGCGAGCCTTCCTCTGGGATGGCTGGGAGGACTCCAGCGCGCTCAGCCCTCTGGACAGAAGGTTTCCCGGGCATCAAGAAAACACAGGGCCCTGGGTTTGCCCGCAACCCTAGGACTTCGGTCCAGTGAGCATAGGAACGCCATTTCTCCGTGGATGCTTCTCTTACGAGGTCTTGCTGGGGAAGCCAGAAGTCCGAGCCTCCTCTTCCAGATGTTGGTCTGATGACTGCTAGGACACAGCTTCCTCAGACGCCGGCAGCCTTGTGTCAGCGGTTAACTCCTGGGTGAGCACTGCTCCTAGGGGCAGGCTCCTGGTTTTCCTGGGCCCACAGTCCCGTTGTTTATCTCAGGTCGGCCTGTGGAGCGAAACTGCCTGCCATGGCCCTGTTGTCCGCTGAGTACTTCTTTCTGTGTTTACCAAGTACCCTTGTGGACCAGGGACATGTGCTCAAGAGGCACACGCTGGTGGGCCACGGCGGTTGTATTTCCCTGTTGGTGAATGATGTTGGGTGTCTCTGCTTGTGCGGAGTCGCCATTTTATCTCTTGGAGAAGTGTCTTTTCGGACTCTTTAGTGGAGTTTAAATGAATTCTTTAAAAAAAAAAAAAAAAAGGATTCTTTATATATGACTTCTTCTCCTACCAGATAACTGATTTGCCAGTATTTTCTCCCATCCTGTAGGTTGTCTCCCCCTCTTCTTCCTCTGTGCATTTACAGCTCTGTACTGTTGTCTAAGCAGTGCCTTAGCTGTGTCCCATAAATTTTGGTGTACTGGGTCTTTATTTTCATTCATCTCAAAGTATTGTCTGAATTCCCTTGTGATTCTTCTTTGACCCATTCGTTACTTAGAATTGTTTTAATTTCCATGTATTTGTGACTTTGCCGGATTTCCTTCTGTCCCATGAGTGTTGAAGGAGAATCTGCATGTATTTTGCTGCTGGTAGATGTCTGGTAGGTCTAGTCAGTTTGTAATGTTACTGGAATCTTCTCTCTCCTTCTTGGTCTTCTGCCTGGTTCTGGCCGTTCCTGAAAGTGAAGGGTTACCAGCTATGATCGTCTGCTTCTTCCAGTTGTGTTTTGCTTTGTGTACTTGAGGGTCTGATGTTAGCCATATACATGTTTGTGTATGTTAGTTGTAGATAAGTTTGTCAGCGCTTTCTTTCCTGGTGCATTGACCCTTTGATCATTTCAGAATGACCTTTTTTGTCTCGGGGCACTGGGGTGGCTCAGTCAGTTAAGCCTCCGACTTTTGTTTTCAGCTCAAGTCATGATCTCAGGCCCTGGGATCAAGCTCGCTGAGCTCCAGGCTCTGTGTGGAGTCTGCTTTTTTTTTTTTTTAAGATTTTATTTATTGGGCGCCTGGGTGGCTCAGTGGGTTAAAGCCTCTGTCTTCTGCTCGGGTCATGATCCCAGGACCCTGGGATCGAGTCCCGCATCGGGCTCTCTGCTCGGCAGGGAGCCTGCTTCCTCCTCCTCTCTCTCTCTCTCTCTCTGCCTACTTGTGATCTCTGTCTGTCAAATAAATAAAAAAAAACTAAAAAAAAAAAAAAAAAAAAGATTTTATTTATTTACTTGAGAGAGAGACAGTGAGAGAGAGCATGAACGAGGAGAAGGTCAGAGGGAGAAACAGACTCCCCATGGAGCTGGGAGTCTGATGCGGGACTCGATCCCGGGACTCCAGGATCATGACCTGAGCCGAAGGCAGTCGTCCAACCAACTGAGCCACCCAGGCGTCCCTGGAGTCTGCTTTTGATTCTGACTCCCTCTCCCTCCTGCCCCTTTCTGCTCACTTGTGTGAATATTTCTAATGTGACCATTTAGGTTATTTAAAGACTTTTTCACCGTATATATGTGTGTATGTATATATATTTTTAAAGATTTTATGTACTTGAAAGAGGGAGAGAGTATGAGAGACAGAGCACGAGGTGGGGGAGGGTCAGAAGGAGCCGCAGGCCCCCCACTGAGCAGGGAGCCCGATGAGGGGCTCAGTCCCAGGACTCTGGCATCATGACCTGAGCCAGAAGCAGACGCTTAACTGATTGAGCCACCCACACCCCCCGTTTTTCACTATATTTTTTAGTTGCCACGTTAAACAGTTGCCCAAGAATTCACAGTATATGTTGTAGCTTACCAGAATCTATTTCAGATAAATATTAATTCCAGTGAGATGTTGGAAATGTTACCCTATATGGCTCTGTTCCCTCTCCCCAATTTGTGGCGCTGGGATGGCCATACGTCTCTCATAGTGTGTAGAGGAGCCGCACCGGCAGAGCCTGGGGCCGTCAGTCCTTCATGGACCAAGGAGAAGCCCGCATGTTCACTTTGCAGTTCTTTTTCCACTCAGTTTCATTGCATAAACCTTTTCCTCCACTACCTCACGAACAAACTTCGACAGAGTCACCTGCGTTCGGGCTCTCCCGTCCCGCAGCTCTGCTCTGCTGCTCGAGGGGGAAAGGGAGGTCTGTTTCCACTTTGCTGTTCGGTGCGGTCCTTGCTGAAGTTTCGTGGACCTCACACCTGCGGTTCCCCGTCGCTCATTGTGGAGCCAGAGCTGCCAGCAGCGGGGGCCCCGGTGAGGGAGGGGGACCCTTGTCCTTTTGTCCGGAGCCGAAGTCTCATCACAGAGCCTTTTCCTTTCTGGTTTCTCAGGGCAACCCATGAAGTGCAACCTTCACATGAATGGGAACGTCATCACCTCAGACCAGCCCATCCTGCTGTAAGTCCCACGGGCAGCAGGGCTGGGGCGGGTGGAGCTTTCCTCCTGGTTTACTCTGTGCGAGTCTCCTCCTGCTGCGGAGTGAACCTGCCCGCGTCCGCGCTTTGTCTCTCCTCCGCGGGCTCTGCGCCGACGGCAGCTGGGCCGTCGGGGTACGGGTCGGTGGAAGGGTGACCGTACCGCAGGGCTGCTGCACGGGCCTGCCCCTCGGGGGCTGGTGTTCTCAGCTTTAGAATTTAGAAAGGCCTGAGAAGAGAGGGGAGAGCGGGCCAGTGGCGTCTTTGTCCCACTGTGAGTTCCATCCAAGTGACTGGAAAATGCCGCCGCCTCGCCCCAGACTCTGATGGAGACAGAACCCACTGGTGGCCCTTGTTTTGTGCCTTTTTTGGAGCCTGACACGCATGAACTGTAGATTGGCAGGACATCTTTTATAGATGAGAGGACAAAACCTCAGGAAGATAGCAGATTTGCCAAGGTCGGTGGTGCAGACAGACTTAGAAATTTAGAAAGACCAGAATTTGAACTTCAGATAATGACTTGTGTGACTTGGACAAGTGTTTTAAGCTGCACTCCAGGAATAAGTTGTATTCTGGAAAATGTGGATTTTATGACCTAGTAAGTTTGGGAGCCATTAGGCTAATAAACAAGAGTGAAGTCGATTTCTTGACTTCCAGACTTCTCCAAATATGTACTAAGCTGGTGTGGGTGTCCGTCTCTGGAGGGCATACAGCATGTCCTGAAGTTAAAGCCTCAGATCCCCAGGGGCTGCAGTTCAGTTTTGTCATCTGTAAATTTAAAAATGATAGATTTGCTATAAAATGTCGTGAGATCAGGGGGTACAGAAAGCAGTGTGTTCAGCACCTAGCTTTCCTACCAGACTTAGTGTAAATGGCGGGTTCCCTCCCCATCTGAGGGAAAACTGACAAGGGTTTTGACTCTGCTCTCCGCAGACGGCTGAGCGATAGCCCCTTGGCGAAGAAGGAGAGCGAGCTGCCTCGCAGGGTGAATTCTGCCGCCTCCTCTAACCCTCCAGCCGAAGTGGACCCGGACACCATCCTGAAAGCGCTCTTCAAGTCTTCGGGGGCCTCTGTGACTACACAGCCCACAGAATTCAAAATCAAACTTTGAGCGAGGGCGTGGGGGGGTAGGGGGTGGGGGCGGGCAGCCAGAAGCAGGGGCAGAGGAGAGTGGCTGTTTCCTAAAGCAAAGCCTGTGACCAATGGGCCGTCGGACTGGAGGCCCCTGAGCGTGGGACGGGTCGCCGGGGTAGAGCGCTTCCTCACCGGACGGGACCCACTTTTCTGTGTTGTGTTCTCCCCCGCGTCCTTCTGTACGTTAACGTTTGCCGTAGTCGGTTTCTTCTCCCTCCACCTCCTCACTGAGGTAAGCCCGTGTTGCCCGGCATCCCTGTCCCTCGTCTCTGCCCCACACTGATGGATCTGGAAATGGTACCGTGAGCTGTCTGGAAGGCTTTCTGGTGGCCCCGTGGAGGGCAGGGCCGGGGCCTCTCTGAAGGACACATTTTTCTCCAGGAGGCGACGAGTTGCCTCCCCTTTCTCTTTTTTAAGCTTTCAAAGTGGAGAGTGGGAGCCCCTGCCCCCCGCAGGGCAGCCAGGTCCGCTTGAGAGCTGTGAGCTGTGCCACTCGCCTGCCTGGTCATTGTGTGTGGCCTGGGCGGGGATCAGGCCGTAGCCCTCTGGTTCTCTCTCCACGATTGGCCTGGAGAGGGCCTTGTGTCGGGGCGGGTGAGCCTGCTGCTCTGCCGGGAAGAGCATCCCCGGCCCTTGCTGTGCTGTCTCCGGTGCCTCCAGTGGCTCAGGGGCCCTTCTCCCTGCCTCCTGCCTTGTGCCTCATCCCCACTCTCCTGGGGTCTCATGGCCAGGAGGAGAGGGCCTCGTCGGCCTCCCAGTTCTCTCCTGACATGGTGCTTGCCGCACCTGGTTTGGATGCAGATGTCAGCTCTCTGCTAGGTGGTTTCTCTCTCTCTCTCTCTCTCTCTCTTTTTTTTTTTTTTTTTAAGATCCACCTCTTGTTCTTTGACACTGAGGGTCTGAGGGATTGTTTGAATGGGAGATATTGGCTTGCTCCTGGCCTCGCTTCTGGCCTCAGATTCCCACAGGACGGTAGGGATGCTGAGAGAGGCACACATCCAGCTGCCACGTAGGGGCACCGCTCCCAGTGTTGTGACCGGCCCAGCCTTCCATGACCAGAGGGGTCTTTCCCTGCGTTCCAGTGAAGGGCAGGGGGGATGCTGGGTGGTCGGGAGGGTGTAGGGAGACCAGAGCAGCCCTTCCAGGTGTGTGCACCTGGACAGCGGGGCTCCACGGGCCTCCTCCATCTCCTGCTGCTTTGTGGGGACCACAGAGGGAATGGGGCGGCAGAGCCGGAGCGAGTTGGGCAGCAGCTGCAGAATCTATAGCAAGCAAGCGCTGCGAAAGGCACGCGCCTAGGAAGCAGAGGGGACCTGAGACACTAAAAGCTCTCCGTGGCCTGCTTGGGAACAGCCCAGTGAAGAAAAATCTGGAAACTCCTGTTTCCAGAGTTCTGTCTGTAAGTGGGAAGGAGGACCTAGGCTCTGAACAGCACTCCGTCCTCCCGCTCTAAGGCTGCTCAGGCCTTGGGAGTCCATGGAAAGTACCTGATGGTGCTTCACCCTCTGGTCCAGAGAGAATGCTACTTTTGTCCCCATGTTCCCTTTTCCCCTTTTGAGCGGGTGCAAACTTCGTTCTCAGCAGCTGGAAGACATTCCTCCTCCACTTTCCCCTTCCTGATCCTTGAGAGCGCCTACAAGGCCGTGGGACCAGGTTTCTCAGGTCCTGGGGACAGTTGGATCACTGCTTGGACTCGGCTTCAAGTAGGGATGGTAAATATCCTGCCTGCATGGCATTACCCCCCTCCCCTTCTGCCCCACCCCCCAGTCCCGTGCCAGGCTGCCCTGGCTGTCACAGAGTTGATGTCGTCCAGCTGCAGCGTCCTGGCCCTCTGGACCCTGTCCTGGGTAGCTGTGTGGTTCACGGCCGGGCGGAGCTCGCTTGCCTCCCCTGCTCTACGGGTGTCGTCATGGGAAATGGAAGAGACGGTGGTGGGCCAGTCCTTGTGTCCCCCTCCACCTGCCGCCCCTCCACATTCCTTGTGTGTATCTCTTGTTCAAAAGGAGAGGAAGAGACATTAAGGGATGGAGGAGACTCTATGTTACTTACCCATTTCTGAATAAATATTTGTTATTCCTACCTTTGAGCTGTTCTTTCTTTAAGGATTCTAAGTGGCCTTGGGGGACTTGGCACTAGAAAACAGGAGTTTGCCTCTGCTTTCCTACTCACCAGCTACGATCCTGGGGCCGTTCCTCCCAGGACTTGCTGAACCCGTCTCCATCATGGAGGGTGTGAGTATTAGCAACCGTGAAGCATGGTCAGCTCCGACACAGAATTAGGTCTGTTCATAGGGAACAGGAGAGCCTGCCTTTTGCCTTGGTTTGAAGACCTCAGATGCGTGGGTGAAATTTCTCTTAGCTCAATTAAGCATTAGAAAAAAATAAATTTTTTTAAAGAGTTCATTTATTCATTTGACAGAGATCACAAGAAGAGAGAGAGGAGGAAGCAGGATCCCCGCAGAGCAGAGAGTCCGATGCGGGGCTTGATCCCAGGACCCTGAGATCATGACTTGAGCCAAAGGCAGAGGCTTTAACCCGCTGAGCCACCCGGGCACCCCTAGAAAAAAATTTGTTGATTGGTTTTGTGTGTGTGGTAAAACACACATGAAATTTACCATCTTTGTACATTCCGGTGGCATTACATACGGTCCTGGTGTGCAACCCACCACCAGCCATCCCTAGAACCCTTCATCTTGTAGAACTGAAACACTATTTCCGCTCAACAGTAACTGCCATTTTACCCTCCTCCAGACCCTGGCAACCAGCATTATATGTTCTAAGATTTTGATGACTCATTCAAGATTTGTACAGCATTTGTGTTTCTTTGGCTTGCTTCATTCAGCATCATGTCCTCAAGCTTTTTCCATGTAGCATATATGAGAATTTTTATTTATTTTTTTTTTTTTTAAGATTTTATTTATTTATTTGACAGGGAGAGCACAAGCAGGAAGAGTGGCAGGCAGAGGGAGAGGGAGAAGCAGGCTGCCTGAAGAGCAAGGAACCTGATGCAGGACTTGATCCTGGCACCCTGGGATCATGACCTGAGCCAAAGGCTTCATGACTAAGCCACCCAGGCATCCCATGAGAATTTTTTTTTTTTAAAGATTTTATTTATTTATTTGACAGAGATCACAGGCAGGCAGAGAGAGAGAGAGAGAGGAGGAAGCAGGCTCCCTGCTGAGCAGAGAGCCAGATGCGGGACTCGATCCCAGGACCCTGAGATCATGACCTGAGCCGAAGGCAGCGGCTTAACCCACTGAGCCACCCAGGCGCCCATCCCATGAGAATTTTTAAAGTTGAACACTATGTTGTATGTGTCTGTATACCACATTTTGCTTATTTATCTGTGGCAGTTGGATCGTTTCCATGTTTTAGCTGTTGTGAATAATGCTGATGTGAACACGGCTGTATAGATCTCTTTCTAAGATCCTGCTTTCAGGGGCGCCTGGGTGGCTCAGTGGGTTAAAGCCTCTGCCTTCAGCTCAGGTCATGGTCCCAGGGTCCTGGGATCAAGCCCCATGTCGGGCTCTCTGCTCAGCGGGGAGCCTGCTTCCTCCTCTCTCTCTCTCTGCCTGCCTCTCCCCCCCTACTTGAGATCTCTGTCTGTCAAATAAATAAATAAAATCTTAAAAAAAAAAAAAAAAAAACCTGCTTTCAGGGGCACCAGGATGGCTCCGTCGGTTAAGCATCCCACTCTTGATTTCAGCTGAGGTTGTGCTCTCAGAGTTGTGAGATCAAGCCCAACATCAAGTTCCACGCTGGGCATGGAGCCCGTTGAAGATCTGCACCCCCCCCCACCACCTCTACCTCTCTCTCTAAAAAAGAAGGACCTTGCTTTCGATTTTTGGGGATCCATACCCAGAAGTGGAACTGCTAAATCCTATGGCAATTCGATTATTAATTTGAGGAGTTGCTATCCAGTCTGCACAGTGGCTGTACCATTTTATATCTTCATATTGGTTTTATTGTGGTGTAAGTGGAACAGCCCCTCTCACGGGAAAGTAGAATGGAAGTATCTCATCCCTGTCCTTTCCACTAAATGGAGCCCTGGAGACTTTATAGAAAACAAACATAAGCCTGAAAGGTGGAGAGAAAGACTAACTGAGGACCTTGGGACCCAAGGAATCAACTGGCACTGTTTTTTCCTTCACATCTCAAAACAGTTCTGAAAAAGCAGACAACCCCCCCCCCCCCCAAAAAATAAGCTTCACAAGACTACAGCCTCACCCCAGAAGAAACCACCCTGACGCTACCAACAGAAGCCAACTTGGGATCTTAAGCTTCCAGCCTCACTAGGCTGTACTGGGGGCACCTCCAAATTCCCGTTGGGGCGGTACAGAGAAGGCCTGGCGAGGCGCTGGAACTTGAAATTGGTGTTGGTGGAGGCCCTGTGAGGAGAAATGAGGCCCCTTGACCCCTCCCAACCAGGGTGTTCTAAGTAGAAGTGGAACAGGATGATGGAACTGACCCCTGCAAGGCAGTAACTAGGAGGCACTCCCCACCCCTGGGTGTCAGACACCAATCAAGGAACCTGAGCTCCAGCCACATGGGGCATTGATTAAGTGGTGCCTTTCCATCCGCCTCAGAGGAGGTGTTCGTGCTGTAACAGAAAATCTAAAGATAACAGTGTTTGTGACGACCCCAAATGTCCATGTTTCAGTCAAAAATAGACTGAAGAGGCCAGGGAAACAGAAAAGGAGTAGGGAGACAACACTGAGATAAAAGATGTTAGAATTACCTGCCAAGGATTTAAAAGCAGCCATCATAAAAGTGTAACAAAAAATTAACACACTTGCAACAAGTGAAAAAAATACAAAGTCTCAGCAAAGAATATAAAGAATTATTTAGAGCTGAAAAACGCAATTACCAAAAAAGCAAGGAAGAATCCTTGAAGGTAAAGCAATAGAAATTAACAAATTGAACAGAAAGGAAATTTAAAAAAAGAAAAAAAAGGACCTCAGGGACCTATGACAAAAAAACTAAAATTAAAAAATCATCAGAGTACTAGAAGGAGAGAAAAAAAATGAGGCTGAAATAGTTGAAGTAATAGCCATATACTTCCCAGAAATGGTGAAAGATCTAAACCTATAGATTCAAGAGGCTCTAAGAATCCCAAACAAATCCGAAGAAACTAACACCAAGACACGTCACAGCCAAACTTAAGAAAACTAGACAAACATTTTAAAAGCAAAAGAAGGGCGCCTGGGTGGCTCAGTGGATTAAAGCCTCTGCCTTCGGCTCAGGTCATGATCCCAGGGTCATGGGATGGAGCTCCACATGGGGCTCTCTGCTCAGCAGGGAGCCTGCCTCTGCCTACTTGTGATCGCTGTCTGTCAAATAAAATAAAATAGTTAAAAAAATAATAAAAGCAAAAGAAAAAGTGACATCTTTTAAGGGAAAAGCAATATGACAGGTCCCTCATCAGAAACCAAGAGGCCAAAAGGAAGTGGCACACTTTTAACATAAGGTTGGGTGAGAATTCTACATCCAGCAAAAAATATCTTTCAGGGATCAAGATTATTTCAGACAGTGGGTCTGTGGGTCAGTGGGTAAAGCCTCTGCCTTCGGCTCTGGTCATGATCCCAGGGTCCTGGGATCAAGCCCCACGTCGGGCTCTCTGCTCAGCGGGGAGCCTGCTTCCTCCTCTCTCTCTCTCTGCCTGCCTCTCCCCCTACTTGTGATCTCTATCTGTCAAATAAATAAAATCTTAAATAAAAGATTTTTTTTAAAGATTTTATTTATTTATTTGACAGAGATCACAAGTAGGCAGAGAGGCAGGCAGATAGGAGGAAGCAGGCTCCCCGCAGAGCAGAGAGCCCGATGTGGGGCTCGATCCCAGGACCCTGAGATCATGACCTGAGCCGAAGGCAGCAGCGTAACCCACTGAGCCACCCAGGCGCCCCTTAAATAAAAGATTTTTTTAAGGGACGCCTGGGTGGCTCAGTTGGCTAAGCAGCTGCCTTCAGCTCGGGTCATGATCCCAGTGTCCTGGGATCGAGTCCCACGTCGGGCTCCTTGCTCGGCAGGGAGCCTGCTTCTCCCTCTGCCTCTGCCTGCCATTCTGTCTGCCTGTGCTCGTTCTCTCCCTCTCTCTCTCTGATAAATAAATAAAATCTTTAAAAAAAAAAAAAATAAAAGATTTTTTTAAAAGATTATTTCAGACATTCTCAGATAAAAGAAAATTAGAAATGCGTTGTCTGAAATAAAGGCTAAAAAAGCTCCCTAACCCTGAAGGAAAAAATAAAAGAAGGAAACTGTGTATCAGAAAGGAAGGTAAGACAGTAGAAATAGGGGTGCCTGGGTGGCTCAGTGAGTTAAAGCCTCTGCCTTTGGCTCAGGTCATGATCCTGAGGTCTAAGATTGGGCCCCGTGTCTGGCTCTCTGCTCGGTGGGGGACCTGCTGTCCCCTCTCTGCCTGCCTCTCTGCCTACTTGTGATCTCTGTCAAATAAATAAATAATTTTTTTTTTTAAAGTAAAACTATAGGTAAAATACTTCTCTTGAATTTTCTAAATTGTTAATGGTTGAAACCAAAATTATAACACTGATGTGGTTCTCAATGTACATAGAAGAAATATTTAAAACAATTACTTTATAAATAGGAGAGGACAAAGGGAAATAGAGGGAAGTTTTCTACATTTCACCCAAACTGGTAGATATCAGCAGGGCTGTACGGTAGTAACAAGTATATATGATGAGACTCTTAGAGCAATCACTAAAAAAGATAACACAACCCGAAACACTACAGAAAAATAAAAATGAATCTGAAAAAAAAAATGTTCAGGTAACTCACAGGATGGCAGAAAAAAAATTTTTTTTTTAAAAGATTCATTTATTTGACAGATCACAAGTAGGCAGAGAGAGGGAAGCAGGCTCCCCGTTGAGCAGAGAGCCCAATGCGGGGCTGGATCCCAGGACCCCGGGACCATGACCTGAGCCAATGGCAGAGGCTTAACCCACTGAGCCACCCAGGCACTCCGGAAAAAACAAAATTAATAAAATGTGAGATTAAACTATATCACTAAGATCACTGTATCAAATATAAATGGTCTATATATACATCCACTGAAAGATTGGCAAAGTGAGTGAAAAAACATGCCCTTACATGCTCTCTGCAAGAGACACATCAAATATGACAATAGAAGGCTGAAAGCAAAATGATTGAAAAAAATATATATCATGCCAACAATCCCCCCAAAGTAGCTATGTTAGTATCGGATATATTAGACTTCAGAGCAAAGAAAGTTACCAGAGATAGAGGAACATTGTATAATGGAAAAAAAAAAAAAGGTTGATCCACCAAGAAGATAGAATCCTAAATATATATTGCCAAGTAACAGAGCTACAAATCATGTGATGCAAAACCTGATAGAATTGGAATAGCAAATCCACACTTAACGCTCGAAGACTTCAACATCCCTTGCAACAATAGGTAGAACTAGACAGAACATCAAGGATGTAGAACTTACCACCACCAACCAACAGGATGCAATCAACAAAAAATTCCACCCAACAACAGAAGACACATTCTTTTCAAATACCATGGGACATGCTTTTACCACTTGTGTTCAACAGTGAATTGGAGGCTCTAGCCAAGGGGTTTCGGTTTGGGAAGGAGTCAGGGAGTTGCAGAGAAAAGCATGCAGATTGGAAAGAAAAAAGTAAAATTATTTCTATTTGTAGATGACATGGTCTTTATACAGAAAATGCTAAGGAATCCACTGAAAGACTACCAGAACTAACGTACACAGCACAATTGCAGAATGCAAGGTCAATCGATACAATGAGTAATCTAAAAGTCATATTAGAAAACAATTCTGAAACTCAGCATAGAGTCAAACAATAAAATAGGATAAAATTAATACTTAAGTGTACTTAAAATAAGCGTAAAACTTATATCCTGAAAACTACAAAACATTGTTGAAAGAATTTAAAGGGGTCCTGCGTAGCCAAAACCATCTTGAAAAAGAAGAGAGTTGAAGAACTCACACTTCCAGATTTCAAAACTTAAGTAAAACGCTACAGTAATCAAGACAGTGTGATACTGGCATAAGGACAGACATACAGACCAGTGGAATAGAAGGGAGAGTCCAAAACTAAAGCCTCGTGTATCTGGTCCATTAATTTTCAGCAAAGGTACCAAGACAATTAATTCAGTGGGGGAAAGAATAGTCTAACAAATGGTGCAGACAACTAGATACCCTCAAAAAGTAAATTTAACTTCAAAAATTTAAAAACTTTTGTATCTTTAAGAAAGTGAAAGGACAACCCACAGATTAGGAGAGAGTTTGGGAAATCACGTATTTGATGAGGGAATGGCACCCAGGAAAGATGAAGAACTCTTACAGCGCAACAATAAAAGTAAAAATAACCCAACAGAACATGAGCAGACTCTGAGTCAACATTTCTCAAAAAACAAAAGCCCACACGAATGGCCAATGAGCACATGAAAAGATGCTCAGCATCACTCATGATCAGGGAAATGCAAATCAAAACCCAAGCAAGGAGCTATCACTATATGATCATTAGGATGGCTATAGCCAAAATATTAGATATAAATAATGGTGAGGATGTGGACAATTTTAGACCCTCAAACTTTACTGGTGAGACATTAAAATGATGCAGCCACTTTGGAAAACAGGCAGTTCTCAAAAAGTGAAACACAGTTACTATAATGATCAAGAAATTCTCCTAGAGGGGCACCTGGGTGGCTCAGTGGGTTAAAGCCTCTGCCTTTGGCTCAGGTTATGATCTCAGGGTCCTGGGATCGAGTCCCACCTGGGCTCTCTGCTCAGCAGTGAGCCTGCTTCCTCCTCTCTCTCTGCCTGCCTCTCTGCCTACTTGTGATCTCTGTCAAATAAATACATAAAATCTTAAAAAAAAATTCTCCTAGATATGTATCTGAGAGATCAAAACATGTCTGCCCAAAAGTTGTAGACAATATTTATAGCAACGTTATTCACAATAGCCAAAAGTGGAAACAACCTAAATGTCTACAGACATGGATAAGCAAAATGTGATCTGTACCTAAGTGAAATATTACTCAGCTCTAAAAAGGAAGGAAATTCTGAGACCTGCTGCTACGTGGATTAACACGAACACACGCAAAGTGGAATAAGCCAGACACAGGACACATATTGTATGATTGCATTGTATGCGGTATCTAGAGGAGTCAGATTCACAGGAACGAAGTAAAACGGTGGTTACCAGGGGCTGGGGGAAGGGGAAACAAGTACAGAGTTTCAGCTCGGGAGGATGAAACATTCTGGAGATGGGCAAGGAGGTTGGTCGCAGAATACTGAGAAAACACGTAATGCCACTGAATTGTGCACTCAGAAATGGCTGGAATGGTCAGCTTCAGTGAGGTCTTCGCTGCTATTTGCGCACTGGAAGACTGGAAGGCTGAGTTCCCTCCACGCCGACAGGTACCCACACATCCGCCGGCTGACGACTCAGAGCAAACGAAGCCTGTGCGGTGAAGGTACCCGGGCGCGGGGGCGGGGCTGGAACCGAGAAGGCGGGCCCCACGCCGCCCCGCCGTCGTCATGGAAACGCGCACGCTCCCAGCGCCGACTGCAACTCCCAGCGGCCCCCGCGGCTTCCGGCTGGCAAGATGGTGGCGCGCAGGAGGAAACGTGGGTCGCGGGACCCGGAGCAGGGGATTCCGAGCCCGCCGGGTTACTCAGGTGAGGGGCCGCGGGGTCGGGGCGGTCAGGCTTCCCCGGGAGGCGGCTCGGGCGGCGGCGCTGGCTCGGGGACCCCCGCGCGATTGGGTATGAGGCCTGGTGGCCCGGAAGCCCCCAAGACGCCCTGCTCGCGTCTGGCGGCACTTTTCCGGGACGAGCCCATTTTGGCCACCGCTTCCCTTGGGGAAACCCGTCTCTGTCCACACTCTAACCCCGGACGAGGGAGCCCACCCGCTTCTTATCACCTCTGGCACCCCTCGTCTGGCCCGTATCGCCCCTAACCCGGCTGTGCCTTCCCAACTGGCTCTCCTGCCCTTGCTTTCTGTTCGCCCGGGTGCCGGAATGTGCTTTCCAAAGTCAGATTTAAATCAGATTTTGCCTCACAGCCTGCCTGTATAGCCCCATACCCACTGAATTCCCTCCCGAGGCTTGACAAGTTAGCACCTAAAACGAAAGCCAAACTTACTGACTTGTGTGGCCCCACATGTTCTGCCTCAGCCGCCCTGGAGCGCTCTCTGTTCCTCTGGAGCAACAAGCTCTTTACACCCTCAGGGTTTTTGCACTTGAGGTGCCCTTTTCACACAGCTGTGCCTTATGACTTTGATACTGCTTCCTCAAAGAGGCCCTTCAGATACCGATCTAAAGACCCCCACCATGCAACCACCCCCAGTTTCCCCCTTTCTTTCATATTTGATAGGAACTTGTTATGTGCTGCCTTGTTCATTGTCTTGTGCTACTCTTGTGGGAACTTCCTGAGCACAGGTGCTGCAGCGGTATCCCCACGGTGCTCTGAAGGAGGCCGGGAGAAACAGAAAAGAGCCCCTAGCATTACGGGAATGTCAGACATTATCCCCAAATGATTACGCAGATAGAGGCTTAGAGACATGGAGAGACATTGTCAAGGCACAGAGCAGGTGGCTCTGACTTGGCATGTAAGGCTCTCAGAGGAAGTAGAGTTAAACCTGAAGAGTGGGTGGAAGGAAGAAGGTTGGTGTTTCAGGTAAAGGAAACATGTGAGCTTGAGTGAGGCCTGGACTTACTGGAGGGATAGAGAGAAGGCAGAGGGGCAGGCCCACACAGTGGTGGGGGGCAGACTCTGCAAAAGGATGTGAAAGGTGGGCAGGGTCTGGCAAGGCCTCCAGCCGATGTCAGGATTTTGGTGTTGACCTCAAGAGCAGTGGGGTTTGGGCTGCCGTCTCACTGTGCTCCCACCTGTCGTAATTGCCCGTTTACATTCTCTCCCCCACCTGCTTGGGCGTCCCTCCTAGGCAGGTTCTCTGTTCCTTCAGTCTCGCAGCCTGCACAGTACTCCGCACAGGCCTTGCCTAGGGGAAGGGCTCAGTGATGGAACGGACAGACAGATGGCCAGAAAGGGACAGCCTGAGCTTGATGTTCACGCTGTCCCTCCCTGCCCCCATTTCCTGTCCAGCCATCCCGATCAAGTTCTCAGAAAAGCAGCAGGCTTCTCACTACCTCTATGTGAGAGAGCACAGAGTTCGAGAAGGCACCAAGTCTTCCTGGCCTCAGAAGCGGACGCTTTTTGTCCTCAATGTGCCCCCATACTGCACAGAGGTGAGCGGGTGTCGGGGAGGGAACCTCTAGGGCGGGCCAGGAGCTACGGGTAGGGTTGGGTTTCCGCTGGCCTCCTTCCGCTGGTCCTTGCTGGTTAGGTGGAAGCATCCAACTGAAGCCCCAAGGGAGGGGATCTAGAAGGCTGCTGCGTCTGTCTCTTGTGAAAGGAAATAGCTTATTATTATTATTTATTTTTTTTTTTTAAAGATTTTATTTACTCATTTTTTTTTTTTTAAGATTTTTTAATTTTTTATTTATTTGACAGACAGAGACCACAAGTAGGCAGGGAGGCAGGCAGAGAGGAGGAAGCAGACTCCCTGCCGAGCAGAGAGCCCGATGCGGGGCTCGATCCCAGGACACTGGGATCATGACCTGAGCCGAAGGCAGAGGCCTCAACCCACTGAGCCACCCAGGCGCCCCTTATTTACTCATTTGACAGAGATCACAAGCAGGCATAGAGGCAGGCAGAGAAAGGAGGAGGAAGCAGGCTCCCTGCAGAGCAGAGAGCCCGATGTGGGGCTCGATCCCAGGACCCTGGGATCATGACCTGAGCCGAAGACAGAGGCTTTAACTCACTGAGCCACCCAGGTACCCCGGAAATGTCTTTTTAAAGATAGATTTATTTTTTTATTTGAGAGAGAGAGAGAGAAATAGCATGAGCACGCACAAGGTGGGGGGCAGAGGCTGAGAGGGAGAATCTCAAGTAGCCTCCACACCCAGCACAGAGCCAGACACAGGGTTTGATCCCATGACCTGAGCCGAAAGCAAGCATCAGACACTTAACCGATTAAGCCACCCAGGCACCTTGGAAATGATTACTTATTTATTTGCTTATTTATTTTTAATTTTAATTTAATATTAATTTTTTTGGAAATGTTTTTTTAAGCTGTGCTTTGAAAAGTAAAGTTCTGGGGCCCCTGGGTGGCTCAGTCGGTTAAGATCTGCCTCTGGGACTGGTTCCCACATCAGGCTCCCTGCTCAGTAGGGGGCCCTCTTCACCCTTCCCTCTCCCTCTGCCTGCCACTCCCCCTCTTTGTGCGCTCTCTCTCTCTCAAATAAAATCTTTAAAAAATAAAAAAAATATAAAGTGCAGTTCTAAGAAGCTCAAAGCTTTTTATTATTTCCCAGAATTCTTTGAATTACATGTTTTCTCTGAATTTAAAAGTGATACATCTCCATAGGTAAAAATAGAAGATACAGGGCGCCTGGGTGGCTCAGTCGTTAAGCGTCTGCCTTCAGCTCAGGTCATGATCCCAGGGTTTTGGGATCGAGCCCCACATCAAGCTCCCTGCTCGGTGGGGAGCCTATTTCTCCCTCTCCCTCTCCCTCTCCCCTGCTTTGTTTCCTCTCTCGCTGTCGAATAAATAAGTATTATTATTATTTTTTTTAAATAGAAGATAAGCTTATCCTCTAAATCTGTCCAGGCATTAATGTATTTTCACAAAAATGGTTGTTTTGCTGGGGTGCCTGGGTGCTCAGTGGGTTAAGCCACTGCCTTCGGCTCAGGTCATGATCCCCAGGGTCCTGGGATCAAGTCCCACATCGGGCTCTCTGCTCGGCAGGGAGCCTGCTTCTTCCTCTCTGTCTTTCAGCTTGCCTCTCTGCCTACTTGTGATCTCTGTCAAATAAATAAATAAAATCTTAAAAAAAAAAAATTTAAAAAAATGGTTGTTTTGCATTACATAAAGTCACAGAACAGAAACTAAGGGTGTTGCTGGGTTTTAGATGAGTTGTTTTTCAAAAAAGGAGTATTAATTTCTAAAGGTATGTTTATTTTAGGGAGAGTGAGTGGGGGCAGGACAGAGGCAGAGGGAGAGAATCCTCAAGATAGGAGCTAATTTCAAAAAACACTTTTCTGCAGTCAGAGAAAAGCAGAAGAGAGGCTGTCATGTTTTACGTTTCCTGAAGCGTGGTGTGTGTGCAGAGAAAGGCCTGGCCACAGGGTATAGCTCGCTGCGTTTCACAGACTGAACAGGCCTGCATACTCAGCCCCCAGAACCAGAACATGACCCGAGCCCAAGAAATCCTTCCACGGCCCTCCCCTCCCAAGGATCACCGCCAGCCTAAGTCCCAAAAACACAGAGTTGACTCCAGGTTTAAATGGCTGCTGCAGGGAGGAAAACTTAGTTGTTTGGCTCCTGAAATCCAGAATCCTCTGCATAACCCCGGAAACATCCACGCCTAGTCTCCTGATAGAACCTAATCCTCCTCCAGGGATCGTTCACCCAGAGAAAGGGGCAGCGACGGACGACTGACCTTTCAAAGCGAGAAATCCCTTTCCAGGGACCAAGCAAATAACCTGGGCACATGTTTCAAGCAGTTTCCTGTCATAAAGTCAAAAAGTTTATACCTGAATTCTGTCTCACGCCGTGTCTGGTCCCTCCCATGTCCCATGGCCAGTGGAGGTGTGGGTTTTTCTACTCAACAGTTTTGAACTTGGAAATTCACAGGCTCGCGGGCTCGGGCTGTGGGAGGGCAGGACGGTGACGGTACAGAGGAGGATGTGGCTGGCTCTCGGCTCGTGTGTGTGCCCTGCGGGTGGGCAGACACGGGCTCCGAGACCTTTGGGGGCCCTGGTCCCCTGGCGGTGCCACCCTGGGCAGAGGGAGGCTCCCCGAGGCCCCGCAGCCCCTCACGCTGTGCTTTCTGCGGCAGGAGTGCCTGTCCCGCCTCTTCTCCCCCTGCGGCCCCGTCCAGTCCGTGCAGTTACAGGAGAAGCCAGACCTCGCTGACAGCGCAGAGGAGCCAAAGTCCAAGTTTTTTCACCCCACGCCCGTTCCGGTAAGCGTCCAAGTGCTGCCATCTGCTCACCTGGGGGCGCAGGGGGCGGCCAGGGTGGCACTGGTAGGCCAGTCCCTGCCACATGTGGCCGAGGACGCTGGCCATTAAGCAGCGCCTCTGCTCCTTTCCCTGGATCTGTCACGTCCTTTAGCTTCTTGTCCGGCTCTCTCCATTGTCCTGGGTGGGAGCTCAGAGACCATCTTGCTCGCTGCCCCGAAGGACCTCCCGGAGCTCTCCTCCTGCTCCCCAGCCGAAGTCCCTTCTTCCTGAGGCCCCCCGGCCTGGCCTCCTCTCCCCGTCCTGAGCCCACACCTCCCCCTGGCGTGGCGCGGTCTGACCTAGTGCGTGCTCTGTCCGCTCCCAGGACACGGCGAGCTGGTTTGTGTCACTGTGTCCCTCCCATGACCAGAAGGGAAGTCCCGAGTGTCTCACCTCACCTGGGTTGCTTCTAGCAGGAGTTGGAAAACCAGGAGCGTGGCTGTCCCTCCCCAGGATAACAGAGAACTTTCTGGTTATCTCCCTGGTTCAGGAACATACGAGCATGTGTCCCCTAGCCCAGCGAGGAGTCTGGGAGCCCTGGGAGCCAGTTGCTGGGACGGTGGGACGGGTGCTGGCCTTCTGACACCTCTCCTTCCCCCAGGGCTTCCAGGTGGCCTACGTGGTGTTCCAGAAGGCAGGCGGGGTGTCTGCTGCCTTAGTCCTCAAGGGCCCTTTACTGGCCTCGACAGAGAGTCACCCTGTGAAGAGCGGCATTCACAGTCCGTACCACGGCAGCATCGCGCCCCCACCCCCCTTCCTGGGCCCTGGGTTGGCGGGGGGAGCACTGTGGGCAGTGCCTGCTGTGTCCACGCACCCCCAGAGCGGCAGTCAGGGCGGGCGGAGGGGAGGGCCCAGCTTGCTGCCCCTAGAACCTTCCTTGGGCCGCAAGTCTCCATCCTGGTGGCCTGCGTGAGAAGATCCTGCCTGGCTGGGCACTCAGGGCCCTGAGGATTAGGCCTGAGGAGGTCCCGTTTCCCTGCCCCCTTTCTCCTCAGAGTGGATCAGTGGCTACGCAGACTCGGTGCCAGACCCTGAGGCCTTGAGGGCCGAAGTGGACACGTTCATGGAGATGTATGACAAGAGAATAGCTGAGGTGGGGCTTCCATGCGGACGGGATCACAGGTGTTGGGTCGCTCTGGAGGGGGGTGAGGGTTGGCTCCCTGTCCTGGTCACTGTGTAGAGTTCGGGCTCCCTTTTTCCCTGTGAGTCCTGTGTCCCCTACCTGGGTGACTCCTGGTCTGGTCTCTAAGTGGCCTGTGGGAAACAGTCTGAGGGACGAGGAGGCAGTGTCAGTACCGCTGTGCCCCCTGCTCCCCCAATACTTAGCTCCTGGGAGGGAGAGGGCGCGGCAGGTGGCGGTGGGTGCGGGGAGGTGGCAAGAAGGTTCTGGGCGCCGGAGAGAGGGCTTCGAAGGTGGGGGGGCACCCCAGGCTGCAGGGCGGGTCCCGGGGTCCGCCGGGCACAGCGTCCTCTCCTTGCAGGAGGAGGCCAAGGCCATGGAGGAGGAAGGGGCTCCGGACGAGGAGGGCTGGGTGAAGGTGACCCGTCGGGGCCGGCGGCCCGTGCTGCCGCGGACGGAGGCGGCCAGCCTGCGGGTGCTGGACAGGGAGAGGCGGAAGCGCGCCCGCAAGGAGCTGCTCAACTTTTACGCCTGGCAGCACCGAGAGACCAAGATGGAGCGTAAGGGAGGGGCCCAGAGTGTCGTGCTTCAGCCCCGTCCGGAGCGCAGGGCTCCCACGGGCGGCACTGGGACGTGGGTGTGGAGTGGCGGCCGGGGGGGGGGGGGTTCCTGGACACAGGCGTCCCAACGGGCTCTGGAATCAGGGTCCCAACCTGCAGCATCCCCTGCGGCGGTGCCCCTGTTGCTCCCTGTGACAACTGTGGGGGCCCTGGGTTGTTGAGACGCTCGGGACACACCCGGGACGTCAGACCACCCCGAGCAGTTGGCGCTGGAACCTGTCCGGCTGCAGCAGGGGCGGCCGGGTCACAGAGGGCGGATCTTAGGGAGCCGCCGCTGCTGTGTGAGTGTGTGTGCGTGTGACGGTGTGTGTGACAGTGTGTGTGACAGTGTGTGTGAGTGACTACAGGGCGGGCGCCCTCGCACGGAGCGTGTCGACACGAGTGCCCACTCGCCCCTGGCTCACTCCTGCTCCTGATGGCGCGGAGCGTGTGCCGCAGGCCATTCCTTGTTTGCGGGGTGGCTTCCCCGTGGGCAGAGGGTGCTGGCCCTGGCCTTGGCAGGGGGACAGGCTCAGCAGTGGATGGTGACCTGCCACCCAGGCCCGTCACTCTCTTGCCTGTCTTGCTGCTGCTTCCTACTCTGGCGTCTCTCTTTGGACACCGTAGCTCCTGCTCGTCTCTGTAGAACTGCCGACAGCACGTCTACATCGGCTCTCCCTCTGGGCCTACCCCTCTGTATTCCTGACTTGGTCACCTGGTGACCGGAGCCGCCATCCGAATTTTGCAGCGTTCCGAGGCCCAAGTCCCTTTACTCCCTGACGTTCTCCCCAGTCTGGCTGCTGCAGTGGGGAAGGGGAGGACAGGTGCCCCTGGGGGGGCTCCCCATACCCGCCTGCCTTCACCCCGGATGTGGGGGGGGGTGGTAAGGGAGCGGGCATCTTGCTTTCGCTGCGCTCGCTCTTCTGCTGAGTCCTCCCGGAAAGCTCAGGCGTGTGGCCACCCTGGCTCCCGCACCCTGCCCTCGGGGCCTGCAGGCTCGTCTCCCTGCAGCGTCTGGACAGTATCAGAGAGGAGGGCGGAGGGGGGCAGTCCCCACAGGGTACCCTGACCCTTTTCCCATCCCCTTCCCCAGATCTAGCCCAGTTGCGGAAGAAGTTCGAGGAGGACAAGCAGAGGATCGAGCTGATGCGGGCACAGCGCAAGTTCCGACCCTACTGAGCTGAGCTGGTCCCGGGGCCCCACGGAGAGGGGCAGTGAGCTGTGGCGGTGTGTGGCCAGGGAGGACGGGAAGGCCTGGAACACTCGTCCCAGCCTGCGCAGGCCCAGGGGCTGCCACATCAAACCACCCCCCTCCCCGCCCCCGCCAGATCTGAGCACACAGGGACAGGACCCTCCCCCTGGTTCTGAGGCCGCAGCGGGGGGGGGGGTGGGGGGTGGGGGGGGGTGGGGGTGGGGGGGCAGTGCTGGTGAGGCCTGCCTGGCGGAGGGGGGCCCACAGGCCGCAGGGAGCCACTAGCCCAGGCCATGGCTGCTTCCTTCTCCTGGTTTGTCTGTTCCCAGTCTGCCCCAGGCCTTTGGTCTCCCGAGTGTCCACTGTATTCTCCCTTCCCCTCCGTGGAAGAGCCCCCACGCAGACAGGACAGCCTCAGAAGCACACAAGAACGTTTTATTTTTCGTCTGGCTGGGCGGCTACCTGGCTGTTCCTTCCCCTCCCCCGCTACCCACAGACCGCCAGCCACAGAACAGTGCCCCCAGATCCAAACAGGGTCTCCCCCTTGAAGTCACAGATGTTGAAAGAATCTTGCCCCGTGTCCCCCCAAACTCCCCAGGATTCTCCACCTCGTTCAAAACCAGTGAGGCCAGTCCCCACCACACCGCCCTGGCTGGAGGGCCTGGAACTAGGAATCCAGGTGGTGAGTGGTGGGCATCGGGTCTCCAAAGGCCTGGGCCCGGGCTACATACGGTGTGGTATCGTCTCCTTGCTCTGCAGAAAGGCACTGATGATACCAGCCACGGTCTCGGGTTGGTTCAAGTGGACGTAGTGGGAGCCCGGGACTTCGATGTACTGGTACCGCTGGTTGGGGCGGGAATGGTTGGTGAGTGTGGCCCCTCTGCTGTGCTGGGGCCTTCCCAGGGTCTGCTACCTCCCAGGGGTTCCAAAGGGTCCCCCATGGTGAACCATGGGGCAGGGACTGACCCACAGCTCTCCAGTCACATGCTGGTTAAGTCAGAGCCTGACTCAGAGTCAGAAAGGCCTGATTTGGAAATGGGGGGGATGTCCGGATTTCTGGGTCATTCTGGCCTGTGAGGTTGTAGAGCTAGGCTAGGGAGGACCCAGGAGTCAAGGGTGACCCTCCCTGGGAGACGGGAGGGCACTGCGGGCGGGCCACACAGGCTCGCCTTCGGTGGTGGTGCTGAGGTCACCCGAGCTGAGCTCATGCCCCCACCTCCTTTAGGATCGATTTCAGCGTGTCTGTCACAAAAGTTATGATGCTCTTGTTGGTGTCATCCTCCCTTCTCACGTTAAAATATCCTTGCATTGCTCTGGAAAGTGAGAGGAAAATCAAGATTCACCCTGGGGACACCTTGTGGTACCTCCCCCCAGCCCGCTTCCAGGCTGAGCAGAGACTAGCCTAGGCTTGCCTCTGATTTTCCTGCAGTTCAGGGCTCACTGTGGCCAAGGTGCTGCGGGGTTCACCTCGGCAGGGTCATGGGACCCGCCCGCGGCCAGGGCCTCTGCATGGCGCAGCCGGGAGGGGACGGGCCGAGTCCCTGCTCGCTCTCCACGTCTTTCCCGAGATTTTGCGCATTTCACCTGTATACTTACGAGTTCTGTACCTGTGACTACAGTCGATTCAAGGACACTGTCATCGTCTCAGAAAACCCCAAACCGGAGCCTCTAGTTCTCACCCAGCTCCTGGGTTTACACCAACACTGACTGCAGAGACTGCGCTCCGCACTGGTGTGTGGGTCGAACCACAGAACGCATGGTCTCGGGACTGGCTTCTTTCACTTTCTGTCCTGTTCTCCTGAGTCATCTGTGTAGCTTACACCAGTTTGTTCCCTTCTGGCTGAAATGTAGCCCCCCGCGTGGACATGCCGCATTCGGCCTGTCTGCTGGTGGTCACCTGGGTGGCCTCCGCTTCTGGGCTGTTGTGATGAGCACCGCTCTGGACGGTCCCGCACGAGCTGCCATGTGGACCTAGGTCGGGCCTGTAGATCCCTGGGAGGGTGACTGTGGAGCCTTGTGGTAACTCAGTGGCTCCAGAAACTGCCAGACTGTTCCAAGTGACTGTGCCGCTTTACAGCCCAACAGTGGGAGACTCTGGTTTCTCCACATCCTTGCTAGTGCCTGTCCCCTGCCATGTAGGGTCCTGCCGTCCCCAGGTGTGGGGGGTTGCAGCGTATCTCACTGGGGTTTGGATCTGCAACTCCAGTCTGTGCTTCCTAGACCCCTGTGCTCAGCACCAGAGACACACATGTCCCTAGAAGTCACAGCTGTGGCCACAGGCAGTGGCTTGGGGACTGCAGCTGGCAGGTGGGGGCAGTTGGAAGGCCGGGGAGCAGCAAAGGGCCAGGGGACCTGGCAGGGGACAGTCGGCCGGTGTCTGCCCGGCCTTGCAAGAGGGGCAGCTGGCTCAGCTCCTGGCCCTGCTGCCTGTGCCCTCCATGCCCTGGTGCCAGGGGCAGCCCGGCCTCAAGCAGAAGAACCCAGAACCTCACACGAGGGAGACCTGGGGGTTCCTGGCAGCCGAGGGTCTTTGGAGGCACGAGGCTCGCGCTTACTTGATGAGCAGGACGCGGGCCCGCAGCTGCTTGGTGAAGTTCACAAACTGCTCCCTGCTGATGAAATCCATGCAATGCACCGGCTGCGAGGGGACAGACCACGGTGAGTTTGCTATAAAAGGCAGTAGGTGTTGCTGCCGGTGTGAGGCCTCTGTCCTGGGGTGGAGGGGGGCTTGTGGGGCCACTGTGGCCATTGACCCCGGGACCAGGTCCAGCTTCCAACCACATCACCCCCAAAGGCCTCTAACCTGCAGGCCAGAGGCTTGATTCCTCCCTTAATCTGTTCTCCCTCTTCCTGGGCTCATGGCTGTCCCTCCAGACACTGTGCAGGTCCCTTTACATCCTGGTGTGGTTGTATAGCTAAATGCTAGGAAGTGACCTGGGTGGCTTCTGGGTCTAGATTAAGGACGAGACATGACCCCTAGTCCTGAACTTCCTTCCCTCACCTGCAGGCCGCCCTGCAGCGCGGCCCAGGCAGCCCAGGCTCCGGACTCCACCACGAGCAGCCTTCCGACCTGCACCGACCGTCCTCGTCTGCTTAAGCCACTGTGCAGAGTGAGGATGCCTTGACACTCCCACAGCCCCGCTGGCCTCCATCAGGGCCAGGGCCACCCTGTTTTAGGACCACGTAGCCACCACACGTGGCTACCAAGTGCTTGATATGGGGCTAGTCCAAGTGGTGCTGTGGGGGAAACTGCACAGTGGATGTCGAAGACTTAACAGAAAGAATGCCAGATGCCTCACATTTTTATACTGGTTACATCTTGAATATATGCAGTTAAAAATACTAAATTTGGGGTGCTTGGGTGGCTCAATCATTAAACATCTGCCTTTGGCTTGGGGGGGGGTCCCTACTCAGTGGGGAGCCTGCTTCTCCCAACGCTGCCCCTGCTTGTGTTCCCTCTCTTGCTCGCTCTCTGTCAAATAAATGAAATCTTAAAAAAAAAAATTTTTTTTTTTAAGTATTAAGTTTGGGGGCATCTGGGTGGCTCAATGGGTTAAGCCTCTGCCTTCAGCTCAGGTCATGATCTCAGGGTCCTGGGATGGAGCCCCGGCGTTGGCATTGGCATTGGGCTCTCTGCTCAGCAGGGGGCCTGCTTCCTCCTCTCTGCCTACTTGTGATCTCTAGTCAAATAAAATCTTAAAAAAAAAAGAATACTCTCATCTTTAAAAAAAAAATACTAAGTTTGATTTCCTCTATTCCTTTTTACTCTCGTAACATGGCTACTACAGGGGCGCCTGGGTGGCTCAGTGGGTTAAAGCCTCTACCTTCAGCTCAGGTCATGATCCCAGGGTCTGGGATGGAGCCCCACATCCGGCGCTCTGCTCTTTGGGGAACCTGCTTCCTCCAATCTCTCTCTCTCTGGCCTGCTTCTCTGCCTACTTGTGATCTCTGTCAAATAAGTAAATAAAATCTTAAAAAAAAACAAAAACAAAAACATGGCTGCTACAAGATGTAGATCTGCACGTGACTCACGTTCTACCAGACGGGGCTGGAGCCCCAGAACTCCAGGTGGGTTGGGAGAAGCTTGATAAATGTGTGTGGAGTGGATTAATTCAGGGAAGCTCCCATGAGGACTGACTTGTGCTCAACACTCCTCCACCATTGTGATAAATCTAAAATTCTTATGAAACACACGTGTATACACACACACCTGGTCACAGCCTCCAGAGCACACTGCCCTTGATCTGCCCTGACCTCCTCCCGGCCATTTCCTGCTCCTTGGGCGAAAATGATCGGGGGTGCTTTTCCAGATCACCCACAAGGCCCAATGAATGAAGATCTACCGAGAACCCAGACACACTTTCACGTTAGCTCCTGCTGGCAGGGTGCCCAGCTTAAGGAAGAGCGGGGAGCTGGTTCGTGCCTGCACAGGGGCTCCCCTGACCGGTGTCAACACGCACACTGAAACAGGCCTCTACGGAGGATCACAAAGGGTGAATAGGAGATGGCGCCAGGACTGGGCTCACGAGTCTGCCCCCTCCCCCAGCCTGTGCTCCTCTGGCCAGGGCGGGGGTGGGGGGGGGGGGTTGTTTCAGGCTTGGGGGCCCCATCAGGGGCCCAAGGCAGAGACTGAGGGATGTGACCCCTACTCTGGTCTCCAGATATGAAAATGTAAGTCGGGTTTTGCAGCACTTTCCTCTCAGGCCACACAGTTTGAGGACATCTCTCCAAGAAAGCCGTTAAGAACAAAGGATGCTGGGGATGCGCTGCCTCTTTTGTCTTTGCTTCTACCCCCCACCCCCCCCCCCCCGCCCCAACCTGCTTTCCCTAGCCCACTTTCAGTCCCTGGTCTATGTTCTTCTTCTGCACGTCTAGTGTAACTTACAGTAAAGTCCCTGGATCTGCGTGGCAGCTCGTGATGGCCTTTCACCAATACATGCTCCGTGCCACCCAGCTCGAAGCCTTGACCACCAGCAGCCGCAGGCTCCCCCCCAGGGTAATCTCGGAGGACACCACTATTCAGACCACTAGCCCCATAGATCAATTTGCCTCTTTTTGAATTTCGGGTTAAGTGGAATCAGGCAGAGTGCTCTCTGTTTCTGGTTTCTTTTGGTCTGTAAGTATGTTTGTTTTTTTCCCCTGTGCGGTGCTCCAGTGTATGAATACATAACGATGTACGCATTCTGTCGTTGGAGCACATGTGGGGGACTTTCCGGCTTGGGACTATTATGAACGAAGCTGCTACAAATGTCCTCGTACACGTCTTCTGTGCACACGGCACACATATTTGCTAGGTACACAACTAGGAGTGGAAGAACTGGCTCACAGGATCTGACTGTGTTTTGCTTAAGCAGTTTCTGCCAAACCATTTTCCAAAGTGTTTGTGTCAATTATGCTTCCTCCTGCAGGACATCAGAGTTCTGATCTATGTCCCCATAAGACTTGGTGTTGTCAGGTCTTTCAATTCTGACACCAATTTCTACCTGTCTGGTGGAGGTGGGAGGTGTATTTCATTGACTGCCCTAATTTCTGATGATAATGATCACCTTTCATGGGCTGACTGGGCACTTGGATAGCCTCTTTCATGAAGTGCCTGTTAAAATCTTTTGCCTGAGGGGCGCCTGGGTGGCTCAGTGGGTTAAAGCCTCTGCCTTCAGCTCAGGTCATGATCCCAGTGTCATGGGATCGAGCCCCGCATCGGGCTCTCTGCTCTGCAGAGAGCCTGCTTCCCCCTCTCTGCCTGCCTCTCTGCCTGCTTGTGATCTCTCTCTCTGTCAAATAAATAAATAAAATCTTTAAAAAAAAAAAATCTTTTGCCTGTTTTTAGAAATGAGAGTGTTATATTTTATCTTATTGATTTGTAGGAGCTCTTTACATATGCTGGATAGGACTCCTTTAGCAGGCCTATGCCTTTAAGTATCTTCTTTTAGTCTGTGGCTGGACTCTTCTCTCTCTTAATTTGTCTTTTGATGAACAGAAATTCTAAATTTTAATTAAGCTCTATTTATCAATATTTTCACTGATTCATGTGTGTGTTCTATTTTAAAATATATTGTCAGGCACCTGGGTGGCTCAGTGGGTTAAGCCTCTGCCTTCGGCTCAGGTCATGATCTCAGGGTCTTGGAATCGAATCCCGCATCTGGCTCTCTGCTCGGCAGTGAGCCTGCTTCCTCCTCTCTCTCTCTCTCTGCCTGCCTCTCTGCCTACTTGTGATCTCTCTCTGTCAAATAAATAAAATCTTAAAAAATATACATATTGTCTACTTCAAGGTCATAAGGCTATTCCCTGTTTTCATTAGAAACTTTCCTGTTTTACCTTTCATATTTTGATCTATGATCCATCTTGAATTAATTTTTGTGTATTGGGTGAGGCAAGGGTCTAGGATCATACTTTTCCCTAAACCCATTACCTGGCTCGACTTTATTGTAAAGCAGGTAGTACCCGTTCATAATGTTAACAGTTACTAAATTCCCAAAGTATTCTGCAAATTCAATGTCCTCTCAATATATTTTTTTTTTTTAAAATAAGCTCTGCCCCATGTGGGGTTTGAACTCAACAACCCCAAGGTCAATAGTTGCATACTCTACCAAGGAAGCCAGTCAGGCTCCCCAACCCAATGTAATTTTTTAAAAAAGGTTTATTTATTTGAGAGAGTGAGAGAGATCTGGCAATAAGCTCCCAGCCTGAGGACCAGCACACAGAAGACAGACCACGGTGAGTGAGCCTTGGTGGCTAGGAGCCTCCCCTCCAATAACTGGCAATGGACCAAACTGGCTGTTCATCTGGGGAAAAAGTGAAAATGGATCCCTACCTCACACCATCCTTGAGAACAGATCCCAGCTGGATCAAAATCAAAACTCAAACATTCCCATCCCCTTGGCCGATGCCCCGGTCCGGGCCTCATGTCCACACCTGGGCCTGGGCAACAGCTCTCGGTGGCGTCCCTGAGGCCAGAGCTTCCCACGTCTAACTACAGCATCTCACATGTGCGAAGCATCTTACCCTCTTGAACCAGCTCATTAAGAGCACCCCCTGAGAGCCCCTAACCTGAGAGCAGCTCGCTACAGCACTCGACCCATGGACCTTCGCTAGTCTTCGCAGCAACCCCACAAAGACGGGCATGGGGGCTGGTACCTCCTGGCTGCTCATTAGCCAACTTCAGGGATGAACAAAGGAACGTTCTTCCTTCCTTTCTGCACGTAAGACAACCTGAGTGAGGCACAGAGCGGGTAAGCGGCTAGCCCCAGGTCACACAGCCTCTGGGGCTGAGTTTCTGCAAGAGCTCACACAGCTCCACACTGGTCCCTCTCTCCCCTTCTGGTCTTCAGACCCTCCATCAGGAACCCCAACTCAGCACCTGCACTGAGCCGGCCAAGCCTCTGTGCAGCCGCAGGGACCCAGAAAGTCTTTCTCTTCTCCACCCACATCGACCCCAGCACCGGGCTCCTCCCACCTCCTCCAGGCAAGTCCGCTGGCCACACCCATCCCTCCCGCCCGCCTGCCGCTGGCCGGCCTTCCCGGCTCTCCCCTGCAGGTAACCCAGGTAAGGGAAACAAGTGCAGTCCTTTCCTTGAGAACCTAAACAAACACCAAAACCCAAGAGCCCTAAAATACGCTGGTGTCTTCCTACCCCGTTGTGCAAACACACAGATGGGCCTGCAAGTCTGCCCTTGGCAGTGGGCCTCGGCGCTCACCGTGGGCTCAGTGGGCAGCTGTGTGTCGGTAATGGTTTGTGTGCTCGGTTGTTTGTGGGTGGGAAGCCCCCACCGACGGTGCTGCTTGACTGTGGGTGGGTCGCTCGGCTGACTTGGTTTCCCAGCCTGGGAAGTGTGGGTGGCAGCAGTTCCCTCCTCCAGGCCTGCAGTGACAATGACTCCCACACCCACGGGTGAGGCACGGGGAAGAATGAGAAGCAGGATGAGCGCCCCCTGCTGGCAATAACCTCCCCCAACCAGGTGCAAGGCAGACCCAAGCAAACCCCTCAGGCCTGCCAGCCCTGCAGGGGAGACATCTTCCCCTCAGGACTCCGCAGGGCGGGGGACCCTCTCCCTTGCCCTCAGCCCTTGCCCTGCAGAGACCCATGACTGGAAAGCAGCTGCACACCACGAGGGTGGCTAAAATTTCAAAAACTAGAAAACACAAGTGTTGGTGAGGAGATGCAGAAACTGGAACCCTGTGCATTGCCGGGAGTGACAGCGATGCTGCGGCCGTGCGGAAACAGTCTGGCCGTTTCTCAAGAGGTTCAGCGTAGGATCCTCACGCGATCCAGCAATTCCGCTCCTAGGTGTGTGTCCAGAAACACTGAAAGCCAGGACTCGAACTGATATTCATCACTCATGTTCACAGCAGGATTCACAATAACCAAAAGGCGGAAACAACCCAAGGGTCTTTCTATGGATGGATGGACAGATCCACGCAAATGGAATATTATTCAGTCGTAAAAGGAGGGAAGTTCGGGCACCCCGCTGAGACTTGGATGAGCCTTGAAAACCTTCTCTAAGTGATATGAAGTCCCTGGAGCAGCCAAGCTCACAGACAGAAGACAGAACGGTGGCCACCAGGGGCTGCAGGAGGATGGGGACCTGGTGTTCAGTGGGTCCGCGGTTTTTATGGAGGAGGACACGTGGGGGCAGCGACGGTTGCACAACACTGCGAATGGACTGAGTCACTGACGTGGACACTAACACTGCGAATGGACTGAGTCACTGAAGTGGACACTAACACTGCGAATGGACTGAGTCACTGAAGTGGACACTTAACAAATGATTTTAAAATGGTAACTATTATGCTATGTATAAGGTCCCACAACAACAAAAGCAGCAGCAGCACTCACCAAAGCTATCCTCCGGTCTCTGTTCAGCGTTAGGCCTGGAACGGAAGCACAAAGATGGGGCCTCAGAGCTGCCTGTCAGGACAAGGGACCCCGCAGGGCTTCCCTGAGGACCTGGGGCCCTTCTGGCCAGAGTTCCCTTCTTCAGCCTGGAATGACCTCTTCTTGGGGCCGAGCTGGAGCAGCAGAGCTCGGCCACTGGCGCCTGGCCACGGACTGGTGTGGCCCACACAGGTGCCTCCCGCCACCCGAGAGAACAGTGCAGGAGGTCGGCGGTTTCCCTGTCTGGCAGAGCAGCTGTCATGTCTGAGAACCCTTAATGTGGTCACATACACGTACTCTTCAGGCCCCAGGAAGCATCCCATGGCTAAACCGTGGGAAACACCTGCTCTGCAGGAGAGCAGAGAAACACCTTCCCCCTTATGGGCACCAAGGCGTTTTCTGTGCCCAGAGTCCCTGCTTTTGTTTCCAACTCCTGACTCCAGCCCCACCTGGCCTCCTGTCCCCCTTCCAGAACCTTTGCAACCTTCGCCTTCACCACCTGCTGCTCAGCGTGCCCATGGGGTCATTCCCCCCAGGCCCCCTCACAGCTCCCACTCGGGCTGCCACCACCCTGTCACCCTCCTGTCTCGGGCCTCGGAGCCATGTTGGGTCCAGAATGACCTTCTCCACCCTGTAACCGCCCCACTCCAGCCTCCACCTTCCCGCACTGCCCCAGGCTGGGCGCGCACCAACCGGTGTGCTTGCGATGCCGATGCTGCAGAATGATCACACAGGAGACAATTATTGGCTTTCTAGAAATTAGTCCTCCCTCTTTTTACAATGGGGATATTTGCCCCTCAGGCTAAGAACCCTCAGGAAGAAGATGAGGATGCCCCTTGGACTTAAGGAGCTGCCAGACAGTCCCCTCTCTGCTCCCAGTGGGGGAAAAACCAAATGCCAAACACTGTTGGCATTTTCCCAAAGGAACACGTACTTTTCGGGCCTCCCCCGCTGCAGTCCTGTCCTACCAAGTCCTGGTGGCCCCTTCAAAACCTTCGGCCAATAGCAGCAAGAGAGCAAAAAGCCAAACAGCACGTGCCCTTGGCCCCCTGACCCTGGCCTGGACCCGGGACCCACACTGCAGCCAGTGCTACCTTAGAAATGCAGATTCCAGAAGTTCGGAACCCCCTCCTTCCTCTCCAGGTAAACCCTGCAAGAGCTTCCCTTTGGTTGAAAAGAAAACAATGATGAAGGAACTTTTCAACTTTGAATGTTCATCCACATCCCCCACCCCCACCCTGGGTTCCCAGGGAAGCTCTACTTCCTTCCACCAAGGTCAAAATGACTACCACCAAGGTCAAAATGACTTCAAAGCATGGGCTCTCTTTCCACCCTGAGCATGCACTGTACACCTGCTTTCTTAGCAAATGACCTCAAAGAAAAGTCTATGTTTGTTCATTTTGTGTCAACAGTTCTTGGCAGTGTAGGCGGGATCTCAGAGCCACTAGTGGAGAACAGCTGGGGGTCACCTCTGTGGTCGGTACCAGCTCGGGTCCTCCAAGCCCCACCTGAAAGACCCTTCCCCCCAGTTGTTAACTAATTAACTGCTCTTTTGCCTTTCTGTAACCGCTTGGCTTTTAGGGTGTGACACTTGTCTCCTGTTTGAACAAGATACCTTCTGCTAATAGCAGAGGCATAGTCATGTAGGCAGGATGCTTCTCTGCTGAGTAATAAGGTCAAACTTCCCCCCTTTGTTTCCCCTTCCCGCCTTTCTCTTCGAGCGAGGGGGTCTTCCAGAGCCAATCCGCTAACACCAAGTATGCCTTTTTTCAAATGTTCAAATTGTCAGCCAATCGGCCCCGTCCCATCCGGGACTTGTATGTACCTGTCTATAAAAATCCTGCACCACCCCAGCCAGGTGTGCTCAGCTAGCAGGAGCTGCTGACCACCCGCAGGCGCGCGCTGAGTAACAATAAAGAACCTCTTGCTGTTTGCATCCTGTTGCAGTGTTGAATTCTTGGGTAAGGGGATCCGCAGGTCTTTCACACCGTCTGTCTGGTGAGTTCTCCTGATGATGTCCAGACCTCCTCGATTTGGGTTGGCCGCCCTGACTTTTATTTACGAGCTGTTAAAAGTTACTGCTTATGTTCTCAAGGTGGGAATTGAGAAGCTTAGGGAATAAAATTATGACCCTTATACACCTAACTGCTATTTCTGCTTCTGTACCTTCGCTTGCTAACCCATGAGGAGATGGAAAAATACCAGCAGACTACATCCCCCGCCCAGAATTGAACCTGACAGAATGGCCGCTCCCGGACCCCACACCCAGCTCTGGGTGCAAGAGATAATAGCCATCTGGCGCCCCGCGGCTTGACAGGGAGACCCCGGCCAATCCAGAGGTGACACACACCCTAGCGGCGCCAAATAAGCAGTTTGAAGAATGACAGCCCTTTGACCTAACCAATAATCTGTTCCCAGCTTTTTCCCGCTCTATAGCGCGCCAGTCATATTATAGAGTTGCTTTTTGATTTTCCCGTGCTATGTGGTGCTTTGTTACAAGATACTATGATGTATGCTAAGTCCCTGCCTCCCCAAAAATAGTGTATAAAAGATGTTGTGGTCCTGAGCACAGGACCTCTTAGTGTCACCAGTAACGAGTGCGCGGAGGTCCGGGTTTGAACTCGTAATAAACAACCCTTGCTGTATGGCTTTGACTCCGGACTCCGGTGGTCGTCTTTGGGGGTCTCAGAATTTGGGCATTTCAGAATCACTTAGAGGAGGGGACGGACGGGCTGGTGGTCTTAATTTGGCATTATGCTAACCCATGTTATTGATATAAGGCTTGAGTCAGTTTTCTGGCTAGAAATACAGGACTGAATTGTTCGGCTCCGAAGAGAAGGGACACTGGCTCCTTCTGGCCAAACATCACTTTCAGGTGACTGAAAGGCCAGTGGAAGCGGCTGAGGCTCTTTCTCAAGACCTGTAGTGGTCCCGTTGGCATTGCCATGTCCTAAGGTCATGAGTGATCGGCTTGTCTGGGGCTGCACACCGGGAAGGCACACGGAAGGACCAACCACTGGTGCTCCGAGCTCCCTCGGTGGTCTCAGACCTCGCTGGGAGAAACTGAGATGCATAAGAGGGTGTCCCATGGCTGTTTCTGGAAGGGATCCTTTGTAAGTAGCATCCTCCTGGTCCGCCACACTTACTGTCCTTAGATCTTATCTAAGCCTTAGTCTAAAACCGAAGCTGAAACTAAAAGGACTGGGGACCCGGGCTTCAAAGGAGGGCACGGTCCCCCAAAACCAGTAAGCACCGAGAGAAAGCTCTGGGAGATCATGTGTAAGGGACACGTGCGAGGCCTTACCTAAGGGGGAAACCTAAGGATAACCAGAGTCTCAGGTGACCGAATGGGGGCCCTAACAGGTCTGAATTAGTTTCTCCTGCGCACAGTTAGGGGAAGTGGGCTAGGAGACCAAGCAACCAGAAACCAGGGAGCACTCCCACCCCTGCCCCCGCCTCTGGGAGGAACCAGCACCACCTAGAGGTAGTCTGGGCCTCTCCCGGTTTCTTCGTTGTAGCGTTTGGTATCTGCACAAAACTGGCCCTGCCCTAACCGGAACTCACTCACTCAAGGAATCATAATCAATTACGAGGCTGTGTTACAATTAGATTCGTTTCAATAAAAGGGGGTATCTGGAAGTTGGGTCTTTAATGTCTTCTGCATAAATATTGGTGAAACAAAGACTAAATCCCGTCGGCACCCTGTTCCTGTACACGCATCCACCTGTGACATACAGGTGAGAGCTTCTCTCCCCCGCCGGGTGGTACTGCTAAAACTAATTTGTAGGGGAGCTCTGTTTAACTGGTTTAGAGGCAAGTGCTTATAGAAACTGGGCATTCTAGGGGCGCCAGGGTGGCTCAGTCGGTTAAGCCTCTGCCTTCGGCTCAGGTCATGGTTTCAGGGTCCTGGGATCAAGTCCCTCATCTGGCTCTCTGCTCAGCAGGAAGCCTGCTTCCTCCTCTCTCTCTGCCTGCTGCCCTGCCTCCTTGTGATTCTCTCTCGCCATCAAATAAATAAAATCTTTTTTAAAAAGGGGGACTGGGGGCGCCTGGGTGGCTCCGTGGGTTGAGCCGCTGCCTTCGGCTCAGGTCATGATCCCAGGGTCCTGGGGATCGAGCCCCACGTCAGTCTCTCTGCTCAGCAGGGAGCCTGCTTCCTCCTCTCTCTCTGCCTGCCTCTCTGCCTGCTTGTCATCTCTCTCTCTGTCAAATAAATAAATAAAAAATCTTAAAAAAAAAAATAAAAAAAATAAAAAGGGGGACTGGGGGCGCCTGGGTGGCTCAGTGGGTTAAACCCTCTGCCTTCAGCTCAGGTCATGATCCCAGGGTCCTGGGGATAGAGCCCCACGTCGGTCTCTCTGCTCAGCAGGGAGCCTGCTTCCCCCTCTCTCTCTCTGCCTACCTGTGATCTATCTCTCTCTCTGTCAAATAAATAAAATCTTAAAAAAAAAAAAAAAAAAAGGAAATGGGGCATTCTAAAGCTCAAAAAGTGAAAAACAAACTCAACTATTGTTTCAAGTTCATTTGATGGGCGGTGACCGGCCCTACCTTCCGACTTCCGTGTTACTCCCTAACGAAGACGCCTCACAAGCTTTGCGCAGTGGCAGTATCGTAGCCAATGAGGTTTATCCGAGGCGCGATTATTGCTAATCGAAGACGCCTCACAGGAAGGGACGCAGTGGATGGTCCAAAGAGATGAAGATGAACACAAATTTAAGACACCTGACCCCCCTCCCTAACAGAATAATGAGACAAAGGGGGAGGAAGACAGGCAGACACCAGCCATCCTGCAGTTCCCGCAGGTCTCCAAGCCCAGCCCCGGTGCCCAGCCTATTCCCCACTTCTCCGCATCCTCCAGAAGGCTGGAAAGCACCCAGAGAAAATGCCTGATTTGCAAGAGGAAAAGCCAGGAGACAGAAAAAAAAGCCCACAACTTCCAATCTGCCTTTGGCCTTGCCCGCCGTACCTCTGCGGCCTGAGCCGCCGGCGCCTGCTCCTCCCACCCTCACTATCAAGGGGCCCAGAAGCGCCCCAGGCTGTGGGGCAAACTGCTTATGAGGGTCACGTGGAATCACGTCTCACATCGTGTGCAGGGGCCCACGGGCTCCCTGGACTCAAACCGCCCGCTTCAGATGTCCCCCCGGGAGCCCCACATACAGCTGACAGTGGGGGACAAACTGATTAGCTTTCAGTGGACACAGGCGCAACATACAGTGAAGCTAATTCAAAGTTGTTGGTTTAATTCAAATAAGCACTTCTTTGGAGATATCGATATTAAACAGAAATCTTTTACTCTACCAACATGTACCAGGGGTCAAAGGAGCTGTTATCTCTGCTGCAATATCTCGGCAAAGAGGACTTGATGGGTGCTTCTGTCCGCCTCAGGACGTATTCATGGGTAATTATTCTTTTTTCAAAGACTGATTGGTTGATTGATTTTAGAGACCTTGACAGTGCACCAGGGATTGATTGTTTGATTGATTGATTTTAGAGACAGAGAGAGAGCGCGCGAGCACCTGCCAGAGGGAACGGAGGAGGGGCAGAGGGAGTGGGAGAGAAGCAGACTCCCTGCCAAGCCCGGGGCCGGATGACCCAAGGCTTGGCTCAGTCTCATGACCCTGAGATCAGGACCTGAGCCAAACTCAAGAGCTGGAAGCTCAACGGACTGAACCATCCAGGTGCTCCCTCGTGGGTAATTATTCCGAACAAGCTGGCTAAGGCGCGCCTGGGCGGCTCAGTGGGTTAAAGCCTCTGCCTTTGGCTCAGGTCATAATTCCAGGGTCCTGGGATTGAGCCCCGCATTGGGCTCCCTGCTCAGCGGGGAGCCTGCTTCTCCCTCTCCCTCTGCCTGCTGCTCCCCCTGCTTGGACACTCTCTCTCTGTCGAATAAATACATATATAAAATCTTTTTAAAAAATCTTCTCACTGGCAGCACCAGGGACTCAGAATTTGCTCTGACCATTGACCTGTGTTTTCTTTCATTTCTGTAGAAATGTCTCTGATTCCCTGACAGCTTGCTAACTAAGGCAGAGTCTATGATGGCCGACATCACTTACGACACCTGTATTAACTCATCCTCGGAAATATGACCCCGTATCGATAAAATCAGGCAGAAAGCCACTGGGCTCCAAGAAGCCCTTGACCTCCACATCCCCCTTTCCAAGGTGGCTGGGACTGACTGACTGACCTATTCTCTTGGAAACCCATCGATGTCAGATCAGCTTTAGAGTGAATGAGGGGTTTGACTAGATACTGTTACTTTTCCATAGAGTATACTTGGGGTGAAGATTCATGATAGCATGTGGTCCCAACATATGTCGGAAAATATCCAAGTTCTCAGAGAAGGAACCATGTGACGGTTCCCCTCCATCAGCACAAGGGACCAAAAGTTGTTTCTTGGACCAAGTCAAATCCTTCCATTCCAAAGCTCCCCTACTGCCCCCCCCCCCCATTCAGCCTGAAGCAGTTACAGAAGAGGCACCTCCTGCCATGTTCCATAGAAATGGAATGTCAAGACTGACAACGGGAAATTAAGGCAGGAAAAATCTCAGCACGTCTGACTCCACGTTACTTCTACCTCCCTTGCTGCAGTGACCTGTAAAGTGAAACCTTCTGCTTAGTCTCGCCCCTAGACACAACGCGGCAGAGATTTGCAAAAACTGCTCTTTACCCAAAACCTACCTCGCCCAAGGAGATAAAGAAGTAGCCAGAGGGGTCACCGTTTCAATTCTTCGAGATTGAAGAATGACTGTGACTCCAGGGGTGGGGTGGAGGGTGGGGGCCTGAAACTGGGCCCTAAAACTAGCAAAAAGCTTAAAATGTATTTTTCAGGCAATGGTTACCCCCAATCAGCGATTGCGTCTTTTCTGACCCTATTAACAAACGCACTAGGAGTCTCTGCAGAAGCCTGGACTCCAGATCCGCTGATAGGGTTCAAGCCTTCCTTACTGGAGACCAGGAGCCTAAGACCCCATGTTGGAGCACGCCCACAGCCCCTCCCATAACCTCCTGGTGTCACGGACTGAATTTCGTCACCCGCCTCCTTCCCAGGTGACGTCTCCGCCCCACACCCCCACGGGACACACGTTTTATGTATATGTTTGCTCAATGTACAGGTTCCTTCTTTCCTGGTAAATCATCAATTTCCCTACCCTTTTATCAAGACCCTTTTATCCCTAACCTTTTATCAAGTGAAGGATTCACTGGATTTTTTTTTCTTCGGAGTCTAGCCCAGCATCAATTGGTTCCTCGGAACTGTACTTCCTGGAATTCTCTAGCTGTCCTTGTGTCTTTAGGATAAATGTGGCGTCAGATGGAAAACCAGACAATCTAAGCCAAGCACATGTACCATGTTTGCTCATCAACTGAACTTAATAGAGAATATATATCACTTTTAAGTTTCCCACCATTTGCACTACAGCAAGTTCCCCCAATGAGGAACTCTAGGTACACACACCCACCCCCACACACACATACACCCACACACACATACACACAGGGGACTTGGACCCAGAGGAGACAAACCAGTCACCCTAGCACTGAGGGACATAAAATCAGGGTTGAACATCAAGGCTGAGGGAAGATTGGTGATCCAAAGGCAGAAATGATAAAGGAACTTTCCAGCTCTGAATGTTCGTGAGCCCTGCTCCTGGGCTCTCAGGAGCTATAACTTTAATTTTTACCAAGCTCAGAGTGACCTTATCAAACTCCAAAGCGTGGGTTCTATTTCTGCCCTGATCACACACTGTCCATCAGCTTCGTTAGCAAATAGCCCAAGAGAAACATTTTGAGTAAAAATAAGAGTAAAAATCTAAGTCTGTCTCCATACCTCTGAAGCCTGCAACCTTGTGCTCCTCTCTCTCTCTTTTTTCTTAAGAAATCCTAAAGAGTTTGTTTGTTTTGTGTTGACAGTGACAAGCCCAAGATGGAGTCACTTCCGTTAAGGGCGCCCATCCGCCAACCAAGACTTAACACCTGACAGGGCAGTTTCAGCCCTGGTGGGGGAGGTAGCCTCTGGCCAGGAAACATGGGACCTCCTGGTCATCACCAGCAAGTTTACTGAACGATCCTTTCTGCACCCCTTATGAGGGCGACCTCATCCGAAAGAATGCATTCTTTGCAAGTAATTTCCTTCCTCCACTCTCCCTCTGCCTTTAAAACCCTTTTCTTTTCTACAGCTTAAGGAGTGCATTAAGCTTTCTCTTTGGGCTGCTGCCCAATCCATGAGTCATTTATTTTATTTTAAAGATTTTATTTATTGGGGCACCTGGGTGGCTCAGTTGTTGAGCGTCTGCCTTCAGCTCAGGTAATGATCCCTGGGTCCTGGGATCAAGCCCCACATCGGGTTCCCTGCTAAGCAGGAACTCTGCTTCTCCCTCTCCCACTCCCCCGCCTGTGTTCCCTCTCTCACTGTGTCTCTGTCAAATAAAAAAGCAAAATCTTTAAAAAAAAAAAAAAAAGGTTTTATTTATTTATTTGACAAAGATCACAAGTAGGCAGAGGCAGGCAGAAAGAGAGGGGGAAGCAAGCTCCCTGCCGAGCAGAGAGCCCTATGCGGGACTCGATCCCAGGACCCTGGGATCATGACCCGAGCCGAAGGCAGAGGCTTAACCCACTGAGCCGCCCAGGCGCCCCTCCATGAGTCATTTAATAAAACCAATTAGATCTTCAGATTTCCTCAACTTAATTTTTGTGATTTAACACTGTGTTCTTGGAATAAACACCACTGCCAGCCGTCAACCAGTAGTTAGCATCCTGGAGCCATCCTATCCCGTCCGGTAGCCAATTCCCCCATCCCCCACGGCAGCCGTTCTGCCCCTCTTTCAATGCTCTTGGCATTCTGACGGGGTCCCAGGACCTGGAGGCACTCCCTCCTGCCGTGGGCAAGGCCTCTGCTCATGGTACCCCCAGGTCTGGAATGTTCACTGCCTCATCCTTTTCACCTTTCTGGGCACTATCCTCAGTCTTCATGACCCTTAAGTCTCCTGGGCAGGAGTCCTATAGGTGCAGCTCCCCTTCCCTGGATGGGTAACCTCCGTGGGGAGTGACATCTGTCCCCTGACCCCTGCTCTCTACTATAGGACTACAGGGCAGGGCTTCTGCTTGTATCCCCAGCTAAGTACACACCCGGTTGACCTACTGAAGTGCTGAGTGATCTGAAATGGTGGATGGTATCAGCCCTGGGATGGGCATAGGAAATGGGGCGAATGCCCTGAGTCCTCCCTCTCCGGCCTTAGTTTCCTCATCTGCAAACAAAGGGGCCCTGAACCCTGAGAGTCCTAACTGCAACCCTTGGGACAACAGAGCCAGGTGGATAGGGTAGGGGGGAGGGTGCAGGGGGAGGGCGCGCGGGACCTCGGCCCAGCTGGCTGTGGGGCCTGAGCCCGGGGCTTTCCCAGGACCACAGAGGAAGCCGATGCCCAGCACCCAATATACAAAGGTTAAGAGTCAGCTCACAAACACTTTCAACCCATTCCCTCCCCCTTCCTGTGCTGGGACCCACCAGCAGAGGCCGGGCTGAGTGTGGACAGGGCCCGTGGACACAGCAGCCCTGGGAGCCTGTTCTGACAGTGGTCATTGCTTGTGGGGCACGAAATGTGCTTCCAGCTCTTCTGCTTTGCTTTGCTTTCCTGCCTTCCTTCCTTTCTTTCTTTCTTTTTTTTTTTTAAGATTTTGTTTAGCTGAGAGGGGGGTGTGTAAGAGCCTGCTGGCTCCAGAGCAGGGGGAGAGGCAGAGAGGGAGAATCTCAAGCAGACTCTGGGCGGAGCATGAACTGAGCCACTCAGGCGCCCCTCCTCCCACTTTTCCAAAAGAAACGGGAAATTTTCAGCGCCCCTGGGTGTCTCAGTGGTTAAGCGTCTGCTTTTGGCTCAGGTCATGATCCCACGGTTCTGGGATCAGGTCCCGCATCGGGTTCCCTGCTCAGTGGGGAGTCTGTTTCTCCCTCTGCCAGCTGCTCCCCCTGCTTGTGTGCTCTCTCTCTGACAAATACATACATAAAATCTTAAAAAAAAAAAAAAAAAAAAAGGAACTGGAAATCTTCATTTTTACATAAAAGTTTCTATTTGAAATATGAGCACATATTCAAAATCCCCCTCATGAGATATTTCTGTCATCGACTGTACAAATCAAAAAAATCAGGCCAAGTGGCCCCGATAGCAGGCCGGATGTGGGGGCCAGACAGTGACAGAGGACTGTGCTTTGTCATTAGGGAACCCCAACCAGTGCTGGGCTCACCCTCCCTCAGGCCAACACCTCGAGCTTGTCTCACGACCTAAGCCGGTATTATGACAGGAACACAGTGAAGATGGTGGATGAGGACCTGGCCCTCTCCCAGCCCTGGCTTACTGCTTCCTGCTTTCTCCCAGAAGCCAGGTTGAGCTCGTACATGCCACCCCAAAATGTATCTCCGGCATATTTTAGGCTGATATATATATATATTTTTAAGATGTACTTATTTGACAGAGAGAGGGAGATCACAAGTAGACAGAGAGGCAGGCAGAGAGAGAGGGGGAAGCAGGCTCCCCGCTGAGCAGAGAGCCCGATGTGGGGATTGATCCCAGGACCCTGAGATCATGACCTGAGCCAAAGGCAGAGGCTTAACCCACTGAACCACCCAGGCACCCCTGGGCTGATTATCTGATTATTTTTAAGAATCAGAAGATTCAAGAAGTTTTTCTTTTTGACCTTCCCTGTAACTGCCTAAAAGGATTCAGATACAGTTCCTGCTCCAGGAAGAAGCACTCACCATAGATCACTATGTCATACTCCAAACTGGGTGCGGTAGAGAGGGAGGAACTTAGGAATTTGAAAATTCCTCTTTATGTCTCATTGTTCCCGATGGCCCAGCAAACACTTGCTTACCGAACATTTACTCTTTCCACTCCTTCTGTGAATTGCCTTCCTTCCCTTTGGAGCCTCAGACCCCTTACCCCCTTCTCCTTAGTCCAGAGTGGCCTGTATACCTCATTTTACCTGTCTTTGGAATCTCTCATGTTTGTGTGGACTCCCTGCATGTACGGAATTAGATGTTATTTTCTCCTGTTAACTTACCAATTTAATTCTTAGACCAGCTGGAAGAAACTTGAAGGATGGGGTAAAATTTTTTCTCCCCAACACCTCAAAGCCTTTCCTGGCAGCTCCCCTGCCCCTGCTCATCTTCTTCCGGGATTATCTGTGTGACGAGCTCCCTCACCTGTGTCGCTTTTGCTCAAAAGTCACTTCTCCATGAGGCCAACCCAGACTATTCTATTTTTTTTTTAATTTTATTTATTTAATTGACACAGAGAGAGATCACAAGTAGGCAGAGAGGCAGGCAGAGAGAGAGAGAGGAGGAAGCAGGCTCCCTGCTGAGCAGAGAGCCCGATGTGGGGCTCGATCCTGAGATCGAGGACCCTGAGATCATGACCTGAGCCGAAGGCAGCGGCTTAACCCACTGAGCCACCCAGGCGCCCCAGACTATTCTATTTAGAAGAGCAAACTGCAAGTTCTGCTGCACGTCCTGATCCCATCACACTACTCTGCCTCTCCCTGCACACTCTCCCCAACACACACCGTGAAGGGCAGGGAGAATGCCACACGCAAACCAAGGGATGCCTGAGGCTACCAGATCTAGGAGAGCCATATACAGAGGCTGCCGATACTCTGACTGCGTTTCTAGCTCCAAACTGTGAGACAGTAAATAAATATTTATCCAGCCATCCAGTCTGGGGAAATTTTGTAATGGCAACTCCAGGAAACAAATACAGATTTTGGAGGGTATTTTTAGGACCTCCAGAAGAGAGGAATTCACCCAAATCTATCGGTATTGACGTGAATCTGACTGCAATTATTTGGCCTGGCTTCTTAGCCTCAAGAGGCTTCTAAAAGTTCAATCTAAATTATTATTATTATTTTTTTAAGATTTTATTTATTTGTCAGACAGAGATAACAAGTAGACAGAGAGAGAAGGGGAAGCAGGCTCCCTGCCGAGCAGAGAGCCCGATGCGGGGCTCAATCCTAGGACCCCGAGATCACGACCCGAGCCAAAGGCAGAGAGGTTCAACCCACTGAGCCACCCAGGCGCCCCTCAATCTGAAATTATATGAAAAGTTCCAGCAAAGCACATTTTTTAAGAAACCTATACGGACATCACTCTTTTCTCTGCACTTGAGTATACAATCAGGCCAAGCTAGTTAAAACTGGACTCATTTTACAAATGAGTTAATCTCAACTTGGCTATCTTTGAGGCAAATAAGGGTGATTTTTGTGAGAAAGATTATGTTTCAATAACACACCTTTGTGGATGTTAGATTCTAGTTCTTATGAATTATCTCTGAGTATCCGTTGTTTGCCTAAAAAACTGGGCTCAATCCTGAAATTTTCTGGTTTCTTCAAATACCTGGTTCTGACTCTTCAGAGCTAAAGTTTCCCATTTCCTCCCATACGTCAACGTGAAACCACTGAGAGTTAAAACCATCTTTTTAATTTTTTAAATTTAATTTAAATTTAATTTTTTTCACGAAGCCTTGAAGACCGAAGCTAGATAGCTTGAGAGAAGTAAACTTCCAAGAAATTGCCCTAACAGCTCATTTTTTTTTTTTAAGATTTTATTTATTTATTTGACAGAGATCACAGGTAGGCAGAAAGAAAGAGAGAGGATGAGACAGGCTTCACACTGAGCAGAGAGCCCAATGTGGGGCTTGATCCCTTGATCCCAGAACCCTGGGATCATGACCCAAGCTGAAGGCAGAGGCTTTAACCCACTGAGCCACCCAGGTGCCCCTCAACAGCTCATGTTTAAACAATCTTCATGTCTGTTGCTGGGGGGCCTGCTCAGGAAGATAACAGAGACATGCAAACTGTAGGCCAGGGTGAGGTGTCAGCCCTCACTCCATCTGAACATGCCTCAAGCCCAACAGCTAGAAATCTCGCCAAGGACACTCAGGACTCAAGACACTGGGTTTACAACTTGAGCTAACCATTAACCTGTTTTTGTTTCCACAAAATCCCTCTCGTTGATTACTTGATGGCTTTGCACAATACAGATCTAACTTTGAGAGCCCGCCTGCAGTGCCTCCTGAAATGAGAGGACTGATTAACCAAAGTAACCTATTTTCAAGACTAAGACTGGTTCACTGAATCTGGAGCAAACTTGTTACAACAAAACAACAGAGTAGTTAGACTTCAGCCAAGAGGAAACAATGTTGATCTGTGATGTTTTTCTAAGGAAAAAAAAAAAAAAGACAAACACAAAGGCGGAAAATATTAATTCATCACCACACCTTGGGACTTTCCCTATGGAAAAGTACTTTTCCTAGTACTTGCTCATGAGGCTGCTTGGAAGGAAAGGAGGCTCTGACCTTGGAGAAAGAAGACCAAAACCAAAGAAAACAAAACAAAACAAAACAAAAATACCATCACCACCACCACCAACAAAAATAACACAAAAAACACACAAGAGTCAGGATCCCCCAAAGCTTGGAAGATGGCACACCCCCAGAGCACAGACTTCACCCCACTGCTTTTGGAGAAGGAATCTGCTAACTGTTCTTGTGAGCCCGTGACGGACCTCAAGGTATTACTCAGGAGACAGACACACTAGCAGAGGAGTAGGACTCCTTGGGGTTGTTGGTTTCGCTCCATATCCCCACCTCTTTTTCTTGGAAAGATAATCCCATGGTCAGAATTTCATAAACTTCAGCGTCTTCAGGTGACATGTCTGACTGCTGAATATGGTACCTGAAGCCCTTCCCCATACATGACCACGCCGACCCCACAGCTATGCCCACCACCTTCCTCTAATGAGCCCAACTTCATGGTAACTTATGGAAAAGCAACTATAGTTGCAACATACCAGATGAAAATTACTTATCAGAAAGTATTTCTCACTGGAGGACTCTATGTACCCTGCTTCTTTTTAACACCCTCAACAGTGTCCCCTGTAATGACCTCTGGAAGCTCATGGAAGGACGCGAGAACATAAGGTCATAAAAACCAAATACTCGCTAACAGAAAGACTGTGACTACTTGTTTCACGTAACCCATGTTCTGGGCCACCATCTCCTCGTTTTAGTTCAGCAAAGCTGGATTAATCAGTCTTCAGGTTACACTACCTCCTGCTGCGTACAAATCAAAGGTCACAAAATAGTGCCTACCTTAAGGAAATCTCTTCCCCTTTCTAGGCACGTAATATGAATTTCAGTGGAGGGACACTTGGGTGACTCAGTGGGTTAAGCCTCTGCCTTCGGCTCAGGTCATGATCTCAGGGTCCTGGGATCGAGCCCCGCATCGGGCTCTCTGCTCAGCGGGGAGCCTGCTTCCCCCTCTCTCTCTGCCTGCCTCTCTGCCTACTTGTGATCTCTGTCTTTCAAATAAATAAATAAAATCTTTATTTTTTTAAAACATTTTATTTATTTGACACAGAGAGAGAGACAGCAAGAGAGGGAATGCAAGCAGGGGGAGTGGGAGAGGAAAAAGCACTAAAGCTAAACTAAGCACTGCTCTGGGTTAGACCTCAGTGGAACAGGGATGCGTCTGTACAGTACATTCATCAGGCTGCACACATATTCATACTTCCTCAGAAGCGGACCTTCCTTGCTGCACACACATTAACGCTCCCTCTGAAACGGATGTTCCCCTTGACAAAATAAAGACAATAAGCTACTTGGTTGCAACAAATCTCTAAAGTCCCAGACTCCGATTTGGACGGTTTTCCCAGATGATTTTCTTGGATTTCCCAAGGATTTAGGTCCATTTGACTCAGAACATTTCCTCTAATGTGGAATTTTCTGTATTCCTAATTCTTCTGTGCTCCTTAATCACAACACGTGGTATAAAACATTGTACAGAAACTATTAACCGAAGCACAAAAATTCTAGTCATGCAGAGTGTAGGGTTTTAAGCCGGAACTGAGGACTGTCTATGATTAAGCACAAAAAGGATCCCTTCCTCTCCCCCCTCCCCCCATCTCTGCCCCACTGCAGCCAGGAAGTAGCCAGAGCAATCATCAGCCCCTTGCACTCAAGAATGAGGGATGATCAAAGGCCCAGGGGACCAAAGCTAGTAACCAGCAAGTAACAGGGCCACTGAGGCTGCTGTAGGGTCCTTACCCAAACTTGCTTGGTCTGGGAACGCTGCCTGCCGCCCTGTTTGTGCGAGACAATACTCAAGCCCAATGCCAGGATAACCAAGTGTTAATTCGTTTTGCAGAGACGCAAGGAGTCAGCCAGAACTGCTCAGACCACTGACCTCCCCGTAGACCCTCCCTTTACTAACCTCCTTTATCTGGTTTTAAGTCTCAGAGCTCTTCTCCCCTTTACCAGACCCCTTCCCGTTTGCCTTAAAAAAAAAAAAAAAAAAAAAAACCAAACACCAAAAAACAAAACCCCTTGCGTTCCCCCACAGGGAGGTCTTCCCCGTTCTGCTCGCCTCCTGAGTGTCTGGCTCTGCTGTGCATCAGGCAGATGAACTTGGGTTCAGGTATAGGATCGGGCTGGGCTCGTGGAGCGGTCCCTGCTCTCTGCTGCCCCAGAGTGGACTGGGGACCGTCAGAGGCTCTGGGACCTGAGGACAAGGACTCCCGAACAGCCTGGAACACCGGCTCTCCCGGTGTTCCAACCCCCAATGGGGGCTCAGAGCCTGCTCGGTCTTGTTTTGGGTTAAGCTCCGGCCCCAAAGGGCCATGGCTGCTGCACAGGGGCTGGGCCTGACAAAGCGACCCGGCTGCCTTACCCAGCCCCCTCCCTTCTCTCCTCACCCTCCCTGATGACTGCGTCAGTGTCCGTGCTCACCCCTTCATGGGACCCGGGCTTGGCCTAATCAGCTTCCCCTGCCTGGCTGGGAACATGTCTTATTCCAGATTAGCCCACTTCTGTGCTGGGCCATCTGTGGGGGCCCGCTGGGAAGCCCGGGCCCATGGGCCTCTGCCTTGACCTCCCCTCTCCATGGCAGATTTGCCAAGGTTCAGAGATGATAACAGACATTCCTTCACAACAAGTCACAGACCGGAAACCCAAGGCCACAACATCCCTTAAGCATATTCTACCTGACCTCATGGTGTGTTGGCAACTTCTGGCAACTTCTGCAACTTCTGGCCACACAGCAGATCTCTGGCTTCTTGGGAGCAACTAGAAATTCCAGCCACACAAGGCCCAGAGTTCCCAGTGATAACCACTGGCCAGGACCACAGTCCCCGCCACTCTCTGCTGACTCCCAGTGGCCCAGTTAATGCCACAACTTGGTCAAATCTGGCAAGCCCTTGGGGTTTTGACCCCTGCCACCTTTGCTACTTTATAAGCTGAAGCCACATTCACCTCCCAGCATGATCCTCTCAGAACATTAGCACGAAGATCCTAAGACATTATCTATCACCCAAGAAAAAGGGGGGGGAAATGTCTAAATGGGGAAAGGGAACTTGCCCAAGATCTCTGAGCTAGCAGAGCCAGGAATCAGCCCAAGGCTTTGGACCAAATTTAATGCCTGGTCCATTTTACCACACTGTCTCCCCTGGGCTTCACCTCTGGGAGCCGCCTCCAGGACCCCCTCTGTAGGGTTTCTTCCAGAACACCCTCTGTTTCTTTTACTACACTTATAAGAAAATGTCTCTTGCTTGTCTGTTCTCCTCCTAGAATGGACTCCCCTGACCTGGCCTCATCCCGGCTCAACCCCTGGCAGAGTTAGTTCCAGGCAGGGCCCTTGGGAAGGGCACCGTCGGGTCGTGCCAGCTGGCAGGACCGGCCCGCCCGGAAAGGGGCAGTGTCTGCTGCTACTCACCGCGGCTCCGTGGCCACACGTGGGGCTGGCACTGATTGGGACCTTGGTAAAGTTTTCCCGAATGGACATAGCAGAAAACAAAGTGCAGAAAACACGGGCCCAAGGCTGCCCTGAAACCAAGGTGCCTCCTGTGCTATGTCTCCCATTTCAAAAAACCCCCTTCAAGTCACCCTGCCCCATCGGACGGCCTCAAACCCTAGCCTGGGACACCGGCACCCACCGCACAGGGTCAGCAGATCACGGCTGGGACGCTCCCCAACATTCACCCCCGACACACCTGACGGGGCTCTCCACAGGCCTTTCTGGGAGGCGCAGCAGCTGTCTGACCTGGTATGCGTCCCTTGGTCTAGCAGAGCCTCAGTTTCCCCTGCCGTGAACGGAGTGAGAATAGGGCACGAGACACTGTTTGCTGAGCACTCGGTGCTATGCTGGTCCGGAGAGCAATGAGCCACGAGACTTTGCGGGTATCGCTCCTCAGTAAGAGCAGGGCCGGTCAGCCACGGCCAGAGCCGGCGAGTCCCTACCTGTGGCCACCTTGGTGGTTCCTCTCTGCAGGAGGAGTCGCGCGCTCTCCTCACTCACGTGACTGTTGTTCTTCATGAACCTGGGGAGGAGAGAGGGATGCTGGATGACTGGGGGCAGGGGAGGCCCGAGGGAAAGAAGAGGAGGCCCCACAAGGGACACAGGCATGTGGCAGTGGGGACATTCGCATCGGCAGCGTGTGTGTGTGTGTGTGTGTGTGTGTGTGCGCGTGCACGTGTGCCCACTTACAGGGAGAGGAAGAGGGGTAGAGAGTAGGTGGAAAGGCGTCTTGGGAGACGAAGGGCGTGGCTACAGAGCCGGGAGGACCCGAGGCAGGGGAGTCCCGGCTGCCCCAGCTGCGGTGTCTGGAGAGAGCCAGGAAACCTGACACCTGCGGTGAGCGCAGAGAGAAACAGGCTCCGTGTGATCTGTGTGATCTGTGTGATCTGTGTGTAGGAGCCTGAGGCTTCCTCAGTGCCCCAGAGACGTCCTCTCTTGGTATCCCACTGCTTGCCCAGGTCTTGCACCAGCCGGCCCCTCCTGCCGCCGCCCCCCCCAGCACTCACCTCTGCAGCATCTCCTCTGGGCTGGCCACCTGCCGAGGCTTCTGGGAGGCCTCCACCTGCAGCACGTACTCGATGGCTCCCCGCCGGTAGGTCGGCACGCACTCTATTCCCTGCGACAGGAGGGCTCTGCTGGGTGGCGGGAGTCTGGCTGCAGACAGAAGGGCTCGGCCCCCGTCCCCACCCTCGGGCCTCCCCAGGCCCTCAGCCTGGACCCCTTCTGACCCAGCGAAGGGCAGCACCAGATCAGCCCCTGAAGGTTAGCCCCGTGATCTGTCAGCCCAGTCAGCCCCGCCTGGGGTCCGGACGGCTGGAGGGGTCAGGATGGATGATGGAGGGGAAAGGAAATCGCTGCCAACGGCCAGTGCTTTGCAAGGGTTCAGTATTCTGTCCTTAAAACCCGGGCCACCCAGGCTTGGAGTTTCAGCTGGCTTAGCGCATGCGGGACTCCGGCTGGTAGAGAGGAGACGGCAGAAGGCATACAGCCCAGGCGCTCCCGGCCCCCCCACCCCGTTGTATGCCTGTTTCCACGCCTGGCTCCCTCCCACAGCCCAGCCCTGGCCACAGGCCGCTGCCGAGAGAAGCAGCAGCTGGAAGGGACACGACCATGCAGGCCCCCCTACCTGCCCCGAGAGTACGCGACAGGGATGACCAAACACCGAGATTCTCTGTGGGAGAGGCTGGGGCACCGCGCTGGGTAACTCAGTGGCCGAGACAAATCGAGGGAGAGTAGCCCAGAGTCTCACCGGAGCCTCACAGTCACCCACAGAGCTCTCCATTCATGAGACCAGCACTTACTGGGCGCTTACTGTGTGCTGGGGATTGGACAGGTGGTGGGAAAAAGACAGCCTGCTTTGCGCCCTTTTGGCATTCGTGGTCATTTTACAGAGAAGAAACCCAAACTGGTGATGAAGTGGTGTCATAATTGAGAGGCTGAGCTCCTGGGAACCAAGTGACAGAATGTGGCAGCGGGCAGGCAACTCCAAGGTCACCTAGTCCAACCTCCTGGTTTTACAGGTGAGGAAACTGAGGCCCAGGTAGGCCAAGTGACTGGCCCAGGGTCATCCAGCAGATCAGTGGCAGAAGCCAGGACTCCTGCAGGAACAGCACTGTCTGTTGTTACTGGTGGTGGTGGCGGCGGCAGGAGAGATCCACACGTTCCCATCTGTCCACCCTCAGGGCTGCTGTGTGCTGTTGTGCGATGTGCACACAGCACAAAGGCACACAACTGAACGTGGGGGGGTGGGGCTCCTCATGCAGTGTGCTCCCAGAGCTTCCTCAATCCCCTGTCCTGACCCTCTCCCACCCCTGCCACTTCGTGATACACTTGGCATTCTGTAGATCCCAGGCCACATACAGCGTTTCCAAGGATGACAAAGGCTTCTGCACCCCTTTTCTCTGCTCACTCCTAGGGGTACAGGCTGCATACCCTGTCCTCTCCGGGGGCCCCTTGATCCCCCTTTGTCTACCTTCTGCCACCGCCTCCCACCTCCCTGCCAAAAAGGGCAGGGCTGAGGACACCACCCGGGGCCTGGGTCTCCCCAGTGATAGCATGCATGAAAGGCCCCATTCTTACTTTAGGGTCCAGGGGAAATGGCCATGTGTCCAGCAAGATAAGTTTATTCACCATCTCGGGGAAGATACTGGAAAACTACGATGGGATCCAAAAAGGGAAGAATGAGTACGAGAGGAAGAAGGCAAAAGGACTCCAACTTTTCCCTGGGGATGCTGACGTTTCCAAGGGGCTGGGACAAGAGTCTGTATGTATTCCCTTCAGGGCAGCCTCCCCTCTCCCCGACCTGGAGATCCACACCCAGGCCAAAGTTCACACCCTGGTGGATGGCTGGATTCCAGGGTTGGAAACTCTGAACTCTGCCAGGAATCTCCAGTTTCACCAACCTCCCTGTAGTAAGGATTATTACTGGCATCTATAAAGCAGACTGGCACTAGGCCATCAAATACTGGGTTCAAATTCGTGAAATGAGGAGGGACTTCCTTTCCCAGAAACTTCTCCCACCGCCCTCCCCCCACCTCCTGCCCCATCTGCAGTCACTGCAAAGCCACCTACTTACCATTGCGCCCACCGCGCCACCTGGGGGGAATAAAGAGTCCTGGGCTGGTATTCCACCAATCCTACTAAAACTTCCTCCCAGGGGCTGCCCCACCCCAGGCTAAGAGGCCAAGCCCTCTCCCACCAGGGACCAGGGCTCTTTATTCCCTATCAAACTTGGGGTTCCCTCCCCGGGGGGCCACATGACCCCTTCATCAGACCTAGCCACTCGAAAAGTCACATTTCCTTTGTCACATGGGAAGACAGCTGCCTCTGGGGCCCTATGTCCCTTGGGGAGCTGCCTCAGGCCAAAGGTACCCAGTGCCCACAGACTCCCTCATCTCTCTTACGTCTCTCTGCAGTGCCCAGAAGTGCAGGGTCCCTGTGTATCACTTCCTCCCCCTCCCTCGCAGCCCCTCAGCCCAGTCAGCCGCCTGCTCACCCAGGTGTAAACTGTACTCACCAAAACTATGGCCCACGATGGAGAAATGCTTCCACTTCAAGGCTGAAACACAGAGGGCAAGGTTTTAGTGGGCCCAGCCTCCCCCAACCCTCTGTCCTGCAGTCCTTGTGCTCAGGACATCTTTCCCCAGCATCTAGGGTTGCCCATTCAGGAAACGAGCTTAGAGGGATTGCAGCTTCTTTACAGGGGTGGAACCCCTGAAGGAAGAGCTCTTTTTGGCAGCCCTCTCCAACTTTCCCAAAGTCACCCATGAATTTCTTGGTGACCCCAGATCACTCCCAGTCCAACATTGTTTCCTGGCTACCACACCCCACTCAACGAACAGAAGCGATGTCCCAATGCACCCTTACACACACACACACATACACACACACACTCTCTCTCTCTCTCTCTCTCTCTCTCTCTCGTTCTGCCTCTTACCTGCTACAACTCTCCGGATCTCACTCACAAAGTTTTCCTGGTAATACGGGAGACCAGGGCTGTAATGGGACGAGAGCCCGTGTCCCCCGAAATCCATGGCAACGTAACAAAAGTCTGAGACGAGATGGAAAGGGAGAAGGCATCTAGGTCAGCGGCGTCTCCCATCCCTCAATCCCCGGCAGTCTGTGTCGCCTTGCCCCTTGGCTTCCCTTCAGTCCCACCTTTTGGAAGAAGAGGGATGAGTCTGTCAAAAGAGCTGGCATTGTCCAGCCAGCCGTGCAGGCAAAGAACTGGGGGGGCCTGCTGGGAGCCCCAGACTTTGGCAGCGATGTGGCCCCAGGGCACAGCCAGCTTCAGCTCTGAGAGCAAACCTGGAACACAGCCACACACTCACTCAAGAAGGTACTTTTTGAGCCCCTCATCCGTTACCCCAGTGTGTTCAGGGCAAAAGCCCAGGGGGCCCAGGTTCCCACATCGCCCCCAGGGATTACAGGGAGAGCCTGACGTGGGTTTGGGGATACCCAGAGGAAGGAAATTTAAACTGGGTCCGCAGAGTGAGGAAAACCAGGAAAAGCAGGGGAGGGTTTCATGGCAGAACTTTGTGGAATTGGCTAGACCTGGGCTCGGACACTTGCTGGGTGTGCAATCTTGGGCCGCTTGGTAAAACCTCCTGAGCTCCAGTTTCCTTTTCTATAAAACGGGGATTAAACAGTCCTGGCAATAACCAACACAGTCTAAACTTTCGGAGGGCAGATGGGGTGGTCCCTCTCACTTCCTCACAGCAAGTCAGATCATTATCACTCTCCCTTCGCAGACCAGCACCCCGAGGCATGGGGAGGTGCAGTCTGAGCCCAGAGATCCCCAGGGAGAATGAAGAGGAGCGAGGATTTGGTGCCGGACCCCCGACCGGACCACCCAGCGCCACGCTGTCTCCGGCCTAATCGGATCAGGGCTGCCTTCTCCGGGGTCCGGCACTGACCTGTTCTGCTGGCCCACCCGGGCCGGCTGGAAACCTTGCCGCCCCAGAGCCCCCCCCCCCCCCCCCCCCGGCTTGCTCCTCTAACTTGGAGCTCCCGGAACCCTTAGAAGCCACGTGCAGCCCTCTCCCGGGGTCCCCACCCTCCCGGGGGTCCAATCAACCCGCTCCCACTTCCTCTCCGGGGGTGTGGGGGGCGGCAAGGAGGTGGGGGGGGGCGGCGGGAGAGGGTGGCGTCCCCCGCCCCACTCCGTCCTAAGCGTCCCGCGGCGCAGCGTCTTCACCCTTTGCAGCCATTCCGCCGTCGCGCAGCGGTCCTGACGCCGACGTGAGGTCGCGGCCGGTGGAATAAATGTCACAGCTTCAGGCCCCGCCCCCGCCGGCCGGCCCGCCCACCCCTCCGGCCCGGCCCCGCCCCTCCGCCCAGACCCGAGCCCTCCAGTCCCTCCCGTCCGCCCGCGCCCCGGCAGTCGGCGCGGGACTTCCCGCTGACAAGGGTCCTTGACTTGGCTCTCAACTCCGTCCCTGAAGTCCCTGAGCGCCCAGAGACGCCCACCTGGCGGCTACAGAGCCCTGGGCGGTGGCCAAACCATCTCCAAAATTTTGGGCCACACGTGGGATGGTATTCGGGTGAGTGAAGTCCTCGCTTGACACGTGGGTGACGGGACCCAGGCCCCGGGCAGTCTCCACGGCTGGTCTCGTTCCCGCGCTGGACCAGGAGCCAGAGAAGGCGCAGGGAGCCGCCACAGCCAGCGGGCCACCACCTGGGTCCTCAGAGGCTGGCACCATTGGAATAAAGTAGGGATGACTCCGTAATGGTTAAATGTTCGCCTGGAAGGCCGGGCTGTGTCCGCCTTGTTCTGGTTGTGTCCTGGGCCATCAGTAGTCCCTGCCACGAACCGGCCTTAATATTTGTTGCACGAGTGAATGAATGTGTAAATTGGGGACATGGAGGACCCCCCTCCCCGCCCCCAGGTGAGGAAGGATTATGGACAACAATATTGAGCCTGGAAAGGAAATGTTTGGGGTACTAAATCTTATAACAAAGGCACTACAGCGCATCCTCAAGCCAGTGGCAAGTCTAGGACCAATAAGGCAAAGGTCTTCTCCTTCATTCACCACCATTTGCTAATTAGAAAGCCTGGGAGTGACCCCTCAGAGGTCCCAGTCCAACAGAGCCCCTAAATGGTGAAGCGGAATCCAGTAGGTCCCGGACTGGAGAGAGAGCTCCACGGTGAATTCTCCCTGGCGGGTGATAGGAGACCCAGGCCCTGAAGGGGGGGCAGGCAGAGATGTGCCACAAAGAGGGCAAGTTGGTGGTGGTTGGAAAATGTGGGGGAGGGGGAGCATGGGGACTGAGTGTGGGGATAAGGAATCTGGACCTCAGGTAGGGGTCTTCGGGGGCTTGGAGCTAGAAGTGATCAGACCATTTCTGTGATCGTACATGCACAGTGGTGTCCTTTAGTTCCAGAAATGCTTTGGCTTCCTTGACAAGTTAGGCAGGGGTGACGGACCGTGGGGTGACAGACACAATGGGACATGACCCCTTCGAAGGGGCTCTTTCCTCCTCTGCCTTGGGGACCCACTGCCACCTCTTCATGGGTGATGCCGCATTTATACCTGGCACCTGGCTCCAGTCTGACCTCTAGGTGCGGGCCTCTAGCACATCAGACCTCAGTTTCCCTCGGCCAAATCGTCCAGCATCTCCTCCCTCGTCCCTGTCCTCAGGCTCACCTCAGTCACCCGCACCCCCTTTCTCATTCCTCTGAGGCGTTCCCTGCTGTTCCAGCGAACTTCTGTTCCGGTGACCCTCGGGCTGGACGTTCATCAGCCCCGGAAGACAAGAGAAATCGCTTGTCCTGCCCCACAACCCCTCCAACCACCACCCACTCCCCCTACAGCCCGCTGGCAGCTCTGATCTTACTTCCCTGCAGGGATCGGAGAGGTCGCTACTCTACACAAACAGCACACCTGGTCTCAGGGGCCCTGACAAAGTGTGACCTGCACTGGCCCCACCTCAGGGCAGTCGCCCTCACATCCCCAGACCAGACTGGGCTCAGAGCAATGTCCTGCACGGCGGGCGTGAGTGAGCGAGCGGGCGTGCCCTCCAGAGGCCTCCGGACGGCGCAAACTGTCTTTTGTTTGGGCACAGATTCGAGAATGCTGCAGGTGAGTTGGGGGACAGGGTGCACAGTGACCAGTGATGGCCCAGCCTGCATGACGGAGGGGCTGGTGAGCTGGGCACCTCAGCAGCCCGAGGTTCCAGAGGGAACGTGAACGCGGGCAGCCTGGGATGCACAGAAATGCTGGGTCATGATGAGGAGCAGAGTCCTGGCGCTGGTGATTTTGGAGCGAGCCACATACTCCAGGGCGTCTTGGCTAACTCTGGAGCTATTAAAAATTCTCTGCTACCACGTGGTCCCTGGGGCTGGTGACCCGGCCTTGGGCAGTTGACCACAGTCACAAGAGCTCTCATGCTGACCTGACTGCCAGCCGGACACCCTGCCCTGTCCCACTGCTCTGCGGCACAGTGGCGTAAGTACTCTTTGCCAGGTCGGCGTGTTTCCCCGCTCCCCTCTCCTTTGTGCCCCAAGATACGGCCTGATGTGTCCCCTGAGAGCCTGAAGGGGACTGATAACAGTGGAGGGAGATGACTCTCTTCTTTCTTTTAAACAAAAGCCAAACCAGCCGCAACAACACAGAGACAGGAAGCCCTTCCTGAGAATACCCACAGTGCCTCCCTTTCACTCGTTTGTCCAGAGACAATGGGATGTCCTCTGATTTCACTTAGAGCTTAAAAGTCACAAAATAGGACACCTGGGTGGCTCAGTTGGTTGGGCAGCTGCCTTCGGCTCGGGTCATGATCCCAGCATCCTGGGATCGAGTCCCACATCGGGCTCCTTGCTCGGCAGGGAGCCTGCTTCTCCCTCTGCCTCTGCCTGCCACTCTGTCTGCCTGTGCTCGCTCTCTTTCTCTCTCTCTCTCTGACAAATAAATAAAAAATCTTAAAAAAAAAAAAAAAAAAGACATCTTAATTCAGACATGTCACATTTGAAAGCTTGAGAGCCACAAAGGACACCAGTCTGTGGTCCACAGATCACAGTATCTGTCTCCCTGGGAAGCTTGCTTGTGATGCCGATTTTCAGACCCACTCGATCAGAATCTGTCTTTTAACAAGATGTAGAAGTGATTCGAGTGCGTGTTGAAGTTTGAGAAGCACTGGGGGCCATTGTGGGCTTTTTTCCTGGAAGTACACTTGCATTTTTTAGACTGACACGTCTTCGTTTCTGGCTCTGAAAGCGAGACCCCTCTCCTGTGATGGCATCCTTGTCCACCCTTACAGGAAGGGGCGTTCTTTGATCTCACCAGTGTAGACGCATTCTTTCAGTTCTTGACACGCCTTGATCTCCTGACTCTTCTGAGACTCTGGGCCATCTTTCCCCCCTTCTTTCCATCTTTGGAGCACCTAGATCTTCGGAGCACCTAGATCTTCAGCAAACAAACCCAACTCCTTGGGCCCACTTTCCTCTCAAGCCGTTACATGCTCTTTTCCCGTCTCTTTGATCCCCATTATTTTTTACAGTTATGCAAACGTGATTGATTTTTCCGCTTCTTCACCGTCCATTCATTGCTCAGGCCACTGAGCTGCTTCCACCTCGACCACTAAAATGACTCGCGCTGGGAACGCCTGGGCGGCGCAGTCAGTTCATCGTCTGCCTTCAGCTCAGCTCGGGATCCCGGGGTCCTGGGATTGGGTCCCGCATTGGGCTCCCTGCTGAGCAGGGAGCCTGCTTCTCCCTCTGCCCCTGCCCTTTGGCACCCCCCTCGTGCTCCCACTCCCCCTCTCCCTCTTAAATAAATAAATAAAATCTTAAAAAAAAAAAAGAAAGAAAGTAAAACGACTCATGCTAAGGTGACCAAGGACCTCGTGCAAGGCTTCCTTCTTTCAATCGCTTCTTCCCCGATGAACTTGGAGTGGTAGTGGCCCTGGACATCATTCATCACCTGCTGACCCTTCTCAGTGGCCCCATGATGCCTCTCCTGGCTCCCCTCCCTTCTTCCTACTTTTGCCTCCTCAGCTGTTTCTTTTAAACCTGTTGCTAGCCCCCCCCCCTTCCTTCTTTCTGCTCCTCTGTAGTCCTTACAAGTAAATATTTGCTGCACTTTAGTCTTTGGTCTTGCTTTCTTGCTGTGTGATCCGCCTGGGTGAACTTGGCCTTAAGACTCTAGCTCCAAGGGGAACGGCTCAACTTCACATGACCATCACCAGCCCTGACCTCTCCCTGAGTTCCAGACTCTTTTATTGCCTGCTGTGTGTGTGTGTGTGTGTGTGAAAATGTACATAGCATAGGGTGCCTGGGTGGCTCAGTGGGTTAAAGCCTCTGCCTTCGGCTCAGGTCATGATCTCAGGGTCCTGGGATGGAGCCCCGCATCGGGCTCTCTGCTCAGCTGGGAGCCTGCTTCTTCTTCTTTTTTTTTTTAATAGGTTTTTTTTTTTTTTAAAAAGATTCTATTTATTTATTTGACAGAGAGAGATGACAAGCAGGCAGAGAGGCAGGCGGAGAGAGAGGAGGAAGCAGGCTCCCTGCCGAGCAGAGAGCCCGCTGCGGGACTCGATCCCAGGACCCTGAGATCATGACCTGAGCCGAAGGCAGCAGCTTAACCCACTGAGCCACCCAGACGCCCCTGGGAGCCTGCTTCTTCCTCTCTCTCTGCTGCCTCCCTGCCTACTTGTGATCTCCTTCTGTCTGTCAAATAAATTTTTAAAAAATCTTTAAAAAAATGAAATATAGCACATTTATCACTTTAACCATTTGTAAATGTACAACTGAGAGGTATTAAGCACATTTAGAATGCTGTACGACCATCATCACTATCGACATACAAAAGTTTTCATCATCCCCAACAAAAGCTCTATCCGTTAATTAATAACTCCCTAATCCTTTTCCCCCTCAGACCCTCAGAACCTCAAATCTACTTTCTGTCTCTATGAATTTGCCGAGTCTAGGGACCTCCTCTAAGTGGAATCATATAATGGTTGACCTCCTTTCACTAAGCATGTTTTCAAGGTCCCTTCACACTGTAGCATATATGAAGTCATTCCTTTTTATGCTGAATGACACACACACATACACATATGCATTTTGTTTATGTGTTCATTTGTTGATGGACACTTAGGTTCTTTTCACCGTGTGATTGTTGTGAATAATGCTTCTGTGGACATGGGTGTACAAGTCCATCTGTTTAAGTTCTCCTTTTGGATATACACCGAGGAGTGGAATTGCTGTGTCACATGGTAGCTATGTGTTTAACCTTCTGAGAAAGGGCCAAACTGTTTCCCATGGTGACTACCACCATTTTACAGTTCACCAGCAAGGCACAAGGGCTCCAATTTCTCTACATACTTGACCATCTTTTCTGTATTTTCGGTTATAGCCATCCGAGGACATGGGAAATGGAATCTCATTGTGGTTTTGGTTTGTATTTCTTTTTTTTTTTTTTAATTTATTTATTTAACAGACAGAGATCACAAGTAGGCAGAGAGGCAGGCAGAGAGAGAGGAAGGGAAGCAGGCTCCCTGCTGAGCAGAGAGCCGGATGCGGGGCTCGATCCCAGGATCCTGGGATCATAACCTGAGCTGAAGGCAGAGGCTTCAACCCACTGAGCCATCCAGGCGCCCCATAGTTTGTATTTCTCTAAAGACTAATGTTGTTGAGGACCTTTTCATGGGCTTATTGGCCATTTGTATATATTCTTTGGAGAAATGCCCAAGTCCTTTGTCCATATTTGAATCGGGTTGTTTGGTGTTTTATTGTTAACTTTTAGGCGTTCTTTATATATTCTGGACACTAACCCCATAAATACGCAGTCTTTTCTTGTTCTTGATACCTATCCTTTGATGCCTAAAAGTTCTTAGTTGTAAGGAAGTTCGATTTTATTTTTTCTCTTGTTGCCTCTGCATGGGGCCTCATGTCCATGCAGTCATCAAATGCAATGTCATGAAGACTTTTTTCCCCAGTGTTTTCTTCTGAGACTTTTAAAGTTTTAGTCCTGAAGTTTTTGTCTTTGACCTCTCCCAACCCACTTTACCAACTGCCTCCTGGACAAATACTCTTGTATGATTTAGCAGGTACTTAAAGTGTGACATGCCCGTGATGAAATTTAATACCTCCCTCAATGGGTTTCTCCTTTATTTTCTGTCTCAAGGAACAGCATCACCATCTTCCAGGTTCCCAAGCAAAGAGAAATTCAATCACCCTCAAACCCAAATTGCCAACAAGTCCCATTGATTCTAAGTTGAGACATCTCCCCAGCCCTGCCTCGCCCTCCCAGGGTCACCACCACATCATGAAGACTGCCATTGTCCTTGTATGGACTTACTTCTTCCCCGGCCAACCTACTTCGTACATAGACCAGTAAGCTCCAACATCAGTTCACATAAAGATGATGCAGAAAGATTTCAAAAGGAAGTCAATTGTGTTTCCAGAAAGGTCATGCATCCTGTAACCATGACTACTTTTCCTTTCTGGCATAATAGCCTCACTTGCAAAATAACAAGTTGGCAGGGGCATGTGGGTGGCTCAGTCAGTTAAGTGTCTGCCTTTAGCTCAAGTCATGATCCTGGGTCCTGGGATTGAGTCCCATATCAGTGTTCCTGCTCAGTGGGGAGCCTGCTTTTCCCTCTCCCTCTGCTTCTCTGTCTGCTTGTGCTCTCTCTCTCTGTCAAATAAATAAATAAAATCTTAAAAAAAAAAATCTGGCAATTCTAGGTCTAGGTGCAAACGTTTGTTTTGTTTTGTTTTCAGTAGCCTCCATGCCCTTGTGGAGCCCAACGTGAGACTTGAACTCATGACCCCAAGATCAAGACTTGAACTGAGATCAAGAGTCAGATGCTTTCTTCCTTTTTAAAATATTTATATTTATTTTAGGGGGCGGGGTACAGGAAGAGGGAGAGAGAGTCCCAAGTCGACTCTGTGCTGAATGTGGAGTCGATGTAGGACTTCGATCTCATGACCCTGAGATCATGACCTGAGCTAAAATTAAGAGTTGGTTTCTCAACCGACCGTGCTAGCCAGGTGTCCCCGCAAAGTATTTTTAAGTTAATTTTTTGGAAGTAGAACATGATACAGAAAAGTCCACGTACTCCTCAATGTACAGCTCGATGAATGTTCACAAACTCAACGCACCCTTGCACAATACTTGGGTCACGAACTGGAAAAGTCCCAGCACCCCATGAAGCCTCTGGTGTTTCCAGCCTCCAGGCTCCCCTCCCGAGTTACTGCTAACCCGACTCTAACAGCAGTTGACCTCTGTCAGGGTTGACCTCTGTCTCTACCTCATACAGATGAAGTCATACAGCAAGGACTCTGTAGTGTCTGGCTTCTTTTGTTCTTCATTATGTTTGGTGAGTTTCTGTGATCTGAGATATCACAGTACGAATGTTGTATGACCTCCTTATCACTCTACCTCAGACGAACATAACTTGTTTCCCATTTGGAGCTATCGTAGTCTACTGCTAAGAACATTCTTGCCGTGTCTTTTTTTTTTTTTTTTTTTTTTTTTTTTGACACAGAGCGAGATCACAAGTAGGCAGAGAGGCAGGCAGAGGCGGGGAGCAGGCTCCCCGCTGAGCAGAGAGCCTGATGTGGGGCTCGATCCCAGGACCCTGAGACCATGACCTGAACCAAAGGCAGAGGCTTAACCCGCTGAGCCACCCAGGCACTCCTCTTGTCATGTCTTATGGTGACTATATATATGGATTTCTGGAGGGTAGATACCAAGGGATGGAACTGATAAGCTATAGGATGTACGTGTGTTTAGCTTTTAAAGAATTTTTGGTGTTCTCGTTGTTGCTATTTTATTGGTCTCTGCAGTCCTAAATCTGGGGACGATTACAGAGGAGTTTCTGTAAAACAATAATCTTGTGACATCATTCCCTGGCCCAGAGAAAGTCTTGGCCGCCCCCCCCACCCTCCGTGGGCATGGAGGAAACTTCACAGGCGGGACCTGACAGTAGTGTGGGTGAGTCCGGAGTGGAAGGTAAGGAAGGAATTCTTGAGACATCTCCAGTGCAAAAAGGTGATTTTATTAAAGCTCAGAGATGGGACCCAGGGTGGGAAGAGCTGTTGTTGCCCTGGGGACGTGAGGAGTGGCTGATTAAATGCTTGGGCGTTGGGGGAGGTTTGGGAAAAGGGACATTAAGATAGTTGGGAGTTTCCTTCTGGAAGTTAGGCTATTGAAAAGAATTTTTTTTTTTTTTTTTCATGTCAATTGCTAAGACAATTTGTAGACTAGGGAGACTCAAGTCTTACTGGACGTGATCTCTATCAGTGAACCATTTGGTGTTTTTGGTTTTTTCCCTTGCCTTAGTTTTAAGGCAACCGGGGGTGCCTGAGGAATGTCACACAGATCCCACCTGGGATTACGGGCGGGAGGACTGCTGCGTGTCAGTTTCTGCTCTGTCCTCCACTTGCCTTCTGCTCAGGGTCCATCCACCATATTTCTTTAGTCTCTTCTGCAACAACTCCCGGCCTGACGTAGGAAAGACATTGGAGTTTGGAGCTGACGGCCGAGAAAGGATTCCTGAGATGTCTTGGATGCAAAGACGCGGTTTTCTTAAAGCCTGCGGACAGGACTGGTGGGCAGAAAGAGCGGCACGGGGGTTGTGAGGAGGGGCTGATGATCCGCTTTCAGGTTGGGAGGGGGTTAGCGATAGCCTAAGTCTCTAAGGAATTTGGAAGCAAGGTTTCCAGGACCTTGAGGAGTGAGCTGTTATTAGGAAAAGATCATTTACTGCTGTAAAACCCCAGTCCATGAGACCCTTCCGAAATATATCAGTGGGTCATATGCTTGGGGGATGATGGCCAACAGATATCTTGTGTGAGGGGAGCTAGAGATAAAGGAAGTTTCCAAAGGGAATTCTGCCTGTTAAAGTAGACTCCTAGGATCCCGGAGGTTGGGAGGTTAAGTCAAGGTCAAGTTGCCCTTGGCCCTTAGCAAAGTGTTAACATCGAAGTAGCTGAACTCCCAGAGGAAGGTCACTCTGCCGGTTTCAAGGACTTGTCAGTGGGCTGTAGGCAATAAGGAAACTTAAATTTTTTTCTTTTGCTTTTATTTCCCACTTCCCAGCCCACCCTCCTATCCCACAGAAAGCCCAAGGGCTGCCCACAGCGCTCAAGGTCACGTGGGATCTGGCCCTGCCCCGTGGTGACCCCATTCCTCCCCTCCAGCCCCACTCCCAGTGTGGCAGCGCTTCTGCCCCACCTCAGGCACACCAGGGCCACTCCCTGACCCCCCGCTCCAGTGTTTGTTCAAAAGTGAAGGTGACACCTGTAGAAAGAGCAGCCCCCATGCTCACCTGCCCTGGCCAGTGATCTCTTTCTGGCTTTGCGTATCTCTGTGGGACTTCTTCTTTTTTTTTTTTTTTAAAGATTTTATTTATATATTCGACAGAGAGATCATAAGTAGGCAGAGAGGCAGGCAGAGAGAGAGAGGGAAGCAGGCTCCCCGCTGAGCAGAGAGCCCAAGGCGGGGCTCGACTTGAGCTGAAGGCAGAGGCTTAACCCACTGAGCCAGCCAGGCGCCCTCTGTGGGACTTCTGTCCACCTCAGGCACCTGCATGTTTGTTCGGGGCCTGTTCTCTTCCCTCAGAATGTCAGCCCCATCATGGCGGGAGCTGTTTTCCTCACAGTTGTAACTAGCAGGTGCTTAGTCAATATTTATTGAATAAACAAGTGTGCGAATTTCCACGAATGTCACACTTTCGCCCTCCCAAGCCCAAACCTCTGTTACGACATCGGTGCAAAGGCTCTTACTCATTGTAGGAGCTCCTAATTTTAGGCCTGACATAGTAATTCTCCTTGGGGGGAATCCGTCCCTCTCCCCACCATGCAGTCACAGGGCAGGCTGTCGGCAGCTATATTTGTATTTTGGACTCTGTTCCCAGGCCAGAATCAATAACTGGTCTGGGCAATCTGACCCAAGGGGGGCCACGGTCTCTACTCCAGAAATTTGGAATTACATTTGGGCTCGTCTTTAGAATGCAACGTTCTTATTACTATTGTTGTTGTCGTTTTAAATTAGGCGCTGTGGTATGACCATCACCCACCCCTGCAGCCTAGGTGGCGGGAGAAAGAGAAGAGGTACAGAGAGCAGGGGGAGTCCATCAGGCTGCTCTCAGGGAGGGTAGCGGGTGTTATGGTGTGCCACCTACAATCCCACGGGCGCAGAGGCACAAACCTCCACCTGCTCCAGTCCCATGTTGGCTGTGATGGCTCAGCTAGCTGAGTTCTTCTCTGAGACTTGCCCTCCCCAGGGCAGTTCAGGGCCAGTGACTGGTCCACACAGGGTTACAAAGGGCACCCCCCACCCTTACCTTATTCAGGACCAGCTCTAAAGGACTATCTTGGCTCCTGAGTTCCATACAGAATTGGGTAAGCCCTGCCCCCCTCCCACTGCAGAACAGCTCCCCTTCGGCCCAGGCCCAGGCCCAGGCCCAGGCCCTGCCCTGCCCTGCCTCCTGGGAGCACTGCCCCATAGGGCTTGCTGGATGCACATCTCAGACATGCAGATTCCGTTTCGCAGGAAGCCTATAGCCCAAGACAAGAGGCGCACAGCAGAAAGGTGCTGTTGGTGTAACAGCCATGGTCATTGTGGATGTGGTTTGAAGGGGTGGGGTTCACAACAAATGGTCAAAAAATGGTCTTTGGTGCAAAAAAGTGGTTTTATTAAAGTACTGGGACAGGACCCATGGGCAGGAAAAGTGGCACTGGGGTCATGAGTAGTGGCCCGTTATATACTTCCAAGTTGGCAGGGGGTTAGGGAGAGCGTAAGTCTCTAAGGAACTTTGGAAGCAAGGTTTCTAGGACCTCGAGGGACCTAGCTATCATTAGGAAAAGGTCATTCATTATTGTCTTAAAAAACCTTAGGACACTCTTCAGATGTATATTGGTGGGACATATGATTTCCAACATATATCTTGGGAGGTTTAGAGATAAATTTTTTAAAGGAATTTTTATATTTTCATTTTTTAAAAAAGATTTTGCTTATTTGACAGAGAGCAAGAGAGCACAAGCAGGGGGAGCTGCAGAGGGAGAGGGAGAAGTAGGCTCCCCGCTAAGCAGGGAACCTGATGTGGGGTCTATCCCAGGATGCCAAGATCATGACCTGAGCTAAGGCAGACACTTAACTGACTGAGCCACCCAGCTGCCCTCCAAAGGAGTTTTTTTTTTTTTGTTTTGTTTTGTTTTAAAGATTTATTTATTTCACAGAGAGACAAATCACAAGTAGGCAGAGAGGCAGAGAGAGAGGGGGAAGCAGGCTCCCCGCCGAGCAGAGAGCCCCACACGGGACTTGATCCCAGGACCCTAGGATCACGACCTGAGCCAAAGGCAGAGGCTTGAACTCACTGAGCCACCTAGGTGCCCTCCAAAGGAGTTTTTATATGTTGAAGTGGACTCACAGGATCCTGGGGGCTGGGCTAAGGTTGCCTTTTGCCCTTAAACTTTATTATTATGGTCAGTTAGCCAAAGTATAGTACATCATAGGTCATTGTTGTAACGTCCACTGATTCATTAGTTGCGTATGAGACCCAGTGCTCATTCCAACATATGACCTCCTTAATACCCCTCAGCCAGTTACCCCAGCAACCCACCCACCTCCCTTCTGTAACTCTCAGTTTGTTCCCCTCCCTGATTTCTTCCCATTCACTTTTCCCTCCCTTGCCCTGGGGTCTTCCACGCTATTCCTTATGTTCCACACAGGAGTGAAACCACATGAGAACTGTCTTTCTCTGCTTAACTTACTTCATTTAGCATAATCCCCTCTAGCTCTGTTCATGCCGATGCAAATGGGCGGGCATTCATCCTTTCTGAGGGCTGAGTCATATTCCATTGTATATATTGATGAAGTTCTAGAACCTAGGTGAGGTTCGGTGGGCTGAGGTCCAGAACCGATGACCAAGAAAGAATTCTTGAGACATCTTTGGTGCAAAATGGTGGTTTATTAAAGCACGGGGATAGGACCCATGGGCAGAAGAGCTGCTGCCCCGCGTTGTGAGGGATGGCAGGTTATGTACCCTGCGGTTATGGAAGGTGAGAGGAAGGGAGGTTTCAACGGAGTTTTCATATGTTAAGGAGGGCCTACAAGGTGCCAAGATACCGAAGGCCTTCCCCGTGTGGCTTGATCAATATTGTCTTTAGACCAGCCATTAACATCAAGATAGTTGGGAGGTTTTTGGTGGGATGTCACAATCCTGTTATCAATCATCTTTATTAGTGAGATTTAGGTTTAGAAGAGATTTAACTTTATTTAGGGCTGAGGAACTGAGTTTATTTGCCTCTAGAAATTTGTGCTATTGATAAGGTCAGGGGTGCCTGAGGAATGCTACACATATTACTGAGGGGGAGCAGATGGAGAGGAGGTGCAAGGTACCAGCTTTTGCTTTGTCCTCAGTCAGCCTCCTGCTCCCTCATCATTCCCCCCTGAACAATTTTGACCCTTAAATCTTTAAGGTGGTTGAAGGTGGAAGGTCTCATCTTCTGTAACTTCTTCCTGCTAAATAGGGGCGTAGAGCTGTCCCTACCTACTGGGGTCAACATTGATCAGTGGAGGAACATATAGGGGAGTTACAAAAGGTGGAAGCAGCTGAATCCAGCGCTTGACAGTGAAGAAGTGTCTCTGCGTGATCAGGATCATCTGTCATGGTGAAAGTCATTGCTGCAATGAGTCTTTACCAAGTAGAGAAACATTGAACAAAGCAACATATTAAGATTAATAAGGCAATAAGAATGAGAATCCTGAAAAGGAGATTTTTAATCGTTGGCCATAGTCCTCCTCCAAACCAGGAGGCTAACCAATCACTGAGAGAGAGAAGGATCTTATAGAGCCTTAATCTGGGTATTCGTATCTTTTGTTAGTCCTGTGACATTTTTGTGAGAGTCTGGGATGTACACGCAACATTCTGTTTTGTTAATTGCGCATGTGCCAACCTGTGCTGCTGTCAGGACACCTAAGGCCATCCTAGATGTCATGTGTTATTTGCCCAAGTATCATACATTTGATTTCTTTGTTCCCAGCAAAAACTGCCTTTTGACTGAGCTGTCCAATAGTGGGTGTGAGCCACAAATATGTATCCCAGATTTGATATATATCATCCTTAGTATAGCGATAAAGAGGGTTTTGTAACTTAGGCCAATATTTGATTGGGGAGTTATGGCTTGACAGTAATCCCCTTTCCTTCCAAATAGCTCCATGGGCATGTAGTACCAGGAAGGCATATTTGGAGTCAGTGTTAATGTTTATTTTGGGGCTTTGGCAATTGCAAAGTGCTAGTGAGCACTATGGCATACCTAGCTTTTCTTATTCTTTTTATGAAAACTACTGTCATCAGTAAACCAACTGTCATTTGTATTTTTAACAGGGGCATCTTAAATCTGGCCATATCGAGTAAGCAAGATCAATAACCTCTGAACAGTTTTTGCTCTATAGAGAAAGAAGCACAGTGGTCAGGTTCAGGCATACAGGTAACTAGGTTTAAAGTTTGCCAAGTTTTAAGTATTATTTCTGGCATATCTGTAAGTATGGCCCAATATTTAATTAGTCGGCCTCCATCACCCATTAATGGCCTTTGGCTTCTAAGACCAATCTGGACCTGATGTGAAGTGATTACATCAGGGACTGTCCCATAGTGAGATTTAAGGTTCTTTTTTTTTTTTTTTAAAGGCTCTTTTTATGAGGAGGGCTGTTCTATGCTTAGCTAAAGCATCTATTTGCAATTGTACTTCAACAGAAGTGGCTTCTAGCATAAATTTGACTAAGGGATGAAACCATTAAGTAGCCCTTTGAGTGGTACAGCAAGTGGGAGAAACTTGTCAAGAGGCATGGGGAGTCCCCCATGCATCATCCGATCCAATCATGAAGAAAGTGGGGTCATCCATTATCTCCACAAGTCCATAGTTAATCCTATAGAGTGCGGTATGCTGGCTGTTAGGCAATTTCATTATCCCAGCCACACACAGGGTGTTAGTTAAGTTACACAATTGTTGGGGAATCAATCCCATTTTTCCAGTTGTTTAATCATGTGCCATGGGGTTCTAATATCCCCACAAAATAATAAGATTGACTAAAGAGGCTATTGTGCAACTTCTCTGAAGTTTACCTCAAATCGTTTAGCTTAGGTAAACAAACATTTAAAGACCATCAAATCTAGAATTTAACATCCATAAAGGTGTGTTACTAAAACCAATTTTTCTCTCTAAAATAACCCTCATTTCCAGAGATAACCAAGTCAGGACTAATTCACTTGAGAAACAAGTCCAGTTTTAACAAACTTTGCCTATTATTTACATAAGCTCAGCAAGAACAGTGAGTGTGATCATACAGATCTTTTAGAATCTGCTTTGCTGGAACTTCTTAGAAGGAATTTCTAGGTTGAAGGCAGAGGTCCAACCCACTGAGCCACCCAGGCACCCCCAAGTTTGTTTGTTTTTTTTAAGACTTAAAAAATTTATTTGACACAGAGAGAGCACACAAGCAGGGGGAGCAGCAGAGGGAGGGAAGGAAGCAGGCTCTCCACTGAGCAGAGCAGAGCCCTGGGATCAGGACCTGAGCTGAAGGCAGTTGCTTAAGCAACTGACCGCCCCAGGCGTCCCTTGTTAGCTAAATATTAACATCCAGGCCGCTGAGTTCCTAGAGGAATGTCACTCTGCCTTTTTCAAAGGATTTGTCAATGGGCTGTAGGGAGTAAAGAAATTTAATTCTTCTTCGGCCTCTGTTTCCCACGTCACTGTGAGGGCGCAGCAGGAACTACCAGGGCGCACATCTCAGCTTCCTGGACGGTCCTAGCCATGGTCCTCGCTAAACTGACATTTACTGAGTGAACAGTTGGGCTGAGGTCAGGGTGGTGACCACCTCCGCCTCCCAAAGCCGGTGAGGGGGCAGGAACCTGGAGAGGGAGGTAGTTCTTCGGCCCTAGCACGCGGTCCTTTCTTGGACTCTCCCAAACGCAGAGGTCCGGCCTGCCCCCACTGTCCCGCAGCGGAGACGGGGGGGGGGACCCCTGCCAGCCCACCAGGTGCAGGCTTGGTTTCCTCGTGGGTCTCCGGCCACACGGCTCTGAACTGGGTCCAACCCGGCCGCGTCACATACGTGCATTAACTACCACCGGCTGCATGCTCGCCAAGGACCATTACCTCCCCTGCGGAGACTGCGGCTCCGTCGCCACGCAGTCGGCCAAAGCCCCAGGCTCAAGGCGGTCTGGACACTTAGAAGCCCTCAGCTGGGCCCCAGGAAAAAACCGCCCCCAAGGCCCTCAGGTTGCAGCGGAGGAAGCAGGGGTGAGTATTTTAACCTCATCCCGCAGCCCCGGGGCGGGCTGGTGGGGGAAAGGCTTTCCCCCTGGCAGAGGTCCGATTCAAGGCGGTTCAGTTCGATTTGATTTTCCCCGCCACCCGCCGCCACCCGCCACCACCCGCCTCCCGCCCTTTGGTTGGTTTTGTGGCGCTGATTTGCTTTCAAGGGATCCGGGAAGGCATGGGGGGGGGGGGGGGCGAGGTTACCGCGGATGCGCGCGCGGGGAAGCGTGGCGAGAGCGCGCGGGCGGGCACGCGCCCCGGGGGTCGATGGGGGCGGCGACGGGGGAGGAGAGCGCGCGGGCGGGCGGGGGTGGGGGATCGTTGGAAGAGGCGAGCGGCGAGAGCGCGCGGGCAGACTGGGGGTGCGAGAGCTGGGGGTGCGGGGTCCGTGGTGCGCGCGCGCGCGCGTGTGTCGGCGCCCTCACTGCGCCGCCCCCGGGGTGTGTGCGTGTGCGGGGGCGTGTGTGTGTGTCTTTCTTGTTGGCGAAGGAGAACTTCTGAAAGTTGCCCTTGGCGGGTGGGTGGTAGGTAGAGGGAGACCCGCTCCTGAAGACCCCGATTCGGTCCTATTAAGCGGCTCGGGCAGGGCAGGCGGTTCAGGAGGGCAAGGACGGAAGCGGGCGCTGCGGAGTTGAGGGTGACCGGGAGCCAAAGGGGGAAGGACGCAGGTGCAAGGGGCCGCTGGATGGCCCGTACCGGCTTGGGGGCACCGCGCGGAGCTCGGGCGGCGGGGACCCAGGGCGCTGGGTTTGACCCCCGCCCCAGGCAGACCAACACCTCCGCCCGGGCCTCCCACCTTACTGCAGCCCCTGCGGGTCTTGGGATCGGGTCATTCTAGAACTATGACCAAGTGGGATAAATAGTTGCTAGATGAAACTTCATCAGGATAATGGAAGACAGAATGGGACCCTTTTAGCGGTAAAACCCACCTTACGTTACCTGTGTGAGAACACAGTTGCTGGTTGATCCATAAAGGGCTGGATAGAAATAGATTCCTATTTCCTTGGCCTCATGCATCCAGTCTGTTGTTATGCAAAGTGCCAGATAGAAAAGGAGAGTATATAGCTTCTCTTGCCCGTAGGACTTGATTATATGACATTTAATAGGAAAACTCTAAGAAACTGCTTTCGGCACATCTGAAGTTGTAACTCTAGTCCCTGGCTCAGCACCTTGTCAGTTTTCTTCACTTACCCCAGTTTGCGTTACTTTGTACTGTCAGGTGTCTGTTATGTTAGCTCTTCAGGGCAGTCCCCAACCCCTCAGATCTCCAGCCGCCCTTACTGTGCCTGCTGCAGGCTCTGAGCAAATAGGGAGGCGCAAGCCCTCTTGGAGGCTGTGTGCAAGGTAGGGTCGGTGTTCATGGGTTTTCTGGCAGTCTCTGCACCCCGTGTCCCCCGTCCCCTATCACTTCCCAATTCCCAGAGGGAATGAGTTCTTCAGACCTCATGGGATCTACATTGTGTCATGTGTCTGAACTAGACTTAAATGTATGTATTTTAAGGATATTTTATTGTCAGAGAGAGAGAGAAGGAAGATGCACAAGCAGGGCGAGCGGCAGGCAGACAGAGAAGCAGGCTCCCCACTGAGCAAGGAGCCTGATGTAGGACTTGGTCCCAGGACCCTGGGATCATGACCTGAGCCGAAGGCTGACGCTTAACCAACTGAGCCAGTCAGGTGTCCTGACTGGACTTATATTTAATGCATACATTTTTTGATGCACCAGCAAGTGTAAGAACAGACAAACCTGACTTCTGCTGGGCTCTGCCATTGACCAGCTGGGTCAGTCTGGACACAGCACCAGGCCCTCCTTTGTGGTGGGGCATAATAATCCTTCCCTCATTAGGAATTAGTAGGCATGGGAAGACTGAGATCACAGCAGCCAACAGGTACCAAGCTCGCGCTATGTCCAGCACAGTTCTTAGAACTTTTTATGTACTGAATTGTTAAATCAATGTAATAAGGTCAGTAGGGTGTCTGGCTCGGTGTCCAGCATAGAATAAATGATAGATACAAATAGGTTTTTAAAAAAAATTACTCAATGAGGGGCGCCTGGGTGGCTTAGTCAGTTAAACGTCTGACTTTGGCTCAAATCATGATCTCAGGGTCCTGGGATCGAGCCCCACATCTGGCTCTGGATTCAGTGGGAACCTGTTTCTCCCTTTCCCTCTGCTGCTCCCCCTGCTTGTGCTTTCTCTCTGTCAGATAAATGAAAAATCTTATTTTTTTAAAGATTTTGTTTATGTATTTGACAGACAGCTAAGGAGGGAATGCAAATGGGGGGAGGGGAAGAGAGGAAGCAGGCACCCCGCTGAGCAAGGAGCCCAACAGGTGCTTGATAACTCCCGGAATCATGACCTGAGCCCAAGGCAGACACGAACAACTGAACTACCCAGGTGCCCCATCAATGAAAAATCTTTTTTTTTTTTTTTTAATATTTTAAAGATTTTATTTATTTTTCAGAGAGATAGAGAGAGTACAGGCAGGCAGAGAGAGGGGTGGGGGGAAGCAGGCTCCCCACAGAGTAAGGATCCCAATGTGGGACTCCATTCCAGGACGCTGGGATCATGACCTGAGCCGAAGGAAGGCAGCCTCTCAACTGACTGAGCCACCCAGGCATCCCTGAAAAATCTTTTTAAAAAGTTGTTCAATGAGAAAGATTTCAGATAGAAAACTTCTTTATTGCACTTAAGCCTATCGGCAGCACTACATCTATGCAGGGTCAAAACACTTCTGTTCTACTATGTAGATGAAAACTGGCTTAAGTGTTCAAAATGCATTTTTAACTGCTTTTTGAGTGTCTTGGTGTGATGTATTTTAAGAATGTCAAGTTTTTAAGCTGTATACCTTTCATTTAAATATTTATATTTTGGTGTAATTGATTTAAATGCATAGGTATTTTCCTTTTTTTTAAGGTTTTATTTATTTGTTTTTAAAAGATTTTATTTATTTATTTGACAGAGAGAGAGATATCACAAGTAGACAGAGGCAAGCAGGGGGGAGAGGGAAGCAGGCTCCCTGCTGAGCAGAAAGCCCGACGCGGGGCTCGATCCAAGGACCCCCCCCAGATCATGACCTGAGCCAAAGGCAGAGGCTTAACCCACGGAGCCACCCAGGCGCTCCTACAATACATAGGTATTTTCTAAATAAAGCTAAATACCAGGGCTGGTTGACTCGGTCAGTAGAGCATGTGATTTTTTAAATTTTTATTTTTTAAGATTTATTTATTTAACAGAGAGAGAGAGGGAACGCAAGCAGGGGGAGCTGGAGAAGCAGGCTTCCCGCTGAGCAGAGAGCCTGATGTGGGGCTTGATCCCAGGACCCCAGGATCATGACTTGAGCTGAAGGCAGGCGCCTAAGGACTGAGCCACCCAGGCACCCCAGCATGGGACTCTCTATCACAGGGTTGGGCGTTTAAGCCCCATGTTGGGTGTGGAGTCAACTCTAAAAAGATAATAATATGCTACCTACTTAAAACCTGTTGTGGGATTAAATAAAGTACTTACTTAATTTGTATTGATTTATTTTAATATACAGTAATTTTCATATATATGTATATATTTACATACACAATATTTAGCAGTTTTGCTGTCCTATGTGCTCACTATGTGGCAGCTGTTATTAGTGATCAATTATTAGTTTGACTTCTGAACTAAACAGTCGAAATAAAAATACCCATGAGAGAGACCGCTTTCTCAGAAATAGTCTTGAGTTACGCAAGGCCCGAAGTCAGTGGTGAAACATGAACTAGGAGTCACTGGCTTGCTGGGCATTCAGGCTAAGACTTCTGAGGGAGGGGCTTCTGGGTCGTTCAGTGGGTTAAAGCCTCTGCCTTCGCCTCAGGTCATGATCTCAGGGTCCTGGGATCGAGCCCCACATCGGGCTCTCTGCTCAGCAGGGAGCCTCCTTCCTCCTCTCTCTCTGCCTGCCTCTCTGCCTACTTGTGATCTGTCTGTCAAATAAATAAGTAAAATCTTAAAAAAAAAAAAAAGACTATTCTGAGAGAGGTGCGTCTAACTGCTTTATAAAGGCAATAGGGTCCAGCTGGGCATGTGGGCAGAGACCCTCTGTAACTCCGATGCCCCTTGGGAAGGGTTTGCGTGTTTCATCTTGGTCCAGGTTCTATGAAATAAAGTTTGTTTTGGAGGCTGGAGTGACTTGGGTTTATGGCTGCTTTACTTCCATTAATAAATACGTTTCATCCACAAAGAGAAACCCACTTCGGACAAAGGAAACATGGTTCCTTAAATACCAAGTGCATCCAGTTTCCATGAATTTGGGTTTTTGTTTCACTTTCTTTTGGTAGAACAAGAAATTGAAATCTTCCAGCAGGAAGCGGGTGAGGGAAAAACCTTTGTGTGGTTTGGCTGTCTGCCTCCTCCCACTTCCTTATCTTTTTGTTTCGTTCTCTTTGTTTGAAATGTTTCTAGAGAAGCTTAAGCAATGGATGTTTTTACATTTGGTTTAAAATTACAATGCACTTGGGCACCTGGATGGCTCCGTTGTTCAGTGTCTGCCTTTGCCTCTCTCTCTGTGTGTCCAAAAAAAAAAAAAAAAAACCAAAAACTTAAAAAAATAATAAATACAATAAAATTACTATGCGCTCCTTACTTTATTTTTTCAAACATAACAGATTTGTTACCAAGTGGATGTAGATGCTTATCCATGTCCTTAGAACAGACTTGCTCTGCTAGAGACAACGTGGGGTGTGGCTCAGCCTCTCACTAGTTTTGTGATTTTTTTTTTTTAAGATTTTATTTATTTATTTGAGGGATAGAGAGTGCCCGCCCCCGCAGAAGCTGGGAGAGGGACAGAGTAGGAGCTAGATTCTGACCCTGGGGCTTAATCCCAGGACCCTGAGATCATGACGTGAGCTGAAACCAAGAGTTGGAGGCTCAACTTACTTTGCCACTTAGGCACCCCTCTGTGGCTTTGAGTCTTATCTGTAAAATGGGTTTGATAAAAGTAGCACTTTATGGGAGCCATGAAAATGGGATGAATTAAACTGGTTGAATCTAACATTCAATAAATATTACCTAAATTTAAAAAAATTTTTTTAAGATTTTATTTTTATTTATTTGACAGAAAGGGACACAGCGAGAGAGGGAGCATAAGCTGGGGGAGGGGGAGAGGGAGACGCAGGCTCCTCGCGGAGTGAAGAGCCGGATGTGGGGCTCCATCCCAGGACCTTGAGATCATGACCTGAGCTGAAGGCAGAGGCTTAACCCACTGAGACACCCAGGTGCCCAATATTACCTAAAATTATTGTAGGGTTTGTGCCTTGACTTTGAAAACCATGACTAAGCATGATGCTTTAAAATTGACAAGGAAGAGGGGGCGCTTGGGGAGGTGTGGCCTCGCCCACGCTGTCCCGGGTCACCATCCCACACCTTGCGCTTTCCAGTCAACAGCGTATCTTGGTGATCCCTTATAAAGCCAGACTGCCAGGGAGGGAAGAGCCAAGCTGCATTCCAACTTGTGCAAGGCTGGTGGGGTGTTTCAAAGGGAGAATAAGGGGGCGGGGCGCCTGGGTGGCTCAGTCAGTTAAGGGTCTGCCTTTGGCTTGGGTCATGATCCCAGAGTCCTGGGATCAAGCCCTGCTTTGGGCTCCCTGCTCAGTGGGGAGTCTGCTTCTCACTCGGCCTCTGCCCCTCCCCTCTGCTCATGCTGTCTCTCACTCTCTCAAAATAAATAAAATCTTTTAAAATAAATAAATAAAATCTTTTTAAAAAATTGAGAATGAGGGAGTAGAGCGAGGGGGAGAGTCAGACACATGGAAAATTACACAGTGAGTACGAGGGTCGGTCAGTGTCAAGGCCAGCAGGCCCGATGACCAGTGACTGTCCAAGTGGGGCTCCTGCCCTCCCACAGAGACCAGGAGACAGGGGGCCTGTCCCTCTGATGGGAATCCTCTCAAAGGGAATGGCCTTGGAGCATGTGGGCCTTTGAGAATGACACTCTGGGGTGGGGGTGGGGGATACATGTCTGTCTGAGAGAGACAGAGGAGGGACTTAAATCCTAAACTTTCTCAAGTAACTGCTCTCGGGGGGTTCAGAGGCCTCGCTTCAGGGATTGCCTGGAATGGGCAGCCTGAGCTTGGTCAGTTAGGCATTTGAAGAGGGCTGAGTCCACGTTCCTAGGGACAGCTGTGGGCAGCTGGAAACCACACCAGGGTTTGTTCAAGTCTCTTGTGGGGTGGGTGAAAGGGACAGTCCTGCAAAGTGCAGGATTTGTAGGCTGCGGTGGAGGACCACGGTTTGGCCAAGGGCAGAGTCTTCCTCACATGCTGTGGCAACCAGCAGCGACACCTTGGTCCTTCTCATGGCTGGTGGCCCCCCCGTTGACGGACATTTTAGGATGGTGTGTTGAAGCTTTTATAAACCCAAGCTATTTTCAAGAAAACAGATACTTAAATGGAAATTGATTTTTCAAAAAATGATGAATGCAGCATGTCAAGACATAGTATGGGGGCCCCTGGGTGGCTTAGTCGTGAAGCCTCTGCCTTCAGCTCAGGTCATGATCCCAGGGTCTTGGGATCGAGTCCCACATCAGGCTCCCTGCTCAGTGGAGAGCCTGCTTCTCCCTCTCCTGCTCCCCCTGCTTGTGTTCCCTTTCGCCGTGTCTCTCTGTCAAATATATAAATAAGATCTTTAAGGGGAAAAAAATAGTATGATAATCAATTTGAGGTTGAGTTCTGTCGAAGGCTCCCGACCCGTGCTCCCTGCCCCACGACTAACCTCATATGTGTGGTGGGTCAGTTTTTACAGCAGCCTCTGCACTCCGCTGTTCTGCGCTTAAATCCAGGTTCTGACACTGACAACCTGTGACGTGGTGACATGTTACTCTTACCCTTGTTACCTGAGCCTGTGTTCTCCTCTTCTGGCTGAGCTGGTGAAGTGTCCGTCTCTTGGTTTCAGCTCAGGTCAGGATTGCTCATGGGTTGTGAGATCAAGCCCCGGTCTGGCGCCCGGCTCTGCCCCTCTCCCCCACTAGCACGAAGGTGTGCCTGCTCTCTCAAAGAAATAAATAACATCTTTAAAATAAATGATCTTAGGGGCACCTAGGTGGCTCAGTGGGTTAAAGCCTCTACCTTCAGCTCAGGTCATGGTTTCAGGGTCCTGGGATTGAGCCCCGCTCTGCTGGGAGCCTGCTACCCCACCCTCCCCCACCGCCCCCTGCCTCTCTGCCTACTTGTGATCTCTGTCTGTCAAATAAATAAATAAAATCTTGGGGCGCCTGGGTGGCTCAGTGGGTTAAGCCGCTGCCTTCGGCTCAGGTCGTGGTCTCGGAGTCCTGGGATTGAGCCCCACATCAGGCTCTCTGCTCGGCAGGGAGCCTGCTTGCTCCTCTCTCTCTGCCTGCCTCTCTGCCTGCTTGTGATCTCTCTCTGTCAAATAACTAAATAAAATCTTTAATAAATAAATAAATAAAATCTTAAAAACAAACAAACAAACAAGGAAGGAGAACCCTGGGGATAGTTCCCAAAGCAGTGTCTCCCCGAACAACAAAACTGGGGATGTTTGAAGCTAAGGGCACACGAATCACGAAGGGTCTCTTGCGGTGGGGAAGACAGCATCGAATTGCAGCAAAAGTCATCTAAGGTGACGGAGAGCAGATCAGAGTGCCGAGGGCAGGCAAGAGTTGGCATCATTAATTCTCTGGCTTTGGTCAGCCTGGTATCTGGGCGCTCAGAAGGTTTAGATCCTGTGAAGACTGCTCAGAGATTGCTTGAGTGGCACATCAGTCTTTACTTTCTAAAAAAAAATTTTAAGGATTTTACTTATTTGAGGGAGAATCATTGGGGGTATGTGTGTGTCTGCCCTCCGGAGGGGCAGAGGGAGACACAGACGCCCCATGGAGATCTCACATTCTTTCCCAAGATGGCCAGGGACCTACCGTGACTTTTCTTATGTTCAAAAAGGTATGGTTTGGCTTTCTTTTTCTGGGGATCCCTAGCTCTTTCTGCCTACACCCTCTCCGTGCCTCCGTGTCCCCGACGGTAAAAGGGGGAATGATATCATAGGGTTGCTGGGAAACTTAAGTTAGTCATCGATGTCCAACCCTTAATAATTGTTAACCAGCTCAATCTGATTTTTTTCTCATCTCCCACAGCCCGGCCTGGAAGAGGGTCTGGATTACTTTCCCGTTCCTCGTGTTCCTGCATCTCGAAGGCCTCCCCAGCATTCCCTGGTGGTTATTTTGAGTGCACCTGTTCCTGAAACGGCTTGAGAATCCCACGGACTTGTCGTTAGCAGGCAGGTGCATCTACATTGCCAAGTTTAGTTCTCCACCTACTGCGGATCTGGTGTTCTTGTCTGCTCTCGGCTCCTCCTCTTTTCAGGAAACCGTTCAGCATTCGCCGAGGGTCTAGGCCTGTGTGGGACACACCGACGGGGTGCGACGGAGTTTTTCTGCAAAGTACACACTTGCGTTGTGGCTACTAGATTGCAGAACTCTGTCCGGTGCCAAAACATAGAGCACAGGCAATGGCTTTGGTTCTAATACATGGCCTGCAGATCTAGAGGAGTCCAAATCTTCAAGGAAGGAGGAGTGTTTGTTGGTTGGTTTTACGATTTATCTATTTATTTTGGAGAGAGGGGCATGTGCACGTGCTCATGGGAGTGGGGGGCTGTTGAGGGAGAGAAACTCAAGCAGACTCCCTGCTGAGCCACCCAGGTGGGTGGGGGCCCGAGGAAGCCGGGTTTGGAGGTAGGTCTTTAAGGACACCTGGAGCTGGATAGTGACGTGGGGGACCAAGGCAGAAGGAAATATAGATAAATTTTAATGTCCTTATAACCTGCAGCCCATTGATAAGTGCTGGAGATAGGCTCATGAAAACGTTCCTCCGGATCCTGAGGCTTTAACGCAGGAAAGTCCTCTTGGAACTTCCCCTCATCTTCACTTTTCCTAGCCCCAAGGTGTATAATCACTTGTTCTTCACAATCCCAGGGCCGCAGGGATCCCACAGCCACAGCAGCTCCTTCTGCCCCCCATGCCCTGTCCCCGTGCCCTGTCCCTACGCCCTGTCCCCACCATTTTGCATCAAAGATGTCTCGAGAATTCTTTCTCGGCTGTCCGCTCTGGACTGCACCAACTTTCCAAAACTGCGTGCATAGTCGACCTTGGCAGGAGACAGGCTCCCTGGGAGAGTGAGAGGCCGTGCTTGCCTGTGGGGCAGAATTCCTGTTTGGGGTTGGAGGGGTAAGGTGGAAGTAAGTTATGGGGGACTTTGGCAACTGAACACCTCTTTAGGGGTGCCTGGGTGGCTCCGTGGGTTAGAGCCTCTGCCTTTGGCTCAGGTCATGATCTCAGGGTCCAGGGATCGAGCCCCGCATCGGGCTCTCTGCTCAGCAGGGAGCCTGCTTCCTCCTCTCACTCTGCCAGAGATCTTGGGATCTCCGTCAAATAAATAAATAAAATCTTTTTTAAAAACCACCTCTTTAGATATGGCAAAGAGAGGAAAGAGCATCTGTGTCTCTTAAGCCCCGTCTAGCCTAATGATAGCCCCCTTTGGCAAGCACCTGTGTGAGGTTAATAAGATCCACAGAACTGGGGGGTCTGGGGGTTTCTCGCGAGAAGCAATCTATCTTTTAAGTGTCGACTTAGGTCTCCGTTTTTGTCCTCAGTCCAGAGGAATCGTGAGCGGAACTGAGGCTGTAACATGTTTTACTCTTTTCCTGGGGAGAAAAAAATGCTGACCCCCGACCCTGGGGATGTCTGACATTGACCTTTCTTTTATGGCCATGTTTCCTCCACAAATCAGGAAGCCGCTGCATTTTCCCTTTCAAGAACACATTGCTGGGGCACCTGGGTGGCTCAGTGGGTTAAGCCTCTGCCTTCAGCTTGGGTCATGATCTCAGGGTCCTGGGATCGAGCCTCACATCGGGCTCTCTGCTTGGCAGGGAGCCTGCTTCCCCTCTCTCTCTGCCTGCCTCTCTGCCTACTTGTGATCTCTCTCTCTCTGCGTCAAATAAATAAATAAAATCTTAAAAAAAAAACCCATCACATCGCCATGACTGAGCAGCTAGACATCTGTTCCATACGTGCTGAGATCCCCCGTCACATGGGCTACAGTAATAAGCCGCAACAGATCAACGGGGAAGTGTAATCTGATCTTGTGGATCTGAACATCGACGTGTAAATACATAAGGAGAGCGGGCCAGGAGTCGGCAAACTCTGTAAAAGACCAGACAGTAAATACTTTAGGCTCTGGGGTCATTTATCTCTGTCATCGGAGGGTGAAAAGCAGCCATATATTTTTTTTATATACCTTAAGTGTGGCCTTCCTTATCAGTATCATTTTCACATAATTCAGTATACGTTTCTTTTTAAGATCTTATTTATTTATTTATTTGAGAGTGAGCATAAGCGAGGGGAGGTGCAGAGGGAGAGGGAGAAGCAGACGCCCCGCTGAGCAGGGAGCCCAATGCGGGGCAGGATCCCAGGACTCTGGGATCATGACCTGAGCGAAAGGCAGACGATCAAAGGACTGAGCCACCCAGGCGCCCCTTGGTACACATTTCATACAACAGTCAAGTGTCATGAAACACTCTCCTTTTGATTTTTGTTCAACCATTTAGCCATGTATAAACCATGCTTAGCTCCCAGGTCCGGTGGAAACCAGTGGCAGAGCAGACGGGGGCGCCATGGGCTGTAGTGGATGTGTTGAGTCCTAAAAGGACTGTTCCAGATGGAGGCCCAGAATCCAGGGAAACAGGGCGGGCAGAGGTCAGCCACTCCTGCAGGACCCAGCCAGGTTCAGGGGATGCTTCCTGGACCAGGGGAATTGCACACGGGTTTTGAAAGTTAAGTACTTGTTTGCCAGGGGGTCTGTTGAAGGGGATGGGAAGCAGAGCTGCTGCGTTCCAGGCTGCTTGAGCAAAGGCACAAAGGCAAGCCGACCTGGATGGAGGGTGTGGTGTGTTTGGAACTGGGACGGTTTGGCCTGGCTCCAGCACGGAAGCAGGGGAGCCATGGAATGGTTGGAAGTGGGCAGGGAACTTGAGCCAAGTTTTGCAAAAGCCCTTTATTGCGGTGCCAGAGTGGATTTTATTTCCAGGCATTGGAAGCCTTAGAAGTTTCTCAGTAGGGAAGTGATTCAAAGCTGCAGATAATGGAGGCCAGGTTTGAGAAGGGGCGTGGGAATACTTAGCGGGAGGCTGGCCTGGCAGGGTAGGAACTGGCCTGAGGGTTTGTCCCCACAGGGGGTTGTGGGCTCTGCCAGCAACCAGAAGAGAGGCTTCTTCAGGTGCAGTCCAGGGAGGGAAACCAAAAGCTCGGAGCCAGCGATAGTCTGCAGGGCACAGAGTGGCAGGACCTGGCACAGCACTCTGAGGACTGAGAGCAGGAGATGGGGCTGGGGGCGGGGTTTGCATGTGGAGGGGAGATGGGGGGTGCCGGTGGAGGGGATGGCTGCTTCCCCAGCACCTGTGAGGGCCAGGTGGGATCTTGGGAAAAGATGGCATTTTTTATTATAAAAATGACACTGAATCATTGTAAAAACCTAAGACAGAGATAGAGATGGGGCCCCATGCCTGGGGGTACTTACCATGCAGGATTTGGTGTGTGTCCTGACTCTTCTCTGCCCGTGCAAATATGCATATCAAGTCTTTTCAAATAAAAAAATGGAAAGCATACATATTTTCATGCAATGTACTCTTCTAAAGATTTTTTAAAAAGTATTTATTTATTTTTCAGAGAGAGAGCTAGCTTGAGTCCTGGGAAGGGCAGAGGGAGAAGCAGGCTCCCCACTGAGCATGGAGCTTATGCGGGACTGGATCCCAGGCCTCTGGGCCTGTGACCTGAAGTGAAGGCAGATGCTTAACCAACTGAGCCACCCAGGCGCCCCCTTTTAAAGATTTTTTTTTTTTTTAAGATTTTATTTATTTATTTGACCGAGATCACAAGTAGAGAGAGGTAGGCAGAGAGAGAGAGGGAAGCAGGCTCCCTGCTGAGCAGAGAGCCCGATGCGGGCCTCGATCCCAGGACCCTGAGATCATGACCTGAGCCGAAGGCAGCGGCTTAACCCACTGAGCCACCCAGGCGCCCCCTTTTAAAGATTTTATTTATTTATTTGACAGACAGAGACCACAAGTAGGCAGAGAGGCAGGCAGAGAGAGGAGGAAGCAGGCTCCCTGCTGAGCAGAGAGCCCAATGTGGGGCTCAATCCCGGGAATCCGAGACCACGACCTGAGCCGAAGGCAGCGGTTTAACCCACTGAGCCAACCAGGCACCCCTCCCTTTTAAAGATTTTTATTATTATTTTTATTTATTTGACAGAGAGTATGAGTTGGGGGGACAAGCAGACTCCCCGCTGAGCAGGGAGCCCGACTGGGGCTCAATCCCAGGACCCCAAGATCACAACCTGAGCTGAAGGCAGACATGTGTCCGACTGAGCCACCCAGAGGCCCCTGCAATTTACTCCTACTGAAAATATGTAAGTTGCAGACCTCTTTCCTATCAGTACGCAAAGATCTACTTCAACCTTTGTAACAAACAGTTCTGTAGGTCCTTGGAGCATAGGTGTACCATGATTTATGGACTCCTTCCCCTACTGCTGAGAATTTGAGTTGTCAACATCGATATGTCTTTTATTTATTTTTTTTTAAGATTTTATTTTTTATTTATTTGACAGAGAGCCCAAGCCGGGGGAGCTGCAGGCAGAGGGAGAAGCAAGCTCCCCGCTGAGCAGGGAGCCCTATGTGGGACTTGATCTGAGGATCTCTGGATCATGACCTGAGCCAAAGGCAGACGTTTAACTGACTGAGCCACGCAGGCGCCCCTCAATTCATCTTTTAAACAATGCTTCAGTAAACACACAGTGGGCACACAGTGGCCCCTGGAAGGCTGGCAGGCTCAGAACTTGGCTCACAGGAGTGCTGCCTGATGAGGGCCATAGAGGGGAGCCAGTGGGGGGTGGGGTGCCCTGACCACTCACAGGAGGGCCGGAACATGGGATTTGACTTGAGTCCTGAAGAAGAATCTGCAGAACTTGGTAGGGCAGATAAGGCAGGGGCAGGACTCAAACACGGCATAAGCAGGTTCTAGTCCCATCAGCAGATCCCACTGGCCTGATCGTCTAAGTGGATCCCAGAGTGAGTCCATTCTGATCCCCCCAACCACTACCCCAGCCTGGCCCCTGGGCCAGGGAAGTGGCCTCTCACTGGTCTCTGTACTTCTAGCCTATTCTCCCCAGAGCAGATGGAATGATCCTTATAAAAGGTAAGACCAGGGACGCTGGGTGGCTCAGTGGGTTAAGCCTCTGCTTTCAGCTCAGCATGATCTCAGGGTCCTGGGATCGAGCCCCCCTCCCCGGGCCCCTGGGTCAGGCTGCCTGCTCAGCGGGGAGTCTGCTTCTCCCTCTGGCCCTGCCCCTAGCCGTGCACTTACTCTCTCTCCAATAAATAAAATCTTTAAAAATTAAATACATAAAAGGTAAGACAAGGTTCCACTTCACCTCAGGATCCCTCCCTGGCTCCCCAGCTACTCAGAATTGAGTCCAGGCCTCCGGGGCTCTGTGGGAGCTTGCCGTTTTGATCCTGGACCGGTCCATCTCCGGAGGTCCCCCTGCATCCGCATCTCCCTTCTCAGCACTTGCCCCATGCGAAGGCCCTTTTTCCTGCTTCCTGGATTTACAGTCGGTCTCCCTGCTGGCGCGGAAGCTTCCTGAGCCGGAGTACTTGGTCCCCTTCACTACTACAGCCTCTGCACCTACGACCACGCCTGGCACTGCCAGGAGCTCAGTAAATACTTGTTTTCTGCAGTTATTCCCAGTGGGCTGAGCTGATGAGACGGAGCTGGGTGAAGACAGCCAGCAGGTAGGGTGTCTCACTGCCCCCACGACAGTCAGGAATGCCGCCGGTGTGTTGCATTTTGCTGATTCCATGGGCTTACTTAAAAACGGCGCAGTTTAAATAAACTTAACAAAAGGTGGGTTGGGGGCGGTGCCTGGCGGCTCATTTGGAGGAGTGCAGAGCTCCCGAAGTCTTGATCTTGATATCTCGAGGCTGTGAGTTCAAAGCCCTCCTTGAGTGTAGCCACTAGTTGAAAAATCAATCACCCCCCCCCCCCGCACTATTGTGTTTATTAACACATTCATTCCCATAGCGAACAGCTACTGGGTATCGCGGTGTGTGGGGGGGGGGAGGCTGATTTTAGCCAGAAATTCTAGGCTGTATCCTGCAACCGCTGCTACCTCAGACAGATGCTTCACCACTCTGTCCCTCAGTTTCCTCATCAGGAAAGTGGGCCCAAGAATCTCATTTACATCCCATTTTGTTGTAAGGACTGAGTAAGTTCATGTATGTGGAGCGTCGGGAACCGTGCCCAGCGCAGAATTCACCAGCATGACTGTCTGCTGCATGTGACTTTCCCGGGTAGTGCAGGGACAGGGGTGACAGTGTAGGTCTCACTGCCCCCCCACTGCCTGCCCCAGTAGGGGAGTCGGGTAGCAGATACAGCTCTGGGATAATCCTCTGCCCCATGGTGCACTCAGGGAATCCTGGGCCGCAGCGCTCCCTGGAGGGCAGAGCTCCCCGGTAAGGAAAGATCCAAGGGGGTGGTGGCTGGCCCCTGTGCCCCTCCCCTCCCATCCCAACTCAGGCCCCATCTACAATCTGTGCTTCCCGCTCAGTGTCCTGGCTACATGGCGCCTTCTAGAATATTCTCCACAAAGCAGCCGTGACGTTGTCTGTCCGTTCCAGACCCCGGTCTGCATGATCCGCGCTGTGTGCTGTTCCTCTCTGGCTTACAACCACGCGGTTTCACAGGACTGGCATTTTTGGGTGTTTTGTTTTTTTGTTAATCCGGCCTAAGGAAATGCCAGCCTCTCTCCTGCAACTGTGCTTGACCTCTGGGCTTTGCAGCCCAGGCTCCTTGCTACCCTCAGGGCTCTGCTTCTTGGAGAGACCCCCTTTCTGTCCACATTCATGCCGGTGGCACTGGGCACTTCCTGATTTCTTGGTCACCCATTTGCCTGTCTGTCTCTCCCACTGAGCCAGTGTCCCAGGCATGTGGGTATCAGGACCCTTATGCGCTTGTAAATATCAAGGACCCTTTATGTAGATTACATCTGTTGATATTAAAGCTGAGAAATGTTAAAGATAGGCATTAGTGCATTTGAAAATTACAATAAGCCCATTAAAGAGGAACATAAACGGCATATTTTTATGAAGAACAACTATTTTTCCCCAAACAAAAAACACGTAGAGTGGAATTTTACATTTTGTAAAATCCCTGGTTGGCTCTGGAAACACAAGGTTGTTAAGACATATTACTTACCCCTCAGTGCCTTTGCTCATGGTGTTTTTTTTTTTTAATAGTTTTTCTTTTTTAATAATATCCATAACATAAAATGTACCATGTTAACCATTTTCAAGCATACACTTAAGTGGCACCAGGTGCATTCCCACTGCTGTGTGACTGCCACCTCCGTCCCTCTCAGGACATTCATCCTTCCAAACTGAATTTCTGGCCCCAACTACACACCAGCTCCCCATTTTCCTGCCCCTCCTTTGTTTGTAGTTTTGGCCAAACAATAGGGATGGCTGTCCACTTTTTGGAATAGTGTTCTCTTCCCCCTAGTATATACGAGTACCTACCGTTGGCCTCCCCAACGGCAAGCGTTTTGAACACCTTCCATGTGAGGCCTCGTGTAGGTACACCAGACACAGAGGACACACTCTGCCCTCAGGTAGCTGAGTTCAGCTAGATAGCAACATAGTCAAAAAGAACCATAAGAAATAGAGAACTGGGCCCAGAGTCAGGGAGCCTGGCTGGAGCCTTTCGAGGCTACGGGGGCAGGTCCCTGAATCCTCCGGGTTCACATACCGCGCCCAGGAAAGTGGGTCAGGCATTCAGCAAATAATGCTTCCTTATTTGCCTCACGGAGGTTTTCATCCTCACATCGGATCCTGGGTATAAGCTATGAAATGCTACAAGAATGCAAGTTCTGAAATAAGATGTCTAGTGACCTTCAGAACTCAATTTTTATCTTTTTTTTTTTTTTTAAAGATTTTATTTATTTATTTGACAGAGAGAGATCACAAGTAGACAGAGAGGCAGACAGAGAGAGAGAGAGAGGGAAGCAGGCTCCCCGCTGAGCAGAGAGCCCGATGTGGGCCTCGATCCCAGGACCCTGAGATCATGACCTGAGCCGAAGGCAGCGGCTTAACCCACTGAGCCACCCAGGCGCCCCAATTTTTATCTTTTTGTTGTTGTTGTTAAGACAAAAACTATTTTTTTTTAGGTTTTATTTATTTATTTTACAGACAGATCACAAGTAGGCAGAGAGGCAGGCAGAGAGAGAGAGGAGGAGGAAGCAGGCTCCCTGCTGAGCAGAGAGCCCGATGCGGGACTCAATCCCAGGACTCTGAGATCATGACCTGAGCCGAGGGCAGCGGCTTAACCCACTGAGCCACCCAGGCGCCCCCCCCCCCCATCGCCCTTTTTGACTTCAAACTTCCTTTGCCAAAATTAAGTAGTATGATACCCACATTTCCTCTATAATCTGCATCTAGGATGCCAGCTCCTGCATCAGTGAAGTATTTTGCAGCCAAACCAGAATGGGGAGCTACTCTTCCATAGTACGCAGAAGGAAAAGTTACCTGAATGTCCATTTTTTTTTTTTAAGATTTTATTTATTTATTTGTCAGAGAGAGAGAGAGAGAGAGAGCACAGGCAGGCAGAGAGGCAGGCAGAGGCAGAGGGAGAACCAGGCTCCCTGTGGAGCAAGGAGCCCGATGTGCGACTCAATCCCAGGACACTGGGATCATGACCTGAGCCGAGGGCAGCCGCTTAACCAACTGAGCCACCCAGGTGTCCCATGAATGTCCATTTTTACAAGGGCCTCTTCCACAGGGGGTAGTGTTTAATCATAGGCGAGGTACAAGTCGTGGCCTGCATGGACCCCTTGGTCAGGGTGGTGGCATGCTCTGAGAGCCGGACAAAGCGAAACCCCGTGCTGTCCTCTGCAGGCCCACGAGTCTTGCGGGGGGAGATGGCGGGTGTTGCTTCAGAGCAGGGCATGGCAGAGCAGAACGAGAGAAAAGACAGCAGCAGAGCGAACAAATGGACACCCCCAATTTTTATCTTAAAATAGATGATATTCTTCCTCCCTAATTCGATGTCAGAAATGTACAGTCTTTTTGGTCCCTTGGAGAGGCCGGCATCATCGTAAATGGCATAGGGTGGACAGATAATCCCAGTACAGGACAATCTAAGTGATGCATAAGGTTTTATACTTTTTTTCCTAAAGGTTTTATTTTATTTATTTGTCAGAGAGAGGGAGCAGAAGCAGGGGGGAAACAGGCAGAGAGAGAAGCAGACTCCCCGATGAGCCCCATGTGGGACTCAGTTCCAGGACCCTGGAATCAGGACGGGAGTGGAAAGCAGTCGCTTAAATGAGCCACCCAGGCATCCCCAGGTTTTACTTTTTTTTTTAAGCTTTTGTTTATTTTATTTATTTGAGAGATCACAAGTAGGCAGAGAGGTAGGCAGAGAGGGAGAATCAAGCTCCCCACTGAGCAGAAAGCCTGATGCGGGGCTCCATCCCAGGATCCTGGGATCATGACCCCAGCGGAAGCCAGAGGTTTTAACCCACTGAGCCACCCAGGCACCCCAGGTTTTACACTTTTTAAACTGATAAGAATAGGATCAAGGGGAGAGGTGCCTGGGTGGCTCAGTCCCTTGAGCTCCCGAATCCTGGTTTCCCCTCAGGTCATGACGTCAGGGTGGTGGGATCCAACCCCGTCGCAGGGTCCACGGTCAGCATGGCGACTGCTTGTCCCTCTCCCTCTGCTCCTCCCCCCGCTCCTCCCCCTGCCCTTTGTTCTCCCACTCTCTTGAATAAAAAGATTTTTTAATCCAAAAAAAAAAGGGGGGGGGCGCCTGGGTGGCTTAGTGGGTTAAGCCGCTGCCTTCGGCTCAGGTCATGATCTCAGGGTCCTGGGATCGAGTCCCGCATCGGGCTCTCTGCTTGGCAGGGAGCCTGCTTCCTCCTCTCTCTCTGCCTGCTTCTCTACCTACTTGTGATCTCTGTCAAATAAATAAATAAAATCTTAAAAATAAATAAATAAGGATCTAAGAGGCCCAAGAAAGTGCTGGAAGAATCATCCACTCCATGACAGCTTGAACCAAATCTGTGCGTGATCGCTGGATTTCCCCCAAAGTCCTGATGAACGTGTTTGGGGCCTTCTCTTTCTTTGGGTGAAATTAACATTTCTGCTTGAGCCAGAAACTAATTTTTTCTTTTACTTTTTTCTCTCCCGCACTTTCTCAGGGCTTTGCCACCCATGCCCTATGCCCCCCCCCCCCTTTTCTGTCTCTGCAGGAACCTCTCCCCGGGCGGCTCCTGCACTTCTGCGCTCCGGCACCTTCCCAGCCGCCCTGCTTGTTGCTCATGCGCATCTCCAGCGGCCCCACTCCCCTTGCCTCCTCTCACACGCGGGAGGCTCACCTCTCAGACTGGCTGACCCCAGGCAGCTGGCCGCATCTCTCCCCGCGCCCGAGCCCTACAGCCGTCCATTCCTCCTTCTCCTTCACCGCCGAGCGGAGCTGCCACGAGCTGCCATGGGCTCTGCGTCAAAATAGATGCAGAGTCCGTCTGTCCGTCCGTCTGTCCGTGGGCGTGTGGGTGCGGCCGGACCTGTGGAGCCACCCTCCGGCTCCCCTCTGCACCGGTGCTGTAGCCCCCCCAGAGGTCAGCCTGCTCCTCCCTCGTCCCTCCAGGAAGCCCGCGCTCTTCCGGCGAGTCCCGCTGGAGGGGCCCCAGGCCCCAGGCCCCGTCGGAGCTCATCCGCTGCCCTTGATCTTGTTTGTTGTTCTCCAGCCCCTCGGGCCTCGGGGAACGCGCGCGGCGTGTGCCCTCCTTACCCAGGTCGACCCCGTGAGCAGGAGGGTGTCCTTGCAAGTTATCCACGGGACCGGCTCTGCCATCTCGTTCAAGGCTTTACCTGAAGGTCACCTCCTGGGCCAGGTCCGCTCGGACCACCTGACTCAGAATTGCTCCGACATCTGGGTCCCCCGCATCCCTGTCGAACTTCTCCTTTTTCTTCCCGGTACCACTTTGTCCTCTACCAGACAGCGAGTGGAATTGCTTTTCCCGTCTAGTATTGTTTGTCTCCCTCTGCGGGAACCGGGGCTCTGCAAGGGGAAGGCGCGGCTTGTTTCCCTTCCAGGGCATCCCAAGCACCCGGCACCCAGGAGCCCTTACTCAGCTGAGTGAACAAATGAGTGCGGCTCAGGGCCAGGCACGCGGGCTCTGCCTACCTGCTTGCAGCACTAGCTCCCGACTGGGATCGAACTTGGGGTTTCGGGCAGATTTATTCTGGAATTTCAGCGTGGTTTTGTATTGGGGGTGGGGGTGGGGAATAGGAGGAGGCAAGGGTGTCCAGGACATTTGATCTTGAGGAAAACAGGGACTTTATTATTCCAAATCCATTTCAGGTATGGGAATGAGTGAATCAAAAATTCTAAAACTTTGGGGTGCCTGGGTGGTTCAGCCGCTTAAGGGTCTGACCCTTGCTTTCGGCTCCCGTCATGATCTCAAGGGCATGGATTGAAGCCAGTCTCTGTCTCTGGGCTCAGCATGGAGTCTGCTTGTCCCTCTCCCTCTGCTCCTCCCCTCATGATCTCTGTCTGTCTTTCAAATAAATAAAAAAAATTTTTTTAATTAAAAAAAATAAAAAATATATTTTTTAATTAAAAAAAAATAAATTTAAATAATAAAAAAGAAAAAGCCTTGGATGAGGAGAAGGGAAGAGGGGAGCAGGACGTACCCCTAATGGGAATGAGCTTGTGGACTGTGTGAAGTTTCATGTGTGTGCGTGGGTGTACCCATGCGCATGTTTGTGGGGAATGTTCCAGAGCCCTCCCTAGAGTCTCAGAGGACCTGTCACCCACAGAGCATTAGGAGCCCCAAGTCAGGACAGATCCAGATGTGTCTACTGAGGGCCTCAGACCCCCCGGCCACCGTGATATTGGGGAATGTCACTGCTGTGGCTCTTTCTGCCCCTGGGTCCCCACTTTGAGAGAGTTTAGTAACTTTATTGAAAGCTGTTTCATGCTCATGCAGCAAGGGTGCACACCCAGGATCTGAAGCTGGACTGCCTGGGTTGGGGTCCCAGCCCAGCGGGCCCGGCGGTGGGGCCCTGAGTGAATGCTCTCCCCTCTGGAAACCTCACTTTCTTCATCAAAGACTGGGGATGAGTCATGCAGAGCAAGTGAATCCACGTAGAGATTTAGGCTGTCCTGTGGCACGTGGCCAGTGTGAATATACACATCCGGGCTTTCGTTACTGACAGTGGGATCCTGGGCAAAAACTCCTATAAAAGTTTTTGTGTTTCGGGGTGCTGGGTGGCTCAGTGGGTTAAGCCTCTGCCTTCGGCTCAGGTCATGATCTCAGGGTCCTGGGATCGAGTCCCGCATCGGGCTCTCTGCTCAACAGGGAGCCTGCTTCCCCCTCTCTCCCTGCCTGCCTCCCTGCCTACTTGTGATCTCTCTCTGCCTGTCTCAAATAAATAAATAAAATATTAAAAAAAAAATTTTGTGTTTCAACTGGAAAGGTGATTGGCTATTTCATGATAGCCCTGAGTGTGAAGGGCTAGCTCGGAACACATGGGCCTCAGTTCTGGAAACTTTACACCTAATCTTCTCTGTCCCAGAGAATGGGACTGTGCCAAGTGTCTAACTCCAGGAATTTACACTTCTTTAAGTAGCTGATTTGGAAGGCTTGGTTCCTGGAAGTCTGTTAAAAATTAGATAGAAGAATGTGTAAAATATAAACCTTGATAAGCCTTTTCCAGCTGATTTGGAAATACTTACACTGGTCATATCACGGATGAGAAAATACTTTTGGAACTTCTCTTAAAAAGAAACCTCAGGGACGCCTGGGTGGCTCAGTTGGTTAAGCAGCTGCCTTCGGCTCAGGTCATGATCCCAGCGTCCTGGGATCGAGTCCCACATCGGGCTCCTTGCTCAGCAGGGAACCTGCTTCTCCCTCTGCCTCTGCCTGCCATTCTGTCTGCCTGTGCTCGCTCTCTCCCCCTCTCTTTCTCTGATAAATAAATAAAATCTTAAAAAAAAAAAAAAAACATTATTAAAAAAAAAAAAAAAAAAAAAAGAAACCTCAGAAGGAGTCCAGACTACACAACAAATTACTTTGCTTGTGGCCATATATGCACTTTTTGTTTTTGATCTTAAATAATGCGAGTTGTTTTGGTCAGTGCGCTTCTCCATCCGGCTAGGTCACGATGACTTTCGCATGTTCCCATCCTCTGCTTCCTTCCGAAGGGGCTTACTGTTGTCTGACCACCTGCCTGGGGAGACTTCTGGAAAAGGTTATGGGGGCCACTCAAAACAGCTGTCTCGACAGAGCTGGGGGCATAGATGGGCACCATGCGTGCAGGGGTGGGGGGATGGTGAAGGCGGGGGCAGAGCCTGGGCCGCAGGAGGAGGACCAGACGCTAAACCAAGCTGCCTCAGGCCATCTGTGTGGGGGCAGGGACCCACTGACCTAAGACCAGGCTCCCATGCAGAGAGGGCACCTGAGACAAGCTTCTTTGTCTTAACCATCAACCGCTCGGTGGCTTAGGGCCCCTTGTTTTTGACTATTACTATATTTCTAAATGGTGGCGGTGCATAGAGGATTCTAGAAGGAGGCTGAAGCCGTCTGTTTGATCCTAATAGACCATCCTGGGCCCTTCCTGCCATCCCCATTGAGGGTTTATGACTCCACTTTCAGCGTAATTAATTCCTTTTCTCCTTTATAGCTTTCGACAGGCTGAGAGGGGGATTTTGTGAGTGCTGGTATAGTTTTCTAATACCTACCCGCAGAATTAGACACAGACCAGGAACAGCGGGGAAGGAACTTTCATGTAAGACTTGGTCAGTGGTTGGTACACCCCATTTTCCTATTTTTTTTTTTAAGATTTTTATTTATTTTATTTGACAGACAGAGATCACAAGTAGGCAGAGAGGCAGGCAGAGAGAGAGGGGAGGAAGCAGGCTCCCTGCTGAGCAAAGAGCCCGATGCGGGGCTCGATCCCAGGATCTGGGATCATGACCTGAGCCGAAGGCAGAGGCTTTAACCCACTGAGCCACCCAGGCGCCCCCCATTTTCCTATTAAAGACAGCTCCCCAGGTGCGTTTCTCAGACCGACCGAGCAGGTGTGCACTTCCTAATCCTTGCGGCAAGCTGTGAGCGGGCTGCGAGTCCGTCTCTGAGTAAACCTTTGGTGTCAGTAGAAACACGCGCACGGCTCTACGGGGGTCTCACCTCCTACCCTCCCTCTCTCCTTTGCTTTTAGCAAACTCGGCAAGTCCGCCCCAAGTAGGATATTGCAAGATATCTTAACAGGTGGATGAGCGATAGGAAAGGGGAAATGCTTTACAAGTCTGGCAAGTGTTCTCTTTAATGGCAGTGCAGAAAGCAGATGCCGGTCCCTCCTTCCTCACGAGACCACATGGCCTCATCATAGTAATGTGTGTGTGTTTTCTCGGGTTATTGATTCATTTAGCAAACATGCCTTGAGCCCCACGTGGAGGAGCCTGGGTCCGGTGGAGGAGCCCCATAGCATGAGACTGACCCTAAACAAAAGAGGGAAAGTGATTTTGAACGAGCTTTCTCAAGGAAGGCTTGGGGTTTGGACAGAAAGGCTCAGCGAAAGGTAAGGTCCTAGATTCGGGTGTAAGCTGAACCCGGGACCCTGGGGAGCAGGAAGTTAAGGCCTGGAGAAGTGAAATGATCTACCCAGGGTCTCCTGACTTCCGCCTGAAGGCTTTTCTCTCAGATTATACCCACTGTATTTTATTTTATTTTTTTTCATTTCATTTCATTTCTTTTCAGTGTTCCAGCATTCACTGTTTATGCACCACACCCAGGGCTCCATGCAATCCGTGCCCTCCTGAATGCCCACCACCAGGCTCCCCCATCCCCCCACCTCCCTCCCATCCAAGCCCCTCAGCTTGTTTCTCAGAGTCCACAGTCTCTCATGGTTTGTCTCTCCTCCGATTTTCCCAACTCCCTTTTCTTCTCCATCTCCCCATGTCCTCCGTGTTATTCCTTATGCTCCACAAGTAAGTGAAACCCTATGATAATTGACTCTCTCTGCTTGACTTATTTCACTCAGCATCATCTCCTCCCGTCCCGTCCATGTTGATACAAAAGTTGAGTATTTGCTGCCTCGGGCTGTTTTTGTTTTTCCGTTGTTTAAAGATTTTATTCATTGATTTGAGAGAGAGAACGTGAGCAGGGGGAGGAGAAGAGGGAGAGGGACAGACAGACTCTGGGCAGAGTGTGGAGCCCCATGCAGGGCTGGATCCCATGACCCTGAGATCATGACCTGAGCCGAAATCCAGAGTCCGACGCCTCATCTACTGAGCCCCCCAGGCGCCCCGCCCACTCTATTCTTGATTTTTTTTTTTAATTTGGAGAAGAGGGAAAAATTTTCATACTCTCCCTCTCTTTTTTTAAAAGGTTTTATTTATTTATTTGACAGAGAGAGAGCGAGCATAGCAGGGGGAGCAGCAGGCAGAGGGGAAAGGGAGAAGCAGGCTCACAGAGCAGGGAGCCCGATGCAGGGCTCCATCCCAGGAGCCCATTGTGGGACTCGATCCCAGGACCCTGGGATCATGACCTGAGCCGAAGGCAGAGGCTTTAACCCACTGAGCCACCCAGGTGCCCCAAACTTTATTTTAAATTTTTAAAGATTTCTTCATTTATTTGGGGGAGGGGTAAGGTCAGGGGGAGAGGGAGGGAGAATCTCTAGCAAGCTCCCTGCTGAGCCTAGAGCCGGACATTGGACTCTACCTCACTACCCTAAAACCACGACCTGAATTGAAACCAAGTCTCCAACACTTAACTGACAGCACTGCCCCAGCGTCCCAGAATAAATAAATTTTAAAAACCACAAACATGTTCATTTGGTTGTTTGTAATGCATATTCGTGGACTTAATGATTTCCCCTTAAGGCTGTTTGTTTTTTCTTTTTTCCTTTTTTAAAAAATTTTTATTTACTCATTTGAGAGAGAGAGAGAGAGCACAAGCGGGGAGAGGCAGAGGGAGACGGAGAAGTGGACTCCCCACTGAGCAAGGAGCCCAACACGGGGCTCCATCCCAGGACCCTGAGATCATGACTTGAGCCGAAGGCAGATGCTCAATGGACAGAGCCACCCAGGTGCCCCGCCCTTAAAGGTGTTTGATAAATACTTAGCAACTCATAGGGGGAGCTCAGTCTTGGTAAGAGTCTTGGTGTTAATTCAGGATTGATTTTTGCCTTAGCTAGCTTTTCTGCAAACTTCCGAATGGCACAAATTAAGTGCAGAGTAAAGCATTCTCAGAAAGTCCTATCTGCAAAGAACATTAAGATGGTCAAAGATCACGGTTAAAATGATTTCTCTGTTGTTAGGAACCTTATATTCTGGGGATCAAAGGATACTTTGGTTCCTAAATAGCCAAATATTAATTGGAAAAAAAAAATGCTGATCATTTGGTCACATTCTCCCAGATCTTTTGTTATACTGTTTTATAAGTTAATGAAAGAAAAGCTTTCTTACTTGACTGTCTTATTTGGTGACAAATACTGCACTTTCATTCCTCCAGGGCGATAGAAACCGTATGAAGTTGAAATGACTTACTTCGGTCCTCGACTGTATTTATAGCATGCGTCAAAACATCATTTCTTTCACTTCTGAGAGTTAGGTACCGGCCTTATCAATTTGCCTTCACAGACCCTTTCGTTATGGTATGCACCAATAGTCTAAAATAAGGTTGGAAAGGCATCGCTTACAGTGGTTACGGTCTGGGGCCCCTGGCTGGTGCAGTGTGTTAAGCATCAGACTCTCCTTTGGTCATGATCCCAGATGGTGAGTTGGAGCCCAGCACCCGCCCCCCTCCCTCCTCCCTGCTCAAGGTGAGTCTGCTTGGGATTCTCTCCCCGCCCTTCCAGCTTGCACATGCGTGGTGCGCGTGCACGTGCGTGCACGCTCTCTCTCCAATAAATAGGTAAATCTTTAGGGAAAAAATGGTTACATTTTTATACACACTTTGTTTGATTCAGACTTTTCACCCATTCAGCCCGGCCCTTTCCCCAAGTGCGCCAAATTGCCACATCATCGGACACCGCTGTCATCAGCGTTTCGTACCAGTGTTAATTCCTGACCTAGCTGGTTCGCAGATCAGTGATCAGAATGGCCTTGCTGGTTTAGCAGTACATTTAAAGCAAATTATTTGAAGCTTTCCGTTTCTAAAGTTCCTGCTGGCGGAATCTTTGCTGACTTTCCCCCTCCCCACCAAGAGGAATTTATAAAGCATGAGAAAGGGACACGTTGCCTTGGGAACTGCACGCTGGAGACAGCCTAGGGATCCCTCCGTCAAGCATGAGTCGGAAGGTCCCTGCTGCGTCAGGCCCTCTGCTGTGCGTCAAAGGGACACAGAGCCTTCAGGACCTGTCCAGTGGGGAAGAAAGGGAGGGAAATACAGTGTTCTAGGGATTCTGTAATTGTGTCTGTCTTCTGTGGAGCGCAGGTTCAGTGGGCATAAGCAGAGGTGCCTTCAAAGCAGAAAGGGACAGGAGCCACTGCAGAGGACAACTGGGTTTTGTGGGCGCCCAACCAGGCAACCACTGGGAGCCTGCGTTCCGCTGGCCTCTGCGACCTCGGGTGCTGGGGACCTCGGACCTCGGACCTGGAATCTTGGGGTGGGAGTGCACACAGCACCCAAGGCAGGTCAGGAGCCCATTTCCGTTCTAGAGGCTGGGAAGTTCAAGATCAAGGCGCTGGCAGATTTGGCATGGGGGAAGGGCTCTTTCCCTGGTTTTCAGACGGCTGTGTTCTTGCTGCCTTCTCAACAGACCTCACGTCTTTTCTCATAAGGGCACAAATCTCCTCATGGGCTTCCAGCCCCTTTCCTGTCTTCATCTAAACCTAGACTCTTCCCAGAGGCCCCACCTCCTAAGACCATCACATTGGGGGTTAGGCTGTCAACCACATGGACTGGGGTGGGGGGACATTGGGTCCATAACAGCCAGGAACCACCAGAAGCTAGAAGAAGCAAGGAAGGACCCTCCCCCAGAGACGTCAGAGGGAGCGTGGCCATCGTGCTCCCTTGATTTTGAACTCTGGCCTCCAAAACTGTGAGAGAAGGAGCGTCTCTTGTTTTCGGCCTCCCAGTTTGTGGCCATCGGCCCAGCGGCGCCGCTGGAGGAAGCGGACACGGTGAGAGGAATCTTCAGAGCAAGCTGGGGGAGCCCACGTCTGTGTCTCACTGATGCCCACTGCTGGGCACTGCAGGGAGCCCCGTTCTCTTTCCTCTTCCACAGACTCTGGGGCGCCACCTAAGGGCAGCCTCCCCACATGGAAGGGGACCCCTTCCCAGGACCTCACCTGCTTTCTGGACGCAAGCTCCCAAACTCCAGTGACAGGAAAGGCAGCACCACGCCCGGGGGCGCCTGGGTGGCTCGGGGGGTTGGGCCTCTGCCTTCGGCTCGGGTCATGATCCCGGGGTCCTGGGATCGAGCCCCGCGTTGGGCTCTCTGCTCGGCGGGGAGCCTGCTTCCTCCTCTCTCTCTCTGCCTGCCTCTCAATAAAAAATCTTTAAAGTCGACGCCCGATGGGGGTGCCCGGGGGGCTCAGTCGGTTAAGGGTTGGACTCTTGCTTTCGGCTCAGGTCATGATCCCCGTGGGGTGGGCCCCATCCCTGCGTTGGCTCCGCGCTCTCGGTAGGAAGCCTGCTTGAGAATCTCTCTCTCCCCCTACTCGCTCGTTCTCTCCAATAAATAAATCTTTAAAATAAATAAATAAGGTCAATGCCTGATAGAAACCTCCTCATGCCGAATGAGTGAGCATTACAGGCCATGGGAACAGGGCTATGGCCATTTTCTCAAGAGCCTCCTGCTGCCCCGTGCTTCGGTGTGATCCAATAAAAGTCCCCAACATCAACCCTGATCTGTTGGCTTCCCTGCATCCCAGTAGTCTGAAAATAAACCGACCCCTTCTCTTAGAAGGGCACATCTGTCCATTTAGCCAGTGTAAAAGGTGGCCTCCTCAACGAATAGCAGTTTATCTGCTTTACGCAGTCAGATCACAAACAGCTGCGTACAAACCCACAAGAATCCCACATTCTGAAATGCAGCTGCTGGAGTCCCAAGACCCCAGTCCAGGAATCGTACGTGACTTAGATGGGGAGAGAGAGCCAAGTGTCTGCACCATCCAGTTCCTGCCTTTCTCCCCAGCCTCAGCCGGGACTGTTGTCCCCTTTAGTCAAAATACTGTAACCACCCTGGGAGACCTTCTGCCTCTTGATACGCCAAATTCTCCCTGCCCCTGGGTCTTTGCACATGCTATTCCCTCTGTCTGAAAAGCTCTTCTGGCTTTTCACATGGATGGCTCCTTCTTGTCCTTCATACCTTGCCTTCGAGGTCAACTCCTCAGAGAAGCCCTCCCTGACCACTGTATCCAAAGTAGCTTACTGGGGCGCCTGGGTGGCTCAGTGGGTTAAAGCCTTTGCCTTCTGCTCGGGTCATGATCCCAGGGTCCTGGGATCGAGCCCCGCATAGGGCTCTCTGCTCCGCAGGGAGCCTGCTTCCTCCCCTCTCTGCCTGCCTCTCTGCCTACTTGTGATCTCTCTCTGTCAAACAGATAAATAAAATCTTAAAAAAAAAAAAAACAATGACAACAAAAACCAAAAACCAAAGTAGCTTCCCCACTGCGGTTGGCAGAGTAATGCCCCTTTCCAAAGATGTCCAGATCCTAATCCTTGGAACCTGGCACTACTTTATGTTCCATACAAGGGGGAATTAAGTTTGCGATGGAATAAAGTTTGTTAATTAATGGACTTTCAGATAATGAGATGACTCTGGGTTTTCTCGATGGGCCCGGCATCATCACAAGGGTCCTCACGTGGGGATGAGAAGAGCTGAAGATTCAGAACCAGAGAGACGGTGTCCTGTGGGAGATTTGCAGACTTTGACCAGGGAGGCAGGGGCCATGAGCCAAGGAATGGGGACGGCCTCTCCAAGCTCGAGAAGGCGGGGATACCTGTTTCCCTCCTCCAGAGCCTCCAGAAAGGAATGCATTTCTGCCAACACCTTCGTTTTAGCTCAGTGAGGCCCAGTTTGGACTTCTGACCCACAGAACTCTCAGGTAATAAATTCATATTGTTCTAAGCCATTGTGCTTGTAGTACTTCGTTACACCAGCCCAGGGAAAGTAATACAGATTGTAATTTCTCTGCCAACCCCTCAGAGAAACCGTCCCTGACCGTCTTACCTAAAGCAGCACCCCACACTCAGCCGGTTCCTCTCTCGGGCCCCCCGCTGCAGGCTAAGCACTGTTTTAGTACTGGGGATCCAGCATCAGACCTGGAGGATGTCCGCTCTCACAGAGCCTGCGTGCTGGGAAGTGGGGGGCCCATAGTCAACATGGGAGAGAAGTGAGGGGGGAGCTGTGCCACAGGAACGGCACGGTCACAGATGTGTCCCTGAAGGTGACGTGCGGGCAGAGACCCCAGGCAGGGGAGGGAAGGCAGCGGCTATCTGAGGAGAGAGCAGGCCAGGCAGAGGAGAGAAAACAGCAACTGCAGAGGCCAGCACGGCCATCTAATTCCTCATCCCAGCCAGGGCCCCCGAGAGGGAAAGTGGCGCCATCAATAATCGTGCCAGCCAGTGGCCACATTCCTGGACACAGGTCACCTCGCAACAGCAGGGTCCCTGGGCTGGGAGGCATGGGCAGGCTGGACCACAAGGAAGGGAGGAGGGAGGAGAATGAGGTCTGAGAGGCTGGGGGCGTGTCTGGGAGGACCTTGCGGGTGACCTTGAGAATGTTGGCGGTCGCTCTGGGGGAGCTGGGAGACTGTGCAAAGATTTTGAGCAGAATCATGTGATGGGGCTTATGCTGTCAAAGGATTATCCTCGGGGTGCCTGGGTGGCTCAGTGGGTTAAGCATCTGCCTTCAGCTCAGGTTATGATCTCAGGGTCCTGAGATCGAGCCCCGCGTCAGGCTCCTTGCTTCCAGACTGCAATTTGCTGATTTGCTTATGTGCTTTGTCATCTGCCTCTCTGTAGCTGGAAGGTCCTCAGGGTGGGAACCCTGTGTGTCTTCACGGCCCCAGCCCGTGATACCCGGCCCGGAGCGGGCATCTGAGTGAAAGAACGGGTGGAAACCAACTGGTCTCTTCACTGTCAACGTGCCGGTAAGAAATCTGAAACGAAATGCATTGAACAACGGGTTTGCCCAAAGTCATTATTGACTCAGGGTCCAGCGGTCCCCTGATGCTATCTCTGTGACCCCCGCCTGGGGCCTCTTTGCTCCACCTCCTGGACCCCTTCTGTTGCCTTTGTTTGGTGCCTCAGTGAAGTAATGGCCTTGGGAGCACCCAGGTTCAGAGGCAGAGGCACGAAGGATGGAGAGTTGCTCCCAGAGAAGAGTTCTAAGAGCCCCTGGCGGGAGAAAGGGCACCAGCCTCAGGAGCATCGCCTTGGCTGCCTCCGTCCGGATGGGCAGGAGACCGAGGACCGGTCTTCCAAAGTTACCTCCTTCATCCCCACCACCCGAGGGCAGTCTGGCTGGGTTATTTGTCCCAGTCACTTAGGAGGAAAGAAAGCATGAGGTTTTTTGAACTGTATCAACAAGCTCCTTTTCCTCCCTCCTTAATTCTCTGTCCTTCCACCAGGACTCCTTCAGGCGCCTGCCTGCTGAGACCCTGCGTGGAGCCCAGGCAGGGAGGGCGGGAAGTCGGGAGCTGCCCGCAGGGTCGGGAAGAGTCGCCATCCTTTTGCTGCCAGCCCCAGGTCCAGTATGATCTCCAGGCTGTCGCCAAATACAAGCTTGGCTCTGTGTGGGAGGCGGCTACCCTTTAGTGATGCGTATTTCCAGGGAATTTGCGCCAAGACATTGTTCGTTGTTCGAGGTCTGATGGAATCAAGCAGATACCTGCTTCTCTTCAAAAGGTCACCTTTTCAACCTGCTGAGTGGACGGATTTACACTTTAGAGAGAAGGGATGGACTTAGCTGACCAGTTCTTACATAATCAGCCTGAGAGTCTGAATATAAAAATGACCAACGCCAAAGCAAATGTAAAGATAGAACTTTGACCCACAGCTGCCTGCCTAGGACATCAGCACCGCCCCGCCCCTCCCCTACAGTAAACAGTAAACAACCCGGGAGGCCAGGCAGCTGTAAATCAGACTTGCAGGAAGCCTCAGTGGGGTTCCTTGCTCCCGTGAGGATCTACGAAGCTAAAGGGCTTCCGTGACAATGGACCCAGAATGACCAGCTCGTGATTAAGAACTGACAGTGATTAGGAACTGACAGTGATTAGGAACTGACAGTGATTAGGAACTGACAGCTTCCCTAATTTCTGTCCCCTCTTCCAATTTAGGACTAGCCAGAGAAAACCAAGTAGGTCCCCCTGAACAATCACATAGGACAGCCCCTTGCAGTCAGCCCCCTGCAGCTTCCCGGGGCCAACAGCTTCCAATCAGGGCACCCCCCCCCCCCGAAGTCTTCCCTTCTTCCAGTGCAAGCCTTCCCCACCCTGACTGCCTTGAATCTTGGCCCAAATGCAAGTGACCCTGGCCCCTCTCCTTGGCTCTAGCATATTCGCAAGGAACGGCCTTTGCTTTTCTCTGTTGGTGGGTCTTTATTTCCACATCGAACCTAGAAGACTGGTGAGGTTTAAGTACGTGTGCCCATGTGCATGGGAGGCACTGAATTCAATGTTATTTTAAAAATCAGGGCGCTTGGGTGGCTCAGTTGGTTGAGTGTCTGCCTTCAGCTCAAGGGGTGATCCCAGGGTCCTGGGATCAAGTCCCACATCCTAGCTCAGTGGGGAGCCTGCTTCTCCCTCTCCCACTCCCCCTGCTTATGTTCCCTCTCTCACTGTATCTCTCTCTGTTAAATAAATAAACAAATCTTAAATACATACAAACATACATACCACTTTCATTTTGCAGCTGACCGAATTTTAAATCCCGGATTCTTTGGCAAAGATCTCAGGAAAAGTTGTGTCTGAGCAAAGGCAGGCACTTTCCCAGAAAGAGCTATACTCCCAAAGGGCACGGTTGAAACTTTGCAGCGTGATCTTCAAAGCGTGGCCTCTGCTTTTGTTCGCACACATGTGGCCCAGAAGGAGGGGCAGCGCCTGCTTCCAGGGGTGAGCCGAGGGCTGACCGCGGCCCCCCACTGCAGGCTTCAAGCTGGGGAGGCCACAGGTCTTTATCTGTTCCTAGAAAGCTCTGTGACAGTGACAAACTGTGCAAGGCTCCTAACGAAACCCCAGAGGCTCCTGGTGCCACATGGGAGAAACGCAGAGAGGGGTCTGGGGTCTGATGGGGAAGGCGAAGTCTCTGAGACGTGGTAGTTGCTGGGAGGGAGGGGGGAGGGGGCGGGTAGTCAACCTCCAAAATGGAATCTGGGCACCCGTGACCGGAAGAAATAAAGACAGCCTTCCAATAAATCAGCTGTGGCCAAGTACGTAAGATTTTTATTAAAAATTTAAAATCTCACCGTGGCCTTTAAGCCAACCAGATTTAGAGTTATGACTTCCTGCACGAGGCCTTGTTAACCTAGAGTTGGGGGTCCGGCTATGTAGGCATTGGAGACCCGGCCGCTCCCTGGCCTGGGAATCCTGAGGGCCTGGGACCCTGGTGAGTGATCCGATCCCGGCTTTCCGGAGGGGGGGGGTCCGCACCCCCAGCCATCGGACGCCGTCCCCACCCCACTGTGGTCCCACCCTGTGTTCCTGGGTCCCAGACGCCCTCCCTGCTCTTCTCCATCCCAGGGAGGCTGCCCAACCTCACCAAAGCTCTCCGAGCTGAAGGCTCTGTCATTGTCACATTAGTGACTCCGCGTTTCCCTTCGGCTGGGCAAATTTTTTCAGGCAGGTGAAGCTCCAAGTTCAGCCCCTGCGCTCAGGTTTCCAGCACGGGCGCCACTTCAGGCGTCTGTCAACTCCTGTGTTTTATCATTAAGACTGCCATTTTCCCGGCTGGGGTTCAAGTCCTAACTCCCCATCCCCCGCTTACTCACGCACGCCCTCCATGTGCAGAGGGGCAGGGCTAAGCTCGTACTTCTTTGGGGTGATGAGAGATTTAAATGAGTCCGTGTACAGTGGGGCGCCCAGCACCGAGCAGGCCCGCAGGCATCTTTGCTGTGAGTACACCAGTCTGTTCGTGCTGGGGAGGACAGAGGCGCGCAGTGGTGGAAAGTTCTCTTGGACTTTGAGGGCTGCAGACAGAGCCTAATGTGGCCCTCCCAGGTCAAAGAGAAGCAAGATGGCAACAATTATGCAGTAGCTGAGAAAACTGTGCCTGAGAATCAGTGAGATGCCCCTGGACAGCCTTGGTGGAACTTGGAGATGTCTCGAGTGGTGGCAGAGTCCAGCCTTGGGTTTTCTTTTTTTTTTTTTTCATTTTTTTTTAAAGATTTTATTTATTTATTTAATAGAAAGAGAGATCACAAGTAGGCAGAGAGGCAGGCAGAGAGAGAGGGGGGAAGCAGGCACCCCGCTGAGCAGAGAGCCCACTGCGGGGCTCGATCCCAGGACCCTGAGACTGTGACCTGAGCCAAAGGCAGAGGCTTAACCCACTGAGCCACCCAGGCAACTACCGGCCTTGGGTTTTCTGAAACTGTGGCCCCACTTTGATGGTGGCCCCACTGGACAGCAGGGCAATGCCTTTAGGGTTCCGGCCATCAAGGAGGCCTTCGAGGGATGCGCCAGCCCCGCCGAAGGCCCAGCTGCCCTCCTTCCTGGCAGAGCCTCCTTGATGCCAGCGCTGGCTGCGCGGTTTGGGGGGCCCCCGTGTACAATGGAAAAACGGGCCTCTTGTTCAGAAAGGAGGAAAAAGTGCCATTACAGACATTCACAAAGCTTTTCTCTACCTTCTAGAGCCTGACTGGACACTTTTGGTTTGTTACTTAATGCTGTGTCCCCTTGGGCCTGAGGATACTCAGAGGACAAGTATGGACTGTCAGATCCCCCTCTTGCCATAGTGGGGACCACGGTGCCCTGGCTGGGGGCCGGAAGTCAATCTCTCCTTCCCGTGGGCCTGCCGCCCCAGCCCACAGTGGATGGGGAACCCCAAGGGAATGCAACTTGGTGCCTGGATAGGGGGGTAGGCAAAGGGACGCCCCCACCGAGTCAAGCACACCATGGCTTAGGCAGCCCAGGGCAAAGACAGTTGCCACTGTGTCCCCCCTTAGACCTCTGCTGGGAACAGAGGGTTATAGCAACATACTAGCCTCCCCTACATCCCCCTGCCATCAGCATGACTGAGTCACCAGCCTGGGCTGAGGGCAGAGCAGGCTGGGGTGGGGAGGGGGAGGTCAGGGGGCAGGTAGCTGAGAACCTTCTAGTCCAGAGGCGGGGACTGCCTACGGCCCACACTTCCATTGTCCCGTCGGACTTCACTTATAAAACACAGACTCGTAGGTGAAATTGTTAAGAATTTCAAGATAGTGACCTTGGAGCATGAAACTAGATACAGGCCCTTCTGAGTTGACCTGGCTGCCCTGGGTATGTGCCCATGAAGCTGACCCTGACACCCAGCCCCTCGGGCTCCTTCGCCCTCTGTGCACCCCTCCGTCATGGGCTACAAGTCTTTATGCTGTGAGCAGAGCTGCACAGAAATGGAACTGAAAATGGCCTACTGATTCCATCTTACTCCCAAGTCCCCACTCTCATGAGGACCAGAAAAAGAAAAAAAAAATTAAAACACCGTGAACTTGCTAATAAAAGCTAACTGTCTTTTCAGGCTTCAAAAACTCGCACTTTAATGCAAATGCATCAAGATAGTAGTTCAAGTACATTCAAGGTTCAGGTTCCCTGTCAGGGCAGCTTCTCCTGCTTCTTCCCCAGAATTGGTCCAGGCTCCTGGCTCCTGCCTCTGAGGCATGGGGCTGAGGTAGTTCCTGGTGGCCTGTCCTGGGGCTCACTGAGCAGGCTGTCCGGCCAGGGTCTCAGGTTCCCACCCGTGTGCTTTGAAACCATAGCTTGGGCATTTCTCGGTTCTGGTCCCATGTACATGCTGGGCCTTCCCACCAGTGTTCTGACCGGGACGAAGGAGCTGGGGCCTCCTCTCAGATCTTCTGTCTCTTCCTACCTCCTGGGAACTTCCCCAAATCATATACATCCTCTGGTCCTGCACCCTGCTTATGTCCATGTCCACTAGACTCAATTATCACTTCTTAAATCGATGCCTTTAGAATTTAGAAAGTCTCTTTCTTCTCTGAAACAAGCTCAGTTTCGAGGCTGTTGTCTCATGGACTCAGAGTTGGTCTTAATACTCAAAAGGCAAAAAAGGTCATTTTTTTTTTCACTTGCTACATTATTCTTATGGAAATCACATCCTCCTGAGGCAAACAGCTCCCTCTGGCTGAATAAGAGAAGGAAAAAGTATCAATATATTAAAAAATATATTCCCCTTTTACCTCTAGCACAGCATTTACCATGAATGAATATTGTTTTCTTATCTGTCTGTACAATAGAGTGTAATTACATAAGGCAGGGGACAAATATCACTCATTTTCTGTATCAAGTGTCTAAATATTGTACCTGGCACTTTATAGGCTCGTAGAAATGGATAGATGGACGGATAAATGGATGGACGGATGGACGGATGGATGGTTGGTTGGTTGGGTGGCTGGCTGGCTGTATAGATGGATGGGTAGATAGATTAAAAAACTTTAAAACATATGCCTAGCAAATATCTACTTATATCTCATTGGCCAACATCATGTCGTGCACCACCAAGAGATGCAGGGGAGCCTAGGAATATAGTATTGTAGATGTGGTCATTTTCAGTGGAGCATATTATCATCTCCTGAACAAAATTACGGTTCTCTTGGTAAGGAAGAGGGGTACAGTGACTAAGGGGCATGCTACTGGCAGGAACAGTTAGAGGATTTGCATTTCAGCCAAACCTTGAAGGAGACGTATGAGGAAAAGGGTGGTTTTTTTTTTTTAATCTTTTTTTTTTTTTTTAAGATTTTATTTATTTATTTGACAGACAGAGATCACAAGTAGGCAGAGAGGCAGGCAGAGAGAGAGGAGGAAGCAGGCTCCCCGCTGAGCAGAGAGCCCGATGCGGGACTCGATCCCAGGACCCTGAGATCATGACGTGAGCCGAAGGCAGCGGCTTAACCCACTGAGCCACCCAGGCTCCCGGAAAAGGGTGTTTTAAGCGGAGGAAACAGCCTGGCCAAAGGTAGGGAGGCCAGAGAGAACAGGGCAGGTGCAGGGAATGGCTCGCAGTAAGTCCTCTGTAAGTGTTAGTCCATCGCTGCTACTACGGGCAAGGGATTTGTGTTTTAGCCTAAACTAAATAAATACTGTCCTGTAGAATGAGGTGTGAAAGACGAACTGTGCGTGCGAGCTCTCCCCTTATTTTTGAACCTCGGCTCTAGCTGTGTTGCGTTCTTTTTGCTCCTTCTGGACATGCCTCGTGGGTTCTCCTTTCTGTCCGTCTTGCCCGAGATCGGCCTGGTTGGCCTGTCTTCTCCAAGATCCAGCTGTGTTTCCTCCCTTCTACTTTTCTTTCTTTCTTTTTAAGATTTCATTTATTTATTTGACACAGCGAGAGAGGGAGCACAAGCAGGGGAAGTGGGAGAGGCAGAAGCAGGCTTCCCGCTCAGCAGGGAGCCCGATGCAGGGCTCCCTCCCAGGATCCTAGGACTCTGGGATCATGACCGGAGCCAAAGGCAGATGCTTAACCGACTGAGCCATTCAAACACCCTCCAAAGCTTTACGATTTAATTCTAATTTTATTTTATATGACCAACTCTCAGTTCTTTGTATGGGTTGAAAGTGGCTTTGTGACCTACAACGCGTGTGATTTTTATAAAAGTCCCATGTGTGCTTTGCAAGGTCTGTTCTCTAATTTCTGGATAGAGGTGTTGATTATTGTCTGTTACTCTTCAGGAGGAGATCTTGAATGTTGCTTGCCTGATCTATCAGTCACTGAGGGCTGTGTCTGGTGTATATTACGATACTCTACTGTGATGGCACCTGTGGCAGCTGTGGACGGGTGCAACTCAGAGTCCCCATTAGAGGAACCAGCTGTGGGGAGTATATAGTCCCCTCGAGCTTCCAACCGGGACACCTTCAGACCTGTTGTGACACTCACACCCAAACCACCTTCCCACCTCCTGCATCCCTGAGCTGCTCCGGGGGAGAGGGGTTGCTAATCTCCACATAGCCAAGCAGGACCATTTCTGCCTCAGTCTTTGCTTGGGGACAGCCCACCTGGCTGGCCAGAGCTTCCTCTCAGTCATACTGCAGTGTGAGGCTTCCTCCTTCTCTCTCAGGTGTCACACCTGCCCGAGTGGGCTGAGGCTCTCCGACCTGCTGCCGTACCTTTTCCCCATGGTCCCTCATGGACGCTTCCCCCAATAAATCTCTTGTGTATCTCACTCCATCCGGGCATGTTTCTTGGACGATCCAAACCAGCACAATGGGTTTGTCAACTTCTGCGTGTAATTCGGACCACCCTTGACACGTTGTTGGGTCCCTAAGAGTTCAGACCTCTTATGTTTTCTTCATGTTCCTTTTTACCAAAGGTAACAATCCTGTTTATTCCTAACAGTACATTTTATCATTTTATTAAGAGGGTCTGTAGCCCTAAACAATATGTAGTATTGTTTTATATTTTTAAGCTTTACCTAAAAGTTATGATTCTGAAGTATGCTTCTGCAAGTTATGGTTTTAAGAAATATCCAAGGAGATACATTAGCTGAAGGTTCTTATTTTTATTTTTTATTAAGATATAATGTATTATTTGCCCCAGGGGTACAGGTCTGTGAATTGTCAGGCTTACACACTTCACAGCACTCACCATAGCACATACCCTCCCCAATGTCCAAAACCCAGCCACCCTCTCCCTTACCCCCATGGCCCCCAGAAACCTCAGTTTATTTTATGAGATTAAGAGTCTCTTATGGTTTGTCTCCCTCCTGATCCCATCTTGTTTCATTTTTTCCTTCCCTACCCTCTACGACCCCCACCCCACCCTGCCTCTCAAATTCCTCATATCAGAGAGATCATATGATAATTGTCTTTCTCTGATTGACTTATTTTGCTCAGCATAATACCCCCCAGTTCCATCCACGTCATTGCAAATGGCAAGATTTTGTTTCTTTTGATGGCTGCATAGTATTCCGTTGTGTATATATACCACCTCCTCTTTATCCATTTACCTGTTGATGGACATCTAGGTTCTTTCCATAGTTTGGCTATTGTGGACATTGCTGCTATAAACATTGGGGTGCATGTGCCCCTTCGGATCACTACATTTGTATCTTTAGGATAAATACCCAGTAGTGTGATTACTGGGTCATAGGGTAGCTCTATTTTCAACTTTTTGAGAAACCTCCATACTGTTTTCCAGATGGCTGCACCAGCTTGCGTTCCCACCAACAGTGTAGGAGGGCTCCCCTTTCTCCGCATCAACAGAAACATCTGTCGTTTCCTGACTTGTTAATTTTAGCCATTCTGACTGGTGTGAGGTGGTGTCTCACTGTGGTTCTGATTTGTATTTCCCTGATGCCCATGGGTCTTTTGGCCATCTGGATGTCTTCTTTGCAGAATTGTCTGCTCATGTCTTCTGCCCATTTCTTGCTTGGATTATTTGTTCTTTGGGTGTTGAGTTTGATAAGTTCTTTATAGATTTTGGATACCAGCCCTTTATCTGATATGTCATTTAGCTGCAGGTTATTTTTACTGCTCTATAGTCGTGGGTTATATGAATAAAATGCAATCAGTGGATCTTCTCTGCCACTGAAGGGCATTTAGCTCATCCCCATCTTTTCTCGATTACACATAGTGCTGCTGTGAACATTCTCACATGTGGCATAGTGCTCCTGTGTACGTTTCCTTAGGATACTTGCCTAGAAGTAAAACAGGAGGGTCCTAGAGTGTCACTACATGATGTCAAACTGCTCTCTAACTGGCTGGTCTCTCCTCTGTGTCTTTTAATCTCTCTGGAAGGTTCTCATCTATTTATCCCTCTACTTTGCATTCTGGATATTTTTTTACACCTTCTAGTTCATCATTTCTCTCTTCATCCGTGTACCCTGCCATCAGACCTGTCTGTCCTGACGTTTACATCTATGTCTATGGTGCCTTTCTAGAAGTTCTGTCTGGAGACCTGTTTGTTTTTTGATCTTCCATATGGACATGTTCAAATGTATGTGAAATTAGAGACAATAGGACAAAAGGCCCCAAGACACTTCTTCTTCTTCACCCTCACCAAATATCCACCCACGGCCATTCCTATTGCACACATACTGCTCCCCAACTCTCAGACACCACGTCATTCCTAATGTAAATGTTGTCCAGATCTGTTTGTTCTCACCTCCGTGATGTGTTGTTGTCTCCTTAAGCGTCTGACTCTTTCATCTCGGCCTTCTATCACGAGAAACATTCTGCATGTATGCTCTCCTGTGCAGGCTCTTCTGTCCTCTCGGTCTGAGCACGCCATCCTCATGTTTGCGGCACCTGCTGCCATGTCCAAGATGACCTCTTTCTTCACACATCCTGGGATTCGACATTGTGAGCTCATCTTTGGAGGAGCGTGTTTCTTCTGGGGGATTTGGAGACTGCCACCTGAATTGAAAGAGTGTCTCTCTACAGCCATTTTGCATCTGCTTTACCAGGTGGTCTGGGATTATCACCAGCTCGGGATCAATTTTTTTCTCTTGATGTATGAATCCCAGACCATGCATGCAATATAAATTTAGACTTCCAACCCACTCAGAGCTCAGACAGGCAGTTTTCAGTTTCCAGAGGACGCTTTTTGAAGACCCTCACTACTCTTGCCCATGCTGTGGCAGACAAGCTTCCTTGTGTTGGTGATGGGGTTTTCCTAGCCTGGCCTTTCCCTGGGTGATCAGCCATTGGAGGGTCTCTAAGGAGCCTGGCTTCCCAAAGAGTCACAGTTTCAAGTTTCTATGTGCTGTCAGCTGGCGATCTTACTTTCAATCTCTACGTTCATCTCGATGTGGCCAAAGCCGAGGGCCCTGGGTTATCAGCTCTGACATCCTCCCGCCCCTCTCTGGCCTCCCTCCTGGATTCAGCTGTGGGTCAAATCACACCCCACACACTTACAATCTGTGTGTGTGGTTATACCTTATCACACATTTCTGTTTCGGTAGGGAGAGGTTTTTTTTTTTGTTTTTTTTTTTACATGATCCTAGGCAAGATTTTCTCAGAACTGAGTTCCCTTTATTGTGAAAACTAGTTTCATTTCCTTTTTTTGTTTGTTTCTTTTTTTTTTTTTTTAAGGATTTTATTTATTTATTTGACAGACAGAGATCACAAGTTGGCAGAGAGGCAAGTAGAGAGAGAGGAGGGGGGAAACAGGCTCCCCGCCGAGCAGAGAGCCCGATGCAGGGCTTGATCCCAGGACCCTGGGAAGATTTTATTTATTTATTTGAGAGAGCATGAGCACGGAGAGGGAGAAGCAGACTCCCTGCTGAGTAGGGAGCCCTGTTCTGGGCTCAACGCAGGGCTCAATCCCAAGATGCTGAGATCATGACCTGAGCAGAAGGCAGAGGCTCAACCCACTGAGCCACCGAGGCTCCCCAAGGCTATTTATTTTTTAAGTGCCTGAAATTATATGAGAGGGGAAGCCCTGCACCCAAGCCCTGCTGTGGCGGGTCCTCCACATGACCTTAACCTTCAGCCCAATCAAGCTCGCACCATTCCTCTCGTGCACTCTGCTATTCCATGCGCCCATGATTTTGCACAGACTGTCCCCTCCATGGGACACCCTAACTAGGCCACCCCTCCCACCCTAGTTAATCTGTGCAGTGGGCCTGTGGCTTCGCCTTCTCCAGAGCAGCTCTCTGACCCTCTGAGTCTCTGGTACCCCAGCTCACCTCTGCCACGGCTCTGGTCACATCGAACCGATGCCTCCAGTCTATGAGTCTGCCTCTCAGAGTCCCGCCTTGGAGCCTGGCCTCTCAAACGTGCTCCATGGAGGCTTCAGCTAGATGCAACAGGCCTCATGGGTCTGCCCATGAAATCTGAGTCCTCTGCGCAGCAGGTGATGGGCTGAGCTCACGGGCAGCTACTGAGGACGGGGGTAAAACTCCCTCTGCACCTTCCTGTTTAGCTTCCCCTAAACCTCTGCTTTAGCAGTTTGAAAAGAACCACCTTCCTCGTCTTCCTGGGAGGCTCCTCTGCTTGAGGTAGGGACTAGGGGATGGTGTGGAGTAACTGAATGAGAGAGGGGAAAGGCCAATTAACATTCAGCTAAGAGAGGAAATGATTTCTCCTATCAGCAATAAAAACCGACAGCTCTATCAGAAAATGAGCCAGGGGAGCCGCAGAGCCCCCGGCGAGGCAGGTGGGGAGGGGAGGCGGCGGTGGGCCTAGCCCCCCTGGTAAGGATGGCTGAGGGCAGAGACCACTGCAGGGGGTCAGGGAAGGGTTTGGGCGTCCAGGGGAGCTGCCTTGGGAGGTGCACCGTGTGCTGGCTCCTCGCCTCCCCACTCTGATCCAGCCCCCAGGCAAGAAGACGAGCAGTGTTCGGGTTTTATAGGGAAACTCCCAGCTCTGGCTCTCCTAGCACCTTCTCCCTGTGCACTCGTTTCTTCTGACCTTATCATAAAAGGAAGCCACGTGATGTCTATTTATGGTAGCGGTGTGGTCCGGGGAGAGGAGGCTGGCAGTCCGTGAATTCCAAGGGCTGATGAAATTGCTCCAGCCCTCTCGATCTCTCCATGCCAGGAATGAATAAACGGGCGTGGGGGCAGGGCGATGGGCTCCAGCCCCGGTGGTAGCCGACAGAAAAGTTCCTTTCCGAGCGCTACATTGGTAATTTGTCCTATAAATCAGAGCTTATAAACCAGAGAGGAGTTAATAGGACTCAAGTTCAGTAGCTTTCATGGGAGAGGAAGTGCAGAGAGCAAAGATGGGGAAAAGCACCCTCCTTTGGCCTGGGAGGGAAGATGTTTCTCATTGAAAGGTACAACCATTTCAACTTCCTATTTTGAATGTAATGCATTGGGCTAGAAAAGAGGAGGTCAGTGGAACAGATACAGATACAGCGACACAGAGGAGATCTAAGACGAGAGCAGGTCGTTTTAATTGCGAGCTGGACAGAGCAGATGTTTGGGGTTGTGTTTTGTGTATGGCTCTGGATCCGGTCCTCCCTGATATACAAAAATGAAGCACAAAGACCAGAGAATGAGACTCCGGGCCATGGAGCATGAGCTTCTTCCCAGGGCATTCAAGTGCCCATGGCGGGAAGGTAGGAAGCAGAAACAGTCTGGGGAGACCGTTCAGGGATTCTCCGTCCTCCAGATGTTTGCCTTCAGCAGACGTCAGTGGGGAGAGAGCCAAGGTCCGGGCAGGAACCGTCAGAACCGGGAGCTCTGAAGTGTGCTTGTCCGCGTCACTCCCCAGGGCTTTTGAACTGGGAGTTCTGATCAGCCCTCGTGTCCAGAATGTTCTTCTCCTCCTTCTCTTTTAAAGTGTTCTCAGTGTAGTAGGTATAACAAGGCAATAAACTTAGAGCCTTTAATACCCAAGAATGGCTTCTGGATAAAATCAACAAGTTCAAGTATGTTCATTGATACGTATGATTACCAGGCATCTCTGAAGGTGCACTGGCTGATTTGGGGGTTAATGGCAAAGACATACTAGCTGCTGTTACCACGTGCATTCCAAACTATTAATGGCTTAATTCAAAAGGCATGTGTCTTGTCCATTTAACCCATCTTTTGGCTCTACCCCTGTAGGATTTGTCATCATTGCTTGCCTCTGTCAGTGGAAAGGGAGAGTATGGACAAAGAATATTTCTTTCTTCTTCTTCTTTTTTTTTTTTTTTAGATTTTATTTATTTATTTGACAGAGGGAAAGAGAGATCGATCACAAGTGGGCAGAGAGGCAGGCGGAGAGAGAGGGGGAGGCAGGCTCCCCACCGAGCAGAGAGCCCAATGCGGGGCTCAATCCCAGGACCCTGAGATCATGACCTGAGCCAAAGGTAGAGGCTGAACCCACTGAGCCACCCAGGCACCCCAAGAATATTTATTTCTTAACTGCATTGGCTTGGAAGAAACACACAGTGCGTCTCACGCTCCATTGGCAAGAACTGTCCATCTTGCCAAGGGCAAGGACAATGTGGAAACATGGCTGGACAGCCACTCCCTGGCAGCACCTCTGTGCTGTTGAGGGCTGCGGTGTGACTTTTGGTAGATCCTGTCTTTGTCTTCTCTGGACATCTCTCGGTACCACCTCCCCAAATCATCTGCTACGTAGTACTGAAAATGAAAATATAGAGCCATTTGTGGGATGCAGGTAAAGTAGAGCTGGAAGGGAAATACAGAGCACCAGAATACAGAAGGGAAATACAGAGTTTACGTCTGAAAAGAAGAAGGTCTCAAATCAATAACCTAAATTCCCACTGCAAGAAACCGGATTAAAAAAAAAAAAAAAGAATAAAATAAATCCAAGGCAAGCAGTACGATGGAAAGATAAAGAGGAGAAATCAATGAAATTGACAACAGGAAAACAGACAAAATCAATGAAACAAAAACTGGTTCTTTGGGAAAAAAAATAAAATTTGATATACCTCCAAAATGACCACAATGTGAAAAGAGAGAAAACATAAATCACCAATATCAGGAATGAAATAAGGAGTATCGGGGTGCCTGCGTGGCTCAGTTAGTCAAGTGTCTGCCTTTGGCTCAGGTCATGATCCTAGAGCCCTGGGATCAAAAGTCTCTGCCCCAGCCCTGCTCGTGCCCTCTCACTCACCTTCTCGCTCTCTCAAAAAGGAAAAAAAGAAAGAAAGAAAGAAAGAAAGAAAGAAAGAAAGAAAGAAAGAGTATCACTACAGATCCTACAGCCATTAAAAAGATAATAAAAGAATGCTATGAAAAACTTGACTTGATCATTTAAATGGAATGAACCAACTCCTTAAAGTCACAGACCACCAAAACTCAATCATGATGAGATACATAATCTGAAAAGTCCTATAACTACTATGGAAATTGAATTCATAATTTCAGATCTCCCATAAAAAATGTCTACAGAGTCACCTGGCTGGCTCAGTTGGAAGAACATATGATTCTTGATCTGAGGTCAGGAGTTGGAGCACCATGTAGGTTGTAGAGATAACTAAAAAAATAATAAACTTTAAAAGATCTCTTTAGGGGCGCCTGGGTGGCTCAGTGGGTTAAGCCGCTGCCTTCGGCTCAGGTCATGATCTCAGGGTCCTGGGATCGAGTCCCGCATCGGGCTCTCTGCTCGGCAGGGAGCCTGCTTCCCTCTCTCTCTCTCTCTCTGCCTGCCTCTCCGTCTACTTGTGATCTCTCTCTGTCAAATAAATAAATAAAATCTTAAAAAAAAAAAAAGGTCTCTTTAGGGGCACCTGGGTGGCTCAGTCGATTAAGCGTCTGCCTTTGGCTCAGGTCATGGTCCCAGGACCTTGGGGTGAGCCGCACTGCCTGCTCAGTGGGGAGTCTGCTTCTCCCTCTGCCCCTCCCCGTGTTTGTGTTCTCTTTCTTTCTCTCTCAAATATCTAAATAAAATATTTTTTTTTAAAGAGTCTATGTCCAGGGGCACCTAGGTGGCTCAATGGGTTAAAGCCTCTGCCTTCAGCTCAGGTCATTGATCCCAGGGTCCTGGGATTGAGCCCCACATTGGGATCTCTGCTCAGCAGGGAGCCTGCTTCCTCCTCTCTCTCTCTCTCTGCCTGCCTCTCTGCCTACTTGTGATCTCTGTCAAACAAATAAATAAATTCTTTTTTTAAAAAAGTCTATGTCCAGGGTGGGTTCAAAGAGAATCATACCAAACATTTAGGGAAAAATTGGCGCCTATATTACACAATCTGTTCCCAAAAATGAGAGGGAAGGATACTTCTCAACTTATTTTATGAAGCCAGTATTACCCTGATATCAAAATCAGAAAAGACAGTGTGAAGAAAACCGTAGACTGATAGTTCTCATGAACTTGAAAAGATCCTCAGTGAAATTCTGACAAATCAAATTCAGCAGTACATAAAAAAGAATTACATACCGTACATAACCAGGTGGGTCACAATCTACGTGTGTGAGGCTGCGTCAATATTCAAAAATCGATTAATGTAACTCAACCAGATCAACAGGCTAAAGAAGAAAAAGGATATGATCCTATCACTTAATACAGAAAAAGAATTTTTTACAAAATCTAACACCCATTCATGGTTTAAAATAACCCCCAAACTTTCAACAACCTGAGAATAGGAGGAATAATTTGATAAAGAGCATCTACAAAAAATCAATAGCTAGGGGCGCCTGGGTGGCTCAGTGGGTTAAAGCCTCTGCCTTCAGCTCAGGTCATGATCCCAGGGTCCTGGGATCCAGCCTCACATTGGGCTCTCCACTCAGTGGGGAGCCTGCTTCCCCACCCTGCCACCTACCCCTCTGTCTACTTGTGATCTCTGTCTGTCAAATAAATCAATAAAATTTAAAAAAATCGATAGCTAATACTCCCACAAGTTTTGATATGTCACATTTTCCTTTTCAGTCAATTCACAATACTTTTTAATTTCCCTTTGACTTTCTTTTTGATCCTTGGGTTATCTAGAAGTGTGTTATTTAATTTTCAGACTTTTATTTTTAAGATTTTATTTATTTATTTGGCAGACACAGAGAGAGAGAGAGGGGGAACACAAGCAAGGGGTATGGGAGAAGGAGAAACAGGCTTCCTGCCGACCTGGGAGCCTGATGTGGGGCTCGATCCCAGGACTCTGAGACCATGACCTGAGTGGAAGGCAGAAGCTCAACCCCCTGAGCCACCCAGGTGCCCCAACTTACTGGTTTTCTTTCTTTTTTAAATATTTATTAATTTATTTATTTGACAGAGATCACCAGTAGGCAGACGCAGACAGAGGAAGAGGAGGAAGAAGGCTCCCTGCAGAGCAGAGAGTGTGATTCGGGGCTCGATCCCAGGATCCTGGGATCATGACCTGAGCTGAAGGCAGAGGCTTTAACCCACTGAGCCACCCAGGTGCCCCCAACTTACTGGTTTTCTGTCCACTTGTTTTATCAATTATTGAAGGAAGGATATTGAAATCTTCCACTATAATTGTCAATTCGTGTATTTCTTTCTGCAGATCAGGTTTTGCTTTAAGCATTTTGAAGCTGTTATTACGTGCTTAACCATTTAGAATTGTTATGTCCTCTCTTTTAAAAATATTTTACTTATTATTTGAGAAAGAGAGTGGGAGTGCATGAGTGGGGAGTAGGGGCAGAGGAAGAGGAAGAAGCAGAAGCAGACTTCCTGCTGAGCAGGGAGCCTGATGTGGGGCTTGATCCCAAGATCCCAAGATCAGGACCTGAGCTGAAGGCAGGTGCTTAAACTGAGATACCCAGGTGCCCCCTGTTATGTCCTCTTGATGAATTGGCCCCTTTGTCATTATTATATACCCTTTTTATCATTATAATATATTTTATTGTAAAATTTACTAGGTCTGATATTAATATAGTCTCTCCAGCTTTTTGTTTTGATTAATGATAGCTCCATCTTTTTCCATTCTTCTCCTTGTAATCTATTTGTGTCTTTATTTTGAAGTGTGTGTTACAGGGTGTGCATGCATGTGCAAGCAGAGTGGGGGGGGGAGAGGAAGAGAAAGAATCCTTTTTAAAAAATTATTTTTATTAACATATAATGTATTATTTGCCCCAGGGGTACAGGTCTGTGAATCATCAGGCTTACACATTTCACAGCACTCACCATATCCCATACCCTCCCCAATGTCCATAAACCAACCACCCTATCCCTCCCCACCTCCCCCCAACAACCCTCAGTTTGTTTTGTGAGATTTAGAGTGAGAGAGAGAGAATCTTAAGTAGGCTCCACACCCAGCATGGAACCCAACTTGGGGCTCAGTTTCATAACCCTGAGATCATGACCTAAGTCAAAATCAAGAGTCAGATGCTTTTTTTTTTTTTTTAAGAGCTCTTTCTTTCTTTCTTTCTTTTAAATTTGTTTATTTATTTATTTGAGAGAGAGAAAGAGCAGGAGCAGAGGGAGAGGCAGAGGGAGAAGCAGACTCCTCGCTGAGCTGGGAGCCCGATGTGGGACTCAGTCTCAGGAACTGGGGATCATGACCTGAGCCAAAGGCAGACACTTAACCATCTGAACCATCAAGGTGCCCCTGAAGTGTGTTTCTTATAGACAGCATGCAGCTGAGTCTTGCTTTTTTATTCAGTCTGACACTCACTGCCTTTAAATTTGAATATTTAAGCCACTTATATTTAATATGGCCATTGTTATAAAGGTTTAAATCTAACATTTTGCTATTAATTTTCTTTTTTTTTTTTTTTTTTTTTTTATTTTATTTTATTTTATTTTAAAGATTTTATTTATTTATTTGAGAGAGAGACAGTGAGAGAGAACATGAGCGAGGAGAAGGTCAGAGGGAGAAGCAGACTCCCCATGGAGCTGGGAGCCTGATGTGGGACTCGATCCCGGGACTCCAGGATCATGACCCGAGTCGAAGGCAGTCGTCCAACCAACTGAGCCACCCAGGCGCCCTGCTATTAATTTTCTATTTGTCTTATTGTTTTCTTCCTTTTGGCCTAATTGAATATTTTGAAATTTCTATTGTATCTCATTTGTTGGCTTATTATAACTTTTATTATTGTAATGGTTGCTGTAGGGTTTATAGTACAACTTAAATTAATCAGTCTACCTTGGGGCACCTGGGATGATTAGTCAGAGGAGTGTGTGACATTTGGTCTTGGGGTCATGAGTTTGAGCCCCATGATTGGTGTAAAGGTTGCTAAAAAATATAAATAAACAAGAAGGAAATCACAATCTACCTTTAAGTGATAATATACTGCTTGGTGGAAACTATAAAAACCTTACAATAGTTCCTACATTTCTCCCCTCCTATCTATTAAAAACACCTTGAGTCTCAGCATTACTGACAATTCCAGGAGTGCTAACGCTGTTCTAGACTTCCCCCTTCCCATATTTGTATGTCCCTTCTCTGATAGACAGAAATTGGCTTCCTTATTTCCTCTGTTTGACATTTACCTCCAGACCTTGTGGGCTGCCATTCACCTGAGTGTGTGACCCCACAAACTCATTAGGGGTCTACCAGGTCCTAACAGCCTACAAAAAAGGGGAAAAACCAGTGAGTATTTTCTAAAGCAGAGAAGAAAAGAAAAGAGGAAGAGCTACAGTAGTCTATCAGACCTCTCTTGCTTGCTTGACCAGATTTTCCTGGCTCATCCTGTCCTTTTTGCCTGGACTTGGAATCAACCAAGAAGCCCTAGCTCCTTTTAGTGGAAAATGGTGTTTAAAGACCACAGTCGGGGCGCCTGGGTGGCTCAGTGGATTGAGCCGCTGCCTTCGGCTCAGGTCATGATCTCAGAGTCCTGGGATCGAGCCCCGCATCGGGCTCTCTGCTCAGCAGGGAGCCTGCTTCCCCCTCTGTCTCTGCCTGCCTCTCTGCCTACTTGTGATCTCTCTCTCTGTCAAATAAAATAAATAAAATCTTAAAAAAAAAAAAAAAAAAAAAAAAAAAAAAAAAAAAAAATAAAGACCACAGTCTTGGAGTCAAGTGTTTTGTCACTGCTTGATTATTAGTTTTTAAGTGCCTTTAGTGGCTAGAGCTGGGAAATACCTTTCATTTTAAAGAGAAAATGTGGAGTGCCTGGCTGGCTCAGTCAGTAGAGTGTGGAATTCCTGATCTCAGGGTTGTGAGTTTGAGCCCCACGTTGGGTGTAGACATTAGTTAAAAATAAAATATATTTGGGAGGTAAGTGGAGGGATGGGGTAGTTGGGTGATGGGCATTAAGGTGGGTACTTGTAGTGAGCTCTGGGTATTATATGCAACTGATGAGTTACAAAATTCTACCTCTGAAACTAATAATATACTATATGTTAATTAATTAAATTTAATTTTTAAAAAGAAATAAAATATTTTTAAATTAAATAAATAAATAAGAGATGCACCATGTGTTTACGTTCATATTGCCAGCTTAAATTTAGGATTATAGGGTTTTTACTTATCTTCTTTGATTTGATTCTTTTTTCTTTTCTTTTTTCTCTTCTGCTGAAAATCTTGGTTCCTAAGAACATTAACATATGACTTATTTGTTTTATCCCTATGCATAATTATATTGTTATAAACATCATATAGTGTATATTAAATTATATTATGTATTTTGGAAAAATACCAATAGTGTTGCTAACAATATAACTACTAAAAGATTTATTTCCTCTTTTTATTTATTTGTGTATATATATATATATTTTTTTTTTAAAGATTTTTATTTATTTATTTGACAGACAGAGATCACAAGTAGGCAGAGCAGCAGGCCGGGGGGTGGGGAGCAAGCTCCCTGCTGAGCAGAGAGCCCGATGTGGGGCTCGATCCCAGGACCCTGAGATCGTGACCTGGACCGAAGGCAGAGGCTTAACCCACTGAGCCATGCAGGCGCCCCTATTTAATTTTTTTTTAAAGATTTTATTTATTTGACAGACGGGGATAACAAGTAGGCAGAGAGGGAGTAGGGGAAGCAGGCTCTCTGCTGAGCAGGGAGCCCGACGTGGTGCTCCATCCCGGGACCCTGAGATCACGACCTGAGCTGCCCAGGTGCCCCTATTTATTTAATTTTTTGATTTTATTTATTTATTTGTCAGAGAGAGAGAAAGAGAGAGAGAGAGCACAAGCATGGGGGGCAGCAGGCAGAGGGAGAAGCAGGCTCCCCGCTGAGCGAGGAGCCTGATGTGGGACTTGGGATCATGACCTAAGCCAAAGGCAGATGTTTAACCGACTGAGGCACCCATGTGGCCCTGATCCTTTTATTTTAAATTTTTCTTTATTTATTTTTAAGTTTATTTATTTAGTTTTAGTAATCTCTATACCCATTGTGGCTTGAACTCACAATCTGAGATCAAGAGTCTCACACTCTTCCAACAGCCAACCAGGCACCCCCCATTTATTTGCTCCTTTAAAAAAAAATATTTAGGGATTTAGGGTATCTCATTCTGGAATGTATGATAAAATTACTTACTCTTTTTTTTTTACTAAATAACTTTTTTTTGTTGTTAAGATATTATTTATTTATTTGACAGAGAGACACCACAAGTAGGTAGAGAGACAGGCAGAGAGAGAGAGAGAGGAGGAAGCAGGCTCCCTGCGGAGCAGAGAGTCCAATGTGGGGCTCGATCCCAGGACCCTGAGATCATGACCTGAGCTGAAGGCAGAGGCTTTAACCCACTGAGCCACCCAGGCACCCCATGGTAAAATTACTTAGTCTTGAAATAGTTCCTCTGGGTGGGTGACCCACCAACTTTACATACAGTTACATCTATTTGTTTCATTTGCTTCTATTTTTTAGGGGATTATTTCCATTTCAGTTTAATTAGGTTTATAATCGAATAAAGCATTTCCATGGTTCCAGAGTCAAAAGTACAAAACAGTGTCTTTGGAGAAGTCTAGCTCTACTCATGTTCTCTCTACACTGTTCCCTATCAATCCATCTGTCTGATATTGGCTTTTAGGTTTTCCTTTCTTTGTTTAATATAAACAAATACTTTTATATGCTTGGGCCACTTCTCCTTCTTAAAAAGTAGGATACAATATACATTTTTCTCCTCTGGATTCAGTGCACCTGTTCGATGGATTTAAAAAAAATTTTTTTTTCTTAAGATTTTATTTATTATTTGACAGAGAGAGACACAGTGAAAGAGGGAACACAAGCACGGGGAGTGGGAGTGGGAGAAGCAAGCTTCCTGTAGAGCAAGGAGCCCAAGCTGGGGCTTGATCCTAGGATCCTGGGATCATGACCTGAACCAAAGGCAGATGCTTAACAACTGAGACACCCAGGTGCCCCATTTGATGGCTTTAAAAAGTGGCAAAGGACATGGGTTCCTTGTTCGAAGGCCATATCAATGACCTGATGACTAGGTTTATATTCTATGTATTTTGAATTCCCCTTGAACACACAGCATGGTCATTACAAGTCATTTATTGAATGTATGCCCTGAACCAGTCATTGTACTAGGCATTTTATTTATTTTTATTTTTTAAAAAGATTTTACCCTTCTTTTATGTATTTTTTTAAGTAGGCTCCACGCTCAGTGTGGAGCCCAACATGGGGCTTGAACTCACAACCCTGAGATCAAGACCTGAACTGAGATCAAGAGTCAGATGCTTAACTGAGTGACCCAGCCAGGAGCCCCAAGATTTTTTTTTTAATGTAACCTCTACACCCAACATGGGGCTCAAACTCCCAACCCCAAAATCAAAAGCCACACGTTCTTGCGACTGAGCCAGGCTGGTGTCCCATGCTGAGCGTTTTCTAGGCTGTATGAGTTAGCTCTTGCTGTGTAACAAAAAAAAACAAAGATCTTAGCTTAAAGCAACAGACATTTTTATCTCATAGTTTCTGCAGGTCAGTAGTCTGGGCACAGTTTAGTTGGGTCTTCTGACTCCCGAGTGTTCCATGAGGTTGCCATCGAAGTGTCGCCAAGGCTGTGGTCATCTCCAGGCTTGGCCGGGGAAGGACTGGTGGCCGAGCTCACTCATGGGGTTGTTGGCGGGATTTCCTGGCAGATGGGTGGCTTGTGGCTGTCCTCAGTTTCTTGCTGTGTGGGCCTCCCCATAGAGCAGCTCATGATATAGAATCATGATACAGAATCAGAGAGCAAGTGAGCGCAGGAGGGCAAGGGAGGGGAGGGGAGAAGGAGGGAGGGTCCGCCAGTCACTGTCGTTCAGAGCCTGATCTCAGCTGCCACAGCGCATCAGTTCTGCTGTTGGGCGGAAGTAGGCAGTTAAGTCCAACTCTACAGGAGGGAAGGGGTTACACGCGGCTGTGCATGGGGGAAACGGGGGTGGGGAGGAATCCAGTGCCTTTTAGAAGCTGCCTCTTAGCCTGCCCCAGGCTTTACCCGTTTAACTCTCACAACAGCCTTGTGAAGGATGGATTACCGTCCCCACTTTATAGATGAGAAAAATGAGGCAGGGACATTGTAGGCGATCCATGCAGCGTCCCAGAGCCAGGAGGGGGCGGGGCTGGGTCTGAAAGGCAGCCTGGCTCCAGGGGCCGTGTCTGCAAGGATCCGGCAGGTGGTCCCCGCATGGGTTCTACGGTGTGAACCGGCCACTGGAATAAAAGCATCTTGGAATTTCGACCCAGATCACGTATCTCAAAGTACCTGACTCAGCGGAACTCCCACGCAAGTCTTGATTTTTCTGTGCTTTTTGCTCGGTTCTAGATTTCCATCGGAACCCTCAGTCCCCACCATCCCCAGCAAGGCTGTGGAGAGTTGCAACTGGATGGTGTTTTCTGGAGAACACGAATGTCCGAGTTAATCTGAAAAGACAAAACTCTGTTCTTTCCACATGCCCTGCAGAGACGCCTGGCGTTTAAACTTTTTAATCATTTACATTAAATCCTCAAGTACAATCGTAGTCATTTTTTCTCATCCAGGACATCTCTGGGAGAACTTGCGATGTACTAGATACTGCTCTGCTAGTGAACAAAGGAGATGGCATTCTGGCACTTTCTAGTTGCGGGGGGGGGGGGGGGGGAGACAGACGGTCCCTCACTCAACCGATCAGCCAATCACATGTATAGTGTGAGAGAGAGTGACAGCCTGCCAAGGAGGAAATATATCCAGGAGGGGGTAGGAACAAACCGTGCAGAGATAGGTGGGGGTCGTGGGGAGAACATTCCAGAAATGGGGAACAGCAAGGATCGGGCAGGTGGTCCCCGCACGGGTTCTACGGTGTGAACCGGCCACTGGAAGAAAGTGGAGGAAAGTGTGAGGCGGAGGCCCCAGAGTTTAGGGCTGGGGGTGGAGGGGTGGGGGTGGGGTGGGGAGGAAGACCTCATCCTTTGCTGGGGAGGGTGATGGTGGGGAGGAGCAGGTTGGTGGGGGAGGGGCTTGACAATGGGCTTGGCCGTGGAAGGTCAGAGGAGCCCACTGGACCCCAAGTGGAGGCTTTGAGGAGGATGCTGGGCATTGGAGTCTGGAGTCAGGGTTAAGGGGTTGGCCAGAGGGCTGAAGCTGAGAGTCCAAGCCCTCCAGTGACTTATCACGCCGGCGAGCGTGAGCAGGGAGGAGATTTGAAGACAGCCTTGGACTTGCCAGGGGAAACCAGGCGGGAGCGGATCCCAGAACCAAGGGGGTGTGGCCTGGGATTACAGCCCCAAGATCATTGGACCTCGATAAGGGCCACTCAGAGAGAGGAGGGGACGTTAGCTTATCCGAAAGAGATCTATCTGGAGGGAGTGGGAGGAGGGGGAGGGACACAGACAATGCAGACATTCTTTGAAGGAATCTTCTAGATCAGAGGACCGGCACGCTTCTTGGAAAGTGATGCTGGGCCAAGAGAGGCTTTTGTGGGGTTTGTGATGGTTTTGTAAGAAGGGAGAAATGACAGTGTGTTTGCGTGTTGGCACACTGCTGGGAAGGAGTGGGTAGTGAGGGGGAAATGGTGCAGGGGTGGGGGCTGCTGAAGCATCGGGCTGGGGTCAGCAAGAAGGGTGCCAGGTGGGGGCGGACACGGAAGGACTGCAGAGTCTTACTGAGTTCCTAGCATGAACCAGCATCACTGCTGTAGATGGGGGTGGTGGGGGAGGTGTGGTGGGGGAGAGGAGGACCGGGGCTTGGGGAGGGGTGTCAGCAGCAAATAACAGAACTGCCGGCCCCCACGGAGCTTCCAATACCCTACGGAGAGGTGGGCGCAAAACCAGGTAAAGAAAGATTTAACAAAAGACAGGGCACTGGGCACCTGGATGGCTCAGTGGGTTAAACCTCTGCCTTCGGCTCAGGTCATGATCTTAGGGTCCTGGGATGGAGCCCCGCATCGGGCTCTCTGCTCAATGGGGAGCCTGCTTCCTCCTTTCTCTCTCTCTCTCTCTGCCTGCCTCTCCACCTACTGGAGATTGAAATAAATGATATCTTTAAAAAAAAAAAAAAAAAAAAAGGGCACTAAGCGCCGCGTGGAACCCAGGGCAGGGAGGGAGATGCTGGGTTTGGGGAGGGATGCATCTTAGGTGGGGTGGCCCGGAAAGGCCTGGCTAGGAGAGTAACATTTTATACAAGCGAGGCAAACAGGGACAGGAGGGACAGTCCTGGGTGTGAGGGTGGGGCAGGGCTCCAGGCAGGGGCACAGCAAGGCTCCAGTGGGAGCAGGTGGCTGGTCAGCCCGGAAGGAGGCTGGCAGGTGGGTGAGATCAAGAGAGAAGGGGCGGAGACTGGGCAGAAGGTAACCTGGTCCAGGCATCGGCCGGGCATTGGCTAAGCCCCAGGGAGCTTCGACCCAGAGAGAGAGAGAGAAAGAAAGAGAGAGAAGTGATGAGAAGCTGTCGCAGGTGTTTGCGGATGTGGTGTGATCCCATCTGGCTTTTGTGTTTAACTCCATCTCTCTGGCTACTGGGTTGAGCCCAGGCTGGGGAAGGACACAGAGGCAGCGACTGGGAGCCTCACAGGAGGCGGGAGGCAGGGGCCAGAGGGGCCTCTATCCTGGTGACATTTCGCAGGTAGAGGCGACTGTGGGTGTGAGAGACGGGCCCAGGGCTCACCCGAACAATCAGAAGAGCGTAGCCAGGAGAGCCTGAGGGAGGTCTTGGTTGGCAGGTCCCCATTCCTTCAGTGAGAGGGAAGCAGCCTGGGCAGGTGGGAGTCCCCCCCGGGGAGCAGGGCAGGGACTGGGTCGGGTGGCCGTGGGTTACAGGAAGGAGGCCCGGGGCCCCATCCAGCAGAGCACCTTTGACTGTGAATGAGACTGGTCAGCGGGAACGTGCATGTCCCCAGCCACTTTCAGGAGTGCAGGGCAGGGGGCAGGGTCTGAGCAGAGGCGAGGGGTCCCCGTGCCACCCCGGGGCGGTGGGATGAGGGCGGGAAAGGAGTCCGGGAGCGAGGATCGGGGAAGAGCGCCAGAGGACCATGGCTCGCGGGTGCTGAGATGGCCAAGGACATCTTGGGGCGCAGGAATCTAGAAGCAAGAAATGGATGGTAGGAGGTGGGGGACTGAAAGGGCTGGAAATTGGGGGTCCGAAGGATCTGGGCATGCTCGCCCGGCCCAGTGTGTGCCCTCAGGAACCAGCTGTTGAGCCGTGAGGAGGAGCCGCTGGAGGAGAGGAGGTGAGGGATGAGGTGGAAGCCTGTGTGGGGGCTGGAACCCCAGGAAGTGAGCAGGTGCAAAGGGTCAGGAGGCCCAGCACCAGGATCTTCAGGGATGGAGAGCGGGTGGCCTGGAGGTCTGTGGGCGACCGAGGCACGGAGAGGTGGCAGGGAGGAAGATCTGACAACAGGAGGTCCAGAGGTCGGCTTCCTGTGGAGAATAGTCCAGAAGCGGCATCACAGAGAACGAAGGCGCAGATTCCATTCCCAGGCCCGGGCGCACCAAGACTAGGAGGAGGCAGGGGTTCCCGAGAAAGTCTCTGGGGAACCCTGATGACTAACCCGGCGAAGCTGGTGTGTATCCCCGAGTGGCCTGCGCTGGCTACAGAGTTTCTGCCAAGCGGCACCAGTCACTGGCTGACCACCTCCCTTGTCCCCACCTCGGCCTGCTGTCTTCCGGCCAGACCCGGGCCCCGTGCCGGCAGCCAGGCCTGAGGAAGCAGCCCCCGGTTACATGCTGCGGGGCCGGAGGGGGGGGGGGTGCCATCGATGAGCCTGGGCAGGGAGGGGCCCCCGGTCTCTGTGATCGTCCATTTCACATGTGACTTGACTGAGCCATGGGGTGGGGGCGGGGGGCTCAGATATTTGGTCAAACGTGGTTCTGGGTGTGCCTGGGGGGTGTTTCTCGGGGAGACTCCCATGGGAATCGGGAGACCTGAGGCAAGCAGATGGCTGTCCTTGACGTGGCTGGGCCTCCTCCAATCTATCGAAGGCCTGAACAGAACAAAAGGCGAGGGGGGGAGGAGAAGGATTGTGCTCTCTCTGGCTGTCTTCAAGTTGGGACATTGGTTTCTCCCGCCTTCGGACTAAGATTCAGGCTGGCACGTACACCGTTGGCTCTTCTGGGCCCCCGGCTTACTGGCTGCAGGTCTGACTTAGGACTTCTCAGCCTCCGCAGTCTTGTGGGACAGTGTTTGTAATACATCTCCGTACACGCACACATGCACACACACACACACACACACACACACACACGCACACACACCCTATCTGTTCTGTTTCTCTGGGGAACCCTGATGAATGCAGCTCCCATGACTCTTCTAACAAGAGGTCGAGGGAGACCCACAAGTCAGGGAGGCCAGGCGCCCCCGCCTTGAGCCAGGCCAGGTCGTGTTTGGGTAGAATCGGGGCTCGGGGCTCAGGGCAATGGCATAGACAGCTGTGGCTTCCCAGCTGCAGTTCTGGAACGAGTCCTGCAGACCGAGGGTCCTGGTCCTAGAGCCCCGAGCAGGGTGGGCCCAGCCCAGTCCTAAGACAGTCCTAAGACAGACCCACAGCCAGCTGTCCTCTGATGGGGGGCACGGCCTTGTCGCTGTTAGACAGCCTCCCTGCTGTCACATTCAGGGCAAGTTGGAAATATATATAATGTTTTGTGATAAAGAAAAAAATTGGAATTTTTTTTTTTTTTTTAAAAGACTGTTGGGTTTTTTTGGCTTTTAAGGTTGATTTACCAATTCCTCGAGATTGGGCCATCTTGCTTAGGGGACTATGAACACTTTCCTGGGCTGTTTGGAGCCACTCCTGGTCCTTTCACTGTTCTTGGGCACTTCTTCACATCCGTGGAAATAAAAGGAAATGAAACCAAAACAATGATTTGACATTTGAAGGGAAAAGGCCCGGATGGCAGGAGGCTGAAGTGACCGCGAACGTTCGTCCGCTCCTCAGGGATTGACCTTTGTCGTCCCAGCACCGCTGGCAGGGACCCGGAGCCGACGAGGCCGTGTTCTCCCCAGCCACACCTTTAGGCGAGGCTGACGTGGAGGTCATGCATAGCCTGACTGGTGGTGACAGTCACAACCTGACTGGGCCCCAGGTGTTCACACGGGAGAAATGAAAACGTCTGTTCGCGCAGAAACCCAAACACGGATGTATATAGCAGCTTTGTTCCTCATCGCCGCAATCCGAGGACAGGCCCCATCCTTCGCTGGGCGGAGGGACCAGCCAACCGTGGCGGGCCGCACAGTCACCTCGGCGATGTGACAGAATCATCTAGAATAAGAAGGAATGCATGCAACAGCTTTGGTGAACCTCAGAAGCATCCAGACTCGAAAGGCCACGTGCCATGTGATTCCACTTCTCTGACACTCTGGAAAAATGCAGAAGGAGAACAGATCCGTGGCGGCCAGGGGCCGGGGGAGGAACTGACCGCAAAGGGACAGAGAAGGGAATCTGGCGGGAAGGGGGTGCGCTGGAGTGTTCTTTATATGGACGCTGGTCGGTGGTTGCGTTTATGTCAAAACCCCGAGAACGACACTGAAGAAGAGAGTGCGTTTTACTGCCTGGGAATTTAACAGATTTTTTAAAAAGATTTTATTTATTTATTTGACAGAGATCACAAGTAGGCAGAGAGGCAGGCAGAGAGAGAGGGGGCGGGAAGCAGGCTCTTCACAGAGCAGAGAGCCTGAGGCGGGGCTCCATCCCAGGACCCTGAGACCATGACCTGAGCTGAAGGCAGAGGCTTAACCCACTGAGCCACCCAGGTGCCCCTCATGTGGGCTTTAAATAAAAAGTTACTTATTTCCCTCCAACAACCCATTGCTTGTAAAAGAGTTGCTCCTGTTGTGGCCTCGGAAATAGTTAAAATTGCCTATGGCCTCCTCTCTGGGAGAGTCACTGTTTCTTCTGTTGGTGCTTCTCTGGTTTCTTCCCTTTTTTTTTTTTTTTTTTTTTTTAAAGATTTTATTTATTTATCTGAGAGAAAGAGACAGATAGTGACACAGATAGCCAGAGGGAGCACAAGCAGGGAGGAGAGGGAGAAGCAGGGAGCCCGACGCGGGGCTCGATCCCAGGGCCCTGGGATCGTGATCCGAGCCCGAGGCAGACGCTTAACCGACAGAGCCGCCCAGGCGCCCAACTTGCCTGGTTTCTTGATTCAGCCAATTAGTTTCCCAAGGCCACCATGACAAAGCTCCCCACACTGGATGATTACAAGCAGCCAACCTTTTCCCTTACAGTTCTAGGGGCCAGGAGTCTAGGCTCAAGGCGTCGGGAGGGTCACCATCCCACTGAAGGTTCTGGGCAAGAGTCCTTCCTTGCCCGCAGGTGCTCCTTTGCTGAGGCTGCCTCCCCCAGCCTCTGCCACATCTTCCCGGTGCCCTCTTTCCTGCCTCTCTGTGTCCCTCTCTTCCTCTCTCTCTCTCTCTCTCTCTCTATATATATATATATATATATATATATTTTTTTTTTTTTTTAAGATTTTATTTATTTATTTGGCAGAGATCACAAGTAGGCAGAGGCAGGCAGAGAGAGAGAGGAGGAAGCAGGCTCCCCGCTGAGCAGAGAGCCCGATGTGGGCCTCCATCCCGGGACCCTGGGATCATGACCCGAGCCGAAGGCAGAGGCTTAACCTACTGAGCCACCCAGGCGCCCCAAGATTACATTTTTTTGATGGCTGAGTAATATCCCATTGTGTATATCCCCCCACTGAATGCACCGGATCTCGTCTGTCCCTCTGCTCTTAGAAGGACAGCAGCTGTTGGCTTCAGGGCCCACACTAAACCCAAGAGGACTTCACCTCAAGATTCATCTGCCGAGACCCTTTTTCCAAATAAGGTCACGTTCACAGGAGCAGGGCTTAGCACTTGAGCATGTCTTCTGGAAAACACAACTGAGCTTAGCTCCTCCATTCAGTGAGACTTTCTTAGTGAGGGCGGAGGCCAGGCTGAGCCTTGGTGGTCGCTGGGGGGGTCTGCAACCCTTCGTGGCCTAGGTCCCTCTCAGGGGCTTGGGGAGGCGCGCTAGAGGTGTCACTCGGCAGCAGAGAATCACAAATGCACCTTCTTCAAGGACCCCATTGCTTCCCCTCCTCCCAGCAGTCTCCCCAGCTTAAAGCAAACGGACCCAGAGAAACGAGGGGCGGCGTCGGGGGAGGCATTCTGGACTAGAAATGTGCTTGACCAAACAGCCTTTTATGAGTGGGGGGTTCTGCCAGTGTTTGCCTGCCCGGCGTCCTCCCACACCCCCAGGAACAGCCTCGATGTTATGGTGCGGACTCCAGTCCTCCCAAGGTCACTTGGCAGGGAGGCCGGGCCCCCACCCTCAGCTCCTAACCCTCTGCCCCCTCCTGTCCTTCTCCACTGCTGGGTGGAGCAGATCCTTACCTGGCCGTCCCCATCTGAGTTCGGGACCTGCCAGGCGCAGCCCCAAGCAAGAGGCATTCCAGTAAAGAGAGAAGGACCACCCTCTCGCAGTAGAAACAAACAGGCCCAGATCGCCAGCTGCGGCCTTGTACGTGCGCAGAGTCAGGAGACCCACGGCAGGTGAGCTGGAGACTGTAGACACTTTTGGGGAGAGGGACTGGGGGTGGGAGCGTGGGGGTGATCCGCTTTCCTCTATAGGCCTTCATGTATTGCACTTTCCCAGCTCTGATGTCATTCTGCCTCGTAGCAACCCATGCTGGGCCCTTGGGGTCCTCCCTGCTCTGCTGGGCCTCCTCCCTCACCCTGAGCCCTGGTCCAGGGCCCTGCCACCCACAGCCCTGCCTTCCAGGACCCCTGGTTCTCTGGCCCTGAGGCCAGCACGCCCCCCAGGTACCCCTGGTCTTCCCATCCCTCGACCAGACCAACGGACCCGTGGCCCTCCTCGACCGTGACTCGTGAACTTGGCAGTTTCTCAGATCCCCGCTCTCTTCTCTGAGAACAGAGGGAAATGCTGCCCAACCCGATTCTTGCTCCGGAAAGCAAGAGAGAAAATGGTTGAAAAAATGCTCAGTAAAACTGGGATTTGTCAGCAAAGGAGAAAACTTCTTATTATTAAAGATGCAGGATGCAGAGCCCTTAACCCGCACTCTCCCCTTTACTGTCAGGAAGGCTGAGGAGGGCTGCTCTGCATCCAGGATGTCAGGACAGGGAGAGAAGGCTTTATCCTGTGTCACCCAACCCCCCACTCCTACCCCGACCTCACTGACCTCCAGGGGGCACTAGATCTCCGCCCAGTAAGGACAGGTCCCCTGCTTTTCCAGGCTCGCTGGGGCTCCCTCCCAAAGGCTCTGGCAGGGGGGTGGGGAGCCTGGGGGATGGAGTAGGTGGGGAAGGGCTGGCACAGAGCAGGGTGTTCCCCCATGGCAGGTTGGGGGTACCCAATACCCCAGTCTATTATCAGGCTGCCGCACTTCTAGTCCTGCAAGATTCAGAACATCCCTAAATCCTCCATTTTCGGAAAATGGATGAAAAGCTGATCAAACAGACTTTGATGCCAGGATGAAGGGCCGAGTCCTCCGTGATTGAGTTGGAGGCAAAGTGTGGGCTGGAGTTCTCCTCAGCGGGAGGAGGAGTCTCCCTTCATCTGTCAAGCCTGAAGGGGAGAATGAAATGGGGGCTCTGTGTCTTCTCAGAGCCTGGCAGCTAGCATGGCGTAGGCTGGCTGGGCAGAGCACGAAGCGCAGGCAAAGGCAGGCTCAGGCCAGGGCGATGGGGGTTTCTGGACCCGGCTTGCTGGTAAACCGTAGTCCAGCTTGGAATTTGGCTCAGAATCCTGATTCAGAAATACCATCCCTTCTCCACACCTGGGGAGGTAGCTGAGCCCAACCCCCCCCCCCCCAGGCTTGCACCCAGCGGAGCCCTGCGGCGCAGTATTCCCCAGGCAGGAGCCTCTGATGGCGGGGAGGATAGCCTCCTACACACCCATGCTCTCTTACAGCCCACAGGCCTACTTTGCTGCCCCTTTGGCCCTTCCTCTTCTCTTCCGCCTGGCCCAGCGGTGCCACATGCTCTGCTCTCGGGAGTGCCTGATTAGGAGGAAGGAGGAGCTCAGAGGACCCTGGTGACTTGCCCAAGACCCCTCAGGCAGGAAATGACAGGCCTGGGCCTTGAACCCAGATCCCCTGCCTGCACGTCCAAGCTCCGGCTCCCATAAGGCAGAGGCCACCCCACGTGCCGGCTTGGGCTTGTTGGCAGGTTGGGTCTTGGGAGGGAGAGCAAAGGCGAGCCAGGGTTTGGCTGCGGCCTCTTCTTCGGGACACTTCTCTCTGGAGCAGCCAGGGTGTGGCTTGGCTCCGCCTGCCGGATGTTCCCGCTTAGTCAGTGCCATTTGGTTAAAAACAAATCCTTTTTCTTTTCTTTTCTTTTTTTGTCACTGACTTGCAATAGGTAATTGTTCACGTGGTGGGACCTTTCAGTAAAGTTTGCAAATGCTGGGCTTTTTCTTTTTTTTTTGAAGACTTATTTATTTATTCGAGAGAGAGCATGAGTGAGGGGCAGGTACAGAGGCAGAGGGAGAAGCAGACTCCCCGCTGAGCAGGGAGCCCGATGTGGGGCTCGATCCCAGGACCCCGGGATCATGAGCTGAGCTTAACGACGAAGCCCCACAGGTGCCCAGATGCTGAGCCATTTAAACCTCGGTGACGCCTCTTTCCACCTGACTCCCTCCCTTCCCGCCTCCCATCCAGGTGGGTGCTGTGGGAGGCCGCGGGGTTTGGGGGCCGGGGTGATGGGGGAATGCGTTTGGCTCCGGCTGGTGGGCCATTTTGCGTGGTTCACTTGCCTCCAGGGTTCGGTTACTGGGCCGCGGAGGGTGCAGAGGACTTCCAGGAATATTAGCGCCAATAAATAAAGAAGAGGGAATCCTGTGAGCCCAGTAGATTTACATTTCCTGCTTATTTGACCAGAAATCGGGCCCTGGAACAAAGACTATGCAAAGTCATTCTAGGCGCCTGCAAAGAGGGCTGGGCACCCCGTGCTATCCATCCCAGGAGCCTTTGAGGTCAGTCCCTGCAGGAGAAAACTGGACGTACCCTGAATTCTTCCTGCTCACGTATGAAGGAAACTCGGCCAAAGTTTGTGTTCTCTCTCCAGAAGGGGGGCCTGGCAGAATCCTGGTCCGACAAAGAGGGATCAGAGGGAGCGACATCACAGGGAACATATTACAGAGGCCGTGAGAGGGGTAATACCAAAGACCCCGTTTTCCCGAGTGGCTGGATTGTTGATGGTGTCGGTCCCTCTTCTAGAATTTGTAACCTGTGAGTTCTGTCCTCATTAGAGGACGACATTAATATTCAGTTACACCTGATGTGGGCTTTGTAGTTATGAATCTTCTGTTGTTGCAATAAGAACCCCTCGAAGCTGCATCAGCCCCAGACCCCAACTTTCTCTGCTCAAAACAGGTGGTTTGAAGGGGGCTTGGTCCTGCCACTTCCTCCCTGACTCTGGCTGACTTGTTTTTCTCGGCTTGAGTTCCCTCCCTACCCTGCCCAACAGTGAGTCATGCCCCTCATTGATGAGGGAGCAGGAGGCTGGCTGAGGACAAAGCAAGAGCTGGCGCCTTGCACCCCCCCCCTTCGTCCGCTCCCCTCCATATGTGTAGCATTCCTCAGGCACCCCTGACTGCCATAAAATGATAAATAGTTAACTTGCTGAGATCACAATCCTGCAAGACAGGAGTCTCCCTTGGTTTGCAAATGTCCTTGAGATTACAACGAAGAAGTTACCTTATCAATAGCCCAATTTCCAGGGACACAGAACTCAGTTCCTCAAGCCCTAATGTCACCCTCCCCTCCATGAAAAACGGAAGGAGGCGGAGGTAGAAGGAAAAGTAAATAAAGTTAAATTCCTTCTAAACCTAAATCTCATTAACAAGGATGCTTGATAGCAGGAATGTAACATTCCACCAGACTTCCAAATTGTCTTTACTTGATAGCAACTAAGCCTTCAATATCCTGATAGTATTCTTTGCCCCAATAGCCCTTCTGAACACCCCTTTGTCCTCACCTACCCAACTCCTGTGTATATAACCAAGGTTCTGGGACTTCATCATCATGGCCATGGGGTCATGTGTGAAAAGTGCCCGTCGTCCTCCTGAATCCGTAGCGGAGGCCAGCTCTTGGTCCCCTTCCCCAGATGTTTCCCTGCTGGTCCACAAAGACTGTGGGGGTGTTGTCCTTGCCTATAAACTGAGCTTCCCAGAGTCTGAGAAACATTTTTTGTTTTGTTTTGTTTTTTAAGATTTTATGTATTTATTTGAGAGAGAGAGAGAGGGAGGGAGAAAATGAGCAGGAGGGGGAGGGGCAGAGGGAGAGGGAGAAGGAGACTCTCCCTGAGCAGGCGCCCTATAGTGCGGAATGCCCAGGGCTCCATCCCAGGACCCATGAGATCATGACCTGAGCCGAAGGCAGACACTTAACTCACTGAGCCACCAAGCTGCCCCTGAGAAAGCCTTTCTCTGAATCAAAATCACCGTGGACAATCTCAGCCGCGGAGGCAAGGCATTGGGCTAAGAGAGGGGGAGGAGGGAGGGGAGGACCATCATCCAAAGAAGTCTCTCCCCAGCCAGGCTGTCCTCATGGGCCTCTTCCAGAAGGGCAGGACCTTGCTGTGGGGGAAGTCGATGTTAGCACCACTGTGGGTTACCAGGAAAGAGGACCCACATCTGGGGGTTCCCATATTCCTGGGGCAGGAAAGGCTTCCTAGAGCTTAGAGGGAGTGCAGCAGGTGGTCAGCCAGCAACCTGAGGAAAGGAGCTAGGCGCCTTGAGGAGGCTTCTCAAGAATGAGGGAGGGACAGGGTCCCCCTGACTGCTGCCTTGGCCAGACCCCACCTGGGTACAAGGGCCCTACAGGCTGGAGAAGATTTCTGTGGGGAAGGGTCTGGAAGCCGGCTCAGGGGAGTCAACAGGACTAGGGATGTCTTGGCCTGCAGAAGGGGAGGCGGGGGACCACACACCCCTGTCCTCAGCTGTGGCAACGGAAGGGAGAAGGGCCTGTGGGAAAAACCCCAGGGGGAGACTGTTCATCTCCGGAGGGGCTGCTCGGGAGCGGAGAGCCTCCAGGCACGGGGGACAGGAGCAGAAAGGAGCGGTGGGGGAGGGCCAAGAGAGGGCCCAGGGAGGGGGGGGCAGGTGGCAGGAGCCCCAGGCCAGGACACCAGGAGGCCCACTGAGCCTGTCCGCTACTGTCCCCAAGTTCCCTCCACCGTGTTCCCCAAACAGACGAGGCCTCCTGACCCTGCCCTTCCCACTTGTCCCCTGGTCTGCCCCAGCCGCCCAGACTGTTGGTTAGCGCCCTCCCCGCCCTCAGCTTCCGCACTGTGTCCCTGAGGCTGGTGTTGGTGGCTGGGGGAGTAGGGATCTGAGTTTTCCTGTGTTCTCAGCACTGAGCTCGGACCCCGGCAACCCTCGAGCAGGCGTGAATGGGACTGAGGGACCAGCTCCCCAGGGAGCCCCGGTTCTCCTGTTACTCCAGATTCCCACAGGTCAGTGAGTTCTTGCCTACGCAGGCCCAGATTCTGCTCCCAGACTCTGACATGCACTTTCCACAAGTCATGGCCAAAGTTATTTATTGATTAAGAACGTGATTAGAAGTCCCTGTGGGGCCCGTTTCACCTCTGCGCTAGAGAAAGGACCTCCCAGGGGGCCCTTCTTGATTTCTCATTCTCGCACTTGGGAGGTACCAGTGCCGTGGCCTGGCCGGGGAGGGCCGCCACAGGAGGGCCAGGTGGGGGCCTCGGGGGAGGCCCCAGGGAGCTCACAATCCACCCAGGGAGTGCGGACACCCACGAAGGTTGTCCCAAGGCAGCCCCAGCTGGCAGACTGGAGCCAGACCCCAGCTCTGCCCTCATGGGCTGTGTGGTCTTCGAAAAGTGACCTCCTGTCTCTGGGCCTCAGTTTCCTCATCCATAAGAGGGAGCTACAACAGAGCTGACCCGGCGGGGTGGCTGCGAGCAAGGCCGGCATCTGGCAAAGATGACTTCCCAGTTCCTCCTGGGGATGCACCCCCACCCCACCTCCCTCTCCCCTCCACCCCCTTTACCCTCCCACTTGCCTCCAGACACTGGCCAGGCCCGGCTGCTGCCGGCTGGATGCCCCGTGGGTCATGGTGTCACAGGAATCTGTGGGTGAGGAGTGAGGGGACCCTGATGGGGGTCCAGGGGACAAAGGGCCCCCTGGCTCCCCTTTGGTCAGCAGCATGGAGCAAGGAGCACAGCCCCTTCCCCTGGGGGCTCAGGGACACCCCCATCCCCCGTTCCCTGGGCGTCTCTGGAAGGTGCTGGCGCGGAGAGGTCTCCCCTGGGCAGAGCTGCTGCCTGAGGAAGACTTTCAGGCAAAAAGCCTGAAAATACTTTCCTTTGGCCCTGGGTGGGGGTAGGGGACTTTCGGGGGCGGGGAGGCGCGGTGGGGAGGCTCCAATGTCACGGGACGCAAGCCCAAGGCTGCTGCTTTCTCTTCCTCCTTCTATCTGGACCTAGAACAGCCTGTGGTTACTGTCGATCCACGCGTCCTCTGGAGACTTCTGGTCCTAGAAAGACAGGCCGCATCTCTTGGGGGCTGCTGGGCATTTTGTAAAACGGGATTTTCACCCCAGTGACTGCAGGGAGGGTCTCCACTTCTGAACGAGCCGTGTTCCAGAGAAGAATCTTTCCACTCAGAAACCCTATCATAAATGATGCCAGGGCTTCTGGGAACCAGAGCCGGAAAGCGGCTCAACTCAGTCGTGGCTGAAAATCTGTACACGCGAAATGAAAACAGTAGAAATCGATACTGGTGGTACTACCAGTAATTTTTTAACAGAAAAATAAATGGTCTTATTTATCTGCCCGTTGTCACCGGACAGCAAAGGTAGTTTCAGGAAAGGGTGGGGAGGAGGGAGGCCTTCCAGGTCCTGCTCAGCCGGTCCCCCTCGCACCCCCGCTGCTTGGGACCTAGTGCCCCAGTCCCTCTGGCTGGGTCATTCTCTCCTACTCCTAGAAGCTTCTCACTGAGCCTTTGTGAATGCCCTGGCCTTGGCGTCCGTGGCAGGCTCAGCCTGGTCTGGGCTTGTGTCCTCCTCACACTGGGTTCCCACAGGTTTGTGACTCAGGTGTGTGGGAGTCAGGCTCCGCCCTAGATGGAGGGCAGCGCCCCCAAGAGGTTTGTTGAATGAATGATAGAGGGATTCAACATTTCTGGTGGGTCTTTGGAGGTACTTCTAGACTCCTCTAAGAATTAGAGGGGCTGGCCTGGGTTCTTTGCTGTCTCTGGAACCAGGGCCTTCTGCCTGTGACCCAGGTCTCCCCAGGCATGGGGTATTTAGGAAAAAAAAGGCCTAGCTTTGTACACCGAAGGGAAGTGGAAGAAAAAGAACCTTCTGGGCAGAGGGGAGAGGGAGAGCAGGAGAGAAGCTCTCCTGAGGAATCAAGCCAAGCTGATGGGGGAATTCCCAGAGATCCCCCTGCCCCTGCCAGCCCCCTGTCCCCAACTCTGAAGCCTTAACAGGGGTCAGCTCCTAGACAAAAGTCCACTGGGGACCGCCTCTCCTGTCCCTCCTCCTGTTCCCACTCTCCACCCTTCCCAAGTGTCTCCCACTGCCCCTCCCAGACCTGTCACCCTCCACAGATGTCCTCATGGCTAACCACACACCCTGCGCGTCCGTACCCCACGCTGGACCCATGTTGCTCTCTGCCCATCCCCCAAGCCCCACACAGAGACCAGCACGAGAAAGAGGCTCAATAAGAGTTGAAGGCAGAACAGCTATTTTCTTTTCTTTTCTTTTCTTTTTTAAAGATTTTATTTATTTATTGAACAGAGATCACAAGTAGGCAGAGAGGCAGGCAGAGAGAGAGAGAGGAGGAAGCAGGCTCCCTTGCGGGGCTTGATCCCAGGACCCTGGGATCATAAACCCAGAGGCTTTAACCCACTGAGCCACCCAGGTGCCCCAGAACAGCTACTTTCAACTCACATCTTATTCTTTGCAAACTCTTTCCCTCCTGTCACTCCCAACCACTTTTCATCAAATCCATGGTGGCTGAGGAAACGGTCCCTATTGGCTTAGAAGGTAAGGGGGGCGGGGCACGGTGAGGCACTTGCTCTCTATTCCCTGGACACCTGCTGGCCTTCCAAGGGAAGGGGAAAGGGCAGCGGGAAGGAGGAAGGATCAAATCTCTTTGAAGGGCTCCTCCGGGCCCCTTCCAAGCAGGCCTCCTGGAAGGCGGCCACCGCCCTGCCCACAGCCCCTTGGGAATGTGACTTGAAAGTGCTTCGGGCAGTTTCTCCAGTGTGAGAACTACGGGATGTTAAAATTCAGATGCCCTGGGCTCTCAGAGCTAGATCTCTGGGGTGGGGCCAGAAATCCGCATAATTACCAGCGGCCACACACAGCCCTCTGCCCACAGGACACTGAGGCCCTCTGGCTCATAAAACCACAGAACTGTGTGGGGTGACAATGCATGAATTAGCCTCAGGGGAGGCTAATTGTTTCCTTAATTGGCTGAACTCACTGTGGGAGCCCTGCTCAGAAAGTCTCCAGTTGTCACCGCAAAACCGTGGAACTGGTTTGCTTGGTGGCCAATGACTGGCTCCGATGGCTTCCCCCAAGCAGATTTCATAAAGTGTTTCCAGCAAAGCAGCTTGTTAGAACCCAGGGGGGCAAGCTCTAAAGGACGCTCCGGTCCCTGGGAAGGGCATTGCAGAGAGAGCCAGCGTGCCCAGCACTCCGTTCCCACAGGCTCCCTGCACCCCGCCCCCGGCCCCGCTTGCCCCGAAAACACCCCTTCCCCCGCCCTGCTCCGGCCACTCCATCAAGCTGCTTCTCGAGCCCCCCACCGAGCTTGCTGGGTGGCAGCTTCTGGCAGAGGGAAAAGAAGTGACAGGGAGAGGCACTTCGGGTGAGCCTTCCCCTGTTTGCCACCAGGTGGCGCCATTAGCACAGGACAACACGGGGCTGTCCCGTGGGGCCAGTGGGGACCTGGGTGGTACCATTAGTTCAAGACTAAGGCCTTCGGTCCACCTGAGGACCTCCAGGGAGGCCCTCCCCCGAGCCACCTGCTCAGTGCTTATCTCTCCCAGGGACACGGTTGTACCAGGACGCTGAGCCTAACAGGGCCTCAGCACACAGCAAACATGGAGAAATACTGAAAAATGATGCCGTCTTTGTTTGTTTGTTTGTTTGTTTGTTTTTTATCTTCTCCCAGATCTTAAGGATTACTTTCCGTGTGGCAGGGGTTGAGGAGGAAGCACTGCGTCCTTGCTGCCTTCCCGCAACAGAACTAGCCGGGAGAGTCTTGTCTCATTCTGGGCATGTGTCCATCAGGAAAACGCTGGTCTCTGCCCCCAGGTACGCCCCTCATCCCCTCTGTGACCCTGAGCAGGTCATTTGCCCGATTTTTCCTCTTTCACGAATTCTGGACGATGAGGGTTATAATACCAGCCCTGCCGGGAGAAGCAAGTGAATTTTGCAAGAGAACATAATGATTAAAAGCACAGTCACGGGAGCTCACGTCCTTGAGCCTCTGCCTACTTGCTGTGTGGCCTTGGGCAAGTGGCTTGCACTCTCTGATCTTCAGTTTCTTCATCTGTAAAATAGGGGCACTAATAATAGTATCTACATGAGGTTTCCGTGAGGCCTGAAGTAGTCAATACATGAAAAGCCTTTAGAACCATGTCTGGCACGAAACAAATACAAACAAAACAGGCAAAAATACTGGCTTGAACAGGGACGGCAGTCTGGACGTGGGCAGCCTGCAGGGAGAAGGGCCTCCAGGTGGGTTTGCTCACCTCCACGGACAGCGAGCTCATTTTCCCGGAGAAAGGAGCCCGGTCTACTGTGCGCCGGCCCAGCTCGCGATCAGAAGGGTCCCCTTCAACGGAGTGCTAGCTGGTTCTCAGGCTGGGTCGCGCCCCTGACTTAGTGGTCAGGTCCCCCCATCCCACCCCCACCCACCCCGCGTAGGCTCCCTGCTCCCAGGGGTGGTGCTAGGAGAGAAGGGAGGCTGCCCTCCCCAGCAGCCCTCTCCAGTGCGGGGAGGTAGGGGGCTCGATGGAGCCAACGCTCTCCATCTTGAACACCAGGCCAGAGCAGAGGGTTGTTTTGCGGGGGGGCCCTCCAACTAGTGGGGTTCCCCTGGTTCTGGAGTCTGTGGGCAGAAAGGAAATGACGTCCTGCATCTGGGAAGGGGAACACAGGGAAGACACGCAGCTCCCGAGCATGGGAACCAAAGCCGCCAGGCCAGGGGCCTCATGGTCGCCTGCTTGCTCACCTTTGCTCACTCAAGGAAGTCAGAAATCCCATCTGGGGTTTCTGTTTTCTTCTCTAGATGGGGAGCAACCCGATTTATGTTCTGTGCTTCCATTGCCCAGTACACAGGAGGCACTTAATAAGTGCACATAGGAACTAAACTGAGAACAGAGACCAGTCATCTGGGTCCACTTTGGAAAGCTGCAGTCTTCGTGTGGGTAAGGCACCTCTGGACTGCCAGAGAGGTCTGCGTTCTCTCGTTTCCTCCTCCTTCAGGGCTGCCCCCTCCTCCATGAAGCCCTCCTTGGCACTCCGTCCTTCCTTCACCCTGAGTAAATGCCTTCTTCCTGTGCTCCGCTCATTTTTTTTTTTTAAAGATTTTATTTATTTATTTGACAGATAGATCACAAGTAGGCAGAGGCAGGCGGGGGGGGGGGGGAGCAGGTTCCCTGCTTACCCCCTGCTGAGCAGACAGCCTGATTCGGGGCTCAATCCTAGGACCCTGGGATCCTGACCCGAGCCGAAGGCAGAGGCTTTAACCCACTGAGCCACCCAGGCGCCCCTCTGTGCTCCACTCTTGACTCTGTCCACACTGCTGCTGTTTAGGCAGGCTGGAAGAGTGGATGGGACCCCAGAGCCTGGGGTTATCCTCAGATACTTCCTCTAGACACACTTCTTAGCTTTGTGACTATAGGCAATTTTTTTTTTTTAATTTTATTTATTTATCAGAGAGAGAGAGGGGGAGAGAGCAAGCACAGGCAGACAGAATGGCAGGCAGAGGCAGAGGGAGAAGCAGGCTCCCTGCTGAGCAAGGAGCCCGATGTGGGACTCGATCCCAGGACGCTGGGATCATGACCTGAGCCGAAGGCAGCTGCTTAGCCAACTGAACCACCCAGGCGTCCCGGCAATTTTTTTTTTTTTAAAGCTTATTTATTTGAAAGAGAGAGAGAGAGCATACATGGGAGGGACAGAGGGAGAGAGAGAGGGTCTTAAGCAGGCTCGGCGCCCAGCGCGGAGCCTGAGACAGGGCTTGATCTCACGACCCTGAGATCATGACCTGAGCTGAAACCAAGAGTCAGAAGCTTAACCAACTACACCACTCAGGTGTCCCATGCAAGTCAAATCTTATTTTAACCTCCCTGTGCCTCGCTGTCCTCATCTGTAAAATGGAATTGGTTTTGTACCTACCTATGGGATTGCAGTGAGGATTAAGCTGATTTATAGATTCAGAGTGTCTTGGCGTTTAGTAACTGCTCGGAACTATGTTACTGCCTCGTTGCGCTGGGATGGTTGCTCCTCACCCACGTGTGGGGCCCTCGAAGCTTAGGTCTCTCACTTCTGCATCCTCCTGCTGTGGCCAGTGCTCATGGCGGGAGGTGCTCAGCCAAATGCGAGGGGACCATGGATGGACGCTCAGACCGATGCCTGCACAAGCAGGAGCACTGAAGTGTGCCGGCCTGTAGGGTCTTTACCCGCAAACTCAGCTGGGGAGACCTGGCCCGCGGCTACCTGCTGGGGGTGCCCCCAGAACCCACGTCCTCTGCCCCTCCCGTCCCTGCTTACCCGAAAGCCCCACCAGGAGCGCAGGGGAGGAAAAGTCATCACATCCAAGTCCAGCGGCTTCTCTGCTCGGGGACCACGGCGGGGAGAACAGGTGGAAAGCGTTCATGAAAATGAGGTTTCTCGATGTGCTGTGGTTTCATTTCCATCACCTGGCTCTTGAAGGCCTGACAGGCCAGCCCGGCACCCCCGACCCCTGGCTCCCTGCCCAAGGCGCATCCCTGCCTTTCGCTGGGGACAATCATCCCATGGCAGCCGGTTGGGATCCTGCCCTGTGCCAGGCTCCTCAGTAGGCACCACCTTTACAGCAAGCCTGGGAGGAAGGCACTTGACCCTGCCTTCTGCTCATCCAGCCAGCCGGCCATTCATACACCGATATTTACTGAGTACATACGAGGTGCCTGCATTGGGCCGAGTCCCAGGGGTGTCAGAGGCAAAGGGGACAGAGGTGGCCCCAGACGGGCCAGAGATCATACGCCAGACCCAGCCCCTGAAGCTGCACGGCATCCAGGGCTCCAGAGTGCAGACCATGGGCTTCCCTGGGGTGCAGATCATGGGCACCCTGGGGTGCAGATCTGGGCTGCCCTGAGGAGCATATCATGGGCTGCCCTCTTTGGGGGCTGAGGGCTTTGCCTGTGGAGGGGGAAAAGTGGCACATGCCCGGCCAGGAGCGGGGGCAGAGCCCGTGTCCGAGTTCTGAGGAGTCTTGGTGCTCAGCCTCAGTGCCAAGCCACAGAGACTCCTAGAGGCACAAACCGATCCCTTCAGAACGCTCCCTCCGCACACAGAGACATTAACGTGACGTCTATCACCATGGCATCGAGGTGCTTAGACAACCTGCTCCCCCCGGAGGTCGGAAACAGCGTGAAGCAGATTATCTGTGTCTCAGTGTGACATATGCGATCGTGTATCACTGACGGATCAACAGTCAGTAGCGCCGGGGTCCCCGCGGCCCCCCAGCCAGCGGGACTGGGCTGGCGTCCATGGGTCTTCCTCACCTTGCCACCCTCCTAGGGCTGCTGGGGTCGGGGAAACATCTCTGGCTTTCATGGTGCGTGTGCAAAGCTTTTGGAGGGAGAACCAAAGCTGGGCCCTGCCGCTGGGGATTGCTTGGGGCAGGCTTCGCACAGCTGGGTGTTGAATTCTGGCCCCACGGAACTGCCCCGATCTCCAGCGAGGTGCTCTGCTCTTTCTCTTCTGTAAAATTGGAAGAATCACATTTGTCTTGAGGGTTAACGGGCACTCATGGGGAAAGGAGAAGCGCTCATGTGTGCAGAAGCTCGACCGCGTTTCTCCTAGCCTCCTCTGCCTCGCGCTGGGTCCTCCCCTCCAGCCCCAGACCCCTGCCTTCTGCCTCCCAGAGCCTGCGGGCAAACATCTACCCTCTACCTCCGCCCGGCTCAGGCCCAGGGCTGGGCTCCACAAGGCCAAGGGCAAAACTGGAGGCTGCTGGGGAAGGAGGGGGTCAGGAGGCCAATAATTAAGGTGCCTGCTGGTGGGGGAGGGGTGCGCTCAGGCAGAGGGAAGCTTGGGGGGGGGGGGGACATTGCAGGGGAGTCAGAGAGGAGGCCACCCCCGGGCCTCTGCGCTGGGTCAGTGGTGGCCCCCGCTGCGCTGATGACCGTCAGCTGATTTCCTGGCGCCAGTCAGGGCTGCGAACATGGGCTCCTGCCCTCACCCTAGCTGCCTGCCCCTTCTCCATCACGCCCCCAGCCGATACCCCAACGCCCACCGCCCCCCCGAAACCCTGCGCTGGGATGAGCACACGAATCCACAGGCCCCTGGACAATTTCTGGCAGGAAATCTGTGAACACAGTTTTAAAAGTTTCAGCTGTGAGCAGCTAAACCAAGCCCCAGAATTCCTCGTGGCAGTCCTGTGTCCTCTCTGTCGCCCAGTGTCTGCGGATGGGCCACCAGCTCGAAGGGGACCGAGGAAGGGAGAAGCTCCCCGAGGCAGAGGGGCGCGCGCACCAGATTCCTCGCCCCCGAGCCATGCCCACTCCTTGCTCCGAAAGTCCAGGTTATGAAGGGGACCCAACCCAGTGAGGCCGCGAGGAAGCAGAAGCTTGGCTAGGGAGGAGCTTTATGGGGACTCAAAGGGGAACTGTGGGGCCGGCAGGCCATCCCCTCCAGTGAACTTGAGACGAAAGAGGAAGACCGAGCAGGAGGCCCCGATGGAGCGCCGGCCTCCGTGGCGGCGGGCCCCGCCGGACCTGCTCTCGGGCCCCTGGCTCCTGGCCTTGCTCCTGTTTCCCTGGACCCTGCGGCTCACAGGTACGCTGCCTGCCTCCTTCCCACGAGCCCTCTGGCCGGCACATCACAGCCGCTTTCATCTGCCCGTGCGGCTCATTCCTGGGGACCTGTCTCAGGAGATTTGCTGGTTGCGTTTGAACATTTGAACATTGCAGACTTCACAGGGAATGCCTTCGGGGATCCAGGAGATGGTTCGCTAATGCCCCCCTCCCCGGCGAGTTAGCAGCCTTCCTCCCCCAGCCTGACCCCTGGCCCTCAGACAGGGTGGGTGGGCATTGCTGCGGCCAAGGGTGTCAGCGCAGGTGTGGGGTCAGTGGGGAGGGACAGCCCTCCCCCAGCCTCGGCCTCGCTCCCTGTGTTATCCCGGGAGACCAGGGACGCTGTGCCCGGGGACGCCAAATGGTCCCTCTCTCCAGAAAGGGGAGCATGCCCCACTTCCTGACCTACAACCAGGGGCCGCCTCGTGTTCTTTCACAACAGGAGCTGATGCCATTCCCGGGGCCAACGCCGTGCCCCCTTTCCTGGTCCCAGGTCCCCTCAGAAACAGGGCGGCCTGGATCCAAGCCAGGCCCGGGGGTGCGTGGCCTTGGAGCACCTTTACCCAGACGAGGACTGTCTCTCCGGGGCTGCTCACGCGGGGGTCCCTCCGGCTCAGTCTCTCCCAGGGCTGCCCTGGCAAACTCTCGGATTCCCAGGGTCCCCCCCACCCCCTGTGCAGCCTGGGTGCTTGGTTTCCTGCATTCACCCAGACTTTCCTGAGGCTTCCGGGGGCTGCCTCCAACTTCTGCTTCATGCACTGCCTTTCATTTATGCCGTAAACAACAACAGCTCTTCTTACTCTCGTGAATGAGCCTCTTTGAGCACTTGCTCTGGGCTTTACTTTCCCAGTTCGGCCCCCCCTCCCGCCACCCCTGGGGTGCCGTCACGGCCGGCACCGCTTAAGGACAGGGAAACGGAGCCCCAGGGAGGCCAGGTAGCTTGCCCAAGACCTAGAGGGTGAGTGGAGGTCAGGTTTAGACCCAAGTCAGCCGGATCCCTAAGCCAGGACCCTTGGGTTTCCTCTCAGTCTGTCTTCTTTCTTATAAGATTTTATTTATTTTTGAGAGAGAGAGACAGCAAGTGCATGCATGAGTGGGGGAGGGGCAGAGGGCGAAGCAGGCTCCCCCCCCAGCAGGGAGGCAGAGGCGGGACTCGATCCCAGGACCCAGAGATCATGACCTGAGCCGAAGGCAGACGCTTAACCCACTGAGCCACCCAGGCCCCCACCTCTCAGCTCTCTCTGAAAGGACATTCCTCATAGAAAAATGTCACCGTCCTGCCCCCAGGAGGCAAGAGCTGACTGGGTACCTACAGCGGGCTTCCTGGGCTGGGCCCCTTGTGACCTCATGTCCTTTCTCCTCGCACACCTTGCAGTGTCCCTCCTGCACCCTCCCCCCACCCCCTCCAGGCGGCCGGTTCAGAGATGGCCCCAAGGAAATGCAGCTTGTTGGTGACAATGCGTCAACTCGGTCATGTCTAACTGAATTTCCCTCGAATTCCCATCATTTCTCCTTGTGCGGGCCTCCTCCCCAGAAGGGACCCAGCACACCTGGGTAACAGTGGGTGACACTTTGCGGGATGCCGCGGTGAGAAGCACTTTTGTAACCGTCTGAACTGTAAACACACGGCAGATTTTTTTTTCCTCGGGATTGCAGCAAAGTCTGTACAAAAGAGAAACTCTGCTCTTTCACAAGAGGTGACAAAACCTTGTGGTCCCCTAGAACGTCTCAGAGCAGCAGACAGCAACGTCACTCCTTGTCCCGCCCTGGCTCACTCTCTCCAACTGTCCCCTAAGCCTAGGGAGAGCAGGCCCATCCCTGAGCCACGGGGTGGTGCAGGATTGAGGACATACACCAGGGCGTTCAGGCTGACTTTCCATCTGAGCTCTGTGATTCACCCCAAGTCCCTGGGCAGGTTCCTAATGTCTCTGTGCCACAATTGTCTCATCTGATAAATGGGCACAATAGCAGTTCCTGCCTGGCGTTGGGCCCGGAGACGGAGTGGTTGGGGCTCAGAGAACGTCAGCCACCTGTCGGTCTAACAGAACCAATGGAAATCCAAGAGTCAGTTGGCCAGTTGGGTATCTTAGCGAGCCCACGGGCTCCTTGGGCTCTCTCTGACCTTGCCGGTGGCCTCTGGCTCATTATGCGTTAGTGTCTCAGGACCTCCCTTGCTCCCAGCCCTTCTCCTCCTTTCCTGAGCTGGGACTCGAGCCCGAGTCCTACCCTCCTCCAGTCTTTTGAGCTCTCTGCAAATTCTACTTTTCTCGAAGGGTCTGGCAGCCACTTGTGGGCTCATGGGCAGCTGCTCTCCCCCAGGGCTGAGTCATGCAAACCTGAGATTCAGCTGTCCTGGGAGCAGCTGCATGTCGGCTCCCCACTTCCAGCGCCTTCAGTCACCTGCAAGGGCTCTGGGGCCAGGCAGAGCCCAGGTTCAAGTCCTACCTTCTTCCACTGACTGCTGCATGACCTTGGAGCAGTTACTTAACCTTTCTGAGCCTCTGTGCTCCCAACAAATGTCAGTCCCCTCACTCTTCTCGGCCTTTTCAGAACTCTGGGCTGTATTTATTTCTCCAGTGCCCATGAGGAGGACCTGTTCTGGGCACTGGCTGGTTGGGGGGCGACTAGAGGTGAACCATCCCTACTCTCAGCCCGATGGAAACACTGAGGCTTGCCCAGAGAACATGACAGAACATGACCCAAGGAGAGAGTTGCCAATGCAGGTTTCTCCCCTCCCCCCTTGCTCTGGACTCAGGTGTCACTGCTCCTTTGTTGTCCAAAAGATGTTCGGGAGCCTCCCGCCTTCTTTCCCGCAGCTCGGAGCCTCTGTCGGGATTGGCCTCTGCTTTTCATCTTTGTCTAATCCCAATACAGAGCTCCGGAGGCAGGCGGAGAGAAGCACCTCGCCGCTGGAGGTGGGGCAGGGGGAGTGTTGGCGGGGGCAAGGGAGCGGAGAGGGGGAGGAGGCCGAGCAGGTGCGTGGGTGGCACGCACAGCGGGAATAAAGACTGGATGGCCAGAAGGCAGAGCCAGGGGGCGGGGAGGGGGAGAGGTTCAGTCTGACTGGAGAGGGGGGTCTCTCGGTGGAGCAGTGGGATAGGAATCCCACTGGGCTGTGTTCCAGGTAGACTGTAAACGCCTCTCAGGTCGGGGTTCAGATGCTCTTCTAGTTGGCCCTATTATCATTGCTTTCTCTTTTTAAGTCGTGAGCTCTAATACCTGTGCAGAGCAGCACAATAAACATCATAAAACAAAGTCCCGTGGGGCCAGCTTCTGCAGTCCCTGGTCCCCCCCGGCCACCACCTAGATAGACACCCCTCTCGCCCGTCCTGACTCTGGGGGCAATTGCTTCCCGGCATCTCTTTATAGTTTTAATGCTCAGTGTGTGTCCCTGAATGATGCGGATTCATGTTCCCTGTCCTTGAACTTTGTATAATCACAGTGAGGCTGTGTATTCTCTCACGACCTGCTTCTTTCACTCCGTTGTGTTTTGCAAGATCTGTCCAGTTGCCGGTGTGGCTACAGTCTGTGCGTTTTCATTGCTAAAGAGCAGGGGTCGTAAACAGCGGCCCCAGGGCAGGGGTGGCGGAGTGGGGGGAAGGCTCAGTCCAGTCCCGCTGCCTTTCGGTAAGGCCTAGGAGGTAGGAGTGGTTTTTCTCCCATGTTTTTAATGGTTGGAAGAAAATCAAGAGAAGGATATTTCACGGCACGTGACAATGATACAAGATTCACATTTCAGCGCCCACAGATAAAGTTTTATTGGAACACAGCCACGCTCATTCATTTGTGGGCGATCTAGGAGGCTGTCACCCTCCATCGGCAGAGTTGAGCATTGGGACAGAGACCCCATGGCCCCCAAAGCGGAAAATATTCACCCTCCGGCCCTTCACAGAGCATGTTGGTCAAGTCCCGCTGTCGAGTGTCCCACTGAAGGAATATATTGCAATTTCTTTCTCTATGATGGACGTTTCAGGCCTTGCTGTCTGTGGCCGTGAGCACTCCGGTGCAGCCTCCAGGCCCACGTGTGTTCCGGGCCTCTGGGAGCGCAGGTTTCCGTGGAGGCTGCTTCTTCCTCAGCTGTCTGCCTCCCTTAGGGGGACTGTGAGCTTCGGGGGGCGGGAAACGCGTGCACTTTCTTGGTTCAAATCCTCGACACCTTAGCACAGAGCCTGGCACCCAAAGGATGCCCGGCAGACTCCAAAGACAGCGGCCAGGATTGAGCTCCTCAGCCCAGGAGGAGTTCCAAGAGGGCCGGGTGGAGATGTGCCGCCGCAGGGAGAGGCACGCGGGTCCAGGCCTGCGAGGTGGGTCCGCCTGGCAGGGCGGGGGCCCGGCCTTCGGATCTTCTCGGCACAGGCAGAGCAGCGAGACCCTCGTGTCTTGGGGACGAGCGTATGGATACGGGAATGCCGCGTCCCCATGGGCCCTGACATAGGAGAGCGGACCCTTGTGGATCTAGGGGCCCTGGTCCGAGGACCGGCCTAGGGCACTGGAGTGGGGTCTGGAAACCGAGGAAGGGAAGGGGGGAACCTGAGGCTGGAGAGGGGGAGGGGGAGGGATTGGGTGTGAAGTTGGCGGGAGGAGCTCCTGGTCCCCTGGGGAGGACAGTGTGGCCGGCCTGGGAGCTTCGGGAGACGCGGCCGAGTCACCCCAGCACTCCTCCCCCACTTCCCTGTTGGGGTCCTGGGCACCCTCTGATGCAGGCCCCTTGCCAACGGGAACAAGAAGGCACATCCAGGACCACCGGTGGCCCTGGGACCTGGCCCGTGGGACCCCTCCGGGAGGGCCTCAACCATGGGGTTGGGGTGCCTGTAAGGGAAGGTGTGGTGAAGCTGGGTTGTTTCCGCTCCCCCAGCGCCCCCGCCCCCGCCAGGACTGCATGGACTGTGGGGGAAGAAGGTGATGTCAGAAGCCAGACCCGTGTTCACCCGCGGTGGGCTGGGGGAGGGGGGCCGCGCGGGCACAACCCCAGGCAAGGCAAGCCAGCTTCTCAGTCAGCAGAGGCCCTCCCGGCAGCGCAGGCTCTGTGGCCGTATTTCTGAAGGCCATTTGACAACCTATAGCAAAAATTAAAGATTTAAAAGGATCCCCACCCTTTGAAGATTTATGAATTTCTGAGAGAGAGAGCGCGAGCGAGCGCACCCTCCAGCAGGGGAAGAGGCAGAGAGAGAGAGTGAGAGAGAGAATCTCAAGCAGACCCCTGACCTAGGGGCTCACTGTCACCACCCTGAGATCATGACCTGAGCCAAAATCAAGAGTCGGATGCTGACCCACCTGAGCCACCCGGTGCCCTCTGGGTACATCCCTTTTGAACCACTAACTCCCCTTTTCGGGACCAGACAACCTTTATATATATACAAGACCGATCCCTCAAGGGTCCGTGGAGCACAGCCACAGACCCCCAGGGCCACCAGCTGGCCCCTCACCGCAGTGGGTTTAGACAAGACCCTCTCCCACCCCGTGGCCCCGAGCTACCCTTGGCTCTCGGCTCCTGCCCCCCAAACCCACTTTCCAGCCCTGCTGGATGACGGCCTGCCCTGAAGCCTTTGCTCCCGATGCCCCCTTTTCCTGGAAGGGGTCCTTGCACTTGCCCACCTGGTGACTCCAACCTGTTGCTCAAGGTCAAACTTGGCGACCTTCTCTGTGGTGCCCACTCTGGTCCACTCTCCCCTGCCCCCCCACAAACCCAATGGCCAGCCCTGCCCCACCAAGGTGTTCCCCTGTGGTTCTGCTCAGGAACTCAGAGGCATGAAGGACACGACAGAGCTCCCCTGGGCAGCTGGGGGTCCCAACAGCACCAGGGAACAGGTCCCCAACCTACAGAGGTGGGCTCCGTGCGAAAAGCCAGAGAAAGGGCCAGGAGAGAGGGTGCTGGTTGGGGAGCTCTCCGGGGAGGAGGAAAGGTCAGAGAGGAAGACATTTGCAAGTGAGGATCAAGGCCAGAAGCAGTGGGAGCCACAGCCTTGGCTCTAAGACCTTGGCTGACCTCCGCTTGCCATGGGAGGGGAAGAGGCTGACAGGGGCAGGGACAGGGCTGGCAGCGCAGAGGCTGGGGAAGGAGAGGCTGCGCAGCTTGGAGGTCGGTGAGTGATTTCGCGCCCGGAGGGCACCGGATCTTTGGGGAGATAGAGATTTAAGAGAAGTCAGGATAAAAGTGATCTGGCGAAGGCGTCTATAGGAAGGAGTTTGCGTGTTGACAGCCAGAAGCATTTATATTTTAGAAGGAGCCTGGAGGGGGAGGGGTCCCAAGCCGTAAGAATGAATCACTAATGTGAGGGTTTTCGGCAGCTGGAGAAGATGGGAACTCTGTAGTGTTTCTCTTCTTATCTTTCTTTCCTTCTTTTTTTAGATCGGGGAGGGGCAGAGGGAGAGGGAGAGAATCTTAAGCAGGCTCCATGCCCGGCAAGGAGCCCGACACCGAGCTTAATCTCAGAGCCCTAAGATCATGACCTGAGCCGAAATCAAGAGTTGGACCCTTAACCAGCTGAGCCACCCAGATGCCCCTCTCTTGGTCTTTCTAGCACAGAATGTGATCCTGTCCATCCCAGATCTAGAAGCCCTCAGAAGCTCCCCCTGGGTTTCCAGGACAACCCTTGCCCTGCACCGTCTCCCTCCCACCTCCCTGAGCCGCGCCCCCCCCCCAACCCTTATGCCTCCACAGCTCCTTTTGAGTCCCGCAGCTACCAACGATGACTTCTAGAAGCTTCATCCAAGAGCTTTTTGTACGTCACCCGCCCCCATCTCTGCTCCCCTCCCCCACCTGGCTGCCTCCCACTCTTCCTTCAAAGCCCAGCCTGGCAACGGGATTGGATGTCCACAGCCGTGATGTCAGGGTGGCAGAACTGTGGGCAAGTTCAACGTTCTTGATCCTTCGCTGTGGTGTTTAGAACTCCTACGGCACTCACTCACGTTTCCTTTTTGTAAGGGGGGGGGGCTGAAGAATTATAATTAAAAAAAACAAAGACCCAGTCCCAGAGTTGCCCCTCCTGGATTCCTCCACTCCTCCCCGCAGGGCTGGGTCCCCTGCTCTGGGTTTCGGCAGGCTCTGGGACTTCCCTTTATCTTCCCACGTTCCGGCTTCATCAGCGAGCTCTGCCCAGTGGCAGGGCCCAGCCCGCCCTGGCAGGACTTCGGGAGGGTGCCCCCTGCAAGGGGGGGTGCCCTGGTGGGGTCTCCCCCTTCGCTCCATGTTGTCCTACACCCATCCAGGGACAAGAACCAGAACCCCCATTCTCCCTCTTTGGTCCTATCTCCATCTCCACCCCAACCTGACGTCCTTCTTTGAGGGCAGAGGACGGTATGCAGGGAGAAACTGAGTCTCCAGCTGTCCTAGGCGGCACCCTCAAAGTTGGAGAAACTTGCCTTTTTCAACCTGAAGGAGAGGTGATTGTTATACAAATGCTTGTGAATACCCACAAAGCCTCTGCGTTTCTGGGACCAGACAGTCGACCTTCTGCACTCGGTTTGTGTCCCCGCATGGTCATGGTGCTCCCGGGGTCTAGAGTCTGGAGGCTTTAGAACAGAACGCAGGCTGGGCGGTGGAAATGGCCCCCGAGGCCAGCCACATCCGTCTGTATCTCTGTAATTCAGAGGTGTTGAAAGATGTGACAGCCGGTCTGATGGCAGTGTTCCGAGGGCACCAGCGCTAAAAGCTTCAGAGTACACACTCTCTGTTCAAAGGTTGCCTTCCAAGGCCTGCTACACGCCTCTCCCTAATCAGCCACTTGGCCACGCGCCGTTGTTTGATGCGCAGGTCCTGAAGGACTCCCCCGTTTTTCGGTGGTGTCCTGGGATTCGTGCTCAGGCAAATGGCTGGAGCCCTGTGATAAAGCCAGCAGCCCCATGTCTGTGGCTTCCCAGCAGCCCTTCACATGGGCCTTAAAGGAATTAAAAAAAAAAAAAAAAAAAAATGGCATGGCTCTGAGAGACGCCAGAATTAAATTAGAGGGTGAAACTCCATGCCTAAAATAAAGACCGTGGGAACTGCTTTCTTCTGTAGCTGGAGAATCAAAGTACTTTCCTTTAAAATCGACCGAAGTGGGGATGGATACCTTTGATGAGCACGTCTGGATCCTCACCCCCTTGGCTGCCGAGGCTGGGGGCCACGGAAGGGATCGAGTTCCAGGCAGAGTGGACAGCTGGGGCAAGGCCTGGGCCAGGGGGGCCAGAGGGGCTGCGAGGGGGCGGGGCAGCTGGGGAGAGCGGGCAGGGAGTGCCCGATGCCAGGGCTGGGGGCGTGTCATCGCTGCAGTGAAGGACGGACGCTGGCTGGCCCTTTGGGCACTTGGTTGGTGCTGACACGGGACCGTCTGTACACGGTTTGTGGGACCACATGCTTCTGCTCTGGGAGCTGCAGATCTTGAGCTGGATAACAGTAGCTGTCCCTATAAAGCGCCAGGGTCTGTTCTGGTGAGGAGATTTGTCCTCGTATCCTGCCAGACGACATGTCTATTAGATGACCCAAATCTAGAAAAATGGCCTCTGAATTTGTAGCTCCCTTTAAAGGGGTGCAGCTCGGGGTACCTGGGGGGCTCCGTGGTTAAGCGTCTGCCTTCAGCTCAGGTCATGATCCCAGGATCCTGGGATCCAGCCCCGCATTGGGCTCCCTGCTCAGCCCCTTGCCTGCTTCTCCCTCTCCCTCTCCCTGTGGCTCCTCTGCTTGTGCTCTCTGTCTCTCTCGGTCTCATAAATAAATGAAATCTTAAAAAAAATAAAGGGGTGCAATCCTTTCATTTGAGAGATGTTTTCTTTGTCTTGCTCCCAGATTTTAAAATTGTGGCATAGGGCAGTGATGAAGAGTTTGGAGTTAAGGACCCAAAGAGACCCCGCTTACAATCCCATGCCCGCCCCTGACTAGCTGTGCTTCTCGGCAAACCTCTTCCTCTCTCAGAGCTTCGGGTTTGTCCTCTGCAAAAGGGGAGTGTGCCCCCTGGCCCCCGCCCCGCAGTAACAGTAACGCGTTGTCATCACACAGCTTCACAGCGACACCACGCGAGTGTCTCTGTGGGGCAGAGGGAGTCCTGCAGACCGAGAGGGTGACCCCCAATTCTGGGAGAGGAAGGGAACAGGACAGCATTCTGAGCAAGGGGAACGGCCCAGCAGGCCTGGCATCTGCAGGGGTGTGAACGGAGGACCACTCAGCTGGGCTGCGTAGGGCCCGGAATCGTGGACTGGATCCTCCAACCCAAGAACGTGCAATTTTTTTTTAAAGGTGACCCAAAGCAAAGGGATGCGTGTTAGAGCACGACCCTGTCTGAACCCACTTGTGCGACTGTAACTGAAACCAAAAGTTCACAAAAAGCGTCGTTGTTACGCACAAAATGCTGCAAGGTTCTATTTTTTAAAATTGCTTGTCCTCACCATGTAAATTGATTTCAGACTCCTTCCTGGGTCTCCTCTGGGGTGGGGGGCACCGCAGCAGGGTCAGTCGGCAAGATGGTGTGTGGTTCTCTGGGGAGCAGCTCCAGGCAGCTCTCTGCCTGGGGTAGGGGTGCGGGGTGGGGTGCTGGGCGGGGAGTCCAGATTCCAGAGCAGGACTGCATGCGGGGTGTCCTGTATAGGGGGTGGGGTGGGCAGATGGGGGGGCATCCTTTCTACACCCAGCCAAGTTCTTTGATTGTGAATCCCTCCCCCCAGGGACTCGGCATGGGGTGCCTGGGTCAGGGTAGGACTGGGGCCCCTCCCTACCGCTCTCAAGACCGCAGTGCAAGTGGCCACAGACTCAAAAAGTGGGCAGTAGACAAAATCTTTCCCAACAAGGGTAACAGATAAGGAGAAAGCGGAGGAGGCCGCTGCTGGGGGGAGGGTTCTCTGGCGCCCCAGGCTTGGGTCTGTACCCCAGGGAGTTCCCTGGCCCATGGGCACACCCCAGTGACCCACGAGCGTGTCCGAGGGGGTCCACCGCACCCACCCCCATTCCCCCCTCCCCCATGTCCGGCCCAGGCCCAAGGCCTGAGGCAGTAGACAGGCTGTCCTGTGGAGGCCACTCCAGGCCGCGTGTGCCCTGCCCTGTGGGCCTGGTACTTTCTAGGCAGAAGGGCCAGTGTGGCGTTCGCTTTTCTGGACTCAGCGAGGACTCGGGGCTCTGCTCACTTCCTTGCCTCTTTTTTGTCACTGGGGACACGCAGCCTGGCCTCCGCTCCTCCCGCTCCCCTCCCTCCCTCTCCTCCCCACGCTGGAAAGAGCAGGTGCTGGGGCAGGTGGGAGATCCCGCCTCTCCACTCCCCTCCCCTCCTCGGGGCTGCCCCGTCTCTGCCTGCCCTCTGCACTGGCCACCTCCAGGCCCTTCGCCCTCTTGGGCGGGGGGATCTGCAAGCTGAACGGAATTCATCTCCCCGCAGAAAACCAGCCAGGCTCCTGGCAACGCTTTCCTCCCTGTGCCTGGCCTGGCCTAGGCTGTGCCGAGGACTCACCCGCCCCCTTCCTGGAGAATTATCCAAAGAGCAAGTTCCTGTTGCTTCTGTAGCCCTTTGGGGCCTTTTGTCTTGGGGACTTGTCCACAGGCACCTGAAGAAAAAGCCAAGCCGGGCTGGGCTCTCCCAGCCCCTGTGCCCGACAGTCACTCACAGTCAGAACCAACTCCTGGTTCTTGGAAGCGCCTGCCAGAGTGGGAGGCTGGATGTGGTGCAGGCCGGAGGCGGGGTCTGGGACCCGTGTGAGAGTAAAGGGCCAGGGCCCTCTTCCCCTCTCCCCCTAGACCCCCTCGGGGTGGGTGCGGTGGACCCCCTCGGACACGCTCGTGGGTCACTGGGGTGTGCCAGCCGGTCTCCCCTGGCTCCCAGGAACCTGAGTCGCCACCCACCCCTCCTCCCCAGTCCTCCGCTCTGAACCCTGTGCCCCTCTTCGCGCGGCCCATGGGCAGAATCTAAGAAGATCCCCAGACCAGCCCACTCTGAGACCAGCTCACTCTGCTCCGGCCAACCTTGTTCCACAGGGCACAGGCGCCCTTGACCTGAACAAGGGACAAATCATACAGCCGCCACCAGGTGCAAGATGGACACCAGCCACTGCGCCAGCCCTGTGCACTCGGGGGGCAACCTGCAAGGTTTGCGAGGGTCCCACCAGAGCCCCTCTGGGTCTGCGGTGAGAAGCAGGTGTCTGAAGTGGGGGGAGGGGCGAGCCCTCCGTACCAGCCCTGGTGTGGCCACTTTCCTGGTGGTTTTGGCCAGGTTCCCACCTCCCGACCCCTAGCAGGGAGGACTGGCCGCCTGCAGAGCCAAACGGGAGAATGCAGCTAGAAGTCAGAGCGGGTCCTGAGCTGAGTCTGGAGGGCTGGGTAGGAGTCCTAGCCGGAGGGGCGTGCAGGGGTAGCTGCAGCATGGGAAGTGGCCCTTTGGGGGGGTGAGGAGCATGGCCACAGCCTGTATGCAGCATGGCCTTGATGGGCAGGGCAAACCAGGTCTGTCTCAACCCTCTGGCTGCTTGTCCTTACCTGGGATGATGCCATGACCCCTTCCTCCGCCCGCCGCGCCTCTGCCCTGGCTGCCATGTGTCAGGGGAACTTCGGGCCTGAATCAGAGCTCCTCTTTCTTACGACAGCACAGAGCGGTGTCATTAAACCACAACGGCCACCCCACTGGCATGCCCAGTGACACCAAGGACCCGTGAAATCTTTCCCGCCCCGCTCATTCCCAGCCCAGGGGCTTCTCCAGGTGCGAACACCATCATAGTCCTGCAGGACAGCGAAGCCGGTCCCCCTAGTCCCCTGGACATCCAGCCCGGTCCCTGGGACTAGAACTGCCTTTCGCTCTTTGGTGGAGGGGCGAACTCTTCTGTGACTCAGCACGAAGCACAAAATAAGCACACAGTGGGAGCTCCGAGGGACTGGCTGGTTGAGAGGACCCCCTCTGTCCTGTCCCCAAGTCGTCCAGAGGCCCTAACCTCACCTCCCCTGGGGACCCAGCGCGGGGCTCAGTGGAAGAGCCCAGAGACCAGTCCAGTCTGGCCTCATGCCAGCCCCACACCCCGGTCCCCTGGGGGCCCATGCCTTGCCCTCCCCCAACAAAATACACCTGGCCGGTTCCTCTGAGTCACTCCAATGTGCGATCTTCTCCCGACGAACAACCCGGCCGGCGTGTTCTTGGCTGCTTCCTGCCGACCTCCGTTCAGAACTGTCCGTTCGGCTGCTGGAGAAGGAAGGGGCTAGGGGGCGAGGCATGCTGAAGTTGTGGGTGCTTGTGTGCTGACATCTGGGGGTGTGAGGGGACCCCTGCTGCTCGGGCCCGGAGCCTGCGGGAGGGTGGGAGGCCCAGCCCGGCAGGTGCCAGTGTTTTCCTAGGAGCCTGTGATGAGGAGGGGTGTCCAGGTGTCCAGGAAGGAGGCCCGCATAGACACCTGCCTTTGTAACGGTCATCAGATATCCTGGTTGTGGCCCGAACGGCTCCCTCTGTGCTGCTGGAAAGCTGCTCTTGGGGCATTTTTTGTTACCGTCCATAGAAACTTGACAGATATTTCTCCAAGCTCTGATTCAGGGCAAGGCTCTTCTCTCTTGATGGCTGGCTTGGCTCCTCCTACGGGCTGGGGAGAACCCTGAACCCTGAACCCTCCTGGGGGGCCACTGCCGGGATGCCAGGGAGCATTTCTTTATCTTGTCTCCTGTCTCCCTCCTCTTTACTTCTCATTCTCCAGCAGCTCTGGGTCTTCTCAGGCTGGTGCTTTTATCCAATGTGGCTTCTTGGCCTTTGATCAGGAAAGCGGTTAGGGCTGTGGGGTCTGGAGTCTGCCCGCCTTGGGCAGGGTTGTAGCTCCACACCATCCCTGCTGAGAGAGTGAAAGCTAGCAGCTTGACCTGCCTGACCCTCGGACTCTTCCTCTCTGTGAAGTGGAGCTCTTACACACTTCGCCTTGGGTGTGTCGGGAGACGGAGAGCTCTATGTGTGAGGCACTTGGCACAACGCCCGCACACAGCGCCTGCGTGAACGGCGCTGTGAGTGTGAGCGTGAGCCGAGGTCCTCGCGAGGAGGTAGAAAGGACTGAAGCGACCCGGAGGGTAAGCTCCCACTCTTTCCTTTCTCTTCCCCTGCAGGAGGGCAGTCTGTGACCCAAATTGGTGCCCCCATTTTGGTCTCTCTGGCCAACAAGGCCATTTCCTTCGACTGCAGAATCACATACCCGGACAGCCCCAAATTCAGGGACTTCACAACCTGGTACTTTCACGTGGACCTCCAGAAACGGGAGAGCCCCAAGGAGCAGATGAAATGCTCACCCGACCTGGCCAAAGATAACCAGACGCACACCCTGCAATGCCGGGTCACCCCCACGCTGCCCAGCGCGTCGGCCACTGGTACCTACTACTGCTCTGTGGACTGGCAGGACTTGAAAATGATCAGCGAAGGCGTCTTCATCCTGGTCAGAGGTGAGGCTTCCTGCAGGATCCAGAGGGTTCACACAGCAAATCTGGGGCCACAGGATCTAAAGCAGGCAACAGGGCGCCTGGGAGGCTCCGTCTTTAAGCACCTGCCTTCTGCTCAGGTCATGATCCCAGGGTCCTGGGATCGAGCCCCGCATCAGGCTCCCTGCTCAGCCAGAAACCTGCTTCTCCCTCTCCCTGCCACTCCTTCTGCTTGTGTTCCTTCTCTCGCTGTGTCTCTCTCTGTCAAATAAATAAATAAAATCTTACACGGAAGACATTGGGAGATGAAGAGAAGGGAGTTGGGGGAAATCAGAGGGGGAGACAAACCATGAGAGACTGTGGACTCTGAGAAACAAACTGAGGGTTTTGGGGGTGTGGGGGCTGGGGTGAGCCTGGTGGTGGGTATTCAGGAGGGCACGTATTGCATGGGGCACTGGGTGTGGTGCACAAACAATGAATTCTGGAACACTGAAAAAAAATTTAAAAAAGAGAAAGAAACATGGAGATCGCTACAAAAAAAATCAACAAGAAATAAACCAACAAATAAATAAATAAAGCTGTCTCATTGATCAAGGGGAATATCTGTCTCATTGATCAGCTTGGGTAAAAGGCAACCGTGTCCTCAGGGAGCCCCTGACCACGCAGGTGTGCCGACGTCTACCTTGATTTGGGAAGGATGGAAGCCTGGGTCGTGGCTGTGCCTCCAGCCACCTCTGGCAGGTGCCCCAGAGAAGTCCCTGGCGCACTGGTCTCAGCATCGCTGCGGCACCGTGTGTGTGTGTGTGTGTGTGTGTGTGCGTGTGTGTGTGTGTGTGTGTGTGTGTGAGGGGGGAGTGTCAGGGGCTGAGTACACCATTGGGCTCATGAATGTGTGTGTCTATGGCAGCACTTGGCTCATGTAGGTATTTCTGGGAAAGGTTCCTAGTTTCATCACATCCCTGAAGGAGTGATGACTGAAAAGTTATCATCGGCAAAGCCGTGAGGCTCTGACCTGCGTCCGTGCTTCCCACCAGGAGCAGTGGGGGTTCGGGGAGCTGGCCGGGCTGTGGCTCTGGGCCCGGGCTTTGTGGCAACACCCTGCCCGTCGAGGGCTTTTATGGGGATGAACGGGATCCTGTGTGCGAGGGCTGGTGTCTGCTACTAGGAAATGTTTGATTAATAACAGACACGGGCGCACCTGGCGCGTGGTTGGCACCGGCCCTTTCTGCCGGCAGATGGAGGGAGCGAGGGAGGCATAAAAGGAGGGATGGCCCACGGGAAGGGGCCAGGCGAGGCCCTTCACCTGCCCCTGTGAAGGCCGGTCCCCTGCTAGGCCCAGCCCCCCCCCCCCCCGCCCCATCACACCTGTCCCCATGTCCGCTGTTCCTCATGCGGAGCATAGAAGGCCCCGAGAGATGGCGTGACTCGCCCAGGGTCCCACAGGCAGCTCTCGGGGGAGCCAATTCACCCCAAGGCAGGTGACTCAAGAAGCAAAAGATGGCTTGACAAGAATCAAGGCTGCCAACCTAGAAAGGGGTGTGACCAAAGCCAGCGTGGGAAGAAGCACCTTGCTGGCCTCGTGGGGTCTGGGGGGCTCGCGGTGGGGGAGTGCTGACAGTGGCGTGCTGGGTAAAGGAGAACAGAGGAGTGGGGGGCCTGGGGGTTGGCGGGGTGGGGTGCATCCCTGCCTTTCTCGGGGGACTAACCCTCTGCTTCCCTGCCCTCCTCCCAGACACAGGGTACCGAGCCCCCGCGCAGGACTCCCAGCTGCTCCTGCTCTCCGGCTTCACGGGCCTCCTGACCGCGCTGAGCGTCTTGGTCACAGCCCTGCTGCTCTGGAAGAAGGTAGGGGATCCGCACACACGGCAGCACTGCCTGTCCGGGCCCTTCGCTGTGGCTCCGGGAGCTTCCCGAGGAGCGGAGGGGCTGCCCGCCCATCCGCCCCGCACGGCGTCCCGGGGCCCTGGGGAGGGCTGCGGCCGTAGCCTTCCTCGTGGCCTCCCTGCACACGGACCCCTCCTCGCTCACCTCCACAGCTGGGCCCGGGGTACCCTCTTGCCAACGCCAGGTCCCCTTGGGTCTCGCACAAAACCAGGGTCCACCCGCCTTTTCTAGGTCACAGGTTGTCCCCGGTGTTTTGGTGCAAGGCTCAGGCCCCACTTCTGGCTCTTTTGAGCCACACTGTCCTGGTTTTTCCGGATGCCCAGCACCCCAGAAGGGAGGAGGAAGCGTTTCCTCACAGCCGCCGTCTACCGGCACCCCTGCCCTCCCCTCGGTGTCCCACCGTCGCTCTGTGAGGGACGTTTCTTCCCATTTTACAGCTCTGGAAAGCGAGGCCCAGAGAGGTGGTGGCTCGCCCGAGGTCTCCCGGCAAGCGTGTGGCAGGGGCGGGGGCTGGAGTGGCAGGTGGATGGGGTGTTTGGTCCAGGTCTGTGCCCGGCTGACTCCTGTTCGGGCTGTGGTGGCACCAACGCAGGGAGGGTTGTCTCCCCCGTGGGCTCTTGTCACTCTTCTTGTCACCCAGTCCTGGGGGGCTGATTCCGTAAGTACCCTGAGGACGGAGTCCGCAGTGAGCTTGTCTGCGTGGCTCTGTGCAGGCCCTCGCGTGCTCAGTAGATGTTTCTTGGGCGGTAGAATGCCTTCCCAGTGGGTGCCAGGTTCTGCCCGGCTCAGGGCGGGGCGAGGGGGGTGCAAAGATGATGGTCAGGGCCCCAGCCTGCAATTTGGACCCTCTGTCCTGGCTCCTTGAAGGCCTCCATCAGAACAGCTCGGGCCTGTGCTCTGCCCTCTCCGGACCAGGAGCTCTCCCCGACTCCTTGCTTGCCTTCGGGGGCAAGTCTGGGGAGCAGCTCCATCAGCGAAGGCCCTGAGTGTGGGAAGAGGGTTCCTCGGGTCAAGAGAGGCTCAGCCCCTGCACCTGCCCGTCCCCATCCACACCCAGGGAAGGGCCCCCTGAGACGGGATTTCATGCATTTGCTCATTCAACCCCCATGAGGACGTACTCAACTCCAGGCCCCGTGGAGGCCCCAGGGCCATAGCAATGACTAAAACGGTCCCCAAGAAATCCCTGCCTGCTTCAGATCTGCATTCCAGCTGAGGGGAGGCAGACCCTAAACAAACAGAGAAATAAATAGCCTAACGGATGCGATGAGTGTTGGGGGAGACCGTGGTGAGTGTGGGAAGGAGGGAGATTGTGGTTTTCAGTGAGGAGCTGGAAGGGCCTCCGCACACCGCACCCGGAAGGAAGAGGGGCAGGCAGACGTCAGGAAGAGTGTGTGCAACAGGGGAACCGCAGGGGTGAGTGCTCTGAGGCAGGAGCTGCAGGGAGGCCCCGGGTGGGCCCGGCCGCCTGAGTTCAGGGGCAGTGTGTGTGTGTGTGTGTGTGTGTGTGTGTGTGTGTGTGTGTGGATGGAGGCCCTGCAGGTCAGGCGAGGCACATTGACTGGGTTTACTCTAAGTGAACTGGGCGGCCCCACAGGGCGTCGGGAGATGTGGGGCAGGATCAGACTGACCCCGATGGACCCTCCGGCAGCTGTGAGAAGCGGGGGAAGGGAGACTCGGTGAGGAGCTACTGCAGCAGTCCAGGCAGGGGCGGCCGAGGCGGGACGAGGGTGGCTTCTGGGGAAGTGGCGAGCGAGGCAGGCTGGAGGCTCGGACCCCGGCCCCAGTGTCCCACTTTGCCTCGGGCTGGAGACATGGTCACTCTCCAGAAAAGGCTCCAGGGTGATAAAAGAAGATGAACATGGCCATTGGGCCGGCCCTAAAACTCTGGAGGCTGCCTTTCCCGCCATCTGGGAGCCGCAGCCTGGTGACAGCGTCAGCCACCGTTCTAGTTCCTCTGCTGTCCTGTGATCCGCGGGTGTGGGGCATGACCCTGGCGTGACCAGGTCCTAATCGGGCTCATCCGGCCGACAAGCCACAGAAGGAGTCCACTCCGTTCCACCCAGGAGCAGGCTCTGCTATGAGGTCCCCGGGGAGGCGAGGACCCCTCCGTGGGCCCTTGGCCCCCTGCCTCTGACCTGGCCGCGGGGACAACTGAGCAGGGAAGACGGAAAACGATGGGAAATTCTTCCCTGGGCCTCCCATGAATCCTGCATTTAGGAGAGAGGCCCCCCCCGCCCCTAGGCTCTTTCCCTCCTTCAACTAACATGTGCTGAGCCCCTACTGTGCGCCCAGCTCGGCTCTTACCCCCAGTATATTCCTTCCCCCACCCCCGCTGCTCTTCCCATGATGGTGGCAGGTAGGACGGCTCTGGACTTGTCACTCAGCAAACATCAGCTGAGCGCTTAGTGGGACGTGGGTGTGGACACAGAGGCTGTGTGTCGGGCAGGGGCGATGAAGGACCCCCACTCGGGCTGTGGACCCCCACGCCGGCTTGTATGAGAGACTGCAAGGGTGCCTTCTGCAGGCAGGAAGCCCAGTAGGTGAGGGGCAGAACCGAGTCAGGGCGAGACCTTGACCCTGAGCTTCCACTGCAGCCGCTGCTCTGCAAAAACTGGCTTGTCATGTGTGGAGCTCGGGGTCCTGCCAGGTCAGGGAGGCACCCGGAGCAGAGCAGGTGGTCAGTAAAGTCCGGGAGGAGGGGAGTTGGGGGTAAGACTCAGCCCGGCCCCACTTCGGAGCCCAGCCCCTCCCCGTCCTGCACGGCTTCAAGCACTCCTAGCCTCTCTCTCCTTCCAGGAATAGCTCCCGAGTATCTAGAACGTGCCAGGCACCAGGCTAAGTGCCAGACACAGTGGAAAGCAAGACAGAGGCAGCCCCTGCCCTCTGGCCAAGCTACAGCCCTCTCCGAGCCTGGCTGTCCGCCTCCAGGAACAGGGGTGAGGATGGGTCCCGCCTCACCCGGGAAGGGTGGGAGCGAGCATTTGGGAGACACCAGCCAGGGCGCCTGACCCACAGTGGGCGGGCGGTGCGTAGAGCTTCCTGGCCTCCCTCCCTGCACACGGGGGAGGAAGGGCGGGTGCAGGAGCCTGGCCTTGAAGGAGAGAGAAATTAGAAGGCCAGAGGCCAGAGATGTCCCCAGAGCTCCCTGGAACTGGATCCAAATTTGGGGTGCGGGGTCTGTTCCAGCGTGGCCAGCGCCCATAGCCCTGCCCCTCACAGGCAAGTGTGGTTTGAACTGAGTGAAAGAACAGAGCATGGGGTGGGGGACGGGGAGGCGGGGGACCCCAGCCAGTGGCCAGGCCAGGCAGTCGGCCATGGGGGCCAAGAGGAGACGGCCAGGCAGTGGGGGAGGCACGGAGGACCCTAGGAGCCCAGGCGGCTGCAGATAAATCCATCGAAGCCGGAGCTTCTGGCCCAGAAAAGGCAGGTGATTCCTGCCTTGAGAGCAACCAGAGGGCTCCCCGTCCCCAGCCTGGGGATGGGTCAAGGCTGGCTTCCCAGGGCAGGCAGCCTCTGACTTGGATGGCCTATCTGCTCTCATCCGCTAAGGGCACCCTCCTCCACTGCATACTTCTTCCCTCGCTTCCTGGACCCCCAGGGCAGCCCTGTGCGGATCACCCTCGTCTTTGTGGCCTCTACACATGGCAAGTCTCTGGCCCTTCCTCGGAGCACTCCCAGCTCTGTCTACACGGATGCTGCCCGGGCCCCTCCCTGAGCCCCAGAGCCCGTCCACGGTGGGAACCCCGTGGGCATCCGCACCCACAGGTCCTGACACCCCTCTGTAGCTCCCAAGCCTGCCCTGCCTAGGCAGATGGCACCGTGCCCCTGGATGCTCAGGCCGGGAGCCTCCGAGCTGGGTGTGGCTCCTCCCTCTTCCACTGCAGCAAGCCCTGCCCACAGTCTGTCTAGGATCCGGCCCCGTGGCCCCCTCTCGCCTGCCTCAGCCCCCCAGCCCAGGGCTTCCCTCACTCCTTACCTGAATAGAGGTCTCCCTGTCCCACTCACGTCCCCTCCAGCTCTGCTCTCCATACCTGTGCTTATGTCTTTGTCACTGTTTCCTCCACCATAACGTAAGCCCCAGAGGACAGGGACTTAGTCTCCTCCCTTGTTGGGGGCTGGGTAGCCTGACACACACCAAGTGCTCGTGGGAGGGATGGCTTAGTTAAGAGAGCGCTGAGACTTGGAAGATGAGTGGCAGCTGGCCAGGCCATCCCATTGTACAGAGGGGGAAACTGAGGCTCTACAGGTTTCCGAAGCTGCTGGTGGCCACATGGATTGGTTTGTTCATTTGCAGATCACAGTTGGAAGGGCAAATGTGAGTGGCAGGGAACAAGGCACCTGGGGAGGGCAGGGGTGGCTCCAAGGGGCCGAGCGTCTTGCTCCTGCAACAAGACACACCCATCTGATTTTTTGAGAGGGTCACCCCCTGTGGGCCACAGCCCGGGCCTCCTCTCCCTGCCCCTGCACCACCCCTGGAGATCTGCCTCCTCCTCTTGCCGCCCCTCCCAGCTCGCAGCCAAATGCAGGTCTTGCTAAATCTGATGGCTTCCCTGTCCTCCGAGGGAGGACACGGTGGATCGCGCCCTCTGTGGCAGTGCCCTCCTCGCCAGCCTCCCGGCACGGCTGCTGTCACCTTTTACTCCCATCGGTGGCTTTCTATGTGATGGTCCATCCTTGAGGATGTCCCTGATGTGTGACATTGCTGCCCCCATATGATCTGGTGCCTTGTCCCCATGGCCTGTATCCTGCGATACTTTCTCAGACTCTTCTGTTTTCGGGAAAGAGGGCAAGCACTCAGAAGACTGCCCCAGACCTGTGGCAGTCGTGGGGCTCCTTCCCTCAGCCCCAGAGTGACACTTACCTCCCCAGCAGCCCCACCAGTGTCGGTAGGAGCCCCACGAGGCTGGGCCTGGGTCTTGCTCCCCACGGGGTCCAGAAGAGCCCCCGCCCATGAGCTCACACCCGCCAGCCTTGACAGTGTCCGGGCCACCAGGCTCAATGCAGGGGAGAAGCACCAGCCCCCCCAGCCATCTTGAGGTGAGCCACAGCCTCTGACTGTGACAGACGCCTCCAGAAGCAGGTGGTGCAGGGGAGGGACACTCGATTTGGAAGAAGACAGCTGGGTTCCACCCAAAGGCAGCCATCCGACTAGCTGGCCAGGCCTCAGTTTACCCCTCTGTAAACTCTACTTCCTCAGGCTATGAAGAGAATTAAATGAGACTAAGGACGTGTCTCGTGGGTTTTTTTGTACACAGTAAAGTGCCACGTGGAGGCCAATACCTATCTAACGGGCTCTGTGGCCTCAGGCAAGTCTCCTGCCCTCTCTGAGCTTTCTCGTCCTCAAGTGTGGACCAGAGATGGTGTGAAGACTTGCCTTGCAGGTTTGTGGAGAAGCGCATGAGAGGGTTCGGAGAGAGCCCTGGCTGGTATCCGGAGAGGCCCCTCTCCTGGGCCCCGATCAGGCTGTGATCGGGGTGGTTCTGGCTTCTGCCTGACGGTAAAGTAGCTCGGGGGAGCGAATCCTGCATGCACAGGCAGGGGACGGGCAGGCGGCCAGGAGTTTTAATTAGCCCCGGCCCCGCCATGAGGCTGTCATGGCTCTGTGGTTGGCAGAGCGGTGCCTGCGAGGAGGGGGGCGTCTGGGTGGCCTCCCTCTGCCTCGGAAGGAGCTGCCTGTCTCCCGGAGCCCGGTGCCCCGCCACGGGCCCAGCACCCCTGCCTCCGCGGCCAGCGTGAGCTTCCTGACACTTGCCCCTCCTGGCCTCTCCTGCGTGAAGCTCGGATGCTTTCTGCCATCCACGCTGTCAGCTGGGCCCCCCTGTCCGGGGAGGTCCCCCCGCCTCCCCTCGTCGGTCCTCTTTAGGTCAATGTTTAGGTCCCCTCCTAGCTGACCCTCTTTAGGTTCCCCCATTCCCTTAGGTCTTGGCACACACTTTTTCCTCTTCCTACCCTCCCTCTCTTGCCCAAGGAGTTTCTCAGCCTTTAAGTTGTTGTTGGTTTTTTTTTTTAAAGATTTTATTTATTTATTTGACAGACAGAGATCACAAGTAGGCAGAGAGGCAGGCAGAGAGAGAGAGGGAAGGAAGCAGGCTCCCTGCTGAGCAGAGAGCCTGATGTGGGGCTCCATCCCAGGACCCCAAGATCACGACCCAAGCCGAAGGCAGAGGCTTTAACCCACTGAGCCACCCAGGCACCCCAGTCTTTAAGTTTTTTGGTTTTTTTTAAGATTTTATTTATTTATTTGACAGAGAGAGTGATCACAAGTAGGCAGAGAGGCAGGCAGAGAGGAGGAAGCAGGCTCCCTGCTGAGCAGAGCCCGATGCAGAGCTTGATCCCAAGACCCTGAGATCATGATCTGAGCCGAAGGCAGAGGTTCAACCCACTGAGCCACCCAGGCGCCCTCAGCCTTTAAGTTTTAAACACCCCTTTCTGGGGCGCCTGGGTGGCTCAGTCAGTTAAGCAACTGCCTTTGGCTCAGGTCATGATCCCGGGGTCCTGGGATCGAGTCCTGCGTCAGGCTCCCTGCTCGGCTGGGAGTCTGTTCCTCCCTCTCCCTCTGCCCCCTCAAGCTCCTGCTCTCTTTCTCTCTCAAATAAATAAACAAACACCTCTTTCTGCCAGGTGAGGCATTTGTTCCCCAGTGTGTGCCATGGGCTGTGTCCTCTCGGTCAGCACAGGGACCACACTTTAGTCAAACGGGGTTCCTCATCCATCTCCCCACTAGGTCCTCAGTCCCAGGAATGCAGGGCCGGTGTCCACCTCTTCACAGCACCCGGCTAGCCAGAGGCGGCTGACAAGCGTGTGTCGGTCGGGCAAGGGCCACCTCATGCCACCTGAGTGCCAAGCGCTTACCCCTCATCCCCCCTGAATCCTTGCGACAACCTCACGAAGGAAGGTTCTGGCTGAAGAAAGTGAGGCCCAGAAAGGGGAAGGGGCAGCGGGGGACCGGACATCCGGTCTGGCTGGCACTCTCTCAGGACCACCCTTAATGGTCAGCTCTGCTGCCAGGGACCCTGTCACCCTGGCCCTGTGTCACCGTGACTGTGACCCAGCACGGGCAATCCCACGTCCGGTCTGTGCAGACAGAGGAGTGGCATGTCGTGGGTCCCAGAGGCATTTGCTGCCCATCCTTGGGGAGGGTGGGGAGGCAGTGCTGAGTGGCCCCCTGGCAACCGGCCATTCTCTGCCCTGGGGCGTCTGTGGGGTGGGAGCCGCCCATCCCCGGCTCTGACCGCCCGGACTCCTGTCCTCACAGAAACGGAGGCTGACTCCTCGGAAGAAGCCCGCCCAGAAGGGCTCGGCCCCGGGCGCCCGCGGCCAGCAGCAGCCTCTGGACGAGTCCGTCTACACGGTGAGTCTTAAGGCTGGGCTCCCTGCTGGGTCAGGTCCCAGCCGCGTAAAACTCCGAGCCTCCGGTTTCTTGTCTGTAAACTGGGGACCAGCATTCCCGCCTGGCGGAATTTCTCTGAAGATGAACACGTGTGTGGCCCCTGGCCCCCCCGCAGGCACACAGGTGCCCCCGGGCCCCCTTCCCTGGCTCGCCCCTCCACTTCTGGAACAGGGGGCGGCGGGGGATGAGGGAAGTTTCTCCATCCGACCTAATGATGTTGAGCTGCTCACCAGCCCCTTCCTGTTTGGATTACACAAGCAACATCACAGCAACAACAAAACATCACAGAAAGAGGAAAAGGTCAGGCACCATCATGAGCCCTAACACACTTGATGCTTCTCAATTCTTCACACTTCCCTCCCCCCACACGCAGACCTTGTTTTCTATCTTTTTTTTTTTTTTTTTTTTTTTTTGGTCAGAGAGAGAGCGAGCACAGGCAGACAGAATGGCAGGCAGAGGGAGAAGCAGGCTCCCTGCCGAGCAAGGATCCCGATGCGGGACTCGATTCCAGGACGCTGGGATCATGACCTGAGCCGAAGGCAGCTGCTTAACCAACTGAGCCACCCAGGCATCCCTTGTTTTCTATCCTTAAACTCAAGCAGAGACACGGGCCAGGATGCCAGGTCACGAGCATTTCCTGTCGCTGCACCTGTCTCGGTGTTTACCTGGGGGAGGCTCAGCCCAGTGCGCTGGGTGTGAGCCCGCCCCGCGGGACTCGGCCCTCTCGGCCCAGCAGCTGCAAGGGGGACAAACATGCTTTCCAGTTCTATTTTAGTTCCGCAAGGAGCATGCGCTCACTGTAGAGAAGATGAAGAATGAATGCCACCCCGTGTCAGCTGGGGTCTTAACTCCGTGAGATCTAGAATCAACAGGTTAGGAACTGGGCTCCTCCCCTGGCAGGTGCCAAGTCTTGCTGGGGATGTGCGGGTTCCCCAGGGGGCGCGTTCGAGGGCTCTCCCTGCATGAGGGTTCTGCCTGTCTGTGCTATCACGGTTCCTGTCCCCACCACCCGGACATACATGAAACTTGAGTCCACACACCGGGCATGCAGGGTAGGGGTGTTTACTGAGGGTGGGGACTGATGGGGAGGAGGCAAAGGGACTGTCGCTGCAACACCAACAACTCCAAACAGAATATAACGCGGCCAGCCCTCAGACAGCCTTCCCCTCCGCCCCTGGGAATTTCCACCAGCCACTGCTTCCCACGTGGCCTCAGACTTCTCCACATTCCCTCTCCTCTCCCAGCAACTCATGGTATTTTTCTTGTGAGGACTTCTGGTATCAGCTGTTGAATAAAAACATTTCTCTCTCTCTCTCTCCACAAACACACACGGGCACACACGTGAGATCTCTCTCTCTATATATATATATATATATACACACACATATATATAATATGTGATATAGACAGATATATCTGTAGATCTATAGGTATATAGATAGATTGATCTATCTATATCACATATTATATATATACATATACATACGCATATATATAAAGAAAATAACCATCATCCTAAGCCTATCTTCTTCCAGGATAAATACTAGCAACATTGACTTCTATACCTTCCAGTCTTTTTTCTATAAATATGCACAAAAAGACCCATACACACACTCACACGCACTTTTTTTTTCTTTTTGGAGTAGTACAGCTATTTTTGTTCATGTTACAATATCTCATGAGCATCTTTCTACATGAATAACTACCCTTCTACAAGAGCACTTTTTTAAAAAGATTTTATTTATTTATTTGATGGAGAGAGAGAGAGATCACAAGTAGGCTGAGAGGCAGGCAGAGGGGGAGGAGGAAGCAGGCTCCCTGCCGAGCAGAGAGCCCGATCGATGCTGAGCAGGGCTCAATCCCAGGACCTTGAGATCATGACCTGAGCTGAAGGCAGAGGCTTAACCCACTGAGCCACCCAGGTGCCCCTACAAGAGCATATATTTTTTTAAAGATTTTATTTATTTGACAGAGAGAGCTAGTGAGAGAGGGAACACGGGCTGGTGGAGTAGAGAAGGAGAAGCAAGCTTCCCACTGAGCAGGGAGCCTGATGTAGGGCTCAATCCCAGGACGCTGGGATCATGACCCGAGCCAAAGGCAGATGCCTAACGACTGAGCCACCCAGGCGCCCCTACAAGAGCATATTTTAATGGAAGAGACTCACTCCTGCTTGGAACGTCATCCCCAGTTCCAGTTTATTTTCTGGTTGTTTATTGCTGGTATGTAGGCATATGACTGGTTTTTTAATATTGACTTTATATGGAGTGACCTTGTTGAATTCATTCATTAATCCTAATAGGTCTCTGTAAATCCCTTTGGATTTTCTATGAACCCAGTCTATTCATGTCATCCATGAATAAGGGAAGTCTCATTTCTTCTTTTCCAATCCATGCTTTTATTTTTCTCTTCCTTTCTCTCACTGCCTCAGACCTCCAGTCTGCCGATGAATGGGTGACAGCATCCTTGTCTTGTTCCTAGCCTCCAGAAAAGGGCTTTTGTACCTTCTACCTCTATTTTCTTTGGATGGATCCTTGGATCATTGATTTTTCTATCTTTCTTCTTTTTGAATCTGTGCATCAAAGGCTATGAACTGCCCTTTAACTACAGCTTTAGCTGCATCCCACAAGTTCTGATACATCCTCTTTTCACCAACTTTCAGTTTAAATTTTCTGAGAGTTCCTCCTTGCCCCGTGGGTTGTTTAAAAGTGTTTTGCTTCATTTTCAAATGTTTAATTACTTTTTAGTCATTGTTCTGCTTTTTATTTCTTGCTAATTCCACTGTGAGCAGAAAATATATTCAGTATGATTTTAACCCTTTGAAGTCTTGAAACCTGCTTTGTGGCTCAGTGTGTATTTCGTGCACACTTGCAAAAAGCTTGCACTGGGCATGGTTGACTAAATGTTCTATGTATATCAGTTAGGTCAAGGTTTTGTTTTTTTGGTTTTTTTTTTAAGATTTTATATATTGATTTGAGAGAGAGAAGGAGAGAGCATGAGCAGAGGGAAGAGGGCAGAGAAAAAGGGGGAAGCAGACTCCACTGAGCAGGGAGCCTGATCCATGCCTCGACCCCAGGACCCAGGGTGCTGAGATCACGACCTGAGCCAAAGGCAGATGCTTAACTGACTGAGCTACCAGGTGGCAGTCAATTAGGTCAAGTTTGTTGATCATGTTGTTTAAAATATTTCATTCCCTTACTGATTTTTTTTGGTCTATCAGGTATTAAGAGAATTGAGTTAAGTCTGTCCATATGATTACAGATTTGTTTATTTCTCCTTTTTTTTTTTTAAGATTTTATTTATTTATTTGACAGAGAGAAATCACAAGTAGGTAGAGAGGCAGGCAGAGAGAGAGAGGAGGAAGCAGGCTCCCTGCCGAGCAGAGAGCCCGATGCGGGACTCGATCCCAGGACCCTGAGATCATGACCTGAGCCGAAGGCAGCGGCTTAACCACTGAGCCACCCAGGCGCCCCTGTTTATTTCTCCTTTTAGTTGTGTCAGATTTTACTTTTTATTTGTATGGGAAAATGCTCATGACATACTGTGACGTGAAAAAAAGTTGTGTCATTCTAATTTGTTTTTTAAACGTTATCTAGTAAGGAGCATAGATTTGTAGTGGGTCAAACAGACTGGGATTCAAAGCCTTGTTCTGTTGCTCACAGATTCTGTTACTTAAATTTTCTGAGTCTTGGCTCCATAATCTGTAAAGTAGGGCTTAACAACAGAATATTGCATTCAAACTTGCAAACATGCTACAATTTCTTCCATCCTGTATTTCTCGAGCCCACATCTCTCTCCAGTGACCCTGACTTTTCTCCACGACTCATAAGAGAAATGTCATAACTCGCTGTCTTCAGCTTTTCTCTCTCCTTTATGACCCATTCAGTTGGGCTTTCTGTCCACATATTCATCAAAATCTGCTCTCTCAAGGTGACCTTCGACCTCCACATTGTTAAATCCAATGGTCATTTCCTGGACCTCATCGTCTTTGATGGATCAGCAGCATCTGACACTATCAACCTCTCTTTCCTCCTTGATGCACTTTCTTTACTTGTTTCTGGAACATTCCACACCCTCCTGATGCCCCTGCGCCCGATTCACCACCAAGCCTTCTTAGCTTCCTTCAACTGGTTCTAGGAACCAGTGGAACTCTGACCTCTAAACACTGGAGTCCAGTCCTGGGACCCTTCCTCTTTGACCTCCGTCCCTTCCCTGGGGGGTTTGAGACCGTCAATATTTTGACACCTATTTGACACATTTGTGTCTCCAGCCAGATACGTCCTCTGAATACCCGAGTCATTCCATTCGAGCCACTGGCTTCACTCTCAGACCTGCCTCCAATTCTTTACCCACCGAGGGGCCTCTACTCATAGTCCCCATTGCAAGGGACTGACTGCTCCATCCTTCTAGTTGCTCAGGCTGAGCGTCTGAAGTGGTCCTTTCCTTCCCTCTATCACTACTCACATCTGATCTGTTGGCACATCTTTTTTTTTTTCCAAACATACCCCTTCCCACCCCTCCCCACCCTTCCAGCGCTAACGCTGGTGAGAGCCACCCCAGCCCCAGCCGTTTCTTGTCTGGAGTCATGCAATTTATTTCTGATCAACTGGCCTTTTTTCTTTTTTTTTTTTTTAAAGATTTTATTTATTTATTTGAGAGACAGAAAGAGCATGAGCAGGGGCAGAGGGAGAAGCAGACTCCCCACTGAGCAGGGAGCCCAACATGGGGCTCGATCCCAGGACTCTAAGATCATGACCTGAGCTGAAAGTGGTCGCTTAATTGACTGAGCTACCCAGGCACCCCTGGCCTATTTTTTTTTTTTTTTGTAAGATTTTACTTATTTATTTGACAGACAGAGATCACAAGTAGGCAGAGAGGCAGGCAGAGAAAGAGAAGGAAGCAGGCTCCCCGCTGAGTAGAGAGTCCCATGTGGGGCTCAATCCCAGGACCCCGGGATCATGACCTGAGCCAAAGGCAGAGGCTTTAACCCACTGAGCCACCCAGGCACCCCTGGCCTATTGTTTTTTTAAAGATTTATTTACTTAGTTGAGAGACAGAGAGCGAGAGAGCAAGTGTGGGGAGGGGCAGAGAGAGAGAGAAACTTCAGCAGACTCTGTCCTGAACATGGAGCCTGATGAGGGGCTTGATCTCACAATCCTGCGATCCGGACCTGAGCCGAAACCGAGTCGGATGCTTAACTGACTGCGTCACCCTGCCACCCTTTCGCTGGCTTATTATTACCCTTGCCTTTGGGCAGCAGCCAGAGTGACTTTTTGCTCGAACAAGACTATGTTCAGTCCGCTCAGAGCACTTGCTGAGTCCTGGTCCTCCGAGAAGCAGCCACCAAGCTAGGGCGAGCCTGACATGGTCTAATAAGGGAAACCACTCAGGAGAGGAAACAGGGAAGGCTGGGTGAGCTGTCGGACCAAAACAGAGCTGGTCCTGAGCGAGGAAAGTGGGCAGGACGGTCGCAGGGAGGCCCCGAGGCCACACTGTGTAGGAAAGGCTCAGCAAGGCCGGGGAGTGCCCACGGCAGTCGTCTTCTGTTCCCTGGGGCAGGGGGTCGTGCTGCCATGCCCACTGTGCACAGGGCTTCTGGCCTCCAGCCACCCATGATGATGGGTTCCAGAGCCCGGCAGCTGGGACCTCTGGTCCGTCCTGGTTCCTGCCGCTGGAGCTCTGGGAAGCGCATTCTCACAACAGCTCAGGCCTCTGAAGGTCCCTGCCTCACTCAGAGTCCACATCAGAGCCCCAACAGAACTCCCCGGGGTACCCTCACCCCACCTCCATTCCCCCCGTTATCTGCTGGCGCCCGTCACCCTGGCTTCCTCACTGTTCCCGGAGCACCAGGCATGTCCTCACCGTGGGGCCTTGGTGCCAGCCGCCCCCTTTGCTCGGGACCAGCCTGTCCACAGCGGTCGGTGGGGCTGCCCCTCACTCCTCGATGCTCTGCTCCGACGGCGCCTTCGCAGGGAGGTCTTTCCTGAGCTCCCCTTCAAAAGGGCGAGCTTCGGGACACCTGGGTGGCTCAGCAGGTTAAGCCACAGCCTTCAGCTTAGGTCATGATCCCAGGGTCCTGGGATCGAGCCCCACATCGGGCTCCTTGTCCAGCAGGGAGCCTGCTTCTCTCTCTGCCTCTGCCTGCCACTCTGCCTGCTTGTGTTCTCTCTCTCTAACAAATAAATAATATCTTAAAATTTAAAAATAAATAAATAAAAGGGCGAGCTTCCCACCCCCTCCAGGACCCGAACCACCCTGTCTTCCTTCTCCTGTCCTCCACAGCCCTTACGTCCCCCTCTTACTTCTGTGATTGCGTTTGTCCCACACAGAGTAGGTGTTCAACATTCGGGGCCATGGGCGGCAGTGGAGGGCCCTTCCTCCCTTCCAGATGCCAGGGTTTCCGCAGGGGCTCCGTGCTGGGCGCAGAGTAGGCACCGCGGGACACACGTGGGACATCAGCTTGGTGGTGTCGCTCTCCCTCAGGGGCACTTGGACTCCTCCCCTCAGCTCTGCTCTAGCCTTGGCCGTCCTGCTGCTCCGTTCCTGCTCGCTGCCGCCAGCGGGCCCCGCTGACCTACACCGATGCCGTCTCTTCCCACCGGGCAGCCTCCAGGAGCTCCCTGCTGCCAGCCTTCTGCCCTGGCCTGAGCAGGGACGGCTACCCTGGCCCGGCCTCCCCAGACTCCAGTCCCTCCCCAGTCCAGGCCGCTCCCTTCAAGACGTGCCAGGACACTACCCTTCTTCTGCCCCGAGGGCCGCTCCTTTCTGAACAGCTCCCCCGGATCGCACCCGTCGGCCCCCGCAGTGCCTTGTACAAGTCTCTGTGCAGGAGCCCAGGAGAGTGCAGCTCTTGTGTTTCCTCGGTCGGGGCAGGGGCAGGTCTCACAGGGGCACCAAGGTCTAGAACCCTCAGAGTGACGGCCCGCGGCAGCTGACTTTGGCTTTGACTTCAGCGGGGCTAGAGGGAGGCTTTGCCGCTGACTTCACACATCTGCCAGGGCTGACAACCGTTTGGGTCAGCGCTATCGCCCACGGAGCAGCAGGAGCCAACAGTCTTGGAGGGCCTGGGTCCCAGGCAAATCGCCCTAGTTCAACACAGCCCAGCCCAGCCCAGCCCAGCCCAGCCCCAGCCCAGCCCAGCACAGACTAGCCCAGCACAACACAGCACAGCACAGCACAGACTAGCCCAGCCCAGCCCAGCCTGGTACAACACAGCCCCCCACAGCCCACTCAGAGCCCTGGGCAGTCCTCTGTCAGCAAGCACACCCTGAGGGAGGCAGTTCCCATCACCACCAGGGAAGGCCTCAGAGGGTGTCCTGTTGACAAGGCAGCGGCACATCACAGCCCAGAGATGTGGGTCACACCCTGAATGCAGTCACAGCCCGGTAGGTCAGGCCTTGTCCAAGGCTTCACTCCGCAGCTGCTAATTGGCCTGCAGCCCCTGCAGCCCCCCTGCTCTTGGCCCCACAGCTGCTCCCGCCCTTAGCCTGGCCAACCTCCAGTGTGGGTCAAAGGCCCGTGGGGTCCCTGGGGCCCAGAGAGCCCCTAGTCACGGCTTGGCCCAGTGGGAGCATGCAGAGCTGGGGCGGGAGGCCCAAGTCCCAATCCCGGCCCCACCTCCAAGACGCTGTGTGACCTGGGACAGCTTGGAGCCTCTCTGGGCTAACGTGGGACAGGCAGCCTGTGCGAGCCAGACACCAGGCAGAAGGGAACCACCTGTGGGGCCCCAGAATGGCTCCCCCACCGAGGGGTCAGCAAGGTGACCCTTGCCTTCACTGACCAGACACATGAGCAGACACGTCCAGCTAGGAGGGATGCCAGTTCAGTGGAGCTCCGGGTCCAGGCGGGCAGGGGTGGGGGCGCAGGGCTGCCGAGTAACAGATGCCTGGTCTGTGTGCCAGGCTTGCTGGCCGCGGCTGGCGCTCTGGGCAGGCATCAAGACCCCATAGGCCGGAACAGGCCCTGGACATGGCCTTCTACCGAGGATGGGGCTTCTCCTTCGGGCAGTCCTGCCCGCTTCCCTGCCTGGAGGGAGGTCAGAAGCCCCTCTTCCAAGACCCACCCTCTTTCCGACTCAGGGCCCCTTGAACTGATCCCCAGGGCTGCCGAGCCATCTCTGTGTGCGATGCCCTTGAAGTGAGGGTCTCCCCAGCGGGTTTTCACGCACTGCTACCTCTCCGCGCCTCCCTCCGCCCCTCCCCACCCCCTACCCTTGCCTCAGAGCACCACCTGTCTCTCCAGCCTGCCTCGGCAACCCCTGCTTGCCTGTTGCCAGGGAAACCACCTCCTTGGCAACCAGCCGGCATCCATGTGACACGCACACGCGGGAAGGAAGGGAAGGTTCCTGCCTCTCGCTTAGGCTGCTGGTGGCTCTGCTCTGACAACTCCAAGGAGCAGCATTTGCTTGTCGCCCGGGACCCAGGTGCCCGACGGAGTCTGAAGGAGGGTCCAAGCTGGGGCCGCAGAGAGGGGAGGGAGGCATCAGGCCCCCCTCCTTGATGATCATTCAACTAACTGATGATCATTCAGCAATTATTAAGTGCCTACTATTTACGAAGCCCTGTGCTGGGTCCTTCACGTACCATACCTTATTTAATGAGGCTTTGAACCTGCAAGATCAATATGATTATTCCCATTTGCAGATAGGGAGACGGAGAGAGGTTCAGGGCTGACCTGGGCTAGAATGTGTCGGAGCTGAGAGCTGAACTTAGTCTTGTCTGATTTCAAAGCCTGGTTCTTTCTACCATCCTGAGGCCTCTGATCTGGCTACTCATAGGGGGGCCAAGAGTGAGTGTGGCCCCAAGACAGGCATGGGCAAGGATCTCATAGCTCACATGGGGCCATTGTCCACATGCGCCAAGCAAATTGTGCATTCAGTGACCCAGAGGTGAACCAGGTACAGCCTGATGGGAGAGGTATGTGACCCCAGTGGGTGCCTAAGTCATCCACGGACACAGGCCAAGGTGGGGTGTCAAAGGAGTCCTAGAGGGGAGGAGGGGTGGCCGGGACCCTCACAGGGGAAGGAGCTTTGGCCCCGGCAGAGTGAGGACAGATCCCAGGGGGCCAGCCTATTGGAGCCACAGCCACGGTGTCATGGCTGCGACTGCTGGCAGCCACGTTCCTGAGGGCCTAAGGACAGGCAGGGACTGTGGGAGTGGGCCTCAGCTCCCCAGTAGAAGCATGGCCCACCTGGGCTGAGCACAAGACTCTCATAGAGCCTCAAGATGGTATGAGGCAGGCGACAGGGGGCCCAGAGAGGGTCGCTTTGAGCAGGCGGGGACAGGGGGAGGAGTATCGGCGAGAGAGGACAGCAGGTGCAATGTGCGGCGTGTGGCTGGCAGGTGGCTCCGGCCCAGAGGACTCGAAGCCCAGAGGACTCGGAATGTTCCTTGGGCTCCCGCAGGCAGGGGCCATCCACAAGGAGGCCTGGCTGCTGGGCCACCGTCCCTGCCCTTCAGTCCACGTTCCTCTGACCCTCACCCTCTCCTGCAGGCCCTGCAGTGCAGAGACACTGAAGTCTACTCCTGCCTCCAGAATGAGGCCCGCAGGCTGCCGCCCACCCAGAGCCTCCTCTCGCAGGTATGCCGGGCCCCTTCTGGTCTGTAAGGCAAACAGGACCACAGGAGGGAGCCACCTGCAGCTGAATCCCAGCCCTCTCCCCTAGGCAGGCGGCCTGGTGGTTAGGGGGACTGGAGGGTTGGAAGCCCTGCTCCATCCCTTCCTAGGGCTCCCTCTGAGCCTGAACCCCTCCTCCTCAAACCCGAGGAGCCTCACAGCCCTCTGCCCCAAGATCTGCCAGGAAGGTTAAATGTCGTCCTGGGACCGGTGGGCCCTTGGGCAGTGTGAGCAGTGTCTACACTGGCCAACTAGGCAGGGGGTATTGCTAGGCTTCTAGCTGTCCCCAGGCTGGCACCGGCTAAAGTGGGAAGCTAGGGTCTGGGCTGGTGCCGGCCTGGGTTGGCCTGGTCAGGGTTCTGTAGTCATCATGATGGGGGCCACATCGTAGCACCTGATCATGATTCCCTCTTAAACCTCAGTTTGTTCATCTGTAAAGTGGATGAGTAACATTTTCCTGCAAAACCAGCTGCCCTGAATTTAAATGAATTCTGGGTTAATCTACGCCAGAGTTTTGGACACGTTAAAGTACGAGGGGTTAGCAAGCCGCTATAGGAGCCCACGGACACCTTGGAAGAGGCGTCAGGAAGTGAGGGGGCCAGTACTTGGCCTTCCCCAGCTCAGGGGGCCCAGGCTGGCATTGTTTGACTCTCCTTTTCTCAAAGCCCTTTCTATACTCAGCCCTGAACTTGGCCCTGACTGGAAGCAGGGCTTCCCCAGGCTGAGACCCCCAAGGATGTCTCGGCCATCCTAGTCACTGTCCGCCCTGTGCAGGGCCCTGAGGGTCTGGCCGGGACAGTTGGACGTGGCCCTGTCCTTTGGGAGCCTCAGGTCTGCAGGAAGAGGCGTTGACCTGACAAACAGAGACGTTGGCAGCCCCCTGTGAGGGGTGGGCTGCGGGGAAGCTGGGGCTGGGGGAGGGGCCACTCAGGGATGCTGAGCCAAACTTGCAATGTGAGTAGGAGGCCGTGGGGGAGCAGCTGGGGGTGGGGAACCCCCCAGATGACGGGGAGAGCTTGTGAAGAGGCCTGAAGGGCTGGAGAGCAGGGAGCAAGTGTGGGTGGCATGGGGGGAGAGGAGGTTGGCGGGGTGGCCGGAGGGGCAAGGACAGCCCTTCCTGTCAAAGCCACGCAGGACGCTGTCTGTTGACTTCTGACTAAAACTGAATTAGTGCAACTTTGTTCTCTTCCTATTGCTTTTTTTTTCTTTCTTTCTTTCTTTCTTCTCCCAGGAGAAACCGCAAGGATTTATGGATGACAGTGAATTTAACATGGTCTATGAAAACCTCTAGAACGGGAACCACTGGCCATTGGTCTGGGCCTGAATCCGGGGCCCCATGCAGCCCCTCGTTCCACAGGATTGGCCCCATACCAGGAGGAAGGCCCCAGGGGTGCCCCATCACCTCACCCCCACATTCGAGGCACTTCAAGCCTGGGTCTGCCCCCTACCCCCCCATTCTGTGCCCCAGCCATACCCACTGAGCATCTCACATCTGGCCTTTGCCCCGGCTCTTCCCTCTGTCCACCAGCCCTCCCTCCATCACCATGGGCTCTCTGGGACCTCCCCCTCCCCAAGCCCTCCGCACTTTCTCAGGATCCACAGGCTTGCTCACCGCCAGCCTGCCCGCACGCAGACTCTAAGGCCAGCCATGGGCAAGAGACCCTTGTCCCTGCTGTGAGCACGAGCATCAGTGGGGGCACTTAAAGGACCAATTACACAAATGCCCCCTGCCCAGCTGGGTCGAAGGCACAAGGCAGCCGTGCAAGGTGGGGCAGGGGGCTGGGGCGGGGGCGTGGGGGGGTGGGCAAGAAGGGAGCTGCACAGAGGCTGGGCTGGGCTCGGGGACAGAGCTCGGGGACAGGCCAGGGAGGCGGCTGAGTGGAAGTCATCCGGCTGGGGGCCTGGAGCCAGAGGGCCAGGAAGGAGATCTGACATTCTTGGGACAGGGGATGGGGAGATGCTGGCTAAAGGGGCTGAACTGCCTGAAGCGCTCCATCCCTCCAGCAAGGACCCGGAGGTGGTTTCCCATCAGCCTGGCCATCTGCACTCCGTGCTTGGTCACCCTGTCCAGGTCTCACCTGCTCCTCCTTCCCCAGAGCTCCCGTCTGGCGTACCTGGGTCCCACCCCACTCCTCTCTGGTCTGCCTCCTTCCCCTGGCCCAGGCCTCTGAGGAGCCCTCCTCCCACCGTCTAGCTGCCGGGCTTGGTGCCTGGGGCTCCTCCGGCAGGTGGACAGCTGCTTGGTGGTGCTGGAGCTCAGGCCCTGTCCAGACGGGGGCCCCTTGGGGCACGGAGCCATTTCTGTAGCCCCCAGGGCTTGTTCCTCCCTCTCAGCAGCCCTGCTGGAACCTGTTCGACAGGCAGACAGGGCTGAGGGGTGGGGAGTCCCCCAGGCTGCGGGGCTCGGCTCCTTCCCTCCCCTGCTCTCCCCTGCCCTGTCCCCTGCCACTGCCTTCTACTCTGTCATTTGTAAAACCCTCCCTCCCACTCCCAGGCTGCCCCAGAGGTCCTTGAGGGGCCCTTGCCCACAAGCATGTACAGTGACCATGAGGGGCCCAAGGCACAGGCCCTGACCCTGGCCCCCGAGCAGTACTGGGCCACCCAACTGTGGGCATCCAGATAAAACATCTATGGGATGCAGGTGCCTGGGGGGCACCGTTGGTTAAGAGGTTAAGCCTCTGACTCTTGGTTTCAGCTCAGGTCCTGATCTCAGGGTCCTGGGATCGAGCCCCGTGTCGGGCTCTTTGCTCATTGTGGAGTCTGCTGAAGTTTCTCTCTCCGTCTCCCTCTGCCCCTCCCCCATGCACTTGCTCTGTCTCTCTCAAATCAATCAATCTTTAAAATAAATAAATAGAAATCTGCATGGGATCACGATCCCTCCTCGCGCTCCGCAGTTCCCACTGTCTCCAGTTCCCACCTCACTGGGAACGAAATGCTAAGCCCCTTCGGGACCAACCTGCCACCCTTCTGCACACACAGCCACTGCCAAGCATAGTGGCTGAGTCTGGCCCGGGGGCAAGACGGGGAGGGTGCTGAGGTGTCTAAGGGGCAGGCAGAGAGGCAGGGAGGAGGAGGGGGAGGAGGGCCAAGCTGGAGGGGTGGGGTAAGAGATATCCCCGGACTCCCAGTGTGGAGCAAGGAGCTGCTGGTGCAGGGGTGGGGGGCAGGGGTGGCAGATTCCCCCAGGGGGAGCAGGGGACAGTAGGGAGGAGAGGGCTTCGAACTGAGCTCCTTGAGGGCACGCCTGTGTGGACTCTGGACTCTGAGCAGGGTGAGGAGGGGAGGACGGAACTTGGGAGCCCTGTGGGGCTGGGGGCTGCCGAACTTTCTGGAACCCCAGCTCTCCCTCGCAGCAGCCACGCCCTCCTGAGCCCCGGTTGCCGGGACAATCAAGACCTCTCAGAGCGGCTCAGGGAAGACAGATGGGGAACTCTCTGCTCAGCGGGTGTGCGTTTTCCTCTCGGGCTTCTCCTCCAGGAAAGACAGGCGATGGCAGAACAGTGTGGAGGGGGTTCGCTAAACAACAGGCCCCGGGCTCTGTCGCCCCCACGGGAGGAGGATCTGAAGAGGAACAGGTCAGGCCTGGGTGAGGGGAGCCTTAGACCCAAAGGCTGGATGGCAGCATCCCCAGTGGTGGGTCCCAGGCCTAGGCCAGTAGAAGTCCCCTGCGGTCCTGGAGGGCCAGGCCCTGGGCACCGCTCCTTCCCACCCAGACCCTGCCCCAAGGTACCCCCTCGGAGGGGCAGTCGGACCTGGCCTGCCTGGCCCTGACCGGGATTTCCTCCCGGCTCTCAGCAGGGCCTGCCTGCCCTCCTGGGTCACCATCCACAGAGCCTCGGGCACCTGGAACCCGTCAGCTGCTTCCGACACCCTGCACCTCCGAGGGCCTCTCTGGGGCAGCCCCTCAGATGTGGCCCACATGGCCCCTTCCCTCCGGCTTCAGCCAGCAGCCCCCCTCCTGCTCCCGCTCCACTCAGTGCTTGCTGGAGAAAATCATCCCTGAAAACCAAGCCCAGGAAACACAAAATAGGTGTGGGAGCGGCGGCCCCTCCTCGGCAACAATTTCCAGAGCATTCTGTGGAGCAGAGTTTCCATGGGAACACGTGCACTTCCACACAGAACCTCGGCGGGGCTGGGGTACCCCCTCACAGCCCAGAGTGCAGGACCAGGGCCCCGGGGGCCTTGGCCCCACACAGCCACGGTCACGGCCCCCCGCCCTCACCAACCTGAAATCAAGCTACTGGCAAATCTGCCTTTTTCTTTTCTTTTCTCTTCTTTTTTACATTCTAATTTAAAGGCGCACTCCATTCTAAGGATGCCTTTGGGATTTCCAGGATGGATTTTTATGTAGCTCAATAGTTTTCTTGGCAGACCACTCAGCCAGGAGAGGTGGGCTGTGGCCCCAGCCCAGCTAGGCTGACAAGGCAGTGTCTCTCTGTCCCTCTCCATGGCAGGGGACATCACTTACCCACCTGAGGCGCTTCCTCCCGCCCGGAATCAGACTCCACGTGTTGGGGGCACCAGCAGGAGGCGCTGGACCACCTTCCTCACCAGGCTCCTTCCTTGACCTGCCGTCCTAATTTACCACCTGCAAGCCTTGACCGATCACAGGTCTGGTCCCTACTCTGCACTCGGTATTTTGCGTGTGTTTTTCTAAGAGGGTGCCACAGACATAACGGGCATCACGCAGGAGGTCAAATTTCTTTCTTTCTTTCTTTCTTAAGATTTTATTTGACAAGCAGAGATCACAAGTAGGCAGAGAGACAGGTGGAGAGAGCAGGAAGCAGGCTCCCTACAGGGCAGAGATCCTGATGCGGGGCTCGATCCCAGGACCCTGGGACCACGACCTGAGCCAAAGGCAGAGGCTTTGACCCACTGAGCCGCCCAGGTGCCCCAGGAGGTCAAATTTTCTCTCCTGCCAGTCGCCACCTCCATCTCAGGCCCCTCCAGAGGCCACCCCGGGGTCACTGGGGTGTGTTTTCTTTTTTTTTCAGGCTGTTTTCATCATGTCCACAAACAAATATGCATAAATATGAACATATTAACTATACAGTGATTGCAGGGAGTTCTGAAAGCTTAAATGGGATTGTTCCGTAGGTGGTGTCTGTGATGGCTTTGTTCGTACAGCCCCACGTGGTGGGGATCTGCCCGTGACAGCGCACAGAAGCTGCCAGACTCCTTAATTACAGCAAAGGATTCCGCAGTACCCATGGACCCTAATTTACCCAGAGCCCTATAAATGGCCTTTTCAGTTGTTTACAATTTCCAGCCTCACAGAAGGTGCTGCAGAGAACAGTCTTGGACATAATCTGCAGAACTTTCTCTGTGGGAAATGACAGAAAGGACTCGCGGGGGCGCAGGGTGTGGACATTATTCTTTTAGCAGATGCTGTCAAGTAGGCATGCAGAAGGTTTGTACGGGTTTCCATTCTTTAAGGCTTCTACCTGCACTATCTCATTTAATCCTGAAGACCCCCTGCGAAGTGGGGGGCAGGGGCCTTGTCTCCCCATCTTACCAAAGCAGAAACTATGAGAGAGAGAGGCTGAAGGTCCTATAGCCCGGAAGGGGCAGCCCTGGGTTGGCTCCCACTGTGTGTGGTCTTCGGGCTCCATGGGTCAGAAGGGGGGGGGGGTATTGCATAAAGTGTTTTGGATGGACTCAGTGCCCCCAGGGCTAGGGAAGTCCTTGAGGCGACAAATTTCTGCCCGAGATAGACTGTCAGCATTACATTGCCCAGGATTGTTGGGGGGGGGTTGGGGCAGGGGTCCTCCTTCCCCGCCGTTGGTCTATCTTCTTGAGGAAATGAAGGCGGGTCTGTAGAGCCTGGTGGACCTGGGCCCGCCCAGCAGACAGCACGCACTGTGGGGCCTGGCTTCAGGCAGCCAAGACATTTGGATCCCTAGACTCCCCTGAAAATTTCTGGGCACAACGCGCCTGGAGGTGTGAGCCGCCTCTCGGAAGCTTTCTAATCCGGGATAACGCTGCTGTAATTGGCAGTGGTGTGCATTTACAACCCTCTCGTTACCTGAAAATCTCCTTGCAATGGCTGTATCTGGAGAGAGTTTAAGTTTACCACTTTGTGGACCTTGAGGGGCCGAGGAGACCAGGTTTTCCTCTGTGCCCCTTCGCCCACCCCATTCCGATCCCCCAGTAAGTGCCGCAGGCAGGCCCCGGGGGCCCCAGGCTGGCTGAGCTCATGGCCTTGGTTCAGGGCACAGCGCTGTACCTGGCTCCCCATGGGAGCCCCAGGTTGATTAGGGGGTCGTGTTTCTCCCCAGTTCTCCCTCCTTCCTGGGTCCAGCCCACTCATCTTGTCTCCCTTCAACCCCCTCTCCTGCTGGCCCTTCCCAGTCTCTGCCACCAAACTGATCTTTCTTTCTTTATTTCCTTTTAAAGATTTTATTTATTTAGGGCGCCTGGGTGGCTCAGTGGGTTAAGCTGCTGCCTTGGCTCAGGTCATGATCTCAGGGTCCTGGGATCGAGTCCCGCATCGGGCTCTCTGCTCAGCAGCGAGCCTGCTTCCTCCTCTCTCTCTCTGCCGGCCTCTCTGCCTACTTGTAATCTCTCTGTCAAATAAATAAAATCTTAAAAAAAAAAAAGATTTTATTTATTTATTTGACAGAGAGAGAGAGAGAGAGAGAGAGAGAGTGAGAGAGTGAATACAAGCAAGGGGAGTGGGAGAGGAGAAGCAGGCTTCCTGCCAAGCAGGGAGCCCGATGCAGGGCTCGATCCCAGGATCCTGGGATCATGACCTGAGCTGAAGGCAGACGCTTAATGACTGAGCCACCCAGGTGCCCCACCAAACTGATCTTTCAAAAGCACAGATCTGACCATGCTTCTCCTCCTCAAAATCCTATAGTAACTTACATTTATTCATTGCAACAAAGGGTCCACGATAATGCAATAGGGGCAAAAACAGGCTTTCAACAGGTAGTGCTGGGAGATACGGACATTCTCATGCAAAAAGATGAAGCCGGACCCCTACCTCACACCCTATATGGAACCACACGGTGGCTTTCACCGTCCACGGGTTGGAGCCTTGACTCTTCAGCCCTGTGCAGAGAGTGGGATAAGAGACAGATGCTTCTGGGGCACCTGGGTGGCTCAGTCATTAGGCATCTGCCGTCAGCTCAGGTCATGATCCCAGGGTCCTGGGATCAAGTCCTGCATCGGGCTCCCTGCTCCGAGGGAAGCCTGCTTCTCCCTCTCCCACTCCCGCTGTTTGTGCTCCCTCTGTCGCTGTGTCTTTCTCTGTCAAATAAATAAATAAAATCTTAAAAAAAAAAAAAAGAGAGAGAGAGAGAGACGGATGCTTCTGTCCTCACGTCGTCGATCAGCCTCATTTCTGACCCGCTCCCACCGGCCCGGACACAGCTGCAGTTCACGTTGCTGCCAAGCTCTGAATTGTTCTCCCATTTTCTCTGTCCCAAGGCCCTTCACTCCATTCTTTGCCTGAGGTATTCCTGCTCAAATGCCACTTCCTCCATGAAGCCTTCCTTCAAGCCCCACTTCCACCAAGCAGTTCATGCATTTCTCACTGCTCTGACCTGAATCGGGTCAAACACACCCATCCCCCCCAGCAGGCTCTGAACTTCCAGGGGAGCACGGAGAAGAGGCCCTGTGTATCTCCTTAACTCATAGGAGGGGCTCAAGAGCGAATTGTTTAAAGAATAAATGAACTTTTACCTTTGCTGGCAACTTACTGCCCGTTCTTGCTGAAAGAGGAAGAATGATTTTATTTTCCAGTTTTCAGAAAGTGATCTCTAGGACGTGATCCATTTCACATCGGTGAGAACTGCAACAGACATGGTGCTCCATCCGTCCCGGAGAGGGGAGGCCAGGCACGTGCAGGGTCTGGAAAGCTGGCACCGGCCCTCCGGACGGGAGGGGGCAGGCTCTGTGCGGAGTGGTTGGAGGCCCAGGCACATGAGGAAGAGAAAGGTGAGCGAGAGCGGGAGTGAGCAGTGGCTCTGGGCTTCACCTCCCTGCTCCCAAAGCTGTCAGAGGCTCAGATCGATGACACGTGCCTGTGGAACTTGCTTCAGAGGCCGAGAGCCCTGTTCGGGTGGTTCTGTTAATTGATCCCAGAAGCCCCTTGTCACTGCCAGGGGATGCTTTAGCCGGCTCAGCAATGTTCTGACCGCCGTTCCTCGCCTCACCAGATGGCCGTTCCTCCCGCCTCAGCTGCTTCGAGCCCTGACCATGTGGGATCTGGGATCCTCCAAGCAGCCAGCAGCACTGATCCCACGGCGGGGAGCAGGGTGGGAGCCCCAAGAAGCCCCTTGGCCAGGTCAGAGCCACCCAGACAATGTCTGGATGGGTAGGGGAGACTCAGGGTTTATAAAAAGTCCTCTCCTCTGATCTCTCTGAACTCAGCCTCAAATGCGCCCCACCTGCCTCCAATGGCCTCATGGCCCACTGCCTCCTGCGGGCAGGGAGCCTGAAGTGCTGTATATTGGGGGTAAAGCCAGGACAGCTGCCCCTTGACCCATTAGGAAAAGTCTGGCCAGTTTAGTCCTGGTGGGGAGGGAGACTCTGGAACGGAGTGACTAGGTCCAGAAAAAAAAATGCTGTCTGTGTTGATACAAAGTGAGCCCTGAGCTCCCACACCTCGGGCCTCCTCAGCCTTGTACAGTGGGTTACCCTGCCTCCCGGGATATAGTAAGGAAGCCCAGAGAGGCTGAGGAGAGTCAACCCCAGACTGGACTGGTCCCACGGCTGGTGCTCCCAGCCCACAGCTCAGCGCTACAGGGTACCTCTGTCTTCTCCCCTGCTTCAAGCCTGGAGTGGGAGATCGCAGAGAGCTTTAAGATGCTCCAAAAACCAAAACCCAACAACAACAAAAAACCCCTGCCCTTGCCTTGGAGGAAGAGGAATGGCTGCTAATGGATATGGGGTTTCTTTCTGGGGTGATGAAAATGTTCTAGCATAGGATAATGGTAATGGTTCCACAACCTTGTGAATATGCTAAAAGCCACTGAATTGTACCCTTTAAAATGGTGAATTTTATGATATGTGAATCAAATCTTAATAAGACAAAACAAAGCCAGACACTGCCCTATGTTACCACTTTCTGTGTCCCCTGTTCATGACCCGCAGGACAGAGGACCGAGCACACATCACACATGTGTGCGCACACACATGCACACACACACACACTTCCCCGGGAAGGCACCCAAGTCCACCACCCTCCAGCTCTCCACCCCAGGCTGCCCGCCCTATGTCCTGCCCTTCCTCCCTCCCTCATACAGAAGGCTCTTTCCAGACTCTGACACATGGGAGTCCTCTCTGCCTACTGTGTAATTACATGCCTGCTACATTCTTATCTGGAGCGAGGCATTGTTCCCATTTTATAGATGAGAAAACAGAGTGTCAGAGATATGTAGCCTCTTGCTCAGGTCCACATGGGCGGGGGGGGGGGTGGCCAAGTGGTAAGACTGAGATAGATTTAGGCCCAGCGGTGACTTCAGAGTCTGTGATCTGAACCTCTTTGCTCAGTGGCCCTCTGCCATAGGCTGAATAGTGGGCCTCCCTGAGACGTCCACATCCTAATTCCTGGAACCCACGAATGCCACCTTATATGGCAAAGACCCTGCAGGTGTGATTAAGGATTTTAAAATGAGGTTAGCCTGGTTATTACAATTCGCAAGTGTTCGTATAAGAGGGATTATTGACAGAAGGCAGAAGCTATAGGAGGATGGGAGTAGAGAGATTTAAAGTTGCTACACTGTCGACTTTGGAGGAGGAGGGAGGGAGGGGCCATGAGCCAAGGAATGCAGCTCTAGGGCTAGAATGGGGGATGAGGCAGATTATCCTCAAAATCTGGAAGTTTCATGGCCCTGCCAAGCCCTTGGTTTCAGCCTGGTGAAACTGACTTTGAATTTCTGGCTTCCAGAACTGTCAGAGAACAAATGTGCACTATTTTAAGCCACTGAGTTTGTGGTACCTGGTTACAGCAGCTATAGAAGTTTACTATGCTTTCCCTTCTAGAAGGGCCTCGTTCAACCTCTCAGGCCTAGTGGGTGGCTCCTCCCTGCTCTGTGCTCCCTGAGGTCACTTCTCACAGCTCTGACCCTGGAGGTTCTGCTGCTGCTCTGCGTTTGCCCCAACCTTGGCCCTCTTCTCTTGCTCCCAGCACTGACAATGCCAGGCTGGTGTCAGCCTCTAGTTGTCCAAGAGTAGGCACCAGCTCTGGGGTATAGCAGAGGAAGAAACTGAGGCTCAGAGAGGGACAGTGAAAGCCCAAGTGCACTCAGCTAGCAAGGGGCAAGGCCAGGTTTGAACTTTGGACCTGGCTGGTCCTAGAGCTGGTGCTCCTAACAACTCCTCTCCCAGTGGACACTGAATGAGGGTCCCTGAGTGACCCTTGATAAGTACTGCTGAATAAGTGACAGCCTCAGTCTCAGTGAGACCCTGAAAGGCAGGCATACACTGAAACCCAAAGAAAATATATTGTTGGAAGGGCTATGGGAGCCCCAAGGAGAGTAAACCAAGCCTGAGCTAACCAAGGAAGGCTTCCTGGAATAGGGGACCTTGAAAGATGAAGGCATTCCAGATTGAGAATATCATGAGCTAAGTAAGGTCTGAAGATGAAAAGAGGGATGGCAGAACACGTGAGGTGTCTGAGGGAGCCTGGGGAGATGCCACCAGGCCTAGATCATGAAGGGCCTTGGGTACCAGACTGAGGCCTGAAGAGCACACAGAAGTTGGGGAGCAGAAGAGCAAAATCTCCTACACTGTCCTTTAGGAGGCAACTCAAGTAAATGGCTCAGGGAAGGCTGGTTTGTTTCATTTGGAGGCTGCTGACCCCAGTGAAAACTTTGGGACTGGGACTGAAGCCAAGGAGATATAGCCTGGGGCAGGGAACAAGACTCTAGAGTCACTTCGGAGGAGAGGGGACAATAAAACCTGGTGATCTACTGGCCTCAAGTGTCCATGCCTCATCCAGGGGACAGAGGCTGATTTCAGTAAACACGACCAGAAATGCAGGAGTGGAGCACCAATGTAGGGAGAAATCTGGGCAACAACCAGGAGGAGGTGTCCTAAAGGCAATTAAGAGAATGGATCAGGACTCAGGGGACAGGTTGCAATAGCAGACACATGATGAGCAGAAACTGGGAAGCTGTGGTGGGCATAGCTGCAGGGGGAATGAGGTAGTCAGGGAAGGTGTGGCAAGAGGTGACCAGGGCACCCAAGGTCAAGGACTCTTAAGGAAAGACCCTTTCCCTCCTCTGCTGCTGGTGCCTCAGGGTACTAACCCCAGCACCCACCTGGGCCCATATGGAATTGGACTTTTCCTGATGGGCTTCACTTTAGGGAAAGCTGATAGGAAATTCTAAACCAATAAGAGCAAATAAATGAGGGGTGATTACCGACAATAGAAGAGGGTACACCACGGGGTGCCTCCAAATAGCATTTCCTCCAGTACATTTTAAGTGCTTTATAGGTCATTAACTACTTGACAGAGAAAGCCTGACACTTAAAGCAAAGAATTCTGTGCCTCTGCCAGGGAAAATCAATCAGAAATGAAGATTGAGCATTGCTGATGTTAAAATGTACTGGGTGGGCAAAAGGGGTTCGATTTACACATAATGTTAAGGCCCTCTCCGTTGTGTAAAGTGGGGCACACTGGTATTTGAGGCCATTTATAAGTCCCAAACTTAACCCCCACCCCCGCCATTTTTTGTTGTTGTTATTGTTAATGAAATATTTCAAAGACACGGAAAAGTACAGAGATGAGCTTAATGTCTGAGCCCACCACCTAACTTCGTCAAATAAAACATTACAGCTACGGTTGAAGTACCCACTTGTTAAAAATGTTACTTGCCTTTCCTTCCTGTCTTTTCAAATCCCTTCTGTCTTCCAGCCCCCGCTCTTCGTGGAGACCGAGGCTGACCACCCATCCCTGCCCAAGACATGGCTCCTTCTTCTGAAATCTGACTGTAATTACTGCCTCTTTAATTAACTTGGCGATTAATCACCACCTGCTTGTGAAACAGCTTTTATTGTCCTTGTCCATCTCATATGTGGGATGTGGATGGGGGTGGGGACCATGCAGGCAGGAAAAGGAGGGACAGGCAGGCTGGGCAGAATCTGCTGGAGAGAGAGGCTTGAGAAAGCCTCCTATCAGAGGATCAGCTCACTCCTGGCTCAGAACAAGCAGCTGCCAGGTAACAGGAACTGAGAGGAGCCAAAGATAAGACCCCAGAAAGCAGTGGGCATTAGAAGGATCACCTGCTCTTGCTGTCCTCCTCCGACCAGAATGTTCTTTCTTCATTGAGCCTTGTTGCAGGTGGAATCGTGTCTTCCAAAAAGAGATGTTGATATCCCAACCTGTGAATGTAACTGATTTGGAAATAGGACCTTCGCAGATGTAGTGAAGTTGAGATGAGGCCATACTGTGTTAGGGTGGGCCCTAATGCAATGGCGGTTGTCCTTACAAGGGATCCTGTGAAAACAGAGACACACAGGGAGAACTCCCTGTGCCATGAAGCCCGCTCCTCTGCATGCCTGAATCTGGCCGTCCAAGGATCTTAGGCAGTGTGTCTTTGTCAATTTTTTTAAATTTGTTTTTTTTTTTATTTTTTAAAGATTTTATTTATTTATTTGATGGAGAGAGAAAGAGATCACAAGTAGGCAGAGAGGCAGGCGGGGGTGGGGGTGGGGGTGGGGAAAGCTGGCTCCCTCCTGAGCAGAAAGCCTGACTCCATCCCAGGACCCTGGGATCATAACCTGAGCCTAAGGCAGAGGCTTAGCCCACTAAGCTACTCTGGGGCCCATATTTCTGGTCAATTAGTGCTCTCATCCAACTCCAGAAGCAGCTCCTATACCCTCTTTTATGGGAGGAAACCTTCTCCCCTAGTTCATCTCAGAGTCCACCCTTCAGTCAGAAGGACCAGTCTGGGGGGACACCTGGGTGACTCAGTCAGTTAAATGCCTGACTTTTTATCTCAGTTCAGGTCTTGATCTCAGGGTCATGATTTCAAGCCCCACAGTTGGGTTCCACGCTGGGCACGGAAACTATTTTTAAAAAGAAAAGAAAAAAAAAAAAGGACCAGTTTGGGATGCAGTGGGGTTTCCCAAGGATTCCCTCCCCCCGCAATAGCATGCCTGGTCAAGTCAGTTTCCCTGGGCTCCCCCCAGAAAAATCCTCCCACATGTCCCCAAACCCTCAGAGGTGGGTGAGGTAGCCTGGTTTGACCAGAGCGCTTTTAACATCCCCTGTGATTTGTGGGGGAGGGGTGCCAGAAAAGGAGAGGAACCCAGAATTTAACACCGACAAGCACAGGGCTGCCTACAACATATTCACTGAAACAACTTCCAAACCACCTTCTCCAATCAATCTGATCTTTGGACAATTGTGAAACTGAGGCCCTGATGGTCCACAGCGCATCGCTGTGTAGAGATCTGAGGTCCAGTGGTGTAAGCGTGTCCCAGTATCAGCTCGGCCATCACTCCCGGCAACAGCATTCCTCCGCACGTCTATCTCTCCATTCTTGAAGGAGAATGAATGATAATACCATTCTCTAGGGATGTTACCAGCCTTAAAGAGAGCTCTAAAAACCATTAATTAATTTCCATTAATTCAATCAACAAACACAGTGTGAGTACATCCTGCATGCCAGGCCCTGGGGGTACAGTGGTGAGCACCGCGTACCCAGGGTCCCGACCTCAAGGTGCTACCTCTTTGGTCGCCAAAGGCAAAGAAATGCAGTTACACTCGGTGGTTAAGTGTTACGATGGGGTGCACGGAAGCAGCGATGAAAAGGCTGCGGATCTCAGGAGGGCCCAAAAGAGCAGCGGTGGCCGCAGGAAAGAAAAGGCAAAGAATGAAACCCGTCACCCCCACCCCATTGCCTGAGCCCCTTCTTCATCTCAGCCAGTCAGGCCTCAGCGTCGCCGGCCGGCCGACCAATCAGCGCAGGAACAGGAGCGCTGGCAGCAGGGCCCCGGCTCCCCGCGGGAGGGCCGCTGGAGCCCGCGCGCCCCGCCCTGCCCCGCCCCTTCCCCGCCCCCTGTCTGCCCAGGCCCCGCCCCGCCGCGGCCAGGAGCGCCCGCCTGGAGCCCCCGGGCCAGCGGCCGGCCGCTGGGGCCGAGTATTGTCTCAAAGGCCGAAAAGAGAGGAAAGCGGGGAGACTGGGGGGCAGCCACGCGACTGGGAGAGGATTTATAATATTTTCTTTCGCTGTCGACAATATTGCAAAACGTATGAAAGGGACTGACTGCACCGCCGAGACCGGAGCGTGAGGGCGCGGGCAAGGTAAGCAGCCCCCGGCCGGCTTCGCGGGGCGCGGGGGCACCGGGGGAAAACGCGGCACCACCCCGCTCACTGAGCGGCTGTCGCGGGGTCTGCGTCCTGGGTCGCCCTCTGAGCCTCGTGAGCCTTAAGAGTGTAGACGCGGTCCGGGAGCTGGGGCATGTCGGAGGCAGCGTGGACGCGGCTCCTGAGCCGAGGAGTCTTCAGTGACCCGGGGGGCTGCCGTGGCGGTGTAGACGCGCGCAGGCGGTCCGGCGGAGGCGCCTCCGAAATCCCGAGGTAGTCCAGGCGGTCAGCGTAACTCGCGGGAGTGAGACGGTGGAGACGCGGACTCTGACCGAGGCACGCCGCAGCGCCCCGGAGGGGCCGGGGGAGCGCCGCAGAGCCGAGGGCCGGTGTAGACGCGCGCGGGGGGCGGCCGCGGAAAGTTTGCCGGAGCGCGCGGAGCGGGCGCGCCGGGGGGCTGAGCGCAGAGCGAAGCGGCGCGGGGCCCGGGGCGCGCGGCCGGAGAGTGTCCGCTGCTCCCCGCCGCCGGAGCCTGGGGATCCCCGCGCCCCGGCCCAGCTGCCGCCGCGGGGTGGGAGGGGTCGGGCGGAGGGAGCCGCTGAACTGAGCGCGGGCGGGAGAGCGGAGGAGATTGACTTCGAGCCTTTCAGACAGGTTCCCGAAGCGCCCGCGCTGTGCCCGCTGGAGCGCGGGGGTCTCTCCAGCTCACCTGGAGGAATCTGAGGGGCAGAGGCCAGCTTACCGACACGACACTCGCTGAGGGGCCTCAAACCCGGTCTGGTCCGAGCCCGCAGCCCAGCTCCTTCTCTCCTTCCACTTCGCCTCAGTGAGGAGAAAGGCGTGGGGGGAGCTGGGGAGGCGGGTGCAGATGGGGCTTGGGGGTGGGGTGTAGGGAGAGGATCGGGACTGCTGGCTCGGCCTCCCGCTGCCTCTCCGTGGATCTGGGGGGCCCTTGAGCACTGGAGAGGGAGTGAATGGAGGACGGAAGGCAGGGGTGGGGAGGAAGCCTATTGGGCAGGTGATGCTAGTCCCCGCCTTCCTGATGCTGTGCCTGGGGCAGATGGAGTGGGACAGAGTACCTGTGTGACAGTCTCCTGTAGGGGAAGGAAGACCCCAAAACCCAGTTTCTGCCACAGGGGGAAGGCAGAAGGGAGCCCAGAAGAGGGAAGAGATACCAGGGTGGCTCTTGGGGTGGCCCAGTCCCATTTCCCAGTACTCCCTGTGACTTTTGCCCCCATTCTTACTCCTGCACCCCCCCTTCTCTCTGATTCCTGCACCACAGGTCCTTTGCACATGTTGTGTGTGTGTGTGTGTGTGTGTGTGTGTGTGTGTGTGTGTTTTGTTTTGTTTTGTTTTATCAACAAGTACTCATCGAAAATCCCAGGCACAGGTGACTCAGTGGTGAACAAGGCCGACCTAGTCTGGGATTTCCAGACCAGGGCAGGGACGCAGATGATGAATAATAGTCCAGAAGGGAATGGGGCAAGGGAATGGGAGGCAACCTTGGGTGGTCATGAAGAAAGGCTCCGGAGAGGGGACAGTGAGGGATTCTGCCTCCTCAACCTTTGGGCCCCAGTCACCTCCTCCAGGAAGCCTTCCTTGACCTCACTGACCTGACACCTCCCCTGTTGACAGGCTGTCATAGCCTGGGGACCACTCCTCCCATGGATATTTTTATGTCATTATTGGGTTAATATTTGTTTCCCCCCATCAAATGTAAGTGTCACGAAGGCAGGACCCAAATTTCTTTTGGGTAGACAATAGACAAATTGAATAAAGGATGGGTAGAATTTCCCCCAGAAAAATGTGAACTGCTCAGCCAGGTCGGGCATCCAGATGGCAGAAACTTCTCTCTCCTTCCCTGGACTGAGTCCTGGGCTCCACACCCCATTTGCAATTGACAGAAGCAAAATAAAAGAAGCAGCAGGCCTGCTGAGGAAGTGAGCAGGAAGAGGCCTGGCAGAGATGGCCCGCTGAAGCTCCAGGGCTATTCCACTGGAAGGGAAGGGACTGCAGAGGGGGAGGCCAGAGGACATGTGCCTGTCCTGTTCTCTGAGCTCAGACCAACCTAGTCCTCAGTTCAACCTCTGTCCCAACTCTGGGAGGCTTGATTTCTTTCAAATGCTTCTCTGGAGAAGGTGGTGGCCATCAGGGTCCCCAGATGGCCAAGGTCTAGGGCCATAGGAACTGCCTGGCGTCCCCTGCCTCTCCCCCAATCTGGAGCCGACAGGCTGTCTGTGGCACCTGTCTGCCCCAGAGTCAGGCCTCTGGGCCACAGCTAGCTGTGAGGAACATGGAGGTTCCCCACCCTTCCCTGAAACTCCTGGCAGGAAAGTAGGACTCAGGCTTTGAAAGACCAACTCTCCTTCATTTCCATAGTTTCCACACTTGGTGATTTCTCCCTCCCCTGGCTCTGTCAGACCTGTGGGCCTGGCACTTTTCCGGTGGCAGATTACGCTCTCACAGATGCCCAACAAAGCTTTCAGCTCCCCCCTCCCATTCCGCCCGTCCACCTCAGGGAGCTGCCTCCATGCTATGCTAGAATGTCTGCAAGCCTTACTCAGGCTCTGGCGGGGACCAAACAGAAGCGGCCTCCCCAGCCAGCCAGCCAGCCAGCCCTCCTGACTGGAATTGCTTTAAAAAATTAATTTGCAATGATTTACGTCCTTCTGTTCTGTGGGGATCACCAGCATCTTAAATATGTATTTAAATCAGATTCACTGCTCCCAGTTAAACCTGAAGCATCTCCCCCCCAACCCCCACCCCAACAGAAAGAGCCCTGGATTTGGAGTTGGCACAGCTCAGAGTTTCAGGCCGAGTTCTGCTAATGACAAGCTGTGTGACCTTGGGCAAATTTACTTAACCTCTCTGCGCCTCCATTGGCTCCTCTGGTAACTGAGGTTAATGATAATCCTTCCCTCACAGGGTGTTGGGAGGATTAAATTAGATAACATTCAGGGAAGGGCTGTGCAATGCCAGGCCTGTGTTTTCTGTTCCCCGGTACAGGCTGTCCCGCTAATTAGCCTGGTGACCTTGGGCGGGCCACTCAGCCACTCCTGGCCCTCAATTTCCCCATCTCGAAAGCATAGGGGTTGTTCTAGGAGATGAGGCCACAGAGCGCACCCCCGAGTCGACCCCTGAGCCCCACCACACCGTGTACCTCCTCCACCCCTCTGCCAGACACCCTCCCCCTTGGCCACCCTCTTTTGCATTATCCAAGCGCTGGGTTCTAATTGGAGATGGCCCCCCTCCCCAGCTGCCTCTCCTCCTGGCTCCCTGCGAAGCCGAAGCCGGAGCCGGAGCCGCAGGGTTTGGGCCCTAGGGGCCTGCAGTTCTTGGCTCATTTTCAGGAGCAATTAGCCGTGATGTCACAGGCCTCCGTGGTGGTCTCAGTGGGCGTGTGTGCCTGGAAGCCCAAACACCACTCCGTCTGTGGCCTGTGGGACTCCCCCAGGCCAGGGGGTCCCCACTGCTAGCTGAAGGGAGGCAGCTTCCCCGGCAAAGCCATTTCTGTACTTTATGACTCCTTGAAGCCCCGAGCCTCAGTGTAAATTAGTTCTACCCTGTGCTTTTGTTGGCACTGTCTGTTCCTTGGAAGCCAGGGGCTTTGTCAGGAAGAACAAAGCTGTTTGGTGTTTTTCTGATTTGGGGGAAGCGTGCTCCTGGGGGAGGGCTCATCGCTTCTCAGTGTCAGTCTGGAGTCCTCCATTCTCAGACTCATTCTCAGACTCGTTGGTTTTGTTTGGGGTTTTTAAGTCCTGTGGCTTAAGAGTCACGCATGTCTGTGTGAGTGTTGGCTATAGGATTGCTTTCTTCCTTTCTGGCTTCTATAGCGTATTCCGTGGAAGCTAATTCCAGGGACTGAACTTTTCAAATCACTGCTTCAACAGCTTTTAAAAATCTGGACCTAGTTACCCCTGTCACCCATGTGTAAAGATTTAGAAAAAAATTCCCAACCCAAGAGTGGGCAGCCTTGAGGATGCACGGCTCCTGGCAGCGTGCACTCGCCATAGACTCGAGGTCAAAGCCGAAATGCCGAGCGCCTCTTGGGATGGGAGGTAGTGGGGAGCGTGGTCTGCTCAGTGCCAGACATCTGGATATTTAGAAAACATCTGGGAGGCTGGATTTTTCAGATTTCTGCCTGACATTACATATCACAAACATTGAGCCTGCCTCCCGCCCCCCACCTCCCTAACACACCCAGCCCCTTCCCCCCCCCCCAGCCCCCCTTTCCTGACCGGCAAGAAACATCCATTCTTTCCAATTCCCCAGCGTTTCCCCCCTACCGGAAATCTGATGGGCTTATGACATCATGGCTGGCTGCTGAGCGATGAGTGGATGCCACAAAGAAATCCGACATATCAGATGGATTCTGAAATCAGTTTCCCTCTGGCTGTAGTAACCGGAGTGAAGTCAGGAGAATGTGAGCTTTGTTTAAAAAACAAAAAAATAAAACTAAGCCTTGTCCTGTATTAAATACAGTCTTTTTTCTTTCTTTCTTTTTTTTTTTTTAAGCAAACGGACCTTTTGGATATCATCCTATTTTAATAGAAATGCTGGTTTTTATGAACTGAAAGTGTCTAATAAATCAGACCTAATGCAATGTGTTTGCTTTTGGTTGAGTTTTTGTGTGTCCTTATTCACTAGTAAAGGAGGAACTGGGAATGGTTTCTGTCCCTTCGTTATTCAAATGGGGTAGTTTTTTTGTTTGTTTGTTTGTTTGGGTGTGTTTTGTTTTGTTTGGGTTTGAGGCCAATAAAATTCACTGGGCAAATTGCTGGTTTATGTTTTTTCAGGAATCCATTTTTATAGAGTGACCTTGGACCTGACCTGGTCTGCAAACATTGTATTTGCCTCTGCTGGTTTTTCTGGCTGGGAAACTGTAAAGACGATGCAGTTAAGCCTGCTTTTCAGTGTCCTCTCGGCAGGGCAGAGCCAGGAACAGGGAGCTGGGAACAGGGCGGTTTTGGGGATGAAAAACCGATTTGAAAGGACAAAGTCAGGAGGGGAGCAGACAGTAAAGGGGCAGTGTGGGCGTGGGGGAACCCACTGTCTTCCCTGCCCCTCCAAAGAGGACCTCAGAGCTCAGAAATAGCTCCAGACGGAGGAAGCTCCCCCCGATGCTGGTCCAGTTTACAGGAAGCTCAGGTTTGGGGGTGCTATGCCTACGACACCTCTGGCACCGGCATTTAGCGTCTGTCAGATCTGCATTGGAGTCTCCACTCCCACTTGGACAAGCTGTGGGGCCCTGGGCAAGTCACGTCATCTTGTAGTCAGTGCCCAGCCCCCCCAACCTCCTGGCACAAGGGTCCCACCGTGCATACTGGGAGAATCCGTAAGGCTGGACAGTCCCCAGGTGCCCGACCACTTCGTAGGGCTCCGGGGACAGCCTTGGAGCCAAGCGAAGCCAGTGTAGATTCTAGTTTTTACATCCTGGTTCTGCCAGCTACTATCTGCGTCATAGCAATAGGGCCAACCCCACATGTGGGGCCATCGTGAGGACTGACATAGTGAGCGATCACCAGGCCTTAGCTGTTTTTATGAGATGGGCCCCTGAGCCCTGCAGGCAGGTTGCCCGGTAGGACTGTTGGGCCTGGGATGCAAGGGGACGTGTCAAGCTGAGCCCAGGAGGAGGATAGCCAAGGGCCGAATGGAACATTCTTCATTGCTCTGCACAGAACTTTCCATGGGTCCCCTGTGTCCATGATTCCTATTTTAGAAGCAAAAACAAAGACATTAAGCATCTTTGCCCAAGGTCACGGAGCCCAGGTTGGAGCCAGGGGGTGGGCTCCTGCACCTGTCCTCCGCATTCCGGCTCCCCGGGCTCTGTGGAGCCTTCCTCCACCTGTTCCAGCTCATCCGCGCAGCCGGAGCACTGCCTTCCAGTGGCTGCCCCGTCCCTGCCAAGACTCTTCCACTGCCCCATCCAAGAGGCCTGCATAGATTACCCTCTCTTCGGGTCATCTTTGGCCCCTCTCAGGGTGTGGCTCTGCGCTGGGCCCCAGGGCCCTTATCTACCTCCCTTAGAGGCCAGCAGTGGGGCTGTGGCTAGTTTTGTGTCCCCCACAAGGCCCTGTGGGCCAGGTCAGCAGCCATTTACTAAGGACTTACTATGTGCAAAAGATGGGCACTCATACGGTTGATGGGGACTCACACCCAGCTTGGACTTCTCTCCTGAACTACAGACCCATGCCGCCGATGCCCTCTGCCACATCCCCATGTGGACGGCCGCTGGGCCCTCTCCCTCAGAGGTCACCCCCAGAAACCTACCCCCCCACCACATCTTCCCCATCTCAGGTAAGAGCACCTCCCCTTTCCATGCACTTGCTCAGGCCCCACAGCCCTGCAAACACTCCTGATGCCTCCCCTCCCTTTCTCTCCTCTCTCTCTCCCCGGGCTCCTCCCTTATTCAATCCATCAGCAAATATCCCTGGCTCTGCTTTCAAAATATATCAGCAATTTGACCATGTCCGCTGCCACTGTATGCGTGTAACTGCCTCCTCGTGGGTCTCCTGCTTCTCCCTGGGGCCCCTGGCTTCCATTCTCGGTGCAGCAGCCAGAGTGATCCTGTTAGAACTTAGGTCAAATTCTGTACTCCTCAGCCCAGAACCCTGCAATGGCTCGGTCAGAGTCAAAGCAGAGTCTTGTGTCTGTCCGCTGCTTGATCCCTCTCAGTTCCCATCACCCTCACACCACTCATTGACCTCCTTGCATTTCTTCCAACATCTCGTGTATATTCCTACCACAGGACCTTTGCACTTGCTGTCCCTTTTCCGGGTATGCGCTTTCCTTGGATGTTTATATCACTTTCTCCTTTGTTTCAGAGAGGTTGTTTCCTGAAGGTGGTGGCTCAGGAGGTGGCCAGAGGAGGAAGAGGAATTGGAGGAAGAGGGGTTGGGCGGACAAGTGCGAGTGCACTCCTGGGGCTGAGGACGGGCCTGGGTGGGCACAGGAGAGTAAGTGGGGCCTTCGAGGTCAACAGGAACCTGGTGGGTGGAGAGGAGGGCAGGTTTTCCAGGTTGGGGTTCCCCAGGGGGAAATGTACCCGACATGTATGTGCACAGCTTGGCCGGCAGGGGACAGATTGGGGAAGGTCTTAAGTGCTGCCTGGAGAGGTGTTAGGAGGAGCTGTGGAGGCTGCGTTGGAATCCCCGCTGTCCCTCTGCATCTCTGTGATCCTGGATGCGGAGCTTCTCCTCCGTTGGGCTCAGCTTCCCATCGGTAGACTCTTGAGCACAGCCTTTCCTGCAGCACTGTCCTACTTTACAGAGAGGAAGAGACTTAATTAAGCCTGGAGGGACCCAGGGTAGAGAGAGGTCTGCCTGGAAGAGCATGGTAGGCAGGGGAAACAGAATGTGCAAAGTCATGGGGCCATCCTCTGGGCTGCATTTCTTCAGTCCCTCCCTCAGCGAACAGAGAGGCAGGGAAGACAATGAGGGGGTGGCTTGGCTGTCCCCAGTGGGGGCCTGAGGCGCCCCCGTTTCTGCACTTAAGGGTCTGGCGACCTCTAACCTCATACTCTCCTGAGTGCTGCAGCCCTGAGAGACAGGCCTTTCCCTGGAGCTGGAGAAGCCAGGGCTCAGAGCAGAGAGGTGACCTGCTGGCACATTACCAAACGGCTGGGAAACGGCAGACGAAGGCCTTGAACCCACGCTCTGCTGTCCTTCAACAAAACTGAGCCGCATCCTTTGGGTGGGACAGGTGAGCTCACTCCAGGCTCTGGGAGAGCCAGAACTGTACAGGTGAGGGGCGCTTGCTTGATTCAGTCAGTAGAGCACGTAACTCTTGATCTTGGGACTGTGAGTTCAAGCCCCACGTTGGGTGTAGAGCTTCTTTTAAAGAAGAAGGAGGAGGAGGAGGAGGGGGAGCAGGAGGGGAAGGGGCGCCTGGGGGGCTCCATCGGTTAAGCGCCTCTGCCTTCAGCTCAGGTGATGATCCCAGAGTGCTGGGATCGGCCCCTGTCCGGCTCGCTGCTCAGCAAGGAGCCTGCTTCTCCCTCCCCCTCCACCTTCCACTCCGCCTGCTTGGGCTCTCTCTCTCTCTGTGTCAGATAAATAAATAAAACCTGAAAAAAAAAAAAAAAAAGTTGGGATTACAAAAACCTCTTTTTAAAAATAAAGGCAGAATTGTACGGCGAAATCCCCATTCATAACAGACTTCAAATTTTCGTTCCTTCCCCCCACAGCCATGAGGTTGCTCTGATCAAGGCCACTCCCTCCTTTGGAGAAGGTGAGTCAGGCTTCTGGAAAGCCCCCTGAGCCTCTTTTCTTGGCTTCAGAGAAGCTCTGAAGACTCTGGACGCTCCTGGAAAATTCCCAGGCTGTTGGCTCCCTGAAGCCTCACAACCCCCCTCACACAGGGGCTGTTGTTACCCCCATTGTACAGCTTGGGAAAGTGAGGCTCAGAGAAGAGCCCTGTCCAAGGGAGTCCTGCTGCTTAATCGGGGGGTGTCCTGCTATATTCAATTTCCCAAGGCTGCCCAGGCAGCAGATCACCGGGGGCTCTGTTGGGAGCTTCAGGTCGCCCGTTTCAGCCCACACGGAGAAGAACGTTCTTTTGGGTATGCCCAAGATCGATCTTTGCAGAAGTGAGGTCCCCATCATCACCGGAGTTCCAACAACCTCTGCATTCGGTGGGAGGGAAGAATAACGTCAGAGGGGCTTTTGGACTGAGCAATTCAAGTTTTTGTTTACCTCTCCAAGCCTCAGTTTCCCGAGCTGTACAATGGGAATATTAATACCTAAGTGTCTGAAGTAGTAGTCCGGGAACACCGTAAAGCACCCACAGAAGGTACCCAGTAAGTGCCACTGTCTCCTCCTGGGACCCCCAGACTTCTACGATGGCCAGGCTCTGAGGTCAGAGTGCGAAAAAGGCCACTTCACCAGCCCCGCCTCTGTCTGGAGAGCCGAGGGGTCCGTGCAGGGCTTGAACCGTCCTAGGCATCTGTCTCCCATCTCATCTGTCAGATGGGCTGGGCCGTCTGTGGGGATGGGGTCCCCACAATGACCTTGGAAAACATGACCTTGAGGGCAGAGGGGACCTCTTGCTACCACAGACTTCCCAGCCTCCAGGAGGGGCCGGGTTTACCTTTTTTTTCTTTTTGTCTCTGTAAGAACCTCACTGCTCTAATTACAGACCCACCCAGGCTCAACTCCGAGCCTCCCTCACTTCCAGGGCTTCCTGGTTCCAGGCTCGGAAGTGGCTCCATTCCAGGAGCCAGAGGGGTGGGGGGGACTGTCACCCAGAGGCTCTGTCATGATGCCCCAGGCAACTGCTGTTTGTTGAGCAAACCCTACTCTGGGCTGGGGACCTTCCTCGCCTCTGCTTAAGTAATTCTTATTGTTTTTTTTTTTTTTTAAGATTTTATTTATTCATTTTACAGAGGGAGATCACAAGTAGCCTGAGAGGCAGGCAGAGAGAGAGAGGGAAGCAGGCTCCCTGCTGAGCAGAGAGCCCAATGCGGGACTCGATCCCAGGACCCTGAGATCATGACCTGAGCCGAAGGCAGCGGCTTAACCCACTGAGCCACCCAGGTGCCCACTGCTTAAGTAATTCTTGAGGTGGGGCCTACAATCTCATGTCACAGGACAGAAGGCCATATTTCAGGGAGAGGAAAAAACTGGGCTGAGCGGTACAAGAGCCAGAATTCTATCCCAGTGTATAAGTGTACCCGGTTTATGCCCTGCCCTATCTATACCCTACCACCCCTCAGGCAGGACAGTGGAAGCAGCACTGGCTTCAGAGCCCTGGGATGTGATGGGGGGACTCTGAGCAATGCAGGCAGGCACAACCCAGACTCTGCCCTCATATCTTTGCACATTCTGCTCCCCCTGCTCACCACGCGCTTCCAGGCAGACTCCACCCTCCGTGAGCCTCTTCGGGCTCAAATCTCTCCCTCTATGAGGCAGAGCAGGGCGGCAGGAAATGCACAGGTCTGTTTTCAAATCCTGCCGTGCCACTGCTGGACCGGGAAGGAAGCAGAGGGAGAGGGCATGCACATCGGGGACCTCAGACACAAAAGCAAGCGAGTGTGAGCGGGCTGCATCAGCTAGGAGGGCAGAGCCAGGATCTGGCCGGGGAGGGTTGGCTGCTCTTCCCTCGCTCTGTCTTTGGCTCGGGCTGCCCTCTCTGCCTGGCCGCTTCCCCTTCTCCTGTCGCAGGCTTTGTACCCTTAGGTCCCTGCTCATGGGTCGGTCTCTTCCTGAGCCATCCCGTTCAGCACCCTCCCTCCCAGTGGAGGGAGGAAACAGCCTTGGGTGCTTTCTGGATTTGAGCAATGATCTAGAGCAGAGTGTGTGCAGCTTTCTGTCCTGCCTGAGTGTGCTGGTAGGACCCTCCACCCAAATCCTGGGCTGTCCTTGTTCTGCGGTGACCACGGACCAAGTACTTTACCTCTGTTTTCTCATCTGCAGGATGGCACTAGCGGCTCCCAACTCACAGAGTTCTCTAGGGGATTAATTGAGGTTGTGTTCATAAAGCAGGAAACCACACGGCCTCCTAAAGCCAGCCGGCTGGGACCCATGGGTTTGCGAGCATCATTATTATTTACAGGTTCCCTGAAGGCAAGGCCTTGTGTCCCTGCCCTGTTCACAGCAAGGCCAGAAAGGGGGCTCTGGGAAAGCTTCTGGAACAAATGGGCAGCCTATTCTCCTTCTCCAGTGTGAACTCTAATAAAACTACCAGTAACCTAAATAGTTATCGTGTTTTGAATACCTACATTAACTTGTTCAATCTCGACCACCTTGCAATGCGGGAATTATTAGACCCATTTTGCAGACAATGGAGTTGAGGCTTAGAGGACCGGGGGCAGGTAGCTGAATCGGGTTCTGCCTCTGGGTCTGGCTGACTTTGCTGTACCGTGTGTTGGTTAGGATGCTGTCCTGTTATGCTCCTGGCTGAATCGTCCAGAGACCTTCTCCCCTCCCTGGGTGTCCTGCTTCATCTCTAGGCCACCTTCTTGGAGTCACTGGGGTGAGGGGACATGGGTTTGGAGCCCATGGCAATCTGCCTGTTCATGAACCCGGAGGCCTATAATACTTGCACACGTGCACGTGACACACACACTCAAATGCACACACACGTGCACACGTATACACGCACCCTCCACAGGCAACAAGTTCCCCGAGTCTCCAGAGTCAAGGGTCTATGACCGCAAGCCCGTGCGAGGTCCCTGTGAAACGCTGCAGGTCAAACTGTCACCGCTCATCTATCGGTTGGCCGCAGTCCCCAAGCTGTCATTGGAGCTTGACACTCCAATGACACTCCTGGGGTCTGATGGGGCTTGGAGACTCCCCCCACCCCACCCCGGGGGGTGGCCCCAAGGGACTTCGGGATCCTTTAACCCCTGGTGGGCTAAATCAGCGAGGGCCAAGGGGAAAAGCAGTGATGGGGCATTCAGGACCTGCATGGGCGTTGGGCCCGGGGCAAGCCAGCCCAGTAAGAGCAAGCCTGAACCCCTAGATTCATTCATTCATTCTGCAAATGTTCATTGAGCTCCTCACTTGTGGCTTGCAGACCCCTGTGCTCAGGGCTGGGGACGTGGCAATGGACAAGACCCCTGCCTTCATGGAGATCACATTCTAGTGGAGGAACAGAGACTAACAACATACTAAGGGCGTAAAAAAATATTTTGCTCCAGAGTGATAAACGCTAAGAAGAAAAATAAAACAGGAAAAGGAAACAAGATAGATTTTTATTTTTATTTATGAATAAGGTGTCCAAGGAAGGTCTGAGAGAGAAGGTGACATTTGAGCAAAGACAGCAAGGAGGTGAGGAGGTGAGTCCGTGGCTCTTGGGAGGGACGGACTTCCAGGCAGAGGGAACAGCCAGGGCAGAGGTGCACAGCAGGGAGCGGGCCGTGAGGTCCAGGAGTCGCAAGAAGGCTGGAGCCGGTGTGGCTGGAGGGGAGTGAGGGAGGAGGAGGCGGTAGCGGAGGCCCCCAGTGAGGAAATGGGGGCCAGATGGTGAGGCCTCCCAGACTCACCATTTACAAAGATCCCTCCGGCTGCTGAGCTGGGAGTAGGCTGGGGGAGGGGCAAGGGCGAGCGGGGAGCCAGATCGGAGGCTGTTGAGAATAATGTAACAGGATTTGCTGATGGATTGGATGTGGGAGAGAGAGAGAGAGAAAGAGAGAGAGAAGAGGAGGAGGGGGAGGGTGTGTGTGCAAGTACAAGCAGGGGGTCAAGGTTGGCTCCAGAGAGTTCTGGTCACTTTGCTGGAGAGGCCAGCCCTCCAGGCCAGCCCTGGAGGAGGCTGGAGACCAGGCAGTGGGCTGGGATGAGGCGGTTCTTTCTGCGCTCCGGGGATCCCGGCTCAGCCCCGGGAAGAGCCGTTCACTCTGGATGCGGGTCTGGGCGTTGGGATGAAAGTGGTCTCTGGGCCCACAGGAAGCCCCCTGAGCCTGAGCCTCCTACCCACCCATTCACCCACACGGCCACCTGGTCTCCCTGCCCCTCCCTCTCTCTTCCCTGTCCTTCTGCTGTCCGTCACCCATCACCTCACCCAGCCCCTCCTTAGCACCCCAACTAGCCAGGCACTGCCCCAGGTACTGGGGCTGCATCCAAGAACTCGGCAGATGGGGTCCCTGCTCTCCCGGACCTGACATGCAGTGTGTCTGGGCTCGAAGCAACTTCACGGGACAGACTAAGACCCATGGATCCTCTTAATTCTTTCCGATTTAAGGTCATGCAACAACTGTGTGACTACATGTGATTTCACTGTAATAACATTTTCTAAGTCATTTCAAATAAAGTCACGATTACCGGAAACCCTGGTCAGGTCATGCCTCCTGGTTTGTGTTCCAGAAGAGACTGGCAGAGCCGAGGGCCCCAGGCTGCCAAGGCTCAGGGAGGAAGGGCTCCCAAGGAGGCAGAAGCATGGCTCACCCAAAGGCGGGGGTGGGGGGTGGGGGTGTGGAGCAGGACTGAGCGAACCTGGGATGTGGGGAAGGCTGCAAAGCCAGGTGGGTCCCCGGGAGCACCTGGTCTTTGTCCTGAGGGCAGTGAGGAACCACCGCTGTTTTCTGAGCTGGGGACCAGAGAGAAGGCTGTGGCCTTGGCCAGTGCAGGGTACAGAGACCTAACCCAGAAAACAGGAGTATCAAGGGGGTTGAATATGGGAAGTGTCACGGGACTGACTGGTTGCATCTGGACGTGGAGCTAATGCGACCTGCTCGTACCAGATGTGCTCCTTCCACAGTGCTCCCCACCTCGGAACTGGCCCCATTCCCCCCCAGCCCTCTGCACCGCTGGGATCCGGCGCCATCCCAGCCTCCCCGTCCCCTACATCGGGGCTACTTCTAAGTCGCTTTAATTCTGGCTCTCAGATTCCTCCCCAGCATGTTCCTTCTCTGTCCTGCGCAGCCTCTGCTCCAGGCGGGGCCCTGCCTCTCCAGGCCTACACTCTCCGTGGGCTCCTCTCGGCCTCATGCCTCCAGCCTCGTACTGCTCCTTCATCCCTTGCGCAAAGAGCCAAAGGGATCCTTCTAGAACCCGAGTCTGGCATGCCATCCTCCTCATCCTCACGGTTTCCCACTGCCCTGAGGAAAGCCCACCCAGTACAGCCCACCCTCCTTCGCTGAGATCCTGAGGTTGAGCAGGACTGGGAGAAAGAGTGTTTCAGGAAGAAGCAAACTCCAGAGCAAAAAGCATGGACTGGACCCACGGCAGGAAGCAGCGCCCACCCTGTCAGAGTAGCCACTGCCCCCGCACCCCATCATCCACTCAGGCAGGCAACTTGGAAGGGGCATGGGCCATGACTGGGTAGGCCAACTCCTGGGGGCCTATGGGGTAGACTGCTCTGTAGGGACCTTACCACTTAAAAAACAAAACAAAACAGTTTTATCAAGATAAAATTCACATACCATAAAATTTACCTTTTAAAAGTGTACAATCCACAGTTTTTCGTGTATTTACAGGGCTGTACAACCATCACTGCTGTCCAATTCCAGAACACTTTTATCATCCCCCAAAGAAACTCTGAGCCCACTCGTGGCCCCTCGGCTCCCCCTCCCCTTGGAAACCACTCACCTGCTTTCTGTCTCTGTGGACTGCCAGTTCTAGACACTTCACATTATGGAATCAGACAATATGTGACCTTCTGTGTCTGGCTTCTTTCACAGAGCGTATGATGTGTTTTTGGTTTTGTTTTTGTTTTTTTTAATAGTGTCCCTTTCACAGGACTGTCTTTTTTTTTTTTTTTTAAAGATTGTATTCATTTATTTGACAGACAGAGATCACAAGTAGGCAGAGAGGCAGCCATAGAGAGGGAGGGGGAAGCAGGGTCCCTGCCGAGCAGAACTTCCCAGGACCCTGAGATCGTGACCAGAGCCGAAGGCAGAGGCTTTAACCTACTGAGCCACCCAGGCGCCCCGCATATGATGTGTTTTTAAGATTTACTTATTCAGGGGCACCTGGGTGGCTCAGTGGGTTAAAGCCTCTGCCTTCAGCTCAGGTCATGATCTCAGGGTCCTGGGATCGAGCCCCGCATTGGGCTCTCTGCTCAGCAGGGAACCTGCTTCCTCCTCACTCTCTGCCTGCCTCTCAGCCTACTTGTAATCTCTGCCTGTCAAATAAATAAATAAAATTAAAAAAAAAAAGATTCACTTATTCATGTTACAGAAGAAGTCAGTCCTTCCTTCCTAATGGCCGAATAATATTCCATAGCTACCTTGCCTGCATTTTTGTTTATCAACTGGGGAGCATGTGGGTTGTTTCCACTTTGGGGCTACCACGAATAACGTGAACAATGCTGCTCTAAACGTTCATGTGCGAATTCTTGTGTAGATGTGTATTTTCATTTCTCTGGGGTCTAGACCTAGAGGTGGAATCACTGGGTGGTACCGTAACTCTCTCTCTCTCTTTTAAGATTTTATTTATTTGACAGAGAGAGAACCCAAGTAGGCAGAGAGGCAGGTAGAGAAAGAGGGGGAAGCAGGCTCCCTGCCGAACAGAGAGCCCGATGTGGGGCTCGATCCCAGGACCCTGAGATCATGGGCCCAGCCGAAGGCAGAGGTTTCAACCCACTGAGCCATCCAGGTGTCCCCCTGTAACTCTCTTTTTAACCTTTGATGAATGGCTAGACCTTTTGCCAAAGTGGCTTTCCCCATTTTGACATTCCCAACAGCAGCGTACGGGGGTTCCGAGTCTCTGCATCCTTGCCAACACTTGTTCGTGCCTGGCTTTTCGTTAGAGTCAGTCCAGTAGGTGAGAACTGTTTTTTCATCACATTGTGTGTGTGTGTGTTTAAGATTTATTTATTTGAGAGAGAGACAGAGTGAGAGCATGGCGGGAGGGGCAGAGAAGGAGGGAGAGAGAGTCTCAAGCACGCCCCTTGCTTAGCATGAAGCCCAACGTGGGGCTCGATCTCATGAACCTGAAATCAGGGCCTGTGCTGAAACCAAGACTCAGATGCTTAACAGACTGTGCTCCCCAGACACCCCCTCCGTGTGGTTTTGACTGATGGCTGATGAGTTGGGCACTTTTTCCTGGGCTTATTGGCCATTTGTATACCTTCTTTGGAGAAACGTCTGTTCACACTCCCTACCCATTTAAAATCTGGGATACTTGTCGTTTTATTTTTGCATTGTAAGACTTCTTTACATTTCTGGATCCAAGCCCCTTGTCAGGAACTCCAGGAGCTAGGCCCTGGGGCTGCCCTGAGCCCCATACTCCTAGTCCCAAGGTCTGTCCCCTGGGCTTCACTGAGCGGCTCCTTTATCCCCTGGGAGGGTGGGCATCTGCCCTGTGAACCCCCGTCTCCCACCAGCTCCCTTGACTCACTTCAGACACCACATGGAGAGCGCTTCCCAGGGACCATGGTGGCTCCACCCATCAGGGCCCCAGACCAGCAGCTGGTTTTCATAAAAAGGGAAAGGGAAAAGGCTGATCCTCACAGAGGTGACCGCAGAGAAGCCAACACCTGTTCCAAACCCGCTGTGACATGGCCGCGACCCCAGCTGCAACAGGCCGGCTGCCTCCACGGCCCAGAGGTCGAGCCCGCAGCTTACCAGGACATCTGCCCAATGGACAGGCAGCAGAAGTGGGGGGAATGCGGCACCCTGTCCCCCCCCCCCCGCCCCTTCCCCTCCCCTGCACTGTGCTGTGGGAGGGATGCCTGCCAAGGCAGCCGCAGCCCCCTCGGGCCAGGCCCTCCCTCACCCTGCTTATTTAAACTTTCCTGAACTTTCCACGGTTTGTAAGTTGAGCTCCTATAACTTTGAGAATCAAGGGAAATGGTAAAAAAACAAAACCCAACCGTGTTTGCTGGCTGATTTAGCTTGGACATTTGGGGGTTCTTTCTCTGTGGCTGCCCAGGGCTGGGTGCTAGGAGGAAAACACAGGGGCAGGGCTCGCTGGGCCGGTCGTATGGGGGTCTCACTACTCCCTACAAACCTCTGGGCTGGGATGTTTGCCAAGGCAGTGACCCCCCCCCCCCCCCCCCCCCCCCGCCTCACGCCATTGGTTGTGACTCTGTGCAGGGTGTGAGGGGTTGGGATGGGGCCTCAGCCCCTGCAAATTCACCGCCCTCAGGGACACAAGAGGTACAAAGAGGGGAAGGGGCCTGACAGTTCTGGGAAAGGAAGACCAGGCTAGGGGGCCTGAGGCATAGCCTCTGGGAGCTGGGGAGGGCCAACAAATGGGGGCTTCTGAACTGTCCTTCAAGGAGGGTTAGAATTTCAAAGAGACAGAAAAGGCATTCAGACTGAGGACAGCATAGGCACGGTGGGGGGGGGGGGGTCTGGCACACAGGGAATCTGGGTGAGGGCTGTTATCTAAGGGGTGAAGGGAAGCAGGTCAGAAGCCCGGCTGGGGCTGATTGTCCCTGGACCCCTTGTGCCTGGCCACCAGCCCACCTCCTGGATGGGGTTCCTAAGTGCGAAGGCAGCCTCTGGTCCCCTCCCTCATCTTTGCGCCACCTCTTGGTCCTGCAAACCTGTCCCCTGGAGCCCCGCTGGCTGGCTCTCCCACACAGCACTTCTCTCTGCAGGATTGGGCCTGAGGACTTGCTCCTCACTCCCGTGGAGCCCCAGCTGGGCCTTCCACCAGCCACCTGCCACCCGTCCACATGGACACCCCCCCCCCCCCCCCCGCCCCGGTCCCGCTGGCTTCGGCTTTGGCAAGCTCTGGGCCCTGAGGCCCCTCTGCTCACTGATTACACAGCAGCCGGTGGGCTCGAGAGCCAGAGCGAGAGATTTATTATGGTTTTTAGGGGGCGTTTAGGAGCCGATGTGATAATGTCTGTGAACTCACTCTGTAAACTGTAACGGGGGAGTGCCATGCACATGTGAAGGGCTGGGGATGGGGAGGGGGCGGGAGCCCAGCCCCCAGATCACATCCTGAGGCTTAGCTGGGAAGCCCCTCCAGTCCTGGGGGTGGAGAAGTCCTGTTGGAGGGCAGCGCAGGAGTCCTGCTGAAACAGGACCTTCCTGGGCCTGGGGACCCGTCTGTGTCACCAGGCAGCCCTGGAATGAGCTGTGAGCCAGAAAATTGCTCGGGTCATTCCCTCACCCAAGAGGCCCAGTTGCATTGCAGTGACAGTCACAGGCTTCCTGGCTGCGGTGGGGGAGAACTCAGGCCACAGTGAGGGGAGTTCACGGAGGGGAGCTGCACAGTGGCTGCACTGGTGCTCTTCTGGGAAGGGGAGCTGCCCACAAGCAGAGGGGCTCAGCCCTCCTGCCTTCTAGCTAAATGTTACCATCTGAGAATGTTTCTCTGGTGCCAAACGTTTACTGAGCACCTACTATGAGCTTGGCAATGCTGTAGATGCTGGGGGTACATCCAGATGCTGGATCCAGACAAATTAGAATCCCTGTCCTCAAGGTGAAGGTGAAGACAGACAATACATACCTTTAAATACTGGTTGTTACTGCAGAGACAGTGAAATGGGGGGGGGGGATTGCGAACTGCTGAAGTTGGGAATGGAGGCAGAAAAGTCCTTCCTGAGGGTCCCTCTGCCCTTTCTCGAGATGGGCCCCTCTCCATGGCCTCTGGGAAAATCCTAAGCCCTGAGGGGCTCAGATGGTCCTCCAGGGACTTGCCAATCACCAGACCAAGGCACGCACACTCCTCGGCTGCCTCCCAGGCTTGTTGTGGTCAAGGGGCCATCAGAGCTCATGTGTTCCCCATCTGGCCAATGTGGGGGGCTGCCAGCATCCCCAGCTGGGCTGCGTGCATTTCATTCCCAAGCCAGTGAGAAGCAGTGGGTGGGCGCAGCCCGAGGACCCAGGCATAGCTGGAAGAGTTGGCCACGGCAGGTGCCGCTCTGTCTGCCCCCATCCTCCAGATGAGGAAACCGAAGGATCCCTTGTTGGTGCGGGTAGAATTTGAACTTCAGTCTACTTGTTTTCCAAAACAAACTAAACTGAAAATCATGCCCCTCATCTCATAAGGACAAGCAGGGAAGTCTCCTTGAACTTGGGACTGGTTGCCTTTACTTATCTCCAGAGAAATGGGAAGTGAGCTAATGCTGTTTGAGGCTTAACAGGGCCAGGCGATGTTGAATGCCGGATCTGAGCTAAGTCAATCCCCAGTGCAACTCAACACTGTGGCAACTGCCATCAATATTCTCATTTTACAGACAGGGAAACTGAGGCCTGGTGAGGTTACCCAGAGCCATACGGCTGGTAGAATGGAGCTCGGATGCAAACCCCTCAGGGCCCATGTTTTTAACCGTTCCCGTCTGTCTCCCTCATAAAGGTCACAGGCCTTGGGCCTTATGATTGCCAGGCTCTGCTGAGTGGTTCTGCACGCATCAGCCCACATCAGGCTCATTATGGTCTCCTGAGTTGACTGGTCTTCCTATGATCTGCCCTACATTTTTTACAGAGAAGAGAACTGAGGGCCCGAGCAGGGGAGTCACAGCTGGGAAGCTGGGAAGTCAGGATTGGAACTCAGGCCACCTCACCCCAGAACCCAAGCACATAACCTTTTGGCTCTCTGCCCTCTTGTCTCATCTGCTGTCTTGTTTTAGCCCCCTGAAAACCCGCAGAGGCTCAGCTGTTCTCCCATATTGCAGATGGGCACACTGAGGCTCAGAAAGGTGTTTTGTGATTGACTTGTCTATCGTGACTGGCTGTTGAGTTAGGCTTGCCTTCTGGGCCTTTCTATGAGAAGGCCCTGTGGCTGGACCACTGTGGCCAGGAGATGGTTGGGGGTGGGTGGGGCAGACGGGGTCTTGACATTTGCCCAGGTGTGCAAGGTTCTGGGAGGGAGGACTGCTCAGAGACAGCTCTGGGATCCAGGCACCAGCATCCCCTCCATTACAGACCAGTCCTTAGCTCTGGAATCAGCCCTGAGGAGGTCTCACTTTCCAGCAGGGCAGAGCCCTCTGGAGGACCATGAAGGTTCCTGGCTTAGCATCCTACCAACCTATGACCTTGGCAAGGTCATCTCATCTGAGCTTGCTCCTTCTCTGTAAAACGGGATCTTAGTGTCTGCTTGGATTTGTGATACACGTTTTTAATAAAACAGTGGTGTGTTTGGTGGCTGCAAAGGTGTGGCTCTTGCCTGCCCCCCCTCCCCCCCCCCCCCCCAGTTCTTTGCTCAGGAACCTAGCAGGATGAAGGAAAACTGGAGGAACCTGACCTGGGGAGTCATCACCGCTGTCTTGGCCACCGAGGGCTCTCTGGGCTACTCTGTCCCTCCCATGGACCCTGGCCAGCTGCTGTCCTCCACCCTGTGGTCCCAAAACTTCTTGTGACCTCACAGGTGTCATGGAGGCACAGCTGGACCCTCCCTGAGTCTCCTGGACATTCCCCAGGTGGACTGCACCTTCTGGGAAAGATCTGATGCCAGTCTGAGTGCAGTGGCAAGAGGCCCTGGAGCCTTGGCAGTGGGATTAAGGTGGAGAAAAATGAAGCGTGGAAATCATTAGCTTCCTTGGTTGGCAAGAGCTACCCTGAACGAACATTTGAGGCTTTTAAAATGAACATCAGCTGCAGGGACTGGTGCCCTGTGCCCACCATGGCCCAGGCCACCTAGCGGAATCCCGATCCGGCCCTTCTTCTTTGGTTGCCACTCAGCCAACACTTACTGAGCGCCTACTGTGGGCCAGGCCCAGAGCCAGGATGGGAGGGAGAATTCAGCCAGAGAGCAGCAGCCCTGTGGTGAGAGCGCAGCCGCAGAGGCCCCGGTGCCAGCCAGCAAGGAATCAGACAGGGCGGGGCAGGCGCCACTACCTCCTGGGGGGCTCTGGGAGCAGGGAGGGGGTGGGTGGCCCTGGGGGGAGGGGTCAGTGCCAGGAGGTCTCCCAAAAGAAGGGTCTGAAGGGGTGGGGGTGGGCTTCCCATGGAGAGGGACCTGCAAAGGCAGAGGTATGAAAGGCTCCAAGCAAGAGAAAGCACATGCCTCTGGGGCCAGGCAGGTGGGCCTGGTGGGGACTGGGGAGAACTGCAGGCTAGCGTTCTAGCAAGATTGCCGCCAGGGACGGGGGGGTGGGGGGGGGGTGGCTGCCGCAAGGTGGGGGAGGCTTCTGCCTGAGCTTCCTCTTTTCCAAATAAGCTGGAAATGTGGATTTTTATGTGAAAAATTCCGATTTCTACATGTTGGGAATTATTTTTAATTAGGAACAAAAAAATACTATGGGGTCAAAGCAAGCGGGCTTTGGCTGGGTTGGGCCTGTGGGCCAAGTTTCTGATCTCCAGTGACAGAGGTGATGGGGAGGAGGCAGGGAGGTGGAGCAGGCTGATTAGAATGGGGGGGGGGCTGGGCAGGGGGAGGAGGCTAGGCAGGGTGGGCCGGTAGGAGGATGGGGGTTTTGTGAAAGGGGAGGTGGGGTGGGGGGGCCAGTTGGGAGGAGGGGGTTTCCTAAAGGGGTGGGGTGGGCCGGTTGGGTGGGGGGCTGGCCTAACCCCCACCAGCGGCGCCAGTGCGTGGAGGGGGGGGGGTTGGGCGCGGGTGGGCGGGGGCTGGAGGCAGGGCCCCCCCCCACCCCAGCCCCGCGCGCCGCGGCCGCCCGCCGCCTCCATCCGGGCCTCTCCCCACCTCCCGCCCGCCCGCCCCCGCCCGCGCCCCTCCCCCGCCGGCGCGCACGGCTCCCGCCGCCCCTCCTCCGCCCGCCCGCCCTCCGCCCGCTCTCCCCGGCTCCCTCCCGGTCTCTCTTAAGTGCCATCGAGGGGCGCCGGGAATTGCAGCCAGTAAATCGCGTCCCACCACTCAGCAGCGGGGCCACCGCAGCGGCGCCGCCCGCGCCCGCCGGGAGCCCGCGCCGCCCGGGCGCCTCTCCAGGGCCCGCGAGGCCCGCCCCCCACCCGGCGCGGCGCTGCGCAGGGCCTGCCCCCGGGCCGGCCGGGGCGCGCGGGGCCCGCGCTGGAGGCGAGGACGCGGCGGCCGCGGGGCGCACGGCCCGGAGCGCGCGGCCCGCGCCCCCGCGCGCCCTGCCCGCGCCCGCGCCCCGCGCTCCGGAGCCCGGCCCCGCTGCCCGGGCTCTCCTGCGGGACCGATGCCGGCCCTCCGGCCGCCAGGGTAAGGGGGCAGCGCGGGCGCGGCGGGGCGAGGCGGGAGGATGGGTGGGCGCCCGCCCCGGGGACCCGGTGCCTGCCCAGCAGCAGCGTCTGGCACGTGGGGGCGTCTCAAGTTCCCTCTGGAGGCCGGACAGGTGGCGAGAACGCGGGGGTGTGATGCTCTGAGGCTAGCACTTACTGCGTGCCTACTGTGCGCCCGGTGTGATCCGCTCGGCTGGAGTGGGGGGGTTTGTCCCCATTGTACAGATGAGAAAACAGAGGCTACGAAAGGGCAAATCGCTTGCTCAGGGTCCCCAGCTAGGAAGTGGCCAAGCCAGGATTTGAGCCCTGGGCTGCTTGACGCCAAAGCCAGAGCTCTCCTCACTAGGGCACACACAGCCATGGAGTGAGGGTATGAATATTTCATTGTAGAAAAGAAGAAAAAAAAATCAGCCATTGTCCCACCACCATAATGCAGTTACTGTGAGCATCGAGGCTTTTTATTTCGGCCTTGTTCTTTTTCCTCTTTTCTTTAAGAGTCTGTGCTTGGGGGTCATTTGGACCCTGGTTCCATCCTGGCTGTAGCACCAAGAAGCTGAGAGAGCCTTTGAGCAAGTCCCTTAGCTCTCTGGGCCTGGGTCTCCAACCTAGGAAAATGGGGACACTCCCAGGGCTACTGAGGGAACTGAGGCTACTGAGGGCTACTGAGCCTTGAAGGAACAGGAGGACACAGGGAGGGGCCAGGGCCTGGGGCAGGGGTTCAGCAGAGATTCTGGGAGAGCCTAGGAAGTGCAGAAGCTGCCCTGGGCCCTGGGGGCAGGTGTGCATGGGGGCAGCCTGGCCCACAGGCTTTCAAGCAGGAGGGCTCTGTCCAGCACACTGGTGCTGCCTCTCTTCACACCCTGCCTTTGCCAGGCTCCTGCTTCCTCCTGGAGTATCTGGGCCCTGGGGCAGGTCCCCCCCATCCCCACTCCCGGGCTTCACCTCCTCTAAGAAATGCATTGGCTCCAGGAGGTGGTGTCTGACACTGCTCAGAATTTGGCACTCAACGTTTGGGGGCTGGCTTCTCCTAAGCCCGGGCCTGCCTTTGGGGCTCTGCTGTGACATTCTGGGCTCACAGGTTAAGCATGAGGTCCAATTCCTTATCTTACCCCGGGGCCAAAGGCATCACCTCCACCAAATTGGAGATCCCAGGCCTGTGGCCTCCCAGACTACCTGCCCATCTTTCTGGTCAACCACAGGGATCCTTTGGTCCTGCCCTTCAAATATCTGTCTCTGCTTTTACCCTCTGGGCTGGACATTTCCACCTCACCTCCCCTTCCTCAGCCATCAGTCTGGGACACCGTAGCTCAAGCTGGCTTTCTAAAGGCAGCTCTGAGCTGTGAACTGCTCAGCGGTCCACGGGCCTAAACTAGGCCAAACTTCTGAGCTGCCCCTTGAGGCTGAGTTTCCTTGTGGTCTGCCCTGCCCACTTCTGCAGCCTCGCCACTGTTAAGCAGGCTGTCCCCTGGACACAAAGCCCCTGAACACTGGGTCTCCCCCATCTGAGATGATCTCTTCCCCCAAATCCCTTCCCTTGTGTCTTCTGGCCTGTTGAACTCTTGTTCATCCTCAGGGCCCGGCTGGGCTTTCCTCCTAGACCCCCAGCTCTCTCAGGCGGGTGGGGTCCCTGTGCCTTCCCCATGGGCACCCCTGCTCTTGGCAAGTCCCTCCATTACGGGTCTCACATGGTGCAGCATGGCCAAACACGCTTCTGTGTCAGCCTTCCCCACCAGACTGGGAGCTCTGGGAAAGCAGGGGCCGGGGCTGACACACGCCCAAGGCCAACCCCGGAACGGCCAGCTCGGCGTTCCTTGAGGAAGGAACAACTGGGGAGTCTGGCAAAAGCAGATGGACCTAAGCTCCTTAGAGGGGCTCTCTCAAAGCCCCCCGGGAGTCAGTGGGAGTGGAAAGTCATGCCTCCTTGGGGGTCTTCTACTGGTGAGCAAGTTGCCCTGAGAAGATGCAGGCCTTGACCCTCAGCCATGGCCGTCAGGGACCAAGGTCCCACCTGGGTTTGTCGGTGCAGTGGCGGTGGGCACTCAATTGGAAGGGCCCTCCCTGCCCTGTCCCCTGAGTCCCTCAGCCCTCTCTGCCCCATGGAGCCCACCCCCGACGTCCTCCCAGGGAACAGGGAGAGTTATGTCAGGCCCTCTGGCCGAGCACCAGGGCTCCCCATGGAACTATAAATTGACCTGTCGGGAGAGGGAAGAGATTAATGTCGGCCATCTTCATTAGCGCGTCCCCCAGGGTGACGGCGGCTGCCCTGAGCTGGCTGATTGGAGAGGGTGTGAGTGAGTGAGGGGATTGAGGGGGGTTGCACTCCCCCCAGAAAAGCAAGGGGTAGGGCCCGGGGCCTGCCAGAGAGCCGTGGCCTCTGCCGACTGTTAGAAGGGCCGTCCCTCTGGCCTCTGCTCCTGGCAGCAGGCGTGTGCTTTGATGGAGGACCTGTGTGCTAATTGGGAGCAGAGATGAGCGCCCTGCAGCTCCGCAGGGCTCCCGGGCTGACACCGCCAGCCTTCATTAGAGGCCTTTCCCCTGACCAGAAAGGAGCCTGCTGTGGGCTGGGGGGAGGCTTTCCTCCTTGCCTTCCCCCTCCCCCTCCCCCTCTGCCTTCTCTTTACTGCGTTGATGATGGGGAAGGAGGCAGCTTTGGTGTGTGGAAGGGGTGATGAGCATAGGAAGATGGCAGAGGTTGAAGACCTTCTGCTTTCTGTTGGACATGTGACCTGGGGTTGGGGCCTCCGCTGCTCTGCATTTGGGTGTCCCGGGTCCATGGGACAGGCATGGTCATGCCCCCCCGCCCGGAGTGAGTGGGAGGGCGGATAAGGGAGTGTGTATGGATGGATTCATCTTTGGAAACGAGGACAAAGCAGACCAGACTCAAGCCCAGCTACTCGGGTTCAAATCCTGTGGCTGCCCCATGCCCTTCATGAGGCCCTGGGCCCTCTGAGCCTCAGTTGCCTTGTCTGTCAATGGTTAGGGGCTGGAGCTGCTCTTGTGGGGTGGGGATCCCTTTTGGGAGACAGAAACAGAGCCTCCTCGCTGAGTGCGGGCTGCCGCGGGCCGTGCTATTGGTGCGCTCCATCTCCATCATTCATTCACCCGCTCATTCATTCATCCAGGACCTGCCTCCTGTACTGGGGTCGTGTGCCCACAGAGGGCTTCAGAGGGGGCCTTGTCTGCTGCTGGTCTCCCTGGGGAGACAGTTCTGGGAACAGATGGGGACAGGACTGCATGGGCTGCTGGGATCCCTAGAAAGCAGTCTTCTTCCCAAGGCCAGGGATATCTGGAAGGCTCCAGAGGGACACCCAAGAGGTGGGCATGGTGTCATCTTTCCTTGCAGGTCTCGTCTGCGCCAGACTCTAATGTGGAGGGACCCAGCTAGTCACCAAGTTCCTGGCCCCTTGAGTTCCTCAGACCAGGCTCTCTGAGGTGTGAGCAGGGGAGGCTCTGCTGAGTGTGGGGGGGCTGAGACCCTTCTCCGCACCCACTCTTCTGACTCCCAGTCTTTCCTGTGCATCCAGGGGTGCTGGGACAGGGGGGACTGGGTACCTGGTACTGCTGGCCTCCAGTTCATGCCTCGGATTGGGTTCTCGAAGCACCTGGTTGGCCTAGTGCCTGCTCAAGGCTGGGAGTAGGCAGCAGGTGGACCAGGACCATCATGGGATGGTCAAATTATTGGGGCTGTGCCACTTACTGGTTGGGCCACTATGGGCGTGTGGCTCTTGCGTTCTCAGGCCTCACTGTCCTTGTCTGCACAACGGGATGGCACTGTGCGAACTGCCTGGCACACACCTGTGGCAGCACGGGGCAAGCGAGCACTATGTTGTGGTCACCTCTGCCTCAGGCAGCTGCCCCGATTGCTGCTTGCTGCCCGGAGAACCCTAGGCTTCTCTGTGGCTCCAAATCTCTCCATCAACCTGCTAGGGGGTCCTGGGCTCCCACTGTGCATGGTGGAATGTTGGAACAAAAAGCACACGGTTCTGGAGTCAGAAAACCCAGTTCTGAGTTTTTGCCCTGTAGCCAACCGGCTGTGTGGCCTTGGGCACAGCACCTAACCTTTCTGTGCCTCTGCTGTCTCCTCGGGAGCTGAAATGAGATGTCGTACACTGACAGCCACAGAGCAGGTTGGCATTGGTGGGTGACCCTCGTGTGGACACTGGAGCATGGGGCCAGGAGTGCATGCCCTGGGCAGTGGGAGGTGGGGGAGGATTCCTGCCCCTTTGGCCGTGCAGTGTGACTTTAGGCACATTCCTTAAAGGGGGCCGTGGCACCCACCCACCCCACAGAGCTCTTCGGAGAATGAAAAGACATGCAGAGTCGGGGCGCCATCCCAGGGCTGGATGCTTTCTTGGAACCACCCTGGCCCTGGAGAGGTGGATGACCTCCCCGGGGCCCCAGCTTCCCAGCTGGAAAATGGGACCAGACCCCCCCCCTGCCGCCCCCCCACTTGCCCTGGTGCCCAGATCTCTGTGAGTCTGCGTCGAATCAGAATGTGAGCCATTCTGTTTCGAATGCATCTGCACGGCTGCAGCCCCATTTGCTGGGAGCCGTGTCGGAACACACCGTGGCCCGGACTGGAATGTACGGAGGTTTGCCCTTTGGAAGTCACGTGCAGGGAGGCGGGTGACGGCGAGGTGCCTATTGTTGCCGCCTCGCGCCGTGCCCAGCCGGTCCCGCCTGGCAGACTCGCAGGAGCTGGCAACATGGCTGTCTGCCTCCGCCCCTCCCGAGCAGGCAGGAATCACTAACGCGTTAGCAGTTTCATTAAGCCTCTCGCCAGCCTCCCCGCCTCCCTCCCGGGCCTCCTCGGTAATTATTTCCCAGCCCTTCCACTCGCGGCCCCTTAGCGAGCTTCGTTATTGGCCGAGTGGCCCCCGCAGGCTGGGCTGCTGGGACCGGGGCTCCGCCGAGGGCCCCCCCCCCCCCCCGCCAAGCACCCCCTCTCTCCCGCCTCCCCCCTGCGTTGCCATTTAAGCTTTGTGTCCCCCTGAGGCCTCCGTGAAAATGCAGATCTGCTGCCTGCCAGGGGTGATGGTTAACCCGTTATTACACACCCCGCACACGGGAGGCTCCTCGGCACAGCCCGCCTCCCTTCAATCAGGCGAAAAGTTTCTCGGGCCTTCCTCTGAGGCTGTCATGGGGTGGGCACCAGGGACCCAGCGGCAAGGGAGAGGGGATTCCTTGTGCCACGAAGCTGTGGCCATCCAGGGCCCTGGCTGGGTACCCGCCACCTGCCTCCCACGCGGGGCATGGGTGGGGACTGAGGGGTAAAGGTGTGGGGCGTGGGACTGGGGTGTGAGTGCGTTGTCTTCCTGGCACCTAGAGGTCCTGGGACGCACAGTGATCGTGAGATGCAGGTGGCCCAAATACCCCTTCCTCTTGGCCGTGGTGACTGGCTGAGAAATGGGCACCTGGCCCGTCTGAGCCCATCACTGGCTGCCCTGGATCTTGGACTTAGGGTCTTGGCGTGGTTCCTGAACCTGAGCATGTGGATGTGGGACCACCAGCTGCTGTCTCCCATCAGCCGTATCCAGGGTAGGGAATCTCAGTCAGCACAGAGCTGAGATGAAAGGATACGTTACTTCCTCGGAGCCTCTGGTTCCAGCCATGCCTGAAACCACCCCTGGAATTGTCGGTTACATAACAGTCACGTTCCCCTCTTTGCTCAAGCCACCTTGAGCTAGATCTCTTCTTGCAACCAGGAGAGTCCTGACGGGTGAGAAGCAGCAGCCAGGATTTTAGAAAAGAGGTGACCTTTCAAGTTGGGTCTTCAGGAGTGAGTAAGGTTTGCTGGCAGAGAAGGGGCAGGAAGGGCATCCCAGAAGAGTCTGGGTCTGGGAATCAGAGTGAGAGGAGAAACTCCAGGGTCGAGCCTGGAGAAGCCGTTCAAGTCCAGACCACAGGGGCTGAAGCAGCAGCATCCAGAGGGCCCCAGGAGCGAGCCCCTGATGTGCTCAGATCCAATTAGCCCTGGAAACTAGCAGGTCATTGACTCATCCATGGAACACCTACTATGCGCTGGACCCTGAGGCTCCACCAGTTACCACTGAGACACAGGCGCTGCGTCCTGCTGGTCCCGTGCTGTTGCGGGGACAGACAATGAGCAAGGAAAAAGGGAATGTGACCCAGTGTCATCTGATGGTGGCGGGGGAGGGTGGGCATGGGGCCACCACTGGCCAGGGTGCTCTGGGGAGGCCTCTCCAAGAAGAGACATAGGAGTTGAGAGCTGAAGGATGAAGAAGGCTGGCCATGGGGAGATCAGGACGAAGAGCATCCCAGGCAGAGACAGGTACAAAGGCCCTGTGGCGGATCTAAGTTTGGCCTGTTGAGGGGCAGAAAGGAGGCCAGTGTGGCCATGAGGTATGGTAGGGGCCAGGGGGCCAGATCATTCTTGGAGGGCACTTGGGTTTTCTCCCTGTGATGGGGAATCTTGAGAGGGTCTCAGCAGCAAGTCTGGAGGTACAGATGGGAATGAGAAAGATGGCAGTAGGGCTGGAGCTGGGAGGGTCCATGTGGCCTGGGGAGTTGAGGGGAGAGAGGAGGCCTGGATAAAGCCCCAGTTTCTGGAGTGAGCATCTGGCCGGGGGAGAGGTGCCACGTAGGGAGAAGGGTTACCTGGAACAGGCTTAAGCTGGCTGACCTCTGGGTGGAGGGCCAGGGACAGCTAGGGCTGGTGATTAAAGCTGAGGTTGTCCAAGGGGAGGGGAGTTGGGAGCCATGGCCTGGAGAGAGGGAGGACATCTGGCCCACCAACCCCGGGGTGTGTCAGGTGGGGCTGGCGTGTGTGTGAGAGGACATCCCTCGTGCGGGTCTGCCTGGGGCACGTAAGGGACGTTTCTGCTGCCTGCAGCCATGCCACCCTCTGCAGTGAGAAAGCCCACCTAGGCTGCTTTGTCTCTTGGTGCCAGCTGGTTTGCTTGGCTGGGGAAGGCCATGCTCACGGGGCCAAGGTTGCAGGCTGCAGACTGCATGGGTGGTGGGCTGGATCCTTGACCTGTGGACGGGTGCCTGGACCGTGTTCCTAGTGCCTGCGGGTGCCGGATGGGTGAAGGCTGGCCCGCACAACTTGGTTACTCACTCTGGGTGGGCCTGGAGGGGAAGGTGAGCCGGGGCCAAGCTAGTCTGGGAGTTGAGCTGAATGCCGGGGACCCCTTCCTCGCACCTGGAGCCTTGCCCCCTCCAGAACCTGCTGGCCTCCCAGGGTCACCCCCTGGGCACCCCCTGGGCACCTCCCACGTCCAGCTACTACACTTGGAGGTCCCCAGAGCCCAGGTCTTTCTTGCCACCGGGCGCTATGCCTTCTGAGGCGCTTCCTCATTCCCTTCCCTCTGCTCTGCTCCGGGGGGAACAGGTGCCCCCAACTGCGTTCCCACAGCCCCTGGGCTCTTCCTTCTGCCAGCCAGCATTCAGTCAGCAAATGTTTTCACTTAACAAGACTGAGGCCCTACTGTGCACCAGGTCCTGTGCTAGGGGGTGAGGTCGAGAGGGAGGCATCTGTGAGTAAAGCAGACCAGGGCCCAGCCTTCACAATATAGCTGGAAAGACAGTCCGCTGGGAAGTGTGCAAATACATGTCTGGTACAGGATGGTAGGCACAGCTGTGTCGGAAAGCTGAGGGGTGCTGGGCCGTGGGTGGGCCTGGGGGGCGCTGATGAGGGCAGAGTGGTCAGGGAGCCTTTCATCTGAGACCTGACGGAAGAGAAGGTACCAGTTATGAGAGGTGTGGTGGGGAGAGCATCCCAGGTGGGGATGTCTACTTTCTTGTCTGTCTCCCTTACTCCCCGTGTCTCTCCCGGGGACCAGCACAGAGCTAGGGTCTCCGCTGGAGCTAAGCTGATTCGGGTAGGGTCCCCAGGGGCAGGGATGGTCTGTGGTGGCCCCACAGACCCCAGACCCCAGGAGTGTAGGCAGAGGCCAAAGCCAGGCTGGATTACAGGGCCAGCTGGTGCGCTGCTGTGGGCACTGCGCTTAGCCAGGGCCTAGGCCTGAGGCTTGGGCTCACACTGAGTCCTAGGACAGACTCCACGGGAAGGGTTACCCCCCTTCAGAGGCAGACGGGACAGAGCGACCTGCACGCTGGGGGTTAGATCCAGTCCCCACTAGAGGTGGGGAGGCCAACCTCCTGCAAGTTACTGAATTTGAGCCTCTTTGATCTGTAAAATGGGCACAGCTGTGCCCCCCCCCCCTGCAGCTGGCAGGAGGATGGGAGGGGCTCACGGTGCACTGGGTGTGTCGCCCTCTCCCCTGTGGTTATTCTTGGTGTTTGCTGAGGGCGGTGCAGGTGGGGCTGGTGTTAATTTGGAGTCTACATCCCCGCGTGCTCCTTCACTGTGCCAGCTCCTAGAACAGTGCCTGCCACACACAGCGGGGGCGGGGGGAGGCGCTCTGTCGATGTTTGTTGACTGACTCCTGAGTGAACGGGGTGTGAATGAGTGACCCCCTAGGTGGTGGGGAGCACAGGGCACAGAGCACTTGGGCCTTACCCTCCGGGAGCAGGGATTGTGTCCCGGGGGCACTGACCGTGGGGGATCCCAGCCACCTCCCCTGGCTGGCCTGTCTGGATCTCTGCACATGTGCTGGGCCTTCCTGGTAGGGGTCAACGGCTGTTTTTTCTTCCCTGCCTATGTCCTCTCCAAGCCTCAGTTTCCTCCTCGGTAAAATGGAGCTGAGGGTGAGCCTGACACCCCCTGCCCCCATCCGGACCTGTCCCTAGGTCACTGGCAGACTCAGGAGAAGATGATAGTAATAGGACCCTCCTGAGAACTGAGCCTGCTGGAATGTTAGTGGTTACACTGGTTTCCCAAGGCTGTCTGTCCAAGGTCTCCAAGAGGCCACTGTGACGCTTAGCCTACATCCAGGGAACCAGGCTTCTCCCTTCTTCCAGTGGCCTGCGGCACGACAGGCACCTGTCCATGTGACCCTTCCAGTGACGTGGTACCTTGAATTAACTTTGTCCAGCAGCTCGTCCAGGGCTTTGTGGAGCCCGTTCTCACAGGAGCCTTGCTCTAAGCTCTAGCCTGGGCCCCTTGGCCCCTTTCCCACTGCCCCTGTGATCCCGTATGCCAGCGGGCCCCTGCAGGAACCACTGTGGTGGGCTGGCACTGCTCCTGGTGGGGGTCCTCCAGGCTGGGACACAGTAGGTGTGCAGGAAGGGTCCAGCTTAGAAGTGGGCCCCTGAGGCCTGATTCCACACCCATCACGTGCAGAGCCAGGAGAGAGAGGCATGCGTGGGTCCCCAACTCTGGATTCTTCTCAGGTTTATGGTTGGGAGCAGGTCGGCTCACTGTTGGATGAGGGTTTTTACCCCTTTTTCTTTGCTGTCCCTGAAGCAGGTGGAGACCACCGGCCTCTTGCAACCGGGGAAACTGAGGCCCACAGAGGGCCAAGATGAGAGGGAAGCCAGATGCACTGATGTGTTGGTGCGCCCCAACTTCCCGGTGTTGTGGTCACTGGACGGGGTTTATGCACAGCCTGGGCACACACCACCCTCTGGCACCCTCTGCGCAGTGAGGCAGGCCCTGTTGCTGCCCCCGTTTTGCAGATGCAGGAACTGAGCCAGCAGACGGAGAAGGCAGGGTGATGGAGTCAGGATTTTGTTCTCACTTACTTTTTTTTTTTTTTTTTTTTTGGAGGTATACTTAAATACAGAAAAGTGCACAGATCCTGTGTATAGCTGGGTAGGTTTTCATGTACACATGTATGTGCAGTGCTACTCCAGGTCCAGACCTCGACATATGCAGTGCCCCGGGAAGCTCTCTCCACCCCATCTGGTCACCACCCACCTGCCGCCACTAGCATCGGACCATGAAGCTGGTCTTGTCGTCTGCGCATCTTACATACCTGGGGTCACACAGTGTGTCTCCTTTTGCATCTGCTGCTTTCACTCAGCAGGATGTCTGTGTGAGTTGTCCATGCTGTTGCTTTAGTGGAAGTTGGCAGAATTGACATTGGAACCCTCCTGCTAACTCTCCTCGTGGCATCAGAGATCACTCCTACTCACACCTCTCCAGAGGCTCCCACTGCCCTTGGATGGAAGATCCACATCCTCCCCCTGGCCTTGTCTGTGTTTACTCCCGTTACTGCCCTCCAGCCACATAAAAGCTGAATGGGTCTTCTATCCTCAGAAGCACTAAGCTCCTTCCTGCCTCAGGACCTTTGCACATGCAGTTCCTCCCCCCCGTCTGCCTTCCACTTCCTTCCATGGCCCAGCTGGTGTGCCACCTCCTCCGGCTGGCCGGTCTGGACCTCCACACACGTGCTGCGCCCTCCTGGTGGATGTCATCAGGCTAGGTCATGTGTTTTTCTCCACTGCTTGTGTCATTTGTAATTAGTTGTCTATTAAGCATCTGCCTCCCCCACTAGACAGTAAACTCCGGGAGGCAGGGATGGTGTCTGTTCAGTTTACGGCTGCATCCCCGGCACCGTGCATTGATTCATTCACTCATCCTTCCAGTCAGCTGTTCATTCAGCAAACACGGGGAGCCTGGCACGCTGCGGCCTCTCTGCTGGGATCTGTGGAGTGAGTGGATGGACGGGTGAATGGAGGAGTAACTATCTGTCTGCCTCTCGCAACCAGACTCCTCCCCCTCTACTCTATTCCCCCTGTCTCTGATACTACCTCTCCGGGCCTCAGTTTCCCCAGTTGTTGAAGAAAGGAGCCAGACATGGCCCGTCTGGCCAGGTTGTGATTCTGAGGATGTGGGACAGATGGTCATGGGCCTGGGGGCAGCCAGTGGAGCGGGGGTGGGGGGGTAGGCTGACTCCAAGTCTCGGGGCAGATGCTGCTCAGACAGCAGTGCCTGTTCCAGCATCGGCTCTGGCGCCCATCAGAGCGCTCTCCCTGCCTGTGTCGCCTGCTAGGGTGTGTGGCTCAAGGCTGAGGTCTGTTGAAGGGCTCACCAAGGCCACACAACTGAGTCCACCTCTGCTATCCCAGCTTGGCCTGCTGGGCCCTGGGAGGAAGCGAAAAAATAGGGTTGCCTGCGTGTGGGAAGCAGTCGGGGCAAGAGTGGTGCTCCCCCCTCAGCCCCCACCGCAGACTTGGGCCCTAGCTTGGCTTCCCCTACCTTATAGCTAGGTGGCCTCGGCCTGCTCACTCCCACCATGAGCTCAGTTTCCCTGGCTGTTAACTAAAAAAAAAAAAAAATGGGCCTGACAGTCTGGATGGTCCCAGGCTCTTGGGGGAGTGTGCCAGAGGCCTTGGGGAGGCCAGCCGCCCTCTCCAGGGCCCAGCTGGACCAGCCCGGGCCGGGAGACGCGCAGCGCAAGGTGGCTCCGCGGCTTAGCAGCTTGTCAGCCAGGCGGGCGGGTGTCCTGGGGCCGGGTTTGATTAGTTCAGGTTGACAGTCGCGCTCCGCAGCGCTGCCGGGAGGGGAGCCCGTGATTACCCTAATGAAGCTTGAACGCAGTTTGTCATCCAAACAGCTGGTTCGGAGCCGCGCTGCTGCCAGCTGCCCGACTCAGCCATGCAGCCGCGCACCCAGCGCTGCCCGAGCCTGGAGAGGCCCCACTGCTGGGGTGACCCAGGGAGGAGGTGGTGGTCCTGAGTGCACAGCGGCCAGCCCCTGGGACTGGGATGGGCTGTCCGGGGGTGGGGGGCGCTTGGCAGAGCCTTAAATGGTGGAACAGGGTAGCTTTCTCAGGACGCTCAAAGTGCAGACCTCGGTCTCCCCATCTGTAAAGTGGGTGGTGGGGACCTTGCAACTCTAAGTCTCGGATTTCAGGCGAAGGTGTTACCTCCTCTGGGGATCCTTCTTGGACCCTGTAGGCTTGGTCAGAGGCCTGTAGACCTCCGCGGCCCTCAAGCACCATCACTCCCTGATGGCCTTGTGTTGTCACGGAAGGCTCTGGATGGTTGTCATTGTGTCTCATTCATGCATTTGGCAAATACTGATGAGAACATATAGTAGTGGGCAAGCCAGTCACTATCTTGCCTTCATGGAGTTTGCATTCTGGTGGGAGACTTTACCGGGAGAGCCTGGGAGGGCTTCCTGGAGGAGGTGGCAACTGAGCCCAGAACAATAAGGAAGAATGTTCCAGGCAGGAGGAACGGCATGTGCAAATGTCCTGAGGTAGGAAGGAGGAAGTGTGGTGGAAAGTAGGCATGTGAGTCATCTGGTGACATACCAAAGGTATCAGGGCTTCCCAGGGAAGGAACTTATTTTATGCCCTGCACTGCACAAGGACACCATGTGATCTTTCTGCCGGCCCCGGGGAGGATCACTGTTCCGTGCTACAGATGGGGAAACTGAGACTCAGGCTCCCGAGAGGCCCTTGACCAGCGGTTGTTGGCTCAGATTCGGTTAGAGACCATGCGGACACTCAGATGAGAAGGGGGCTGAGCTGGGACCCTGGAGCCAGTCCAGGGCTTAAGCTCTTGCCCAGTGGAGGAGGGCTGGGAAAGAAGCCAGCAGGCAGCCTGGGGCCTCCGGCAGACAGTGAGTGGGTCTCCTGTTCCTCTAGGCCAGGACTCGGATTTGAGTCTAGTCGCTCCTGAGCCCACACTCCCTCCACCGCCTACTGAGCCATTTCTAAGCAGTTTGAGGCCGTCCTTTTCCTAGGGCTTGGCTTGGATGGGGTGGGGGCTGGGGGAGGAAGGGGACTCAGGAGGGTGAGTCTGGGAGGGCCAACCCTTGGCTGCTTCCCGGTTTTCTGTGCCACCTCTGAAGCTGGGCCCCATCTGCACCCTTCTGCATGCCTGCAGCAGTCTTTTCGCTGGCTTTCCAGCATGTATCTGCTGTGGCCATCCTGTCCCCACTACCCTTTTGGTCTCGCCACTGCCTCCTGCCATACGGTCTGAGGCTCGCTGCCACCAGCACAGAGCCTGTGTTCTGGCCCATCACTGATGGCTTCCCAGCCTCATCCCCATGCCTCTCCTCGCTTTGCCTCCTCCCCCTCCTCCCTCTTCCTCCTGGAGAGGGGATTGTGGGTTCCTGGGCCTTGCCCTGCCATCTGTCCTGCGGCCGCTTCCGAAACAGGTGTGCCCAGGCTGGGTGCCGGGCTCGACAGGCGCTCTCCACTGCTGCCGGGCAGACAGGAGCAGCCCCTGGCAGCCTGGGAGCTGGGCTGAAGGACAGGTTTACGGCCTCACCGCAGGAAGGGAGGAATTCCCACCGCTCTGCTCCTGCCTTATCGCCGCTCATGGTGTGACCGCTGCTGTTGCCGCCGCCCGCCTGGGGAAGTTGGGGGCTCCCGAAGAGAACTGATTGATCAGATTCGCCTGCCTTGGCCCTGGGAGACCCCAGCAGGTCTCCGCCCTGGACCAGAGATGGATGGGGAGAGCTGGAATGAGCCAGGGAGGAGGCTGGTGGGACACGGGTGTGGCAGAGCAGGCCCACGTGGAGTGGCACAGGCCTCTTGAATGGTGGACGGGGGAGGCATGGGCTGGACTCCAGCCTTGGTGAGGGCGGCAAGAGAGCCCCGCAGTGTGCTTCTGGGGCCCCGACCCTGTCCTGTGCTCGGGTTCTTTCTCCCACCGAAATGCCATTCTCTGGCCGAGACCTGCACCGAGGAGTTCCTCTGGGGCCTGGGACAGGCCAGGGCAAATGACCTCAGGGAGAGTAAACAGTGGTGCTCCTGAAGGAGTGTCAGGCCCGTGCTGTGCGCTGGGCTCATGTTAAGCATTTCACATATGTCATCCGCTTGACTCCACCACGACCTTGTGAGGTCGACTGGTCCCTCTCCCCATTTTACAGATGAGGAAACTGAGGCCCAGGGAGACTAAGTGACTTGCCCTGGGTCACAGAGCCAGGGAGTGGATGAGCTGGGATTTGATCCTGGGCAGTCTGAAGCTAAGGACTGGGCTTCTAACCAAGAAAGCAGGGATGGGAAAGGGGGCTGCACCGGGCTCAGGGTGGGCTGTGGCGTGGGGGCTGTGCTTGAGAAGGGGCCCGAGTCCGGTGTGTTGAGTGCTGCTGGGGTCTTGGGGCTGAGCGGCCTCCACACACATCCTCAGTGAGGACTGGGCGTCAGAGCCATCAGACACCAGGATTCGGAGGGCACACAGACTGTCCTGCCTCAGGGAGGTCCTCCGGGACACCTATCAGGGAGGCTAGGACCCCAGGCCCCCTGCCTTCCCAGGACACCCTGGTCATTTGCTGAGAAAAATGTTCTGGAGAGCTGGACTCTGCAGGGGGTGTGTCCAACTTTGCCGGAGGGCACATCGGGATGGAGCCGCTAGAGAGGTACAGAGGTGCTGTCCCCCCTCAGAGCTGCTCCATTGTGAGGCCTGGGAGGCTGGTCGTGAACCCCGGCTCGGCTCCGTGACCCCTCCATGTCTCGGCCCCTCCTCTAAGCTGGGATGGTCCCCCTCACTCCACACGGCTGCCACGAAGGCAGCGTCCCCTGGGGACGCACCTGGCACACAGTAGTCACCTAATACATATTAGTCCCCTTCCCCTTCTTGAGCCAAGGCCACCGGGATTCGTTTCAGGACTTGGAGAAAGATCTCACTTTCCTTACTAAGGGCTCGTTTAAAAGACTGAGTGGCTGAGGGGCCGCTGGTGGAGCCAGGCGGACTGTGCCCAGAGCTCTAGCTCCGGACAGGCTGTGTGATGCTGGGCAAGGCATCACCCTCTCTGGGTTCCTCTTTCAAAGGTGAGTGAAGCGGAGGCAGCCTACCCTCCCCCACCCCCCAAGGGAGTGGACGTGGTGACTCTGCCAGTTTATAAGCACTCTACACCGAGGTTGTGGTTTTACAGATGAGGAAACTGAGCCCCCGAGGGGTAAAGAGCTGGTCTGGGGCCACCGAGCTGGGGCTGCTGCCCTGGTCCATGAGGCTCGGGGTCCGTTGCCCTTCACCGTGCTGGGTGTGCTCTGGGGGGATGTCCCCCATCCTCACTCTGAAGCTGGCATCGGCCCGCTGGGCACCAGCACACCGGCCCCAGCTGGAACGGGCTGTCTGATGCACGCCCCGAGGTCTGGCCAGAGAGCAGTCTGTGACAAAGCCATGTCTGCTGGGAATGACCCAGAAAGGAGGGGGCGTCATCACAGGTGGGCTTCAACAGGAACAGATTCCCAGGTGTCCCTGTGGAGGGTTTCTTGGGGAGCGCTCTTAAGACCATACCTGTAGGGGTCGGACGGCGAGGCTGGGCTGCAAGGTAGTCGCACCAGAGGCCTCAGGATCCCGTTGGGATTCCAGAGTGGAGGTGGTCCTGCCAAGCGCCCCAGCTCGAGGCCATTGTACCCTGCACTGACTGATCTCTGGGGCAGCGTCCCCAGGGAGGGGGCGGGTCCCTCCTGCTGAGGGACACAGCTGGGCACCCTGGGAACCCAGCCCTTTGGCAGCCAGGGGAACCCTTGCCTTGGCCCAGAAGGCCCGGCCTTCATGAGCCTTTGAAACGGCCCCCCTAGCCACCCTGCGAGGTGGGACCACTCAGCCTGAGAAAATAACGCTTGCAGAGGTGCACAGGCCCGTGGGCCTCAGAGTGAGCAGGAGGCAGAAGGGGAGCCCTGGACGTGGCCTGCGGCACCCCACAGCCACCTTCTCCCCGCACACCATGAACTTGGAGACTCTGGGCCTTTGCTCCTGTACGCCTTCTGCTGAGTGGTCCCTTCCTTCTCCATCCGAGGCCATCTGGCTCCACTACACCTTCTCTGTCCTGTCCTTAGGGGCCTTGTCCTCTGGTGCAGGCCCTCGTTGGTGTGACATGTGCCTGGTTTTGACGCCGGTCAGGACTCTGCACTCCTGGGAGCCAAGGCTGTGGCCCCTCCTTGGTCCCCTGCCACGTCCGCCTCCTGGTGTGATGCCCAGGCCCGTGGCACTGCACAGACGTTGGCAGGACTGAATTACATTTTCAGGGCCTCCCTTCCACCCACTGGTGTGACTCGCAGCCGGGCGTGCTGTTTGGGCTGGTGCCAGCCCCCGCTTCTTGGTGACACTCATGGGGAGGAAGTCGGGCTCCACTGGGGAGGCAGCGGTGTTGCTGGGCCCCTCAGGTGCGCCTGGCCCCGGGAACTCTGCCTGGTGAGGGGAGAGGGAAGAGGCTGATGGAGGGCCAGTGGGCAGAGGGGACATCTCAGGGGACTTTTTCTGGAGGTTTTCCTCTCCTAGGCTCTTGGGGGAGGGACATCCCCTTGCCTGGCCCTGGCCCCGGGACAGCTGGGGTGGAGGGTGGGGGGGAACCCAACAGAGATGTCTGCTGTGCCCAGCACCTCTCAGTGGCTCCATGGAGCATCTGTGTGCCCAGCCGGGAGGAGGCCCAGAGAAGCAAATGTCCGGTCAGGGCGGCTGGCCAAGGGGCCCGGAAGCTGGAGAAGTGTCTGGTCCGGGCTGCTGGCTTGTAGCCTGTATTAACGTGTACTTGACATTCGTTTCTTGCTTCCTTCATTCGTTTGTTCATTCGCTCACCCAGCTGTGGTTTCCTGAGCCCCAGCTCTGCACAGGACACGGGCCCAAGAGGGACCAGCCCCGGGACGGGGAGAGAACCAGGTCCTGGGCCGTGGCCGCCCGAGTCCCGTATTTGGCACCCAAGGCTGGGATCCTCCTGTCTTACCCCATCCACAGATAAGCTGGTGACCTGGGGCCAGCCGTCTCGCCTCTCTCAGCCTCAGTGTCCTCACCTGTAAAATGGGGCTAATGATAGTCTCCGAGTGGCCAGGAGATCACAATGGCTGTAAAAGCCCATTGGCAAAGTGCATGATTCACAGCTAGCAGCGCAGATGAGTTCTCAAATTATAGATTATTTTCCGATATCACTGCTTCTGTTTGTCTTCCTGTTTGCTCGTCATGGAGGCTGGCCGCTTTGCTCCTCCTCACTCCCCTGGTCTGGTTTCCCTCAGTCCCTGCCGCTTCCCGCATTAGTAATAGTAATAACAACATGCTTGGGGCACCCTGCCTCGATCACCCTCACCACAGCCTCCTGCAGTAGATAGAGCTGTCACCCCCGTTTTATAGATGAGGCAGCCAAGGCTCAGAGCTGGCTTCAAACCCGGGCCCCTGTTCTGGGGTCTGTGCTCTGCATCCCTGTGATCCGTGCTTCTTGGCTTTTCTTGTGTCTGCCCCAGCAAGGAACATGTGACCGCGCTCGGCCGGTTGGCTGGACTCGGGATCAGGTGCTGGTCTTGTGCTTACCTTCCCGGCCTCTCTCTCCTGTTCCTCCATCATGTTGGGCCCCTTCTTGCCCCAGGGCCTTTGCACCCGTGGGATCCCCTTCCCGGAGAGTTCTCACCCCACAGCCAAGCAGGGCTCAGTTCAACTGTCGCCTCCTCAGGGAGGTCACCCTTGCCTGACCAAGAGCTCACCCCCGCCTCTCTCAGCATCATGCTGTCCCCTGCCCTGAACACACAGCTCCTCCCTGCAGTGCCTGTCACTTGAGGCAGGTGACAGCCGAAGGCCTTCTGGCTCCAGTGTCTTCAGAGCCCAGCCACTCTGGTCTCATGGCCGCCATGTGTTGCCCAGTTCTCTCCGGCCGCCCAGCCTTCTTGCATCCCGAGCCTCCGGGGCCTCTGGTCAGGTTGTCCAGGGGGCACTTCAGCCTCTGAACTAGCCACCAAAGAAAACCGAGCCAGATGGGTGACCTGAACCTGGACTCAGGGAACACACGTTCCTTTGCCCCCCTCACCCCCGAGAATGCTTCTGGGAGGACCTGAGCGGCGATCCCTCCCTCTCCAGCCCTTCCTGGCCCATGTCAGGCCTGTGTCTTGCACAGAAGTCCCTCCCGACAAGCTCCAAGGAGACCCTGGACCTCCTCCCCGCTGACACTTCGCGCTGTGATCAAGAAGACGGCTGGTCGTCGCTCTGCTGTCTTCGAGCCCACCCTCTCTCTGCGTCTGGGTGTGAAGGCCACCGCGTGCCCCGAGCCAGACTTGTCGCCAGCTTCTGAAGGACCTTACCATGGGTGTTGGGACCCCATTCCCCCTTCCGAGTGTTCACAGCAGTCCCCGGCTTGGTGCTTGGGATAGGGCTTGACACCGTCAGCTCTCGAGAAGTCTACTGAGGGAAGAAAAGAAGGAAGAAATTCTTTTTACTCTAGTTGCTTAAGTGCCACTGTGTGTCCTGTGGCTTCCTTGGATTCTTTTTGGACAAGAAGGGAAAAATGATGATAGCAATAATAATTGCTCATATTTTTTAAAAGGTTTTATTTTAGAGAATGACAGAGCGCACACGTGTGAGTGAGCGAGTGGTGGGAAGCGGGAGGGAGAGGGACCAGCAGACTCCCCGCTGAGCGCAGAGCCCAGATGTGGGGCTTGGTCTCAGGACCCCAAGATCGTGACCTTAGCTGAAACCAAGAGTCAGATGCTCAACGGACTGAGCCACCAGGCACCCTAATAATTGCTCGTATTTATCAAACACTTGCTACGAGCTAGGCATTGTTCTAGATATTTTGCACGTACAAACTCATCCAGTTGCCTCAGTCGTGTTAGGCGGGTATAGCCACCCCGTTTTATTTGAAGAACTAGAGTGAGCTAGCGGCTGGTCCAAGGTCACGGGGCCCGGAAGTGGTAGAGTTGGATGAACCCTGGTGGTGCCCCAGAACCTATGTTCTTGAATCAGGAAGTGTAGACCAGATTCTGTTCTGCTGGAGAGGGGACAGAAGGACCTGGGCTGCTGTCCCATGGGTCATGCCTCTGCAGATGGAGTGGGCAGGAATGCCAGCTGCCTGTGGGTCTCCGAGCCGTTAGAGGGGGCTGGTCACAGGAGGCCGAGTTGGGGGCGTGGGTGTGGCCCGAGCTGGGGGAAGCTGGGGGTCCCTGATGGAGCATCTTTCGTCTCCCCCAACAGGCCATGTCTAGGCAGCCACGTGGCCTGAGATGCATGTCTCTGGTGCTCCCCTGTGCCCTCCAAGGCCACCTGTCTGAAGCTTCTGTCCGTCACGGACAGGCCGCGCCACAGCAGCCCCTGGGTCCGCCTCGGTGCGAGAAGGCCTTAAATCCATTCCCAGCCCGGGCTCCTGAATTGCTTGTGTGCTTTTTACAGTTGCTTGGGGAACTGTAAGTCTGCGTTGCCTGACTCCTGTGTATTTAAATTCTCAGCCATAATGTTATATTAACTCATTTTTTGCAGTTTCCTGGGATGCCGTGTGTACATTACTGGGGCAGTGGGGGAGTGGGGACGGCCAGGCGCACAAACACAGCTGCGAACATGCCCGGCCCTGGGGGCTGACCGGGGGCCCCCACCTCCAGTGCGCCCCCAGGAGAGGCACTGCCTGCTGGCCAGGTATTCTAGTGCCCGAGGCCCCCTGAATTTGTGGGCCCCCCCGTGTGGCCCGTGAACTCAGAATCCCTACTGGGGAGGGCTCTGGAGCCCGGGGGAGGCCTGTGGATCATGTCCTTCGTTCATTCGTGTCCCGGTGCGCCCGTCCCTTTGTCCATCCCCAGACACGCTGAGCCTACTGTGCACCCAGCCGGCAGACTGCGAACGTGCCTGACCTTCCTGTCTTCCCCAGGTGGTGTGCTGGGGGGCGACAGACATTAGCCCGTGAGACTGATGGTGTCAGGGGCCACGAGAGCCTTGGGAAGAAAGTGGAGAAGGCGGTGGGGGTGCCGGGGAGAAGGGCACACACTGGGGCAGAGACTTGAAAGGTGGAGGAAGCCGGCTTTGTGTCTCTGAGGTGGTCGTAGTAAGAACAGCTGACTGAGTGACGAGGGCCCTGCTCTGCGCATGTTAGCTTATCTAACCCATACAACAAGGCCATGGCGGGGGGCTCATGCCCATTTTACAGATGATACACAGAGTCAACATCCACCAAATGGCGAAACTGGCACCAAACCCAGGCTGTCTGGCTTCATTAGCCGAGTTCTCAGTGTTTTCTTCAGCTCTCTGGGAAAAAGGCATTTCGAATGGGTGGACCAGGATGTGCAAAGGCCCAGAGGCCAGAATGTGGTTGGTGAGATTAAGGAGCTGCTGGAAAGCCATTGTGGCTGGGGCAGAGAGAGCAAGGGTGAGAACGAAAGACAGAGGTGGAGAAGTTGAAGGGCTCGATTCTGAGGGTTGTGACGAGGAACTGGGGACTCACTGTGCTCCCTTGTCCTGTTGCTGCTGGGACCAACACAGCCGTGGTGGGGCAGGCTGGTTAGCGGGGGCGGACAGAACTGTGTGGCAGGGCCGGATCTTGGGGCCCCTGTGGGGTAAGATGAGTGAAAGGGGAGCTGCTGGGGGAGCCCAGGGGCTGGGCGGGAGGCCCAGTTCCGCTGGGGGTCCTGCTCAGAGGATCAGAAAACGGAGTTCTCTGCCGGCAGCCTCGCCTGTCCTCGTGGGATATTTGTCTAGGCTTCTGCACGGTGTGAAGACGGGCTTGGAGCTCAGCCCTGACGCTTTATTTAGTTGTCCACTCCTTGCCTCTGTTTCTTCATCCAGGAAACAGGGGCCCTGATGCTCGTGAGAATTAGATATAATAGTTGTAACGTTCCGGCACTGGCAGAAGGTTGAAGCTCTGCTCCTCGAGCACTTGCTGTCTCCTTTGCCTCTCTGGGCGCTGAAGGGAATGAAGGCCAGGAAGGGAAATGACTTGCCCAAAGCCCCTCTGGGTCCTAGTGTGGTGCGTCGGGGGAGAGACGTGGGAGGAGGGCCCTGCCCCCCACAGCCTTCCACGGCTGCCCAGGCAGGAGTGGGGCTGGGAAAGACCAAGCTGGGAGCCCTGGCAGATGGGCCCGGCCCTCTGGCCTCCACGCCAGTCTTTGTTCCTGCTGTGTTTGCTGCCTGGAACACCCTCCCGCTCTAGCCCAGTCCTCACCCTGCGAGTCTCAGCTGAGGGCAGCACCTCCTCCAGGAAGCCACCTCTGACTTTGCCCCCAGACATCACACGCCAGCTTGGTGGGCCCGTAGCCCTGTGCTCCTGTCACTCTCACTGTGGCCCTCACCTGGTTCTCCCCAACCGTCTGTCCTCCCCAGCCCAGCCTGGGGGCTCCCCACACGTGGAACTGTGCCCCAGCTCTCCTGCCCCCCTCCAGTATGGTATGGAGCTGCCGTCAGTGAGTGCGTGTAGAAAGAGCCAGAAGGACCTCAGGGTAGCCCGGGGAGTGGGGGGTATCCTGCACACTGAGGATGGCCAACGCCCCATTCTCGGGACGGCGTCTGAACGGCAGACCCCGGCGCCAGCGAGACAGTCGCCGGGTCGCCGTGGCATGTTCTAGAGTTAAGCTGGTCTCCCACAGCTCAGTGACTGGCCCTGGAGTCCTTTCTCACTTGAGGTCCCTGATGAAGGCTTGGTCCGCCAGGCCTGGGGGTCACTGAGCAGAGGGCCCCATCCTGCCCCCCTCGCCAGGCCTGAGCCCCATCCCCGGAATCCTCTCCAAATGCCAGCCTCTGTTCTTCTTAATGAGGAAAGCTCTTCTCTCCTCCCCACCGTTCCCCCTTCTTCCCAAATGGGCTCACCATTCCGCTGCGCCATGCTCCCCACCCCCGTCACCTCCTCCCGCTCTGTACAGGCCGCGGAGGGAAGGGAGGGTATTGTATATTTTAGTCGATTGTTCCCCATACGCCCCAGTCTCTTTGGGGTGGGGCTGGGGGGATGGGGGAGTAAGTAAATTATATATTGAACTCCTAACTGGAGCTGAGGCCTTGTGGTTTCCATGGCAACCAGGCTGGAAATAGCTCGGCGTGACATCAGCACGATACAGGTATAGCCGGATCCAGCCGTTCCCCAAACAAGCTGGCAAGGGGAGCAAGGGATGTGTGGCTCATTAGCATATGCAAATCAGGCCTGGTGAGCCTGGTGGGGTCTGGGCCGCCCCAGCTGGGCACATGGTTGCGGCCAGGGCCTCTGGCAGGTAAGTGGGCCAGGGCGGGTGGTGGGGTCAAGGCCCAGGCCTCCCCTGGCCCATGCTCCCCCATTGGGGCTGGTAGGGGCCTCCAGTGTGGAGCCCAGGCTGCTGGGGCTTGCCTGCCCCGTGGGGCTCTGGGAGCATGGCCAATGGGGCTGCCAGGGGACGGGCAGGCGCACACGAGGCACAGCAAAGATGGTTTCCTGCCTGGGCTCCAGTGGGATCTGGCTCCTCTTGGTGCGTAGAGGCCTTTGAAGCCAGCTACCTAATTGGGCCTTGCTGGCTGGCTGCCGTGTTTCTCTCTAGGTCTGCAAGGAAGCGGTCACCCTGCGCCCACCTTGGTATCCCTCCTTCACTGCCAGGTCATGGGAAAGCCCATAGGTGACCCTCTGCCAGCTGCTTCACTGTTGGGTCTCATATCCCCCTTCCTGCCCACACCTGACAGGGAGGAGAGAACAGAGCCCTTCATCTGTGGCTTGATACTGCCCACCGGTCACCTGGCCTGGGAGCCTCAGTTTCCACCTTAATGAGGGGGAGGTATTTTGTCCCTGGCCACCTCCCTTGCAGGACAGTGAGGTGGCACCGGGGAAGGGCTTGGGTGAATTCGATGGGCCAGAGACACATTTGGAGAAGGAGGAGATTCTCTGTCATCTCTGCTTAAATCGAAGCTCTGTCACCTAGCACTGCCCCCCCCCCCCCGCAACATCACACACACACACACAAACACACTCGTGAGACTAGAGAACTCGCAGTAAATTTCTGGGCGAGGTGAAATATTGCCACCTTCATTGTGGTGATTTCCACACGAGGGCTCTTGGCTGAACTGCCAACAGTCGAGCTGGGCGTGCTCTGTGGCTAAATGAGATAATTTATTCATTTCAGCAAATTTGAGGGTGTGCCGCGAGGGCGGGTGGGGAAGGTGGGGGATGAGTCAGACGGGGGCCAGGCACCAGGAGCGCTCTCCGCTGCCACAGGAGGCCCGACAGGTAGTGGGGCCAGTGCCGCCTGTCTGGGAAGGTTCTCGGGGGCATGTGATCTTAGAGAGACCCCTTTAGGCCGAGTTGGAGTCCACTGGCTGGGAATGGTGTTCCAGGGGGAGAGGCAGGCGGGCACCCAGGCTTGGAGGACACCCAGCCTTTGGGGGAGGGACACTATTTAGCTATGCCTGGAGTGAAGTGACAGAGATGGCACCAGAAAGTTCCACAGGTGCCAGCCCCAGGAGATTGCCAAGCCAAGGAGTTTGGACATGATCCAGAAGGCAGTGGGAGCCATCGGTGGCACCTGATACGATCAAATCCTGGTTTCAGGAAGAAAAGGTGGGCCGGAGAGGGCGGGCATGAGGCAGCCCAGCGGAGGTGACATAGTCATGGGTGGTATTAAGGACAGGAATGCCAGCCCCAGTCCCTCCAGGGAGGCCCTGGAGCCAGAAGTTGCTCTTTCCGTGGACAAAGGATCAGGAAAGACCTTCTGTCCTTGGGCCTCCGTTTCCGCATCTGTGAAATGGAGCGATTATAGCAGTAGGATGTGGGATCTGTATTAGCCGACAGATGTAAGCATTTGTTCTCCTGGGTTTCAGGATCAATGGGGAGCAGTGGGAGGGAAGAGCTACAGCCTCATGTGTTCTGGAAGGAGGGGACAGCAGCGTTGGGCAGGGGTGCTGATTTCCTACTGTGGTGGGGGTTTCGCTGGCTGGGTTCTGGCCTTGGCACACCTGTGGCTTTGTGTAGTTGGTGGGAAGGAATTCTGCCTGGGCTGCCCTTGAGGCTCCTGGCGACCAGCGAGAGTCCCTGTTCTCATCTTTTCTTTCCCTCTCCACAAACTGTGGTTTCCTCTTGATTCCCAGCCCTGCGGTTAAGGGAAGCTTGCTGGAGGAAGGGACATTTGGGCCGAGTTTTGAGGGAATTGTTGACCAGACAGGAAGAGATGGCATCGCGGCCGGAGGGCCCAGCAGCAGCAAAGGCCCTGAGGTGAGAGTAGGCGTGACTTGCCTGGACCGGAGCACCGCAGAAGGGTCTGCCTCCAGCCCACTGAGGGGCCTTCGAGGACGGAGGGAGTCTCACTCAGTGTTGGCCCCCTGGCCAGCTGGGCAGCTGGCCCAGAGGTAGAGTCAGCGAACATTTGTTGAGTGAATGAGTGAGTGGCTGCATTTCTTCCTGCCTGTGTCCAACCCACTGCACCTGCCTGACTGCCATCACCTCCCTCATTCTTCATACCCAGGCGGGATGCCTGCCCCCTGGGAGTCCTTCCCTGAGCTTGTGCTTGCCTCAGTGCACCTTCCACGAGGGCTGCACAGAGCCCCTCAGGATGGGGGGCTATCCCTGTGGGCCTCCAGCTTGGCGCCAGCCCCTCGAGGCCCCCGCTGGCTTCTCCTGCCTTCCAGTGCCTCAGGCCCTCCTGTTGGGTGGCCCAGGATCAATGATGAACTGATCCTTCCCAGAACCTTTCCTCCCGGGCAGGACTGGGTCCTGTGGGAGTCCTGCAGGTGGCTACCACGGCCCCTCCGTCCCCAGGTCTCCTCAGGCCACTCCCCAATTCTGGGTGTTTCTAAAAAACTACAGAAAACAGCTTTGCGTCATCAATTTCCTGTCATCTTTAAAAAAGAAGGCACGGCGAATTTAAAAACAAGTACTCTGCTGAGGTATGACCTGAAGACTTCAGGCAAGGAGGGCTGTTGGGCCATGTCCCCCGCCCCATCTGCTCCCTCCCCCACTGGGTAGCTGTGTGGATAGGCAGACACTGGGCAGCCAGAGTCCTGTGCCCTCTCCTCCCCTTGTCTATTTGGGGAACCCCTCCTCCAGATGCTGGCCTGGTGTTGTCCAGGTTTTGAGAATTGTTATTTATTTGCTCATTTATTCAACGTTCACTGGGTTCTTGCACTGTGCCAGGCTCAGTGCTGGGCTCAGAGGTACAGAAGTGAGTTAAAGGGGACAGGCAGGAGCCCCCACTCTTACCTGGGGGAGACGGCTCCCTCTTGTCCCACAGGCGCTCAGTGTGGGCCTCCTGGGCGTGGGCCCCGCCGGCTCCCCGACCCTCCTGGGAATTGCAGGCCCCCGGCTCTGGGGAAGCAGCTGGGCCAGGTGCGGCCAGCCGCCTGGCTGCCTGCCTGACCGCCCGCCCACCCGCCCCAGGAGGCATCGCTGCCTGGGATTTGAGCTCCTCCGAGGGCTGGCGTCGGGCCGTGGGGAAATCATTTTCTGACAGTGGCCATCAATTTTGCTGAGAGCCCATCGATGCTCCGGCAGCCTGTCCCTCGGCGGTGGCAGCTGGTCCGTGTCAGTCCTCTCCGTGTCCTGATGACAGAAACGATTCGCATTAGGCATCTGCCCCAGAGCATTTGTCCGGAAGGGATGGGTTCTGGCCAGTTCCAGATATGCACCGCATCACCTCCAAGTTCATCTTTGGGTCCTTAGCTTAGTGGAGGTGTCTCCTCCCCGTACTGGGGTGGCCACACGGAGCCCTGGGTGGGGGTGGCCCCAATAGGAGCCTAGGAGCTCTCAGGGAAGGGGATTCTGGTTGCCCCCCACTCCCCCTCTGTGGCCGTGTCGTTCTAGGTACCGAGCCTGCAGCATTAAACATAGCCAATGGAGCCCCCACTCTTGCCCCTGCTGTTGCCCTGAGAGGGGGAGCATTTTAGCTGGGAGGTAAAAGACAAGAAGGAAACTGCCTCGTGTAGGAAAAGCATTCTAGGCAGAGGGAATAGCCCATGCAAAGGTCCTGAGGTGAGACTAAGCTTGGTGTGCTCACAGAACAGAATTCTGTTGAGGCTGCAGTCAATCTTGGGTAACTGGGAGTAATCCAGGATCAGAGCCCAGGGTCCTGACAGCTCTGGAGGCATCCGACGAATTCTGGCAGAGGACCAAGGAAACCCCCAGAGGAAGTGGTGGGTGTAAGCCATGAAGGGGAACCCGATTTTGCCCAGTGGCATTAGATATGGAGAGGAGCCTTCCAGGAGGCCTGCAGGGGTGAGAAGAGGGCGTCCTGCTCAGGGCTCTGCTGGCAGCTGCAGGGTCCTCCCCATTAGGGAGAGGGGACACTGGGTGATTCCAGGCCATCTCAGGCTTTCAGAGGCCTTGGCCGCCCTCACCTGGTTGGCAGCACACCACAGGCCCCATGGGGTCAACAGCCTTGGCGCTGAAGTCCTGCCATGTGTCGGGCAGAGACCCACCTGCCAGCACTGCCTGCGGAGTGCCAGGCACTGAAGAGACCCTGGGTGTAAGTTACAGGACGCTGCTCACAGGCGGGCAGTGTCACCTGTACTTCCAGGTGGGGAAGCTGAGGCCCAGAAAAGTCACGAGGCTTGCCTAAGGGTCCACTGTGGGGGTATGAGCCAGGCAGGGGAGACTGAACAGGGAAGCTTGCCAAGAACCTGGTTGTCCTGAACTCTCCTGGTTGGAGAATGATGAACCACCCCTGGCACAGCAAGCCAGCAGCCCGGAGATGCGGCTGCTGTCCTCCGACCGCCCTTCCCTTGAGCTCTGGAGGTGTGGGCTTGAGGCCCAGGCATGGGCACGCAGGGCATGGGCGTGGGGAGGTTGGAGGTGGGGGGCTGAGGCCCCCACACCCTCACCCGGTGTTCAGACCCTGGGAAGGGGAGGACATGCTCCAGAAGCTTCCAGGGACCTGTCCCCTCCTGGTTCATGGCAAAGAGGACCACTCACTTCTTCCATTTGGGGAGCCCGTGGTGCAGAGCAGGGGTGGAAGATGATGGGCCTCACAGCAATGGGAGTCTGGGCCACGGCAGCCATTGTCTGTGGTTTTGTCCCCCCAGGGCCCACCGTACACTGGGGAATGAACAATAAGTTTGGTGGTGGCTATGAACTTGGGCCCTCACCTTGGGCTTTGGTCCTGACAATTGCTTTGTTAGGATAAGGAGTGTAAATTCCAGAACTAAATCTGTTTCACTGATCCCTTCATGGATTCTTCTAGGCCTAGGGTCCCACCTGGCCTGGCTTTGTCATACCCCCATTAATAAGGTCAAGGCCACCCAGGGAACCCACCTCTGTCCACTGTGTCCATGGATATCCCATTCCCAGGAGACATTGGGCTGAAGCTGGCAGGGCTAGGGCTATGTGTCCTGTCCTGGTGCCTGACAGGTGGCCTACTGACTGTCGGGAAACAGCCCATGGTAGAGCCTGTGCAGCCCTAAGCCCTACTTAATTGTTCATTCATTCCTTCATGATGGGCACCTCCAGGGCAACTGGAGATTCTCAGTTTTCTCTGCGACACCTGGGCCTGTACAATGCTAGCCACATAACCCCTACCTAACAAATACTCCGCATCTCTGCAAGGTAATTTCAGCATTCTAGGAAGGACTGTCTTCTACCCGCAATGTTTTCCTTCCTTGCCTGTTGGCAGGAATTTTACCCTTAGTGATTCATTCCTTTGGCATAACTGTTGCCCTGTCCAGGTTCCTCTTTTAAAACACAAACTCCTAGAATCTCACACCGTCTGTAAAAAAATCTCCCTTTCTGGGTGACCCGTGTGCCAAGGAGGCTAAGACTGTCTTGACTGGATGGGGCTTTGGCATCAGGGTTTGCGGGAGAAACCTGGAGAAAACCAGCCAGAGTCAGGAGGGGATGCAGCAGGCTCTGCATGCCTATGGGGTGCCGGGGACTATAGTATTCTCGCGCTTTCCAACACACAGCCCTGTGCTGAAGGTGCTCTTAGTTTTGTTTTGCCAGGAAGGGGATAGAGGCCTAAGCCTGTCCCCTAGCTGGGAGGGATGGGGCCAGGAGTGGGGTCTGTGTGGTTCCCACCCATGGCCTTTGACTACACCTCACTTCTGCCCAAGATGTGGTTTTGTGGCCCCCACAGGGAACCCTGGGCAGCTCCTCTGGGCTTATAGCTGCTGAAGGGGAGCTCAGTGCTCAGCCGTTTGCACGTGGTGAAAGGTGGTCGTTCCAGAATGGTTTGAGCCTCACAGTGACCCTCCGAGGCAGAAATGCCCTCATGTCTCCGATGAGGAAACTGAGGCACGAGAGGCCTCCTCCACGACCTTCCAGGGAGAACGGGTTTGAGCCAGAGCAACACCACCTAGGGCTTCCGTCCGCCCCTAGCACGTGGAGTGAGGGTCTCAGGTCTGGTCTTGGTGCCCGGAGATGAAGTGCTCAGGCAGCCCCCTTCTTCCTCTCTGATCACCCGACTGGTTGCAGGCCTTACAGGGACCCCAGCCGGCACCCTCCCTGGTGGGGCGCTCCGGTGGGCCGGTCCTGGGGACAAGGGGTGTGGCCTCACCGCCCACCAACCCCCCCCCCCCCCCCATGCTCCTGCATCCCTCCTCCAGAGAAAAGCAGCCACTAACCCGGCCAGCTGGACAGCCCCTAATTGTCCGCCCTCCAGGCTGTATTTTCTCCGGTACTGATGAGCCACTGTCACCCGGGACGCACCCGGAATCTGAGCTGAACTCAAGACGGATCGGGTCTCCATCTCATCAATCTGCCGGTGCCGGTGGCTGGGGAGGAGGGCGGGCGTGTGGGCTGGGCCGTGCAGGAGTCCTGGCCTCCCCGGGCTGTCAGTGCGGTCTTCTGTGACCACAAATCTCCCCACTGGGGCTGATGCATTGCTCTCTGTCCAGGAATTTGCAGGGTGACCAGGACCTGGCAACCTTCTGGGGCTCCTACTGGCTGCCCATTGCCGAGAGGATAAACCCAGACTGCTCACCCTGGCCACTCCCCCCTCCCCTTCTAGCCGCAAAGGCTGCCACTTCTTCCCACAGGCCACCCTCCTCCCCACCTCAGGGCTTTGCCCCTGCCGTTCACTCTGCCTGGAATGTTCTGCTCAGGCTCTGTCCCCTCCTGTTGCTAAGGTCTGACAGAAACACCACTTCCGAGCTCAGACACACACCGGGCTGGATTCCTGTTCTTGTCAATGGTCTCAGCACAGCTTACCTCTCCTGCCGCACCCTGGAATCAATGAATTATTTATGAGATTTTCTGTTACTGTGTGTCTCCCTCCCTGGAACATTGGCTCTGTGGCCCCAGGAACCACTTCCGTGTTGTTTCCCACTATGTCCCCAACCCTGGTGCAAGGTAGGCCCTCAGGACATGTTCGATGAGTAAACACCTCGTGACTATCCTTGCCCTAATTGAAAGTTTTCACTCTCTCAGGGTATCCCCCTTTCTGTCCGTCTTCGTGTCATCTCTGCTCACCAAAACCCAGCCATGGATGAAATCCTCATGCCTCACGATGGCTTTTGAGGCCGCAGGGTCTAACTCAAACAACTTCCTCTGCCTAGAGTTGCTTCCTTGTCTGTTGTCTTTGCTTGGTCAACTCCTAGGCATCCTTCAAAACCTCAGCGAGTACCACCTTTTCTAGGAAGCCTTCCTGGCTGCCCCCCCACAGGTGGGGTTCTGCCCTCTGATTCAGCAGTGGCTGGGTACGAGGCTCTGTGTAGGGCACTGGGGAGACAGGGAGGGAGGGGTGGGGCGTGGGAGCAATGCAGAGTCAGCCTGGCAGACAGCAAGTTCAGAGCGGCCTGATAGTGTTCATGGTGACAAGAGCTATGCAGTATTCCTGGCAAATGGGTTACGTTTTTCTTATTTTATCCTCACCCCCACACTGTGAAGGGTGGTGTCACCCTGCTTTAGGGATGAGGGCGGCGGGATCCAGGTGATGTCACTTGGGGCTGGGTCATGGAAGCTGGACTTGAACTCCAGCTGCTTTCTGTGTCCCATGCGGCTCTGCGCCCATTGAGGGGCATGCAGAGGGCTGTAAGAATACGGACGAGCCCCCCCACTGCCGTGTCTGCGGGGCAGGAGGTAGAGGTCACAGAGGAAGATGTCTGAGCTGACACAGGAAGGAAGCATACCCATTTTTCCAGGCAGAGAGGGAACCAGGAGGGCACTGCTGGCGTGGACAACCGTACAGGCTGAGGGCTGGGGGAGCAGGGACAGGGTGGGGGCGTGCAGGTGTGGAGGGGCGGGGAGGCCCCGGAGCCCTGGGGGATGATGCCCAGGATGGGTGGGAAGAAAAGGAGTGGTCCCCAGGAAGCCAGGGAGGTAGGCCAGGCCAGCGTGGGGAGGCCCAGGACCAGGGTGCCGCTGGGGGCCTGGGTGATGGATGGAGGCTCCTGGCGTGTGGCCACTGTGGGCTCTGGCTTTTGGCAGCTTCCAGGCTCTGTAGTCCTGCTTGTCCCTGTTTGTGGCTTCTGCTCGTTCAGTCTCCGCTCTGTTCCGTCCCCATCGACAAGGGGGGTGTTTGCTCTCTCTACGTCCTTAAGGAAGAACGTGAGAATGAGTCTGGTGACTGTCCCACAGGCTTGGCCTCGCCTCTCTGTTTCCTGTCTTCTCATTTTCAGAAGGGGCACTCTCGGGTCACTTCTCTGTCTCGGGTCACTTCTCTGAGGCCCACTGTCTATGTTTTTCAAGTGGCCTCACAGGCCAGTGGTCAGGGCCAGCCAGCTCCCCCAGTTTCACATTTTCGCGGGGAGGGAAACTGAGTCTCAGAGAGTTTATACAGCCAGCGTGTGGCCTCCCAGCCGGGGGGCGGGGGGCAGAACCAGGATTTGGACCAGGTCTGGCTGACTCCACAGTCCTATCCCGCAATAGTGGTCCTGCCTGGGGTATCCTGCTCCCCCAGTCCCTGCCTGCTCACCGAAATCCAACCTTCAGGGCCCCACTTGGAAAGACCAGACTCTGTTCTGGCTCGTGGAAGAGGCTTAGTCCTCTCCCCCTCCCTTCCCTTAGAGAAACTTCATGCCCACCCTTTCCCTCAGCCACCCTTCTAGCCACTGGTCACCCTACACTGGGTCCGCACTCTGGAGTTGGATTTCATGGCTTCACCCTTACCAGCTTTGTGACCTTTAAAAAATTAGCTCTCTGAACCTCTGTTTCTTTATCTGTAAAATTGGGGCGGGGGGAGTGTTATTTAGGGCCTGCCCCCTGGATTATTGGTAGGATTGAGTCCCTGAGTGTAAAGTGCTGGGAATGGTACCTGGCACATAGTAGGCCCTCTGTTCACATCACGTGTTATTGTGTCCAATCCTGGTTTTCATGAGCCCCCTCCTCCAGGAAGCCTCCCCAGATCCTCCAGGCTGGTGAGCGTCTCCCTCCTCTGAGCTCCGGCTCCCTTGCTCCGTGTCCCGGCGGTGAGGTCTGAGGGTCAGGTGGGTCCCTTGCCCAGCAGTAGGCACCTTGGGGGCTGGGGCTGTTCCCCCCATTGCCCCCTCACCCCACCCCAGCTACCGGACCAGGGCTCTGCACATAATAGACACTTAATACATGTTTATGGAATTGAATTAACGATAAAACGAGATAATGGCCTGGAAGGAGCCTGAGTTGTTAGGCGGGAATGCACAGCATAAAAACCAGGCATATTTTTTTAAGCAGATTAATCTGGTCTTAACTCATTCTAATAGCCTGCGCCCCTATTGGCCAAGGCCATTATAATAATATACGGCCAGGGCCGTGGAGCGGGAGATAGCAGTGCCTCAAAGTTTGCCTTCCAGAGGATACCATGGCAGGCTGCCTCCCGACTCTTCGCGCTAGAGCCCAGGAAGGATAAGGGACATACCTGGGGTCACTCAGTTGGAAAGCAGAGAGAGGACACTGGGGCTCAGAGAGGCCATGGGGCTTATCCCAAGATGCACAGCTAATGGAGGATGAGCTGGCACGAGAGGTCTAGCCTTCTTCTGGGGTGATCGCATTCCTCTGTCTTTGATGCTTGGTGCCAGGACCAGCTTCCAGATTCTCATCCCACAGAGCTCTTCACTCAGCGCCTCACTCCTGTGAACGACCAGCTGTACAGTTGCAATGTCACGTTCAATGCCTTGGAATATATAAACCCCAAGAGGAAAAGAGACAAAGCTCGTAGCAGCCATTCACACGTTAGTCTGAATTCACTTCCTGGTGAAGGCTGAGATCTGAGGGAGCTAGAGATCTGTGGGCTATTGGAAGGCGGAAATGCTCTAGCTCCTGTCAGATCAGGTCAAGCACTGACCCCAAAGTGACCTGTCCCAGCTGTCTACTGCTCTATCCCTGAGTCTAGACAAGAGTCTGGGAGTCGGGGAACGTGGCTTGATTTCAGAAAGAGAGGCTTGGGGTGGTGACCAGTCAGTGTTTTTTCTTCATAGTCCAGGAAGGAATGACCATACCACCGGTCAGATGCAAATCCTAGCTACTGGAGTGGGTGTCTCATGTGACCGTCTTGCCTTAGCTCGTCTCAGAAGCACCCCCGTGCTGTGCTGTCACCAGAGCCCCAGCCCTTTGCCGTCCTCATCAGCAGCCTTGGACAAGCGCTGCTCCCTGAGCCCTCGGGTCCCAGTCTGTGGCTACAGTGATCCCATCCAAGGGGCAGTGAAGAGTCACGAGGCACCCAGCACAGCCCCAGGCATGCATGTGGGGAAGCCCCATCAGTGCCATCTCTGGGCTTCTCCCACCAGCCCGTGGGGAACCCAGCACCAGGGCTGGGGGATGCCTCGTGCTCTTGAACCCATGGGGTTGCCCGAGTTTCAGCGGGGAAGGGAGCGGAAGTTTCTCTCAGCTGGAGGTTTCCCCAGTTGGGTGGTACCCTGGAGGGGCTGCGGGAGCCTACGGGTCCCCTCGCTGTCCCCTCCCCCTCACTGTGGCTTCCCACCTGCCTCCCAGCGGGCGGACAAGGTCCTCAGCTGCTGGCCCAGCCTGGCAGGGCAGCCTCCGCCTTCATCAGCCAGCCCGCCACTTCCCTGGAAGGAGAGATTGCAGGTGGCGACTCGTAATTTCCCGGGCTTCTCCCTTTCATTAATTTCTTCCCGCAAAATGGAGGCTTTCTGCTGAGCCGGGGAATTGGCAGCCGCGCTCTCTCGGCTCAAGATGGGGGGCGGCGGGGGGGCCGCGGCAGCCGCTGTGCTTACACTTGGCCGCGCCCCCTCGCAGAGGCCAGAGGTTTCCTCCGTGCTGGGATCGGCTTGCGGAGGCACACCAAGTCTGGAAAATTGCTTGGTTCGCCCTGTGCTTGCTGCTCCGTCCCCGGTGGGGGGTCGGCCTTCAGGGGGCAGTGAAGGGGGCAGAAGTGTCTGAGACCCCAGGGACACCCCCTTCTCTGCGTCTGATTCCTGAGGGGATGAGCATGGGGCTGCCAGGGTCTTGAGCATCCATCCCGAGGGCCTTTTCTTGCCCTGCAGAGTTCAGGTTTGAAGACCCCACTCAGGAACGAGCGTGATAAAGTAGATGAGGGGCAGACACCATCTGGGCTTCGGGGAGCTCCCTGCCGTGGGGACACAGAGACGGCACAGCAGCGAGGACACCTGGCCAAGGGTCACTGCTGGACAGGCCAGAGGGTAGGGAGACCTGAAGTTGGCAGCCTGGGGAGACCAGGGTCTGGAAGGATAGATGCGGGGGTGGGAGGTGGGGAGAAACATCCCCTGATTCTGGGACAGCCTGGGCCAAGAAACCGAGACTTCATCCAGCCTGCAGAAGCGGTGGTGGGCAGATTACAGGGAATCACAGGGTGAGCCAGGTGTCCCCTGGAGCGTGGGGGGGACTTGGTTTGGTTTAGAGAGGCCAACAGGACAGCCAGCGTGGAAAGTGTTTGAGAGGGGCTTAGGAGGACAGGGAAGAATGCTGGAGGTTGAGTGGGCGAGATGGCCCCAGGCTGCCGGGCCCAGGTAGGTGACAGTGGTTTCTTGGGAAGGAGGCAAGGAGACACAGGAGGAGGAGCAGGTGTTCTGGTGGGAGAAGAGGGATAGGGTCCTCATCAAGAGGAAGGAGTCAATCACCCCCTAGTATGAATTAGGGAATCGGACCTGCACTACCAACTTTCACTTACAACCTTAGGGTCTAGGAGATGGCTCTGGAGGAACAGGGCTGACATTTGCTTTGCGTGTGTCCCTGTGTTTGTGCGACTGCCTTGGTAGGGGGAACTCAGAAGGTGTGCAGTTCAAATTCTGCTCTCCCTCCCTGCTGAGTGACCAGGGAGAGGGGCTGCTGTGGGTCTCGGAGCTTCTCTGTTCCCACTTCCTGGTTTGGAAAGAGCTCAAGTTCCGGAGCCAAGCAGACCCCAGGGCTCGGGGCTGCTGCTGGAACCTGGGAGCAGGTCAGCTGGGGACAACCATTCCTCAGCCTCTAAGAGGGCTCAGGGCCCACCCTGCTGGAGAGGATGTAGCTGTCCACTTTGCTGGGGTGGGGGTGGGGACTGAAACCCAGTTCATATCCCATCGAGACCACCCCGAGGTAGGGGAGTTCCCCGATGGAAGTTGAGCGTCTGCATAGGGAGAAGTGGACCCTGGGCAGCCCAAACCTCCAGCTGCTCCTGCCTCTTAACTCCCGTGCCTGTGTCCCCAGCTGGAGGATGAGGTGACTCTGACCTCACAGGGTCGTCGTGACTTCAGAGTTCACTGGAGGGCCTACCTGGCATGCGGCTGCGGTGTGCTGGTGACAGTAGCTAGGGGTTGGTCCTCTGCTAGCACTCATCCCGGGGGTGCGGACAGACAGACAACGCAACGGGCTTTGTGAGCCAAGGGGGTGGTGAGTCAGGAGGGCTCTGCCGGGTGGGGCGGCGGTGGACGGGACAGGTAGGCACTCAGGGACCAGGGCGAGATGTATGTCTTCCCTCCTTTGGCCCAGGGCTCTGGGCTCCCTCCTGCCAGGCTCCTGACGCAGCCTCCCCAGCACCTCTCTGGAAACCAGGGTTGCCCCTGCGCCCACCCCACCTCCCCACAGTCACCACTTCGTTGGACTCTACCTGCCTCTCCCAGTCTGCATTCTGGTTGCAGAGTATCTGGGCAAGAATCTAGTGCAGCTTTGATCTTTTCGGAGGGACGACTGGGCAGCTGAGGCCGGGCGGGAGCTGGCTGTATATTTTCTTCTGTAATGGGGTATTAAGTAGACAGCCCAGATGGGGATCTTGGGCAGGAGGGGCTGGGGTGCAGCCTGCTTTGTATCAGCCTGAAATATGGCCCCATCTCTGCCAGACCTCAAAGGACTCTACCTTGGGGTTGGCTGGGAACCAGCTTTGATGTGCTTACAGCAGGGGGACCCTACGGGCAGATCTTCCCTGGCACAGATCTTTCCTGGAATGTGGCCTGCCAGGTCCCTGGGGGAGAGGAGCCCCTCCTCCGTTCCCTCCCGGGCTCTTCCCCTTCCTTCCCTGTTTCCCTCCCTCCCCTCTTCCTCCCCATTCCCCTCCTCTTCCTCCTCCTCCCCTGGTTGGAGCCACTTACAGGCTGTGCATACTTCCCATCCACAGCACACAACCCCCACCCCAGCCCCCAGCCTCCCTGAGGGTCCCCTCCGGGGATGTGTGGAAAGGGCCACAGAGACCCCGAAGCTGATTGTGGGGAGAAGGTGACTCAAGGTGTGGACTCGGGCCACCTACCCCAGGATTGAATCCCAGCTCTTGAGCGTATCAGGCAAGTTACCTGAATTTTCTGTGCACCCGAGTTCTCTTCCCTCCAGAAAATAGGGTGGGGGGGGGCATAGCTGCCTAAGTAAGGGGTTGACGAGAAGGTTAAGGGAGTTAATACCGCAGAGTGCTTGGATTTGTGCCCTGCCCCCAGCACACGCTGTTTCTGTGACCCAGAGTGAGTGGCTGGACCTCTCTGGGCCTCCGTTCCCTCCTCTGTCCAACAGTGTGAATCGCCCCCAGTTCGGTGGGGGGATGGTGCGGATGAGACGGATCCGTTACAGGACTTGGCCACGTGGCTTCCAGTGTTTGCTAGGCCCCTCCTGTGTGCAGGGCATGAGACTAGGTCTGAGCCGATGGGGGGAAGAGCGCCCAGGTGAACGGGCACCCCTTGAAGCAGTCGTTCTAGAGTTGCAGGGGGGAGGGGCGGTGTCCTGGACGAGCCTTGGGGCAGGCCTTAGGCAATGCCAGGTCCCTTCCTTCCTTTTTCCTTTCCTTGTTCACCTGACCCCCTGCCCCCCCAAATTCTGTGAGACCCTCAGGAGTTCTGCTAGTCTGGGAACAGAGGGCTTGCCTGGCTCTACCTCTCGCTGGCTAGTGACCTTGGCGGGGCATCGTCTTCTAGCTGTGGTTTCTGTCACCATTACTGGCCGGTGGGAGAGTGGAAGCTCTTTGAGGATCCTGAGACCACCCACCCCGCCTCAAATCCACGTGGAGGTGCAAGTGATGATGCTGGGCCACGTGGCTGGTGTCTCCTCTGCCCCCCACCCCACCCTGCCCGTGGCCAGGATTGACAGAGAAAGGCTGCCCCCTTTCCCAGCTCTCTCCCCCAGAGACCTTCAGCTTGGATCCCGAGCTCCCTCCCCCTGCCCCTGCCTCTGCCTCTGCCCCTGCCTCTGCCCCTTCTGAAGACCCTGACTGTGGTCTCTGCAGGTCTCAGCTCCAGTCCGGACTCTGCTGTGGGAACCCCAGCCTCAGTTTCCCCATTTGGAGAATGGGGCTCATCACCTGTTACTGTGTTGTTATTGTTGGCACCAAGGCTCCTGCTCAGTGAAGGGCACCTCCCAACTCCCCCAGGCATGGCCCCTTTCCTGCCATACCCTCAGCTGCCCCTGTGATGCCGCTCCAGGGTCAGGGTCAGGGTCAGTATCGTGCTAGATCACTCAGGGCTCCTCTTGAAGCACCCTGGCAGCTCCTCTCCAGGGCACTTCCTCCGTGGGCTCAGTCTGAGGGACTTGCCTGAGGTCATCCAGCTGCAGGTGGGGGCCTGGGCCTGGGCTTTGGGCCTTGCCAACACCAGCCCATGGGGGCCACCCTGTGCACTGGAAAGTTCTTCCTTGCCTCAAACTGAAGTCTGCTCACAGGAACAGCTGCCCAGCAGTCCTGCTTGGTTCTGCTGATGAAAAGAGAGGGCTCCCTTCCCCAACGACAGCCTTCAGAGAGTGAAGGCGTGTGCCAGCTCCCCAACCATCAACTCCCTTGTCCCCCCTGCCCTATTCCCCCGGTCCTTGGCATAAAGGGAAGAAGCTGTGTCCCCTTCCTGCCCACGCCTTGGCCTGCCCAAGCGCTTTTACTCATCATCGCTGGGCCCTGAGCACGTGCACGTACTGCTCCCTCCCCTTGTAGGCAGGCCCCTGCTTGAAGACCCAAAGGCTCAGGCTCCTGAGAGCCCTCTCACCCCTCACCCCACAGTGGTGCCCACAGTTCACACCAGCACCCCTGCCCCCCATGGGAGTCAGTACGCCATCCGCCTGTCTGTCTGCCTGGGGCCTGGCACAGAGTAAGTGCTCAGTAGATCCCTGTTAAATGAACACAGGAAGGAACGAGTGAGTGACGTCCAGGGCGGCCTATCTGGCCTCATACCCGCGACCCCAGAGTGGAGATCGGAGCCCACCTCTCTCCTGCGCAGACACCTCCAGGGCCTCCTGGGTGCCCTTAAGATAAATGGCCCAAGCTTCTGAGTTTGCAGGGCTCCCCATGTTCAGCCGTAGCCACCAGCACCCATTTACTCCACCCCTGGCAAGCACAGATGCCAGGGATTTTGCCTAGAATCCTCCATGCCTCGCCCCGGGACTTTCCTTTGGGGAAGCCCCTGTCACCACCCCACAGGTTGCCTCCTTGGTGCTCCCGTTTCTCTGTCCCCACCTTGGTCTGGCACCAGTCCTGGCCCTGTGTGTGTGTGTGTGTCCAGGTCCTGGTGGGCGTGGCCAGTGTGATGAACCAATGCATCATGGGAGGACTGGGCAGTTTGGGTCAGGACAGCAGAGGTGGCATTCAGAGACCCTCCCCTGCCACTAACCCTTTCCCTACTAGTCAATAGCTCACCCATCTCTTGGGCTCCAGATCTTTGGACCGTCTGTCCACCTGACCCTGAGGTTCCAGCCTGGGAGTCCCAAGATCCCCACGTTCTAACCCACCCCCCCTTGCCAAGCGCCCACCATGTGACCTCGAGTGAGCCCCATTGTCTCTCTGGGCCTCAGTTTCCCCACTTGCAGTACAAGTGGGTTGGAGTCCATCAGAAGCGAGGTCCTAGACCCAAATCAGGACATGCTCTATTTGGCCCATGTGGTGGTTTTTGCCTTTCCTTTTTTCCTTTTTTTAAAAAACTTGAGCCAGTATTGAAAAGGGGAAGCTTTCACATAAAATCCAGATTTCCAGCTTCTGCTGAACTGGGATGGCCCTGCCCAAGCCTCTCACCAGTGGGCCCCAAGTAGCTGCTGGCCGTTGCTCTTGGCCACCTGCCCAGCGGCTGACCCCAGAGGCCCCTTCTGCCCTGACACTCTCTTTGGAGGGAAAGGTTTCAAGCCTGCCTGGAGATAAAGCTTTCTGGCTGCACCCCCCCGCCCCCCAATATTCCAGGCAATCTGCCTCATTTTAAAATTCCTTCAGCAGCCCCAGGCCCAGCAGCTTCTCCCAACGCAGGAATGAGCGACGGAGGCCACACGCACGTGACTGCGCTCTGCGGCGGGGAAGGCTTTGATGTTGCCGCGCCGATTTCCGACCGCCCCTCGGCCCCCTCCCCCCCCCTCCTTCCCTTCCGCGTTCTCTCCCTCCCCCTCCCCTCCACTTTTCCCTCCGAACCCTTTCTCTCTCTCCCCTCCTCCCTCCTCCCCTACACTTCCTCCTCCCCCTTGTCTTCTCCTCTGCTCCCTCCCCCTCCTTCCCCTCCACTTCCTTTCCTTCGAGATTCTGTCCCCGCCCACCCCCAGGTTACTAGCCCTCGGCTGGCATTACACACCTGGCCTGGTGACTTGCGGGCCAGGTCACCCTGGGTGGTTGAATTCTGGGGGACAGGGCCGCTGTGCAGAGAGAGGGGTGGGGTTGGTCAGTGGCCGACTGCAGAGTGCAAAGAAGAGTAACCCACCACGGGGGCTGTGTCCACTGTGGAGGAGGGACAGCCCTCCAGCCCCTGCCCCAGTTCTCTGATGATGCTGGGTGACCTGCCACTGCTGGCATGTTTACCTAGCCTAGGTCTTCAGGCCAAGGCTGCCTGTGTTGAGGCTGTAGCCCTTTTGTCCTGGGGGGAAACTGAGGCCTGGGGCACTGGAGGCCCACTGGCAGGAGGGAGTGAGGGAGGGAGGGTAAGGTAAGGAACGCAGGAGTGGGGAGCGCCAGTGGGCGGCTGGTGTGTGAGACGCATGTGAGGCAGGGCCCTTGGTCCCCATCCCCAGCGGGACCCTCCCTCACTTGCTGCTTGCTGCCTGCCCCGTAAATATTCTCTGGGGTCCCTAGTTGGTGGCCCTGGGGACCCTTGCCACCTGCCCACCACCCTCTCCTGTTCCGATCAAGCTTGCTGCTGGTGAATCCCCAAGGCTTGTGTCAGGTTTCTCTATCTGGCGAGCCTCATTTGTCTTCCCGCCCACAGAGGGCAGGCCGTGGGTCTGGGAGGACTTGGCCTCTGCCATCCCTGCCCCGTGTTACCCACGCCCAGTGCACCCATCTGCGAGCCCTGAGGCTGAGGACACACCTCTGCCGGCCACAGGGATGGAATGCAAAGTGTGGGACTGCTTCCAGAACTCCCTGAGAGGGTTGATCTGTACTTTGGGGGAGGGTCCCCCACTCCTGCCTGGCCCCCAGGCTTGGGCCTGTCCCTGCTCTACTTTCTGTGGTTAAAAAAACCTGGCAGGAGAGTCCATGAAAGGCGTGTGTGCACGGAGACAGAACAATTAGGGCAGAGCTGTAACTATGCCAGCAGGTTGGGAGTCCTACTGTGTGCCCACCAGGGCAGTGACAGTGTCCTCTGTCCCACTCCGTCACTGCACAGAGGAGTTGTTCAGGCTCAGAGAGGGGACGCAACTCCTAGGGTCACACAGCCGGGCTCCACTACCATCCCCACCCCACTCTGCTCTCGGCACTGCCTACTGCCCAGGTGTCTGGGCAGGAGGACACAGACAGGCTTCAGTAGTGCCGTGGGTGGGGGTGGCTCCCAGTTTCTTGCCAGCCTTCCCATTGTGGAATGCCAGGAGCACCCACTCCTGGCATCTGGCCAGTCTCCCTCCTCGAAACCCTAGTCAGTGATGCTCAGGTGGGCTCCTGTCTCACTGGGTGTCTTCGCAGCATCTGTGCTCACATGCTATGCCCACTGGGTGCCCTTGGCCATGGGCAGCCCGTCAGGGTGAGGGCCAGTGTGCCGGCCGCATCCACTCTCTCTCCGGAAGACCTCTACCCACCCAGGCCTGTTTGCCCTCCATCCTCCCCTGCTCCGCTCAGCTGCTCTGGGAGCTGGCACTGGCTCTGAACCTGAGGGTTTCACCCTCCCCCAGATAAGGAAATCTGGTAATAGGAGTGCTGGGGGGCCTCAGGAGCCCAGGCTGCCCCTCAATGACTTGGTGTAACCTTGGGTAAGTCAGTGTCCCTGTCTGGGCGTATGGGAAATGGGGACAGTGGCAGAAGCCCCTCCCATTGGGCTTGTTTCGAATTGAATGAGGAGAGGGATGGTAAAAACAAGTGGGCTGACTGGTTGTCTTTGAACATGCTCACCAATGACCCCAGTCTTGTCTCTCTCTCTTTTTTTTTCTTTAAAGATTTATTTGAGAGAGCACAAGTGAGAGGGGCAGAGGGAGAGAGAGAGAAAAAAATCTTAAGCAGATTCCCCCGCTGAGTTCAGAGCCCGACATGGGGCTTGATGTCATGACCCTGATGGCATGACTCGAGCCAAAACGGAGTTGGACCTTCACTGACCGCCCCACCTGGGCACCCCGACCCCAGTCTTTTCTGTGAGACCTTGAACCAGAAATAGCGGGCCCCACCCGGCCAGGGAATGTAGAGCCCAAGCCTTTCCGTGGACTGAGGGGCAAGAGAGCGCCACACCAGAGATGGGTCTGCATGCATTGGTCTGGCCTAGGCCCACGATTCTCTGGCCAGTTTTTCTTGAGTTTACCTTGTCTAGGAGTGGGGAGAGGTGGTTTGTAGGGACAGCTCCTGGGTCTGAGTCTCAAGGCCATGCACGGTGGGCTTCCAGTTAGCCCTAGGAACTGCCCCTCCCCAGGGCCACCCCCTGCCAGCCCAGCCATGCCCATAGAGGGTACCCAGGACACTGTGGGGGGGATGCGGCTGGCTGGCAGGGCCTCTGATGCGATGGGCCTTTTTGTTGTTATCATTTCTGAAGCTCAGCAACTATAACCAGCACTAGCCATGTTTAGGGAACATGTCCTGTGCTCAGGCCTGCTTCTCTGTCTTTAGCCCGTGGTTCGACTCTGTAGTGATATCCTTTCTGTGCCCATTTTACAGATGAGTGACTTCCTGGCTCAAGGCCACCCAGGTGGGCTAGCCAGCATGAGTACCTAGGCCAGCCTGAGCCAGTGGAGCAGAGAGGTCGGAACATAGGGTCTGGAACCTGAGGTCAAAATCGAAGTCCTCCCGCAGCATGCTGTGTGGTTCTGAGTGACTTCCTGCACCTCTCTGAGCTCAGCCACCAGTCCAGAGAGGGCGGATGGAGCCAGACAGAGCAGTGGCGCATGAACCACCTGGCACAAAGTCCTTGCTAAATGTCAGCTGTGGTTGTCGCTGTTTTTATTATTATTTGACTTGAAAATTCCCCTGCTCCATGTGCTGCTTCCACTATAGTGAAAGCTGAGCGGAATTAATGGGGACAAGGCATCCTGGGTCCCCACCCAGTGAGATTATGTCCCTGAGCCCTGTTTGGGGCCGGCACCCGTAGGGCCCCTGAGAGCTGTGGCAATGAGCGGCTCGGCCCTGTCCCGGTGGCCTGGCCGGGGCCCCATTCGGGGGGCGGGGGTCTCTGGCCTGCCTGGCCTGCCTCCCGGTTGACAGCTCAGGCACCGTGAGCTGGCTGACAGCCAAGCTGCCTCCTCTCCCGGCTGGCTGGCATCCCGGGCCCGATGCCAGGGGGCTGGCTGGTGGGCAGCAGCTCGAGCACCGCAGGGCTGTGATCCCAGCCAGCAGGCTCTGGGCAGGGCTGGGTGTTGGGGCCTCCAGCCGCCCCACACGGCCCTCGGGAGCCAGGCACAGCTGTGCTGGCGCTCGCCACCGCCCCCCCACGTTGGCGCCTCTGCAGAGCTGGGAAGAGCAGATTCACAGAAGCAGCAGCGAAAAGAACACAGCCGGGGCTGCAGGACCACAGAAGGCTGAGCCTCCCGCAGCCTCCGTGGCCTCACGTAGGAAATGGAGCCGGTCCACCTCCCCGGCCAGCTGTGCAGGGTCAGCTGTAGAGCCAGCATGGTGAGCTCCCGGAGTATCCCCATGGCAGGGGCTTGTGCGGGGTGACCAAGCACTCGCCAGGCACTGCCGTGTGTGCCTCCCCCTGCCATGTTATAGATGAAGAAACTGACAAACACAGGAGCTGAAACAGCTAGTGTCGGAGACAGGATTTGAACCCCAGGAGGGGCCACACTTCCATGATGCCTAGGTGCTGAGGGCAACCTGTGCCATTGGGGGAGCAGGTCTCTCTGCCTGGGGCATGGGGAAGCTTCCCAGAGGAGAGGATGGATGCATGAGTGGGACTGAGGCCACATGGCATTTCTGCTGGGGGGCAGTCGGCCTTGGATGGAGGAGGCCACGGTAAGCAGGCAGTTCAAGGAAGGCTTCTCTGAGGAGGTGCCATGTGGGCTCTGACCTGAACGACACGCACCAGCTGTGCAAGAGCATCCCTGGAAGAGGGGACAGCCCAGACAAAGGTCCTGAAGCAGGAAGAGGCGGGGTGAGCTGCAAGGAGCAGAAGTCAGGCCCCCGGATGGGAGTGTGGAGTGGCTGGCCCCAACGAGGGCAGGGCCAGCTCACAGAGGGTGGGGAGGAGTTTGGGGGTTGCTCTGGGGCAGAGGCAGCATGTGGGGCCCTCCAGGCATTCCTGACTTTTCCTTCCGGCAGAGAAGAAGTGCTTGGGTCAGGCTTAGGCGGCTTGGCTAGGTCACTAGATGGTGTCACCCTTTCTCCTGCAGTGACTTCCCCTCCTCTCGTCATTTCTCTTAGTGGCAGTGGTGGGGGGGCTATGGAGGGGGAGTTCTCTGATCCCCTTTGCCCCATGACTGGTGGTAGTTCAGGCAGGACCCAGCCAGGCTGCTCTTGCCTTTAGGTTCTCAGGTCTCCCTGGGCAGCCTCCATCTGGCCAGCTCCTGGCTGTGTGGGTCTCCCTCCCCAGCCCAGCACATCTCACTGCACAGAAGCCAACTCCCAGCATTAGACCCTTTGCGGGGGGCCCATCCCCGTGTCCTCAGACCCTGCACTCAACCACACTTCCCTCTGTGTATGTCCAGCTGCAGTCAGCCAGGCGCTCCGCCTGACGCCCAGTGTAACCGGACAATCCAGGCTCAACTGTATGACCACAGCAAGCCACGGCCCCCCTCTGAGCCTCATTGTCCTCATCTGTACAGTGGGGTGTCGGTTTCTGCCTGTGATTGGCCACAGTCTGAGAGCACATTGCCTGAGAGAACCGCCGTCAGGTTCCTGCTGGGAGCCTAGCCTGGCCTCCTCCATCAGTGGCCGCTGTTGCAAATGTGAATCCTAAATCCCTGTGACCGCCTGGCCCAGCACCCTGGACAGCAGCGGCCTGGCCGTGCCCTCGTCCTCAGGGCACGCCTACCCACTGCCCTACCTCAGCCCTGCTGACCTCCGTCAGCCTCCCCTGGCCTCCCCTGGCCTCCCTCCTGCTCCCAGAGTCTTTAGTCTTTGGCACAGTCTGGTAATTAAAAACCTTCAAGGGGGACTTTATTGAGTTAGCATTAGTTATTTTGTCAGGCTGGGAGAGCAAGAGAATTATCTGTCCTCCGGGAGAGGGGGGCTGGGGCGGGGGCCGTGGGCTGAGATTGGCAGGTGCCTGCCGGGGCGCGTGCACAGCCCTGGTGCTCGGGCGGATCCTCGGCACTGCAGGAGGCTGGCAGGACGCTGGCAGGGGGGTGATTCCCCACCAGGAGGCTCATCCTGCGGGATGCTCCCGCTTTTCAGCCCCTTCCTGGCTTCCGCCCTAGGGCTGATGGGCTCCCGGCTTGAGCCCAAGATGGCTGCAGCCTCAGGGAGGCAGGGATGGGGGCTTGCTTCTTCCCGAGCTGGGGTTTGCGGCCAGGCTGAGCTCCAGGGCTGGGTTTGGCTAGTGGGTGCGGGCCTCCTCCCTGCCCACCCCTTCCCACAGCCTGAAAGCACTCACTTACCAGTTTGGCAAGGCACACTCAGGACTTGGAGCTCTGGGACCTTGGGCAAGACCCCTCGTCCACCTGCTCCCAGGTACTCACCTGTGAAATTAGAATCGAGTCCTTCCCTCTCCAGGCTGTCCTGAGCAGTAAAGGAGGTGAATGTGGATTCCCTTGCTCTGGAGAAGACCTGCTTTTATATCCCTGGGGCTTTTTAAATGCCTAGCTCTCCCTCCCCATCCCCCCGCCCCCAAATGCCAAGCCCTAGGGAAGGGGCCAGCATTTACTTTTTCTGTTTGGCCATCACCGTGAGACAACTTAGCACTCAGACTCTTTGCAATAATCTGGCAAGAAGGGTGTGGCCAGCCCCGCTTCCAGTTGAGCAAACGGAGGATTTGGGGGCGTGGAGGTGGTCTGCTCAGGGTCTCCTCGAGGAGTTGGGAGGCTGGGCCCAGACCCCGATCTTTACCCTATGGGAGACAGCAGCAGAAACTACTGAATCTCTCAGGGGGAGGTGCCCAGGAAGGACACTTGTCAGCTCCCTCCAGGGACTTGACCAGGGCTTGACCAGGAGGCTTCCTGTGAGGGAGTGGGTCCCTGGGTCATCCATGCTTTGTGCCCTGTCTGTCCCCTCACCTTGCTCCAGAGGCAAGTCTAGGAAAAGCCCAGGAGCCTGACTCCCTGGTCTCTAATAGCAGCTGAGGCCCAGGCCCTGTCACTCCCGGGCAGGTGGCGCTCAGTGGAAGGAGATGTGTAGGTGTGGAATGTGGAGCCTCAAGGCACCTCTGGGCCACCGTGGTCAGACCAGTCACTTAGGAGGAGTTTCCTGGGACCGGGCCAGCACTAGGACTGGCCTGGAATGGGACTGGTTGCTGTGGGGAGGGGGTGGCAGAGAGTCAGGGCTCTGTCTGCCTGAAAGTCATGGGACCCTGTGTCTCAGGTGCGTGGTGCTTTACAGCTCATGCAGGCCTTCTTACTTTTTAGGTCACTACCAAACACCCTCTCTTCCAGGAAGTCTTCTGGAACTTTCCCAGGCTGACCTGATGCCCACTCCGTTGGGGTCTCAAGGCCCATCTCGGTCAGCTGACATGCTGGGACATTACCTCCTAAAGGAAGGATCGGCCCCTGGCTTGTCCCTCAGCTTCCCAGACTATCTGCTGGCTCCCGGCTGAGTCCCAGCTCTGGTCAGCATTTCTCACCCGTGAAGGGAGTTGAAGGCATGGAACTGGTGCTTGGGTATTTGGGAGGGTAAGAAGGGCTCCTTTTTACTACATCCTGGTCCCCATAGGCATGCTGTCAGCAGGAGCGGGAGTGGAGCCTGGGGGCAGGACACTGAACACCGAGGCCCAGGCCCAGGCGTCTGAAAGTGCTGCCTCCTGCCGCCTCTGGGATTTATAATGCCCACCCCCACCAGCCCTCTTGAGATCATGGGCAGGAACCCAGCATGCAGGAGTCCTGTGGGTTGGTTTCTGCCTATGCTTTTTATCTCCAAGTCTCAGTCTCCTTATCTGCGAAATGGTTGAGGGACCCCTTGGTTTTCTAGTGCTGCAAGACTTATGTGCAGGGTAGTGTCTGAGAGGGGCCTGGCAGCATCCCAGCTCATGCACCTCAGCTCTGTGGGGCATTGGGGGAAGGGGGTGACCGGTGTCCCTTAGGCTGGATCGGCGTTGGCTGCCGTTGCCAGCCAGGGGCTCGGACTTCATCCCTCACTTCTGTGATTTAAACCTTGATTCTCCATCTCTCTGTGCCAGAAAGTAATTGGGTTGAGCCCCACACCCTCATGTGGCCCCCTCGTGCTCACTTGTTAGGTTGGACCCTATTTGGGGGTGTCCTTAGTTTCTGCTTCTCAGACCACTGGACCAGAAGTCAGGAGACCTGGGTTCACGAGGTCCCCCTCTTCAGTGTCCCCTGGCTGGAGGGCCCTGCCTTTGCCTGGTTTGGCCCAGACCGCCCAGCCTACCTGGATCCACACTCAGCCCTGACCCACCCAGAACACCATCCCACGGTCAGTCACACCCTTCCAACAGACACTGTCTCCGCGGCACCGTGCACAAAACCTGCCCTTGGCCCCATCTGTCTACCCTAGTCCAGACTCCAGTGTAAAGATCCCCACACCTCCCCACTTCCCAAGAAAGCCCTCTCTATCTCCCAAGGCCATGGAGGAAGGTCCCTTGCCCTGGGGCTCAGACTGGACTGTGGTCATTGGTTTATTTCCACCCCCACCCCCCGCAAAGACTGTGAGCTCCTTGAGCAACCTTATGCACTTCTGGAACCCTGGGCCTGGCATGTAGTAGGTGTTTAATAAATGCTTTTGCTCGCTGGACAGGATGTGGGAGCAAGAAGGACCTTGAAGGTCATTTTGGAGAAGAGATGGAGCCCCAGAGAGGGGAGGGACGGGGCATGGAGTCAGGCTGTGCGGTGGAGCGGAGAGGGTACTGGCTTCGAATTCTGACAGCCTGGGGACTCAGCTGCTGGGCCCTTTACTTCGCTTCTCTGTGCCTCAGTTTCCTTATTTATAAACAGCGTGTTAAAGCTGCCTCCTGTGGCTATGCTGAGCCAAAGAAAGAGGGGGTGCTTGACAAAGCCCTTGAAGATGTGCCTCTTCCCAGCACTGTTCCGGGGGTCTCAGGGTCCGAGTGAGCAGGAGCTTCACATCTGGGGCCTGTGCTCAGGGATGCTGGCCACTACGTTGAGTTGGGGACTTCCTGGGGGCTCCCTGAGGACTGGCCAGTGTCTCATTCCCAGACCCAGCAGCCAGTACTTCAGCCAGAACCTTTGGGCCTGCAACAGAGGGGTGCTTTCTGTCCTCCACGACCCTCCAGAAACCAGAAGCCATCGTGCCCCGGTGCTGCCTGGGTTCCCTTTACTAATGGTCTCGCTGTGGAAACACGCTCCCTGACTTGGGCTAATAGGGTTAGGAGTAGCCAGCCACCGAGACCTGCCCCCTCAGTGCCCCAGCCAGGCCCACAGCAGAGCCCAACCTCCCCTAACCTGAGTCCCCTCCAACACCCACGGTTTTATATTTGGAGCACATGAAAGATTTTCATTCCTTTTTGTGTGTCTTTTCTTTCCGTTCTTTTTCTTTTTCTTTCTTTCTTTCTTTTTTTTTTTTTTTGGCTGGGATTCGATGGTCCCTAGCTGCCTGTTTCCTCAAAGCTCTGTTGTGCTGAGAAGGCAGCAGAGGGCCCATGCTGTATGGCTTCCTGGGGGTCCTGAGCCTCCCGCAGGTCCTGGGGGCAGGGGGCTCAGGGTCAGGACTGGGAGGAGAGTTGGGGTGAGCGGGGGGACCCTCACTGTGGGCGCCTCTAGCCCCACGGGAGCTCATGGTGAAAGGTTAGCCGGGCCTTGGGGCTGCTGCTTGGGGCCGGGAAGGCCCCGGCCCCTGGGGAAGGTTTTGGCCCACGCTGTGCCTCCTGCTAGCGGCCCCCCGGCCTGGCCCCCCGATCCCCGAGCAGCAGCCGGCGGTGCAGGGGGCGCATGCGTGCGGCGGGAGTGAGCCGGCTGTGGAGAATTAATATTCCTGGAACATCGCCCCGGCCGCCTGCACACGCCGAGGAGAATATTACGGCGATTAGCGGTGGGAGTTCGGCCTGCACGCAATATCTGGATGGAGAATTCGGTGTGATTAATCTGGCGCTAAGTAGCAGCCTCCGGGGTCCGCGGGGCTCTGGCATGTTTGGAATGGGAAAAAAGCTCGCGAGTGCCGCGGTTCTTCAGGGGGCTCTTTGGGGGTCTGCCAGGGCGGCAGCTGTGCCCAGGGCAGGCTGCGGGCCCCTGATGGCCCCCCCGGGCGGGCAGATCACCCCTCATTTGTGGCCATCGGCAGCCTGCCAGTGGATGAGAGTGTGTTCAGCTCCCAGCCCACCGGGCGCCCACCCCGGGCCTTCCTCCTCCCTTTAGCCTCCTCTGTTCAGACCCAGCTTCCAAGTGTGGCCTCACTGCACTTCCCGCCGCCTCTCTCTGCCTCAGTTTCCTCATCTGTAAAACGGGAAGCGTGATCCCTGTCCTGCCATCTCGGGGAGCAATAATGAGTATTAACCCCGTTTTATGGAGGAGGGAGCAGGCTGTGAGCCAGGAAGTGGTACCGTGCTCTACAGATTTGGGATATGATTATTAATAATCCTGATACCCTGATCTCAGCAGCGATCCGGTTCCTCTGGGTTTGTCTCTGCTCTTTGAGCAACAGCGGGCGATGTTTGGAACCTCCCAGAGTGTGTTGGAGGTGCAGGGGCAGGGAGAGAGCACTGATCCTCGAGATCAGAATCCGTGGCTCCATCTGTAGAATGGGCATAAAAAGAACCTCATCTCCCTGAAGTCGAGGCCTATTTTAAGATCTGTTATTGTAGGGCTGTTTACAGCATAGCCAGGGTTTCTGGTGTTGGGGAGATGAAGGTGGTGGTGGTTCGGGCTGGGAGGCATCTGCCTGGCCTTCCTTCCTGTCCTCAGCCCCAGGCTTGCAGCCTTGTCAGATGGGAGCACTGGGGTGCCAGGGCTGGAAGGGGGCTCCTTCTCCACTTCAAGGAGGAGAAAACGGAGGATCGGAGGAGGAATGAGCCTGCCCAGGGTGGCCCTGAAGTTGCATTGTTGAAAGGGGATCACAGGCTTTGGAACCAGCCGGGTCCATGCTGACCTTGGGCTCGTCTTTCTTTCTCTGAGCCTCAGTCTCCTCCTCTGTGGAATGGCACAGTCATGCCAGCCTTTGGGGGTAGAACAGTGTTGTGGGCCTGGAACAGAGCAGGTGCTCTAGTGTGAGCGGGGAAAGGTCTGGGTCTTCTGGGAGACCAGAAGGCTATCTGAAAGGTTGCCCAGCCCATGTGACTGAGCCGCTGCCTCTCTGCCCAGAGGGCTGGGCTTGTGGAACGCTCTTGTAGGTAGCAGAACTCAACCAATGCACTTTTTGGCTCACTTGCTTCAAGCTTCATGGACCGAGCATTTTCAAATCTGATCTGCAGGATTTGTGTGTGTGCGTGTGTGTGTGTGTCTGGGTCTGTGTGTCCGTGTCTGTGTATTTTGCCAGGGAGGTCTCAGACCTCCGTGCAACTCACCAGTGTGCCCTGAAATTGATACTGGTTCATTCATTCATCACTCCCCTGTGTGAAAGCAGGCGATATAGCAATCTCTGAAATGGGACTGGTTTCCCAATAGTAGAGTGAGCAGCTAAATTCCAAGCTGGGCTTTTCAGGAGGACAGTTTTTTCCCTGAAGAAGCTCAGCACAATATGGGGTGACAGGGGCCACAGACAGGGGAGGGGTGGAGCTCCAGGGGGTCGGCCATGCACTCACTGCTAACTTGTCAGTGCCTAGAACAGCAGGAGTTCAAATCAGCGCTCCTTGAGTGAATGCTTGCGTGCTTGGTTGGGCGGGTGGGTGCAAGTGTGCACCGTGGGAGGGATGCACGTAATGATGAGAAGCAGGAGGGTATAGTGGCTAAAAGCCCAGACTCTGGGGCTAGAGAGCCTGGGGTTTTATCCTGGGTATGTTCTTTATTGGCGGTATAACTTGGGACAACTCTGTTCAAGTCTCTGGGCCTCAGTTTGCTCATCTTTAAAATGGGTGTAATGGTAGTCCCTCGCCAGAGAGTAGTTGTGGGGCTCAAACTAGTTCATCCTCCTAACAAGCCAAGACAGGGGTGCGCTCAGGAAGCACTACATGTCTATGATTAATTGTTATCACCGTTATCAAGAAAAGAATTCTGGCCCAGGGGTTACCACGCTAAGTACAGGCCCTGGCTCTGCCACTGATCTTCCATGCCACCTTGGACAAATCCCTTTGTCTCTCTCTGGACCTCAGTTTCCTTGTGTGTAGAATGATGGGGCCAGAGAATCCCAGCATCCCTCCCAGCTTGTGTGGTCTCCATGTGATGGGCCTTTATTCCTGACAACAGCACGCCCAGCACAGAGGTCTGGTGCTCACGGAGCCTCCTGCTCAGCCCTCCTGCTGCCAAAAACCTCTGCTTCCAGGCAGAGGGGACAGGGCCCCCTCCCCCAAGTATGCTTGCAATTTGCTGCCTCAGCAATGTGCTTCGCTCTAGGGGGATTCTGTCCATGCATTTGCTCCCTCTTCCCTTCCTGAGGAGGATTCCTGACCCTACTCACATACCTCCTCCTCCAGGAAGCCCTGCCTGTTGTCTCCTCCCAACTGTCCTTCCTTCTAAGCTTTTTCTCTGCATCTTTTGCTCCTGGCTTGTGATCACACCGCACCCATGTCAGGATGGTCATGGAAGTGAATAACCGTGGTTTGGGGTTCCCCACATGTACTGCTTATCTCTTTAGTGCCTGACCCTGTGCCAGGCCCTTTTATACTCTTTGTTTGCAGTCACCCACTCAAAAACTCAGCGAAGGGGTGTTTCCCTGCTTCAAGAGTGTGAAACTAAGGCTCAGTGAGATGAAGTTGGAGCCCAGTCTCCGTTCCTCTAAAGCCCACTTCCTTCCCACTGTCCCACCGTATCTCTAACTTTTCTCTGTCCTTTGTGGTACCTTGCAGGCTCTGGTCAGATAAAGAAATAATGATGGCCGCTTTCACAGGGCTGGCTCCTGCTGAGCTTCTGCCCTGCTCTAAGCACTTTACTTCGCTTCTCTCATGTAATCTTACAACAACCTTATAAGGCAGAGTCTATTCTTACCCCCATTTTACAGGTGGGGCATACAAGGCTCAGAGAAGTTAAGTAACTTGCCCAAGATCACACAGGAAGGAAGTGGTGGAGCCAAAATTTAAAAACTAGATGGCCCGATGTAGGTGCTTGCCGAACGGAATTCATAATCTCCAGTGCACCGTTTCAACCAACCTTGCCTAGGTTTCTCAGTGCCCGTTTCTGTGTGTGGGCACTGTGCCAGGGGTCAGTCGACAAGACAGATCCATGTCCTTGGCCGATCTGGCAGCCCAGCTGGGGAGGCAGACAGGAGAAAGAGCAGGAGCTGTTCTGCTGGAGTCTGGTGAGGGCCTGGACTGCTGTTACTCCCCCCATATCACAGAGGCGGAAGCCGATCGAGAAGGGAAAGTCACTTGTCCAGGGTCCCACACTGAGCAGTCAGACCGCAGTCTGCCTCAGCATCGAACTTGGACTTGAGGGTCAGGAAGTGCTTCTCAGAGGAAGTGATGTCTCAGCTGAGACCCTCCTGTTGCCAGGAAAGGGGTGGGGCTGGGCTGAGAAGGTGTTCCAGGCAGAGGTGACAGTATGGGCAGAGGCCTGGAGGCACGAGACAGCGTGGTTGGTTTAGGGGACAGAACGAAAGTGTTCGCTCTGGGCTTCCTGGCTGGTGTTTGGAGCTGCACGTTCATCTTTTGTGAGAAGAGTCCTTTGCCTCCAAGGGCTTCCTAGTGTCTTGTGTGGATTCTGCTCTGTGTCTGGTCTTGGTTGGGGGGAAGGACCAGTGCAAAGCAAGGCAGGAGTCCTGAGAGCTGAGCTGGGAACATTAGCTCTGGGCTTTGGTGAAAGCCTGAGAGAAATTGAAGTACTTTCTGGACAGTGGGAGCAGCCCTGTGTCCTGGCCTGAAACCTCGGAACCCTGACATCCTGCCCGTGGAAAGGATGAAATGAGAAGGTAGAGCCTGGTGCTTGCCGGGCCGTCCCCAAACATCAGGCCGGGAAGCTCAGGTGGTGTGTGCCGAGTTCGGGGCAGTCAGTGGTCAGCAGCCTCGGTCCCCTGTGGGGCCAGGAAGAGAGTGCTCTCAGGGTTTGGCACACTGGGGCCTAGAAGGGCCCTGGGCTGGGCTGGGGTCTCAGGCTGAAGGGGGCAGAGCAGAGTGGGCTATGTAGCCTCTCATCTGAGGGCAGAGGCTGGAGCAACTGTGGTTTTCTCCAAGGAGGCGGGCATAGGACCAGGGGGACCCTGCCAGGCTGCGTTTGGCCCAAGCAGCTATAGAGTAGGAGGCTCAGGCCAAGGACATTGCAGGGCCAAGGGTCTGGCCAAGATCTGGAGTCTGGGCACCTGTTTTGGCCCATCACCTCTTGGGCCTCAGTTTCTCCACCTTGTCCTGGGGTTTTGGTATCTACTTCTCAGACACTGCGACGGGATGAAAGAGGAGTCGGGGTGCCTGGTGCTCAGCCTGTTGGAATTAGCATGTCACACCCGAGGAGCGAACCTGGATGGGACTTGGGGTGACGCGGACTACCCCACCCTGCCTCCCCCTTCGGAAGCCTACCTTTGTGGAGGGATGGCCTGGGCTAAATGTTCAGATCCAGAGCCTCATTCCTGCAGCTGGCCAGGGCTTCAAAAAGCCCTAAAGCTGCCCTCTAGGCTCTGGCTCTGGCCCTTCAGGCTCTATCTGGGCTCCTTTCCTGGCCCCGACCAGCCCTTTCCCACCTCCCTGTGCCTCTGCCTGTCCAATATCAGCTCATTTTCCTGCTGTGTGGCCTCAGGGAGGCCCTTCCCTCTCTGAGCCTCGCCAAGGTCTTCGTGCCCACTGCACAAAGTGTTGGGTATGAGTCCCTGACCTGTGAGCCGTCACGCTGGCCTTGACCCTGTGACTCCAAGAAAAGCAGAGAGCTGTGATTTGCGCCTCTGGTGGGCGGTCTCCCCTTTTAAGCCATTCACTCTGGGGCCAATTATAAATAGACACATAATCGCCCCTATCTGTAGAGATAAAACATATTCTTCAGAGACGAGCCACCCCCCTCCCCTCCCCCCCCATGCTGGCACGGGCTCTCCGCAGTTGAGGGTGAAGGAAGGATCGGTGCTCCCCTCCCTCCTCCATCCATCCCCTCCTCTCCCCGCTGCTCTTCCATCTCCACCCTGCAGAGGTGAGATCTGGCAGGGGCCGTGATGTCAGAGGCTCAGCTGATGTCACCGCCCCAGCCCTGTGACTTCACTTGCCGGCTTGGGCAGGAGGAGCCGCGAGGAGACTGAAAGACGAGAAACTGCCCCCCTTTCCTCTTCCTTCTCCTTTTTCCCTCCCCCCTCCTCCCCAGCCTCGCTTGGGGCTTGGGACGTGCTCTGCTCCCCAGCCGGTCTGTCGGAGGGGCTGGGGCAAGTGCCGGGAAGGATGGGGCTGCAAAGGTAACGGGCGTGCGCGGTGCTCTCCCTCCGGTCGTGAAAGTTTGCTCTGGTGCGCGAGGCGTGCCCGCTGGGCGCTCCGCTGTGCCGCGCGGCCCGGGCCCGAGGCTCCCGGGGAGAGGGGGGGGCGGAGCGGCCGGGGGCGGGCAAGGCCGGGCAGGGCCAGGGCCGGGCGGGCAGGGGCCTCCCGGGCCGCCTTCGCTGCCTTGTCCCCATCAAAGGCCGCAGCTGCTCGAGTGGCGGCTGCAGCTTTGAAACTGCCATAAAGAGCGAGAGAGGGAGGGGAGGGCGGGGGATGTTCAGAGCAGTGCCCAGGAGGGTGGCCGGGAGAGGAGGGGCGGGAGGGGGGCTGCTCCGGCAGCGCCGTGGCCCCGGGGCAGCAGCAGGGGCGTGAAGGGCAGGGCCCCGGGGCAGAGTCGCAGAGTCCCAGGGGCCGAGTCACCCTCCCTGGCCCCTTGTCCCCTGGAGTCCAGCCAGCTTCCGCGGCCAGGACCCCAGTAGCCAGCGAGGGTACCCGAGGCGGCGGGGCGCAGGGGCTGGCTTCCCCCCCCACCCCCCACCCCCCCATTATTTCCAGGCATATTCTTCTACCTCCAGCAGGCCATTTGTCAGCGGCGATTCGGGACAAAGGAGGGGGCAGTGGGTGGTCTGCTGTAAGTTGGGCGATGGGCACGGAGAGCTCCGAGCGCGGGCCAGAGAGAAACGCCAGCAATTAAGAGGCAGATCGAGGGCTTTGCTCATTCAGGCTGTCGAGGGAGCCGTCATTTTGTGTTAGCGTGTGTGTGTCTGAGGTGGGAGGAGGAAGAGAGGGGAGAATGACAGGAGAAGGATTATGACATTGTGTTGTCTCTGTTTGTGGTAAATGCAAATTTGGCCCCAGCAGCTTCCCGGGAAAAGCAGCAGCAAGTAACCCCGGCCAAGGCCTTGGCCCAGACCCGCCGAGGGAGCCCATGTGGGGCGGTTGGGGGTGTTTTTTTTCCCTTCCCTTTTTTCTGTCTGGCGTGTGCTTCTTCCATTTATTTTTACAGTGAAGTACTGGAGACAGACAGGCCAGCATGGCGGGGAGGAGCTGGTCCTCCCTCCTCCCCGGCACGGCAGCCCCCTCCTCCCTCTGCGGGATGCCCAGGCTGCTCTTCTGACCCCCAGCCGTTGCCCCATCTTGGCTGCCTCCCTGCTAGGTCTCTGTCCCCAGCTAGGGTCACAGTCCCATCATTCTCTTAGTCCGGGCGGCCTGAGGTCTCGGAAGGCTAATTCTGCCCACAGCTGCTCCCCAAGGGTGAATGGAGGCTGCGAGCCTGGGACCGAGGCCCAGATGGGGCTTCGGAGATAAAAAGCCAGGCTGGCCAGGGGTTTCTGTGGCCAGGCCGGTGTTGGCCAAGTGTCCCAGAACCGTGACTCCTCTGACGGGCCCAGGAGGGCAGGGAGCTGGAGCTTGAGCCTGTCCTGGCCCGGAGAGTGACCAGAGCCCAAGGTTCCGGGCTCCCAGAGGGCACAAGCAGGCACGGTGCCAGTCCCAGATGGTTAGACCCTCTGGAGCGGGTCTCCAGAGAACGCACAGGGTAGGGTCTTACCAGGGCCAGGCCCCAGCTCAGACCCCAGCTCAGGCTCCAGCACGGGTGGAGAGTTCAGAGCCACGAAGTGGAGGCAAGAGCGCTTCTCAGATGGAGATGCAGGGGAAGGTTGTGGCTGGCTGGGTCCAGCCTGTCACACACCAGCCCTCGGGCTGTGGCCCTTGGACTTGTTCTCTTTCCCTGGAAGCTGGTTCCTCCCTCCCTCCTCTTTTGCCCTGTTGAGTCCTTCTGGACTCAGTTGACCTCCTCCAGGAAGGGGGAGGCTGCCCTCCACTTAGATGGGCTGGGGGCCTGGGCCATGCCTACTCCATCCGCCCCCTCACAGCGCTGATCACGCTGTGGTCACTGAGAGGCCCTGGGGTACAGGGACTTTTAGGCCACCCTCCCAGGGTTCCCGGCACCTGCCCAGAGCAGAGCACAGAGGAGGTTATCACCTGAAGGCCAGGGGAGAAGATCCAGATCCACAGATTCCCCAGGACAGTGGGCCACCAGGAACAGTCACCCTGCCAAGCCCCCTAGGAAGGGTGTTCGACTCATTTCCTTCGGCCAGATCCACCCAAAGAGAATTTTTCCCCACGGAGCCTGACAGGTGAGGGCAAAACAAGCTATGCCTGCGAGGGGGAAGTCTGCCCCGAGCTGCAGAGCCTTCTGTGACTACACAATGTCCCTTCTGGAACAGGCGGTGGGCTTGTTTATCCGCCCTGGCATTTCCTTCAGGTCCTGGGCCCATAAGCCAACCCCCGTAGGGGAGCCAGAAAGCACTGCAGAGACTGTGTGAGTTGCAGCTGCCCGCCTGGCCTTCCTATGGAGCTCCCTTTGCCAGATGGAAGAGGAAGGAAGAGTGGCGAGGCTCTCCCCAAGGCCAAGATGCTGAGTCCGTTCCAGGCCCCGGGCTCAAGAACCGTGTGGCCCGAGGTGCAGAGAGCCCCAGGCAGGGCCGGCTGGCCAGGCGGCTCACTTCACCCAGCCCAAGTTCACAGAGCCTGCCCACTTGGAGCGGGCACCCCCTTGGCACGCAGGCCCGCTCTCTCTGGATGCCCCCGATGGGATGCATCCCAGGAGCTCTGGAGTGAGACAGTTTGGAGAGGCAGTCTTCCCCGGCCACTTCCTGTCTGCGTGACCTTGGGCAGCTCTCAGAGCTCCAGTTTTAAAAGGCAGGGCCCTGGGGACGGGCATCTCTGCCTTCATGCTCGAAGAGACTGCAGGTGCGGTGCCTGCCCCCAGCAGGTGTTCGATTAGTGACAGCTGTAGTTATGAGGAAGCTTGGCTGTCCCAGCAACCCAGAGGCCCAGGGAAATATTCTCCCTGGGGTACTCTTGTGAATTCTTACGGAGCAATTGAGAAGGGCTTCAAGGAGGAGGTGGCCTTTGAAGGCCTTGAAGAATGAGTAGGAATTTGCCTAGGCTATGGCAGGGGAGGGGCTGCCATCAGGGGGAGAGCAAGGGCACAGCTTTGAGTAAGAGGATCCCGTCGCCTCATGGAGCCGAAGCTCGGGGAGGGCGTAGGGGAGAGAGGGCCGTTGGCCGTGGGAGCGGGTTCTGGAAGAGGGTAGGACCCTGACTTGATGATCTGGGTGGCCAGGCTTTACACACACGTCTTGATCACAGCAAGCCTGTGTCTTAGAATGTCGCACTGCTCTCTCCCCGATCCTGGAAAGCAGGCTTGTTGGTTTTAGCCCCTCCCAAGTCAGGCCTCTCAGGCTGGTCTTGTGGTGGTGGGCTTCCCAGACAGCCCCATCTTTGAATTGAAGCGCCAGCCTGGGTTTTCATTTAATCTGAAGTTTCAGGACCGCTGGGGGTCAGGCTCCACTGTGAGTCATTGCTGGGGAAACAGAATGGACGCCTGGAGTCTGATTTGGGGGAGAGCTCCGCCCGCAAGAGGCAGGGTGCTTACTCCTTGAGTGAGAGGGCAGTGCAGATGGGGGCCTGGCTGCCTGAGATCACCCGGGGCTTGCTGTGGACCAGCTGTGTGGCTTCAGGCAAATCGCCTGCCCTCTCTGAGCCTCAGTTTCTTGGGGGTGATCATAGTTCCTAAACCACAGGGCCATGGTGAGGACTGTGCAGTTGGCCCAGAGCCTGGCTGCCAGGGGTACTCAGGAACTGTTACCTTACAGAAAAAGCCCACGAGAGTGAAGCCTCTAGCTCCCGCTTCATATCTGTGGGCCAGTCAGTCCCTCCGAGCCTCAGTTCCCCTAGCTGTAATGTGGTGATAATCGTGCCTAGTGATAGTGGCTAACATTTATGAGCGCTTACCGTTAGGTGGACTCTGATTCTAGAACTATGTAGTCGCTTATTGAATACAATCTCTCCAGCTCTGCCTACCAGGTGAGGGGAGTGTGGGGATAGGGAGTAGGATGTCACCAGAAGCGGAAACCTACGGGGAAAAACTTAAGATTTGGTGTTTCCTGGGTGAGGCTAAACCGGACCCCTTGGTAGTGTGGGCAAGACCAGAGAGGATCAGATGGCTGGGGTAGGAGGCATGAAGACCAGCAAAGGGCCCACCCTCCACCTTGAATGGGCCACCGGCCGCAGGACCTCTTCATGTATGGTAGAGGCACCAACACACTCGGGGCCCTTGAGGTCATGGCCCCACCCTGGGCCTCAGTTTCCCCATCTGTATGCTGATGGGGACTTGGGCTCACTCACCTCTCAGGGCCCCACCCCCTCGAAGGCCCTTTGATTCTCTTGTCCCTGACTTTCTTGTGTGGTTTCCATGCAGCTTGGGACTTTGAAAGCATCATCTGCCCATCGATTTTTCCAGAAAGGGTGCTAGCTTCCTTTCTATTCTGCAGTCAGCCGTAGTGCCTAGCCTTCTGCCCCCACCCACATACCTTACTTAGCCTGGAGTCGGGGGGCCGAGGGCACCCATCTGGCCCGGTAGGGGCCCCAACACCATGCTGCATGAGCTTGTTAGGGGATTGCCCTAGAAGTGTGAGCACATGGGGCTAGGGAACCACCACATCTGGCCCACACCTGGCTGTGTGCAGCTGAGTCGCCAGGGAAGACCCAAGGGGTTCATTTGCAGCCTCTCCTGGAGCCGGACAGACCGCTCACCCCTTGTTCCAGTGAATCCTCTGCCGGGTGCTTGGGGGCACCTCACTTCCCTGAGCCTGACTTGCTCCCCGGACGAGCGAGTCCACCTCGTGGGGCACCCGAGGCCAGAGTGTTGGAAACCACCCTTAGGTGCAAGGTCACCGATGAAACACCTGCGTGGACAGCGTTCCGTGGCAGGTGGTGATGTCCCTGTTCTGCAGGTGGGAACGCTGAGGCTCCGAGAGTTTAGGGAGCTTGGCCAGCATTGCATCGTCTTCCGCTTCCCCTTTCTTTTTCACATCACACCTACTACCAAAAGGGAGCTGGGGCGGACTGTAAGGCTGGGAGTCCGTATGAGGTAGGACAGATGAAGGGAGCCCAGAGACCACTAGGGGAGAGAGGCTGGGGAGGTGAGAAACCTGTAACAAGGTGCTTACCTGCCAGCTTGTCGCCGCTGGCCCACGCAGGCTATAGCGGGATGGGAAGAGTGGTCATGACAGGTGTGGGGGAGGGGCACCCCCCCCAGGGTCCCAGCCCTTGAAGGATGTATGGTAGTTCTCCCCCCCTGCCTGGGACCTCTCTGCTCACCTTGGCTGAGTCCGGGTGTGGGGTTACCTAAGGGCTCTGTGTGGGTTCAGATCCTGGCTCTGTCGCTCACTGGCTGTGTGATCGCGGGCTAATGATTTATTGCTCTGAATCTCAGTTTCTACACCTGTCAATGGGGATATTGTCAGACTTGGCCCTTAGGCTTGTGTGAGGAGGACCTGACTTAATGCAGGTTTACTCCTTCAGCACGGTGCCCACACGAGAGCTGTAGGAATGTTCTCACCAGTCATCCCCTCAAATCCGTTCGGATTCCCCTCAAACAGTGGGTTTCCTGAGCACCTGCTGTGTGCCAGCCCCAAGGCCAGGGAGCCAAGGATTCATCAGTCAGGCCCCTCCCGTGCTCTGGGCGAAGCTGCCAGCCTCAGGGCCTGGGGCTGAGCGTGTGGGTCTGACGTGTACTGGGAACAGCCTCCGAGAATTGGTGTGTTGGCTCCCACTGCTGGCGTGACAGACATCCTGATGAAATATGTCATTTTAAAACATTTTCCAAAGAAATTTCTGGAGAGTTTTCTTAACCCCATGGGGCCATAAGTAGCCTGACTATTGTCAGGTTTTGGTCTTGGCTTTGACAGGCCTTGCCAGGGACCCCTCCTTTCCTGGGCCTCCCTCTCCTCATATGTGAAAGGGGGCAGGAACCATTCCCACCTGCGCGGGTGGACCCTGGGTGAGACAGCTCGTGCAAAACAGAGTGTGTGAGGTCAGGACCACTTTCTGGCTGTTGAGACTTTTGGGTTCTGTTCCTGGCTATTCACGAGATGGCCACGGGCAGGTGCCTGTGCCGTGTCGTGCTGGATGCTGGCTGCCGTCGGAGGGGGGATGCTGGCTCTGCTCTCCAGGGCTCCCGGAGTAGTGGCCTTGCTAAAACCCTTGAATTTTGTGATTTCCAGAGAACGTGGAAGGCCCCTCAGGCAGCCTGGCCCCTTCCAGGGGAAATGCTGGTAAGTGTCTTGTCCTCTCTGTTAGTTTGTTCCACACGTTTTTGGAGCGGTTGTGTGTGCTGGGGTGAGGTGGGAGAACCAGAAGTCAGCCCTACCTTCGATAGCTCGGTCTAGGAGGAAGGCTTTGAAGACTCCAAACCTGACTCACCAGAGGTCCTGAGATTCGGGGGTTGCAAAGTCTGGGTTTTGAGAAGGTGCTCAGGCGCGGGGGCAGCTGGCCGGGTCATTTACAAATGAATATTGACTGTTCAGAATCTTTCAATGGCTCCCCCTTTTTGCCTGGGGATAAAGTCCCCATGCCTTCTGTGGCCTGCACCGTCTGATTCCAGCCGCCTCTCCAGCTTTCTCATTTCACTTAAATTGCATTGGCCTCCTTTCCCTTCTGGAAACACGACTCGCTCCCTCCTGCCTCAAGACTTTTGCCCATGCTGTGCCCACCGCCTGGGGCTCGCGTCCAACCCCATCCTGTGACCCTTTCCTATCTTCCAGGTTTCAACTCAAATGTCTTGGACCCCCCAGTACCCAGTGTCGCATTATACACTCTCTGTGCCCCCAGCATGCTTTCTTACTAGTGTGTACCCCAACTTCACCAAATGATCGTACGTGTTGACTCGTTCTCTCTAATGGCCCCCTGACAACAGGGGCCTTTGGACTTGGGGCTTGGCATATGGTAAGGGCTCAATGAATGTCTGGAATGAATTTATGAGGAGTACTAAGGTAAGGTTTCGTGGAGGTGGTGGCACTTGAGTCTTGGAAGAAGTTGTAATTTCGATCTCCAGGGAGGGACTGCCTGCCTCGGGGAGCAGCCAAGCACATGGCAGGAACACAGCTCGCTTGGCCTGGCAAAGAGGCAGAACCGGACGTGTGAGAGAAAGTTGGAGAACTGAGCTGGGGCCAGCCAGGGGCTTTGTGTGCCCGCTGAATGGGAATCGACTTGAATTCTGAAGCCACTTGGGACCCTTTGAAGACTTCCGCGCCAGGGGCCGGAGGGTCAAAGCTGGCTGTGGCTCACCGTGATGAAGTCTGCTGCAGGGATGGGGTGGGCCGGGGATGGAGGCTGCAGCCAAAAGGACCTGGTGGCAGCTGGAGAATCCATCGGCCCTGCTGCTTGCTTTTTCTGCTGGAATCACACATGTGCCTTGTCAGTTATCCTCACAAGCCAGCAGGGAGAGGCAGGGCAGAGACCAGGAACCTCAGCCACCGTGACCGCTTCCAGAAGACCATCACCTCGGCGGCCAGGCAGCCGTTCCCAAATCACTGGAGGGATAGATGGAGTCAGGGCGGGAAGGGGTGGGTGGTGCATTGATGTCCACTTTTCTCAGCTTCTCCAACCCAGGAGGCAGCATCTAGTTATGCATCCCCACACCTCTGTCTGGGCGCCTTCCCCCGTGGCCAAGGGATTATGACTTGGAGTTACCAGCCCATGTCAGAAGATGAGCAGAAGCATTTCTGTCCGAGCCCAGCAAACAAGATGCACCTCCTGGCCCCCATGGGGGCATAGCTCCCATGGTCAGAAGCGCCAGGATTCTCACGTCCCCGATCTACCACTTAGTGGCTGTGTGCCTTCAGGCCTCTTGTTAGCACCTCTGGGCTTGGGTTTCTCCGGCTGTGAAGCAGGGGCTGCTCGGGTTGTGAAGGTTAAATGAGAGGACACACTCAGAGCCCCAAGCGCAGCGAACCCCAGAGGCTTAGGAAGTAGCAGCTGTATCTCGGCTGCGGTTTTTCTCCTCCCTTTCAATTCTTTGCAGCAAGCTTGGGTTTCGGGCTTAAAACGAAGAGCATATCAACAAAAGAGGATGGTACAAAGTCCTTTCCCAGCGCGCCTCGGCATGCGGCACTGCCCTCCCGGGGAGCCCAGCAGTGATGGGGCTAAAAGTCTCGGGCTTTCAAGCAGAAATAATCCCAATGGAACAGAACCTCCCCATTGTTACCATGTGATAAGGCAATGCAGGGGCTCTGCGGTCCGACCTGCCTGTGTCAATTCCAACTCTGCCCCTTCCTGGCTGCTCTGTGCCTCAGTTTCCTTATCTGCAAAACAAGGTAATTTCATCCACACGGGAGGGCTGTTGTAAGGATTAGGCGAGTTAATGTGGGTGAAGTGCTTAGAACGTGTGTGTGTCACTGCTGTTGCTAGACCGTTTCATCTCGAACTCTTTGTAAGCGCTGGCAGGGACTCAGTGGGGCCCTGGAGCCCAAAACCTGGGTTCAGATTACAGCTCTGCTATTTTCTAGCTGTGTGACCTCAGACAAATCTCTTAGCATCTCTGTGCGTCCATTTCCTGCTCTGTACAGTGGAGATGACAGTCCCTGCCTTGTAAGGTTGTTCGGAGGAGTGAATGGGGTTGCCCAGGGAAGGGGCCCGACTCCCTGGAGGCAGGCAGACCACTCAGCCCCTCCTCCCACCCTGATGGAAACACTGAGACTAGAGTCACTGGCGGACATATGTGGCTGAGAGCAGGCTGGGCCCCTAGTTTAGTGACCTGTGCGAGGCCATCATGCCAGGGCCTGAGAGTCAAGCCACTAGGGACAGGAGTGCCAAGTGTGCTGAGGGGTGATCTGCCCTGCAGTCAGGCTGCGGGGGGCTTCCAGCTGCTCAGTGTCTCCTCCAGTGTTTTCTTTGTGCTCGCCTGTGGGAAGAGTGAGCCCCCACAACAGCAGCTGCCACTTGGGCAGGCCACAGTCTTCTAGGGGCGGGGTCTGAGAGCCCATCACCTGCAAGCTGCCCAGTCTCCAGGGCTTGGACATGTCCCTAGTGGGGAAGGGCTGGTGCTGACCCCGCAGACCCTCTCCTATCTCATGCCTGATGTGCCTGCAGACCTCGTGACCTGCCAAGTGTCTGCGTCCATCCATCCTTCCAGTGTTTACTGAGTGCTGGGAAGCTTGGTGGTTAAGAGTGCAGCCCGTAAAGACCCGGGTTCCAGTCCAGCATGGCCTCTTCCAAGCCGTGTGACTTGGGACAAGTTAAATTCTCGGTGCCTCTCTGTAACGGCGGGGGCGGTAACAGTCTCAGCCAACCTCATCAGGTTGCCGCAAACCCACAGTGCTCATTCCCAGTAAGCTTGGATCCCTCAGGGCTGTATCGGGATTTCTAACGTTATCATTTTTATGGATAGGATGCCCTGCCCTGCTCAGGATGTCTCTGCCCTGTGGATACTCACAGCCCCGCGGGAGAGATGGATACAGTCCCACACAGCGCTGTGTCACCATTGGGAGCTGAGGAGGGAGCCACAGCTTTGATCCTGGAGGGCTGGCGTGGAGGGCAGGGTTGGCCTCCTAAGCAGCGGTCCCCGTGAGACCCTGTGAAACAAATTCATGTGAAGAAGCATGTCAATGTAGCATCCTCTGCAACCTCAGCTCTCCTTCCCCTGTGTGTGTGCTGGGCACAGCCTTCCTGAGAACAGCAGGCAGCCGCACGCACACACGAGTGTTGATATCCCTGACTCCCTCGAGAGCCTTCCCTATTCCCTTACCCTTAGAGCCTGCCCTACTGTTGCCCCAGAAGGACTTCTTGTGAGCCCCTGTGCTCCCTCCGTCAGGACTCACGGCCTAGCACACAGCTAGGTGCTCTGTGTGGAAGGAAGGCATGTCCACAAAGGATCTGGCCACCCCTGCTGTTCGTGCCTGGCCTGGGACAGGCCTCACAGGAGGCTGTGGTGGGGGTTCCTCACTCTGTTAACCCGAGGCTTTTGTAAGTGGTCTCCTGGAGGATGGCGAGCAGGCATTCCAGGCCTCCCTCTTGGTGTGTTAGAGTTAGAAGGAGGCAACTCCAGAGAGGGAGGGGAGCTGGGACCTGGTGAAGGATAAAGGTGAGGGCTGTGCACGTGCTCCTGAGAGCCAGAGAGGGAGAGAAAGGCCATCCGCCTGCCGCTGAAGGCACTGACACCCCGGCTCACTTCGCACAAGTCACTGATCTGCCGAGCAGGCCAGGCTCCTCAATCAATCCGTGCTGACAGATGGTAGCGGAATCAGTGACCTAGAGGCAGAAGGCTCCATTTGTAATCCCGGAGTGGCCCAGGCGCCTGGAGGAGGGCAGAGGAGTTTGTAATAAAGGGAGTGACACAGGGTTTCCAAAAGCCATCTCTGCGCCGGAGGAGGAGGGAAAGGATTAATTTTGCTTCTGGAATTGAAACCACTGATTCAGTTCAATAAGTATTTTTTCAGTAGACTAGGTTAGGAGAGGAAAAAAAAACAAAAAAACAAAAAACAGATCTACTGTCCCTTCCTTAAAGTAGTAGGAAAAACAAGATTCTCGCAGTTGAGACAAGAGAACAACGGAGGAACTCTAATGTGATCAAAGAGGACTTCCCCAGTTGAGCTCCGGCTACTGTGGAATCTTGGGCAGTAACTTGCCCTCTCCGAGCCTCCGTCTGCTCGTGTGTCCTGTTGTGGCCATCTTGTGGAACTGTAGCTGTTGTTAATATGTGCCTGGTATTGTACCGAATTCTTTATGCAGATCTCTTTAGGCTCCCATGATACCTTATTATCCCCTTCTACTGCTCAGGAAACCAGAGCTCAGAGAGGTGACGTGATTTGTCCAGCCACACAGCCCCAGAGTAACCCAGATCTGTCTGTTGGCCATAATGCCCACATGTTCTTTTTCCAAGTGGTACTGAAAGGAAAAGGGACTCCAGGCCACCAGGGGTGAAGAGATCCAGGCTGGCCTGGCCCTGGGACTGGGGAAGTTTCCAGGTAGAGGTTGGCTGGGCAATATCCTGGCAGGGTCCAAAGGGGTTGGGAGAGAGGGGGCTATAGAATCGGTCCCAGGACCGGAGGCAGGAGCAGATGAGAGCCTGGACTCAAGTTCTCTATCTGCATTCTTTCCTTTTTGAATGAGGCTCTCTGCACAGTTTGTGACCATTCATTTCATGTTTCAGTCCCTCTTTCTGAGGCCTGAGTGAACGGAGGAAGAGGAGAAAGGAAGGAAGGATAGGGCAGGAGACTAAGGAAAAGGGCTTCCTTTCATGAGTTCTCTCAAGAAATTGAGCGTGCCCCCAACCACTCTGCTTAGAAAGCTCCCCCGCATCCTTCTAAGTTTGTCCAGAAAACATGCATGTGTGCTGGGAGTCCCCCCATCCTTTCGCTCTGCAGCCCTGACCCAAGCAGAAGCCAGCACTGGTCTTTTAAAAGTCTTAGTGCCGAAGAATTTGAAAATGAAACTCACAGAACAATGGAACCGTCAGAGGGCAGGGCCTTGCAGCCTCTTCAGCTCTGCCCCGGAAGAGCCCGACAACCCCTTTGGCATGCAGGAGGTGTTGGGGAATCAAGTCTCCAAGAATAGCCCTGACCCACATTGGAGCCAGCCCCCACCTTGTGAAATTGGACAGGAGCCAGGAGAAATCACTGCCTTCCTCAACCACATCCTCCTGAGTGCCAGGACCAACTGAGGCCCTGCCTGGGATTCCTTTACTCGGGAGAGGTGTTGCCTGGCCAGGACCCTCCTTTGGTGGGCTGAGGCAAGGTAAAGCATTTCTGTCTCTGGCCAGGTGAGGCTAGAGGTGAAAGGGTACACTCAGGCCCAGGGGAGCTCTGTACCTCAAATGGACTAAAATCGGTCCCAGGTCACACCTGGTTCCTCAACTTCCACCTGCTGCCCAAAGTACTCTTCCAGTTCCAAATGACTTTCAAGTTGGGTTGCTTCAGGAAAGGAAGCCACATACTCCCCTAACATCTAGGGCAGATGGGGGCCTAATTTAGAATCAGCAATGTTAGCCAACATTGGGAGCACCTAGTTCAAACTCCCCTCATTATATACCAGTCGGAAACTGAGGCCCAGACTGGGGAGAGAATTTGGCCAGATCTCTATGTGAGCCAGAAGTAGGATCGCAAACACTCCCAACACATCCCGCCCCCATGGGCCTTCTCCCTTTTGATAGCAGTGGGTCACAGGGAACAAACATCCCAGTGGTGGTTCTACAACTGAGATTTTCTTTCCAAAAAAAAAAAAAAAAGCCATTCCTTTGCTCCATAAAACATACATGAGGTTTGCAAAAGAAGGCTGGGAACAGCCCGAGGCCTTGGCACCGCAAATCCTCCACCTTATCTCCAAATTAATTCTGGACCCTGGGTCCAGTCAGCCAGGCGCTGCAGCGTTTTAATGCCGCCGCGGGCCTAGGCAACTGGCTTTCGGTGAGTATCTATTTTAATGCGAGGTTGGTGGGCCTCCCAGCTCCTCGCTTTTATTGCGGAGGAAACTGAGGAAGTTATCTGTTATCTGGAGAGCCTAAGTCATTCATCCAAGGACACGCGGCTCTAAGGGGCGGAGGAGGGAAGGGAACCAGGCCCTCTGCGCCGGACGGAGGGCGCTTGGCGGTCAGGAGCTGCCCCCATGCCCGGCCCCACTCAGCAGGTTCCCCGGGGGAGGCCAGGCCCTAGCCCGCGGGTTCCCCAGGATGTCAGAGGCGCGATTCTGGCGTTGGAGGCTCCAGGGAACTCCAGAAATCCCAGGAAGAGATTCCGGGCCACCAACTCCCCAGAAAGTTGGCTCGCGGCCACTCCCAGGACGGCCCGGAGCCGCCGGCCAAGATGGCACTGTGCGGGCGGCCAGCCGCACGCGCGGCGCGGGGCAGCTGCCTAGGGGAGCCCCGCGCGACCCCTGCCGCGGGGCGGGAGGGTCTCCGCCGCCCCGGCCCCGCCGCGCGCAGGCCTCCGCGCCGCCGCACACGGGTGGGCACGCGCGCCCCCGCCGGCCCCGCCCCCTGCCGCCCCGCCCCCGCCGCGCGCACCGCCCCGCCGCGCGCCCTCCCGCCCGCCCGCGCGCCGCGGCCCGGAGCCTCCCCATTGGCCGCGCGCCGTCACCTGACGCTCTGTTATTTCCTGTGTGTTGGGAGAATGGAGAGAAAAAACCCCGAGCCGAGCCGCTTTCGGCCCCTGCGAGGCGGCCGCGGCCTCCGCCGGGGGAGCCCGCCCTGAGGCGCGCCTGACCGGGGAGCGAGCGCGCGGGCCGGAGCGAGGCTCGAGGGGCCACGGCCCCGGCCCGCCCCGCCGCCGGCCGGGGCGCCCGAGCTGGAGGCGGCGGAGGCTCCCCCACCCCCACCTCGCGCCGCGCCGCCCGCCGCCGCCGCCGCTCCCTCCCCTCCCGCCCCCGGCCGAGGCCGAGGGACCGGGCGGGGGGCCCCTGCAGGTAACCGCCGCCCGGGCCTGAGGGGGAGGGGCAGGGGTCAGAGCTGAGCGGCTGGGGCCGGGCCGGGGTGTTCGGCCTCGGGGGCCGGGGGCAGAGGTCCTAGCCCGGCCGACCTGAAGTGCTGAGCCCCCTGGACTCCGAGGCCAGGGCACGGGGTGCTGAGGGGAAGGTCCCTGCCTGGCCCGACCCGGGAGTGCAGAGAGGAGCGGCCTGGCCTGGGGGTGCGGAGGGGAAGGGGCCCGGCCTGGCGTTAGGGCGCTGAGGGGTCTGAGGGGTCTGGCCTGGGAGTCCGGTAGGGCTTTGGCACCAGTCCTAGCCTTAGGGTGTCGGGGGAAGGTACCTGCTTGTCGCGGCCTCGGGTGCAAAGGCGGCGGGTGTGAGCGGGCGGCGCCCAGGGGTCCGCGAGGTCAGCGCCGCCCACCCCGGGACCCCTGGCAGCCCCCGGCGTCCCGCGGCGCTCGCCTCTTGGTGGCGGCTGGGGGCGAGGCCGGCGGGCGAAGGCTGGGCTTGGGGCGGGAGCGGCGCTGGCCGCCCGGAGTCGGAGCGCGCCCTGCCGCGGGAGGGACGGGGGCCCGTTTATTGCCATGTGAACACCTGAAGCCATGTGGACGCGGCAGCTTCTCGCCTGTTGGGGGCGGAGGACAGGTACCGACTGGCGGGGCGCAAGGTCCTGGCGCGGGGGGGGGCGGGGAGCGGAGCGCGGGGCACACTTCCTGCGTGGGGTTTTCTCCTCCTCCCCCGCCGCGGTGAGCGGGGCGGGTGTTGGATCCGGTGGTCCCGAGTGCGAGCGAGCGCGCGTTTAGGGGCCTGAGGTTGAAGCCCCTCGTCTCCTTCGGGGCGAGGGGAGTGGTTGAAGGAGAGCGGCCCCTCTGGGCCAGCTCGCTCAGAAGCGGCTGGAGGTGGAATGCCTCCCGTGCGCTGCGATGGGAGTGGAATTCGGTGTGTTTTGTGGGGGGGGGGGGGGGAGCGCGGAGCGGTCTCCTTCCTAGGCCTGTGGGTGGGGATTATTGTCTGTTTTTGTGGTTGTGGATGCTCGAGCTGTCTGCCGGTCTGTAGGCATCCCTTTCGTTTGCCCTTAGGGGACAGATTAAAAATTAGGACTTTTTCCTCCTTTTCTCTTTGCTCCCCGCCCCCCCGCCCCGAGATTAGATGACTCTGGTAACTGCTGTAAAATGGATGGAATTTTCAAGCTATTATCTAACAGTCAGATCTCTGAATGATAATTGGACCCTTATGTTAACAGCTTCAGTGAAGACTTTTATGAAACATCTTACATGGGGTGGCAGCGGTAGATCTTATGTGGGTAGAGTGGGAAACTGCTGTGAAGTCCAACCTGGGAGACCAGGAATCTACTTCCAGGTTTGCCCCCAAATAAACTGTAACCCCGGCCAAGTTACCTACCCTCTCAAGCCTCCCAGGTTCCTTCTCTGTTAAATGAGGACTCCCTTCTAGGTCAAACACTGCAGGGCTTGTGGGTAGGTTTTCTCGTTTGTTTTGGTTTTTTAATGTTTGTTTGTTTGTATTTGGTCTACTACCTTGTGCTTTTGTACAGAGGCAGCCTTCTTGAGAAATGCAGGATGTTTCTCTGCTGGCTTTTAAGATCCTGTCCCACTTTTTAGTATCCAGCCTTTTCCTTCTTCAACAGAGCATTGAACTTGGTTAGCATAGTTTTTCCTCAAATCCCAGATACTGTTCTGTGCTTCTCAGAAAGTGTACTGTATTACAGTCTGTGTTGAGTATGTCTTGTGTTTTTTTGTCTTTGTACAAAAAAGTTACCAGGAGAAAGATTTCAGAGAACATTTGACTGTTTGGAAGTGTGGATAATGTAAATGTATTCGGGTCTGTGTATATTGGTTGGCCGCAAAGAGTTACAAGGTCTTTTTGTGCAGGGAATTGTGGAGGGACCTTATTTAAAATTTGTTGAAGGCATATTTGGCATTTGGCTAATTTTTGAAATGTCCAACTTCAGTATTCTCAAGAGTACAGATAAAGTGGAATTCCGTAGTATCTCCTGTGAAATGGTATGCTGGTGCAATTAACTGTCACCTCAGGGTGCACTAATTGTTTGCATCCCCAATTTATTCCATAATGGTGGCCGATGCTTCCTCTCAGATGCTGCAGAACCCCAATTAGTTTCACTGATTTTATGGTGTGTGAGAGCCTTAGGCCATGCTATTGACTGGTTAGCCCTTCTAGACCAGCCTCAGCTCTGGTCTTGTCTGTCTTAAATTTCTGGTACTGTTGATGCTTGGAGGACATGTGCCTAATGTGGTGTAATGTGTCTTCTCCCACTTTTTTTTATTCAGTCTGTACAGTTTCAGAAAGGGTCTCAGCAAGGGGATGTGTGCTCATAGTGTTGACTATGGAGATGGATTGGTGTAATTTTTCTCATATGTTAACATCGGGCCTGTCACATAGGCAGACACTTTAATATGGCTACACAGAGTAATAATTGGAAGTTTCTCAAAATAAGTGATTTATTCTGTATGGGTATTCGAATTATGACCTAGTGTTTGGGGTGGGATTTTAAAAATCCTGGTTACTTAAGTCGTAAGTCGTTCTCACACTCACATGTTTGTATTTGTGTTATAACGAGGAAAAGATTATTATAAAACTTAGAGGTGGGGCACCTGGGTGGTTCAGTGGGTTAAGCCGCTGCCTTCGGCTCAGGTCATGATCTCAGGGTGCTGGGATTGAGTCCTGCATCGGGCTCTCTGCTCAGCGGGGAGCCTGCTTCCCTCTCTCTCTCTGCCTGCCTCTCTGCCTACTTGTGATCTTTCTCTGTCAAATAAATAAATATCTTTAAAAAAAAATTAAACTTAGAGGTGATTCGTGTGTGCACGTGAGAGGAGGTTGCTAAGGTAGTAAGATGTTAGGAGACATGGGTTTTAGGTTCCGTAATCTTAGTGGTATACTTTTTTCTTTAATTTCATAAAATGGAATGGAATGTAGTTTAAATCACATCCATTTAGACCAAGAAATTAAAGTTGGATGTCTGGTGAGTCCAGCTTTTTCTTCATATGGATAAGGAAGAATGCTAATATTTGTGCTGGCTTTTTATGGTGGTTTTTTAAATCCGTTATGCTAGGTTCTGTCCCAGTTGTTTAATTTGTCTTACAGAATCTACCCAGCAGACCTGAGAGGTGTAAGTGATCTCTCCTTTTCCTGAGAGGTCAAAGAGCTAGTGAGGGTCAGAGATTGGCTGTGACCATCCTTACCGTGGCTGCAAAGCCTGACTACATCGGTTATAGCTCACTGCCTGCATATGGCACAGATCATCTGGTGGTAGGTTGGCCTTGGAGTCTGTCTTCCTGCTGTGCCCTATTTTTTTTTTTTTTCTTAAGTTATAGTGAAATGGAAATCTGGACTTGGGCAAAATATTGGAAAGCATGATTTTTGCAGCTATGCCACCCAACCAGACTGGTTTAGTGACCCCTGGGACGTCTATACACTTTCACTTTCCCTATAACTAGCCAGTTTTGCTAGTGTACCTGAGATGTAATCTAAAAAATTTCTCCTTCGTTCCCAATTCTGCCATTCTGTCTTTGAGCCAGAAACTTCTTGTATCAGCTCAGAGAATGGTATCATATAAGGGGCTGTCTCTCTTCCGGTCTCTGCTGCCACACAGGTTTGCACTGCACGGTCTGTGTTTGACCCGATGGGACTGAAAAGATACATTTCCAGAAGACAGTCCCTTGTGTGGCTTAAGTTCTCTTCCTTGAGGTTGCTTGTATTTAAGGCACCTTAGTGCTCATTAGATCTGTCTGGGGTTTCTGATTCTGCTACCTTCGTTTTCTTTTTGTGGAGATAAAAGTAACAAAATGAAGCAAAACCGTAAAACCCTGTTTATGTTGGAGTATAACTGTACATCAAAGTTACACATTTGAAATATAATGAAGTCTTGGCTTTCATGGGGCGTAATTTGGGCACATTGCACTTAGACTGGATAGCTTTTTTATTATTAGTTAGGCTGCTTAAAAGTCCTCTTAATACCTATGATGTGTGCATTGTGGGTGAAAAGGTTCTCATGGTGACAAACACAATCAGTACTTTTTGCGTTAGAGCTGTGTTTGCTTTGTAGGAAATGCGCGCAGCCCAGCAGGAAGATGAACTAGAAAGTGACTTATTGGTGTATCTGTGGCTTGTTATCTGATGCTTCATTGTGGGGAAGTTAAGAAAGAGAAAACATTAGCTGTAGGGGGAAATATCCTTATTGTAGCGTGCACATGTAAGCTGTTCTGTAGGGAAGGGTGGAAGTTCATTGGAACACTTGAATGCCACAGCGCCTGATGGGAAGGTGGTTTCCATGTTTGCATATCACATCCCTGAATGTGGGCACAGACCCTCTGTGTGTGTTCTAGTTTTCATTAACAGGTGTTTATGGATGGTTTTCTAAGCATGGGCGATGCAGTGGTGGGCAAGGGGGAAAAGGAACCTGCCCTGGCGATGGGCTGTAAACAGTAAGTAAATAAGAATATCCGGTAGTGATAACTATGAGATGAGAATAGAAAGACAATCTGGTAGTGACTTGGGAGAGTAGATGTTCCGTCTTCTGAAGCCTTTGCTGCCAGCAGGGCAGTCAGACTTGGTCTGTGGGATGGATAAAAATGGCATTAAACAAAGTAAGTCATTTGCTTGAGCCCTGAGTATCTGGGAAGTTAATCCAAAGAATAGAAGTGGGTTGGTTGAAGCCTTTCCTCTGTTTATATCTTCACGCTTTGTGATTGGGGACCTGGCTCAAAGGAGCTGAGAGGGTAAGAGAGAAAAAAACGATTACCCCCTTGTAAAGGGTAGTTCTGATTAAAAAAAAAAAAAATAGACATGTGTTACAATATTGGTGAGTGCTGGGCGTTATTACAAACACTCTTCAGTTGTGTTTGTGTGTCTTTGTTGTAATCATCGACTTGGTTAAAGCTTCAGGTGAAACCAACAAATATGAGTAACCTCTGTGTGCAGGGCGCTCTGCTAGGCATTTCGTCACGCAGAGGATCCCGAGCGACTGAGTGCAACTGTGGGGGCTGTTGCGGGAAGCACGGATAGCGCGGAGTTGGGGGGCTCTGGCAGGGAGAGGAACAGTGCAGGTCAGACAGGTAGTTTAATCATAGCCTGGAGGGTTCAGCCTCCCAGCCCTTCCCAGCCATCCTGTTGGGTCCCGCATACCTTCACTCACCGTGTCCGTGCTCTCTGGTTCTAGAGTTCTGTAGAGAGCTGAAAGAAATCTTAGAAATCAGCTAGTGTAGCTAGCCCTTTGGCTTTACAACTCAGGAGAGATGCTGAGGAAAGTGGTGACTTCTAGATTCATGCAGCTTTATGCTGACAGAGTCAAGGCCAGGACTCTGCTCTTCGCCAGTGAGGCTGGTTTTCTTTCCACCATAGCCATGCTGTCACCAGAAGATTGACAATTAATAGTTGCTTCTGAGTGGAAAATGAAAGGAAGTCTCTGAGTACTAATGTACCCACTCAGTTTGAAAAAGCCCATCTATTTCCAGTCTGAAGAAGTCAGGGCATGGGCATCTAGGCTCAGTTGGCTAAGTGTCTGACTCATGATTTCAGCTCAGGTCATGATCTCAGGGTTGTGAGATCGAGCCCTGTGTCCGGCTCCACGCTGGGTGTGGGGCCTGCTTGAGATTCCCCACCTCCCGCACCTCACATTCTCTCTCCTTGCTCTCGCAAAAAAAAAAAAAAAAGTAGTAGTAGTAGTCAGAAGTCAGAGCAGAGGCAGCACGTTAATCTGAAAATCAGAGTATGGAAAAGCATATTATACCATTGTTATTTTTCACACGGAACTGTAGTGTTGTTTTCTCAGGCCTCACAGAGACCTGATCCCGTCCTGATCATGTTCTGGTCTGGAACACAGGCCGCATTCAGCATTAGTTGTGAAGTTAGATTATAGCCCTTTAGGTACAGGGGGAAATTTCTGAAATGGGGCTGAGTTCTAAAATTCAAGAGTTAAGCCATAAGAGTTCCATGTTTTCACCTCCAGACCTTGGTTTCGTGGAAGGTTTCTCTTCTGCCTTCTGAAGCAGCCTAAGTATGAAACGTCACTTGGGGAGTCTGGAGACAGTTCACTGTGGCGAGAGCAAGGAGTCCTGGCAAGCAGAGCTGCGTCCCGGGGCATTTCCCTGGCTTAGAGCTCTGGTGGGCCACTGACCTGGGGACAGCTTTCGTATCCCTTTGGCAGGACTGTGAGAGGGCGGTCCTGCTGTGAAGAGGCCACATGACGGGCACTTCATGGAGGCAGCAGAGCGTATGTGGAGGAGGATGTCTAGCCACAGTCTGGCTCCGTCACTTTGGCAGTGACATTTTGCCTGAGCCACAGTTTTCTCATCTGTAAAATGGAAGTGCACTTTCCCTGGGGCCTTGGGAAGAGGAACTAACACAGGAAAAGTATATAGTGGAGTACATTACCTCTAGGGGACACTCAGTAAATGGTACTTGTCCAGGACACTAGCATTCAATACTTTGTGCCCTGTACCAAGACCCTGGCCTAGAGCGGGATGGGTTCCTGCTGAGTGTGTCGGTTTTAGAGTACACTCGGGGTCTCACATACCTGCCCAGTAGAGAAGGGCACATAAACAGGGTGTCAGAAGTGCTCTGATGAGGGAGTACAAGGTGCTCTACCACGATGTGGAACCTTAACTGGAAAGGTCACATGGGGAACCCAGGTGGCCCAGTCAGTTCGGCGTCTGACTCTTGATTTCAGCTCAGGTCATGATCTCACGGTGGTGAGATGGAGCCCCGTGTTGGGCTCTGCACTTGGCGGGGAGTCTGCTTGAGAGTCTCTCTCTCACCATCTGCCCATCGCCCGACTCTTGCTCAGTCACCCTCTCTCTCTAATAATAAATTTTAAAAATCTTAAGGAAAAGAAAAAGGCAGGTCACAAGCGGCTTCTCAGAGGCGGATCATTTACTTCCTCTTCGACCCGCTTGTCCCTCAGCTCTCCCTTCCCACCTCTGCCGCTCACTCCACTCCTGCTGGACCGTAGGTGTTGCCTGGACCCTCGTATTGTCGTGTACTCTCTCCCCGGTGCTCTCGGATGCCCCCAGGCTTTCGTGACTATCTGTGAGCTGACGAGCCCCACGCTGGTAACTTCAGCCGATCTGTCCGGCTCCCCCGGCTGCTGCGTGACACCACCGCGTGCGTCCGTCACCAGTCGCTTGAGCTTCGCGAGTCCAAAACTGAATAGATACTCCTTGAAAGTTCTTTCTCCTTCACCTGTCCCCTTCTCTGTGAGTGGCTTTCCTAGCCAGGAAGCTCCCAGATTAGCGTCCGCCCTCTCTGTCCCCTTCCTCTACATGTCGTCCATCACCAGGTCATTGTCGGCGCCGTTTCTGTGCTGTGACTGGAGTCGGTCCGTTCTCCTGCCACGGCCCTCTGAGCCACCATCGTCTCCTCCCTGGCACACGGTGATTGCCTCTCAGCATGGCCTCGCCATTTCTCCTCCTGTCTGCCTCTCCTCTACTTTGCCCGGAGTGGCCACGAGTTACCTGTCTCTCCTCCACTTCAAATTTTTGTACGGTTTCTCACAGTGCTTGGAAGACCATCGTTTCTCAGGCCCTCAGGACCCTGGGCCCTGCCCGCCTCTCTGACGGTCCCTCCTGCTGCCTTTGCTTACCGTCCTCCAGCCACATTCCTTCTCAAAAGTCTCCTGAAGGCACCCAGTTCATTCCCACCTCAGGGACTCGCTCCTATGCTACTTCCTCAGCCTCCAGCACTCTGGCCAGCCCAGCCTTTTTCTTATCCTTCAGGATATTTGTTGAATGAATGAGTAGCATGAGACAGGCAGCAAAGGGGATACTGGGGTAAGGAGGGAAAGTGTCCGTAGAGTCCATCTACGAAGATGCAAGTGATGTAAAGTGTAAAATGATGCCACCACTTTGGAAAACTGTAAGTTTCTTCAAGAGCTGAATGAATGGGGTGCCTGGGTGGTGCAGTTGGTTAGGGGTCTGACTCTTGGTTTCGGCTTAGGTCATGATCTCAGGGTCATGGGATGGAGCCCTCTGTCAGGCTCCACACTGAGCGTGGAGTCTGCTTGGATTCTGTCTCGCTCTCCCACCCTCCCTCTCTCTCAAACAAATCTTTAAAAAAAAAAAGGAAGCTGAATGTATGTCTACCCTGTGACCCAGCAGTTCTGTTTCTAGGTATCTGTCCAAGAGGAATGAAAATACATGTTCACAAATAAGCCTATACAAGAATGTTTGTAGCAGCTTCATTCATGGTAGCCAGAAATTCTAAATAGTCCAGATGTCCATCAGTGAGAGAATGGACAAACAGATGCATTCATGCAGCGGAAAACCGCTCAGCAATACAAAGGAGCGAACTACTGATACACGTAGTAAGATTGACTCTCCCAGGTATTAATGCCAGGTGAAAAACCAGACACAAGGAAGTACATAATGGATGATCCCACTTACAAGAGCTGGAGTAGGCAAAAGTGGTCTGTGATACCAGAAATCGAATCAGTGGTTGCTTCTGGGGTGGAGGGGGATTGACAGGGCGGAGACACGAGAGAACTTGCTCCGTCCTGATAGCAGGCATCACATCTGATTGAATCATAGACTACATGTAATGTTACTGTCTGTACCTACAAATAACCTAGGAATTGTCCTAGATTGCTCTCTTTCCCCCCTCACTTCCAACTTTTAATCTCCCAGCAAGTTCACTTGATGTCCATAACCTATCCTGAATTTGTTTCTTCCGTCTCAGGCACCGCTCCCTCTTACCCGGACTGGACTGTCGCCTCCTGAGTGGTGTTCCAACCCCCTGTTTTTGGTCTCTTCCCAAACCATTTCTTGCACTTACCAGCTAAAGTGACCTTTAAAAATTCAGATTGGGTGATGTCAGTTGTCTTCCCACAGTCCTTGAGTAGCTTTCCATTGCTTTCATGGTGGCCAGCTAGAGCCCACCTGCCCCGTCTTCCTCTGAGCTCCTCTGCCCCGGCCTCCTCATTCCGCACACTTTTCAGCCTTGTTGACTCTCCCTCTGTTCTTTGAATACCTGAAGTTGATTTCTGCCTTAGGACCTTTACACTTGGCTCCTCCCGCTCCCAGGAGCACTCCGCTTCCCGGATCTGTGTGAGACTTGTTTGTGGTTCAGGTTCAGTTTTAAATGTTTGGTTTTCTGGGAGGTTCTCTCTGACCCTCTGTCTAAAGTAATGCCCCATCACATCACCCAGCTTTATTTTATTCATAACTTTGATCAAATCTGAAATTATCTTGGCCTTTTGTTTGTTTGCCTGTCACCTCCCTCTCAGATTTTCTTGTGTTTTTTTTTTAAGATTTTATTTATTTGACTGAGAGGGAGAGAGGAAACACAAGCAGGGGGAGTGAGAGAGAGAGAGAAGCAGGCCTCCCGATGAGCAGGGAGCCTGATGCGGGGGCTCGATCCCAGGACCTGAGGTCATAACCTGAGCTGAAGGCAGACAGTTAATGACTGAGCCTCCCAGGCGCCCCTCCTCCCTCTCAGATTGAGCTTGACTTGTTCATTGCTGTATTCCTGGTGTCTGCAGTAGCGTTTGGCCCGTACGGGACAAAAGGATTGACTGAGTGAAGGTGGCGACCTGAGGAGCCTGCTCAGGAGGTCCCCCTGTGAGGCAGAAGGGGCCAAGGAGAGTAAGGACCTCGGGCGTGGGAACTAGGTCATGGTGGTGCCATTCATTGAACTAGAAAGTGGTGGAGAAAAAGTGATTGGGCTGGGGTATCAAGTGATGAATTTCATTTTAGACTTAAGTTTGGGGAAGGCATCAAGGGTTTGAGGCACAGATGTGACATTTAGGAGAAGGAACTGGGCTGTAGACTCAGACTCGGAGGTGAGCACATGTGGTCCGGCCTAGAAATAGATGAGGTTTTTCTTGGGATTGGACAAGGATGTGCCTATGGAGAGGGAGAGAAGCGGTTGCTTTTTCCCTGCTTGAGTGCTGAGCATCTCTTCCACCAGCAGTGACAGCCCTTACTTGGGAGATTTTGTAGTTTTAAACCCTCCCCCCGTTATTGTTGCTGATAATGACAGTGACTTGGAGGGGAGGACAAGACGAGGAACACGAACATTTGAGGGAGGAGGGCCGTGTTTCAGGAGCAGGGGGTGCAGCCCAGCAGGTTTGGAGGAGAACAGAATGCATGGCACGAGGACAGAAGGTGTTCCAAGTCAGAGGCCGTGGCCAAGTGTCCAAGTGTCCATTGGGAGGGGAGGAGAGGGGATGGGGTAGGTGAAGCCGACTTGCGGTATGTTCATGAGAAAGTGAGGTGGAGACAGTGAGTTTGGGATCAAGTCTGCCCGAAGTTTGGCTGTTAAAGGAGAATAAAAAATAGCTGCAGGGAAAATCTGGGGTCAAGAGAAGACTATTTTTTTTCTTTATTTTAATATTTTTATTTTTTAAAAGATTTATTTATCTACTTGACAGACGAAGATCACAAGTAGGCAGAGAAGCAGGCAGAGAGAGAGGAGGAAGCAGGCTCTCCGCAGAGCAGAGAGCCCGATGTGGGGCTCGATCCCAGAACCCTGGGATCATGACCTGAGCCAAAGGCAGAGACTTTAACCCACTGAGCCACCCACGTGCCTTATTTATTTATTTTTTTATTTTATGTATTTACAAGAGAGATCACAGAAGGAGAGGGAGAAGCAGACTCATTGCTGTGCAGGGAACCCGATACAGGGCTGGATCCCAGGACCCTGAGATCATGACCTGAGCCAAAGGGAGATGCTTAACCGACTGAGCCACCTAGGCGCCCCAAGAAGACATTTTTTAAAAATGTGTGAGAACCTTGAACATGTGTAAAGGGAAGTGGGAAGGAGCAATACAGGACCGTGATGAAGTTGCAGGAGAGCGTGCTGGGCGGGGAGGCCTTCCGCAAGACCGCAAGACCGCAGGGCCTGCTGTGATCAGGGGCGTTGGTTCAGACGGTTGAGAATACTCTGGGAGGAAAGAGGTGTGTGGGTGGGAAGCATAGGCCTGAGGGCTGGCAGGTAAGCAGTACTTTTCTGTGTGTTCTGTGAAGATCCTGCTGAGGGACAAGAGTGAGGTGGGGTGTTGGAGGCTTGAAGAACGCAAGAAAGATTTGAGGAAACTGCTGTGGCAAGCAGGTAGAGCTCCTAAGGAAACAGGAATTATTGGGGGGGCGGGTAGAAAGTGGTTAGGATGAGCTTTCCATCTCTGGGTTTTTTTGAGAAACTGATCAGACCTTTACAATGCTTTGTCTGGTGCTTAGATTCCAGTGATTTGGACTTTTTGGCTTTTCCTGCCTTGTGTCTGGCGATTCCACTCCTTCTCCAGATGCCTCTGCTGTTCCCATTGATTAGACCAGTAACTTCTTTTTTTATTCTTTCCACAGACAGAGATCACAAGTAGGCAGAGAGGCAGGCAGAGAGAAAGGAGGAAGCAGGCTCCCCGCTGAGCAGAGAGCCCGATGCGGGGCTGGATCCCAGGACCCTGGGATCATGACCTGAGCCATCCAGGCACACCCTTTCATCTCTTTCTTAGCTTTTGGGTATATGTGTAAAATTTTTGCTGGAAAAACTGCCAAATGTTTTCGAACACCACTGTACTAGGTGGTAAGATCTTGCAGTCAAGGCTGTGTTTTGTTTTATTTTATGGCCCCGGCATCTGGCATTTTGCCTGTCAGTGTGCTGCGAGTAAATGCCGGCTTTGCCTGTGAGGATGTGCTCTGGAATGCCCATCTTCCTCCTCTGTCTTTACCCATATGTTACAGTTACGTATGTCGTACATTGCGGTTGATAGAGCATGTGTCTTTCTTACCACAGAATTGTGTATTTTTAGGTGGCCTCCATGTCTTGTTAATCTTAATTCTTGATCTCTTTCACATGGTAGGTATTAAAAGTAATGTCAGATTTGGGGACGCTTGGGTGGCTCAGTCAGTTAAGCGTTGACTCTTGATTTCCGCTCAGGTCGTGAAATCGAGCCCCTGTGTCAGGCAGGGCTCTGCGGCTCCAGATTTCTCTCCCTCACCGTCAGCACCTCCCCCCCCAGATGCACGCATCTACATGGGCTCTCTTTCTCAAATAAGTAAATAAGTCTTTAAAAAAAGAATAATGTTAAATTTGGATTCGTTGTAAAAAAACAAAAAAACCCAAAAACGTGCAGAGTGTTCTTAAGAATAACGAAAATGGTTTAAGAATGGGGAAAAATTTCAAAGAAAATATCAGCCAAAGAACTGCGTTAATTTAACCTGATGAAGTATTCTACACAGTAAGTTACCGAGGGTCTTAGCATGTGTTGGAGAGTGACGGTCAGCTCTTTCTCAACCCTGAGAAGGAAAACAGCAGCAGACGAGTGGGGTGTTGGTGGCTTAGGGGAACAAACCCAGTAACCGCCTGCTGTGTGAGGACGGCCAGCAGTTTCTCCCGGGGAGTTGTAGACCTTGGAACAGACTCACTTGTGTTCGTTCAGTAATCCCTACTCGATGGCAGAGGCCTAAAGAATCTGCCGTCAGGATTCCCGCCAAACAACTCCGACAAGCACAGTGCGCCCTGGCCGTGTCGGTGAACCTGCCACATGGAAGGGTCTTGCAGCCTGTGGCATTTATTCAGTGTTAGTTTTTTTTTTTTATAAAAAATGCAAATATTTTTACATTGGCTAGCCATGGGCTATCTCTAAAGATAAGGGGCACAAGGCTAAAGGAGGCCTATAGGAATGAAATATCAGAGACAATGAAAATTCCCATTTCACTTCAGCCGAGGTTGCTAACTTCCATGCCGTGTTAGGAACCAGAAATGCAGAATAAGTAAGACCCCTTCCCTTTCCCTGGAGTGCCGTGTTGTAGAAGAGTCGGACAGGGAAGATTCACGTTTATAAACTCTCTGTGGGATCTGTAAGGCTAAAATAGTGGTAGCCTGAGTTCCAGGAGAGAATGGGGGGGGGGGACTTCTGCTTAAGTGTGGGAGGAGTATTGGAGAGCACCGTAGAGGGAGGGACAGAGGTGCGAGCACCTCCTGGGAGCATGGCTGGGAGAGAAGCTAAGCGGCCGAGTCGGGGGGAGCACTCCAAGGGAAGGTCCTTCAAGAACCAAGGCCCGCAACTATGTGGCATATTAAAGGGAAAAGCTCAGGCTACTCAGGGGGCCTGGAAATGACAGGGAAGGGATGTCAGAAGGGGCTGTGGGTGAAGAGTGAGCCTTGGATCTGGGCCAGGGCACTGGATTCTCATAAATGGAACAAGATTTTGGGAAGAGAGGTGTGATATTGAGACTAGTTGCAGGGGAGGGGTGGGGGGAGTGGGGGGGAGGGCTGGTGAACCGATCATCTGTGCCTCTTCCTCATCAAGACTCCAGTCTACACGAGAAAGATCTGCAAAATTTAGCAGCTGGTTGAAATAAATTGATTTATAGGAAATTTTGGCATCAACCCACTTGATTGTAAAACAGGCGAGGATATTTTATTTATAAAAAACTGGAATAAATAGTACTAAATAATAGGTAATAAAATTATATAAATAATAATTCTACGTGCCAGATATTGTTCCAAACACTTGAAGAATAGTAACTTTCTTAATTCTTAAAAAATCCTATGAGGTAGTACTATTATCTCCATTTTTATTTTATTTATTTATTTTTTAAGATTTTTTAAATTCATTTGAGAGGGGTGGAGGGGGAGAGAGAGAGGAGAAGGCATGAGCGGAGAGGAGAAGGCATGAGCGGAGAGGAGAGGCAGAGGGAAAAGCAGACTCTCTGCTGAGCTGAGAGCCCACCGTGGAGCTCGATCCCAGGACCTAGAGATCACAACCTGAACTGAAGGCAGATGCTTAACCCTCTGAGCCCCCCAGGCACCCCTATTTCCTCCATTTGTTTAGATGAAGACACTGTAACAGGGAGGTTGAGCAACTTACCAAGGTCTCATCTGAAAAGCAGCAGAGCCAGGATTTGGTATCAGGCATCCCGACTACAGACCCTGTGCCCTTAATCTGTACACAGTGCAGTTCTGGGTTTAATTTAAATGAACTGGGTGATAACTCTTGCAGAATAAGTCTGTGACCCCTCTGAAGGGAAGGAGTTTGGGTTTGGATTGTAGGAGCAGAGTGGAGTCCAGGAATTGCCTGGACCTGCTTGTTAGAACACCATTTGTGTAAGGGCAGGGACTTTCTGTTCCTCATCATCTCCCCAGTGCCTAGAAGAGTGCGTGGCACATAGTTAGTGCTCAGCAAATAGTTTTTGTGTGTTTAATAAATGAATTTTGCTGCCAATTCTCAAGAGAACATGCCATGGAAGCCTCAGTTCCTTTTTTCCCTTCGACTCTGTTCATGATCCCTTTCTGAATTAATGAGTCCTGTGAGTTTCTCTCTTGCTTGTTCTCATTGAACTTACCTTGCTGGGCTTTCAAAGGATGCCAGCTCAGTCTGCTGGTTTAGTGATTTTAAAAAACAAACAAACAAACAAAAAAAAACAACTTATTTTCAGAATCAAAATATTAGGTTTTAAGATTTCAACAGTCTTTTAATGTAAATATGATTTCTTTTGTTGGTGCTTTTTTTGGCTTTTCGTATGCCTGTGTTGAAGACGTAAAAGCTTAAAAATGTTACTAAGGAGAATTGGATGTGTTGTACACGTGAAACTAATATGACACTGTGTTAACTAACTGGAATTAAAATAAAAACTTTTAGGGGCCCCTGGGTTTCTCAGTCCGTGGAGCATCTGCCTTTGGCTCAGGTCGTGACCCTAGGGTCCTGGGATTAAGCCCCCTCATGGGGCTACCTGCTTAGCAGAAAACAGAGCCTGCTTCTCCCTCTCCTTCTCCTCCCACTCATGTTCCCCCGTCTCTCTCTCTGTCGAATGAATAAGATCTTTTAAAAAAATAAAATAACTTAAAAACCAACCCAAAAAACCCCCCACTTATCTAGAAAGAGGGAAAATTGGAAGTGACTTCCAACGATTGTAGCTGAGATTACATATTTATGGAATCCTTCTCAACAGACCAAGCATCATCTCTACTTACCCTTTTTTGCCAATATTCTTAATATTTGATACCAGTCCACATGCATCTGCTGCAGAAGCTTCGTCAGTGAGTGAGTGGTTAGGAAATCTCATCCAGGCGCCCAGTGGTGGCACAGCTCGGGAGCTGTCTCCGCTAATGGAAAGCCACAGCATCAGCCCTGTAGAAGGCATATATCTGATTTCATTAGCAAATTACTAGGTCATATAGGCTCCTAAGGAGGAGCAGACTAATGTTTTCTCTCTGTTTTAGTTCATTCTAAATTAAATCATTTGAGAATAGGAGAATAGGAAATTTTTTCTCCGTTCGTCTATAAATTCTCAGACTTAGGTCCGTAAGCCAATATATTCCTTCTTTTGCTGACCTGATTCAGCTTAACATTCTATGAAAATATATACCTCATAACATTTTATTTTCTTTCAAGAATAAGGTTTGAGTCTTACCAATTAGAAATTTGAAAAAATGCTACCACTCTTAGAGATGAAATGGTCATACGAAAATAGTTTTTTTTGTGTGTGTGTGTGTGTTTTTTTTTTTTTTTAATTTGAGAGAGAGAGAGCATGAGAGGGGAGAAGGTCAGAGGGAGAAGCAGACTCCCTGTGGAGCTGGGAGCCCAATGTGCGACTCGATCCCGGGACTCCGGCATCATGACTCGAGCCCAAGGCAATGGCCCAACAAACTAAGCCACCCAGGTGCCTGAAAATATTTATTTTTGTTGAAGTAGTTACATAGAGAATTATGTATGTTAGAGAAAAACAAGTCAAGAAAGTTAGCATTGTGTTTTAGTTTAACTTTTATAACTGTCTTTTATTGACATGTGTCTTTTTATTATGAAAATAGTATGTGCTTACTGTATAAAACAGTACAGAGGTGTATAATACCATTCTCCGGAGATAACTTTTTACAGTTCAGTACATATTTTTCTACACTTTAAAAAAAATTGCCTTTGTTTTTACATTTTTTTACTTTTTAAAGATTTTCTATATTTATTAGAGAGAGAGCACGGGCACATGCGGCAGGGTAGGGGACAGAGGGAGAGGGAGACACAGACTCCCTGCTGAGCAGGGCTTCCCTACACTGGCTCAGGGGCTCAGTCCCAGAACCTGGAGATCAACACCAGAGCTGGTGCTAATCCAATCGAGCCACCCAGGCACCCCACCTTTATTTTTTAGAGTGGTTTTAGGGTTCAGCAAAATTGAGAGCAAAGGTACGGAGAGGTCCCACACACCTCCTGCCTCCACACACGTGCAGCCTCCCCAACTGTCATCATCCCCCATCAGCGAGGTGCATTGTCACAACTGATGACCCTGCATGGACACATCGTTGTCACTCAAAGCCCATAGTTTATATTACAGTTACTCTTGGTGCTGTGTCCTTCTGTGGTTTTAGAGAATCGGAGAATGAGGTGTCCCCATTACAGTATTACGAAGAGTAGTGTCACTGCCCCGAGGCTGTCTGTGTTCCACCTGTTCATCCCCCCGCACCCACCGTTGGCAGCCGCTCATCTTTTTACTGTCTTATGGTTTTGCCTTTTTCAGAATGTCATAGAGTTGGAATCATACAGTATGTAGTGTTGTCAGTTGGCTTTTTTGACTCAGTTATATGCATTTAGGTTTCTTTCATGTCTTTGTGATTTGGTAGTTCATTTTTTGTCACTGAATAATAGAACTGCTTTTTTTAAATAAATACCTGCCTTTTTTTTTTTTTTTAAAGATTTTATTTAATTATTTATTTGGCAGAGAGAGAGAGAGACTGAGACCTGGTGAGAGAGGGAGCACAAGCAGGGGGGGAGTGAGAGTGGGAGAAGCAGGCTTCCCATTGAGCAGTGAACCTGATGCGGGACTCCATCCCAGGAACCTGGGATCATGACCTGAGCCAAAGCAGCCACTTAACAACTGAGCCACCCAGGCGCCCCTAGAACTGCATTTTTATTTGTAGATAAGGTCGTTCTTAATACTCTTTAATGAAATATTGCCAGGTGTGTTTTGTTGTTGTTGTTTTAAGATTTTGCTCATATATTTATTTTAACAGAGAGAGACCTTGAGGGGTGGTAGGAGGAACAGAGGGAGAGGTGACCAGCAGATGTAGCACTGAGCAGCACTGAGCATGGACCCCAACTTGGGCCAATCCCTAGACCCTGAGATCATGACCTGAGCCAAAATCCAGAGTTGGCCGCTCAACCTGCTGAGCCGCCCAGGCACCCCAGTTGCCAGGTTTCTGTTATAGTTGGTTCATCTCCCAAAAACTTACTTGTTTTAGACAGTTTATAGGCAAATATAGCAGCAAGATAATTTACGTGTGTGTGTTCAACCACTGATCTAGCGGCTAACATTTATATATCTTTTATTAAGTGCACAATATTTATATTCAGTACTTTACCTGTAAAATGGGGAGAAAGAGATTCAGGAGAGATTAAATCATTTGCAAGAGGTCACTCAGCCATTGATAGAATCCAGTCCTGAACCCAGCTCTTTGTGGCTCCAAAACCTCCTTCTCCCTTGTAATGTAAAATGTGCACCTTCTAGAAATGCATACTGCCTGGCTGCCTCCTTCCCCACCCACCTGAGCTCAGACAGCCCCCGTGTTTGCACTTGCTCTTGGCCTCACTCCCTTCACAGCATTTATCTGACATGTTGTCTTTTCTCTCTTTCTTCCACTTAAGTGTAAGCTCCATGGGGTAGACCCGGGCTCCTTCCCCTGTGCATCCCTGTTGCCTAGCACTGTACATGGGACCCAGTAGGGGTTCACATATTTGGTGTGGGGAGTCTGTGCCATAGGTGCTATCAGTCCGTACGATGTGCCTCTAATCACTTTTGTAGGACAGACTCTTACATTATTTTCCTTTTTAGTTAGTGATTTAAGCAAAGGAGTTCAAAGACGCATCCCTAGAGGAGATGCTGAGGAGCAGCTGAGCAGGAGACGAGGCTGCTGTGGAGAGGCGAGCTGGGAAGTGGTTCGAGTGAGGGAGTGGGACACCTGCCTGCGCTGCTCTCACGTGTCCCGAAGGGTGACTCTTCCCCATTCGCCAGTCCGGCCTCTAACCACTGCAGGACAGCGTCTGAAGCCCAGCTCTTGTCATGTCCCTCTCAGTTGTGTGCTGGCTTAAATGTGGAGGCCTGGCCTTGCTCAGGGCTCCGCAGGAGGCTGCTCCCCTGCCCGTCCCTGCCTTTCCCGGCCCATCTCCTGGTTCCCTACACGCGTGCTCTCCTGCGGCTTCCGTGTCCTCGGTCCCGTGCCCCCTGCCTGCGCTCCATCTGTGGAGCTCGTGGGCTTTCAAGGCCTTTTTATTTGCTCCTTCTTCCATGAAACCTAACATCCCCTTAACTGGGTGTTTCTCTCATGGAATTTTGTAGTTTTCTTGTGTATACTTAATCTTTATACTCTGCCGAACGCGTTCTCGCCCTCCTTCCCCAGTCCCTCGGAAGGCGAAGACCGTAGCGTCAACATCTGGGCATCCTCTGCGGCGCTCTGACTGCGTGAGCGGGCTGGGGATCGCTCTTGAAGTAGAGAAGAACAAAGGTAGACGAAGGACAGAATTGATGGCATTTAGTTTTGGCACAGGACAAGGATTATTTTGGTGGTCAGGAATGTTTCTGAAGAGAAGCTGAGTTTGGGCGCAGGGGCGGGGAGGGGGTCGGTAAAGCGTGAAGTCCAGTGGGTCTCCTCTTCTGCGGGAGGAGGCGGGGAGCCACGTGGGGAGGTGACTAGAGGAGCAGCAGTTGATTTTCAGAGTTCTGGGGCAAGTCGCAGGACTTGCCCTCAGGGTGTCAGCAGTCTAGAGAGGGAAATGGACGTGTTAGAACAGTGTGAACCTTATGAAAATTTAGCCATGGAGAAGGGAAGACCCTAGAAGACAACATGTGATTCTGGAAAAGGGGTTGGGGTAAAGAGCCAATGACCTTAGTAAGATCGAGGTTCCAAGGAGATGGGCAGAAGGGTTGGCATCACGCAGCGGGAAGCAGCCTTCGGGTCAAAACAGTTGTTCTGTCCCTCTTAAATGAGCATTACAGAAGGTATCCAGAGATATTTTAGGATGATGATGGTGAAAGGTTGGCTTTTAGTGTTTGAGCTCAGATCTTACAGGAGAAGTAGGTCGATATTAAACAATAGTGAATTCCGTGTTTGAAACTTTCATAGCTTTCAGTGTTTCCAAGGTCTGCAGGGCTGGAGACTGAAATTCATGGGAGGGAGCCAGGATTCATGATGAGGAGCGGGAGAGAGCAAGTCATAAAATTGCTCACTCTTGAGTGTCCTGGGTTCTTTTAGACTGAGATGCATCCTCGGGTTTGGTTTTGTGTGTGTTTGTTTAAGATTTTAAAGTTTTAATGTTAAGTAATTTCTACATCCAACATGGGGCTTGAACCACAATCCTGAGATCAAGAGTCACACACTCCATCAGCTGAGCCAGCCAGGTCTTTGTTTAATTAATGTGAAGTTCACAAAACACAAAAGTAACCATTTTTAATATAATATATTATTAACTGTAGTAACCATGCTGTACTTGAAGTTTCCAGAATTTTTTCATCCTACAACTGTGAAGTCCAGACCCTTTGGCCAAAATCAACCATTTTATTATTTTTAAAATTTAATTAATTTATTTTTGAGAAGTGTTGGGGGAGCAAGTGAGGGAGGGGAGGAGCAGAGGGAGAGAGAATCCCAAGCAGGCTCTATGCCCAGCGTGTACGCCCGACATGGGGCTTGATCTCACGACCCTGAGATCATGACCTGAGCTGAAACCAAGAGTCACATGCTTAACTAACTGAGCCACCCAGGCGCCCCAGAATTAACCATTTTTAAGTGAATAGTTCAACAGGTCAGTGGCATGTATTCTATTCACAGCGTTGTGAATGTACAATCTCAGTTTCAAAAGGTTTTTATCACTCCCAAAGGAAACTCCACGCCCCATAAGCAGCTAATGCCATCCCTGGCCCCTGCCTGGCAACTTGCAATCTGCTGTCTGTCCGTGGGTTGACCTGCTGTGACGACGTTATTGTATGGAATCATAGGATATGTGACTTTTTTACCCTGCTTCTTTGACTCAGCAAGTTTTTGAGTTCATCCACATTGTAGCATATATCCTGACTTTGTGTGAATACCTGTTTCGGTTCTTAATAGTAAGTTAATAATGAAGTATCAGTCTCTGTTCAGTTACACTAAATGTACCCCACTCATCCCACTGCTGGGAGATGTTTTAGTTACTAGCATTGCTAGTTAGTGTGGTGCATATGCTAGGGTTGATGAACGGATATTGACATCTTACTGTTGACTAAAATCCATGGCTCTTTTTAGGCTCGCTCTTTGTTGTATGTTCTGTGGATGTTGATGAAGACATAATGTCCTGTATCCACCATTACAGTATACGTCATCAGACAGAATGCTCTCACTGTCTTAAAAGTTTGTTCTGGGACGCCTGGGTGGCTCAGTTGGTTAAGCAGCTGCCTTCGGCTCAGGTCATGATCCCAGCGTCCTGGGATCGAGTCCCACATCAGGCTCCTTGCTCAGCAGGGAGCCTGCTTCTCCCTCTGCCTCTGCCTGCCATTCTGTCTGTCTGTGCTCGCTCTCTCCTCCTCTCTCTCTCTGATAAATAAATAAAATCTTTAAAAAAAAAAAAAAAAAAAAAAAAAAAAAGTTTGTTCTGACCCACCTGTTCATCCCTTCCCTCCCCTTGGGCCCCTGACAACCACTGACCTTTTTTTTTTTTTTTTAAGGATTTTATTTATTTATTTGACAGAGAGATCACAAGTAGGCAGAGAGGCAGGCAGAGAGAGAGGGGAAAGCAGGCTCCCTGCTGAGCAGAGAGCCCCATGTGGGACTCGATCCCAGGACCCTGAGATCATGACCTGAGCTGAAGGCAGAGGCTTAACCCACTGAGCCTCCCAGGCGCCCTGTTTTTTTTGTTTTTTTTTGGTTTTTTGTTTGTTTGTTTGTTTGTTTTTAAGAATAAAATCTATTTATTTGACAGAGACTCAGCAAGAGAGGGAATATAAGCAGGGAGAGTGAGAGAGGAGCCTGATGGGGGGCTCGATCCAAGGACCCCGGGATCATGACCTGAGCCAAAGGCAGATGCCAAGGACTGAGCCATCCAGGCGCCCCCAACCACTAATCTTTGTACTGTCTCTAGTTTTGCCTTTCTCAGCATGTCATGTAGTTGGAATCATCTAGTTATGTAGCCTCTTCAGACCCGCTTTTCACTCAACCATGTGCATTTAGGTTAGTTTGTGTCTTTTTGTGTCTTGGTAACTCATGTTTTTTTATCACTGAATAGTATTCCATTGTATGGATGTACCACAGCTTACATCCATTTATCTTTTGAAGGACATTTTTTTTTTTAAAGATTTTATTTATTTATTTGACAGAAATCACAAGTAGACGGAGAGGCAGGCAGAGAGAGAGAGAGAGGGAAGCAGGCTCCCTGCTGAGCAGAGAGCCCGATGCAGGACTTGATCCCAGGACCCTGAGACCATGACCTGAGCAGAAGGCAGCGGCTCAACCCACTGAGCCACCCAGGCGCCCCTTGAAGGACATTTCTATTGCTTTCGGGGTTTGGCGATTATAAACAAAGCTGCTGTCAGCATTATTGTGCAGGTGTTTGTGTTTACAGAAATTTTAACTCATTTGGGTAAACATCTAGGAGCACAGGTGCTGGATTGTGTGATAAGAATTTTTTTTTTTTTTTAAGGTTTTATTTATTTGACACAGAGAGAGAGACAGCAAGAGAAGGAACACAAGCTGGGGGAGTGAGAGAGGGAGAAGCAGACTCCTCACTGAGCTGGGAGCCCGATGTGGGGCTCCATCCCAGGACTCTGGGATCATGACTCGAGCCGAAGGCAGACGCTTCACAACTGAGCCACCCAGGCGCCTCCTTGATAAAAATATTTTAGCTTTGTAAGAAACTGTCAAATGATCTTCCAAAATGACTATTAACTTTTTTGTTTTAGTTGCAGTAAAAGTTGCAATTTTAACCCATTTTTCAGTGTATATTTCACTAGCATTGATTACTCACAGTGTTGTGAACCCGTCACCACCGTCTGTTTCCAAAACCTTTTCATCCCCCAAACAGAAACTGTGCACCTGTTGTACAGAAACTACTCATTTCCTCCTCCCCCTGGCCGCAGGCTGTGGTACCTCTAATCTTCCTGTCTCTGTGAATTTGTCTATTCTAGGTATCTCGTGTAAGTGGAATCATCCAGTATTTGTCCTTTTGTGTCTGGACACAAAGCTTAATGTTTTTAGAGGTCATCCATGTTGTAGCAGCTGTCAGAGCTTCATTCCTTTTTATGGTTGACTAATACTTCATTGTGTATATGTCACATTTGACTCATGCATTCATCTGATGGGCACTTGGATTGTTTTTACCTTTTGCCTAGTTTGAATAATGCTGCGGTGAACACTGGCATTCAGGCATCTTTTGTATCTCTGTTTTCAGTTCTTCGGGGTGCATACCTAGAATGGATTTGCTGGGTCGTATGGGTAGTAACTCAGGGTCTAAACATTTGAGGAACTGCTAGACTGGCTTCCAGAGTGGCTGCACCATTTTACGTTCACATCTGCACGCGAGAGGGTCCCAGTTTCTCCACATCCTGTAACACTCAATTTCCTGGGTCTTGATCGCACTCATAGAAGTGGGTGTGACAGGGGATCTCACTGTGGTTTTGATTTGCATTTTCCTAAAAATGTTGAGCATCTTTTCATGCACTTATTGATCATTTCAGTATCATTTCGGGAGAATTATCTGTGGAAGTCCTTTGCTTATTTTTTAATGGTGTTGTCTCATTAGTGTTGAGTTGTAAGAGTTCTGTATATATTCTGGATACTGGATCCTTATCGGACATCAGATAAGGCAGTTTTCATTGTCTGGGAATTTGGAGTTCTTTTCTTCTAGTATCATTTGAATAAGTTACTTTAGATACATTGGCTTAGGTATGAATAAGCCTGTGTGCAGGTTTGAACAATAGTGGGATCCCAGAAATAGAAGCAATTTTGAATGATTTTGAAATTTGATGCCTGTGTTATTATTTACTCACTGTATTTTTTTCGCCGATATCTTTGAAGCCTCTACAGCTCACAAGACCCAGGAGATGTGAAGAAACCAAGCTCGGAAAGTGGTCCCAGTATACGTAAAATACTATAAACCACTTTATTCCTAAGACCAAGACATTGAGGGTTATGTGTTGAATCACGTCATAGTAATTGACAGTCATACTCTAAACACAGAATGACGGGAGCACTGCCAGTGATAGACAGCCTGTCCAGAAACTTCACTAGAACTTGGCTTCGGAAAGGATTCCTTTCGTTTCGCCCACGCGTTGGTATAGGTATCACCTGCTTCTTTGCAGGTTAGCTTTCCACCTTGGGAGCAGGGTTTTCTACTTATCTTCCAGGCAGTTCCACTCCTGCTTGAGTCCCTACGTGGGCATGTGTTCTAGAAGCTGTGTTCGTCTCTTTAACCTTCTTGGAGGAGAGGGTTCATTTAGCATTTTGAGCTTAATAGAAGGCAGAGATCCTTGGACTTTTTTTTTTTTTTTTTTTTTTAAGATTTTACTCATTTATTTGACAGAGATCACAAGTAGAGAGGCAGGCAGAGAGAGAGGGGGAAGCAGGCTCCCCGTTGAGCAGAGAGCCCAATGTGGGGTTTTGATCCCAGGACCCTGAGATCATTATCTGAGCCGAAAGCAGAGGCTTTAACCCACTGAGCCACCCAGGTGCCCCCAGATTTATCATTCTTAAAAATCCCTTATTAGGTGCAGGGTTAAGGGGATAATATGAGGAGAAGATTCTTTGAGTTTCTCATGCCAAGGATTTTTAGTTCAGATTGTGAGGGGAGCTTGACCAGCACTGTAAAAAGAATGGAAATAGCTTCTAGGCCTGGACCACTGGAGAACATTGGATCCTCCATATTGTTTCTCCTTCAGTGCCTTTTCCAGTTTTATCGCTTTTTAGGTTCATTGGTTTTTCCTTTTAAATACTTCTAGCATTTTTTCTTGCCTTTTCCCTTTCTCCCCCTTATTTTTGGTAGCATGTGAGGTGGAGTATATTAGGTTATGATGATTTAACAGCTCTTCTAGGTGCTTGACTTTGAACTCCTCTGCCTTTCTATTCCCCGTGTGCGGCCCCTAGTAGGACTGCAGTAGGATCTGGGTTAACGAGCTGCAGCACTATGCTTAGAGAGTGGGCCGTGCCGTTTTTAGAAGACAGTCTAGATTTCTTGAGTCTGTGGCTGGTGTCTCTTCCCTGTTCCGGAGAATTCCCAGCCGTTCTTTTCCATATTGCTTTGCCCCCTTTCCTTTCTCCTTCCAAGGCTCCAGTTACATGGATGTGTCAGACCTCCTCTTTGTGTCCTTTCGTCACTTACCCTGTCTTCTGTATTTCTGCCCCTCTCCGTTTTTCATTCTGGGTACTTAATTTTGACCTGTCCTGCATTTAGCCAGGTCACTCTTTGACCCATCTGTGCTTAGTTGAAATTAAGAACTCAGTGGATGGGTTTATTACCTTTTTCAGTTTCAAATCTGCTACGTTGCTTTTTTATGGAGTCTTGTACCCTGCTAAATTTCTCAAGCTTGGCTTTTTTAAAAACAGGAAATATAGTTGTTCTTTAATCTCTCAATTCTATTATCTGGAGTTCCTTTGGGTCTGTGACTGTTTTTGATGGTTCTTACTCATGGTATTTTGTCTATTCTTATGTTTGTGTATTGAATGTGGTATTTGAAACATTATTTATAGAAATAATTAGAGGCCTTCAATGTCTTTTTCCAAGGAGGATTTTTATTTGCTTTTTCCAGGTGCTTAAGGGTACTAGCAAACCAGGATCACGTTAATCCAAGTGGAGATGGAGAGTTTTAGATTTTCTGGCCTAACCATGTGATTTGAAGCTGAATCCATGGGGAGGTGGACTTCCTTCCATTTCACTCTTACTCCTGGGATGCTGCCCTTTAGAGCCCTGGTCCTCTGATAGGTGCAGGGCGGCCGACAGAGTATCTCCCTATGCAGGGCCCTGAAGGACCAGACCTGCCCCTGGACCTCTTTGGCCACCACTGGCAGATCAGCAGTTGCCCTGGGTCTTACGTCTTTGGATCTCTGTTCTTTTACAGTAATTCCTCACTCCCTGTTAATTTTTTGTTACTTTAAAAAGATACATGTGTAAGTTTCTGTGTCACATTACTTAGTCCATCATTTTTGGTTGCAGAATATGAGACCTTATCTCCTTGGGCTCGTGTTATCTTAACATTCACCTAGAAACAAGCGACCATAAGGTGAGAGACATGACACCATAGTCTTGTTTACACCTCAGTGTGACGCTGAGTGAGTAGGACGTGGCAGAACTGATTGGGAAACCCACGAAGGGTTTGTGGGAGGGTTCTCAAGAACCGTATCTCGAGCCAGCCAACTGCATGACTTTTGAATCCCACCTCTACCACTCATTAGCAGTATGCTCTTTTTTTAATTTTTAGCAGTATGATCTTAATCAAGTAACTGTTCTGTGCCTTTGTTTTCTTGTCTAAAAATGGAAATATTAATTGTACTTCCCTGTGGTTGTACTGATTCAAGTAGTTAATCATGAAAACTTTTAGGATATTGCCTCTCTCATAGTAATCACTAGATAAATTTTACCTTTTATTATAACTATCTAGAAAATTTGTTAGTATCTGATATTTCAGAAAACGTCTATGTCATTTGGCTTTTATTGTCAAAATTTGGGATCACAGGCAGTGATGCCTTCTCATCGGCCACGCGTTCTCTGTGGGCTTATTTCAGAGTCACTGAAGTTGGTATTTGCTCATTTCATGCCAGTGGGTCGGGGGAGGGTGAGGCTCTCTCTCCTGTACTTCAGAGACCCCATGGGTCTCCAGCAGTCAGGCCACTGCCCCTCAGTGGGGAGGTAGATGTGGGGATTGGTCCTGGCTGTGGCTCTTGCCTATGGAGTAAGAATGTGCCCTGTTGGCATTTTGATTGTGAATTAGGAAGACTGGTGAGGATTTAACCCTGCTGTGATTTTTATGAATGGGCTGTAGATCCCAGGGTGTGGGAGCTTTCTTAATTAGAGAATGACATAGGAATTAGCTGTCATAGAGTGGTTTTCTATCAGTCATAGCAGTTTTTGGCTTTTTTTAGGGTTTTGTTGTATTTCATTTGTTTGCTTGACTGACAGCTAGTGCCTCTTCCAGGATTTTTCCTTGTCGCTTTTCTTTTGCCTGTTTTTTTGTTGGTTCAGACATTTACCTGGAAGAGTCAGAGGGGATGGTAAGACTAATAATGATCATTTTAATTTAGGTGGTACTTAACAGTTACATGTTTGTTGTGGAACATTCCTGTGTGGCAGTAAGGTGGGTTAACTGCCATTTTTGCAGATGAGTAAAGTGGGACTGGCAGGTTAAATAACTTGGCCAAGTCACAGAGCAAGTGGCAAAACCCAGTAAGGATTTAAATATAAGCTTCCTGATTCTAAATCTAGTATTTTTCCAATGCATCACTCAGGGGACTATTGAAAACAAGTTTGATAGGGAAAGCAATTGTATCTTGCTAAAATAAAGTTGTGTTTTTGCTCATTCTGCCTGCTGAAATGAAATTCTATTTTCAGTTGATTTTTGAAACCTGTTTTTCTTGGTATCTTTCTTCCAGACATTGAGTTTGACTGTCAGTGAGAGAGCAGTGCTCAATGCTCTTGTGGTCCTGGAAGTGGTTGGGAGAGGTGGCTGGACGGTTGTGTACTGGCTGGAGCACACCCTCTGGCTCCTCTCTCCGATATGGCCCATTGAACCGAGGCCCCAGTTGAGGAGGGTTTTATGGCTGTCGCTTCTCAGATCTCTTGGGAAAGAGCAGTTTGTAGGAGCAGTTTCTTTTGTCTCTCAGCACCTGTTACATGTGTACTGGACACCCTCATTTTTACAATTATGTCCCGCTCCCCCAATCTCCCTGCATTTTGAAATGAAATGAAAACCTGAAATACAGTCTAGAGCTAAAGCCACTTGCAAAGATCTTAAGGTACTGAAATGATGTCTTTTTATTTCTTAAAGATCCTCCAGCCCCAGATTAATTTGCTGATTTCTTTTTTTAAAAATTAATTAATTAAAATATTTTATTTATTGGGACGCCTGGGTGACTCAGTTGGCTAAGCGGCTGCCTTCAGCTCAGGTCATGATCCCACAGTCCTGAGATTGAGACCCGCATCAGGCTCCTTGCTCAGCTAGGAGTCTGCTTCTCCCTCTCCCTCTGCCTGCTGCTCCCCCGCTTGTGCTCGCTCTCTCTGTCAAATAAATCAATAAAATCTTTAAAAAAATAATTTAAGAAAAAAATTTTGTTTATTTATTTGAGATAAGGAGAGAGAGCGCACAACCAGGGGCAGAGGGAGAGGCAGATTCCAAGCTGAGTAGGGAGCCCAGTGCAGGGCTCCATCCCAGGACCCCAGGATTAAGACCTGAGCAAAAGGCAGTTGCTTAACTGCCTGAGCCACCCAGTGTCCCCCAAGGTTTATTTATCTTGGAGAGTATGAGCATGTGGGGGGTGGGGGCAGGAGAAGAGGGAGAGCAAGTCTCAAGCAGATCCCTCACTGAGCACGGAGCCTGATATGGGGCTTTGTCTCAGGACCCCGAGATCATGACCCCGAGATCATGACTTGAGCGGAAACCAAGAGCCTGTTGCTTAACCAACCAAGCAACCTAGGTGCTCCTAATTTGCTAATCTCTTAAACCACGTCTTGGAGACTTAGAGGTGACTCTTTAGTTTGGGAGTTGCAGTTTTGAAGTTTGTACCATGTTTAAACAATCCTCTGAGCTATTTATAGATGTGGAATTTTCTTGGGTTTTTTGTTTGTTTTTCTGGTTTTTGTTTTTGTTTTTTAAGATATTATTTGTTTGACAGAGAGAGCAAGATCACAAGCAGGCAGAGAGAGAGGAGGAAGCAGGGTCCCTGCCAAGCAGAGAGCCTGATGTGGGGCTCGACCCCAGGACCATGACCTGAGCCAAAGGCAGAGGCTCAACCCACTGAGCCACACAGGCGGCCCTGATTTTCTGTTTTTAAGCAGAAACCTTAATAATCTTTAGAAGGATACTTAATTTATAGATGCGTTTAACAAGAACTAACACACTGCTTCTTAGGATTTTGGAGTTGTGGTCCATTGGGAGGCAGCAATGCGAGTTGTGGAGTGTGTCAGCTCAGCTCAGCTCCTCTTGTGCTCTTCCACGGGAATGAATCATCCAGACGGTGGTCCTCCCGTGCCTGTGTCCCCAGCCACACAGAGAGGACCCCAGAAACTGTAAACAGGTCCATTGGCTTTTATCTGGAGTGGACTCTCCATGCAGAACTCAGTCCTGCCTTTGCTTCATTTGACAGGTTGACCTATGGTGCTTGGTACCTCTCATAAAATCAAGTCTTAATGCTTTGGTTGAGTGCGTTTCTCATTGCTTTGCCCAGCAGGCCAAGGACATGTGAAAATCTGTTTTTCCCATCCTATATATCCTTTCTGGGATTGTTGGGCTATTACTTTTGTTTTCTAATTCTTTTTTTTTTTTTTTTTTTGAGGTTTTATTTATTTATTTCACAGACAGAGACATCACAAGTAGACAGAGAGGCAGGCAGAGAGAGAGGGAGAAGCAGCCTCCCCGCTGAACAGAGAGCCTGATGCGGGGCTTGATCTCAGGATCCTGAGATCATGACCTGAGCTGAAGGCAGAGGTTTAACCCACTGAGCTGCCCAGGCGCCCCTGTTTTCTAATATGTTGATTGAACTCAGCTACTGTTGATAATTTCAGATGTGGTCAGTTGGCGTTGAAAGACCTTTGTGCATTTTAAACACATCTGATTCACTAGCTCATATGTCTCTGTGTATATGTGAAGTATCTTTGAATATTTTTGCATTTCTTTGAGCTGAACTTAAAAAGTGCTTTCTTTTGGCACCTGGGTGGCTCTTGTCGGCTAAGCGTCTGTCTTGAGCTCAGGTCATGATCCCTGGGATCCAACCTGCCATCGGGCTCCCTGATCAATGGGGAGCCTACATCTCCCTCTGCCCGTCTTCCCTGCCCATGCTCTTGCTCTTTCTCTCAAATAAATAAATAAAATCCTTTTTTTTTTTTTTTAAGTGCTTTTTTTCAAAGGTGAGAACCTTTGGGAAAAGGTAGAAAATTTTAAAAACTCTTTAAAACATTTTTTAAAAACTTTTTATGTTATTTAGTAGTAAGTTGTTTTTATTTATCCGAAGTGGTAGCTCTTGTGTTCAGCCACTTCGTGAAAAAGGTATAGATCAGCCTCCCTCTCCTCACGCATCAGCCAGAGGTGGGGCGCAAAGCAGGGAGTGAGGGAGCGGTTATAGAAACCGTTCTCAGGATTAACCTCGCTCACAGGTGAAAACTTTCGGTCTCCATCTGTTATCTTAGCTTTTGTCAGAAGGAGAATTTGTATTGTTGACCTGGTTCAGCCGGCATTTGTGTGCTTGCTATGTGAGTGGCGGGAGGAGAGCCAGAGTCCCAAGCTGTGGGACAAGGAGAGGGCGACGAGCTGGCAGATAATGCTGACCGAGGCCCGTGCCGCAGGGAGGGGTTGGGGGAACGTGGGATTTGCACTAGACTTTCAAGGTCAGTGGTATGTCAAGCTAGTATTACTCAGGCAGAAGAACCAGCTGGAGCGAAGGAAAGGCTGCAGAAGGTGCACGCGGGGTGGGGTGGGGCCTGGAGAACACAGAGCACGGCTAAGAACAGGAGAGGTAAAGGGCACGTTCTTTATGAGACCTGGGCTTACATCGCAGTGTGTCTTCTTCACCATAAGCTGCGTAACCTGTGAGAGTTGAGCTTTCTGAGCCTCATTTTCCTCATCTGCGCAGTGGCTAATGACTACGTCTCGGACTTGTTAAAATTAAACGAGACTGTAGGAAATGCTTACTCTTGATTTTGGCTCAGGTCATGATTCCCAGGGTTGTGAGTTCGAGCCCCGTCTCAGGCTCTGAGCTGGGCGTGGAACCTGCTTAAGGTTCTCTCTCCCTCTCTCCCTCTCTCCCTCCCCCCTGCTTGCATGTGTGCGCGCTCTGCTCTCTCTTCTCTCTCTCTCAAAAAAGAGAAAAAACTGTACTATATTGCCTGGCATGTAGTGTAAGCCCTCAATAAAAGTAACTGCAATTGTCAAATTTCTTTGCTATTTAAATGATATTTCTTTTTTAAAGTTAATATGCTCATTAAACCACTTCCTAGAAGGTGACTGTCCCCCACAATCCCACCCCAGGGACAGCCACTGTCAAGAGTTTGGTGGCTGTCTCCTTATGTTAGTCTCTGGGCATCTTTTCATCTTGTACACGCATCCCTCAGAGTTACTGTGGGTTTGCTTCCAGACCACCGTGGTAACGTGAGTCACACACTTTGGTTTCTCAGTGCATATGAAGGTTACATTCATGCTGTGCTGTAGTCTGTTAAGTGTACAGTAGCATGATGTCGAAAAAAATAAACAAGGTGCACACCTTTATTTAAAAAATACTTGCTGCCAGGGGTGCCTGGGTGGCTCAGTTGGTAAGCGTCTGCCTTTGGCTCAGATCATGATCCCAGGGTCCTGGGATCGAGCCCCACATCAGTCTCCCTGCTCGGCAAGAAGCCTGCTTCTCCCTCTCCCATTCCCCCTGCTTGTGTTCCCGCTCTTGCTGTGTCTTCTATTAAAAAAAATAAAATCTCCAAAAAAATCAAAAAACAAAAAACTTGCTGCTAAAAAACGCAATAAGCAGCACTGGAGCTCAGCCAGTCGTCATCTTTTGGCTGGTGGAGGGTCTTGCCTCCCCGTGTGTAGCTTCTGACGGGCGGTGGTTGCTGAAGGTGGGGTGGCTGTGGCGGTTCCTTAAAATGAGGCAGTCACGAAGGCTGCCACACAGATGGACCCTGCTTCCCCACATGGTTTCTTTGTGGCATGGGATGCTGTTCGATAGCATTATACTCCCTGTAGAACTTTCTCGGAACCGCAGTCCGTCCTCTCAGGCTCTGCCACTGCTTGGGCAGCTACATGTGCGTCTTGTTCTCAGTCCTTTGTCGTCCTCTCAGCCGTCTTCAGGGCAGCTTCGCTGGGACCTTCCGTCTCAGCAAACGACGTTTTCTGCTCCTCCTTCGTTTGACGGTGACACGGCTGCAGTTCGGTCCCGTCCTCAGGCCTCACTTCTGACTGCAGTTCTCTTGCTGTGTCCACCACATCTGCATGATTTCTCCGCTCAGTCCTGAACCAGTCAGAGCTCTCTGTGATCATGGGTTGGAATCAGAGTCTTCCAAACTCCTGTTCATGTCGCTATTTTGACCTCTTCCCATGAATCATGACTGTGCTTAATGGCATCTAGAATAGTGAATTCTTTCTAGGTTTTCCATTTACTTTGCCTCGGTCCATCAGAGGGATCACTGTCTATGGCAGCTAGAGCCTTATGATACGCGTTTGTTAAACAGTAAGACTTGAAAGTTGAAATGACTCTCGCTCCCTGGGGTTCGGCATGGATGCTGTGCTGGCAGCATCGTGAGCAACATTCGTCTCGTAGTACCTCTGCGTCAGAGCTCTTGGGTGACCAGAGGTACGTGGTCAGTGAGCAGTGAGAGCTCCTTCTCTGAGCAGTAGTTCTCGACAGTGAGCTTCCGATATTCAGCAAACCACGTCATAAATAGATGTGTGACGTCCAGGCTTTCTTGTTCCATTTAGAAAGCCCAGGCAGAGTAGACCTAGCATAATTCTTAAGGGTTCTAGGATTTTCAGACTGGGGAATGAGACTGGGCTTTAGCCTGAAGGCACCAGCCGCATTAGCCCCTCACAAGAGAGTCGCCTGCTCTTTGAAACTTTGAAGCCACGCATTGACTTTTCCTCTCCAGCTGTGGCCGTCCTAGATGGCATCTTCTTCCAAAGGCAGGCGGTTTGGTCTACATTGAGAACCTGTTGTTTGCTGTGGCCACGCTCATTATTTCAGCTCCGCCATCTGGAGAACTTTCTGCAGCTTCCGCATGCCCACTTGCCTCACCTTGCTTGCACTCTGCTGTTGCGAAGACAGCTTCTTTCCCTAAATCGCACAACCCGCCTGTGCTGGCTTCAGACTTCTGTGGCCCCCTCCCCTCTCTCAGCCTGCCCAGAATGGAGAGTTTTGCTCTAGATTAGGCTTTGGCTTAAGGGAATGTTGTGGCTGGTTTGATCTTCTACACAGACTACTAAAACTTCTCCCCTGTCAGCAGGAAGGCTCTTTCACTTTCTCATTCATGTGTTCACCGGAGTAGCACTTCTAATTTCCTTCAAGAACGTTTCCTTTGCACGCACAACTTGGCTGTTCAGCGCAAGAGGCCTAGCTTTCAGCCTGTCTTGGCTTTTGACATCCCTCCCTCACTAAGCCTAATCATTTCTAGCTTTTGGGTTAAAGTGAGAGATGCGCGACTCTTCCTTTCACTTGAACACCGAAGGCCATGGCAGGGTTATTGATCGGCCTGATTTCAATACGGTCATGTTTCAGGGAGTAGGGAGGCCTGAGGGGAGGAGGGGGAGGGCGAGAGAAGGAAGGAGGAATACGCAGAAGACGCACATTTAGTGATTAAGTTGTAGTTTGCCACCGTGTATGGCCATGGTTTGTGGCTCGCCAGAACAATTACAGTGGTAACATCAAAGGTCAGTGGTCACAGATCCCCGTAACACATATGATGATGATGAAAAAAAAATTGGAAATACTGTGAGAATTGCTGAAACGTGACACAGTCCTGAAGTGTCAAATGCTGCTGAAAAAATGGCCAGGTTGACACCAGCTCACCATAAACCTTCAGTCTGTATAAAAAAGAAAAAATTGAAATTCAGTGTCTGGAAGTGTAACGAAATGAGGTGTACCTGTGTTTGCTTTGATAGCCACTGTTCCGGCTTTAGGGTGTTGGGGGTTTGGGCGGCAGGGAAAGGAAGGGCCGCATGGCATGTCTGAGAGGGCAGGACCGGGCTGTGTGTGTGGTTTGCTGGTAATTAGGAGCCAGTGAAGGTTTTAGAGGCCAAAGTGTCGGACCTATTTCAGTAGCAGTGCTGAGACGGAAGTTGGAGGGAAGTCTTGTAGTGTGGGGAAGCAAGTATTTGTTTGGCTGTTAGAGTGCCTTGTCTGTGTCACACACCTTTGCTACACACCTTCAACATGTGTGTCCTAGTTTCAGAAATGAGCTCCCACGAGGGAGGGAAGTAAGGAGGCAGCGACCAGGCGCCGGAGAGGGTGTGTGGACGAGAAAGGCCGGAGCTCTGCAGGGAGGGCAAGGTCGTAGAGCGGAGTGTGGCTCGAAGGCTTCCGTGAAGAGGCCAGACCCAAGCCAGGCTTAGGAGAGTGACTCAGATTTAGGGAACACTTTTAGGAGGAGCAAAGCACGAGTCAAGAGGTAGGAGTGCAGGTACTGAGTGTGCGGTCTGGCCGGAGTGGTGGGCGTGGGCCAGCCAGTGGCGAGCAGTGTGGCTCGAGAGGAGAATGGCAGCGACCCGCTCTGCCTCGCGGCCCTGATGTCCCTGTCCCGCAGTTGTCTTCCTCCTCTGCCGCAGTCTTAGTCATCCCTGTACTCCCAGGCCTGGTGAGGAGCCCGGCACAGAGTAGACACTAAAGAGACTCGAACAACTGGATATTTGCGCTTTGCGGAAATTACATACTGGATAGCCTGCTGTCCCCTCACACTCCCGGTCTAGAATAAAGTCCTGATCTTTGTCTCCACTCTCCCTTCCACTGTGCTCCCTGCCAGCCGGCCTTCAAGGGGTCACCTTCCCCGTGCTCCCAGAGCGCTGTGTGTTTCCTCCCTGTCCCGTAATTACTTCTGGACACCTGTTTGAGGTCACTCTGCGTGACCCTCCCCAGCCCACCCCCGTCCAGCATGTCCCACTCACTCAGCCCTGGGGGCCCCACATTGCCTCTCTCTCGCCCCCACTAGCTGCTTTTTTCCCTTAACTCTCCTTCTGTGGCTGCTTTCCCTCTTTCACAGCTCGAAGTCACAGCTAGAGTGACTCAAAGATCGATCCTGTACAGAATCCCTGGACCCGCACGTGGCTTAAACCTTTCTTTGACCAAACCAGCCTGGTATACACGCCCTGCCCGCGCCAGTGCACACAGACACAACTGAAACAGGAGTCTCTCAGAACGGTTCCTCGTCTCACTCTGGTCCATGGACTCTGTTATTTTTTAAGTGCTGTTCATGACCCACTAAATTGATTTCACAACCTTTGGTTTGAAAAACCGCTCTGGATGATCTCATGCACTCCTTTGACTTTAAATGCGATCTTCGCGCTGAGGACGTTATCTCCGTCCCTACCTGTCCCTGAGGTCCAGACGTGCCAGCTGTCTACCTGACGTCCCCACTTGGATGTCCACCAGGAACCTCACAAGGAACCTGGCCAGCAGAGCACCCTTGATTCCCGCCACCCTGGATTCCCTCGATTCACCCCGTCGCGTCCCACTCTAGCTGCGGCGCGGGGTTCACAGTGGCTCTGTCGAGGACGGTGCTGGAATAGAGGCCCCGGGGCCCACTGCCAGGGCTCAGACCCAGGCGGACAAGCTGGGAGGCCTTGGGCGGTTCCAGAAGCGCTGTCTGCCTCCTGGTCTTCATTTAATACAGTGGCCTTGCTGGCTATCCCCTCCCGGTGGGACTGAAGTTCTACATGCGGAGGCCGTGGGGCGCTCATGGGTGTCGGCTGCTGCTGTCTGTGGCCATTGTCGTGTTCCTCCCGCTCACTTCTGGTCCATTCGCAGTTTCCTGCGTCAGAACCTGCCCTTTCTTTGGCCACATATCGGCATCTCCATCAGCGCCGCATGCATCTGGGCGGCCGGCGTCCCTCCTCCGGACGACTCGAGTAGCCTCTTAACCAGCTCCCTGCGCCTGCCCTTGCCCCTCCCAGAGCCTGTTTTCCACAGAGCAGAGTGGCCATTCGAGAATTGAAACCAGAGTATGTCCTAATAAAATCCCACATTCTTGCACGACTTGCGGGGCCCTTTGTCAGTACTTTCCAGATTGTGGCGGGCACGCTCCTTGCTGCGCAGCTTGTTACGTGCAGATTCCAACCGGCTCGGCCCTCAGGACCTGAGCCTCTGCCTCTCCAGCGAACACCCCCTCCACAGGGGGCCCCATGTAGCAAGGCCTGTGCTCGGACCTCTTTCTCTGGCTGCCTCTCCCTCTGAGTTTTGGCTTTTTTTTTTTTTTTTTTTTTTTTTTAAGATTTTACTTATTTATTTGACAGAGATCACAAGTAGGCAGAGAGGCAGGCAGAGAGAGGAGAAAGTAGGCTCCCTGCTGAGCAGAGAGCCTGATGCAGGGCTCAATCCCAAGACCCTGAGATCATGACCTGAGCTGAAGACAGAGGCTCTAACCCACTGAGCCACCCAGGCGCCCCTGCCCTTGTTGTTTTGAAATTTATCAGTAACGAAAGAAAAGGTGGAGCTTGCTTCCGGTTCAGGAGAACTCTTGGCAGAATAATGCAATGAATTGTTTGCCTTACAAAGGACAAACTCCTGGGCTGTTTCTTTTCTACAGTTGAGGAAACTGAGGCTTTAAGAAGTGAGTATTTTGCTCAAGCTCTCACTAGCAGTGAGCTATAAAACGTGGTTCAGAATCTGACCTGTCTCGGTTCAGAGTCCGTGCTGCCAGGAGAAGGCAGCTTCTGGTGAGTGGACATGTGAGCTCATCTTCACAGGAGTCTGGGTAGGCAGGTAGTGGAAGTGGGCAGGGAACCAGCATTCCACACATGGGTCACCGCTTGGGCAAGGACCTGGGGGGTCTGAAGCACACATGGGGAAATGGAGAGAAATCCAGTGGCCCTGGAAGTAGTGTGCAAAGGGAGGTCACGGGAGGTGAAGCTGGAAATTCTGTTGGTGTCAGAAACACTGAAGGATCTTTAGGGATCATGAGTTCTGTGGTACATTTTCAAACTGGTCAGGTGGGAACCAGAATTTTATTTGCAAAATATGTCAAACATAGAAAAGCATCCAGACTAATCATGGTGCTTGTGTACTCATCACCCAGCCCTCCCTCCACTTAGACCCATGCTCCCAAACACCAGGCCTTTTTTGCGTCAGTTGTTTCTAAAATTTATCAATATTGGGCACCTGGGTGTTTCAGTGGCTTAAGTGTCTGTCTGCCTTCAGCTCAGGTCATGATCCCAGAGCCCTGGGATCAAGTCCCACATCTGGTTCCCTGCTCAGCAGGGAGCCTGCTTCTCCCTCTGCCTGCTGCTCCCTCTGCTTGTGCTCACTCTCTCTCTGTCGAATAAATAAATAAAATCTTTAGAAAAAAATACCTAAAATTTATCGATATTCACACACACAGTTGTAGGAGCTAATTTGGAAAAATTCCATTGTTAATTTATCTAATACAATAAAAGAAAAAAGAGCTCGGTTCTACAAAATCTCAAGTTACCCCCTCAGGCTTCTTGGACATGTCTCCTTTAGACCGGAAGCATGTCCCAGCTTTCTGGCACACTCAAGCAGTGTAGGCGTACACCTCGTACTTGGCCTGCCCCTTGGAATATCAGCCATTTTCCCAAGAAGCCTTAGTTCCATTTAGTGAAGAATGACATTTAGAAACCCAAAACTGAATGTCAGCTGGGTTCCTTAGGATTATTAGTGTTTTCTTCCAAAAACAACCATGCCTCGTGTGTGTGTATGTGTGTGTGTGTGTGTGTGTGTGAGAGAGAGAGAGAGAGAGAGAGCTTTTACATTCACCTGGGGCTTGTTTTTTATGAATATTGTGAAATGAGGTCTAACAATTCCTTTTCTCCCAAAAAGGTAGCATGTTGTCCCAATAGCCTTGAATTTATTTTAATTACAATTTAGAAAAAGTTATGATACACAGTAGAGCACATATCTCCTGACTTAGCAGTTTTCCACGTTTTCTTGACTACCTTTGCACATTTTCCTTTTCCAAGCTGTAGAATTTATCAAAACCTGTGGGGGCACTGCTGTGCAGAGGCAGGGGGCGGTCCCATTCCTGAGGAGGTGCCGGTGAACGGGCGTGAAGGGTGAGGCTGCAGAGTTTGGGAGATTACATTTCTTACATTGCAGAAGTGTAAATTGATTAAGCAGGTACGTAAGTGTATCTTGAGGACAATGGGAGCCAAGTTTCCATCTGAGAAGGGAGTTACACACAGGGAAAGGTGGAAGGTTAGGAAGAACTCTGAGGGTGTTGGATTGGAATTGGAGGCATCAAAATGAACTCCTGGTTCTTCACCCTCTCACCGTGTCAACAGAACGTGTCACCTAGGTGTAGGTGTAGGTGTTGATGTACATAATATTTTCTAGCTGGAAGCAATGACATCCCAGTAGCGATGTGTTTATTCACCACAATACTAGCCCCCAGTTCTTTGTTTCTAAATATTCTCCTCCTCCCAAAGGAATCTGGCGTCCTTGGAGAAATGGCTAGTTTGCAGGGCTTGGGCAGGGAAAACACAAGATGAGCCCAAGACGTCTTGTGCCAGGAAGTAAGGGAACGTTCAATGGAATGAGTCAAAAGGGAACAGAGGCCCGTCTGAGGAGGTTTTCACTGGTCAAATCTGGGACAGTTGGAGCATCAAACAATGAACGAATAAATGGTTGAGGAGGGAAATGCCCGCTCATGATGAATAGAGAATCACCGTCTGGCACCCATCGGAGAGGTGGGTTGATTCACGTAGGAGTCATCAAGGGTGGTGGTTTGACAAAGAACAAAATACTGGCAAAATCTCAGGATTTCTTTCACTATACACTTACGGGTTACAAAGAGTACAGTAGTGGCTTTGCAGTGGAGAAACCTGGCAGAGATGGGTTTTGACCAGGTGGCAGTGGTTGGCTCGCCTTGTGTGTCTCCTGCTGTGGTCGATAGCCAGAGCAGCACCGCCTCTCTGGTCTTGTCGCAGGGAGCGTGAGAGCAGAGTCTGGACATGCAGGGTGAGGGCCATCCTGTGCGATGGGAGGGGCGTGGAAGTCAGGAAAACACTGAGAAACCATTCCAGGTCAACAGGACACCATGAGACATGACAACTTGTGTTCCTGGAGGGGGATCTTGGATCAGAAAGAAAAAAGAAATATTGTTTGGACAGTTTACCAGATTAGATTTGTGGTGTTGATTTCCTGATATGGAGAGTTAGGTGCTGATTACATGCAGGAGTGTCCTTGTTTTTGAAAATACGCATACTGGAATATTTAGGGTTGACAGGGCTTTATATCTTCAGCCTACTCTCAGAAAGGTCAGGAAAAAACTGATGGGTGTGGGTGGGTAGGTGTGTGTCGGGGGTGGATATATTATAGGTAATGAGCATGCGTCATTACTAGAGCCAATGACCCAAAACATGAGTCGGGGAATCTTACTGAAGGGAGTGTGTGAGCGTGGTACTGTTCTTGTACTTTTCTGTACACTTGAAATTATTTCCAAATTGTTTTTTAATATATTACTGAGATTTTGACTGGAACTCTTAGTTCTATGAACTAATCCGGAGACTTGATCTCTGTAAAATGGGTCTCTTTTTGTCTAAATACATTGTGTATTTTGGTTTGTCTATTTCATTGTGTTTCCAGCTCTCCTTTTTTTGGGTCTTTCAGTAAAGTTTGTAATTTTCATCACCTAGCTTTTGCCCATTTCTCCTTTGGATTAGCCCACTGGTATCTTTTTAATTTTGTTGCTGTTATAAAATGAGACACTTTTTGCCTCTGAGTAGCAACACTGATTGCTTTTTGTGACCCTCTTGTCCGGGAAGGTTTAGAAATTATGTACTCAAACAGTCTTTAAATGGGGGGAAAATTCAGTAACATCTTCAAAAGCGCTCAAGCTGGGCAGTTAGGAGGAATCCACCGGGAACCCCAGCTAGCCCCTCACCCTGCTCCTGCCCCCTTTCCAAGAACTCTTGGCCATCCTGGCCACAGATGTGATCATCGGAATTGATCTTGGGATGCCCCTGTGAAGATGACGGTAGTCATCAGGTGGGGATGAAACGCAGCCTCTCTTGGCCTAGCCAGGAGCAAATTGATGGCATTTCTGTACAGTTACAGAAGCGTACAGTTGGTAGGATGCTACAACCTCGTGGCTGTTTGAGATTGTGTCTAAAAATAGGCCTGCCCACTGTGGAGTGGAATTCAGCTGTTTTTAGGCCTGATTCTGAAAAATAGCTCCAAGCTGGTTATTTTTGCACGCACACTTGCTTGGGCACCACAGCTCTGCGGTGCGCCTGCGGTGTTGGTGCCAGGCTTCCTGGAGCAGAGATGCTGCCTGGCAGGTGCCTCTGCCTCCAACCTGCTCTGGACTTGTGGCTCTCCTGTGCCTTCCTTTCCTCCCCGTGGCCAGGGTAGGGCTTTGCTGTCAGTAGGAACAGATAGAACAAAGGTATTTTTGAAATAGGGTGAGGGGTAAATTTTTTAAATGAGGTTAATTAAATTTTAAAGTGATTATTTTCTACACAGACATTAATGTAAATAGAAATGGAAGGGAAGGAAATGCATACCACAGTTCTGCCACCCTGAATAGTCACAAGGTTTTAATTTTCATACTGTTCTCTTTGGCTGTGGACCAGACGAATGTCTGATTTCGAGAGCGCTGTGACCATAATACAGGTGCGCGCCTACAGGCGTCCTTGTTTTACTGAGTCCCCTTTACTGCCCTCCGCAGATTCTCGGCAGATACCGTGGTGGTTTTGTTTTTTTGTTTTGTTTTTTTACAAATGGAAGGTTCGTGGCAACCCTGCACCAAGCCAGTTAATCAGTGCTATTTTTCCAACAGTGTTTGCTTTAGGATCTGTCTCTGTGTCACATTTTGGTAATTTCCTGCAATATTTTTTACATTTTCAGTATTATTATTATGTTTGTTATGGTGTCTGTGATCAAGATTTATGACTTGCTGAAAGTTCAGAGGATGGTTAGCATTTTTTTTAAAAAGATTTTATTTATTTATTTGACAGAGAGATCACGTAGGCAGAGAGAGAGAGAGAGGAAGTAGGCTCCTTGCCAAGCAGAGCTCCCAACTCGGGACTTGATTCCAGGACCCTGAGATCGTGACCTGAACTGAAGGCAGAGGCCTAACCCACTGAGCCACCTAGGCACCCCTGGTTAGCATTTTGTAGGAGTATTTTTTATTAAGGTACATACATTATTTTATTTTTATTTTTTAAAGATTTATTTATTTGAGAGCGGGCAGGAGTCCTGGGGTAGGGGCAGAGGGAGAGGGAAATCAAGAGAAGCACACTCCACACTGAGCACAGATCCCGACACAGGGCTCGATCTCACAACCCCGAGATCATGACCTGAGCGGAAACCAAGAGTCGGACGCCTAACCGACTGCGCTGCCCAGGTGCCCCTAGACATTGTTTCTTCAGACACAGTGCTGTTGCGCACTTCAGACTACAGTAGAGTATGGCCATCACTTTCACCCGCGCTGGGTAAAACATTCACTGGACTTGCTTTATTGGAACCCAAACCGCAGCATCTCCGAGGTGTGCCTGTGCTCGCTGCTCTTCCGCCCTGGACTGGAGATGGTGCGCACATCCGCACAGTTGTTTCTAACCAGTGTGTGCTGTTCTGTTAAGTGGATTTACCGTACTTTAAAAAATTTTAAATTTAAATTCAAAAGAAATTTTAAAAATTTTTAAATTCATTAAAAAAAATAAAAATCAGTAATTTTCAAATGATAAAGAATTTGGTTCTTGCCAGAATTTAGGTTGTCCAAAGGAGTGTGGCCCGCGGTGGGCCATCTCAGCCAGCCTCTGTGGCTGCAGGGTCGGAGCCCTAAGAGCGGGGTTTTTCTCTTCACTCTCTCGCTGCCTCTTTTCTTTTTATAGAGATCACTGGAGTCAGTAGGTTGGTACTTCGGTTTTTGCTTGTTTGGTTTGAGATTTCCCTAGGATAAGAATCTAGTAAACAGAATTACTTGGGTCAAAAATACCAATATTTCTATTAACCAGATTGCTTTTTTAAAAAGTTGTCGTAACGTACACTGCTTTTGTGACTGTACCAGCTTCATCCTAATCTCACCAGATGGGGTATCATCTCTTAATTTTGGGGGGAAAATTGATAAATTTTTGCCTCTAGTTTTTGCTGGCATTAATTTGGTCACTGTCTAAGGTAAATATTTTTTATCTTACGTCCTTATTATAATACAGGTTTGGACCCTCAGAGAGCAAACTTTTTTGATCTGTAGCACTCTGGTGGGTTTCCTTTCCTCTGCATAGCTGCCTTGCACATTCTGCCTGAGTCGGTTCCGTAAGCTGCTCTCTAGGCTTCTCGGCCATGGAGCCGGTCAGCAAGTACTGCTGGCGCCTCCTCTTATTCTGAAGGCCTGATTGTACTGAGATCTGTCAGCCACTGAGAAAAATCCAGACTCTGCAACTCTGCAAAAAGGATATAGAATTTGAAATATCAAGTCACCGGGCAAGTCTTTGTGCCGGATTGATCTCTTTAGGAAGATCCCACGTTTGCACATAACCTAAAACAGCATGGATAGATCCAAACTGTGAACTCCGAGCAAATTTCAAGATTTCTTTTTTTAAAATGCTTCCCAGTTTGTGAGCGTCTTGCTGCTGGAACAAGGCAGGCGTCTGCCAGAATACAGACGGGATTTTAGGGGTGAGCATTCCATATCTCACCTCTCCATTTATGATGAATGTGTCGCTTGTTCTCATCTCTGAGCCTCAGTTTACAGGAAGGACCAGTAATGCTTCTCAGCACATGGCGAGGGTGAACTGCATTAACGTGTGTGCAGGGGCGCCTGGGTGGCTCAGTGGGTTAAGTAAGCCTCTGCCTTCGGCTCAGGTCATGATCTCGGGGTCCTGGGATCAGGCCCCCGCATCAGGCTATCTGCTCAGCAGGGAGCCTGCGTCTCCTTCTCTCTCTGCCTACTCGTGATCTCAATCTCTGTCAAATAAATAAATAAAATCTTTTTTAAAAAGTAGATGAGAATCAGTTTTACTAAAAGCAAAACAAAACATGTGTGTGCAGGGCCTGACCCAGTACGGGGCCTGTGTCAGGTCTGCAGTGAACAGGACGGGGCTGTGCAGTGTAGTAAATCTGGCACAAGTGTTTGTCAGGTTTTTTAAAAACCCGATTTGGGTGCTCCTTGCTGGATTTGTGCTGCAGTGAAAGAAAGAACGTGGGCTTCAGAACTGAGTTGTAGCCTGTCCGTTCCAGTTTATTCCAGAAGAGTGACTTCCGGCAAATTCTGTCATTTATCTGTTTTTGTTTCCTCATCTGTGAGAAGTTGAAGTATACATAAAGCCACACAGCAGGTGACACGTAGGATCAATGGTAGCTGTTACCACATTAGTAGCACGTACCTTAGGCCGTGATTAAAGGCAAATATACTTTACTATGTTTGTTATCACTGAGCAGAGAAAAGCCAGAGAATTCTGTTTTTAAGGGAGAGTTGTAGAGAAGATCACGTTTCCGGAGCTCTTAAGGTTCTGAGAGCCATGTGACTGACAAAGGGGGAAGGAATTTTTGGACCTGGGGATGCCTCAGAGAAGGCTTTGTGGTGAGAAAGGCAGGCGGCCTGGAGGGTACTGAGCAGTCGGAGAGGAGCAGAAGTTGGGTTGGGAAGATGCCAGAGGGCTTCAGGGCATGTGGGGAGGGGGACACTGTCAAGACTTGGGTGAAGAAAAGCCATCCCGGGTGACTGGTGCCGGGAAAGAGAACTTGGGGAGCTGTGACTCCCCAGAAAGATGAACGCTGTGGTGACAAGGGCCAGGGCGGTGAAGCGCCAATGCAGGATGTGGCGAAGCGGCAGGATTAGGTGACATCTTAAAGGGTCACAGGAGGAGATGAATTTGGGAGTATTCTAAAGCTTCTTGCTTGGGACAGCTGAGAGCTGATTGTGGTTTTCCTGGAGGATGGGAAGTTAGGTCAGTTGAGGAAAGAACATTTTTGTCACTGAAAATGAGTTGGTGACAGCCTAAGAATAAATACATTTTGTCATCTTTATAGAAATTATTCTAGCCACAAGTGACTGTTCTGTCCCCCCACTACTACCTAAGGAGGGCCGGAGGCCTTGTCTTCTGGCTCCGCATGGGCCCTAGAACCACAGCCACGTGGTTGGTAAGTGCTGTGGACCCCCCCACCTCCCACCCCATCCCTGGAGGCCAGAGCCCAGCACCTGCTTGCCTCTCTGTTTCTGGTATCCCATCCGGTTCTGAACCCTGGGCATTTCTTACTTGCAGCTTGGCTGTACGTTTTTTTCTGACATTTCTAGGTGTTTTGTTTTTTTAGTTCCTCTGGTATGCCATATTGCATGAAGTAGAAGTCTCTCACTCTCCAAGTGATAATATCCTACTCTGAAATCCCAGGACTAAGAGAAGAACTATATTAGTCAGGGTCCTATAGGAAGCAGATGGCACACTCAAACAGGGTAATTTGAGGAGCATTTAATTGTATCATTGAGGAGAAAGGAGGCTTTCTGTTCCAGATATGAAGAGTTTTGATAGAGGAATTAAGGGTTTATCCCACTGTCAGAAGAACAGGGGGTTGAGAAGGTCAGGGAAGCTGTGCCCGACCAGCTCAGGCTTTGGGACCACAGTGAGTGGTTCTCAGGAGCTTGTGGAGAAGCCGCCAAGCATCTGCGTCTGCTGGTGCAGCTCCCTCTGGGGCTACCAGTTTCTCCTTTTTCTTCTGTTTTTCAAATCTCTCTTGTGCTCTCTGCATATGTGCTGGAAAGAAGTTTATGGGAAGTAGCTCCCAGCTTCTGATATGCAGAGGAGGGCTTAGAAGGAGAGTCCTCACGGACCACGCGGTTCAGAATTTCAGAATTGCCAGAATTGCGACTTTTCACAAAGGGGTGAGCAGGGGTGGGGGCCCCAGTGGGGAAGACAGGGCCTCCTGGGTCAGCGGCAGCAGTGTTACTACCTCCAGCCTGAAAGGCAAGAGGAGGAAGCAGTTCCTAGGAACTGGGAGAAATTCCTGGTGAAAGTGGCTGTTAGGTTTGCCCAAAGGGGACGTGGCCATTGGTGACCATCTGAGCCAGGCCAGCCGCAGCACCTGCAGGGTTGGAGCTCAGAGAGCACAGACCGCCCCCCACCCCCAGCTCTCTTCCTGCCTTTTCCCCGCTCTTCCCAACCAGGCTGCCAGAAGCCAGGGGTACCGGAGCCTCTTAGAGTCCTTACTGTGGCCCCTCCGGGAACATAGAGCAGGGCGGAGATGGGTGAGGAGGGAGGCTGGAGGACAACCAGCTACAGCAGCGGCCGGAACTAGAAGCACAGAGCGAGTTTTTATCTTGGGAGGCGAAGCATTTTTTCCAAGGAGGGGAAGGAGAAGCAGCAGAAAAACAGTGGTTAAGCCTGAACTGAAAGAGGAGACAGGTGCTTACAAAGACCGTGGAGGGGAACCTGCGTTGAGGACAGTTTGTAGAACTTGCGGAGAAGAGTGGACTGGGGGGTGGCGTGGCGCTGGGCAGGGGAAGGAGGGAGGACAGCGGGGGCCGCCCTTGTCTTCCGGAAGGTGGCGCGGCCGTGGGCCCCGGGCTGGGGTGGAGAGCAGGCCCCGGGCAGGTGCTGTGGTTGCCGCGAGGTCGGTGTGCGGACCCAGGCTGTGAACATAAAGGCAGTAAGTTCGGGACCTTGCTAGTCAACTCCACAGCCCTCTGAAACCATTCGGAAAGCTAGGAAAACAGAAGAAAATCGAAAAAGGGGAAGTCAGGGAAAGGGAGAGTTGGGGAGGGAGGTGCACTGGGAAAGCTCCCTTCAGAGTGCTGCGCAAATTCCTCACCGGAGACTGACTTCCTTTGGAGCTTCCTTTGGAGCGGTCAAACTTTCTTCAGCCACGTCTGTATTCTTTCAAACAAGGAAATTCAGGCTCTTGTCATTATTAATCACGATGCTTCAAAACTAACTATGTTTGCTTTTTTTAAAATGATAGGCTAGTATACTGGAATGATCTCTATTAGTAGCTTATTTTATAATGCTAATACTAAAATTACAGATACTCTGGGCTGACATTTTCCATTACTGGTATACTTGGTTTTCCTGGTTGCTTTATGTGGAACTTCTCAAACAGATGAACTTGGTTCACTTTCTTGCGACCGGATCCTTCCTATATACTAAGAATATTTAGCGTGACCTGTACCTTGCAGGAGGTACTTGGCTGGGAATTTCTTCTTTTTCGTCGGGTCCATAAACCAGAACTATAAGAGGGAGAAGGGCATCCGGCAGGACAGGGAACCTCCAGAGAAGGGCTGAGCACAGGCTTCTGAGAAATAGTACCCAAATGTCTGACCCTGTGCCACTCGGGTTTCCCAGGGACCACGGTAGGACTGGCTGAGGGAAACTGCTCTTCAGCTCTTAGAAGCTCCTGCTAAGGAAAAATTTGGAGCAAGTGACGTTGTTTATACACAGATTTTCAGTAGCCTGATTTTATTTACAGAAGGCTTTAATTAAACAACATGTAAAATATTTAGTTGTGGAGAGGTTATCTCTTGAGAAAGCTTTTAGTTTCACTAAAACTTCCAGATTTAGTCTTTTTGTCCACCATAACCCATCTGAACTGCTTTCCATCATGCAGAGGAGGCCACCGGCCCCAAGAGCCAGAATAGAGGCACACCACAAACACGGGACACACCTGTGCGGACACAGTGTTTCTGGCAGTGCTGGGAATAGTGGGGAAGGTCCTGGTGAAGGGAGAGCAGAGAAGGGACACGCGGGAAGCATTGTTGATGGCCGCCCATTTTCACGGCCGACCTCTGACGGGCCCGGTGGCCGCTGGTGCTGACCGCATCCCGGATCCTCCGGGTAGTGTAGCATTAGGAACAGGACCCGAGGGGCCTGCTGCTCAACAGCCTGCTGAGCTCCGTGCTTTGGTCTCATCATCTGTAAAGCGAGGACATCCATGCTGTGAGGGCCAGTGTCGGTGCGTGTGAAGGGCGGCTGCCGTACCAGGCGGGCTCTCCGTGAGCCGCCGTCTTTGCCCAGCAGAGTCACTGGAGCACGGAGAGCAATCAGGTCTGTCGCAGAGCCATTCTGAGGACATGAGAAGCGGTTTCCTTTAGCTCCTGAGATTATTTGTACTGGAATGTTGAAAGATGATTTGGGGTCATGCGATTATGTAATCAAACTTAATATCAAAGTAGTAGACTCTGGTCTAGCTATTTTAGACTGAAGGTATTTCAGGACGAAGTGGGGCAGCGCTCTGAGTTTGGAGTTAACGGACCGTCTTCGGCCATGACCCACGTTTACTCTCTAAAGCCTCTTTAGGGCTCTCCTGTAGATTCAAGTTGGGCTTTTTCCCTTGGAACTGGGCCTGGAGGATTTTTCAGGCAGGGTGTTAGCATCCTCCAGCTCTGCTTTTAGATCGATCATGTTCTATTTTCTCTTGCGCAGCTCTCATCTCCCCACCCCACCACCACCTCTGAGTAGGTACGTTCTAGCCTAGTTCTCGCAAACCCAGTTCTTATGCCGTTTGCGGGTTCACCGAATGCCTGCTGCGCGCTCTTCGCCATTCTGGTGACATGAGGGTTACAGCAAGGCATGAAGTCTCCGGCCTTCAGGAAGCTGACATTCTAGTGGGGGTGGGGAGACGGATAGTACGCAAGTAGCCCATCTGTGTCTGTCTGTGTCTGTGGGGCCAAGTGCTGGAGAGGGAGATGGGGAGAGCCGTGTGGAGGGAGCTGTTGTGGATAGGATGGCCAAGGGAGGCCTTCCCAGTCCGTTGACATTTGCCCAGAGACCAGAGAAGGAAGGGGGCAAGCTGTGCTGCTGCTGGGAAGCACATCGCGGGCTAGAGCAGGAGTCCTCTAGAAACGTCTCTGGTGCTCCCGGGAGCAGGACGCGCAGCAGGACTACAGCAGAGCGTGGTAGGGCAGGAGGTTAGAGAGGTAATGGGCTGGAGACAGGGCTCCCGAAAGCAGCTTCACTTGAATGAGAGGGGGAGCCCCCAGTGGGGTTGGAGATAAGGAATTCAGCTTACCGTTTAAAAGGGTCACTGACTTTCCTGCCAGCAAGTTTATGCTAGCTTAGTAAGTCATTGTAGTAAAACTCTGTCCTAACTCACCCTAACCCATAGGTATTTCACAGCTTTTTTTTTTTTGGTGGGGGTGGGGGAGGTAGAGGGAGAGGGGGAGAGAGACTCTTAAGCAGGCTCCGTACCCATCCTGGGGCCTGACATGGGTCTCGACCTCACAGCCCTGAGATGATGACCTGAGCCGAAGCTTAAGAGTCGAGCGCTTAACTGACTGAACCACAGAGGCACTTCTCGCCACTTCTTTTTTAAATAATTGATTTAAAGACTTTTATAGTAGTTTGGCCATGTTCTACTCAGCTGACTCTGAGAAGGAGATAGGCCCAGGCAAAAGGCAAAATAAAATTATCTCTTGATTAGTTTTCTAAGAGGAGTGGTGCATTATATGCTAATTACATTAGCGAAGGTAATGCAAAGTGTCGACCCAATCAGATGCCTTTGGGAAGCGTCTAGGTCCTAGCTTGATGAATTTTTCCTTTCCTCCGTGTCTCATGCTATCCTCCAAAGCGACCGTTACAATTCCATCTTTCACAGTAATAATAATAATAATAATAATAATAACTCTGCAAATACTAGATTGGCAGATAAAGGGTGTTAGAGGTGCCGGAACTTCTTGCACCCTCCAGAAAAATCTGGAAGAATGGTCACTGCTGTGTTAGCTTATGCTGCTTAGTCCTTTGTCCCTGGGAGTTAAGGATAGATAGTTGAAGGGAGGACTGCCTTGCGCACAGTTACGGGTCAGGAAAGAGATGAAGCCCTAGGTGTGTGCTGCAGCCGTGAGCAATCCAGGTGGTGAGAAGACTTGAGTGTCCTGGGGTCGCCGGTCCTCACGGGTAGTAGGTAATCACAGGAAATCTGCACTAACGTGCATTTGAACATGAGAGACTGATTTCTGTTCCCCGGGCGAGTTCTGTTTCTCAAAGTCAGGGAGGGCGGGGACAGCCAGTGGAGGCATTGCCTCGTCATTATTTGAGACCTTAGTCCCGCGATCAGGCTAATACAGGAAAGCCAATAGATGAAATGTTTTTTTCAACCTCCCCAACATAATTAGAAGATTGACTTAAAAATTGTTGGGTTTTTTTAATTAACAGTAATAGCACAGCCCCATATTTTAGCCCAGTTGGATGTTGGGGGCTCATTTATTTAATAATGAGGTCTGGTGTTTTGTTTTTTTTCTGTACCAAATTTGCATTTACTCAGAATGTTTCTTTTCATCCTCCCATAGACGTCTGCCTCACCATTGAGGCCATTTCTCTGCTTATTGGCACTTTCAGAAATGGACAGGACAAGAAATGAAAGGAAGTTCAAACCGGTCCCCTTCATCTGGGCATCTGAATTATTGTACCCCCTCCATCACCCAGACTTGATTTCCTTTGTGCAGAGGAGATGCGTGTCTGATATTTCTCTCTCTCCTCTTCCGTTTCCAGGAGGGCTGTTGGCCTGCTGCTGTGCTGCTGAACAGTATGCAGTCCTTCCGGGAGCAAAGCAGTTACCACGGAGACCAGCAGAGCTACCCGCAGGAGGTACACAGCTCATCCCGGATAGAAGATTTCAGCCCGCGTCAGGCCCAGATGTTCCAGAATTTTGGGGGTGCAGGCGGCGGCGGCGGCAGCAGCAGCAGCAGCAGTGGTGGGCGACGAGGATCGGCGGCTGCGGCAGCGATGGCTAGCGAAACCTCTGGCCACCAGGGCTACCAGGGCTTCAGGAAAGAGGCTGGAGACTTCTACTACATGGCAGGCAGCAAAGACCCTGTGACAACAGGAACCCCGCAGCCGCCTCAGCGAAGGCCTTCGGGGCCGGTGCAGAGCTACGGACCGCCCCAGGGGAGCAGCTTTGGCAATCAGTATGGGAGCGAGGGGCACGTGGGCCAGTTTCAAGCCCAGCACTCGGCCCTCGGTGGGGTGTCTCACTATCAGCAGGATTACACGGGGCCTTTCTCTCCAGGAAGCGCTCAGTACCAGCAGCAGGCCTCCAGCCAGCAGCAGCAGCAGCAGCAGGTGCAGCAGCTGAGACAGCAGCTCTACCAGTCCCACCAGCCTCTGCCACAGGCCACCGGCCAGCCGGCATCCGCAGCGTCCCATCTGCAGCCGATGCAGCGGCCCTCCGCGCTGCCGTCGTCCGCGTCCGGGTACCAGCTGCGGGTCGGTCAGTTCGGCCAGCACTACCAGTCCTCCGCCGCCTCCTCGTCCTCCTCCTTCCCTTCGCCGCAGCGTTTCAGCCAGTCCGGCCAGAGCTACGACGGCAGTTACAGCGTGAATGCGGGGTCCCAGTACGAGGGACACGGCGTGGGTTCTAACGCGCAGGCGTACGGCACGCAGTCCAACTACAGCTACCAGCCTCAGTCTGTGAAGGGCTTTGAGCCGGCCAAGATTCCCCAGGGGACACAGCAGGGGCAGGCGCCCGCGCAGCCCCCACAGCCCCCGCCGCAGCATGTGATGCAGTACACGAACACCGCCACCAAGCTGCCCCTGCAGGCCCAGGTGGGGCAGTACAGCCAGCCCGAGGTTCCGGTGCGGTCGCCCATGCAGTTCCACCAGAACTTCAGCCCCATCTCCAACCCTTCCCCCGCGGCCTCTGTGGTGCAGTCTCCAAGCTGCAGCTCCACCCCGTCCCCCCTGATGCAGAGCGGGGAGAACCTCCAGTGTGGGCAAGGCAGTGTGCCCATGGGTTCCAGAAACCGAATTTTACAGCTAATGCCCCAGCTGAGCCCAACGCCCTCCATGATGCCCAGTCCTAATTCGCACGCCGCAGGCTTCAAAGGGTTTGGCCTAGAAGGAGTGCCGGAAAAGCGACTGACAGACCCCGGGCTGAGTAGTTTGAGCGCCCTGAGTACGCAGGTGGCCAATCTTCCTAATACCGTTCAGCACATGCTACTTTCCGACGCCCTGACACCTCAGAAGAAGACCTCCAAGAGGCCCTCCTCCTCTTCGAAGAAAGCGGACAGCTGCACAAACTCCGAAGGCTCCTCCCAGCCTGAGGAACAGCTCAAGTCCCCCATGGCCGAGTCGCTGGACGGAGGCTGCTCGAGCAGCTCCGAGGACCAAGGCGAGCGGGTGAGGCAGCTCAGTGGCCAGAGCACCAGCTCCGACACCACCTACAAGGGCGGGACCTCCGAGAAAGCGGGCTCCTCCCCAGCCCAGGGCGCTCAGAGCGAGGCCCCCAGACTCAGTGCCAGTCCCGTGGCCAGAGAAGAGGCTGCCTCGCCTGGTGCTAAGGACACACCACTGTCGTCCGAGGGCAACCCCAAAGTCAACGAGAAGACCGTTGGCGTGATTGTCTCCCGGGAAGCCATGACAGGTCGGGTCGAAAAGCCTGGTGCACAAGATAAAGGCTCCCAGGAGGAGGATCCCACAGCCACGCAGAGGCCACCCAGCGCTGGAGGGCCAAAGGAGACCAGTCACCCGTCGGTCCCACAGCCAGAGCCCCCGGGGGGAGGGAGCAAAGGAAACAAGCATGTAGATAATAACTCCAACCACAATGGAGAGGGAAATGGCCAGGGCGGGCACTCGGCGGTGGGCCCCGGTTTTATAGGCAGGAGTGAGCCCAGCAAATCTCCTGGCAGCCTGCGCTATAGTTACAAAGACAGTTTCGGGTCAGCCGTGCCGAGAAACGTCAGTAGCTTTCCTCAGTACCCTACAGGACAAGATAAGGGGGACTTCTCTGGCCACGGGGAGCGCAAGGGGAGGAACGAGAAGTTCCCCAGCCTGCTGCAGGAAGTGCTTCAGGGCTACCATCACCACCCGGACAGGAGGTACTCCAGGAGTGCGCAAGAGCATCAGGGCATGGCGGGGGGCCTGGAAGCAGCCACGAGGCCTAATGTCTTAGTCAGTCAAACCAATGAGTTAGCTAGCAGGGGTCTCTTGAACAAGAGCATCGGGTCCCTATTAGAAAACCCGCACTGGGGCCCTTGGGAAAGGAAGTCAAGCGGCACGGCTCCCGAAATGAAACAGATCAATTTGGCTGACTATCCGATTCCCAGAAAGTTTGAAATAGAGCCGCAGTCATCGGCCCATGAGCCCGGGGGTTCCCTCTCTGAAAGAAGATCCGTGATCTGTGACATTTCTCCACTAAGACAGATTGTCAGGGACCCGGGGGCTCACTCACTGGGACACATGGGTACCGACGCCAGACTTGGGAGGAGTGATCGGCTCAATCCAAGTTTAAGTCAGTCGGTCATTCTTCCCGGTGGGTTGGTATCCATGGAAGCGAAGCTGAAATCCCAGAGCGGGCAGATAAAAGAGGAAGATTTTGAACAGTCCAAATCTCAAGCTAGCTTCAACAACAAGAAATCTGGAGACCACTGCCATCCTGCCAGCATCAAGCACGAGTCTTACCGAGGCAATGCCAGTCCTGGAGCAGCTCACGATTCCATCGCAGACTACGGCCCTCAAGACAGCAGACCCACGCCAATGCGGCGGGTTCCTGGCAGAGTCGGTGGCCGGGAGGGCATGAGGGGTCGGTCCCCTTCGCAGTATCATGATTTCTCAGAAAAACTGAAGATGTCTCCTGGGAGGAGCAGAGGCCCAGGGGGAGACCCGCATCACATGAACCCACACATGACCTTTTCGGAGCGGGCCAACCGCACTTCTTTACACGCGCCATTCTCTCCCAACTCAGAAAGCCTGGCCTCTGCTTACCACGCCAACACTCGGGCTCATGCTTACGGGGACCCCAGCGCAGGTTTGAATTCTCAGCTCCATTATAAGAGACAGATGTACCAACAGCAGCAAGACGAGTACAAAGACTGGAGCAGCAGCTCTGCTCAGGGAGTGATCGCCGCCGCGCAGCACAGGCAGGAGGGACCACGGAAGAGCCCGAGGCAGCAGCAGTTTCTCGACAGAGTGCGGAGCCCTCTGAAAAACGACAAAGATGGTATGATGTATGGCCCACCAATGGGGACTTACCATGACCCCAGCGGTCAGGAAGGGGGGCGCTGCCTCATGTCTGCCGATGGTCTGTCTAACAAAGGCATCGAGTTGAAGCACGGCTCCCAGAAGTTACAACAAGAATCATGTTGGGATCTTTCCCGGCAGACTTCTCCAGCCAAAAGCAGCGGTCCTCCGGGGATGTCCAATCAGAAGAGGTACGGGCCACCCCACGAGGCTGACGGACACGGGCTGACCGACACGCCGCAGTCATCCAAACCCAGTAATGTTATGCTCAGGCTCCCGGGCCAAGAGGATCATTCTTCTCAAAACCCCTTAATCATGCGGAGGCGGGTGCGTTCCTTTATCTCTCCCATTCCCAGCAAGAGGCAGTCACAGGATGTGAAAAACAGTAACACGGAAGATAAAGGGCGTCTCCTTCACCCACCGAAAGAAGGCGCCGACCGAGCGTTCAATTCCTATGCGCATCTCTCTCACAGCCAGGATGTCAAATCCATCCCGAAGAGAGAATCCTCCAAGGATCTTCCAAGTCCAGATAGCAGAAACTGCCCTGCGGTTACCCTCACAAGTCCTGCTAAGACCAAAATTCTGCCCCCTCGCAAAGGCCGGGGCTTGAAATTGGAAGCTATAGTTCAGAAGATCACGTCCCCAAACATCAGGAGGAGTGCGTCCTCAAACAGCGCGGAAGCCGGGGGAGACACGGTCACTCTCGATGACATTCTGTCATTGAAGAGTGGCCCTCCCGAAGGTGGCAGTGTTGCTGGTCAGGATGCCGAGATGGAGAAGAGAAAAGGTGAGCTGGTGCCTGACCTGGTCTGTCCAACAAGCCAGGACCTGAACATCGAAAAGCCCCTGCCAAGGGCTTCAGAGGAGTGGCGTGGCGGTGGGGACGACAAAGTGAAGACCGAGACGCACCCGGAGACGGTCACTGCTGGAAAGGACCCCCCTGGCACCATGACATCTGTGACCTCACAGAAGCCTGGGGGTAACCAGGGGAGACCAGATGGTTCCCTTGGTGGGACTGCACCCTTAATCTTCTCGGACTCAAAGAATGTACCTCCAGCGGGCGTGTCGGCCCCTGAGGCAAACCCCAAGGCTGAGGAGAAAGAGAACGATACAGTGACGATTTCCCCCAAACAAGAGGGTTTCCCCCCGAAGGGGTACTTCCCATCAGGAAAGAAGAAGGGGAGACCCATCGGTAGTGTGAACAAGCAAAAGAAACAGCAGCCACCACCTCCGCCCCCTCAGCCCCCTCAGATACCAGAAGCTTCTGCGGATGGAGAGCCAAAGCCAAAAAAGCAGAGGCAAAGGCGGGAGAGGAGGAAGCCTGGGGCACAGCCAAGGAAGCGGAAAACCAAACAAGCAGTTCCCATCGTGGAACCCCAAGAACCTGAGATCAAACTAAAGTATGCCACCCAGCCACTGGATAAAACCGATGCCAAGAACAAGTCTTTTTTCCCTTACATCCATGTAGTAAATAAGTGTGAACTTGGAGCCGTGTGTACAATCATCAATGCCGAGGAGGAGGAGCAGACCAAATTGGTGAGGGGTCGGAAGGGGCAGAGGTCGCTGACACCGCCCCCCAGCAGCACAGAAAGCAAGGCGCTGCCAGCCTCGTCCTTCATGCTGCAGGGCCCCGTGGTGACCGAGTCTTCTGTCATGGGGCACCTGGTGTGCTGTCTGTGTGGCAAGTGGGCCAGTTACCGCAACATGGGCGACCTCTTTGGACCCTTTTACCCGCAAGATTATGCAGCCACTCTCCCGAAGAACCCGCCCCCGAAGCGGGCCGCGGAGATGCAGAGCAGAGTGAAAGTGCGGCACAAAAGCGCTTCGAATGGCTCCAAGACGGACACTGAGGAGGAGGAGGAGCAGCAGCAGAAGGAGCAGAGGAGCCTGGCCGCGCACCCCAGGTTCAAGCGGCGACACCGCTCGGAAGACTGCGGCGGCGGCGGCCCTCGCTCCCTGGCCCGGGGCCTCCCCTGTAAGAAGGCCACCGCCGAGGGCAGCAGCGACAAGACTGCTTTGGACTCAAAGCCCTCCGTGCCCACCACTTCGGAAGGGGGCCCCGAGCTGGAGTTACAAATTCCTGAACTACCTCTTGACAGCAATGAATTTTGGGTCCACGAGGGTTGTATTCTCTGGGCCAATGGAATCTACCTGGTCTGCGGCCGGCTCTACGGCCTGCAGGAGGCGCTGGAAATAGCCAGAGAGATGGTGAGTGTGCCCTCCCCCCCACCCCCAAATCCGGGGGGCGGGGGGCTCGCCCTGCCTCTTCCCGCCTTCTGCTCCCCTCTTTCCCTCTTGCACTCGCCCCAGCCCCGCCAGTCGGACTGATCGTTCCCCCAGGTTGGAGCCCCTAAGCCCACAGGAGGGGTGGAAAATGAAGTGATTTGGAAGATTTGTTTAACTTTCATTTTTATGGGTAGTGCTGACCCTAGGTGGCAGAGTCCTGCTGGGGCAGCCCTGAGAGGCAGAGCAAGCTAGCGTGTGTCGTGTCGTGTCCCCCCCCTGCCCCCCAGCCCGCCCAGTACTCTGCCACCTTCCTCTTTCTGCACCATAAGCTTTTGCTGCTAGTTGTTTTATTTATTGGTCCTTTTCTCCCATTTTTCAACATCTGCCTCTGTAATACTTACAGAGTACCCTGTGATTCTGTTTCCTTTCCTCTCAAACTCTTCCCTTCTCTGGAATTACTCATTCACGTTAGGCTTCTCTTGGACCACATCGCTCTAATCCAAGCTTGACAACAGGATGTTCATTCTTTAGGTCGGTTTCGTAACTGTTATCCTGGGGTGTTCCTAGTCATTGTCACTCCCTTCTTCCAGCGAATGCCTTTCTTAGTCTTTGCCTGTCTTTGCCTTTCTTAGTCTGCGCCCTCATTTAACGCTGCGCATTGTCCCTCGGGAGTTTCCCGAGATGGGTGTGTGGGAGGAAAAATACTTGGGAGACTTGTCTTGGGTGAGAATATGTCTCTGTCCCATCCTCATGTTTGCTTGAGGGTTGGGTATGGAATTCTAGATTTGAAATCATTTTCTCTCACTGTCTTAGAGTCCTGGCTCCCGACTTGGCCTTGAGCTTCTGGTGCTGCAGTCGAGGAGACGGGGCCGTTGGTGGTTTTCAGTCCTTGGTATGAGTATGTGGACTGCCTTTCTCCTCTGAAGCGTTTGAGGATCTTCTCGGTATCCCTTGGGGTGGGTCTTTTCATTCTCCACTGGGAGATCTTGCCATCTGTAAACTCCTGTGTCCCACTTGGGGAAGTTTGTCCTCTGTTGTTTCTTGGATAATTTCCTTCCGTCTGTTTTCTTGGTTCTTTCTGGAATCCTCTGAATTAGGTACCTCCTGGATTGATCCTCTGGCTTTACCTTTTCACTCCTGGGTTTTCTCTCTCTTTCTCTGCCTTTTTGTTCTCATTTCTCCACGCTCTCTCCAGCTGTACCATCTAACTTTTTATTTATTTATCTTCGTTTCTGATACTCTCAGAACATCGTTCTTCTCTGAACGTCTCTGTCGCGGGGACCTGCTTGAATTAGGCTGGGTTAGGGACCTAACTCCTCTTAAAATTTTGAGCCAACGACCTGGTTTCTGGCCCCACTTTCTGAGACGCCTGCATCCCCGGCTCTGTGCCCCTCAGTGGCTGGTGTTCTAGTGGCCCCTCCCCTGCGCCCGCTCGTTCCTCTCCCTGCCTTTCAGACTGCTGGGTCGTACCCTTTTTGTCTGATTTCCAGCGTCCGGAAATGGGGACATCTCTCGTGTGTGTTCCCTTTCTCGTTCTTGGTGTCCTCAAGAAGTTGCCGTATAAGTTCGTCCCTTTATCTTTGTGGGAAGCGAAAAGATGTGGAAATGGACGTTCAGCCTATGATGCTTAGTGACATGAAATTTTTGTGTTAATTCATATTTAAAATTTACCATACTTGACAAATACACTGATGATTTTCAGTCATAGTGAAGAAAGGTCGTATCAGCCAGGATCCATAGTATTTTGGGCTACTTGATACTATTCTTTTGCTCGCCCCCTACACTTCACCAGAAGCACTCTATTTTATCATAGCATTGTTTCCAGAATTTACCACAGTGTCTGATAAAAAGGAAGTCAAAGCTATAAACTATAATACAAAATGTTATTTAATATGAAGTTTATATACTTTTTATATTAGAACATTCTAATTCAGTCACATGAGGAGCTTGCTTTCCCTCTAAGAGCCTCCCCCACCAGGGGAGTTTTTTTCCCTCCCTCCTTCCCTCTCCATCCCCACAGTCACTCCCAATCCCCAGGTTTGAAATAGATTGGCTTCTCAGACACGGTGACATTTCATAATGCAAAAGTCTTAAAGGGACATGGCATTTAAGACCCTAAAGTACAGGATTCTTTAAATAGTCAGTTCTGGGTACTCCCTAATCCATCAGTCATCGTCTCGCCCTAGTTGGTGGCCTGCCTGCCATATTTAGTGGTTTGTTTTGTTTTGTTTATTTGTTATTTTAGGTGTGTGTCCCTGCCCATCTGCCAGTGTTTTTTTTATTTCAACAGAGAATATTATTAATATCTCTCAGAGTAACTTCTGTGTGTAAATGGTTGAACATTCTGTAGCAGTAATTGGTAACTGGTAATCAGCAGGCTGACTCCTGCCCACCAGACCCTTAAATCCTATGCCTCAGTCTAGGTCTAGTTGATAGAAAGTAGGGGCACCTGAGAACACTGTGACCACCCTAACCACAGGTGGCCCCTGTGTCCCAGAAAGGTTGGTGACCCACAGGCCTGCCTTTTAAAATTACTCATCAGTAATGAGTAATGAGTAAAAGTGGCTTACTACTCATCAGCTTTGATCCCAAAGTAAAATCTGGCATGTTATAATTAGACCAGATATACTGAATATGAATAAATCATTCTCTCTTGCCCATCTCCCCCCCTTCATTGTCAGCTGGGTGGTTAAAATGACATGAAGCAATTTAGGTAGAGAATATTGAAGGCGTTTTTTGTTTTTTAAAATATTAATTCCAGCCTCTGCCACTTCAAAAGTACTGCAAATTACATGTTTTAAGGGATGAAAAGTTGGGACACTTCATTTAAAAGTTAAAGATATAAAAGCAGATATTTTTTGGGTGCCTGGGTGGCTCAGTGGGTTAAGCCTCTGCCTTCGGCTCAGGTCATGATCTCAGTGTCCTGGGATTGAGTCCTGCATCGGGCTCTCTGCTCAGCGGGGAGCCTTCTTCTCCTCCCTCTCTGCCTACTTGTGGTCTCTCTCTCTGTCCCCCCCCAAAAAAGCAGGTATTTTTGTGCTTAGGCTGCTCCTATATAGTAGAGGCTCTGAACTAGATTTTTGGGTTCTCTGGTCGCCCCCCGATGGCTCACACACCACCATCTCTTTTGATAACATGTTTTAGAACCCAAACAGTTGACCAGTCTTTTTTTCTTTTCAGTTGAGATGTAATTGACATATAACATTGTATTTGTTCCATGAAAAATCTTAGATAAATCTCTACTGTAGCTTTACGATTATTTCCTTACATTCTACTCACATGATGCCAGGCCCTTTAAAAATACTAAACTTTCTCTTCCCTCGATTCTGTTCTGTTTATGTAACAATCCTGTTTTAGAATAGAATGCTAGCTTTGTATATTGAATTTAATTTCTCAGTACACTCGCACATCTGTTTTACTCCCACAAGCCACCCAGTGAGATGGGAAGGGAAAAGAGAGAGACAGTACCATCCCGTTACCCTCACAATAAAGGATGACTTGGCTTTAGTGACACACGCTCAGGTGCTATATAGCCCAGGGATGTGTTGATTTTAAAAATGGTTAAAAAAAAATGCTGCTTTCCCTTTTTGAGCTGACTGATGTTCCACTATGACTACAAGATCTTTTTCTGTTTTATTTGCCCTAGGTTTATATTCTCCTTTTCCTGATGTACTTGAGAACAAATTAAAATTACACTAACTTGCCTTTTCTTATTTAATTTGATAGATGCTGTTTCAATTTGTCAAGGCCACTCTGAGTCTAGTTTTATCTTAGGTTTTAGCAGATGCTTTCAATTTCAGTCCGCTTAACAGGCCTGCCCAATCCTATCATGTTGAGATAAGGCCACATATATTTCATTAGAGATCCATTTTGGCCCATGTATTTATCAGGTGTTTTGACAAGCATGATATTATAACAAAATCATATGAAGTCCTCGAGAGACAGTAGCTCCCTCCCTGTAGGTGTCATACTGTGAAAATTATGGAAAACTAGAACATTCCTGTTCAGGCAGATGGCCTTTGCTGTCCTTCCTTTTTTGAGTGTGGAACTTAATCCATTCATTTCTGCACAGTCTTCTTTGGTTTTGTCTGACTTTGACTTCTGCTCGTTGATCTCGGTCTGATTATGTATGTGAGCCCACGGTGATCTCTGATCTGGTGTGGATGGCGTGATAGAGGCACTTGCCTCTTAAACAGACGTACATAGGACTTGGTATGTAGAAATCATGTTTGGTACATTTAGGAATGTGAAGGCCTTCAAGGTTCAGGGTTGCGTTGCCAGGAGAGCTGACCTGTGTTTATCCCTTCCCTTCCTTCCCCCATCACCTGGGCTGACAGCTCCCCTTCTGAGCAGATTCTTAACACCCTCCATGGGGATTTGTGTATGTTAACTGGATCTGGGTTAATTTCCTTTTTTTTTTTAAAGATTTTATTTATTTATTTGACAGAGATCACAAGTAGGCAGAGAGGGAGGCAGAGGCCAGGCGCTCCAGTTAATTTCCTTTGGATCAGTATATTAAAGATTATATTTAAAGGTTTTTTTTTTTCCCCAAATTTTATTTATTTAATCCCTGCACCCAATGTGGGGCTCAAACTCACAACCCTGAGATCAGGGGTTGCATGCGGTTTCTGACTGAGCCAGCCAGGGGCCCCTGAAGTTTATTTTTAAGACAAGTTTAAATAGATCATCCTCCATTTCTAATTTACTGTAAACTTTGACCAAAAAAAAAAAAAACCTGATTTGACAAGTATAAAATATTAATAGATCGATAACATTATGAAAATGTAACTGCATGTTAAAACATCAAAAACAGAGGCACCTGGGTGGCTCAGTGGGTTAAGCCTCTGCCTTCAGCTCAGGTCATGCTTCCCCGACCCCCACCTCTCTCTGTCTGCCTCTCTGCCTACTTGCGATCTCTCTCTCTCTGTCAAATAAATAAATAAAATCTTAAAAAAAAAACCCAAAACATAAAAAACAGATCAGTTAGCCTCTCTGGTCTTGTGTGAAATAAAGGCATTATCCTTTATGCTCCCTGAATTTCCATATGTGCTCCCTAAGTTAGTAGTGGGCCGCCCCGCGCCGAGGTCCTGCTGAAGCCTTCCCACGGAAACTCCTGGTCTCTGCTTTTGACTCAGCAGCCACAGGCGTGCCCCACAGTGACCGACCCTCCCCTCTATCCTCCCCTCATCCCTCCTCCCCGTCGCTCTCCCCGGCTTCCTTACATCCTTTGCTTTCCTCTCTAGTCCCCTCTAGAGGCTGTCCCCTGATCTTTGTCGCCACAGCTCACACAGCTGTCCCAGCCTGGCTGTGTTAACACGTTGGGGCACCTGGGTTCATTCTTCCCCCTGTTCCTGTGACTTTCAGCAAGTAGCACAGAGTTGTATGATGTCTTATTACCTGTTTTTCTTAACACTACCTGTGTGTGCTCTTACATCACTACGCGATGGCCTTGAGACTAAACCTCCAGAGAAAAGGGTCATTTTCTCTCAGGATTTGGTTTTTCTGCATTCTAAGGAATATCATGAAATCTGCAGTTTGGGAATTTTCTTGCTTATATAACGTTACAGAATAAATTGTGAGAGAGTTTTCCTATAGTCTATTTCCTTATTTCTTTTAGGGGTGGAAGGATGATAAGCTTTACACCTGATTTTAAAGTAAAACATACAGGATCGCCTGGGTGGTGGAGTCGGTTAAGTGTCCGAGTCTCGGTTTTGGCTCAGGTCAGGATCTCAGGGTCTGAGGTCTCATGATCCCATGCCGGGCTGGATGGAGCCTGCTTAAGATTTTCTCTCCCTCCCTCTCCCTCTGCACCTCTTCCTTCCCTCTCCCCCATGCTCTCTCTCAAAAAAATAAATAAATAAAAACTGAAAATGGGTGGACTGCTTGAAAATGCTACAGGTAAAGGGCCATAAAGAAGAATAACGATAGGTTACTATATAGTATATACTAGACCAAATAATTCATCTCTGAGATGTTACACTAGTTACTGCTAATGTGTTGAAAGAGCTAACACGATCGGATGGCGTGCAGAAGTAGGTGTTCATTTCAGTTCAGCAGCTAGCCGAGTCCTTGGTAGGAAACCCATGCAAATCTGAAGTTAGAATGCTCTAAGGGCCCTTAGCTCCCTTCATGGTTTGGGAGGCCTCGGTCCCCGGTCCCACGGCTGGCGTGTGAGGAGCAGCACTTGGCAGCAAGGCTCCTGGACCTTGTCAGGAGGGTTTATGTGATTCATGCAGAAAGTGACACCTTGCCACACAGTTCCTGCACAAGAGCTTGAATTTTCCAGGATGCGCAACTTCCTTTATTCCAGACTCTTAAGAAAAATGGAGCTTTCCCCCTTGGCTACCCCCTGCCTAACCTCTTGCCCCAATCCAAGGCCAATTTTATAGGACCCTGAAGGCCACCAGCTGCAGGCCAGCTTCTTCCCACCTTCCCATTTTTTGAAAAGAAGTCCGGCAGGGGAAAATCCATTCAGCTTAATCATGCGCTCAGAGATCCGCCTCAGCTTTCTGGCTTGGCCCTTCTGCTCACCAGCTGGGGAGGCGGGGGATGGGTGAGAGTCCCGCAGTCCCCCTGCTCCGCGGGAAATGAGCATTTCCGAGCTGGTCACGTGCTCAAGGCGCTTAGCCTGCGTGCTTCACCTTCTTAATCTATAAAGTATGGAAACTGCTAGTGCCCACTGTAAAGAAGGCCGTTAGAAGCACGAGTGACTCTTCGGAAGCTTCGTAGAGGAATGTGGGCCAGTGCTGTGGGCCAGCATCTGCCCTCGGGTCGTGTCCTTACGTGTCGTAGTTCCGGTGTATGTTCTGGTTTGCTCGCTGAGCAGGCTGTGGCTCACGGATCCTTCCAGACCCACACAACTAGCGCTTCTTCCCGGCAAGGGAAGTTATCCGGCACAGGAGACCACCATTGTCTTTTCATTTTTACTCTTGTGGGAAACTCAGGTTTGTGGGAAGCAGGGTGTGTGGTATTTAGGGTGCAGTGTTAATTAGTGTCCTGTGAGCTGGCAGCAGCCCGCACAGACATTCTCAGGAGTTAGGGCGTTCAGAGGAGAGGAGACAGGAGAAGGGAATAAACTCTACCTGGCACATTAAGTAAAAGCATTAATGTTCTTGTGAGTTGGTCATTTTTTGATAATGAGTACCTAAGGCCAAAGTAAAGAGTGTACGTAGTAATACAGTTATTTTTTAAATAAACATTTTTGATGGGTCAGTGCTATAAGGGAGATCCAAAATAATTAAGAATTCATAGAATGGTTCAGAACAACCACACTCCACCTCCCGCCCCACTCCCCCCAAAATAGCTAATATGTACAGGAGGACTGGAGAGGGCTCTGTTGTAGTCTGAGGATTGAGCGTTTGATTTATGGGCAGTGGGAAACCACCAGCAGTGCTGAGTGTGTAATATCACACAATCAGGTTTGTGGCTTATAAAGGCAACTCAGGAGAGACGCGCGGAGAGGAAAGAAGCAGGCCCAGTGGTTGAGAGGCTGTGGCACTGATCTCTCTAGAGATGATAGGGCCTAAAGAAGGAGCAGAGGAGGGATTTATGGGAAGGAGCATACAGATAGTAGGATCGTTTTGGAATTTCAAGTCGATAGAATCCAGAAACGGATTAGGTGTGGCAGGTAAAGGGAGGGGAGGAATAAACCCGAGGCTTCCCTTTTAGCAGGCAGGTTGGCCGATGGAGTGGGCTGGGTAAGACCCCAGTAATAGCAAAGGGGGCTATTGAGGAAGAGAAGGGAGACCTTAGGTTTGCAGCTAATGTGTAGAGGGCAAAAGAGACTACCGGGTGTGGAATGCCCAGCCGAATCTGCATGTTCAGGTTGTCAGCACTCTGGGTCTCTAGTACAGTGCTTTTCATAAGCACTGGCTGGTTTTTATTTAGCTTTTTGCATAAACGTAAAATCAGGAAGCTTAATCTGCGTTGCAAGAAAGTGGGAGGAAATAGAAAATCATGAGATCTGTCTTTTTTTTTTTTTTTTTTAATTCCATATAGAGAACTCTGAAAAGCTATCAGAGACATTAAGCTACCATTTGAATTATTGCCTGTAATATGGTTGGGAATGGGAGGGGTCACAGAAGAAGTCATTTGCTATTTTTGGTTTTCTTTTTTTTCTTTTTTTTTTAAGATATTATTTATTTATTTGACACAGAGAGAGAGAGAGATCACAAGTAAGCAGAGTGGCAGGCAGGGAGAGAGGAGGAAGCAGGTTCCCCGCTGAGCAGAGAGCCCAATGTGGGGCTCGATCCCAGGACCCTGAGACCATGACCTGAGCTGAAGGCAGAGGCTTAACCCTCTGAGCCACCCAGCCACCCCTGTTTTTGGTTTTCTAATAATTTTTCAAGACATTGACATTATTGACAACACAGTGGAATGCCCAATTGCATTTAGTTATGGTGAGAAAGAGCTGATAAGAAACATTACTCTTGGGGCCCTGGAAAAAGCTCTGTTGTGCATGGTATCTCCCCATTTTCTGAGGGTCCTAGGATGTAGCCCAAGCCTCTGCGTGTTGAACTGAGACTAGGCAAGGTGCACTTCACTTTGAGGTCACGTGGGTTCAGAGGTTCAGATAGTCATAATGCACGGATACTTATTTTTGGAGGGTCTGGGACAGTTCCACTCACAGGAAGCAACAGGAAACCAGGAAAGGACAGAAGAGCTTAACAGACAGGGTTTAGAGGGGGCACTGGGTACATCTGTGGGCTTGAGGCTCAGTCTTAACTCCTGAGGCCTGAAAAGATAAAATACTTTTTTTTTTTTTTTTTTTTAAGATTTTGTTTATTTGACAGATCACAAGTAGGCAGAGAGAGAGACGGGGGAAGCAGGCTCCCCACTGAGCAGAGAGCCCGATGCTGGGCCTGATCCCAGGACCCTGGGATCATGCCCTGAGCTGAAGGCAGAGGCTTTAACCCACTGAGCCACCAAGATGCCCCAATAAAATACTTTTTTACGAGGGAATTACACAGTATTCACATAAGAGTAAATGTTAACAATGTTATTCATACTGTAAAACTACTAGAACTGTAGGTAAAAGAGGGCCACAATCCTGATAATCCAGTAAATTAGCCTCTTTTTTAGATTCCGTCCATATGCTTGTTTTACTAGATTTAGTAATAGTGTAGTAATAACTGCTGACATGGGTTGAGTGCTTTCCAAGTGCGCTGTGCATGAATTCTCACATTTAAACCTCAAAGCAACCCTCTGAGGTGGGCTTTCTCCTGGATGAAACGGAGTCCAGGATCCACATCCAGAGAGTCTCTGCCATTAACTCGACATACGAGGCAGCACTACGTTTTTCACTTGCTTTTGTAATTTTAGCTTGTGTAGTAACTTACGGTATTTTGTTTTAATATGTACGTAATATATCTTCACTAGGTACTCTGCTTTTAGACACCGGAGCCTTTGGTTACTTTACTGTTTCTGATGCAGTGGTAGACATTTCAATTCATGGAGTCATAGTTGAGGGGAAATCCCCAGATGTTAAACTGCGAAGTCAAAAAGTGCGACTATTTTATGGGTTCTGATTGTCATTGTCTCGTGGGTTAACCAAAAAGGGTCATGCTGAGTCACGGCCATGGCCACGGCCACAGAGATCATCCACAGTTAGACACCAGCCCACTAGGACCTCAGCGCTGGGTATTTTTAAATTTTTAATTTTTTCCTTTAAATTTTGTTTCTTGTATTGGTGATATCGCTGCAGTTCCCTATTAATTTTAATGTTTTACATCCATTGATCATTAATTTGGAATTTTAAAGTTTCTCTTCAGTTTGCCACTTCTCTGCACATAATTTCCTGAGTCTGAGTAGCTCCCTTATCTGGCAACTGGACAGGAGCCCTTTCTTCAGGAGTGCCACGAAATGAGGCGTTTGGAGAGCTCTAAGACAAAGTTTTCTCATCTATAAATAGGACGGTGACAGAGGACTGTTGGGGGCAAAATTGACTTTGCCGGAGATCAGGTAGCTTCCTTGGGCACCAAACGATTCCTAGAGGCTTTGAGCTGAGGTGGTTTTAAAGGAAGTATGTGCTGTGAGCTGGGGTCAGTTCTGGAAGGTGTCCTTATGTGTGGTTTTAGTGGAGACACATCCCTGTCATTAAGCTTACTGGGTGGAAATCAAGTTGAGGAGAAAGAACTCGGCCCGGCGTGACCCTGTCCCAGTCAGCTAGGTACTAGGGACTGATTTGGGCTGTGTGCGCTTCGGGGCTGACACTTTATCTGAGTATGCTGGCAGCACACTGCTGTCAAGGAATGTGTGCCTTGTGAGAATAGAACCCACGAGCTGCCACATAAGCAGATGCAGGGGACCAAGGTCAACACAGTGACACGTTTCCGTCTGAAAGAACAAACTTCGGGATGGGAGTGGGACCCAGCTGTGGTGACATCAGCTTTGGAGGCGTTTCATTTCTTACATGTTTTCACTAAGCGGCCGGTGGAAGAGTTTCTAGTAAAATGTCTGTGTCCATTTAACTCACAGGCATACTCCTTGTGACTCGCTCTGTGGCGTCGCCAGCTGGTTCTAGACTTGGAGGCCTGTGCCTGTGAAGTTCAGATCTTGGTGGAGACGGAGGTCAGGCATAGGGCTTCGCTTCTCTTGCAAGTTGCTTTCGTTGTTGTCCAAAAGCTACTTAAAGCTGAGTTGGTGGGATAATAGCTCGTTGACAGAAGCAACAGGAGCGTTGCCAGTTGGTTCTGCTTGCTTGTTTCCTAAGTAGAGTTCCCTCTGGAAGAAATCAAAAGATATTAATGTTTTGAAAAGGCAGCCCCTTCGAAAACAATGTATTTGTTTGCCAAAACACGGCTCTGCACCTCCCAGCAGGCCTGGGCATTTTAAACACTGCTGTTCGTGAAAAGCACATTTGAAAAAACCAGCTCACCTGCCACCCGGTTCCCCAGACAGCAAGTGCCCAGCACTCCCGCTACACCTGCTGTGCCACTGAGCACCATGTATTGTGACAGTTTTGCCCGCCGAGCCCACCATAGTGCCTGCTGCATGGCTGCTGAGTACCGTGTGTGGTGAGCCTGGGGCCAGCAGGCTCACTTAAGCCACATTAACGAGCAACAGACGCTTCGTGGTAGGAGGTGGGCCTTCGGAAGCCACTTAAAGTACTTGTTTTAAAACATATACTTGAAAATCAGGAAAATACTGGTTAGGATTTTAATCTTTGCATGAGAGAATTGAAGAGAGGAGTGAAAGGCTGTTTTGGTAATGAGACGGAGTGACAGCTTTTTTCCATCTGCCACTTCTTCATTTCCGGGAAAACATTAATGGGCAAGAGATGGATGACCAGTCTGAATTGCTTTACCCCAGTAGTTCTTTGTGGGGTGCAGCGTGCTGGGAACCGTTGCCACGGGCTCTGCCCCCCATTAAGGGCATCTGTGCCAGGTTCTGTTGTGCCTGTGTCTCAGTGTGCGCCTCTTGAGACAAACACAGACATGCAGAGAGCAGTCCTACCACTGGTGTTGATTACCCAGCCCGACCGTCTAAAGGGCAGCCTCCCCTTTGACTCAGACAGGAGCACAGTTTCTGAATGCGAACATCACCTAACGGCACTTAGAACTCAGGTTTGAGAGCTGTCTAGGCACCTGCCAGAGTCCTCATGCTAAACCAGAACACGCAGACACCAGTGTCCCCCCTGTGGTTCTGTGCCACCCTCTGCCCCAAACAAAAACCTTGGAGCCATCCTAGACTCCCCTCTCCTGTTACTCCTGTCCAGGCACTTACTCTACCCTGTTGTGTTCATTAGCCAAATAATTCAAATCTCTCCTCTCTTCCTTGTCACCACCTCCCTCCCCCAAGTCCAGACCATTATCTTTTCTCATCACAGTAGCATCATGATTGGTCCTGCTACCCTTTACTTTGAGCCCCTTTAGTCTGTCCTGTGCTCTGAAATGCTAGTTCTAAAACCCAGGTGGGGCCGTGCCAGCGCCAGCTTACAGCCCTAGTTTGCTAACACCCTGCCCTTGTCCGTTCAGCCAGTGCGCGTTGGCATCTGTTATGTGCCGGGAACAAATCCACGCACATAGTTAAAATAAGACAGTATGAGAGACAGTGACGGGTAGCTGCTTTGTCATTATTGTTATTGTTGTTATTATTATTATTATTATTATTGCTATTTTAGAGAGAGAAAGAGTACGTGGAGGGAGGGGGCAGAGGGAGGGGGAGAGAAAGAATCTTAAGTAGTTTCCACACCCAGCCTGGAGCCCCACAAGGGGACTCAATCTCACGACCCTGAGATCATGACCTGAGCCGAAATCAGGAGTTGGACGCTTCACACACTAAGACCCAGCCCCCTGGGGAGCTGCATTGGATTGGGGGTCCAGGGAAATTGCCCTGAGGGGTTGAGGTGGGAGTAGCCTGTCCAGCCAGCCTTTGAGATCAGAGGGCATTTTAGAGCATCCAGGGGCTGTAGCGGGGGAGCTGAGCTTGGTGGATGTGAGGAACAGAAAAAGCAGTGTGGGGAGGCAGTACCGGCTGCAGAGAGAGGGTAATGAGGTTGGAGAGGTCAGCAGGAGCGAATTCCTCTGGCCTGTGTGAGTAGGGGCGGCAGCAGAGCAACGGTACGATTGGGGTGCCCTTGCTTGAAAGTGGGAAGCCTGGAGGAAGAGCAGGTTTGGTGGGGGAAATCCGGTGTGTTATGTTCCCATCGAGTCTGAGATGCCTCTTAGACATCCTGGTGAAGTAGGACCATTTCAGAATTAAGGAGGTCGGAGGACGGCTTCTTGCAGCTAAGGGCGGCCCGAGCTTTGCTTAGGTCAGCACTTGTGTCACGTGCTTGAGGCTGTGGGTGCGGCGCCCATGCAGGCACCGGGAAGCTGCACCTGACTTGGGGCAGGAAGGCTCAGGGTGCGCTCAGACCTGCCGAGAGGTCAGATAACTTGGGGAGTTTGAAGAGTGAGTGGGAGAGAAACAGGCACACGGCAAGATCCACGCCTTCCTCCTTTCCCAGGACCTTCGCTCGTGCCCTCGGAAACCCGAGGTCCACCAGGAGTACACACTTCATTCTCTCTCTGCTCTGAGCACCTCTGGCTCTCCCCGTGCTCCTGCCCCTCAGCCCTCTCAGATGGCCGCAAGCAGTCATTAAGATTTAGTGCCCTCGCTGAGGGCCAGGCACTGTCCAAGAGCAGACTTTCTTCTCTGTGGGGACAGGCCAGGCCAGGTCACGTGGCAAGCATGCACAGTAGTGCTGGAGGAGCACTGTGCAAGGCAGCCATGTGGGTGTGGGGCAGCTGTTGCTTCCACTTCGCCTCCTGGGCGAGGCTTTACAGTGCTATAGGCCCCTTTCTTCATGAGAGCGACTAGCTTCCAGGGGTCTTCTCTCTCCAGCAAGGGAATTCCATTTTCCTGGACCCAATGCATCCCACACCCTCCTTTGGAAACAAGAGCTCCATTTATAGTGACTGTGCCAATACGAATTTGTGGGTGACTTTTTGGAGACTCTACATTCAGAATTAATTTCCAGATTAACTCTAGGGAATGCCAGGAAATCTCACACACACACACACACACGCACACACACACCTGGGCCCTCAAAGGCTCTGAGATCACTAGCAAACACCAATTGTTGCCTTTAGCTCTTTAATTTGACTTGGGAATTCTGAAATGCCATGGTCATTGATAGATTTTCAGACAGTTTAAATAATTTTGCCAACGCCATCCTGTGTGTGTTGCCTTTGTAATCTTAGTCAGTCATGAAGGAGGAGAACCCATGTGCTGGAGCTCCCTTTGATTGCATAACCACCGCGCACTGACCGGGCTGCCCACGGCAGAGGGACCGCAGGGTGAGCAAGCGGGATTCTTGCGTTTACCCCGGAGGAGGTCTCTGAAAGGGGTCATGATTACCAGCTCTTGCAGGTTTCATTTTATCCTTGAATTATTCATAAAGATTGGCTACTTGGAAAATTGTAATGGTAGACAAGTCATTGAGCCTCTCGTGGCCCAATTTTTTAACCCTTAAAATGGAGATAATAACTAGACTACTCTTTCAGGTTGTCTTAAGGGATAAAATGAGATCGGTCTTCACAGTCAGTTGTCATTTAAAAATTGGAGGTGGAGGGGCACCTGGGTGGCTCAGTGAGTGAAGCCTCTGCCTTCGGCTCAGGTCGAGATCTCTGGGTCCTGAGCCCTCCCTGCTCAGCAGGGAGCCTGCTTCCCCCCTCTCTCTGCCTACTTGTGATCTCTCTCTCTCAGTCAAATAAATTAATAAAATATTTTTAAAGATTGGAGGTGAGGAGGTATTTGTTGAATTTAGTCAAAATCTCTGATCTTGGTCATGTCCGTTACAAGTTTCCATGGTCTTCCTCTGTTGAAGTTAAGATTAGCCTTTTGCCAAATATTTTAAACTCTGGGATGAAGCTTCTGAACTAGAAAATAAAGAAGAAAATGTCCGTGTCCATGAAGCTGGTTTAGTCAGTAGTACTTAAACTTTCCCGGGGATACGAAACACCTGGGATGCTGCACATTCAGTCTTTCCGGGTCATGGCTGTGGTCTGCGTTGTTAGCACGAGCTGCGGGTGCGACTAAAAGCGACTCTGGGAACTCTTAAGTTTTTAGCTGGTCCGCTAGAGCTAGGTCGAGAGCTAGTCAGTTAATTCTGGTAGCAGTTTCCACACTAGGTTTGGACCAACTTTTTCCTTCTGGTGTAAGGTTTCTGGGAAGAAAGTCATGAGAGTTGAAACCTGAAGGGAAGATCACCTCCTGAACCGGCCCCATAAAGGCCCCAGAGACGGTTGTCGGGATCTGGCGGCTGGCGTTAGGGTGTGGGGCCCGGCAGCCCTGTGGAGAGTTGCACTGGAGGGAGTTTAAATATGCCGTGACATCCTGTTTTTTTCAGGTTCCTTTTTACTGGATCTCTGATCCTGTGTAAAAGTCCCTTCCCTGTCCCTGCCTTTGAAGAACTTGCCGTGTCGAGAGTAGGGTGGCTTTGCAGAAAGGACCGTGACTTCTGTTTAGTTGTTCAGTTGAGAAGACACGGGTGAGGACTGGTGAGGTGGAGGTAGATCTGGGCAGGAAAGGAGAAGACAAACCAAGAGGGAAGAGAGGCAGTAAGAACAGGAAGACGACCTCCAGGGCCAGGAGTTCGGAACTTCTGCTGAGATGGAAGATCCCGCGTGGGCCCTGCGGATTTGAGATCCTGTTAAGGGGGGCCTGTTGTGACAGTACATTTGTCATCTCTGCCACTGAAATCTCCAACAGTTAAATGTGAGCATCTTGTGAATGAGCAGCTCCCTGTAACTGGCTTTCTGGAAGCGTAGACCCAACTCCTAGGATGAGTATGGAGGGAAGGAGGATTATATGGAGAATTGCTTTCCTGCCTGGCAGTTTCTTTAAAAAGATGCTTTTCTACCCACAAAAGATAATCATTTCTCCTTCTAATCCAATCCAGTGTTTGAGCAAAGGGGAAAATAAAATTAAGCTAGTACGTAGTCTTGTGCAACTTTAATTTCAGTGTTTCCAACTCTGTCCATAAGCGTTCATCTCTGTACTTCGAGAAAAGGCTCTTCTCTTTCTTCTCGCTCCTGCTGGGTGCAGCCTTTTTTCAGGTTCTCAGCTGCTGTTCCGAGCCAGCCTGCTAATTACTGCTTTAAAAACCTCCCCCACCCTAAGCCCCTCCTTTCTGATTTCTTAAACGGCACAGATCTCTTGTCTTTTTGAAAGATTTGTCTGAAAATTCCCCTCAACAAAATATGTAATGTTTTATCAAGGTTACAGCTTTCTTCTCTGGCTATAAAGGAAACCCTCTGATTAGAATTATTTTAATGTACTTGCAGGTAAAATAAAATGCGTGTAGGATAAGACTGCAAAGTGGGGGAAATCAAGGTCTAGTTAGCCCAAAGAAACATCCTCAGCACAACCTGTGCAGACTTTTTGTTAAGTGGCATTATGAAGGATATATATTAATACATATTTTGTGTAAGAGAAAAACAAAATCTTCTTCCATAACACTTTGGTATTCTAGAAAGGGGAGGAGATGAAGATTGGTTTTAACTTAAATGGTGGCAAATGGATGCATTTTACTAGGGAAATTGCTTTGTTTTGCCTGTATATTATTACTGGAGCTGAAGACTGTAGACTCAGGAGAATTAGACAGGGAACCATAGAACATGTAAAACCCACGCAGGTAGCCCATGTCCGCGCCTGCCACATCCACAGGTGAAGTTCCGTAGCTCCATGTGTGGTCATTATAAATAGTCTCAGCTTTGTGCGCTTCTGGTAAAAGTAATCATGAGCGGTGTCAGTCCGTGTTTATAGAACAGTATCATCAATAGAGTGTTTCTATTAAGACGTATAGTTGAAGGTGGGAATTAAAGAGGGGGTAAATACTGTGACTTACCTGTTAAAAATGTTCCAATAAAAAGATGAATGTTCAGAGCAAGTGCACATGAGTAGCAACTTAGCTGTGTTGAAGTGTAACGGCTAGTGGCGTCCATCGTCTTAGGAGCCGGCCCTTCCTGGATGTCTGTGCTGCTGCCCACCTCCAGCTTCCCACGCACAGGAGCCCCGGAGACTCTGGTTGCTCAGGGGGCCAGCCACTCCGTGTGGGATCTCTGCTGGGACTTTTTTCCTTCTGTTTTTCTACAGGGTGTCTCAGGAGTACCCTACATGTCATTTCAAAAATACTCCTTCCTTCATTGCCAAACACATTCAGGGTTTTGTTTGGTTTAGGGACACCCCCCCCCCCCCAATCAGTTTTCTTAAAAGATTCTTCATCCCCTTCCACTTTTCCCACGGGGGGGTGGTGGTTTATCCTCCATTTGCTGTTGTGAAAATTGAAGCTTAAATGAATGATCTAGGCCAAGCTCATTTGGCCGGTGAGAGTCCAGGCCAGGGGTTGGTCTCCCGTCCCGTGCAGCCCCCACTGTGGTGAAGAACTCCGAGGGCCTTTTCTCCAGCCCAGCTTTCTCTCCATTTTTCTCATGTCCCGTCTTCATTTCTTTTTAGACTTGCCTGTATTTGAGGCAGGAACCGCGATTCCCCTCTGAGTACAGGGAGGGCAGACTGAGGAGATGTGCGCTAACAGCCCGAGCAGGCCTTCAGCTGCATTGTTTTTGTTCTCGCCTCCACTTTCAAATAAACAAGAAAATGATGAGGAGAAAAGCTTGCTAGCAGAGATTTATTTTTATTTTTATTTTTTTACTATTTTGTAAAGATTTAATTTATTTGGTAGCGTGAGCACAAGCAGGGAGAGTGGCAGGCAGAAGGAGAGGCAGAACCCTGGGATCATGACCTGAGCTGAAGGCAGACCCTTTACTGACTGAGCCACCCAGGATCCCGCGGATATTTATTTATTTTAATTTTTTTTCATTATTTATTTGACAGAGATCATAATTAGGCGGAGAGGCAGGCAGAGAGAGAGAGAGAGGAGGAAGCAGGCTCCCTGCTAAGCAGAGAGCCCAATGTGGGGCTCAATCTTAGGACCCTAAGATCATGACCTGAGCCAAAGGCAGAGGCTTAACCCACTGAGCCACCCAGACACCCCAAGATGCTTATTTTTTTTTTTTAAGATTTTATTTATTTATTTGACAGAGATCACAAGCAGGCAGAGAGGCAGGCAGAGAGAGGAAGGGAAGCAGGCTCCCTGCCGAGCAGAGAGCCCAACGCGGGGCTCGATCCCAGGACCCCGGGATCACGACCTGAGCCAAAGGCAGAGGCTTTAACCCACTGAGCCACCCAGGCGCCCCCAAGATACTTATTTTTAAAAGCAGGTTTTAAGTTCTGTCTTGGGGTCACTTTGATAAAGCCTAGTCTTTACTTAGTGTCTTCCAAGAATATTCCTAATCATGGAATCATCACTCTGTGGCAATAGAGAATAATCAGTTTAATTCAGAACATGTAGACTGATGGGTTCCAGAAAATGTCTTTTGAAATTAAACCCATTCCTGATCATTCTAGGTGAGATTTTGCTCTAGGTCCAAAACATTCTATTCTGTAAATGGAGCATTTTAAAGAGTAAATAGGTTTTAGACCTGGGGCCATGTGTGTTCTCTGTTCCTCAGAATCTTTCTGCGCACTGATGCCCGAAGGGTCCTCCCTTCCGCCGAGCCCACCAGTGAGGTGCCCACCACCACACACCAAGACACACCTCACAGACCCCCTCTCTGTAGCTCATCACCACACCCTACCTATTTTCTTTCTAAAGTGTCTCTAAGTGCATCCTCTCGTATGCCTTTCCACATCCTCCTACACACACTTCCATGACATCCCTAAGCTGGCAGTGACGTTGTCGGCCCCACCTTCCTGCTCTGCTGTGCCCTGCCCCTCCCTTCAGACTCAAGCTCCCCCGCATGCGCCCTCGACACCCTGCGCCTTCGTTCCTACAAGGCGGTTTGTTCTCTCTGCTCTGGAGGACTCCCCTGACCCCTTGCCCAAGTGGTTCCTACTCCTTCACAATTGCTCAACAATAGTCCCTCAAGCATACTTTCCTAGGGGCGCCTGGATGGCTCAGTGAGTTAAAGCCTCTGCCTTTGGCTCAGATCATGGTCCCAGGGTCCTGGGATTGAGCCCCTCATTTGGCTCTCTGCTCAGCAAGGAGCCTGCTTCCTCAGCTTTCTCTCTGCCTGCCTCTCCACCTACTTGTGATCTCTGTCTGTCAAATAAATAAATAAATAAATAAAATCTTTAAAAAAAAAAAAAAATATGCTTTCCTGACCGTAAAGAGGCTGACATGCTACCATTAACCTCTAGGATCCTGCTGACGTCATATATAGCCCATCACAGACTGTTTTGGAAGTTCCCTGAGTACAGACACTACTTGGACTTTGGGTCCTCAGTTTGGGGCCCCTTTGCCTTGCCCATAGGTGTGCTATAAAAGTGTGTTGAGTGAGCAATGAAAAGGAACGATCTTTACATTTCTGAAGGCAATACCATTTAAGAAAACCGAGATACCAAGCAAAGTCCACTGAGAATCAGAGGCCCCTGGATCACAGGGTCTCTTTCAGCCTTTAGAGACAGGAGTATGGTTATGATCAGGGGAGGGGAGGGAGCAGAGAAAACCGCGCGTGGAGACCAGGCCGATCTGGTGGTTCCTCATTTTCCTCCAGCCCTTGTTTCCAGTTTCAGGACTTGGCAGTTTTGTGCCACAGACTCAGAGTCAACATGCTAATGAGGCAAATTAAAGTCCCAAGAACAGCTTGTCAGGAAATCAGATCCTTTCTTCATATTCAGTAGAATAACTCGCATCTTGTGATTCTTAAAGAAGCGCCAGCCTGACTCACCTGCTCGCCCCTAGTTACCATGCCAGCTGATGGAGAGAAACAGATGGACCTTGTTTCCAGCACACGGACCTGTGGGAATCTGGATTTACCAAAGAGCATCCACAAAAAAGGTCTATGTGATAGAGTCTTCCAGAGGAAAGACACTCTTGCCCAGTTGCATATGAGACCTAATTTTACATTATTCATTTGCTGTATGATAGAATGAACAAATCCATTGTATAGAGGCATGTGTACGCTAAGTGTGTTTTCCGTGTGCTCAAGGTTATAGCTAAATCCTGGCCTCCTCTGTTTGGCAGATGAAGTGCAGAAAGACAGGGAAGGACATTGTTAATGAAGAGAAAAGAGTCCTTTAATCGCGAGCCCTCTGGCCTAATTCAAAGCATCATAACTTTACTGTAAATCCATCTGCGGGTACAAAGGCAGTAGAAAGGGTATTCAGGGAACAGACTCTCCTCGTGGATCAGGGATAGAACTAGGAGACTGCCAGAGAACAGCTGCACGTTGACTTTGACCTTGGTGCTGCTGTCCTGCATTTTGTTCCACCTCCAGGGCCAGCCTCCCCTCAACCCTGACTCAGCCACAGAGACACTTAGTGTAGGTTTTTAGTGTGGTTTGAAAAGCTTTCCCAAAGAAACTAATAATTTCAGGGTCGGCAGCAGAACCACTTTTTGATCGGGGACTTTTTGATGGGATGGAAGTGGGGGGGTCTCAAGGGATACTTCTGATTCTTTATGTATCTGAAAGATAATGATCAGATTAGGGAAGATTGGATGTGTGTGTGTTTTCTTCTGGTTTTGGTGGAAAGTAGATGACCATCCCATGGGACAGAGGTGAACTGTTAGGCTCTAGAAGTGTGGGGAGGGGCAGTACCACCTCCTAGGCCTCAGCCCTTTGTGGCAGCAGGAGATCCAGAAGCAGTGGGAGAAATCATTCTAGATCATTCTAATGTGGGTGAGTGGGGTTGCATAACAAGGGTGGGGATAGGCTGGGAGAACCCAGGAGCACGGGGCAGGTGACACTGGTGCAGGCAGCCAGAGCCCGCCATCCACGGAACAGGCCAAAGAGGGAAGGAGCTGCTGACGCAGCCAACCAGCCTGCCGGGCACTTGGCCTCATCCTGGTTGTGCTCAGTGCGCTGCTTTTGGGATAGTTTTCAATGCTTCTGACCTCCTGCAAGTGTTTAATTAGGACTTGATGGTGCATAGTTTAATTTCTCCTTGTTTATTTAGTACCTTCCAGTGCAAAAGTGCTTCCCCAAACCCCAAGAATAATTGCTGTTATTTATAGCCAAAAGCTGAGCACACACACCCTCGGAAGTTGCAGTGGGACCGTGTGACAGATGTTCAGGCCCCCCTGGGGGCTGCTTGTTTCAGGCAGGATTCTAAGGGGGAAAGTTTCAAAAAATCATTGTTTAACCCAGTTCATCCTAATTTAATAGACTCTACTTGGTTTCTGTTCGGTCTAATTTTGACATCAGTAACTGCCAAAAATAGGACGTATTATAGATGGAGAGATGTTTTATATGTTTTTATAAGTCCTATTAATTACATAACTCTGTAAGACATTGCAGTTACTTCACACAACAACCTCATGAGGAAGGCAAAGCAAATATTGTTGTCCCCATTTTACAGATGGTAAAATTGATGTGCTGACTTTCTTGGCCTTCATACAAGAGCTGGCACCCTCAGGTTCTCTTCCACCGGCCCTGGCACTGCTACAGACCTGGACAGTACTGAGATGAGGCCATCCACATTTCTTCCAAAAAGCCACGTCCAACCTGAAACTTTGTTTTCTTGTACACACATCCTTTTAACACTGACAGACGGGCATTTGCCCTGGTGTCGTAATTTATTAAGAGGTGCTTTTAATGGGTTCAGTTTCTGAAATCGAGGAGTTTCCTAGAAAAGCTACGGGACACAAATGCACCTTTCAGACCCATTCACTACACCTCCCCATAGTGCCAGAGAACTTTCTGGCCCTTCAGCGTTGGCTGTGAAACCTTGGTGCTCTGGGCTGTGGTGTGGGTTCCAGAGTCTGTTGCCAAGCCCGGCTCTGGAGTCTGAGCACGGCAGGCAGCAGCAGAATGCTCTGGCTGGTCTCTTGGGCTTTCTCGAGGGAACATAAGGAGATTATCTAGCTCTGAGGAAGCAAGGACCCAAAACATATAGGGTTTTATATGGATTGCTTTGGCCGACACCGCGAAGTGCTCTTGAAAGAAAATTGGTAGGATGCAGAGTTGCATCAAAGAAAGATGCTTGGAGGACCTTAGAGGGTAGCTCCTTGTATGGGAACCTTGTCACTGCCATGTAGCTGGGGTAGGTTGCTCTGGTGGCAGAGGCTTCTGTCCTAGATACAGGAAATGTAATTAAAAGAGGGGCGGGGAGCTCTGGCCAAAAATGAGCCCATACCTTGTTCCACATTCTCCAGGCTCTGCCAGCGCCGGCTGTGTACTCCCTGTTGAAGAGTGGCCTCGTTTGTCTTCTTGGGCGCTCAGATTGGTTAGACGTTGTGTTCACTCCATCGGGCCACGTTTACGGTCTCTACGCGGTGCTGGGCCCTGGGGATACAAGAATGAGTCTCCTGGTTCAGGGGAGGTGGACAAACATGAATAAATAACGTGAGCATGAGCAGAAGTGTGTGTGGTGCTCTGTGAAAGCCACCTCGGGCCCGGCAGGGGCAAGGCGCGGGATCGTCAAGCCTCAAACAGAACCAATCGCCAGCCCTAACGACACTCTGACCCAGATGCTTCGGCGCTCTGAGGCTGCTTCGAGATGCTCATTAAACACAGTGATGATTCAGGTCGCTGTTACATCTCCTAGGAAGGAGCCTTTCTGTGAATGAAGAGGCAAGCAAAATTCTCCCTCAGAGCTCCTGTCAGATGCGGATTAAACTGCTCTTAGGTGATTTAGCGTCTGGCCACCTCCTGCCACAGTGACAAGGGCTGGTGAAGGGATCAGGGTGGCTGTTTGGCCACTCTCTGTTGTTCAAACGTGTCCCAAAACTAAGAATACATTTTATAGCCGATTTCCCAAGATGACAGTGTCAGAAATGTCAAGATTTCTTACTTATTTTGTCAAAGGTTTTATTTAATTGTCAGAGCACAAGCAGGAGGAGCAGCAGGCAGAGGGAGAAGCAGGCTCCCCGCTGAGTAAGGAGCCCGATGTGGGACTCGATCCCAGGACCCTGGGATCATGACCCGAGCCAAAGACAGATGCTTAACGACTGAGCCACTCAGTGTCCCAAATGTCAGATTTCTAAAAAATAACTATATTTCTTTCAGTAATACATGAAAATTTGGCTATTTGGAAGACTGGGCTGTTGCTTGTTTGAAGAACATACTTTGATTTAGAAACTGTGATTGAAGCCCCACTGTGTCTCATGTGTGGGGGGAGCAGTATTATGTGGCAGCGCAGTCAAAAACAAAGGACATGGGGCGCCTGGGTGGCTCAGTGGGTTAAAGCCTCTGCCTTTGGCTCAGGTCATGATCTCAGGGTCCTGGGATCGAGCCCCGCATCGGGGTCCCTGCTCAGTAGGGAGCCTGCTTCCTTCTCTCTGTCTCTGCCTGCCTCTTTGCCTACTTGTGATCTCTGTCAAATAAATAAAGAAAATCTTTAAAAAAAAAAAAAAAAAGCAAAGGACATTAAGCTGTGCAGTGACTTTATTCTATCATTTGCATTATAAGAGAATGGTAGTGTAGTTTCTTCAGGTAAAAGGTAAAACAAAACAAAAAACAATTAGAAATGGTATTAGCCTGGGTACTATTAGAACAATTAGAAATGGTATTAGCCTGGGTACTATTCTCTCCCTGGAAGGGGAGAATAGAAACAGAGGACAGGGGCGCCTGGGTGGCTCAGTGGGTTAAAGCCTCTGCCTTCAGCTCAGGTCATGTTCCCGGGGTCCTGGGATTGAGCCCCACATTGGGCTCTCTGCTTTGCAGGGAGCCTGCTTCCTCCTTTCTCTCTCTCTGCCTGCCACTCTGCCTACTTGTGATCTCTGTCTGTCAAATAAATAAATAAAATCTTTAAAAAAAAAAAAAAGAAAGAAAGAAACAGAGGACACTATAGAGATAAGTTTTTCTATTCTGTCTTTGGCACCTGGCATGTAGAAAGTACTTTCCGACTGTTGGATACTTGTGTGAATGAGGGGCCCAGCAGGCCGCGCGGTACGGTACGGAGAAGGTCAAGCTTGGGGTGTGTCGAAGCTGTGGGTCCTTCTAGTCACCTGATCTCCAGCAGGCCACGTTGCTTCTAGCTGTTTCTTGAAGGAGAAACAAGGGCACTAATGATAGAACCAGTGTCCCTTCTAGTTCCGGTGTCACTGATGGTGCCAGGACTTGCCCAATAAAATGGGAGTGAAATTTCCGTGAGGGAGAAATGTGTTACATTGAAGAATGTAAAAGGAAAATGTGAGATTTTCACAGGAAGTCCCCCCCCCCCCCCGACTAGTCTCCTTCGCTGCTGTAACACACGACTACAAATTCAGCCTTCCAGTTTGGTCGGTCTCGGGTCTGGCACAGGTCCCCCTAGGCTCAGGCTGAGGTGTCAGCGGGACTGAGTTCCTTTCTGGAGGCTCCAAGGAAGAAATTCGTTTTCTTGTCTCCAGCTTTTAAAGGCCATCCCCATTCTTGGCTCGTGGCCCCTTCTTCCGTCCTCAGAACCAGCAGCATCTCTGACCCTGCTCCCATCACCCCATCACCCTAAAGCCCTCAACGCTCACTGCCTCCGGGGGGGCTTCTTTGCCTGCATGGGCCCGTGTGACTGGACGGGAGCCCCCTGGCTAACCTGGCGTACTCTCCCTCCCAGGGTTCTCGACTTAGTCGTGTATGCAGACTCCCTTTACCGTGTGCGGTGGCCGGTCCTGGGGATGAGCTTGGACATCTTGGACATGTCATGGGGCCGCTCTGCCTATCATGCCCCATGGTCTGCATCGGTCAGTAGGGGCAGAAGTATGGGGAAGCCAGCGGTAAATCTCCCCCAGGACACCTGAAATCCTTATTCATCCGGTTGTCCCGTCTCTCTGGGTCTTTGTTTTCCTCACCAAAAAAGCTGGGGACTTGATATTGAACCCGTGGCTTCTCAAATTGTGTCCTGTGTCAGAATTGCCTGGACACTGCCCCAGCACGGACTGAGATGGGCCTTGAGGACTTGCATTTCAGCCATCGGCCACCGTCCTTCTCCAGAACTCTTCCATCTAGCAAAACTGAGACTGTACCCGTGAGACGCACCCCATTTCCTGCACCCCGCCCCAGGGCAGCCACCCTTATGCTTTCTCTGTTTTAACTGTTGGAAGGAGCTCATGTAAGTGGCTCATCCAGTATGTGTCTTTTTCGTACTGGCTTCATTCAGTAGCACGATGGCCTCTGCAAAAGGTTCCCCGCTCGTAGCAGCTGGCGGAGTTTCCTTCTTTTATTTTTTTATTTTTTATTTTTTTATTTTTTTAAGATTTTATTTATTTACTTGAGAGAGAGACAGTGAGAGAGAGCATGAGCGAGAAGAAGGTCAGAGAGCGAAGCAGACTCCCCATGAGCTGGGAGCCCGATGTGGGACTCGATCCCGGGACTCCGGGATCATGACCTGAGCCGAAGGCAGTCGTCCAACCAACTGAGCCACCCAGGCGTCCCAGTTTCCTTCTTTTAAAGGTCGAATGATAGTCCGTTGTACATATGTACCGCGTTTTGTTTCTCTTCATCTGTCCGCGGACACCTGAGTTGCTCCCACATTTTAGCTTTTGTGACTAATGCTGCCATGAACACAGGTGTGCAGGCGAGACCTGCTTTCACTTCTGGGCATCTGTGACGTTCTGAGGAGCCGCCATCCTGTTACCCGCGGTGGCTTTGCATTTTTCATTCACTCCGGCAGTGCCCAAGGATTCCAGTTTCTCCACATCCTTACCACACTTGTTGTTTTGGGTGGGTTTTGTTTTCTTTTGTTTTTGTTTGTTTTTTTGTAGTAGGTGTTCTTTTGGGTATGAGGTGGTATCTCGTCGTCTTGATTTGCATTTCCCTGATCATGACCGACGCTGAGCTTCCTGCTTCACGCGCTCCTTGGCCGTTTGTATGTTGTGAGAAATACTATTCAGGGCTTGTTTTGCTGTTTTGTTGTTGTGGAGTTTTATTTATTTACTTATTCTGTGTAAGATTTGCAAATATCTTCTCCCATTCTGTAAATCACCCTTCTACTCTGTCGATGGTATCTTCGGATGTATATATTTTAATTTTCATGAAGTCCTGTTTGTTTCTTTTTTCTTTTGTTATGTGGGCCTTGGGTGTCATAACCCAAAAATTGCTGCCATACCCACTGTTGTGAAGCCCATGTTCTCTTCTAAGAGTTCTGTTGTTTTGGTCTTAGGTTTAGGTTCTCAATCCATTTTAAGTTAATTTTTGTATACGGTGTTAGGAAGGATTCAGCTTCATTCTTTTGCGTGTGGATATCTAGTTTTCCTGGCAGCATTTGTTGAAGAGACTGTCCTTTTCTCCATTGAAGAATGGTCTTGGCCCCTTTGTCAAAAATCATTTGACCAGGGGCACCTGGGTGGCTCAGTGGGTTAAAGCCTCTGCCTTCTGCTCGGGTCATGATCTCAGGGTTCTGGGATCAAGCCCTGCATCGGGCTCTCTGCTCAGTGGGGAGCCTGCTTCCTCCTCTCTCTCTCTCTCTCTCTCTCTCTCTCTCTCTCTCTCTGCCTCTCTGTCTACTTGTGATATCTGTCAAATAAATAAATAAAATCTTTTTTTTTTAAGATTTTTGAAATGTATTTATTTGACAGAGATCACAAGTAGGCAGAGAGGCAGGCTGAGAGAGAGAGGAGAAAGCAGGCTCCCTGCTGAGCAGAGAGTCCTATGTGGGGCTCGATCCCAGGACCCTGAGATCATGACCCGAGCCGAAGGCAGAGGCTTTAACCCACTGAGCCACCCAGCGCCCTTAAATAAATAAAATCTTTTTAAAAAAATCATTTGACTCTATATGCAAGAGTTTACTTCTGGACACTCTATTCTGTTCTCTCGGTCTATATCTTTTTTTATGCCAGGACTACACTGTTGATTACTGTAGCTTTTGTAGTAAGTTTTGAAATCAGGTAGTATGAGTCTTCCAGTTTTTCTTTTTTTCCAAGATTATTTTGGCTCTTCGTGGTCCATTCATTCACCCAAATGGGTCAGGATAGGTGTTTCTATTTCTATGAGTGAAAAAAGTTATTAGGGGCGCCTGGGTGGCTCAGTGGGTTGGGCCGCTGCCTTCGGCTCGGGTCATGATCTCAGGGTCCTGGGATCGAGTCCCGCATCGGGCTCTCTCTGCTCAGCAGGGAGCCTGCTTCCTCCCCTCTCTCTCTGCCTACTTGTAATCTCTCTCTGTCAAATAAGTAAAATCTTTAAAAAAACAGTTATTGGGATTTTGATAGTGATTGCATTAAATATGTAGATCACTTTGCATAGTATTCGTACTTGAGTAATACTGTCTTCTAATCCATGAGAATTGGATGGGTTTCTATTTATTCATATCTTCTTTAATTTCTTTCAGCAGTGTTTTGTAGTTTTCATTGTACAAGTCTTTCACTTCCTTAGTTAATTCCTAAATATTTATATATTTTTTTAAGATTTTTATTTTATTTATTTGATAGTGATCACAAGTGGGCAGAGAGGCAGGCAGAGAGAGAGAGAGGGAAGCCAGGCTCCCTGCTGAGCAGAGAGCCCAATGTGGGGCTCGATCCCAGGACCCTGGGATCATGAACTGAACTGAAGGCAGAGGCTTTAACCCACTGAGCCACCCAGGCGCCCCTACTTTTATTTTTGATGCTATTGAAAATCAAAAGCATTTGTCTAATTTCCTTTTCAGATTGTTCATTGTTTGTATGTAGAAGTGCAATTGATGTTTTGTGTACTGATCTTATATCTTGCTACTTTGCCAAATTCACTTATTAGTTCTAACAGGTTTTTGGTGTGCTTGAGAGTTTTCTATATATAAGATCGTATCATCTACAGAGAATTTTACTTCTTCCTGTCTGGTTTGGACACCTCTTGTTTCTTTTTTCTTTCCTAATTGTTCTGGTTAGAACTTTCTGTATTATGTTAAGTAATGGTGAAAATGGTTAAGTCTGGTGAAAGCCAGCATCCTTACCTTGTTCCTCATCTTAGAGGAACGGCTTTCATCTTTCACCATTAGGTATGATAATCCCTGTGGGTTTTTCCTATGTTTCTTGTTATGTTGAGGTAGTTCCCTTCCATTCCTAGTTTGTTTAATGTTTTTATCATAAAAGGAGTGTTGAATTTTGTTGGAACCTTTTTCTACCCCAGTTGAGACGGCGATCGGTTATTTCCTTCATAATGTTCATGTATCACACTGAGCATTTTTCTTGTGTTGACCCGTCCTTGCATTCCAAGAGTAAATCCCACTTGGCCCTTGCGTGTAATCCTTTTAATGTGCTGCAGAATTCTGTTGGCTAGTATTTATGTTGAGGAGTCTTGTGTAATTATTCATAAGGAGTATTTGTAGTTTGTTTATTCTTATAGTGTATTTGTCTGACTTTGGTTTCAAGTAATGCTGGCCTCAGAATAATATTGAAAATATTCCTCTAATTTAGGGGGGAAGGGTCACAAGAATTGGTATTAGTTCAAATAGTTCAGTCAGTGTTCAGATAGTTCAGATGTTTGGTAGAATTCACCAATGAAGCCATTGGGTTCAGTGCTTTTCTTTTGGGGGCAGATTTTTTTTTTTAAGATTTTATTTATTTATTTGACAGACAGAGATCGCAAGTAGGCAGAGAGGCAGGTAGAGAGGAGGAAGCAGGCTCCCTGTGGAGCAGAGAGCCCGACGCGGGACTCGATCCCAGGACCCTGGGATCATAACCTGAGCCGAAGGCAGAGGCTTTAACCCACTGAGCCACCCAGGCACCCTGGGGGCAGATTTTTTTATTACTGATTGAAATTCCTTAGTAATTATAGGTGTATTCAGGTATTCTGTTTCTTCATGATTTAATCTTGGTAGGTTTTTGTGTTTCTGCAGATTGGTCCATGTCCTCTAGATCATTCAATTTGTTGGTGTACAGTTTCTCATAGTACTCTTTTAATCCCTTTTGTTTTTCTTGTTTTAAAAAATATCTTATTTATTTGAGAGGTACCTCTGTTCCTCCCCCACTTGCCCGCTCTCTCTCTCTTTCTCTCTCTCTCTCTCTAGTTCTCTCAAGTAAATAAATAAAATCTTTTTTTAAAAAATCTTTTTTGAGAGAGAGGGAGAAAGAGTGTGAGTGCATGAACAGGGGGAAGGGCAGAGGAAGACAGAAAAACAAACCCCACCATGTGCAGGGACCCCAAGGCAGGGCTCAATCCCAGGACCCTAAGATCATGACCTGAGCCAGAGGCAGACATTTAACCAACTGAGCCACCCAAGAGTCCCAGTCTTTTTTATTCTGTAGAATCAGTAGTAATGCCCCATTTTCATTTCTGTTCTAGGAATTTGAGACTTCTTTCTTTCTTTTTTTCTTTTTCTCATCCAGCTAAAGTGTTGTCTATTTTGTTAACTTTGCAAAGAAGCAACTTTTGGGTTCACTGATTTTTCTCTACTCTGAGCCTATTCTCGGTTTCAGTTATCTCCACTCAGATCCTTTTTATTCCTTTTTCCTCTAGCTTTGGGTTTAGTTTGTTCTTCTTTCTGTAGTTCCCTAAGTCTTTAAGTCAGGTTGTTGCTTTGAGATCCTTCTTATTTCTAATGCTTATATTTCTAATATAAGCATTTATAGCTATTAATTTCCCTCTTAGCACAAATTTTATTGAATCCCAAAGGTTTTGGATGGTTGCAGTTTTCTTTCCATTCTTTCCATTCATCTCTGAATATTTTTATTTCCCTTGTGATTTCTTCTTTGATCCATTTTATGTTTCACAGTATGTTGTTTAGGGACATGGCACTGCATGGCGCTGTTGGTTAAGCGTCTGACTCTTGGTTTCAGCTCAGGTCATGATCTCAGGGTTGTGAGATTGAGCCCTGTATCCAGCTCCATGCTCAGCACAGAGTCTGCTTGAATCTTTCCCGCTGCGTGCGTGTGTGTGTGTGTGTGTGTGTGCATGCTCTCTCTTTCTCTCTAAAATGAATAAATAAATCTTTTTAAAAAAGAAGTATGTTGTTTAGGTGCACCTGGGTGACTCAGTCATTTGCTGGGTGGAGAGTCTCCTTGGGATTCTTTCTCTCCCTCTGTCCCTCCCCCACACCTGTGCACACACTCTCTCAAATAAATGAATCTTTTTTTCTTTTAAGATGTTTAATTTTCAAAATTTTGTGAATTTTCCATTTTCCTTTGGTTACTCGTTTCTAACTTTATCTCATTGTGGTCAAAGAAGATACTTTGTAGTATATCTTTTTAAATCATTTGGGACTTAATTGTAGCTTAATATGTGCTGTATCCTGGAAGATGTTCCATGTACACTTGAAAGAATGTGTACTCTGTTGCTGGGTGGTATGTTCTGTATATGTCTGTTAGACAAGTTGCTTTATTAGTGTGAAGCTCTATTTCCTTCTGTATTTTTTTTAAGATTTTATTTATTTATTTGACAGACAGAGATCACAAGTAGGCAGAGAGGCAGGCAAAGAGAAGGGGGAAGCAGGCTCCCTGCTCAGCAGAGAGCCCGATGTGGAGCTTGATCCCAGGACCCTGAGATCATGACCTGAGCCAAAGACAGAGGCTTAACCCACTGAGCCTCCCAGGCACCCTATTTCTTTCTGTTTTTTTAATCCATAAAGTCTATTTAGTCTGATATTAAGATAGGCACTCTTCCCTTCTGATTACTGTTTGCATAGAATATCTCTTTCTGTCCTTTCACTTTGTCCGTTTGTATCTAATGGAACTCTCTTATATATAACATACAGCTGAATCATAAGTTTGTATCCATTCTGGCAGTCTCTGTTTTTTTATTGTAGAGTTTAATCCATTTACATTTAAAATAATTACGATAATAGGCACCTTCTATCATTTCACTATTTTGTTTCTAGATGTCTTGTAGTTTTCTGTCCCTCATTTCCTGCATTACTGTCTTTTTCTGTATTCAGTTTTTATAATGAAAAGTTTAAATTTCTTTCTCATTTATTTGACAGAGAGATCACAAATAGAGAGGCATTGGCGGGGGGGGGGGTGCAGGCCCCCTGCTGAGCAGAGAGCCCAATGTGAGGCTCTGTCCCAGGACCCTGACCATGATTCACTGAGCCAAAGGCAGAGGCTTAACGCACTGAGCCACCCATGCGCCCCCTTTTCTATATATTTAATATTGATTTTCTTTAAGGTCACCATGGGGGTTGTATGTAACATCTTAACATTACTAACACTTTAATTTGAATTTATACCAACTTAATTTTAGTGACACACGAAAACTCTGCTCCTTTGCAGTTCTAATCTTTTCAGGTGTTGATGTCACAAAATTACATCTTTATATGTTGTATACCCCAAAACATAAACTAATAATGTTTTAAATGTAGTGTTCTCTTAAATTATGTAGAAAACAAGATTTGTAGTCACAAACCAAAGTTACAATAATAGTAGCTTTTACACTGATAATTTTTTTTAATTTAACTGTTTTAATCTCTTAAATCATGTAGAAAAAAATGTATTTATGAGCCTTTGCTGCAGTAGCACTTGGCTTTTCTAATTGCCCATGTGTTCACCTTTATTAAGATTTTTATTTCTCTGGGGGCGCCTGGGTGGCTCAGAGGGTTAAGCCGCTGCCTTCGGCTCAGGTCATGATCTCAGGGTCCTGGGATCGAGTCCCGCATTGGGTTCTCTGCTCAGCAGGGAGGCTGCTTCCCTCTCTCTCTCTCTCTGCCTGCCTCTCCATCTACTTGTGATTTCTCTCTTGTCAAATAAATAAATAAAATCTTTAAAAAAAAAAAAAAAAGATTTTTATTTCTCTGTACAGCTTCACCTGCAGACCCCCTTGAGCACATCTTACAGAGGAGGGCTAGCAGTTGTGAACACTGTCGGCTTTTGTTTATTTGGCAATGTCCCGATTTCTCCTTCATTCTTGAAAGACAGCTTTGTCAGGTATAGGATTCTTGGTTGATAGTTTTTTTGTTTTGTTTTGTTTTGTTTTTTAAGCCCTTTGAATACATCAGCCCACTGCTGTCCTCAAAGTTTCTGGTAAGAAACCTGCAAATAATTTTATAGAGAGGATTGTAACAATTCACTTCTCCCAATGTTCTCTCTTTGGCTTTTGAAAATTTGAGTATAATTTGTCTCACTGCAAATCTCTCTTTCTTGGAGTTTATTGAACTTCTTGGATGTTTATATTCATATCTTCCACCAAATTTAGGAAGTTTGCAGTCATTCCAAAATTGTCTCTGCCCCTTCCTCTGTCTTCTCTTTCTGGGACTCCCTTAGTACTTCTGTCGGTCTGCTCAATGGTTTCACTTGGGCTTTGTTTACTTTTCTTTGGCCCTTTTTTTTTTTCCTCCCCCCTGTTCCTCAGACTCAGTAATTCCATTATCCTATTTTCAGGTTCATTGATTCTTTTTCCAGCCTGATCCAGTTTGCCTTTGAATCCCTTTAATGAATTTTAAAATTTCAGTTATTACAGTTATCAACTTTAAGAAGAATTTATTTTGGTATCTTTTTAGGTTTTCTTTTCTCGTATTTTTATTTGTTCACACATTGTGTTCTTGACGATCTCCCTCTCTCTTTAATTCTTTTTTTTTTTAAGATTTTATTTATTTTATTAAATTTTATTTATTTGACAGAGATTACAAGTGGGCAGAAAAGCAGGCAGAGAGAGAGGAGAAAGCAGGCTCCCCGCTGAGCAGAGAGCCTGATTCAGGGCTTGATCCCAGGACCCGGAGATCATGACCTGAGCCAAAGGCAGAGGCTTAACCCACTGAGCCACCCAGGTGCCCCACCATCTCTCTTTAATTCCTTGAGCATTTCTGAGACAGTTCTCCAAGTATTTGTCTAGTGTACCTGCCCTTGCGTCTTTTTCAGGGAAGGTTTCTGTCGATTTATTTATTTCCTTTGAATAGGCCATACTTTCCTGTCTCTGCATATGCCTTATGAGTCTTTCTTAAACACTGGATATTTGAATTTAATAATGTGATAACTCGGGACGCCTGGGTGGCTCAGTGGGATAAAGCCTCTGCCTTCAGCTCAGGTCATGATCCCAGGGTCCTGGGATGGAGCCCCTACATGGGGCTCTCTGCTTAGCAGGGAGGCTGCTTCCCTCTCTCTCTCTGCCTGCCTCTCTGCCTACTTGTGATCTCTGTCAAATGAATAAATAAAATCTTTAAAATTAATAGTAATAATGTGATAACTCTGGGGTCCCCTGGGTGGCTCAGTCAGTTAAGTGTCTGACTCTTGGTTTTGGCTCAGGTCATGATCTCAGGTTCCTGAGATCAGGTCCCATGTCAGGCTCAGTGTGAAGTCTATTTGAGATTCTCTCCCTCCCTCTGCTCCTGTCCACTTGCTCTCATGAATGAATAAATAAAATAATGTGATAACTCTGAAGATTAGATTCTCTCCCTTTCCCAAGCATTGCTTTTTGGGAGGTTGTTAATTGTTTTGGGTTTGGTGGTGTTGTGTTTTTTGGATTTGTTTTTTGCTTTTTTACTATTTATGCTGTCTCTGTGCCTAGAATCAGCCTGAGGTGTCAACTTAAAGTCTCGGGTCTTTTCTGAGCCTTTCCCCAGGAATACATGGGTCACTTTCTAATCATACCCATGTATGTAGTTGTTGTTTTTTTTAACATCCTACTCTTTAATGTCTAGCTCTCGAAAGGGAAAAAAGCAAAAAATGATGGGGAGAAGGTGCCAGTCTTTTCAATCCCCCGGAAGTCATTTCAGCTTGAGGGGGAGGGGCTTGCAGCAGTAGCTACCCTCCTGTGTTTGCACCTCCGTGATCGAAGCGATCATCAGCAGTCAGAGCAGGGATCCCTCCCGATACCTGGAAGACAGGGTTCTCTCTGCCCGCCCTCCCCCTCTCGCTCCCACAAGCTGTGTGCAAGCCGCTCCAAGATCGTGTGCACAGCTGCCTGCCGCTTGGCCGGGCGTCGGAGCTGGATAGCTGCCGCTGTGCTCCTAGGAGTTGACATTGACCAAAATTAGCTGCCGTTTACCACCCAAGTCTTCCCCCGGAAGCTGTACGCCTACAACAGACTCCAGAGTTCCAGAATAGTTGTAGCAGACAGATTCAGCCAATGCAGTTGTTGTCCAGGAGGGAGAGAGAGATTCCTGGTGCTTCCTACTCCCCCATCTTCCCAGAATCCCAAAATTTCCATTTCTAATAAGTTCCAGGGTGATGCTGATGTTGCTGGTCCAAGGATTACACCGTAGCCACTGAACCGAATTCTTTTAATGTCCTTTCTCCAAGGCCCGAGTATACCATACAGGGTTTTTCTCCTCTGGATGCAATGTAGTGAATTAATTGTGCTTTTTACCTGAAAGAAGCAAGCGTCATTTTATTGATGTAATTTCTTGGTGAGGGGTGAGTTTGCTTTCTTTTTGCAGAAGATGGGCACGGTGGCCTATGGGCTAGTTCAGGGCCGGGAGCAGTGAGAGGCCCTGCAGGGGACGGAGACCTGTGCTGAGCTGAGATAGGAGGGAGATGGACCTTGTTCAGCCCGGAGCTTGGTTGTTTCTCCTTCCTGTCTGGGAGCTCAGGTGATGACAAGGCCAGCTCTGCAGGTTGCTTCTCACCGGTGGTTTGTGTCACTCACATCTACCGACGCTTTTGATCCAGACGCTGTCTTCAGCCTTGATTCACACGCTAACCCTCCCAGTTCTGTGGGGTGGATAGTACTGTTAGGTAGGTTCGTGTTTGCCGTTTAAGGAAGCAGAGGTTAGGAATTGGCCAGGAGCACATAGAGGCGGCAGTGGGAGCGTTTGCTAGCGGGTTGCTTAGGTTCCACAGCCTGCACACATGACCTTCTGTGGCCGTGCTTTGGATATTAGTCCCTTCCAGTATCAGTGATGACTGTATGTTAGAAAATTTAAAAGTGACCTTTTGTTTTTTTTTTTAAAGTGTCATCTCCTTTAGCAGTCTGGAGATGGGATGGTTCTGGACCTGGTTAATAGAGTCGTCAGCAGTGTCACAGACGGTCCAGGTTCCCTCTGTCCTGTCGCTCTGCTGTCCTCAACAGCTTGGGCTTTGTCTTAAGAGCTGTCCCTTCCTGGTGCTAACAGGATTTCACCAGATCTCTTCATCCCACTGACCGGCAGAGTGAGCAGCCTGTTCCTGCCTCTTGTCCCGGTTAAAGAGAGGTGAAACTTTCCTGGAAGTTCCTTAACCTGCGGCTTCCCTTCCAGGAGCGCTTGCTACACCCATTCGTAAATGGCCACCACTGACTGGGGTTTACCTCCTGTCCCTCAGGGCGGGGAGGGCCTGGAGCAGAAGTGTGGGGAGCTGATCCAGCTTCTTCAGTCAGAAGGGCCTCCAGCGGAAACTGCTGCGGGGTGGGGGGGGGCGACTGACGGATGAGCCACAGTCGTCCCCTCCAGTTAGCAGGGAGACCTCGCTTCTGAACGTCCTCTGTGGCATGGACAGGGGTACAGTCAAGGGCTGTTCAGAATGCTGCCAGCGGTCCTTGGTTTACTCCAGCCACGGAGTAATCTTTTGTTTCCGGATCCTCAGCACCCAGGACGTGGGTCTTCTGAGAGAAAGGCAGAGCTCGCGGAGGACATGGCATACGGCCCTCTTCCTGCCCCCTTGTCTTTGGAGGATGCCGGGGCCGGTCATTTTGGATGGGCTCTGACCTGGAGCAAGAACTTCCGCTCCGGGTGCCTCGGGCACCTCATCTGTGGAAGGGGGAAGCTTCCAGGACCGAATGACTGGGTTTATGGCTCTGGCACACGGCGACACCCGTGGCATGGCAAGGCCCCGAGGTGGTGCTGTGGCTGGCCCTGGTGTGGGTTTAGCGGCGATCTGCGTTAGGGAAACTCGGTCCAGGTGAGCTTTACTCCCACTGGAGCCACACTGACTTCTGGGCCCCCAGCTGGGCTCTGCCTTCGCATGAGAAAGGGGGAGAAGAGCACCCTTTGGGCTTACTGCCCCCTGGAGGGTGCCGGCCCCTGCAGGGAGGCCTTCTCCACAAGCACATCGGCTGAGGGAGCACTTTGGTATTATTTTTCCTAGAATCAGGAGCAAGCATCTGTATCACTCAGGTGGCTTCATCTGGGTGTGCCTCGGCCACCAGAAGGATTTGCAGCCTCCCTCAGTAGGGCCGATTTGGCTGAATTTTACAAATAATGATTATTGTTGCTAGGTCACATTTCGCATGCCGACAGGACTGAGCGATCACAGGGATGATAGAGATGTGCCCCACTTTAAGAAAACCTGCCCATATAAGGAGGAACATCTCAATTACGGAATAATGTCTCACTTAGCCAGAAATTTGTGGCAGGTTTCCTAGTGCATTTAAAATAGGATTTGTGTGTAAAAATACCATTTGCACACAGGAGCCCATCTTTTCTGAAGAGAGACATATACTTGTATTGGGCATTTGGGATAAGTAGAACAAAAATAAAAATCTTACAAATACAAGAACTAGAAACCAAATTCCACTTTTAATTCTAAAAGGTTTATATATAACTCTACTATCTTACCCTCTCCTCCCACCCCAGACTTCCACAGCAGAAATAAATAGGCAAGATCTGGCATTTTAAGAAGCGGGAGGAATGAGGAAAGGACGGGCAAGCACGTGTGTGGGCGGGCGGACGGCAGGAGCACCAGGGACCGGTCTGGGCGGGCGGACGGCAGGAGCACCAGGGACCGGTCTGGGTGCCCCACCCCACCCCATTGCCTTGTGCTGTTGGATCTATTTGTGGCCATTTACGAGGCCTGGCCTAGCCCGTCTCTGCTGGATCCTTTCCACGGTGCGGTCAGTGAGTGGCGGTTCGCAGCGGACCGGCCCAGCCCCCCACCGCCGACCTGTAACCACAGAGACGAGCTGGGGTGTGCCGGACGGGGCTGAGGGAGGGCCTGGAGGAGAGGGTTGGATTCTGGGATGCTGACGTGCCACACTTCTTTCTTTTCAGAAATGTTCCCACTGCCAGGAGGCAGGTGCCACCTTGGGCTGTTACAACAAAGGCTGTTCCTTCCGATACCACTACCCGTGTGCCATTGACGCAGGTAAGATGGGGCCACGGCCCTCGTCCAGAGCGTCCTAAGGCTGGGACGGTCACTTTGACTCTCTCTGCCTTCTTTCCTTTATCATTCTTTTGTGTCTCTTCTGACCCCGTTCTGTGTGTGGTTCTACAGGAATGCAGAGAGGATAATAAAAAGGAGTGAAACAGGGTCATAATAACAGTTTTATTTGTATAATTCACACGTGATTCACTCTTCAGGTGTACAGTCCAGTGGGTTTGAGTTAGTACACTCACAGAGTCGTGCACCCGTCACCGCAGTCCATTTTAGGACATATTCGTCACCTCGTAAATTCCTACCCATTAGTGGCCACTCCCCCTCCACCCACCCGAGTCCCTGGCGACCACTGACCTACTTCATATCTTGATGGATTTGCCTGCTCTGGGCATTTCCTGTAAGTGGGATCGCACAGTAGGTGTTCCTTAGGACGCCGGCATCTGTGGCTTCACGTCGCGCTTTTCCAGGTTCGTCCGTGTCGCAGCAGACATCAGGCTTCATTTTTATTGTCCAACAGTGTCTCGGGCACGCCATACGTTACAGACCGCTCATCAGTCCGTGCACGTTGAGATTGTTTTCTCCTTTTTGATTATTATGAATAATGCTGCAGTGCACACTCCCAAGTCTTTCTGTAGATCGAATGTTTTCACTTCCTTTGGGTTTAAACCTGGGAGTGGAATTACTGGGTCATGTGGTAACTCTGCGGCAGGACGGTCAGACTTTCCCCACGTGACTTTCCCGTCCTTCCAGCAGAGTAGGAGGGCTTTGGTCTCCAATTCCTCACCGGCGCCTGCCGTTACCTGCCTCTTGTGTCCCCGCCACCCCAGCATCTCATGGTGATTGGAGCATTTCCCTGGTGGCTGATGACGGCTGGCGTCTGCGTGAAGTTCAGTTCATCCATTTTTTTCTTTTGTTGTTTTTGCTTTTCATGGCCTGTTCCTTTTTCTTACGTCTAAGAAACTGTTGCCTAATCCAAAAAATCACAAAGATTTATGCCTGTGTTTTCTCCTCGCAGAACTTGTCTCTTACATGGGTCTTTGATCCACTTTGAGTTAATTTTTATATATGGTATGAAATAGGACTCCAGTTCCCTCTTTTTTTTTTTTTTAAGACTTTATTTGACAGAGACAGAGCAGAAGCAAGGGGAAGCAGCAGGCAGAGGGAAAGGGAGGAGCAGGCTTCCCGCCGAGCAGGGAGCCTGATGTGGGACGCAATCCCAGGACGCTGGGATCGTGACCTGAGCTGAAGGCAGACGCTTAACCCGCTGAGCCACCCAGGCGCCCACTTCACTCTTTTGTACGTGGATTCCAGTGTCTTAGGGCCATTTGTAGGAAAGATTACTTTTTCCTCATTGAATGATCTCGGGACCTTTGTCAAAAACCAGTGGACCATAGGTGTGTGGGCTGATTTCTGAACTTTGTCCAGTCCCACACTGTCTTGATTACTGGAACTCTGTAGTAGATTCTGAAATTGGAAAGTATGAGTATTCTGAATATTCCTTTTGTCAAGATTGTTTTGGCTGTTCTGGGTCCTTGGCTACTTCATATGAATTTTAAGATCAGCTGGTCTGTTTCTATTTAAAAAAAAAAACAAAACAAACAAAAAAAAAAAACAGCAATTAAAACTCTAACGATTGCACTGAGTCTGCAGGTGCAGCAGGGCAGTCTTACCATCGTAACAACAGTCTTCCAGCGCATGGCCAGGCAGTGTCTCTGCCTTTGTCTCATTCTTGAATTTCAATCAACAGCGTTTTGTAGTTTTCAGAGTGTAAGTTTTGCGCCTGTTCATTAAACTTGTTCTGAAGTATTTTATTATTTTTAGTGTGATTGTGAATGCGGTTGTTTTCCTAATTTAGTTTTCAGATGGTTTGTTGTGAACATATAGAAAAACAATTGATTTCGTGTATTGATCTTGTATCCTGCAGCTTTGCTCAGCTCATTGATTAGTTCTAATAGTTTTTTAATGGATTTCTATGTACAAGATATGTCATCTGCAAATGGGTAGTTTCACTTCTTTTCCAGTCAGATGCCTTTCATTTCTTTTTCTTGCCTAATTGTCTTGGCTAGAACTTCTAACGTAATGCTGGGTAGCAGCGGCAAGAGCTGACATCCTTGCCTTGTTTCTGACCCAGTAAGTGTGGTGATAGCTGGGGGGGTGGTGTGTGGTTCACAGATGTTCTTGACGCAGCTGAGGAAGTTCCCTGTCTTCCTGCTTTGCTGAGTGTTTTTATCTCTCAACCACGGCTTTTGCATCCTACCATCTTTTCCCTGTCTGTTGAGATGATCAGAGTAGTGTTTCGCAGTATCATGACTGTTGAAAGAAGGGGATACTCTTGTCCATAAAGTTCCATCCAGTGAATGAATGATGCGGAACCCTTAAATTTTGACTTTGAGCTTTAGCCTCAGAATGTCCTCTCTCCCCGTCTAGAGTCTTACCCTTTCAGTGGACGTTTTCACCAGTTCCTTTCTGAGCACATGTCTCCCCTCACCGGCCCTCCTAGTACTTTCATTCAGGAAGGAGGGGGAGAAGGAAAGGGAGCATCAGTGAGGGTCCAGCCAGTGGCAGGGAGCAGGTTACCGCTAAGTGCTTGAGAGAGAAGCGGGGAGGGCTTGGCCGTCCAGGTGTGGGAAGCAGGTACAGGGGCGTAAGCTCAGAGTGGGATCTGACAGGTGGGAGAGGGGAGTCCGGGTTCATCCAGGCCACCCTTCCTTCCCGGGAAGTTCCTCCTTTCCCTGCCTTTCTGTTCTCTTTCCAAGTTTCCATAGGAGGCACAGCTGAAGGACTGGAAAAATACAGAAAGATAACGCTTAGTACGCCACAGTTCGATTCTCACAAAAGTGTGTGTTTGCACTTGCTGAAGAGCAGACGGTGGCCAGGGCGGTGTATGGCCAGAGGGAGTAAGAAGAGAGCCTTGAAATGTCAGTTCAGGGAGTTTGGGTTTTAGTCTGTCCCTTTCCGCTCTCTTTCTTCCCCAACATGTTTCTGCGCTGCGTCTGAGCTGTAATTCACCGAGTCGTGGTCTGGCACATTCCATCATGCAGCCGCTCTGTCCTCTCTCTCACACACTCTTCCTCGCTCTCAACAGCCAGCCCTTGCCATTTCTCTTTTTCATGGCATTGCCCTGAATTCTTTTTTCTAGTTTAAACTTCATGATATTTTTTTAAAGATTTTATTTATTTACTTGATAGACAGAGATCACAAGTAGGCAGAGAAGCAGGCGGGGGGTCGAGGGAAGCAGGCTCCCTGCTGAGCAGAGAGCCCGACTCCATCCCAGGACCATGGGATCATGACCTGAGCCAAAGGCAGAGGCTTTAACCCACTGAGCCACCCAGGCGCCCCTAAGCCTCATGATTTTTAAATGAAGATGTTTAAGTATTGAGTTTGTAGCAGTTATTTATAATTTTATGCAAGGCTTGGCTCTCGCAGTCAGCGGCCTGATAAGAGGTGGTCTGCACTGAGGCTTTGCTCAGAAACATCCGGTGAGCGGCAGGCAGGTAACCTCGTCTCGTCCGCTGCCCCCTTCCCCCTGTGAGTGCACCCCCGTCTGCATAATGGGGCACCAGCCAGTTTGGGGACCAGGCTCCTGGCAGTTTCTTGAGGGATTCACAGTGCGACTCAGGAGGAGCCTCTGCCGCGACAGGAGTGTTCAGGATCCGCGCACTCCAGCACAGTCGCCACAAGCCTTGTGTACCACTGAGTGTTTCAAGTGTGGCTCTTTGGGAATGAGGGACTGAATTTTTGTTTGACTTTGTTGTATTTAAACTTAATTATCTGTCCGAGTGTGGCTAGGAGCTGGAAAGCACGGGCTTAGCCCCGCCTTGATCAAGCTCAGGCCGTGGGGATGGGGTTCTCGGGGAAATGCATGGGGCTCTACCTCCCCTCCAGAGAGAGCTTGCTCAGTCAGCTGCTTACCGGTGAGGGTTAGTAAGTAAGCCCTGTTGGTCACTCTCTGTCTGCGCCTGTCTTGTGTGGCCTGCCCAAGTGACTGGGTCACATGTGTATTTGGCAGAAGTTGGTAGCCAAGTATCCAGTGAGAGGAAGGCTGCCTGGGTCGGAGGGGTGCGGGCTCAGGCAGGCCCTCGGCCCCCCGGCTTTGCTGCCCCAGCGGCTGCCTGCTCTGCTGCTCCATCTAGAAATACAGGACCAAGGAAGTAGCACTACAAGGTGACTGTGTCTTGGGCATTTATCAATCTTTTTGATGCCCGGAGTCGCAGTGACCCAGAAGTCTGAACTGCTCTGTGGGACGGATGCTTATGTTTAGGGTCTTCTCGGGAGTTCTCTTCTTGATACCATGGATCTTGTGTCCAGGAAGGGTGTTCATTGATTGACATCCTAAATAAATAAATGAGTCCCTGAGTTTGAGAGCTCCTCATCTCTGCGTGGAGTAAGGAACAGATTAAATGTCCATCTTTGCTCTGCTGCTAACCGCCCAAACCTCAGGGAGCTGTTCAAGTCTCAGAGGGAACTCTAACTGCTGGGGCAGCTCCATGGAAACAGGATCGTTTCCGCTGAGGGTCTGTGGCTGCTGCAGCCCCCCCACCCCGGGCCTGTTCCTGCATTCGTGACGTCACGGTCAGCCGCCCCATGCTGCGCAGGTCACAGGGGCAGACTGTGGCTTGGGGAAATGAAGTGACAGGAACGTGAGCCCTGGTTCTAAAAACGTGATGTATTCGTGCAACGAGCCACAGCAATCAAGACCAAAGGAAAAAAGAGCCACAGCCACATGTTAGTAAGTACTGTGCACGAGGAATGCAGCCTGGAGGGGTTTCTCTTACCCTCAGGAGGAGGCCCAGCGGGGACGCGCTCTCTGCAGCCACCCCTGCTGCTCACTGCAGACTCTGATGTGGACACGGTGGGTTCAGGCCCCCTGGGGTTATAAAAGGACTGGTGTCCGGCCCTTTCCCGGAGAGGCCTCCGCTCTGCACCCCAGGACCAGTGCCAGGGCTTGACTGGCTCTGATGGTCCCCTCGCCGGGCCCAGGAGCCCCTCGACAAGGTGGGTGCGGCTCGCAGGTCCCTAAGTCCCAGGGTGATCAGGCCAATCTAAGCACCAGCTGTAGCTCTGGGAGAGTTTGCAGACGAGCTGGAGACGGCGGGCGGCGGGGGGCTGGCAGGTCCGAGCCCAGCAGCCCTCTCCTCTCCCATCTCCCCCGCCTCGAGCTTAGTGCCTCCGGCCCAGGGAAGGTGTGGCCGCACGCGGGTGCAGGCAGCTCCGAGTCTCTTGTTGTGAGGAGAGCGGTGAGGTCCACTGTGCAGTTCAGCGAAGGGAGGGGAGTGCATCCTCCGCCGGGTGCGGTGTGCGCGTCGGGAGCCGTCTGGTGGACAGGACAACCCTGTGAGTCATTCCCAGCAGGTGTGATGCCCCAGCACGCCGTTTCCTTGACTTCACTGTATGGAAGTGCTGACCGGCCCTCCGGCCAGTGTGGGATATGGCCAGAGGCTTGAGGAAATCCCAGTGCCAGGCGGGCCAGCTGTGTAGGGCAGGCGCCCGTTCAGTGACCTCGGGCGGGGCCCCACCGAGCCTCTCACCGCTCTTGTGCTCCTCGCAGCAAGGCCGGGGTCAGGGCAGCCGAGCAGGGGCTCCCTGGGCCCTTGCAGGTGGCTAAGCTCTCTGGCCACGGTTCTCGCCCTGCCAGGAGCGTGAGTTGCGGTTCCTGATGGCTGCGGACACGTCGAGGACGGATGGGAGCCCTGGTCTGCAGTCTTGTGCTGGAGGCCCTCATCCGAGGTGGCCGTGGTCTCTGGCAGATTTGTTTAGGAGACTCCCCTTTCCAGAAGTGCCTGACGTTAGCTCCAATTGCCTTCGGTGCACACTTACGTTGTCTTACTTCTTTTCTGCTTTCTGACTTAGAGGGAGCATGTCTCCTAACTTCAGACGAGTTTCACTAATGGTCGGTCACAGCTGGCCGCTCCTCCGTGGCTGGGTGGGGAGCTGAGCCACCGCTGCCTTTCCCATGGCACCTTTTCCAGCTAATGCGGTCCCCCCTTCTCATTTCTCTGATGCCCTGTGGCATAAAGGTGGCCGAGCCCCACAGGGGCTCTGCGGTTTCTCTGGCCCAGACTAGAGACTGCCAGCAAGCAGTGCTGCCAAAGCCCAGGTAAGGAGCGAGTGCTTCCTGCGCTCCGGTCGCCTGGCCCCTGCTGTTCATAAGCTCTCCGGCAGATTGGAGCAGCAGGGGCCTTGGTCACGCCGCCGTGTACTTGTGGGTTTTAAATTAACACATTTCATTTACTGCCATGCTATTTGCTTGCAGGGGGGGAGGGCTTGGGGGTTAGCTGGACTTGCTGGGCTCCTGTGCCTGGAGGCCGGCCCTGGGGGCAGAGAGGCCGCCTTCCCACTGCTGGGTATTCAGGGGCTCCAGAGGGAGGCCACGATGGGACAGGCCCAGCCCAGTTATGAAAGGGTCTATTTCCATTTGTTTAAGATACAAAGGACCTCAGAAGTTCTCGTTTGTGTGTTCCCTTGCTTATTCCTCTATCCTGTGAAATCTGCGGATACACAGGCTGCTAATCCGGACCTCAGTTTAAACCGGAGTTAAATCGTACATTTAACAAGGCTAAGTACCATGGCTGCTTCCTGCCACGGTGCCCGGGAGCTCTCTGAGAATGTGTGATCAATATTTATTAACATTCTGCCACCGCATCTTGCACCAGTGACCTGGCTGTCGCTCTCTGGGAGCTGCGGTGTGCAGAGTGAATTCATTAATTAGATTTCCTCGCCCTGCTCCACACACCACCCTTGTGCCACGGAGCTCAGCACACCTGGAGGCGGACGCGTGTCCTTGCTGTCAGCGAGGATGCTGTCACCACGTTAAAAGTTGGAATGAATCATTTTCCTTCAAGGATTAGTAACCCCCTCATGGGATTTCATTTTCCCCTGAAGCATTTAGTGTGGATTATGTGGCTCATGTTGGGAACTTCTCCCGTGTCTCCATGGGTCGTCTGGCAAAGGTGGCAGCCGGGCTCTGGACGGAGGAGAGAGGTGCCCCCAGGTGTGTGGTGTTGCTATGAGGAAGCTTTGGCTCGGGCCTGCTGGAACGGGCTTAGCCGAGAATCAGGGATTTTAAAAATAACATTTATTGGAGATGGTTTCTGTTAGTGTAATTGTGGAAATACATAAAAAAAAATAATAATAAAGTCACCTATAGTCTTGCTAGCCAAAGAGAACCACGGGGTAAGTTTCCTTTGTCTTGTTTTTCGTGCACATAACACATTTTGATAAAACGAGGACTGTACTTCTATATTACGTAAACTGGTTTTCAGGCCATTCTGTGTCATGAGTGTTTCCCCGTACCATTAACTGTTGTGAAGCATTAAAATGTTAAGGGACTGATGCTCCCATCATGTTGCAGTACCGTAGTTCATTTGGGGGCGTCTCTGATGTTTCAGAAATCACAGTGTGGGGGCCTCTTACCTCCCTGTCTGACACTGTCAGTCCTGGCTAGTGTGGCCCCCCTCACCCCGGGCTGTACCACCCGCCGGCTTGGTCTGACTGTGCCTTTCTGTCTTACAGATTGTTTGCTCCATGAGGAGAACTTCTCGGTGAGGTGCCCCAAGCACAAGGTGAGTCAGTGCACGTGGCCCCCGCAGGCCTGGGGCGGGGGTGTTCCTCACGGTCTACAGACCATACACAGGAGGCCGCCGCCTGCTCTTGGCCCTGAGAGAGTGGAGAGGCCCGGTGCTGGAGGGAGCCCTGCACCCCAGGGTGGCCCCCACGTGCTGTGGTGGGAGTCTGGGAAAACCGTGGGGGAGCGGAAGGTATTTGTGGATTGTTAAGAGAAATTCAAAGAGCAAACTCAATACAAGCTGATTTCCATTTTAGTTTAGTGGACCCCCAGTTCCCAGTTGGCACGAGGTAAGCCCGTAGGCCTTGATACATAATCAGAGGCATTTTCCCCTACTAAAAGAAATAAGAATTGACCCCACGGTTCTGCAGGAGAAACTCAGGCCTTTCTAGGCTTGACCTCAGCAGAAGTGACCGGTGGTGCAGCTGGTGGGGGCTGCCGCCTGATTTCCCCAGTAATTCAAGAGGTGGTCTGTTGGTGTGACCCTTTCTATGAAAGGATGGAAGATAAGGGGCGCCTGGGCTGTCGCTGACCTAGCACGTAGGGCAGGGAGGGTCCGAGAAGGCAGCCCCGCCAAGGATGGGGGCCGCCCAGCTGGTCTGGCGCCACCTGGCGTTTACTGTGGCGGTTGCGCTCCTCTGGCTGAGGTCACACTGACACCTGGTGGTCATGGGTCGCTCACAGGCCCCGGGCTCCAACTGGGGCCAAACATGAACCTGAAAAGCGGTCCTCCTGAGGGGTCTGCCCCCAAAACGCGTCGGAAAGATGCTCGCTTATGCTTCTCTTTAAAAATTATTTTCAGAGATGGACCACAGGATCTTATAGTATTCTCTTTTAATTTACATGTTTTTAGTTTTAAAACTTCTCTTTTTTAATGGTCACATTTTGCCTTGGAAAACCCTGTCTGAATATCTCCTGTTTGTCATTCAATACTGACTCTCTGCTTTTTCTTTCCTTTTCCGTGTGCCATTCCTCTCCTCGCCTCTGCCCTCCCTGACCCCCGCACTGTTCTTCTGTCCCTCCTGTCTCGTCTCCTTGGCTTTGCCGGCGGCAGCCTCCCCTCCCGTTCCCCCTCCCCCCACTGCAGAACAAGACAGCGAAAGGCAGCCTCAGCACAGAGCAGTCGGAGCGGGGGTGAGGGGGGCAGTGTGCTCGTGGGAGTGGAAAGTACAGCAAGCACAGGTGAGTCGGGGCCGCACCCCTGCCAGAGTCCCAGTGGGTGTCGCGGCCTCTGCCCTCCTGCTTGCCCCAGGCCAGGCTGTGCCACCGGCCTCTAACCGCGTGAATTGCCGAAACCGGGTGGATTGATTGTTTCTCCGACTGTCATTGAGCTCCCAGGAATGTCCGTGGAGACATGTTTGAGGCTGAGTTCACGGTGACTGAGCGGAGGTCAGGCTTGTGTGTGGCGCTCTCGAAGGCTTCTGGGACAGAGCCCGCCAGCAGCCCACCCTCTGTCCCCGGCTCAGAAATGCTTCTAGCCAGTGGGCTGTCCTTTCCAGTTTACTCCCTATCTGTAAAGCTTGTGGTGGCTCTTCCTTTGAAAAGCAAAACATTCCTCAGTTTTGTTCTTTGAAATCTTTTCCCCAAAGTACTATGATGGACTCCTCTGCACAGAAGTACAAAGGGAAGGGAAATCCCCTCAAAGATTTAGGGGACTTTAGCATCCGATTTTACTCTTAAAAAAAACTCAAGAGATTGAGCTGTGCTTTTTGTGAGTGTGTCTGGGCTTGTGGTCAGGGCGGCGGCAGCGCGCGTCTGTAGAAGCGGGATTAGTGGACTGACGTCCCCAGAGGCAGCGCGCCTCCCCTGCTCCCTGCTTGCTCGGCCCTGCCCCTCCCCCCAACAGAGTCATGAGGGTTGAAGAAAATAGACCATAAAGAGAAAAAAAAAAAAGAAAGAGAAGAAAAAGAAAAGCCAAGATGTAACTTGAAGCACTTGGTCCTCGGGGATGGGGTGGGGGGACCAGTTGTCTCAGAAACATTCATTAAGGGATTATTTCTCTACAAGTGAAGGGCTTCTGTGTTTACTCCAGGCGCCCGAGAGCCACACACAGACATGCTAGAGTCCACGGCACGTTCCCTCCCCGTGACAACCAGCAGGTTCCACCTTGCTCTGCAATACCTACCAGTCACTTGAGGAGAAAATAATTCCTCTCAGACGGTTGCACTTTTTCTCCTTTGAGAAGTCCTCTGTTTCTTCGGAGGGTCCCAGTGCTGAATTCCAGAGAAGCCCGCTGTGCTCTGCTGTGTGAGGCCGTGGGGCCGTAGAGAGGCCTGTCCGGCTTTCTCCAGGGGGGCTGTCGAGTAAGGCCTCTGTGGTCGTGCCTTTCTTTTCTCTCTTCCTCTTCCAAGACAGGGGTTGGGAGTGGAAGGGCAGGTGGTCGGGTCCCAGGAGTCCAATGAGCGAGCTGGATTTCCGGAACACACCGGGGCCCGCCGGCTCCTGCACGCCTTTCCCCCAAGCAGCCCTCAGCGCACAACAGCAGTCTGGACGGTTCTCCAGCATGTTTCTCTTGGCCTTTGTTTCGTGCCGGGGCTCTGCCTTCCTCCCGTCAATTCCTCTGGCTGATGGGTAGAGCCGTGTGCTGTGGGGGCCGCAAGGAACATTCCTGACAGTGTCCTGGCAACCCAGTCAGGGAAGGAACCATTTGTTGTCACGTGCCGTTGTTTTCGTCCTGCCGTTCCAGCCCGTGTTTACGGGGGAGACTGAGCCACGGCCCTGCGCGGCAGACCTCCGGCAGGGAATTTTAATTCCATTCATCCTCTCCTTCCTCTCCTCCCAGCCTTGCGCGCTGCCAGCCCTCAGCCCCCAAGCGGAGCAGTGAGCTTCGTCGTCCAGATCTCAGTCCAAGTGTGGGCAGGAGTCCCCGTGTGGACAGGAGACCCCGCCTCGCCGAGCGGTCACGCGGCCGACCCGTTGGTGTGGGGTGGTTTCTCGTCTGTTGAGGTCCGACCGTCCACCTCTTGGAGGGAAGGGGTGGACATAGGCTGCATCCAGTCATGTCCACCTGAAAGGATTTTCTCCGTGTGCCATCCCCAGGGCGGGACCCTTGTCCTGTTTCTCGGTTCAGCTGTCCCATTGTGAGTGGTGGCCCTCGGCAGACTGTACAGGAGCCCCAGGGATTGGGACAGAGAACATTTCATCTTGGGGTCCATTCTAGGGACAGAGAGCTACTGTCATTGGGTGCCCTGACATGGCAGGGAGGGGACATGAGTACCTGGGTCCTGCTTCTCGGGGCCCCGTTTTCTCATACAGTAAGAGCTGTGTAACCGGGGGCACTTCCTGTTTTTGCTTCTGTTTCTTCGGTAAAGAGAGGAACAGCGGTGGCCAGCCTGAGGATTCAGTTAAGAAACATCTCCAAGGTGTCCGTGTGGCCTAGCATGGGGTACAGCTCGTGCAGGTCCTGGGGCCCTGCAGGAGCCGGAGGGGTCAAGGCCGAAGGCTGGACCCTGCTGCCACCCTGCCTGGTGGAAAACTGGGGGCTGGGAGATGGGAGATTGAGTCCCCCCAGCCTCCAGCAGCATATGAGGTCCCTGCACTTGGCCCTCAGCAGACCAGTCGTGCCAGACAGGAAAAGTCTTTGGGCCGCCGTCCACACAGCAGGCTGCCGCTTGCGCGTTTCTGGGCGTGAGGAAGCCGCGGGAGGCCTGTGGGCGCCCACCTTCTCCCTGTGCCGACTGCTGATGCCTCCGCCAGGGCCTGTGGGCGTGTCTGGCGAGCTGCTCAGAGGCGAGACTTCTCCCTGTGGGCTCTGGCACATGCCATTCCCTGGGCCTGGTCCCCTGCCTCCCATCTTCCGTGCCAGGCTCCTTCTCCTCTCTGGGTCTCAGCTGCAGAGGCCTTCCCTTCTGGGTCCCTGTCGGGCTCCTTTGCACGCCGCAGCTCTCCTGTGCCAATTTGGAATCATTCATTCGTTTGCTTTGTGCATCTCCACCAGCCTGTGCACGCAGTGAGGACAGGAACCGTGTCTGGCTCCGGCTTCTGTGCTCTAACCTGGAGCACACGTGGCGGGGCCGGCCGAGTGCATGTGCTCGTCACCCTGTCTGTGCCTGGAGAGGTGCGGACGACGGTCCCACCGCACAGCCGCATCCCTGCAGGAGGCTACCGGGCGGGGAGGACGTGGTGGATTCTTGCTGCGCTGGGAGAAGACAGGAGGAGGCCCCGCCAGGTTCAGGCCGTGGAGGGGCCGCTGAAAGCCACGGAAGGTGGGAGCGTGACAAAGGTGAGCGAATCCTGGCAGGCTGTGGCCCCAGGTGAAACGCTCCTCACCGGCAGCTGGACATCGGGACGCCTTTTAAAGAGAGTGTTGAAAACCCGCTGGCACGGAGTGGCTGCCCGCTCGCGGCGCTCTGGCCGGCTGCAGCTGGCCCGCGTCCGCCAGCCGAGTCCCACGCAGTCGAACAGGACCACACGTGACTGAGGCTCGAAGGCAGAGTCCTGGGGGCCCGCGCAGAGGGCTTTGCTGGGTGGGAGCCCCAGACCCACCGCTCGGCAGCCCCGTGGCTTTGGGTCCCTCAGCTTCAGCTGTGTCTTCTCTGAGACCAGGGGCCGGCGGGGGGGGGCGGTCTTTGAAACTCCTCACATAGAGCCTGGCACATGGATTTCCTTCCTAAGCTCCCTGTTGAAGGAACAGTGTTTGAGAAGTAACTGAGAAGTTAGGGTTCGCTGACCTTGAAGTTGTGTGACGTCAGACCCTGGGGAAAAGTCCCCTTAGGAAGGCTGGAAGACAGGGCCACAGCAGGGGGCGGCTGTCAAGACTGGAGCTTCCCAGGCTACCAGGCACACCCATGGACCGAGGTTGGCAGCCCACAGAGCGCCCCCAGCCAGGCAGACCTGGGGTGCCAAGTGCGCTCCGTTCCCAGGTTGGGGCCAGGTTGGGCCTGCTCTCCTGAGTGGTTCATGGGTCGGGGGTACCGGCCCAACGCTGGCAAGCCTGGGGGAGGGCAAACCCTGCCCTGTCACCCACTCCACAAGCAAAGCCTTCCAAGGAGTGCCTGGACATCTGTCCTCTGTTCACGTGGTCCCACATCCCCAGCAAGATGTTGCCCCCCGGGTTGTTGCTTGAGGCTTCCTGTTGGCTCCGCCCTCATCCTCGCATCTCTGAGGGCTTTTGGTTGCTGGGGTAACATGGGGAGGCCGCTTCTGTCCCCTTTCCTGGCAAGCAGCCTTAACCCTAGGACAACCAGAGGGCAGGACTGGCGAGCCTCCCTGGGCTGGAGGCAGACCAGAGCGTGGGCCAGCAGGACTGGGGCGACTTCCAGGGAGGGTCCAGAGCCACCTACGGAACAGGGAAGCCAGGCTGTCACCATGGACATCCTGAGCATGGGGACAGTGTCCTGCTGTCTCTGCAGGTCTCCCCATGTGGTCATGTCTTACCCCAAGCAGTTATTGCGCCTCTTTGGTCCGGGCAGGTATACCTATGTGGGTGCTTTCAAATAGAAGGTTCGTAGCCCCTGCACACAGAGCAGCCTTCTGAACGACTTTGCCCGTTAGTAAGTTGTGTGAACCCAGGAAAGGGATGGTGCCGCCTGGGTTTTCCCCAGGGGTTATTCCCGAGGGCACCAGAAGGGGTCTGAGGCAGGAGGGAGCACTCTGACTGGCAGGGAGCAGGTCAGGGGAGGCCGCCGCCCCTGCTTCTGCTCTGATTGTTCTGCCCCGATCCTTGCCAACCTCTGTGTCCCTCGGAGACCCCTGCACGCGTCGTGAGCCATGACGGACTCCAAGGAGGCCCGTGGTCCAACCCCACTGCCCCACTGGGTCATTGGGATTGCCTTTCTGAGCACAGAGCCTGGGCTGGAAGAGGAGCAAGTGCAGGGGACGCCTGGGGAGCCCCGGAGGAGGCCCTGCCGTCCAGTCGGAGCCGGCTGGAGAGTGTTCTTCGTGGAGTGTGAAGGATGCACTCTTGTCACCACGAGCAGCCGTGGCAGGTCCTGAGCTGGTTTTCCCACAGACTGCCTATGCGCTCAGCCGCCTCCGTGAGGACTGCTCCGGGCCACCAAAGTGCCGAGCCCCACGGGAGGCCCCCGGTGGGTCACCCCGAGAGCTGGAGGGTCGGGGAGCTCCTTCGTGGTCTCCGTTCCTGCCGCACACTGGGGAGGCTGCCATGGCGCGAGGGGCCCGGGGTCCGTTCGCAGCACCGCGGGCCACATCACTGCCGCCTTTCCTCGTGTGCCAGGGCCACGTGGTCTGCGCCACACGGTGGCTCCGCCACTGGTCCTGAGGGTCTGCCGCTGCTGGACCCCCAGAGGAAGGGCTGTCGGCCACGGGGCCGCACAGGATTCCCAGCACCCAGTGTCGGTTCTGTCTTGCAGGTGAGACTGTGGAGGTGAGAGGTGGTGGACACTCGCGATGGAAGGAACCGTCCTGCCGTGCGGCCCCGCCCTGCCCCGCCCGCCCTGCCAGCACCTCCTCCCCAAGTCCTTACATCACACCCAAACCGTGACACCACAGGAAAGAAAGACCCAAGAAGTTGGAATGGCTGTTTCCATGGACACAATCTCCATAGTGACAATGTGGGGGGAGGGGGGAGGGGTGGGATGATGGGAAGGGGGGTGCAAAGGGAGGGATAAAAATATATATATATAAATCTATTTTTAGTCTGGAAAGACTTTGTTTAAATGAAAGGTGCGCTATCCCTTTTGATTCTATTTTAAAAATTCTCTAGTTAAAGAACTCCAAATTTGTTCCAATAACAGTGAAATTTAAGTGTGAAATTGAACAAGCTGGTCTCATAAGAGGCGGGGCGTGGCTTTGATCTTTAGCCCGTCTCACACCGGTTCAGAGAGCTGCAGACCCAGGGCTGGAAGAGCAGGCAAACCACACCAGAACCATCCTTTGTCATTAAGTTGTCTCAAAAGTGGGAAGGTTTGGGGCGGGGGGAGGGGGGATATGGGGGACGGTCCGTGTTTTCAAGAGTGGGGGAATGATGTTTAAACACAAAAATAAATTTTTTTCATTTCCAGAAACACTATTTATTTATTATTTTTAAAATTTTTATCTTTTGGGGGGGTGAAATTGGCAGATGTCCCGAGGTCACAGCTGTGTCCTGGATCACTGTGGCCAGTGAGACCCTCAAGCGCCCCACTAAGTGCGCGTGGCAGGCAGGGTCGGGGGTGGCCCGCCACGGGGCGCGTTCCTGGCAGCTGTGCCCTGCCCACCCCCACCCCCCACCCCAGGACGGAAGGACAGAACAGGAAATCTTGAGCTGTAGGAGTTGACACAGGGGAGGGACTGTGTCTGTCCAGTGTGATCAGTGTGGGTTACGCTGACCAGGAAACACCCAGTTAACCCTTTTTTCTTTTGCTTTCATTTTTATAAAGGAAAAGAGGGCCTGTCAGGTGAGCAGCCCCACGCTACATAGTTCTTTATGTTGTATTGTTTTGTTTTGTTTTGTAAATTGTATAATTTTTAAATATCTGAGTTTTAAAAAAAGAAGAAAAAAGTACAAAAAAAAATCTTGTTAAGGCCTTAAGAAGGGGTTAGTGCATCTTTCAGGGGTCACTCTGCCGTGGGGATAAAATAGCTGTTTCACAAACAGTTTTATTTAAAAAACAAAAAAATCAAAAAATAATAAACTTCATTTTAACCTTGTTTCGTTTTTTGTTTACTGTAAAGCAAACGCGCCTCTTCCTCCTCCCGCTCCAGCCCCCCAAGGTGGCTTTGCTCCACCGCAGAGAAGGCCTCCTGCCGCCCACCCCCCCCCACCCGCCCCCACCCGCAGCAGGGCCTGGAACCAGTCAAAACCCTGAGGCTCCTCCCTGCAGCTCCACCCGGGGTGGGTGGAGCTCACCAGTGTGTGGGGACGAGCAGATTTACTTAAGTTGGTATGAGGACATATTTCCAATCAACATTAATTTTAAAGGTTATAAAAAAATAATGCGATGTTAATGGACTTTTTTCGAGAACAGAAATACTGGAAGGAATGTTGTGAAGTAGAAATAAGCAATTATAAATGAGTTCTTGTGTGCTCATCAATTTGGGGCTGCAGAAATGGCAGATTAATTCTGTTTTAATGGCTCCATCAAGCAGTGCGGCCCATTTCTCATCTCGCTCACCAGGATGGAGGCGTGGGCGGGTGTGCTGCGTGGGCCCTAAGACCTGCGTAGAAGTAGCTGGGTGGCTTTCCGTCCAGTCCTGACCGGGCATTAACACAGTTCAAATGAAATTGATAGATTTCAGGTGTCAGGGGCTAAACCACAAAACTTGAAAAATACGTATCTTGAGGAAAATATTTTCCCGACAGCAAATGATTCTTTGTCATTTTGCTTTTCTTCTCCTGTTGCCTTTTGACTTGCTGATGATCCTTGACCAAGGCACTTGTGATGATTCTAGATCCTTCCTCAAACTGGCTGGTGACACGCCCGTTGATGGGCGTGGCCGTGCTCCACGCACCAATGCTGACCCCTGCTGCAGGAAGCTTGGACTCTGTGCATTTCAGCTTTCGCTGCTTTTAAGTTGTATGAATTTTTTTTTTTTCATAGACTTTTTTTTTTAAAGATTTTATTTATTTATTTGACAGACAGAGATCCCAAGTAGGCAGAGAGGCAGGCAGAGAGAGAGGAGGAAGCAGGCTCCCCGCTGAGCAGAGAGCCCGATGCGGGGCTCGATCCCAGGACCCTGAGACCATGACCTGAGCCGAAGGCAGAGGCTTCAACCCACTGAGCCACCCAGGCGCCCATTTTTCACGGACATTTTTAGAGCAAGTTCAAGTTCATAGCAGTATGGAGCAGAAGTCACAGAAAGTTCCCACGTGCCCCCTGCACCGCAGACATGGCCTCCCCCAGCAGACCGCTACATCTGCGGCAGCCACTGGTCCGCCCGCGCCGCCATAGCCTCGTCCCCCGGAGCCCACAGTTAACATTAGGGTGCCTTCTTGGTGTTGCACAGTCTGTGCGTTCGAACAGTCTCGTGATGTGTATCCACCGTTCAGCGTCGCCCAGAGGAGTCTCCCTGCCCTAGAAATCCTCTGTTCTGCCTGTCCTCCCAGCCCCCGGGCTTTTTCTGTCTGTATAGTTTTGCCTTTTCCAGAACGTGCTGTGGTTGGAATCCTACCGTATGCAGCCCTGACACGCTGGCTTCCTTTGCTCAGTGATGATGCATTTAAGGTTCCTCCATCTCTGTTCGGAGCTTGGTAGCTCATTTCTTTTTAGTACTGAAGAATGTTCCATTGTCCGGATGTACTACCGCTTACCCACCTACCGAAAGACCTCTTGGTTGCTTCCGAGTTTGGGCACTGATGAATAAAGCTGCTATAAATACCCGTGTGCAGGTTTCTGTGTAGACATCGGTTCACAGCTCCGGGGGGTCAATACCAAGGAGCTTGCTGGATCTCGTGGTAAGAAGCTCTTGTTGTGTAAGGGGCCACGGAGCTGGCTTACGCATCAGCTGTCCCTTGTTGCGTCCCGACCAGGCAATGTGTGAAAGGTGCTCGCTCCACAGCCTTGCCAGGCTCTGGCGGAGTCAGTGTTCTAGATTTTCACTGTTCTACTGGGTATGCAGAGGTGATTTTCATATATAACCTTTAAGTTGTGGTTAAAAACATAACATTTACGGGACGCCTGGGTGGCTCAGTTGGTTAAGCAGCTGCCTTCGGCTCAGGTCATGATCCCAGCGTCTTGGGATCGAGTCCCACATCGGGCTCCTTGCTCGGCAGGGAGCCTGCTTCTCCCTCTGACTCTGCCTGCCACTCTGTCTGCCTGTGCTTGCTCTCCCTCTCTCTCTCTGTCAAATAAATAAATAAAATCTTAAAAAAAAAATAAAATAAAATAAAACATAACATTTACCATCTTAACCAGCGCACAGTTTATTAGTGTTAATTATATCCACATGGTCATGCACGGGATCTCTAGAACCTTTCATGCACCCAGCAGAAGCCCTGCACCCTTAAAACACGCCAGGGGGCGGGCCCTGCGCCGCCACCACCCCTGGCAAGCTGGATGCCGGTCGCTTTTCCTTTCTGTGCCCAGGAAGGAGCGGGAATTGGGGGGCTTACTCTGGGCGCTGTTATGCCTTGAGGAGGAGGCAGGGGCAAGGCGAGCAGCAGGCCACCCGTGTGCCCAGCACCCACTGCGGGGTACCTGGCTCCTACCGACTGTCTAGAGCCCTGGTGCCACATGGGAGCGGCCCTGGGCGAGAGCTTCCCAGCCCACCGTGTTGCTGGTATCCCTCCCCAGCAGAGGATCCACCCCTGCGCAGGTGAACATCCCCGTGACCGTGACCAGGGGTGGCCCCAGGAGTCCTTCCCTCCGCTTCACCAGAGCAGTTTCACCACCCGCGGAGGTGGGCCCAGTGTGTTTCTAAAGCTCAGTAATGTGCTGGCCCTTGAAGAAGTTCACATCCAAACTGTATGCATAACTCAGAGCGTGCGTTTGGCCCCCTGATACCACTCTAGGATTCTGACCTCCTGACATGACCTGAGATTCTGTCTCCTCAGTGCTTGGGGATCACGAAGCTGAATTGCCCAGAGATGGCAAAAAAGCCACAGGCCTTGAGATGGCAGGTTCCCTCATGGCCTCCCCAGCCTGGACAGCAGGCCCCCAGGACGGGGAGGCCACCGCCCTTCATGACGCATTCGGGTGACCGCTTGGGGAAGGCCGCCAAGAAGATGGGCAGATACAGGCGGTGTATCCAGGGCCGGCAGGCGACGACGCCCTTGGCCGTCCTGCCCATTGTGCTGCTCTCCGGGACGGTCAGCTGAGACAGATGAGAAGCCCCAGTGTACCCTTGGGTCTCGCCCTCCCGGTCTGTTGAGTGGCCTCCAAAGTGGGCTCTCTACCTCCTGGAAGCCCAGAGACCCCGGTTTCCCAGTCGAGTCCTCGGCCTGGCTTGCAAAGGCTCCGTCACGCTGCCTCACACCCACCGCGCACGGGGCCTTGTGGGGCTTTGGTCCCGCTGCCAGGTCACCTTGGCTTGTGTTTCAAGCCAGCCAAAATCTCCATGAAGTGTTGCCAGCATGTCCTGTCCCAGCCCAGGGGCAGTGTCCCCATGACCCTGCAAGCGGTCCCCATACTGCCACTGTCTGACTCACCACACCTCCTCTGGGCCCGGGATGCTGGAGCAGTCTGACCGTGGTCTCCTCCTGCGTTGCCATACTTAGCCCAACACCCGGCACAGGGCACCTCTGGCGTGTGGGGCCGGGGGGGTGACGGAGTTCAAGCCCACCCAGTGCTTGGACCAAGGCAAGGTGCGGGGAAGGCCCGGCTGGGTCCCAACACGCTAGGCCTTGTGGCCCTGGGTCTGGCAGGAGAGTAGGGACGTGGGCATTCGGGAAGGGCGCAGCGTTCACAAATCAAGCAGGAATTGCAGACTTTGGAAAGCCATTGCCAAGGGGCCACATACCCCTGGGCTGCCATGTCTGAGAGGCATCAGAACGGGAGCTCTGGTTCTCATACACCCCTGGGGTGGGGAAGGGGCCCGATGCCTACCCAGGAAATGTTCTTCCCCACCCTCTGGGTTCTTGGACCTTCTCATTTGACCTCAGTTCCCTTCAGCCTCACTCTAACAACTCAGCCTCCAATCAGCCCTCTCATTGTTGAAGAAGGAGCCTGAGGTCTGGCACGATGTGGCCAACCCCCCAGAGGAGGGGCAGAGAGTCCGGGCAAGAGGAAGGATCTGGTAGGCACGACTCCAGCCTGGAGGCGGCAGACACCGGTGTGAGTGGTACAGAGGTTCGCATCTTTTCCAGAGTCCAACCCCAGAGTCGGGGTTGGAAGGGACGGGGCTGGAGCCAGGGGGACAGGGCCTGGGAGAGAGAGGAGCTGACACGGGGCGGGCAGGGGGGCCTGAGAATTCATTCCCTGTGGTCCTCAGCAGGGGACGCCTGCGAGGCTGTAAAGAAATTGTGGCCCGTTTGACTTCCATCCCCTCGTCTTCCAGAATGAATTTGAGCAGCTGATGTTCAAGGACAAATGAGGAAGCAGGCCCACTCCTCAGAGGACAGAGACACATCTTCTCTAAGTGACCCTCATAGCCTGAGCTCAGCAGCAGTTCCGTCCAGAAGGGCAGCTCCCCCGCCCCATTTCTCCAAGTCAGGAAAGTGCACAGGCCCAAGGAGACGCATCACGGGGGATGCTAGGAGGTCCCAGGACCAATATGTAACGACCTTAGGGAACCACTAGTGTCCCGACCATTGAACTGGCTGGTCTGGGCGACAAGGGAGCTCTTGTCAACCCAGCTGCCTCCCCAGCCCCAGATGCGGACTCACTAGGCCAAGGTCAGGCCAGAACTGGGGAAGCTGGGCCAGCGACCTACCTGGTGGGGGGCTTCAGTACCATTGCGGGTGGCCTTGGGGCAGGAGGCTGGGGCCCGGCCCAGGCAGCCACTGGAAACTAGGGAACTTGGTGCTGCGTCCAAGTGTGTGCATGCGTGTGTGTGTGTGTGTGTGTGTGTGTGTGTGTGTGTGAGAGAGAGAGAGAGAGAGAGAGTGGTGCATGTGTGTGCCATGTGTGTGGTTTTCCATGTGTGTGGGTGTGTAATGCATACCTGTGATTGTGTGTCAGTGGTAGTGTCTGTGAATGTGTGAGCAGTTGGTGATTGTGTGGTTCTGTGCGTGTTGAGTGAACTGGTGTGAAGTGAGGGGAAACCGAGAACTTCATTTCCACGCCGCCCCCCCACCCCCCTACCGCCCGCACACGGTCCCTCTGATCACTGTGACCGCCCTACAGCACCGGGCAAGAAACAGTAACAAACTTGGGAGGCGAAAACCAGTTGGGAGGAGGCAGGTGAGGCAGGGACGCGTTCTGGGGACAAGGCTGCAACCATATTGCAGGGTGTGATTTGCTTGATGGCTGGGTGGCAGGATCAAGTCCAGTGACCCCTGGTTTTTCCTGCAGTCAGGCTGAAGGGGGGTCTTCATCATCTCTCCCCTACCCCCATGTCACTAACCTGGGGAAGCACACGGAGAGGAGAGGCCAGGAGGGACCGGACTCCTGTGGTCACCACCCCCCCACCCCCACCCCACCCCCGCACCTGATCTTCCCTGGCCCCTCCCCCTACCCTCTGGCAATGCAATTGCCCTGACATGCTGACTCAGGGCCGAGGGCAAAGGTCATTCTCGGCTCCCTTTAGAAAGCAGGGCCCCGGCTGGATGAGCTCCCTCAGTGTGGGAGAGCGCCCTGTCTGGCTAGTCCTGGGTCCCTGGTGTGCTAAGCGACACCCGCGTGCCAGAGGAGGCCAGCGGGCACTGAGGCAACCATGGGGCTGCTGAGTGGGGTTGCGCTGGGGCCCCTGGCCGTGGCCGTGGCCATCTTCCTGCTCCTGGTGGACCTGATGCACAGACGCAGATGCTGGGCTGCACGCTACCCGCCAGGCCCCGTGCGGATGCCCCTGCTGGGCAACCTGTTGCAGATGGACTTCCAGAACGCGCTCTGCTACTTCGACCAGGTAACGAAGGTGGGGGGTTGGGAGGAGAGATCCTGGGACCCCACCTAGCAGCAGACAGCAGGTGGTGGGTGAAGCCCCGGCTGCACAAGGGCATGGGCTGAAAAGAGGAGGCAGGTTTGAAGGGCTGAGCCGGGGAGGGCCTTGGTGCCTCAAGGACAGTTTGGATTTTCCAAACAAAGATCAGAGAGCGCAAAGGCCTAGAGCGGAGTGTGGTCTTGGCAGTAGATTTGAGATCCAGCTGGACAGCACTTAAATTATGTGACCTGGTCCCTTCTGATTACATCAGGGGGAAGGAGTCTGGACATGAGCCCCATTTAAATCACGAAACAGGCTGACATCGGGAGAGGGACAGGTTCAGCTCTGGGTCTGCGGGTCCTTGGACCTCAGTGCTCACCTCTATGAACTTGAGTTTCTTCACCTGTGGGTTGGGATCCTAACAGCCTAGTGACAATATTGGTCACCTTTGCAAAGTCATAGCTAAGAAGTGTGATCCAGCATCAGCCCCCACCCCCCTCCAGAGAGGATGTGACCCCACTGGTCACCAGGCCAAGCTTGCCTGGGCGCCATGAGACTGAGGCCTTGGCAGCCTGGTGACCACCCAGCTTGACCAACGCCCTCCACCCTTGGCCTGCAGCTGCGGCAGCGCTTCGGGAACGTGTTCACCCTGTACCTGGCCTGGACACCCTTTGTCGTGCTCAATGGCCTGGACGCCGTGCGCGAGGCCCTGGTGTACCACAGCGAGGACACAGCCGACCGTCCGCCGATGCCCATCTATGAGCACCTGGGGTTCAAGCAGTACTCCCAAGGCAAGCGGAGAAGAGGGGCCGACCGGGACTGGCCGGGACTGAGCCAGCAGTGACTCAAACCCCGGCAGGCCCACGCGGGGGCAGGATCGTGGACGTCCAGTGCAGGGAAGAGGCAGCGGATTTGGAGGGGCGGCAGGTGGAGGATGGAGCTGGTGCCAAGTGCCTGGGTGGGACGTGGGAGGATAATGGCGGGGCCTGACCGAGGCCGCGTGGAACCCCGGCTCCGGGGAACAGGAACAGGAGGTCAGAGTCCGGCAATGAGGAAGACAAAGTCTGTGTGGGTGAGGCAGGGGGCGGGCCAGGACTTTCCCTGGCGGCGACGGAGTCAAGTGGGCAGAGCACAGTGGGGCCAGCACCTGCCCCCAGCTGGCAGCAGAGCCGGCTGGCAGAGCGACCTGAGTGGTCGCGATTTAGTGGGGGTGGGGAGTAAGTTTGGGTGTAGGGGGGCAGGGGGCGGGGCCTGTATCAAGGGGGCGGGGCTGTAAACGGGGCGGGGGGCTTCGTGAAAGGGCGGGGCGGGCACGCCATAGCCCCGCCCACCTCCCCGCCCCCAGGGGTGATCTTGGCGCGCTACGGGCGCGAGTGGCGGGAGCAGCGGCGCTTCTCCTTGTCCGCCTTGCGCAACTTCGGCCTGGGCAAGAAGTCGCTGGAGCAGTGGGTGACCGAGGAGGCCTCGAGCCTCTGTGACGCCTTCGCCGACTACGCCGGTGAGAGTTGCGGCCGAGGGACACCGGGGTCAGGGATGGACGGAGGGGCCGCGGAAGGGGCGGTGGAGGCGAGCCTCGGCCCCGCACTGCGCCCTCCCAGGACGCCCCTTCAGCCCCCGCGCCCTCCTGGATAAAGCGGTGAGCAACGTGATCTCCTCCCTCACCTTCGGGCGCCGCTTCGAGTACGACGACCCGCGGCTCCTCAAGTTGCTGGACCGGCTGCACGCGGGCCTGGAGGAGGACCAGGGCCTCCTGCGCGAGGTGCGGGGCGAGGCGCCGGGGAGCCCCGCGGGGTGAGCGCCGGGGAGGAGGACTCGCCCTAAACCGGGCCTCCGGGACGAGGGCGTGGGGCGAGGGGGGTGCGGGAGAGAAGCCCTTCCGAGGCGGAAGGCCTGGAGGTGGGGAAGTCCCAGAGGAGGGAGCCGGCGGAGGCGGGCCCAGGGTGGCGGGGCCGGGAGAAGGCTACGGAATCTTAGCACCTCCGTCACTGGAAGCCACTAGAGCCCATGAGATCGAGATTTTAGATTTATCCTACTGGGCCCCGGGTCGGGAAAAAGGACCAAGGCCGAAGTTAGGAAGGAACCATGTCAATGGTGGGGACACTCCGGAGGCCGGAGGCCAAGCGGACACCCTGGAGGCGGTGTCCTGACTAATCAAGAGAACACCTGGGCACAGGAAGGTCCCCGATCTGTGGCCCGCACAGGTCCTGAACACCATCCCTGTGCTCCTGCACATCCCGGGGCTGGCTGGCAAGCTCTTCTCAGCACAGAAGGCCTTCATGACCCTGATAGATGAGCTAGTCCGGGAACACAGAACAAGCCGAGACCCGACCCAGCCACCCCGAGACCTGACTGACGCCTTCCTGGATGAGGTGGAAAAGGTGAGGTGTCCGGGACCATGGCTGTCGGTTGAGGGCCCCATGAATCAAGACCCAGGTGGGGGGGGGGGGTGGTGGCTGTATTAGCCCGTGATCAGTCATTACTGCTGGCTGCAGGCTGGGAGACCATTTGGGGGCTCCTTCCCTCTGCCCCAGAGCTCACGCTCTCCGCATGGCCCAGGCCAAGGGGAACCCCAAGAGCAGCTTCAATGACGAGAACCTGAGCATGGTGACATCTGACCTGTTCGCGGCCGGGATGGTGTCCACCTCCACCACGCTGACCTGGGCCCTGCTGCTCATGATCCTGCACCCGGACGTGCAGCGTGAGCCCACGCTGGGGGCCCGGTGGGCTGGACGAGGGAGGAGAGGGACAGGCTGGGGCCTCTTGAACATGATTTGCAACACCCCCCACCCCCGCCCCACCGAAACCCCGAGCAGAGGCTGGGCTCTGGTCGGAGGTAGGAGCTGCCTATTTGTGGGCACAGCCTTCCTCAGGAGTCAGGCAGAGGTTGGGGCCCAGACCCCCCGGGGTTCTGACTGCTGTGGGGGCGCCTGTCTGTCCAGGACGTGTCCAACAGGAGATAGATGAGGTGATAGGGCAGGCGCGGCAACCGGAGATGGGGGACCAGGCCCACATGCCCTTCACCATGGCCGTGGTCCATGAGGTGCAGCGTTATGCGGACATCGTGCCACTGGGCGTGCCCCACATGACGACCCGAGACATCGAAGTGCAGGGCTTCCTCATCCCCAAGGTAGGTGTGCGAGGCTCCCCAGCGCGAGCTCAGCATCACCTCCGGCCTGGCAGCCCCAGCACGGCTGACATCCCAGGGAGAGGGGCTTCTGGATCCCCCAGTCCGCATTTCCCCAGACAGTGGGGGTGGGGGCGAGAGCCCCAGCAGGGCTGGCCCTGTCCCTTCAGAGCCCCCAGCCTCCTGGGGAAGATGAACTAAAATCTACCACAGGGTGTTGGAGGAGCCTGGGCTCAGGGACGGTGACAGTGTGGGCTCCCCTGGGTCATGAGACACTCAGCCCCGCCCTGGGCACACAGAGGGTGCCGAGGGGTTACTTGGAAGAGTCTGGGCGTGTGCTGGGCAGAGTGTGTGCCCATCCGTGTTTGGTGGCGGCGTCTGGGCTAGGGACGCCCAGATCCCACTCATGCCAGCTTCTCCTGCCAGGGGACAAGGCTTATCACCAACCTGTCGTCGGTGCTGAAGGACAAGACGGCCTGGAAGAAGCCCTTCCGGTTCGACCCCGAGCACTTCCTGGACGCCGAGGGCCGATTCGTCAAGCAGGAGGCCTTCATGCCCTTCTCCGCAGGTGCCCGGGCTGCCCGACTCGCCGGCCCCTGCGGAGGGAGCCCGGGAGGGTGGGGCCCAGGCCCGCGGGCTCACGGCGCACCCCCGGACTCCCGCAGGCCGCCGTGTCTGCCTCGGGGAGCCCCTGGCCCGCATGGAGCTCTTCCTCTTCTTCACCCGCCTCCTGCAGCGCTTCGACTTCTCGGTGCCCCCCGGGCAGCCCCGGCCCAGCGACCACGGCACCTTCTCCTTCCTGGTGACCCCCGCCCCCTACCAGCTCTGCGCCGTGCCTCGCTAGAGGGAGGCAGCTCCCCCACTGGCTCCTCAGCGGGGCCGTGCTGTGCCAATAAACCGGTTTGGGTGGCTCCACCCTGGCTTCCGAGTCCCCTCCAGGGACCCCTGACCGCCCCGCCCCACCCCCAGCCGTGATGGGTCCTCAGCAGCCTCCCCAGGGCCAGCCCCTGCCCCTGCCCCGGCCTGAGCCATCCTGGCCTGAGCCATCCTGACCTTGACCTTGCACGTGATCCCAATTGAGAGATGGGGATGCTGAGGGCCAGTAGACACACACTTACCCCTAGTTACCCACGGGGACCCAATCCTGGTGACTTGGGATAGGGACGATGTCTGTCCTTAGGTGTTGACTCATGCCAGGCAGAGATAGAACCTGCTGCTGAGAGCCCTCAGCCAGGCCCTGGTGGGGGTGGACAGGGCCCCACTCAGCCTGGACACCCACCTCTCAGGTCCAGCGCCACGCACCACCCCACGGCCCAGCAGCTCTGCCAGCAGCACCAGCTTTTTTTTTTTTTTTTTTTTTTTTTTTAAAGATTTTATTTATTTATTTGACAGAGATCACAAATAGGCAGAGCAGGGGGGAAGCAGGCTCCCGGTTGAGCAGAGAGCCTGATGTAGGGCTCCATCCTAGGACCCTGAGATCATGACCTGAGCCGAAGGCAAAGGCTTAACTCACTGAACCACCCAGGCACCCCAGCACCAGCTCTCTTTCCCCTTCTTCTACGACGCCCTCAAAGGTGGGGAAACCCAAGGATGGCCATGAAGGGGGGAGGGTGCCAGGTTAACACCCAGGGCTCAGTCCACTGGTGCCAGAACTTTCCCTGGGAACCCTTTGGCAGTCCGGGAATGAACCACCTCCCTAAGCCTTTCAGTCACCCCAAGCTAGGTGAGACACCTTTCCCAGCTCCTCAGGGACGCCTCCGTCTAGGCACCTGCCAAGAAGTTACCATTCGTGGCCAGGCTGGAGCAGAAGGAGGACACTCATCGGGGCTCCAACCTGGGGCACGGTCCTCTGAGTGGCTGAGTCAAGCTAGACTCTCAGGAGACTTGGCCAGGGGTAGGCAGTGAGACCTGGGGGCCCCAGGTACCCTAGGGACAGGGGTCAGCCTTGGACCCACGTGAGAGTGGAATGGCCAGAGGCGACGGCGGCCACGTGGAGACTTGGAGGAGGACACCCTGGATTTCATTCTTGCTCTGCCGGGGTTCTCTGTGGCCCTGGGCCGGTACTTGCCTGTCCTGGGCTTCTGGTTCCCCCTAACCCAACGGGATGATTACACCAGATTAGCTGCTGGGTCCGGTGGTCCTGCTCTGACTTCTAGGGCCGTGACCCTGTTAGCCTGGAGCCCCGGCCGAGAGCAGGACTGCTGTCCTCCCCCTGTGCCCACAACTGGCCAGTTCTGGACTGAGCGCCCGGGAGGCACCCACTTAGCCAGGTCCTGGGCAGACCACCTGGTGCCTTCAGGGAACTGTTTGCGGACCGGAGAGGTCAGGGTGTCTCTTTCGCCAGAGGACACCCCTCCGCCCCGTACCCAACAGCACCCCTGACGGGGGCCCCCCAGCACCTTCCGAGTGTGGTCACGCCATGGAGCTCCCCAGCTCTCCACCCTCGGGGAACTTGCTCTGCCCCTTGGCATGGGGCCGGGAGCCTCTCCGCAGGACCAGCAGTTGTGGGGGCGGCTCAGGGGCAGCTCGTCTGGGCAGGGAGTGTGGACCAGGCCTTGCTGCGTTTAGACAAAGCCCCTGAAAGGAAGCGGCTGGGCCAGGAGAAGCAGCAGGTCTCCGGATTTATTGGACACTTGGTCACTCGTGGTTCTGCGTCTTCGGGATGTCAGTGGCTGGGAACCAGTCCAGCCAGAGCTTCTGCAGGAGCTGGGGGACCCAGCCCCCAGGCCTTTCCTCCTCGCTGTCCTCCTCAGATACTTCTACAAAGCACAAACGGGCATGCCCTGTGGGTCCCTTTGGGGCGGTGTGTCCCCAGGGCCGGGGCGCCCTCTGACGCTGTGGGAACAGGCCAGCGCTGTTCTGGGCACCCAGGGCAAGAGGCCTCAGGTTCCTACTGACCGGGAAGGAGGCAGGAGGCAGCGGAGACCTTCAGGCGGGGCAGGGCATCTGGCTACCTGGGCCTCTTCCTTCCCCGCCTGGGTGCCGGGCTGGAGGCCTGAGAGAGGCCGGGCCCCCTGGCAGCTCTGCAGGGTCCCTGGGCAGCCCGGCGGGTCTGCCGTCTTACCCGGAGGGTGTGCCGTGGTCTCCTGTCCGACGTCTCTGCTCACCTGGGAGGAAGGACGGGGCACATGGCGGCAGGAGGCAGGAGCCGCATCGCAGAGCAGGGGGAGGCCAGGGGAAGCGGGTCCGACCCACTCGCACCCACCGGGGCTGCTGCTGCTCCGCCCCTTACGGCTCCTTCCTCCCTGGGCGGGCAGTTTGGGCAGCCATCTCCCTCCCCAACACGGTCCTCCGCCTCATCCCCCCCCCCGCCCCAGCGCCTGGGGCGTCGCAGAAGGGCCCACGCTGGGGATGTTCCTGTGGAGGCACCAGGCTTCCTCACCCTCCAGCCTGGGGTCCCCGCCGCCTCTTGCTCCTTGGCCACAGGGCCCAGGCTGCCGGCTTCCTCCTCTGGGGGCCTCACCTCCCCCGCACGCTGAGACCAGAGCTCAGTCTCCTCCGTGGGGGCAGCACTGCTCAGTCCTCCCGTTGCCTTGGGGGTCCTGGCCTGCGGGGAGGAGGTGGGGGGGGGCACGGGCGGGAGGGCCCTCAGCGCCTCACCCTCCTGCCCCGTCCGCCGCACCTTCCCAGGGGAGCCCTTCCCTTCTCAGCAAGCTGCAAGTTTCGGGGGGTGGGGGGGGGGGTGCCACCATCCCTGGGACTCCCCCGCCACCAGCAGGGGTGTCTCGGGGTCCCATGGAGCTCAGACAGAAGGGAGCCTCGCCTACCTCAGAGGCTTGCTTCTTCCCGCTCTTCACTCTGCGTCTCTACAGGGGGAGACAGAAGTGACTCACGCCCGAGGGGCCCGTCCTCCCACTGCACCTGCCCAGGAGGCCCACTCCAGGGAAAGTGGGGTCCCCCGGCCCTGACCTACCTGAGTGGTCCCAGGGTAGCACTTATCCATCGGCCCCCACACCGGCCTTAAGGTCTCCCCTTCAAGCTGTGTGACAGAGAGAGCCAGGAGGGAGGGAAGGCTGAGGTGGCAGGCGAATTCACTGTTGAGGGCCACACAACACACACACACCACACACACGCACACAGACACCAGACCCCCAAGGACTACACGTCCTTAGAAAGCTAAAACTTGGGGCGCCTGGGTGGCTCAGTGGGTTAAAGCCTCTGCCTTCAGCTCAGGTCATGATCCCAGGGTCTTGGGATCAAGCCCCGCATCGGGCTCTCTGCTCAGCAGGGGGCCTGCTTCTCTGCCTGCCTCTCTGCCTACTTGTGATCTCTCTGTCGAATAAATAAGTAAAATATTAAAAAAAAAAAAAAAAAAAGAAAGCTAAAACTTGGCATTCATGAAACAAGAATAGGCCCTAACACAGAAACAGCCTAAAAACGTCTAATTCTTGAAAATAAAAATATAAGAATAATGGGAATGAAAAATCCAATCAAAATGTACGAGGTAAAGTTGAAAAAAAAAATTTTTTTTCCCAGAAAGAGCAGAGAGAAGAGACCAGGAGCTCCCACAGCTAATTCATAGCTCCTTCTTTCTTTTTTTCTTTTTTAAATTAATTATTTATTTATTTGACAGAGATCACAAGCAGGCAGAGGCAGGCGGGGTGGGGGGGTGGGGGGGGCGGGGCGCAAGGAGGGGAAGCAGGCTCCCCGCTGAGCAGAGAGCCTGATGCGGGGCTCGATCCCAGGACCCTGGTATCATGACCTGAGCCGAAGACAGAGGCTTAACCCACTGAGCCCCCCAGGCGCCCCTCATAGATCTTTCTGCGAGGGAACAGCCAGCAGGCCGAGGGGATGGGGAGATTCCAGGTGAATACATCCCCGTGTCATCAAGACAATTTCCCAAACGTGAGGGACATGGGTTTGCAGAAGAGGAGGAGTCAGCAAGCATCCAGGACAATGGATGGCGGAGATGAGCTCCGGATTTTGTCATCAATAAATCTCAGAACACCGAGGACCAGGAAACAAAAAACTTCCAGAAATACAAAGGAAAAAGTCCGTTCTAGGAATTCAACTTTTCTCAGACCTTTCTTTGAAAGTCTTTGAAGCCAGAGGACAATGAGAATCTTCAGAATCTATGAGAAGAGTATTTCTAGTCTGGAATCCTATACCTACCTGAACTCTTAATCCTTAATACGGATTAAGACTATTTCAGACACGTGATATCTCAGAACTACCCCCCAGGAAGCAGAGGTTCCCCTAGAGGTTGTGTTCCATCAAAATGTCCCCTGGGTGATAGGGGCTCCCCAGAGCGATGAGAAAGGGAGGTCCCAGGACAGCTGAGAAGCGAACCTCCAGGACATGCTGTCAGTGTGGGGACAGCAGGAGGGCGGGCTCTGGGAGATATGGCTCCACAGAGACCAACAGAGAAAGCACCTAATTTGTCTAAATGTACTGTCTAATGTAAAGACGCCCCCCAAATGGCCAAAAACTCATGGCAAGTGCTGGGGCAGATATGGAACCACTGGAAGCTCGCCCTCAGGGCTGATGACCGAGCAAAATGGGCCGCGACCCCTCTGAAAGTGCTGGGGTCTTACCAAACCAACCAAACGCCGACCCCATGACCCACCAGCCTGGTTGCCGGCGTAAAGGGAAGGAAAAAACCGATGTTGATACAAAACTTATAAATGAATATTGATAGTGGGGCTTTTAAAAAGATTTTATTTATTTATTTTGGAGAAAGCACGAATGGGGGAGGCCCAAGGGGAGAGAGAATCTTGAAGCAGATTCCCCACTGGGTGCAGAGCCTGATGCAGGGGCTCGATCCCATAACTGCAGAGCATAACCTAAGCAGAAACCAAGAGTTGGACACTTAAACGGACTGAGCCACCCAGGCTTTAATCTATGACCCTTAGAGGCTTTATTTGTGATTGTTCCCAACCAAAAACACCCAGATTTCTCTCAGGTGCTGTGCAGACAAACTGCAGCAGCCCCCCTACGAAGGACACCTGCCCAGCTCGGAGGAGGAACAAACGAGCTGGGCTGCCCACGTGCCGAGAGAAGCCTCACCTGCCCCAAAGTCAGTGAGAGACCAGACGACAGGCAGCTGTCTCCACTTACAGGGCAATCTTGCAAAGGCCAAACTATCAGAACAGAAAACTCTTCGCCGGATGTCGGGGTGGGGGAAGGGCTGACTGCACGTGAGTCCCGAGGAACTCTTGGAAGGGATGGAACTGCTCTGTTTTTCAGTTGTGGTGGGGGTTACGCAGGTGCCAACAATGAGCCCGCTACAGTGGAGGGGGACTTAAAAGGCAAAATGATAGAAAAGTCACCCAAATGGCAACCATGTTATTTAAAAGATTTTAACGACTGAAAATGTCATTCCTCAGGTTAGAAATTTTATGATTCAAAAGCCCGGCGGTAGCTATACTGGAAGGCTGGAGGGAGCTGGTGTGTGTGCTGGAGGGCGGCGCACGGTTCCCAGAGCTCAGTCCTCTGCTCCCACCGCAGGAACTCACTGGCTGCGGTGCCTGGGTGGCTCAGCGGGTTAAGCCTCTGTCTTGGGCTCAGGTCATGATCTCAGGGTCCTGGGATCGAGCCCCGCATCAGGCTCTCTGCTCCGCAGGGAGCCTGTTTCCCTCTCTCTCTCTGTCTGTCTACTTGTGATCTCTGTCAAATAAATAAAATCTTTAAAAAAAGAAAGGAATTCACTGGCTGTTTAAATCTGAAAATTCAAGACAAAGCAGGATGAGCTTTGGTATTTAGAAACAGGAAAAATCAGGGCGCCTGGGTGGCTCAGTTGGTTGGGCGACTGCCTTCGGCTCGGGTCATGATCCCAGAGTCCTGGGATCGAGTACCACATTGGGCTCCCAGCTCCATGGGGAGTCTGCTTCTCCCTCTGACCTTCTCCTCTCTCATGCTCTCTCTCACTGTCTCTCTTTCAAATAAATAAATAAAAACCTTAAAAAAAAAAAAAAACACAGGAAAAATCAAAGGCTCTGGCTGGAAAGTTTGGAGGCTGGGAAGATTCCCACCCTGGGGCGCGGGGCACAAGGCAGCCATTTGTTGGTTTCAGGTCTTAAAACTTTGAAGAAGCAAACTGTGTACATGCCTACCTTTGATGACATTGAACCTTTTTTTAAGTGGAAACGTGACCAGTTACTTTAAACAACAACAACAAAGGAAACAAGTGGCCTTGTTTCCAAGGCACCTGCAAGGCACTTGCCAACACGGGCCTTCTTAGGGGCCCCCTGCCTCTGAATCGTCAGCCCCAAAAGGTGTAGCACATACTTCTCGGTGCTTCTGAGTCACTGACTCCCTTGCCTCTATGGGAATCCCCTCCGCAGAGAGCGGCAGGCCTCCAGAGACCAAGGATGTGGTTCTGGCCTGTCACCTCGGGCAGCCTGGCTCGTCACTGTCCCCCGGGGGCCTGCTTCCCGTCTACATGAAGTGCGAGCTGCTGGGCTCCTGTGAGGGTTACAATGACTGAGCACGCGGACACGGTATGTAGTCCGGCATGCGGCCCTTGGTGGGCGCCCAGCGTGCCGCCCGGGGCTGGGAGCAGGGGCTTCTGCACTGGGTTCTTAGCTCTGGGACATGGAGGAGAGTATGAACCCCAGGCAGGCGTCCTGCTCCCTGCCACCCATTGACATATGAGCACTGAGCCACGTTCCAGAACTACTCACATGAATAAGGGACCATCTCCTCCTTTTGGTTTGTGGACGTCATGGACACGGCCACGGCCGCAGAGCCCCGAGGCGACTATACAGCCAGCCCACGAGGGATGGAGCCTCAGTCTGACACTTCGCCAGAAACACAGCCGATTTCTGCAGAGCCCTCACGTTCATACGCACACACGCACACACGCACACACGCATGCCTGCACACGCACACAGCTGGTTAACAGTTGAGGTCAAGGAGCGTGACCTCTACTCAGGCTACGGTGAGACCACCCCGGCCTCCACTGCACTCACCTGTGAGGGCTCCTCAGCCATGTCATGGTCAGGGGCTGTCTTCCCCACAGGCCCCTGAAAATAGTAGTACACCACACCTGCAGCGGTGGAGAAAGACTGAATGAAACATTTAAGAGCAAGACAATCACATGACAATGCCAGGATTTACAATGTGCCAGAAACCCCATCCTTTTAAACTGAACTGGAAATGAAAGACATTAGGTATTGAAGTGTATGAGGGGAGACGTGATTTCCCATTACCGGTGTGCAGGCCAGAGTTGAAGGTCACTGCCACAGTACACGAGGCTGTACGGGTTCTGGTTTGTGGGTTTTCTGGGGAGGGGGTAGGATGGGTTTTCGAATCAAATGTGGGTTCAAATCCGTTTCACCAGGAAGGTACCGAGGAAGGGAGGAAGGGCAGCCCTGACTCTGAGCAGCACGGCCAGTCCCTGGGAGCCCGGGCCGTAGGCAGCTGGAGAGTGGGGCGACCTTGAGGTGAGAACCAGCACCCCCCATGGCCCCCCCACTCTCGCCATGGCCCCAGTGCCCAGGCCCTTACCTGCAAGAATGAAGAGGTGCGCTGTGTACAGGGGCTTGTAGAGCCTGGAAGGAAAGTGGAGTTGAGGGTAAAGCTGGGCACCTCGTGCCCTCACTGCAGGGCCGGGTGGGGGGCACCGGGTTCCTCCCACCCCAAACCCCACGGCCAACGCCGCCTGTGCATGTCCGACACTGCAGGTGAATAAATCCCTCAGCTGTAACCGGGCTCGAGGGGGCTTCCCGCCTCTCGGGGATGGTGTGGCGGGGACCAGGCTCTGTGCCTCCGCTGAGAGCCAGACGCAGAGCCTGGAGCACATCCCTTCTCCTTTCCTTCCGAATTTGTCCCCTGGTTCCACCAGGGGGTCCACCTGGGTCCAGCCAGAAAGCAAGATCCCGGCCGTGACTGGGGACTCAGTGCCCGATCAGCTCTTCCCCACCCCACCAGGTCCTCCAAGGCCCCCCTGCTCTGGACTGACAGATCCCACCATTCTGATCAGAAACTGTATCCCCATGACTCCCCCACCTCTTCTGGGCCCCCTCCCCTGGCACAACAGGAGCACCTTGACACTGCTGGGACAGTGGCTCCCTGTGTGCGTGCACAATCACACGCACACACACACGCACGCACGCACACGCACGTGCACACATACACACGCACGCACACACATGCACACATATACATGCATGCATGCACGCGCACACACGCACGTGCACACATATACACGCATGCGCACGAACAGGCAGGTCCCAGCTGCCAGGACCAGGCCTTCCACCCCAACCCTGAGTCCCAGAGCTACTGGAACAATCAAGGAAAGGGGAATAGAAAACCCTGTTTTCCCTCCCTCTTAGACCCAAGTGGGGGTCCCCCACCCTGGTCACTCGAGGCCCTGTGGCCCATGTAAACTTTACCTCTCTCTCTGGCAGCCCAGTCCAAACACCATTTTCAGTCTAAGAAGAAAAGATGGGTCCACAGTCAGTGCATCGCGCAGGCCCAGGATCCCTGTTCCTTTCCTGGGCGGCTCACAGGGAGTGCGACGGGCCAGAGACGATCCGGAAAGGCCAGGACCTCCACCCGCAGGGCTCAGCCAGGGCCAGACTTAGGACAGACTGAGCTAGCCCTGGGAGCTTGGAAATGCTCGGGAATTTCTCCCAAGACCTCGGAGTCCCAAACAAAAGCTAGTTTTCAATGCCCTCGGAGCTGGGAAGGTAGTTCTCAGAGAACCGGGTTGAGGAAAGGGACTTGGGTTAGGATGAAGGAAAAAGGAATCACTCTATTGAACATTTGGTGTAAAATGACCCCAGATGTCGGTAGCTACTTACTTCAGAAATGCTGTGTAACAGGAAATATTTGAAAGTGTTCGTTTTTAATCATTATTATTTACTCTTGTAATTTGAGGAGTCCTGGGGGAAACCCCTAGTCTCTCAAAAAGATCCTCTCCGTCTGAAATCCCATCGGCAGGGTCAAACTCCATACAAGTCAAGGGCACAGTAAAGTCAAGGTCTCCAACGTGAGCCAGACCCCACGTAGCCTGGGAAGCCTCCACTTCTCAAGGGAGCTCCCTAGTCTCCCCAGGGACAAGTTCAGAATCTCCATTAAGCCCTGTACCCCCACGCCCACATGTTCCACTCTCAGCAGGTAACTCAGGCACCCCCAGACGGGAGTTCCTCCACTCTCTGCCGCCAAACCCGCCCATTCTCTGCTCCCCGCTCAGGGAGTCGGCTGCCCCCTGCTCTCTGGACCAGCCCCACTCTGTGCTCCATGCTCGGTTCCATCTGGTCTTCTCCCCGCCTGGGTGTTTGGGGGCCCCTGTCTCTCACTGATACATTCAGCCTTTCCTTCTCTTCAGGCTCCTAATCAGCATTTCACACACAGCTCATCTCTCCCATTTAAAAAAAAATGCCTTCTCGGGGCACCTGGGTGGCTCAGTGGGTTAAAGCCTCTGCTTTCAGCTCAGGTCATGATCCCAGGGTCCTGGGATCGAGCCCCACATCGGGCTCTCTGCTCAGCGTGGACGCTGCTTCCTCCTCTCTCTGCCTGCCTCTCTGCCTACTTGTGATCTCTGTCTGTCAAATAAATGAATAAAATCTTTTAAAAAACTTTTCAGAAAAAAAAAAAAAAGCCTTCTCCCTTGGACCAGATCCCTGCCCCAGCGACCACTGTCACGGCCCCCACCGTCCGCCCCAGCCCTCCAGCTGTCTGTCCCGGGTGTCTTCACTCCTCTCGGCCTCGCCTCACCCCACAGCTGCCTCCATCTCTCCCCGGCCCTGCAAACCTCCCAGACTCTCCCACCAAGGTCGCCAGTCCGCTGGGCGCCACACCAAACCCTGGGGGCCTTTGCCAGGCTTGGCTCGCTTCCCCTCTCTGCAGGGCCCCGCGCGCCTCCCTTCTCCCGACCACCTTCTAGGAGAACCCCGCCGGCCATGTATTCACCAGGAAGCTTTTTAGTCACTTACAATTTAGTGTGAGCAAAGTTACCAGGCTTTTCCTGAGCGGTGGTCTGGAGGGGGAGAGTCCGTGGGTGCCGTGGGAGAGAAGGGAAGGGGAGTGCCGGGTAGGAAGCTGAGAGCAGAAAAGACTATTTGCACCTGCTTGGGAGCCTAAGAGCACAGCCTTCGAGACCGTTTGCCCAAGTTGCCAACCTCGATGGTGTCAGCGGTCTGCGGAGCACCCAGCGACCACACCAGTGTCCAGGCAACGTCCTCCTCGCCTCCCGTCTGGCTCCGGGACTGAGCCTGTGAAGGGCACGGGAGCTCAGCTAAGTCTGGGAGTCCGGGGCCCAGCCCCTCCCTTTTGCAAGGTCAGTGGTGTCTGTGTGTGACATCACGTCTCAGGGGGCTTTGTGACAGGACAGCCCCTCCAACTGTGGCCAGAGCAGCTTGCCAGGTGCCTCGGGGCGGCCTGGAAGCCTCACCAGTCGGAGGCAGCCCCCCTGTAGCCATCTCTCTAGTCCCATTCTGGGCCACCTGCGCTGCCCAAGCGCCTTCCGTGTGCCAAGCGACGTTCGAAGTCCTGTAGGGATACAAAGACATAAAAGGGGGGGTGACTCCAACCCATCACACGGCACAGTGAGGATATTTTCTGAGTCAAAAACAAGAACACAGTCTAACCATTTCTGAGCGCCCCCCAGCCGTTCAGCCGTGTCTGCTCAGCTTCCATCTGGGTCCAGGAGACGTGCTGAGGGGCGAGAAAGGCAAATGGGACACAGAGCCTGCCTCTGAGAGGTAGACATCTTCTGGCTCCAGACAATAACCGACACCCTCCCCAATTACTATGAATGTAACTAAATAATAATTACAAAACTATGGGGGCACCTGGGGCGCTCCGTCGGCTAGGTGTCTGACTCTTGGTTTCGGTTCAGGTTGTAATCTCGGGGTCTTGAGATCAAGCCCTGGGTCGGGCTCTGCACTCAGCGCAGAGTCTGCTCAAAACTCTCTCTCCCGGTCCCTCTCCATGCCCGTCCCCCAGCTTGCATATGCATTCTCTCTCTCGGAAAAATAAACTCTAAAAGAAACAAAACAAAACAAAACGAAAGTATGGATGCTTAAAACTGAGAAATGCTTAGTTTCGTATATACATGAAATAATTACCAAGACAGACCATATTCTAAACCACAAAACAAGCCTGAAAAAAATTTAAAATGTTAAAGTCATTTCTAGCGGCCGCCTGCCTGGCTCAGTCGGTAGAACATTTGACTCCTGATCTTGGGGCTGTAAATTTGAGCCCCATATTGGGTGTGGAGCCTCCTAAAAAAAAAGTTTCAAGTATGTTCTTTGACTACAATGGAATTAAATTAGAAATCAGTAACAGTAAGACCCCTGGAAATTCCCCAAATATTTAGAAACTAAACAACATACACTTAAATAACACACGAGTGAAATAAAAAAATCTAAAAGAGGGGCTCCCAGGTGGCTCAGTTGGTTGAGCGGCTGCTTTCAGCTCGGGTTGTGATTCCAGGGTCCTGGGATGGAGCCCCGCATCGGGCTCCCTGCTCAGCGGAGAGCCTGCTTCTCTCTCTCCCTCTCCCTGCCGCTCTGCTTACTTGTGCTCTCTCTCTAGCTCTCTGTCAAATAAACAAATAAAATATTTTTTAAAAAAATCTAAAAGAAAGAAAGTATTTTGAACTGAATAAAAATGAAAAAATATCAGAATGGTGGGGATGCAGTTAAAGCAGTACATAGAGGAAAAATCACAGCACTAGAAACAGCTATATTATAAAATAACAAATGTCTCAAATGAATTACTTCAGTTTCTACTTTAAGGATGGATGAGCAAATAAAACCCAAAGTAAGCATAAGAATTAAAATTAAAAAGATTAAAGTGAAAATAATTGAAATAGGAAACAGAAAAATAATAGAAAAACATCAATAAAACCAAAAGCTGGTTTTGTGAGGTCAACAAAATGACTAATTCTGTAAATAGACTGGAACAGAAAAAAATAAGATACAATAGAAAAAAGATAAGATCAATATCGAGAATGATGAAGGTAATAAAGACACAGACCCTATACATTGCAAAATGGTAGTAAGGGAATATTATGAACTCGCCATACCAATAAATAGGACAATATAGAGGAAAAGGACAAAATCTTTAAAAGACACAAAATACCAAAGTTCATGCAAGAAGAAATACATAACCTGATAACACAATATCTATTAGAGAAATTAAATTTACTTAACTTTTCCACAAAGAAAGCTCCAGATGGCTTCACTAGTGAATTCTACCAAACTTTTTTTTTTTTAAGATTTTTTATTTAGGGGGCGCCTGGGTGGCTCAGTGGTTTGGGCTGCTGCCTTCGGCTCGGGTCATGATCTCAGGGTCCTGGGATCGAGCCCCGCATTGGGCTCTCTGCTCCGCAGGAAGCCTGCTTCCCTCTCTCTCTCTCTCTGCCTGCCTCTCTGCGTACTTGTGATCTCTGTCTGTCAAATAAATCAATAAGATTTTTTATTTAGTTATGACAGACAGAGATCACAAGCAGACAGAGAGGCAGGCAGAGAGAGAGAGAGGAGGAAGCAGGCTCCCCGCTGAGCAGAGAGCCCGATGTGGGGCTCTATCCCAGGACCCTGGGATCATGACCTGAGCCGAAGGCAGAGGCTTAACCCACTGAACCACCCAGGCGCCCCTTCTATCAAACTTTTAAGAAACCAATTCTACACACTCTTCCTGAAAAAGAGGAGAGAAAACTTTCCATCATATTGTACAAGGATACCATTATCTGACATCAAAACTGGACAAAGACAACACAAGAAAACTATAGGATAACATCCCTCATAAACATAGAGGCAAATATTATTAAGAAAATCTTAACTTGAGGGATGCCTGAGTGGCTCAGTCACTTAAGTGTCTGCCTTCAGCTCAGGTCGTTATCTCAGGGTCCTGGGATGGAGTCCTACATCAGGCTCCCTGTTCAGTGGGGAGTCTGCTTCTACCCCTGCCTCTGCCTGTCGCTCCCCTTGCTTGTGCTTCTCTTTCTCTCTCTCTCTGGCAAATAAATAAATAAATAAAATCTAGAAAGAGAGAAAATCCTAACTTGAGGGGCACCTGGATGGCTCAGTTGGTTGAGTGTCTGCCTTTGGCTTAGGTCATGATCTCCAGGTCCTGGGATCAAGCCCCATGTTGGGCTTTCCTTGCTCAGCAGGGTGTCTGCTTCTCCCTCTTCCTTTGTACTCTCTCTCAAGTAAAAAAAATCTTTAGAAAAATATGTTTAAAAAGAAAATCTTGACTTGGAACTAACATATAAAAAGGATAATACATAATACCAAAGGAGTTTATCCTCAGGAATGCAAGGTTGGTTCAACATTCAAAAGCCAATCAACATAATTCACCATATTAACAAACTAAAAAAGAAAAAGCATATGAATATCTCAATAGATGCTTTAAAATTTTTGATAAAATCAACATCTGTTCTTGGGGAAAAAAACAAACAAACCTCCCAGCAAACTAGGAGGAGTTGGGAACATCCTCAACCAGATGAAGGACATCAGTGAAAAACTTAGTGCTTACAATATACTCAGTGGCAAAATACCGAACGCTTTCCCCCTAAGTTCAGGAATAAGGCAAGGATGTCTGCCTTCATCCTTTCTACATGATATACTGCAAGTTTTAGACAATGAACTCAATCGAAAGGAAGAAGTAATTGCCCCTTTCACCATTAGTAAACCTACCATATTCCTGAAAAGGGCAAAGGTATTAAGAAAAAAGCATAATATTAAACTTATTCCACCCTGACTAAACTAGTCCAATGACCAACCTAACATTTGAAAATCTGACTTTTTACTACTTGTCAATTTTTTTTCCTGACATCAAACTCTATACTTTGAGTAACAGATCTCCAGAGTCAGAGCCTTATTACTGCAATGATTCAACTATATACCAGAAATACATATCTTATATACTACTACTTGTGTCTATTGCATAAAAGACCTGTAACATTTTTCTCCATCAATTTCCGTGGCAAATTGCAAATGAGACAAAAGCCTTTCACTTGCAAATATGTCATAATGTTATTCATGGATTAAACTAATACTTTTCAAATTTGATAATCATAATCAGCCATTATAAAAGATGACCCCTCCCTTCAATGTGCTAAAAAATTTAACATACAAAGAAAGAGAGAATAGGAGAGACAGAGAAAGAGAAGTAAAAGTCAGCCAGATTGTAAAGGAATAAGTAAAACTGGCTTTATTTTGCAGAAAACATGATTGTGTATAAAATCCTACAGAATCATACAAAAAGCTACAATAGTTTAGCAAGGTTGAAGGATATAAGATCAATATATAAAAATAAAATATATTTACTGTGAACAGAAAACTGCCTAAAAATAAACTATATTTAAAGATTTAAAAAGTTAGGGATGCCTGGGTGGCTCAGGTCATGATCCCAGGGTCCTGGGATCAAGTCCCACGTTGGGCTCCCTGCTCAGAGGGGAGCCTAATTCTCCCTCTGCCTGCTGTTCCCCCTGCTTGTGCTCTCCCTCTCCCAGACAAATAAATAAATAAAATCTTGAAAAATTTTAAAAGTCAAAAGTCTGTATCATAGCAATGAACAATTGGGAATTGAAATATTTTAAGATATCATTTATTATAGCATCAAAAATATGAAATGTGTAGAAAAAATCTGACAAAAGATGTGTGTGAGATCTGTACACTAAACACGACAAAACATTGCTGAGAGAAATTAAAGAAGACCTACATAAGTGAAGAGATATACCATGGTCATGGATCAGAGGATTCAACATTGTTAAAATGTCAACTCCACCCTCAAACTGATCTATAAATTCTGTGTAATTGTAATAAAAATTCCAGCAAATTTTTTTAGTTGTTAAAACCAATATGCTGTATCTAAGGTTCGTTATGGAAATGTGAAGGATCTAAAATAGCCAAACAACTTTTGAAAAAGACAAAGTTGCTCAGCAATCAAGATAATATGAAATTGTTGATGTCAAAAGAGATGAAACAGAAGAGTCCAGAGGCAGAGCCTCGGTACTGTCAATCAATCTGAGGCAAAGGTGCAAACGTATTTCACCGGAGGAAAGTCTTTTCAGTAAATGGTCCTGGAGAAACTGGGTATTCATATGGAGAAAAGTGGACTTGGATTCATATTTCATACCATGTACAAAAAGTAACTCAAAATTAATCATAGACCTAAATCTAAAACCAAAAACTATAAAATTTCTAGAAGAAAACGTAGAAGAAAATCTTTGTGACCACGGATTAAGCAAAGATTTCTCAATATAACACCAAAATCATGATCCATTATAGAAAAAAAGCTAATATATTGGACTTCATCAAAATTTATATCTTCTCTTCCAAAGATACTATTAAGAGAACAGAAAGATAAGCCTGAGACTAGGAGAAAATATTTGCAAATTATACATCTAATAAAGAGATCTGTCTAGAATATACAAAGAACTCTCAAACTCAATAATAAGAAAACAACTGATTTTTTAAAAGATTTTATTTATTTATTTGACAGAGAGAAATCACAAGTAGATGGAGAGGCAGGCAGAGAGAGAGAGAGGGAAGCAGGCTCCCTGTTGAGCAGAGAGCCCGATGCCGGACTCGATCCCAGAACCCTGAGATCATGACCTGAGCCGAAGGCAGCGGCTTAACCCACTGAGCCACCCAGGCGCCCTGAAAACAACTGATTTTTTAAAAAAGATTTTATTTATTTATTTGACAGAAAGAGATCACAAGTAGGCAGAGAGGCAGGCAGAGAGAGAGAGGGGGAAGCAGGCTCCCTGCTGAGCAGAGAGCCCCATGTGGGGCTCTATCCCAGGGCCCTGGGATCATGACCTGAGCCGAAGGCAGAGGCTTTAACCCACTGAGCCACCCAAGTGCCCCCAAAACAACACTGATTTTTAAAATGGGCAAAAGATGGTGTGCCTGGGTGGCTCAGTGAGTTAAGCCTCTGCCTTTGGCTCACGTCATGATCTCAGGGTCCTGGGATCAAGCCCCGCATGGGGCTCTCTGCTCAGCAGGGAGACTGCTTTCTCCCCTCTCTCTGCCTTCTTCTCTGCCTACTTGTGATCTCAGTCTGTCAAATAAATAAATAAGATGTCCTCTACAGGGTGGTGGTTAAACCACGGGATATCCGTATCACAGAATAGTACCCAGAAATGAAAAGGAATAAAATTTTGATACACATAACAACCTGGGTGAATCTTAAAAGTATTATGCTGATTAGAAAAAAAAAAAGCCTATTCAAAAGGTTATATACTGTATAAAAGTTTAATTTTAAATGTTTGGTATAACACAGGGAAAATGATAAAAGCATCTTTTCGTTCCTTCTAGGGACCAGAGAGCAAAGGCCAAGCAGGAGGCAGTGTGTGGCTGTTTTTGGACCCCAAATCAGCTCCTGGTTTTGCCTCCATCTGGGGACTCCATGGTCCCCTCTGCCACTGGAACTCAACAGACCCTCTGCTCTTATCTCTGACCCTAGGCAGTCTCAAGGAAAAAGAACACAAACAGATATTAACTGTTTCAGACGGGAAAACTTTAAGTCAACACAATAGTGGGCTGGGAGGAGGGAGGGGGTGGAAGAGAAACACTGGACAAGAGATTCGGGGATCTCGCTGTCACTCCACCATCAACTGAACGTGTCTCCGAAATGCCCAGGGCTTCCATTCAGCCCAATTTAACATTTACTGGGTACCAAGGACAGCAGCAGGAGGGGCTGGGAGCAGTGGTTATTAACCTTTAACGGACATCTATATTAACACTGTTCCCCTAGTAAAGTAACATTCTTTGTTACGGAATATCGACATTTTCTTAATTTGCGGTGTAATGTACAATGTAAGTAAAAAATTGGGGTCTTAGATGCTAACACAGGATCAAGAAAACACCCTGGATGTGCTGCTCATCCCACCCCTCCCCCACGAGACTGCTGCTTCACTCTTTTTCACCAGGATCTACTCTGTGTAGCATGTTATAGGGATTGAGGCTAAAGGAAGTTAACAGGATTCTCACAGTCTGATGAGCAGACGCTTAGCAAACATCCGTGTGCACCAAATATCTTCTAGGCATTTCACGTTACATACGCTATCTCATTTAATCCTCACAACCCTGGGTGGAAGCCACTGTTATCCCCATTTTACAGATGTGGAAACCAAAGACCATGGGGGAAAGGCAACTTGACATACAGCTTATAACTAGTATCAGGAACAGACAATAACTTCTTTTCACTGTATACTACACTGCTTCTAATTCTATAGAGGATATTTATTTTCTGTGCTATGCTATACTTTCACGACTTTCCAAAATCATTGTTTTTAACAAAGACAAATAGGTTTTTTATTTTTTCTTTTTTAAGGCGATGAGAGCAGGAAGACATTATTAAAATACACCGGACCTCACACATTTGAAAAATCATCAGAGGTTGTTCTTTCCCAGCAGCTTGACTGAGAGGTAACTTACATAAAATTTATCCTTCATTCATTTTAACTGTGCAACTCAATGGACTTTGGTCTGTTTACAAAGTTGTACACTACACCACAGACTTCAAAGCATCTCCCGCTGCCTAAACAGAAACACAAATGATAAATTCTTGAACACTACATCTGAGATTAAAGATGCACTGTGTGTTGGCTATTTTAAGTAAATAAAACAAACCCAGAAACCCCATGGTATCGTCACTCCACATTCCCACCCAGGTCGCTCACCTGTTTGCCTTTTCTGAACCCTTCATATAAATGAAGTCACACAATATGTGTTTTGTTTCTAGTTTTTTTCATTTAGCATAATGTTTTCAAGGTTCTTCATAGCTGAAGAGTATTCCATTGCATGCATATCCCACATTTTTATCTACTTTTTTTTTTTTTAAACTCCATCAGGTGATGGACTTTTGTGTTGTTTCTACTTTTTTGGTTACTGTGAACAATGCTGGTATGAACATTTGCATATGGACAAATGTTTTCATTTCTTCTGGGTAGATACCTAAGACTTGAGTTTTTTGTTTTTCTTTTAAGATTTTATGTATTTATTTGACAGAGAGAGAAAGCGAGAGAGAGATCACACGTAGGCATAGAGGCAGGCAGAGAGAGGGAGAAGCAGGCTCCCTAATGAGCAGAGAGCCTGATTCGGGGCTCGATCCCAGGACCCTGACTAAGATCATGACCTGAGCTGAAGGCAGAGGCTCAACCCACTGAGCCACTCAGCTGCCCTACGACTGGAGTTTCTAAGAAATTGCCAGGCTGTTTTCTGAAGTGGTTGCATCGTTTTACATTCCCATCAGCCGTGTATGAGAGTTCCAATTTCTTCACATCCTCACCAGCACTGACTATTATCTTTTTATTCTAGGATTCTATGGGTAAGAAATGGTGTCTTGTTACGGTTTTGATTTTATCATTTACCTAATGACTAACCATGTTGAATGTCTTTTCATGTGTTTATTGGTCACTATGTACCTTTTTTGGAGAAATAGCTATTCAAATCCCTTGCCCACTAAAAAAAAATAGACTTTAGTTTTTAGAGCAGTTTTAGGTTCATAGCATAATTGAGTGGAATGTACAGAGATTTCCCCTATATGCTTACCCCCCAACTCTAGCCCTCTCTATAATCAACATCCCCCCCATCCCACCAGTGGAGCATTTGTCACAATTGATGAACCTCCGTGGACACACCACTGTCATCCAGAGCCCACAGGTTTCAGCAGGGTTCCCTCTATGGGTTTGGACAAACGTATAATGACAGCTATCCACCACAGAGTATCACACAGAGGGGCGCCCGGGTGGCTCAGGGGGTTGAGCCTCTGCCTGACCTCGGGGTCCTGGGATGGAGCCCCGCATCGGGCTCTCTGCTCGGCAGGGAGCCTGCTTCTCCCTCTCTCTGCCTGCCGCTCTGCCTACTTGTGATCTCTGTCTGTCAAATAAATAAATAAAATCTTAAAAAAAAAAAAAAAGTATCACACAGAGTCTCGCCTATCCATTCCTCGCTCCCTCCCCCAGCCCATAGCAACCAATGATCTTTTTATTGCCTCCACAATTTCTTCTTTTACTGTTACACCATAGAGCTGGAATTATACCACATGCAGCCTTTTCAGGTGGGCTTTTTTCACTTAGTAATTTCCTCCATGTCTTTTAAAAAAATATTTATTTATTATTTATTAGGGAGGGAGAGTCTCGAACAGACTCCATACTGAGCATGGAGCCCAGCTTGGGGCTCCATCCCAGGACCCTGAGACCAAAATTGGAGCCGAAACCAAGAGTGCACTGCCCCGCCCACTGCGCAACCCAGGTGCTCCTCTCCATGTCTTTTCATGGCTCGATAACTTATTTCTTCCTAATGCTGAAGAATATTCCATTGTGTGGATGTACAAAAGTTCATCTCTCCATTCACCTCCCTAAGGACATCTTGGATGCTTCCAAATTTTGGCAACTATGAATGAAGCTGTTACAAATATCCCTGTGCAGATTTTTGGACGGACAAAAGTTTTCAGCTCATTCGGGGGAAGACCGAGGAGTAGGATTGCTGGATCGCATGGTAAGAGTATGTTTAGTTTTGTAAGAAACTGTGAAACTGACTTCCAAAGTGGCTGTCTGTTTCTTTATTTTCACCAGCTATGACAGAGTTCCTGCCATTGGGTTTGTCACTGTGGCTCTTTTTTTTTTTTTTTAAACTAGGCTCTATGCCCAACATGGGACTTGAACTCATGACCCTGAGATCAAGAGTCAGATGCTCTACTGACTCAACCAGCCAGAGGTCCCATCTTTGCTTATTTTTAAATTGGGCTATTTGCCTTTTTATTACTGAGCTGTAAGAGTCTTATATATATTGTAGATACAAATACATTACGGAATGAATGATTTGCAAATATCTTCTCCCAGTTTGTAGTTTTTTCAGGGCCTTTTTTTTTTTTTTTCAATGAAAAGGAATATTAAACGCTACATTCATGATAGCGGTTACTCCTGGAGGAGGCAGGAGCATGGACGGGGTTAGAATTAGACAGGTAGATGTGATGATGTAGGTGCTGTGAGAGGTAGAGCACAGATTCCAGGGACAGCTACCTGGGTCTCAAGCCAGCCCTGTTCGGTAACTTCCTCTCTGTGTGTCTGTTTTCTCATCTGTAAAATGGGTTTAAAGATGCTGATCCCACAGGTGTGTTGTGATGCATGAACAAGTTAATGTGCCTGGAGAACTCAAATCAGTGGCTGTCAAGAGCACAGTCTGCTTATATAAACCTTAACTCTATCACCACTGTTTGAGGTTGTGGTTGAGGCTTCAAGGTTTCCATTTTATTATCATGCTTTGAACTCGTATATGGTGCAAGCTTCCTTTGAATGCGGAACTCACTTAAAAGCAGATACATTTTAAAAGGCAATGCAAGAACAAAAATCGGATTTTCTTTTACCATTTAAAACGGGAAAGGCTGGGATAGTTGCAGGGCCCTATTCCTTGCTGGCTGGGGTCTCAGAGCTGAGCTCTGCTCCTGCCCCTCCCCCAGCACCCTCACAAGGTGCACGTGACCTTGACCCCACACCACCTGTTTCCTGGGGTGCTAACAGAAGCTCTCTGATCCATGAGATTAAAGAAGACCAGGTAAAATGGTCTAGTGTGCGGCCTGCCATGCGTTAGCTGCTATTTCTCCCTTAGCACCTCCGGACCCCTCCCCCGGGATGGCCAGATGACAACCTCAGTAGAAAAATGTCACAACGGAGGGGACACTCAGGACAGTCGATGCAAGCCTGCCTCCGGCTCCACGTTTCTGGGCCGCTTCTCACGGAGATGCACAGGTTAGGATGAAAGGGTTCTTGTCTGAAACGGGCTGATGATAGAGCCTACCTTCCCCGGACGTGGAGAAGCGCCAGGAGGGCAACGGCCAGGAAAGAGCTTTGGCGGCTACACAGCGCTTCCGAAGAGTTGGTTTATTGGGGTGGGGGGTGGGGGGGAGAATGATGCTGCAGAGAAACCGCACAGGGGCCAGGCCGGCGCCAAGGAAGCCCAGGCGCCCGGGGGGGGGGGGGGCTTCCGCTGCCCCTGGGGACCCGTGACCCCGGCCCGGGGAAAGAGACCTGCGAAGCTCTGCGAGACCCGCGCGCCCACAGGCACAACCAAAGGAGCGCGGCGAGCTAGTGGCCGGCGGGACACCGGGCGACGCCAAGGCTGCGGCTCCGCGGCCAGCCTGGCGCTCGAGCGTCTCCTGGCGGCGAGGTTGGGCCATCGTTAGGACCGCCAACAGCTGAGCTGGGGTTTCCGGGTCTGGGCATGCGCATCCCCCAGCGTCCTCCCAGCCAGTCAGAGAGTCCCACAGCTATCCTCCCGCCTACCCATGGCGCTTGGGGGCGTGGCTTTCAGTTTTAGCCAATGACAAAAGACTTTCGTCCTTCGGCCGCCCCCACAGAAGGTGGTTTCTTTAGCAAGATGGCGGCGAGCGGCCTCCGGCGGGCTGCTGCTGCGGTGCCCACTTCAGTGAAGCCCATTTTCAGTCGGGACATGAACGAAGCCAAGCGGAGGGTGCGCGAGTTGTACCGCGCCTGGTACCGAGAGGTGCCGAACACTGGTGAGAGGCCGCGGCGCAAGCGGGGCTCCGGATGCAGCCGCCCAAGGTCGCAGCCGTCCTGGCCTCCCATTTCTCCCGGGACGAGCTGAGGTCATCGACCTGGGCACAGGCGACTCCGGGTGCTTCAGGGGAGGAGGGTCACCCAAGCATTGGTGGACCCGACCCGGCGGCGGCGCCGGACTCCAAAGCAACCGTGGTGCCCTGCGTCCGGACCGCGCTTCTAGGCGCTCTGGGCGCGTTGGTCCTTTGGTCCCCGTAATTCTTAGCGAATCCGTGGCAGGGACTGTGGGTGACAGGCTCGTTTTGTAGGTGAGGCATGTGAGGCGAAGTGATGCCCCCGAGGCCCAGAGCCAGCCGTAGAGTAGCTGACGGTATTTACAGGTGCCCCTTAGGTTCTGTGAGCCGAAAGTGGGTGTAGGGCTTGAGTGGTCATCTGTCGCGCACACCCCCCACGCCCACCCCCCACGGAAAAACAGACCACCAGAGAAGGGAAGTGACTTTCCCAAGGTCATCCAGTTAAGTCATGGTGCCTTTTCCAGTCCACGTGAGGTGGCCTTCTCCCACAGCTTCCCGGGCTTGCTCCCTAGCTCTGCCTGCCTCTAGCATTTCTTAGGAGCTCCGTTCCCTCCCCTCGCATGACCTGCCCCCTACTGCCTCGCTGTCCCCTGCCTTCACTTAGATGCCGCAGAACCAGTCACTGGAAGGATTGAAATACGAGGTCCCCGGACGCAGAGATTCTGTTTTCTTATCTCGGCGTTCCCCCTCGGCACTGCCCAATGTCCCTGATGAGAAAAGATCGGGGAAGTAAACTGTCAAGGACGGTAGGAACGTCAGGGGCTGTCGATATTTTGTTGTTGTTTTGTAGATTGATGGAGTGTGTTTTAGTGTGGACCGTCACTGCTGGTCTAAGAGGGAAGGTGTTCGTAAGTGAGCTCCCCTCTGGGCTGTCCCTTCCCTACGTGTGTGTGAGAAGCAATAGAGTGTGGTAGTTACACAGACTTGTCCCCAGACCTTGCCTCTTACTAGCTGTGTGACCTCGAGCAAATGATTTCATCTTGCTGTGCCTCAGTTTCCTCATCTGTAAAAGGAGCATCGTGGTGATTCCTTCTTCAGAGAGTAGCCCTTATTAAAAAGCTAATATATTTAAAGTGCTGAGAGGAAGCCCTGGCACTTAGGTACTCACTGAATGTTGGCCACTACTGTTGTTGTTATTATTACGATTATTATTATTACTGTTACTTACAGCAGGAGCATTTGTGCAAAATCCAGTTTTTTGGTGTGTGAGAACTGTCTGCTCCACAGTGTCCCTGTCCTGAACCTGACTTTCTGAGAGGTTGCTGATGACCAGAACTTACACCCCAGGACACAAGGGAGGGAGAAACTTAAGTGAACTGCTGGTTCGGAGACCGCAGATGTAGATGCTTTCAGGGGGCAGGTGAATAATAGGTACAGGGAAGTGAGAGCAGCCAGTGTCTGCACGTGTGTGTTTGGGCCGGGGGAGGAGGGTGTATTCAATTGCAGATGTTTGAAAACACTGTGTTTGCCTAGCAGAATCCTGTGAGTGCCTAGAACCCTTTCTTGTTGCAGAGAGAAGTAAGAGGTGGGAACAAGACCCAGATGCAGGAAGAATCGTTTGTGATGGCTTTAAAAAAAAGAAAAACAATCGATGGCTGAGTTGAGGACAGACCCAGTTGTCCACAGTCAGCGTCCGGAAGTTTTTAAACTATCCTCTCTCAGGAATTCCCCTCAAATACTGTTTGAGAAGATTATTCCAGAGTCCGAAGGGTCCTGAAAAGGGGCGGGGGGCAAGTGGGGAGGGACCCAGGGGTGGTGCCCCCCTTATGGGGAGCATTGGTGGTCTGTAGCTGGTGGTCCGTAGGTGGCCAATTGCTCAGGCCTGTGTCTACACTGGTGTTAGGCTATCCATGGTTGGGACTCCAGCTGAGGAACCAAACCAAGAATTGGAATAAGTAATAGTATTTCTAATAACTAACATTTACTGACTTGCATACATATGGCCTAGCACTGTGCTAAATGCTTCACACTGCCCTATTTGAGGGTGGGTTCTAATTGTTCCTTGTCTTACAGATAAGAAAATGGAGGCACCTAAGTGTGTCTTCTCATCACACGATTAGTGAGGAGACGAGCCAGACCGCAGACCCTGGCTATCCAGCTTTTACACTGGCTCTTTGCTCCTGCTGAGTTTTCCCTGAATCTCTCAGGACCCAGTTACGCCGCACGCGTGAGCGGCCCTTTGCTTGGCTGGTGGTGCCCTTGCATGGGAGCACAGAGGCAGAACCACCTTCCTTCAGACCCCTCTACTGCAGAAGTATTAACTGAGGCTCGCTGGTTACAAAACAGGAGGTTTTCTGTAGAAACTATTTAATTTTCATTTCACTGGGATCTCTTGTACAATAGGGGCACTACTGGATGCCCAGAGATACAAAAGTGAATAAAACAGCCCTCCTCTTCCAGTCTAGTCAGGAAGACAGGCATATATCCAGGCCATTAAGACTTAGAATAGATGTATTTTAAGATGTAAAATAGAAGCAAGTGCTGAAATGTTTAACAACTAACATTTATAGTAGCTTCGCTGTTTATAAGATATTGTCACCGATTTTTGCCATGTTCCCATAAAGAAATTAGGTCTGAGGTTCTTTTCTTTCCTATTTTTTAGCTGAGGAAGCAGGCTGAAGGGGCTGTACCCAAGTCAAGGTCATAGTTCATAATGGTGGGGAGACCCTACCCAGCTGGTTTGACCCCTGACCCCGTGCTCTCCAGCACACCGTCCGCCTTCCCATCTCAGGATCTCGCAGTACCTGGTATGAACGCTTCCTGAGTGAGCGGAGCAGACAGCTGAGGATATCCGTGTCCTCACTCTTGATATGTCAGAGCCTTCCTGACTCAGGAACACCTTGACAGTAATTTTGGAAAAACACGCAGAGGCTGTGGAAAAGGCATCTTCATCCAAGAGGGGCACTTTGAAACCTTCCTTTTGATTTTGATTTGATACCTTCCTTAGTCCTCTCAGATTTTTTCAAAACCGCAATTTCAGTATTCAGAATTCAAAGAAGAAGCCAAGAAGCTGAGTTGAGGGAGAGCAGTTGGAATTAATTTATCCAGGGCCTCTCAGCACACTTGTGCTGGATAATCGTGGGGCACAGGATCTTTAACGACATCCCTGGCCTCTACCCACTCGATGCCAGTAGCACTCTTTCCCTAGTGAGACAGCCCAGAATGCCTCGAGACCTGGCCATTTGTGCTGGTGGGCAGGATCGTTGCTGGTTTAAGCAGCAAGCACCGAGTTAAACCAAAGAATGGGCAGCTCGTCGCTTCGGCTGTTGCTGTTTGCCTTCCCACAGCCTTTCTCGCGGTGGAGGGGCGTGGTCAAAGGGTTGGGGTGGGAGGAGGGCGATCAGGACAAAGCTGTGGACTTTGTCTCTCCAGAGACAAGGGTTGTTAGGCCGCGAAGGATGGGCATCCAGGGACCTGTGAGCTGGCACTGTAAGCCAAACTGCATTTGTGCTTGTGAACATCTTCCTAAGGAAGAAGACTTACACACCCAACGTCCTGGTGTGCAGTTCAGGAGATGATGAGGAGCGGGAGCAGATGGGCACCAGCTCCCCCGGGATAGAGGGACCTTGTTTTTTTAAGCTCCCAAGGTTGGGCAGAGATCTAATATAAAAATGCAGGAAGGGTGAACCCTGATAGCAGGGGAAGAGTCCTCATATTCATTTCCTTTAAAAAAACACTAGATTGTAAAATAAAAATAAACAACCTGGATTCCAGGCCCACATTTGCCGGGGACCAATCGTATGACTTCAGGCAAGTGCCCACAGTGCCATAGGCCTCACTCCCCCCAAATGGGAGGATTCTGAATCCCGGGAGCCCTGTTAGTTTGCATTTGTCTTTGTATCTCTTTGTCTTACTGTCCCTCTCTTTGCTCTTCTCTACAATTCTCCTATGAGAGGGACCTGGCACCTGGCTTCGGCTCCGGTCGCTTAGGTATGGTCTCCAGGTTTTGGGATCAGGCCTCCTGGAGTCAAGCTGTACTGGGCTTCCTGCTCAGCAGGGAGTCTGCTTCCCGCTCTTCCTCTGCCCTTCCCTCTACTCTCTTTCTAAAATAAAAAATAAAATTCCTACTATGATACACACTGGTGGGAACGCAGATTTATAGCATTTACCAATTTTCTGGGAGCTGGTACTCCCGCCATGGTTGATTTTTAAGCTACCAAAGTGAAGTCAGTGAAGGCAGATTGGGAAGAGAGACTCCCCGAGAGCCTGCTCCAGCACGCCACTGGATCCCGAGTTCTTTCCAGTGTGAATGATTTCCTGTCCTCTGTTAACACTTCCCTGTAAGGCTGGCTGCGGTTTCTCCTGTTCAGTTTCTGCAGGTGCTTATTCCCTGCTGGGATCAGCAAGGCAAGGTATAAATACCTCAGCAGAAGCTTTATTTTCCTGTCGCTGGCTCTAAATTGAATATAGTTAAAGACTGAAACTTGATTGTCGATTCACTCAGTCACTCCATAGCTCTCGTGGTATTTCAGAGCTGGTTCTGATTCTGTAGACGAGAGTGGACATGTCACAGGAATGGCCACAACACCAGGCGTCCTCACCAAATAAACACACAACCACATGCTCATTCTAGCCTCTGAGCCTTATTTATGCTTAATGTGCCCCCTCTCCCGAATCCTGCCCACCACACAAGGCCCTGTTCGTGCCCTCAGCGTCGGCGAAGCCACTGAAGGCTGACTGTCAGAGGGTGAGAATACAAATGACCGAAACCTAGTTTTCAAAGGACATAATGTGCCTCAGCTGAAGTCTCAGATCCCTAAGGCTGTGCCACTCTTTGAGGCATCGACTTAGCCAGGGGTTGCGGAGTATCGTGATTTCATGTTTGCATTCACGGATGGCTGTCCCTTGGATCAGAATTTGAGAGACGAGTAGGAGTTAACTTCGAAGACCGTTCCCTCCTTCCCCCGAGTAACCTGAGGTGGTAGTAATTGCTGGCCAGACTGAAGCCGCCCTGCACACGCAGCAGGCTCCCCGCGCCCTGAGCCGTGTGCCGCTCAAAGCCACACCCCATCACTGCTGGTTAATTTCAGCCCCGTCATCTTTTGCCGATTGTTCTCTCTGAGAATAAAGCTCACCTTCTTGAGAGCTAATTCCATGCGGGGCACTGTTCTAAGCATCTTATCTCAAGGAATCCTGCCAACAGCTCTGGAGTTCTCTGTGCTCTGACCCTCCTCCTCTCCCTCAGAAACCAATACGCTCAGGCACGGAGAAGCTTACGTCTGCAGGACCACACAGGTGCTGTGACCGAGCTGGGATCTTGAACTGTGCTCTGCTGTGCGCCACCGCCGCCTCAGACAGCGTGGTCTGGTCTCTGCAAGTAAACTCTAAGCTCCTTGAGAGCACGTGTCACTCCTGTACAGCCTCAGGCACCTCGCTTAGGGTCAGGCTAGTGATGTCTGCTGATGAAATGAATGGGCAGCCTGGATGTGTTCACTGACTGTTTTTGTAAAACAGGTTTTCACCGTGTAATTTCTTCCCTGAATCATGTTTCCTCTCTAGTGCAATTGTTCCAGCTCGACATCACTGTGAAGCAAGGACGGGATAAAGTCCGAGAAATGTTCATGAAGAATGCCCACGTCACAGACCCCAGGGTGGTGGATCTTCTGGTCATTAAGGTAAGTGACCTTCCCTGATGGGCTTAAGAGCAGCTGGCTTGTCCAGAGCTGCTCAGTTTTGTCTCCCAAGTTTAAAAAGCAACTGCTAGGTCAGTAGCTTTTGCTTAGTGTTTCAAAGAAACAGGTGAACTTAGAGGTGGTTATCACCTGATTAAATAGAAGATTGTTCAAGAAGAAACCCACCGGGGCTTGCATTTTTATTTTTATTCATTATTTTTTAAAGATTTTATTATTTGTGGGGGGCACCTGGGTGGCTCAGTGGGTCATGATCTCAGAGTCCTGGGATCCAGTCCCACATCGGGCTCTCTGCTCGGCAAGGAGCCTGCTTCCCCCTCTCTCTCTACCTGCCTCTCTGCCTACTTCTGATCTCTCTGTGTCAAATAAATAAATTCTTTAAAAAAAAAAAAATCTTATTATTTGAGAAACAGAGCACGAGTCAGGGAGAGGGGCCAAGGCAGAGGGAGAAGCAGACTCCCGAGTGTGGAGCCCAAAACAGGGCCTGATCCCAGGACCCTGAGATCATGACCTGAGCTGAAGGCAGCCGCTTAACCGACTAAGCCACCCAGATGCTCTGGGGCTTGTATTTTGGAAAAAGACATAAAGAGGAAGGTTTGAAACTCTTCCCGAACCCCGGTTCTGAAGTTATTCACCACCAGGCTGCTGCTGGAAGAGGCAGGCTGGTTAGGGGAGTCCTGTGTGAATGGGGTCAAATCCCAGGCCTGATTGTGTTCTTTCTGGTCATCAGTGCGAACTTTAGCAAGGACCAGTACGTACCACAGGATGAGTGTTTAGCAGAAAGCCAAATTCAGCCAGTCAGGCAGTCGGGGCAGGGGCCTGTTGACCTGGAAGTCTCCCCTCCTGGAGTCAGTTCGCTATAGAGTATTTGAAAGGCCGCAGAGGTCTGTGAGCCCAACCACCTCATTGTCTAGATGTGGAAACTGGTCCTGACAGAGGCTGCTCCTTGCCCAAGGTGACGCAGTACGTCTGTGCCAGAGAACAGAGTCGCAGCCTGCAGCGTCGCATTCCTTCCCCTCAGCCGCTCTGACCGAACTCCTCTCCCCCGCGTGTGCAGGGCAAGATGGAACTGGAGGAAACGATCAACGTGTGGAAGCAGCGGACACACGTCATGCGGTTCTTCCACGAAACAGAAGCGCCGAGGCCAAAGGATTTCCTCTCCAAGTTCTATGTTGGCCACGACCCGTGAAGTCACTCAGTGGAAAGGTGCATGTTGATATTTAAATATTTTAGAGTGCAAATAAACTCAGTATGTGATGGTCACTTCCTAATAGAATTCCACTGGTGAGCCGGTGGGGAGTCCCTCTCCTGCAGTCTGTCTCCCTTTTTGCCTGAACAAGTGGGGTCTCAGTGTACACACCACCTGTTCTTTCCCTTTCCTGAAGTGTGGTGTTTCCTCCAAATTGGATTCTCTTTTCTCAGAGCCTCGCATGTCAGTAAACAGGAAGGATGAGGCCATCTGCTCAGAAACTAGCCTCCTGGCTATCAGGCTGGATGACTTTGTTAAGGGGGTGGGGGTGGGGCTCAGAGGGAGAGGGATGCCCAGCACAGGGTCCCACTCGGGGCTCAGTCTCACGACTGAGATCACAGCCTGGGTGGAAATCAAGAGTCGGATGCTTAACCAATGAGCCACCCAGGTGGCCCCAGTTAGCCATGTTTCTACAGCCCTTAGGATTGCTTGGTTTCACGGCACAGGTTATCCAGAATGAGCCAGCTTCTGCTGTCAGGAGAGAGATCAGAGCAAAACTAGGAGGCACAGAAGTCAGGCTGCCAAGCCGGGCTGTTCTCCCCTGGGTTCTGACGAGGCCTCGCCTGTCTCTGTGCAACAAGCAGCAGTCCTGAAAGTAAAATGAACTTCCTACCCCATTGGGCACTCGGCTAGGAACACTGTTTAGTAAACACGGAGCAGAAATATTTCTACTGCTCTTCAAGTTGGGTTATAGCAGAATAAATGACAGAATAAATGGCACCACGCGTCAAAGAACTCCTCTCTGCTCTCTGTGCTGCTTCCCCTGGCCGTCTAAGTGCTGGAGGGAGGGGTTCGGCAGGCAGTCATCCGGTGTTCCCAGATTCTTCTGCACCACCAGCCCTTTTACTGTCTTTTCATCTAAGGAACCCAAGTGTTGATTCATTTTAATAACGATGTTTCTCAAAGAGTTGTAAACGGTCACAGCTTATGCCTGGCCTGTGACAACTCACCAGTGTTCCTCAGCGCGAAAAAGCTCGAGGCTTTAGTTATCCTGTGCATCTTTACTGAGGGTAAAGTTTCTGTTGGGCTTTTGTACATAATGAAAAATAGGTCCCAGTTGCCTGTAATGACCTTTGTGGATCCAGGGGCGGGGTGAGGGGCCTGGAAATCTTGGGCTGTAAATCAAAGGCCTGTTAACGTCCAGCTGCCAGAGAACGGACTGCGGGGACAGGAAACTACAGCAGGGGTCACTCATGCGGGGACAGTTCAGCCGCCACTCAGTCATACCGAGCTGATGTTTAGCATGTTTATTCATAAGGTGATGGTGCTCAGTGGACAGCACATTTGTGGGAATGTCCCAGGGCCTGGGGATCTGGGCTGCGGTCACAGACGATGCAGGAGGCTTCACTGGAGTTGGGAGGCTGAGGGCTTTCCCTGTGCCCTTTGGGCAGGGCAGGAGGAGAGGCTGTGAGCATCACCATATCATGATTAAGTCAGGGCTGTCTCCTTTCTGTACTTCCTCCATGTCCTGTAAGAAAGCAAAACAGCAGTGAACTGGGCACAAAGCAGCCTTCTGGCCACACACCAAAAAGCATTCCAGAGAGGTTCTACTAAACAAGGCAGGAGCAAGACAGTTGGTTTCTTCACTCGCACATTTAATGAACATTCATCAGAGAGCAGGAACTGGGGACCCATAGGTATAAAAAACAAACTTCTGAGGGCATTTGGCTGGCTCAGTTGGTGGAGCATGTGACTCTTGATCTTGGGATTGTGAGCTCAGGCCCTACACTGGGTGTAGAGCTCACTTAAAAAAAAAAAAAAAAAGTGTTCCTTGCCAGCAAGAAACTTTTAGTCTAGTAGAATTTGGGGGTGTGCCTGTGTGGTTAAGCATGTAATACTGTCACAAGACATACTGGTCAGTCAGAGGGCACAGCAGTCCCTCCCCCCCCCCTTTTTTTTTTTTTTAAGATTTTATTTATTTATTTGGCAGATAGAGATCACACGTAGGCAGAGAGGCAGGCGGAGAGAGGAGGAAGCAGGCTCCCTGCTGAGCGGAGAGCCTAATGCCGAGCTTGATACCTGGACCCTGGGATCATGACCTGAGCGGAAGGCAGAGGCTTTAACCCACTGAGCCACCCCGGCGCCTCACAGCAGTCACTTTCAAATGGAGGAATGAGGGAAGACTTCATCCACGACAATGAAGAATTGGAAGTAAGAATAGTGAGAAATAGGGGCACTTGCGTGGCTCAGTGATTAGGCATCTGTCTTTGGCTCGGGTCATGATCTTCAGGTACTGGGACCCAGCCCTGCATCGGGCTCCCTGCTCAGCAGGGAGTTTGCTCTCCTTCTCCTTCTGCTTGTGCTGTCTGTCCGTCTCTCTCAAATTAATAAAAAAAAAAAATCTTAAAGAGTAGTGCGAAATAGCCTTCCAACTGGAAGGAAGAGTGAGCCTCTGCTTGGGAGCAGGAAAGCATGTGGGTGATTCAAGAAACAGTGAATACTGGGGAGAGGTGAGTGGTTGGGAATATGGGAGACGAGGCTTGAATAACTGCTGTGACCAGGTTACGGCACGCTTGACTGTCAGACTGCGGAGCCAGAACTGTCCTTAGCTACAACGGAAAGGCAGCCAAGCAGCACATATTCAAGCACGGGAGCCAACACCAGAGAGCTGAATGGAACAGGCAGAGTGTGTGGTAACCCTGCTGATCACGGTCAAGACCTGCAGTTTCTAAATTTCAATGCGGAGAATGAAGCTGTTTGGGGTGTGTGTGTAAGGCATTAAATTGTTAAGAAACTTGTGGGTTGAGAGAACAAAGCTATATAAAAGACAAAGACTGGCTGGGATCAACCCAGTTGGAGGAGATCCTAGTTAATTTTCTTTTTTAAAGATTTTACTTATTTGAGAGAGAGAGTGCACAAGCTCCTCCTGAGCGAGGAGCCCAACATAGGGCTCAAACCTGGGACCCTGAGATCATGACCAGAGCCTCAGGCAGATGCTTAAACCGACTGAGCCATCCAGATGCCCTATCCCATTCCAGTGAATTTTTAAATCAGTAAGATCTCCTCATCAACATAGAGCAAAGGCAAAATAAAAACAGCGAAGTCAATTTATTAAAGGTCTGCACTTCTGCTTCAAGGGACCAGAAACTGCTACCGGCGCAAACTGCATCAGAGTTCCGATGCCCCCCCCCCCCTTCCTGTTCCACGTAGGAGAAAAGGAAGTCTTACCTGTTAGTCATCGTCGTCATCATCCTCCGGAACAAAAATGTCGTGCTCCTCAAGTAGGGCAGCAAAGTTCTTGCTAATGAGCGTCCCCACATAGAGAAAGGGGATCACGATGGAGAACACACGGAGAAGGCCAAAGGACATCTGCAGAGGGTCAGAGCGGTGGCTGTGAGCTCCAGAGCCCACTCTGGGACCACAGAAGGCCTGGCCCCTAAGGGACACTCCTGTGAACCCCAGACCCATAATACACAGCTACTTGATTTTGGAAACATGCAGAACAAGAAAAAAGAAAAAGAGAAGGTTATTTTATGGCCATCAATGTGGCTACCAGAAAGAAAAGTACAAGGCATTCATTCTAGACATCTAAAAATGAGTCGTGCATGTACCGTGGAAGGATACTTTGTACAGTTCTTTAACAGATTCCCCAGTTTAATTTCACATTAAATCCCAAAAACAACCATGTTTTGAAAAATAAGCATGTCTTTACCATAAAAGACTAGCTATGTAGACAGACTAGGGGAGTTTCAGTGGAATTTCAAAATATCCTCTCCTACTTTCCTACGAAGTTTCAGGGTTTTTTGCAGCTGTGCCTTTTTATAAAGCAGCTCTTCCCCAATATGGACCCTGCTTCTTGCCACAAAACAGTCCTGAACTCAACCTGTCTGTGCAAGCTAGCACTGGCCATACTAACTGTAGGAGAATTTGTTTTCTAACTCCCACACCGCCCTGGAGTCAAAAAGCAAACGTGTTTGATGTAAGGGTCTGTTTCCATTTTACTTAGAAGAAAAAAAAAAAAAAAAAAGTACTCGGGTCAGACGACAGCATTCAGCGGTGGGGAAAACAGGACCTGGTTGGGGACTGGGGTTGTACCAGCCAGAAACCTGGACTCCAGGACCCAACTCGCTGCTAGCTTTGGAGCCTCAGGGCTTCACTGCTTTGGCCCGACTTCATCCGTGGAAACTGATCGTAGTAACTCCCTGCCCACCTCTCAAGAACAGCAAATGACGTGAATTAAGTAGTAAGTCAAAACTTATAAAAACAGAAGTTCTGTCCCACGTACCCTTTATCTAACAGCCCTTTCACAACTCTTTATTCCATCCCGTCAACTGCGAGGTGGACAAGAACGGAGCGGTTACGTGACTTGTCTACACCGGACACACACAGCCGAGTCTTGTGGCCTGGAGAACTAGGGCACCACGCTTCCTGCTAGCTCACCACGACGAGCTAGTGCAGGGTGCAGTCCTTCTCAGCTCTCGCCCCCCATCCCGGGTCTCGGTGCGCCCAACTCAACACCGGGATCTGACCCATCTCCTCCCACCTGTCAAAATTAGCAGCGCATCATCGCTAAACTCTGTCCTTGATCCGTCTTCCGGTCTAAGGCGGTCGTATGATTGGCCTTTGCGCCTATCAGTCAGCGTCGACCCGCGCACACTCCCCATAATGATTGGCCGCGGCCCCTTCGCCCCGCCTCCAGGCAGACACTCACTTTCACCGGTTTGGGCAAAATGGCGCCGCTGCGAGTAACGATGACTGACCTCGACGGTACCAGGCTCCGACCTGCGCCACCTCCTCCGGCGGAGACATCACCACCACCCTTCCTCAAGCTCGGCCCGCTCCGGAAAGCCCCGGATCGCAAGGATGCCAGTGCCAGCCAGTGAGCCGCTCCGGACGCCATCTCCCAGCTCCGCCCCTCGCCCGGCACCCGGACCCCACCGCCCGGCCGCTGTGACGCGCTCCGGGAGAGCACCGCCCCAACCCGCGCGAGGCCCAGCCTAGTTCCTGTTGCGGTGCGAGAGAGGCGTTTGTCACGCGCCCGACGTGGTGACGTCACGAGGCGGGGTCAATGCCCCGTAGCCGCCTCGTTCCGGGCCTGGCGGGCCGGTTTGTCCCGCGAGCGGTCGTGGTGGAACGTGTTCGCTTCCGCCATTGTTCCCTCGGCCTGGCGCGCTGGGGCTGGGCAGAGCAGGGGACCGCTGGGAAGGGAAGTCACTTTCATCGACCCTCAGACAGTCGTATTTTCCTTTTTAACATTTAAAGAACACGATTCAAACCCGTTAGTTGTACTACCCGGGTGCTTCTGGATTCTGTTTCTTGCCAAGGTGCACGCGACAGAGGCAAGTGGAAAGACCTCGGAAGGGGAAGTGCGAGCTTTCGCACGACCTGGGCAAGTGACTGTTGAAATAAACTCGAGGAACCGAAGTGAGTAATAAAAACTAAGTGTTTTACTCGTATAAAAAACACTGTGACCGTAAGAACGAGAACGAAAGCCTGTAGTGTCCGAGTATAAAACAAGGCGCAGTGGGCCGGGGGCTCCTCCAGCCCCTCTTCCTGGGAACAAGCCCGCAGGAACGGGTTCCGGACCCTGGTGGCCTCCCGGCGGCCTGGTCTTGGGCTGAGCGGAAGCCTCTAGACCTACTCGGACCCTGGGCAGTGTACCCAAGGCTAAGAAGGGGCCGATTGCGTGCAGGCAGAGGGGGCCTGCCTTGACCGCCTCGGGATCGCCCATCCAGCCGCTGCGGCCACACCCTGGGGCTCAGGCGGGTCCTCCCTCAACAATAGAGAAAACGCGTGGCACCGAGCTGCCGAGAGTAGCAAAGACAGGGTCTTGGCAGACACGCACTGGCTGACCAGCGGGACCGTCAATGAGTTCCCAGGCCAGGTGCGGGATCGGGAGTGGCTCTTAGCACAGTTAGGAGGAAAGAGTTTATCCCAGGTGCTTGCTGGGAATCCTGCGTCCAAGCTTCTAGAATGACCCGGACTGAGAACCAAAATAACAGCCTGGCTTCCCCAGGGAGCCCCATGTGCCTCCCCTCCTTTAGCTTCCCACCTGGCAGCTCCCAGAGCCAGCCGCTCAGGGCAGAACACAGGAAGGATTTCTGCCACCAGTCCTTCCTGGGGCCATGACCAGCACCATCTATAGACAGGGCAGCCAGGGAGAGAACCTGAGGACCCGGACACTTTCTGAGCAGAATCAATCCCCTTTTGCTGGCTGAAGGCCCTCTCCCTCCAAAGGGCCCCACCCAAACTGCAGAGGGGAGGGGGTCCTATGCCCCACCTCTCAGGAAGCAACTGGCCCCAGAAACCCCTATGGCAATAAACCTACTTTCTCTGATGCTGTCAGTTCCCCAAGCCAACACTTGAGCCAACTTCTGGTATTTAAATGTACATAAGGCTCCCTGTGTCGGAAGTTATGGTTGTAGAGTCTGGTGTGTAGGTAGCATTCTATGGCCACATAATAGTCCCCATTCCCACCATTTGACTAGTGTCCCCTGCCAGAGGGGCAGTCCAGCAGAGCGGCAGGAGACTTGGTCACGCTCCATGGCTACCAAGCAAGCCCCCTTCCTCTCTGGGCCTCAGGAAATAAAGGTGCTGGAAAGAATGATTCCTCAGTCCCATCCAGGCACGAGGCTGGATCTGGAACCTGGAGAAGGACTAAAAAGCAGGAAGGAAAGAACCCTCTCAAAAAAAAGCAACTTGAAACCGAATAAACACTGAATCCTGACCAGCAGGATAAGGGCAGAAGCCCCAAGGGCTGAGGCTCAGGGCCCATCCTGTTTCTCCCGAGCTGGCTGGCTCCCCCAGACCCTCCGCAGCCACCTCTGCCTCAGCTCCGTGATCTCCTGGCCGTACCAGTTGTGCAGAGTAGAAAAGTAGGAGGTCTCAGGGAACGCGGGGCTCTGCCTCCTGTCCAGGAAGAGGCTGGCCGGGCCCTGCCACTCGGCCAAGCCCTGCCCTGCTAGCTTGCTGCCTCTTTCTTCAACCGAGTCCACGGGGCTGCAGTCCTTGGAGGGGGAGTGACCGTTTTCCAGGCCTGGAGACCGGCGGTCAGGAGCCTGGGGCTTACAGTGGCTGCCAATGGCCTTCCAGGATGAGTGGCGATGCAGAGCCAGGCTGTGGCGGGCCTCGCGCAGCTGGCTCTCCAGCTCGCGCACCACCAGGCGCATGTAGCTAAAGCTGGCCCTGGACAGGGCCTTCACCCAGGCCTCCTGCGCCGCGGGCCCATCGGCTGCCAGCAGGTGTGGGCGCACACCAGGGGCGTCGAAGCAGATGGCGAAGGCGAACTCCTCGGACACGGGAGCCTCGGCCAGCTCCACCGTGCAGCCCTCCAGCACCACCAGGCTCAGCGGGGCCCGGCTCTCCCGACTCTCAAAGGAGAAGAGCAGGTTGCCTTTGAGGACAAACCAGCACCTCCGGCCGGTGCCACTGGGGGTCGGTGCAGTCCCTGGCCCGCCCCAGGTGCGCAGAAAGCCCGTATGGTCGGCGGGGGAGTCGCTCAGCGCGTAGTGGGCCACGCTCCTCTCATTCAGCTTCATGGCTCCCATAAGAACTGTGAGGGGAGATGGGTGGCCACAGGTCAGAGCGGGAGGCAGCCTCTCTGCCCCTGCTGGGAAAAGAACGCTGGCTCTGGAGGACCCCTGGGCCCCTGCCCTGTGGCCTCTACTCACTTGCTGTATACCCTGAGGCTCTCAGGGTCCTCATCTGTGAAATGGGCTTGTGTCCCTGCCTTTTCTCGCAAAGGGTGGTTGTGAGGGGCATGCAAAAAACTGGACAGCAGAGGACTCAGAGGATAATGTGACTGTCCCAGACCAGGAGGTAAGGAGGGGTTTGAAACAGCTTTTTAAACTCCAAAGAAAAAAGCATCAGCTGAGCTGAAATGGACCCTGAACCCGTAGAAATCACTGCTTGAACCATCCCTTAATCCAGGGGTCCCTTAGCTCCAACCCTGAAGCCAAACCTCCAAGGTTTCTGTGACCCTCCTGGGCCCCCGCCAGCCTCTCCTTGGTTAATGGCAGTTATCCTTTAGTTAAGAATCTGTGGCCTTTGGGGCCAGATGAAGGCAGGGTGGGGCAAGCCAGGCCCCATTCCTCCACTGGCAGGGGTGGGGGTTTGGGAGAGGCTTACATGGGGACCGGCTCAGTATACAAGAGTGTGGTACAAACACAGGGTGTGGCTGGGTAGGACCAACCCCAACCCCAACCCAATCCCTCCTGAATGCGGGTGCCCCACGGATCCTAAGGGGCACCCAATCCAACTGTCCTCCTGACCCATGAAAAATGGATGCCCAGAGCAGCGAAGATGAACTGCCCAAGCCTGCATGACCAGTGAGAAGCAGAGCTTGGTCTCCTATTTCCCTCATGCCTTCCAGGGGCGAGTCTCCGCAGGGACTCACTTACCAGCAGAGCTCACAGCAAGAGGGCGGGGGCCTCTCGTCCAGCCTCTCGGTGTAACCCTTTGACTATGTAGTTCCTAGGGCACCTGCAAAACAATTGTCAAAACTCCATCACAGCATCCTAAAGGATGAGAAATCCTACTCAGTCTTAGAGGCCCAGTAAAACCACCGCCGCCTCCAGGAAGCCTCCCCTGACCCCTGATAATCTCCCTGTCTTCCCACCCACCCAGACCAGGCACCTGAGAGCAACTGACCATCACTTGGCAGAGCTCAGTCCCCTACACCCAAAGTCAAGGTCAGAGTTAAGTGTCCTCAGCTTCCTGCTTTGCCCTTTTAGCAGTCCCAGGGTTTATCTGCGCGCCGAAGTCACCTAATCTGCGAGGCCTGCCCTGATCACTGTTTCTAAAGTGCTCCGGAGCACAAGCTGACTCAACCAGTAGCCCCCCACTTCTGCTTTCTTTTCCTTCCCCCCACAATGATCTCCTTGTTTACCGCACTCTCCCCAGCCCCAGAACGTCTAGCGCAGGACTGACTCGTCTGGGCGGGAGTCGGCTTGGCTGCCCGCAGCCTCCCATAAAAAGCCCATCGAGATGAGGACTCCAGAAAGTACTGAAATAACCAGGAAGACAACAGTGGACAAAGCAATCCGTCCGTCCTGGAGCCTGCATTCCAGCGGGGAGACATTGTAAACAAAGATAAATAATAAATGAATGGGAAAATTAAGTAAGAAGTCACGTTAAGGACCAGTCCCGATAAGGCCTGGGGAGAGAAGCAGGCCGGGCCTTCGGGGGCGGGGCCGTGCCCGTGGCGGGTCGCGGGAGGCGGGGGCTCACGGAGGTCCTCCCGGCACGGCACCGGGGCGCAGAAAGGGGACCCCGGGGCCCGCGGGGCAATGCTCCGGCTCCCGCCGCGACCCTGGTGCGGGACGCGGACCGCACAGCCCGCGAGGGGCCGGTACACCCGTGTTTCCTGATTCTGTTAGAGGAGCTGGGCGGGCTGGGGCCTGGGACCCAGCGGCCTGGGGCCACCGGGTTGCCCCGGACCCGCCACCGCCCGAAAACAGCGGTGGCCTCCGCGGGAGCCCCCGGCCGAGCGCGCAGAGCCGCGGCGGCTGCCTCAGTCTCCCGGTCCGCGCAGTGGGGCTGCCCCGCCACGTCTCCGCTGGCCACGCCTTCCCGGGGCCACCGCCTCCAGAGCCCGCCGGGCCAGCTCACCTCCGCGCGGCCAGGCGCGACGCCGCTCGGGAGGGCGGCCCGCGGGGTGGGCTGCGCCCGCGGCTCGGGGCGACCCGGGCTCCGGGCCCCGCGCCTCCGCCAGGACCGGAACGTGGCCGCGGGCGCCGGGAGACCCCTTCCGGGCGGCTCGAATTACCCCCCGCGCCCCTCCCCTCCCGAGGCTCACCCGGCGGTCCGCGAAGCCGCCCCTGATCCACGCGTGGGGGGGAAACTGAGGCCCCAGAGCCCGGGACAGAGCTGGTCAGCGGCGGGCGACCTCGAACCCAGGGCCCCACCGCAGGCCGTCCGCGGGCCTCGGACCCAGCCCACCGCCGGGAGGACTCGGAGCCCTTCTCTCCCCCTCTCCAGGCCCCTCATCCCGCCCGGCCCACTTTTCCCACCGAGCCAAGCCTGGGACGGCTTCGGCCCGGCGCCTCCTCTGGGCGGGCTCCTATCCAGCCCGCGAGGCCCGGGCGAGCTTCCTGGCGACTCCACCCGGCCCCTGAAATTCTCGAATCTGTTTCTGGGGCTTATCCATTTCTGCTTCCGCCACTGCCAGCGGCCTGCCGCCCACCCGCGGCCCCCGGGCTCTGCCTGGGGTCGGTCTCTTGGTGGACTGTAGTGAAGGTCGCAGGAGTGCTCAGCCACACACCAGAGGCTGGAAGCCAGCGAGGTCGGTGTATCTGCCCCTGAACTTGGTGGTTCCGGGCTCGGAGCTCTAGCCTTTGCACTTTCCTGCAGCCTAGAGTGTGTTCTTCTTGTCCCTACCCCTCGGCTCTAACGTCTCAGGGCTCCTTCACATCAATTAGGACTCTGCTCAGATGTCCCCTCCCTGACTAGGCGATGGAAAGTAACCTACCCTCAAGTCTCTTATCACATCCCTGAGTTGTATTTTCACTAGCCACGATAGAAATTCCCCTGTATTCACGCTTTCGTTTCGTGTTATCTGTCTCTTCTACTAAATTTAATTCATTTAATAATAGAAACCATAATAAGTGTGTTAGACGGGAATATGGGGTACAGAAAATATAGGAAGGCCAGGGAGCTTGGGCACTGCTAAAGTAGAGATCGCAATTTCAAATGGGAAGGTCAAGGTAGGCCTCATTGAGCAGGTGGCCTTTGAGATAGACTGGGAGGAAATAAAGGAGCCAGCCATGCCAAAATCTGGAGGAAGAGCGTTCCAGGCAGGGAGAACAGCTAGTGCCAGGGCCCGGAGGCCTGTTGTGTGTTTGAGGAACTTTAAGGAGGACGTTGTGGCCGGGAGTCAGGGAGGAGGGGGGAGCAGTGGGAGAGGGGGTCGGACCGTGTGGGCGGGGCTTTGTAAATCTGGGAGCCTCTAGACTGGGATGAACAGCCATCACAGGGTGGAGCAAAGCATGATCTGTTATATTTTATTTTCTATTTATTTTTTTAGAGAGAGAGAGAGCACTCAAGCAAGCAGAGGGAGAAGGAGAGAGAGAACTCAAGCAGGCTCGGCAGGAGGCCAACCCTGGGCTCTATCTCACAGCTCTCAGATCATGACCTGAGCGGAAGTCAGGAGTGGCAGGCTTCATCCTACTGAGCCGCCCGGGTGTCCCAGCGGAGCTCCAGTTCTGTAGGAGTACTCTGGCCGCTGTGGAGAGTGAGTGCAGGGGGAAGCCGCCGGCTGGCGAGGATGCTGCAACTAATGATCCAGGCAAGACGCGACGGTTGCCGGGAGAGTAATGAGAGGTGGGTTGGGAAGGCAGAGGGCATCCGGTTTTGCCAAAAGACTGGATATGGGGAGTGAGGGAGAGGGGTGGCAAAGAGGACTCAAAGGTTTTGGCTTGAGCATATGGAAGGAGGGTTGCCATTACCTGTTCCGTTTGGGGAGTTTGGTGTGGGGCCGGTTGTGTTTGAGATGCCCAGTGACCATCCAAGTGAAGGTGCCGAGAATAAAGTGTTTGGCGCCTACCTAGGAGTCGCTCATCAAATATTTGATGAATGAAAGAGAAGAAATATGCAGAATGCGTGCCTGGGTCGGGACAACCGGTGGCTGGCCCGGAGGGTCAGGCAGGTGGGGAGAACCTCCTGGCTTTGCAAAAAACAGTGCCCTACACCTGACTTGCTTTCCTCCACCCATCTTTCTCGTAATGCCTTTTCATCTTCGACTACGGTTTTTGAGTGGCTTACTTTGGGTCGTGCTTCATGGCATCTCCTCATTTCCTTTTAATAACGCAGATATTCACGCCATACTATTGATTAAACGTGTACACTGTGCGGGGCACTATGCTTGCCTTCAGGGACCCCACAGAGGTGAAACGACTACCCTCTCCGGGAGCCGTGGTAGCCAGCTCAGCCAGTCCTTAAACTCGCTAGGCCGGCGGGCGTCCGCCGGGGGTGAGCTCAGAGCCGGAGCTCGAGGGGGGCGGGGCTTGGGGAGGCTCGGGGGAGGGCTTATTGGGCTCACAGCGGGCGGGACGCGACGTTGCTAGGGCGATTCTGATAGGTTCCGCCGGGGAAGGCGTGCCGCCGCCAGGCTCCGCCCCCTCTGGAACGCAGCAGGCAAATCGGGTTACAGCGGCAGTCGGCTGCCCCAGAGGCAGAAGCGGGTGGCGTTCGGGGGCGTCCGCGGGGTGAGTTCCGTGAACGGGGCACTCTGGGGGAGGGTCCCCGCTCTGGGGCTGCTGGGCTGCGGTCCTTGGGGACGGGGGGGCAACCCAGACCCGGTGGGAGTCCGAAGCCTGGTCCCAACCCGACGCCTCGGTTCTTCCCGGGCGTCCCAGAGGGGATCGCTGTCTTTTTGTGGCCCCGGCCCGGCGGAGGGCCGCCCGTGGGCGCTCGGGGTTCCCAGCACTACGGGGGGGGGGGGCTATCGTCTAAGACGCCTTGGTTAGTATTTCTGAGGCATCCCCAACCTCGGGGAAGTGATGGCGGGGGCCGGAGGTGGTGGGCAATGAGGGCGACTTCGGGACCGAGTGGGGGATCCACTCCCAAGGCTGAGGGCGGCAGAGCTAGCGAGGCAGTAGTGACCCCAGTGCTTTTCTAACGTTTCTTAGCTTCCGAAGTCCAGCATAGAAAGCTGCTAAAAGCAGAGCAGATCTGGTCAGGTTCCGAGACGCTGAGTCCAGAGCAATGTTGCTGAAGACAGGTACCTAGCTCGTGGGGATGGTCTGGGGGAGGGTAGGTGACCCGTTGGGGGTAGGGGCTACCTGGAGGAAGTTCCAGCCCTCTGGTTTCAGGGCCTCCTTCCCTGATGTGGGTATGTGGGGAGACATGTTCCTCTTGTTCTTGGAACTGGACCGGAAAGGAGATGCTTCCCACCTAGGCATCAGTCAGTCACCCTCCAAAGAAGCCTCTTCCTTTCCCGTCCCCTCTCCCTCAAAGTGCAGAAGTCCCGTTTTATGTGTTATCAGCATGGCAGGGAACAGCCCTGTAAAGTCAGTTACAGTAACTTCATCTTACAGATAAGGAAACAGGCCCTAGGGGGCAAGGGTTCACCCCGGGGGGGGGCGGGGGCTGGCTAGGTGCAGGTCCAACTTGGTTGACCCCTTAAGCCCTTATGAGGCCTCTTGAGCGGGGGGTTCTGTGGGGGAGAGCCACGACCTATGGATGGGGGTCAGGAGACCTGGAGTCTGACTACAGGGTTCTGTCAAGTTCTGTGTAAACGGGGGAGCTGGTCAGGGTATAGAAAGGATACAACCTCAGATGTGAGCTTTTACGAATTCCAGCAACAACAGCTGTGGCAACAGCAAGTGGGACTCAGGCCCAGAACACACCGCCCTGCCCCAGGCACCGTGAGCCCCCTCACTGTGACCGCTGGAGCCAGCAGCTGCAGGAAGAGCTAGTTCTACCCTATTGATTCCCCTAAGGGGAAGGCCAGCGGCCTGTGCAGAGCTGAACAGTCAGGCCGGACAGGGTATGAATGGAGCGGCGTGAGGCCTGGGGCAGCTATGGGAGCCGCTGACAGTCGTCTTTCTGACCCCCCTGCAGTGGTCTTGCTGGCCCTGGTGGCCCATGTGCTGGTGCTAGAGAATGGGCTCCTGCGGAAGCCACCCATGGGCTGGCTGGCCTGGGAACGCTTTCGCTGCAACACCAACTGCGAGGAGGACCCGAAGAACTGCATCAGGTGAGGAAGGCCCACCACCGCACCAGCCTCGCCCAAGACCCAGCAGAGTGGGGGGGCCGAGCGCGGAGGGTCGGCTAGAAAGGAGGGCAGGGCCAGAGAGCCCCATCCCAGAGAGAACGCAGCCAGAGGGGACTTCTGGGACATCCGACAGCCTGTGCCCTGCTTGGGGCCTATGTAGGGACTGTCAGCCCTGATGGGTCAGGGACATCGTGGTGGACCCAGCCCCTGAGGTCACTGAAAGGAGATAATTGTGAAGGCTGGCTCAGTTGCGCAAGCCCGGGGGCCAGGCCCCTCCTTTCATTCCACCCTGATTATGGTTCTCACAGCCCGGGTTCACACTCAGAGGATCTGGGAAGTCTCAAAAGCTCTGAAGAAGGGGGCGGGGGGTGACCGAGCTGCCCTCCACCCTGCCTCTCACCAGTGAGCGGCTCTTCATGGAGATGGCCGACCACCTGGCACAGGATGGATGGCGGGACCTAGGCTACATATACCTCAACATCGACGACTGCTGGATCGGTGGGCGGGACGCTAAAGGCAACCTGGTGCCCGACCCCAAGCGCTTCCCCAACGGCATTGCCTTCCTGGCGGACTATGTGAGCCCCAACCCCGGCCATGCCCTAGAGCTGGGGGTCCAGACTGCTCGCGGCCCCACCGCCACCACTTCACTTAGGGTTCAGTTCTGCAGCCCCTGCTTGAAAAATCTCAGTCTGGTGGGGGAGGCAGATAAATGAACAGCTCGCTTGGGCCCACTGTGGTGGGAAAGGCATCTTATCCAGCCTGGGATTTCAGAAAGATTCCCCCGAGGAGGCGGTTCCTGAGCTGATACAAGTGAAGTGGCATTCCGGGCAGAGGGGCGGCAGAAGCCAGGCCTAGAAGCCAGAAACTGCCCATGGGGGGCGTGTGTTGGAGGGAGGAGGAGGACTGTGGTTGGCAGGGGCCAGGCCAGCACACGGAGACCCTTTCCTTTGGGCAGTGGGGAGCCATTGATAGTTTTATAATGAAGCCTGGTCAGATGTGCCTGTGAGGTGGCTCCCCGCCTGAGCCCACGGTGTCCTCAACCCTGACAGGCTCACTCCCTGGGCCTGAAGCTGGGCATCTACGAGGACATGGGCAACTTCACCTGTATGGGCTACCCAGGCACCACGCTAGACAAGGTGGTTCAGGACGCTCAAACCTTTGCCGCGTGGAAGGTGGACATGCTGAAGTTGGATGGCTGCTTTTCGACCCCCAAGGAACGGGCCCAGGGTGGGTCCTAGAGCTGGCGGGGGGCCGGGGGGGGGGCTGGACAGGGGGCTGGGGAGGGGTGGCCATGAAAAGCTCCCAGGTGCCCACCTGGCTGAGCTTGAGCTCGTGTGTCCCTGTGGCCCCTAGGGGGTAGCATTTCCCAATTCCCTGTGCCCAGAGGCTGGGGGGATTCCTGCCTCCCAGGCTTCCTACCCATGGCTTGGCAGCATGCCCCACCAAGGAAGTGAGACTCAAAAGAGGAAGTCCCTCTCTTTTGAGTCTCTTTCCTCACATTTGGTGGGAGGTTTGGGCTGAGGCCTCAGATTTTCTCCTGAGCCTCCTCAGTCCTAAAGTGTGGGGGTTGGGCTTCCCCAGGGTACCCCAAGATGGCAGCTGCCCTGAATGCCACAGGCCGCCCCATTGCCTTCTCCTGCAGTTGGCCAGCCTATGAAGGGGGCCTTCCCCCAAAGGTAAGCCTTTCTGTGCACCGGCCTGGCAGTGTGCTCCACACCCAAGCCTCCTCACCCCTGTGCAGTCAGGGCTGCGCTCATCACAGCTGCCCATGTGCTGATTTGTGGGTCTAGGAGAGGATTGTAAGTGCCCCAAGGGGGGCCTCAGCCAGCCCTGGGTCTAGAGAAGAGGAGACACTTGTGAGGTGGATGAAGGGATGGGCATCCAAGGCATAGGAACCGCACGTCATGGGCAGACACACGTCACCCAGCACGTGGGCAGAATCCTGGCGGTACTGAGTGGCCCAGGAGGTCCAGAAGGCTGGTCAGGCCAGGCGGGTGCAGCTGAACCTCCCCAGGGGCCCTTCAGCACCTAGGACCCTGGAAAGGGTGGGATCCGACCGGCTTACAGGAGGGAGAGCGCCGGCAGGTGGTGGGACTCACTGAGAGAATACAGGGGTGGGGGCGCTGTGGGTACACCGGCCTGGGCCCCTACCTGGGCTGGGCCCAGATGGCATGTGAGGACAGGGGAGGCCTTCCTCATCTGGCTCAGGGCCTGTTCTCTGCCCCCATCCCCATCCCCCACCCTCCACGTCTCCTGCTGAGGCTCCTCAGCCCACGTGCGGGCCTCCAGGCAGCAGGGCCTGCCTCTGGTGCCGGACTCCGCTTTCCCCCAACATCCAGGTGAACTACACTCTGCTGGCAGAAATCTGCAACCTCTGGCGCAACTATGACGACATCCAGGACTCCTGGAGTAGCGTGCTCTCCATCCTGGACTGGTTTGTGGACAACCAGGACATCCTGCAGCCGGTGGCAGGCCCTGGGCACTGGAACGACCCGGACATGGTACCGGCATGGAGGGGGCATGGTCACGACAGACCCACTCCCCACTGCCCTGTGCTGTCTTCCTAGATGCTCACCGCCAGGTTCTAGATCAGGGTCTCTAAAACACGTCCTTGCGCCAGCTGCGGTGGACTCACGATGGGAGCTTGTTTTCCTCTCTTCCCAGGGCCCCACCCCCACCTTGTGGATCAGAATGTTCGAAGAGGGCCTAGCAATGCCCATTGTTAACCATCTTCCCGGGCGGTTCTGATGTTTCTTGAAACCTGAGAACTCGGTCTGTAGTGCAGCTTGTGGGACTGTATTCCGCTAGGGGGTGAGGGTCACGAGGAGTCCACGCGCTCTGGCCACTCCCTCCCTAGACTGCCCTGCCCTGTGCCCTGGTACGGCCCGCAGAGCGTCGACAGGCAGAGGTGGCCCCTCGTGCCTACCTCAGAGCCCCATGACCGAAATTGTCTTGCAGTTTATCTTACGACTTTATAGCTGTCTCTTCATTTAGCCAACAAGCATTTACTACCAGTGATGATTATAATAATTACATTATTGTATATACTATTATTACGGAGGCCAGATAGACACCTGGAGAAACAGATTGGCCTGCTTTGGAGTTCTGGTTCCCGCTCTGCCACTCGGCCTTGGGAAAGGGACTTCATTTTTCCTGTGCTTCAGTTTTGTCAGTGGGAGAATGAGAAGAGCAGCTACCTCACAGAGGGCTGCTCCGAGTATTGAAACGGATGATTCTTTAAAAAGCTCGGCACAGTTTGGCGCACACCCCGTGGTGGTTCAGTTGGGATCACTAAGTACCCCAGCATGTTGCTTGCGTTAGCCATTACTGTTTGTGTCCAGTCTGTGGACTGGTTGCCCTGGGGTCAGGAAGGCCCCCTTGGTCCTGTCGCCTGTGGCTAGGGCAGGTGGATGGCTAGGAGTGGGAGCAGGGATTCTGTCCAGGTCTGGTTACCTATGGCTGCCACTCCGACTGGATTTCTTGACTTTGGTGTTCCAGTGTCTAAACGCATTCGGCAACAGGATCCCACTGGATCATCTGAACAACCTGTGGTGTGGCCAGGACATACGCTCACCCTGTATTCTTGGTGAAATAAAAAGTTGAGGCTCACAGGGAGAGTGCTCGGCTCAGCCCAAGGCCGCGCGGCTGAGAAGTTGTGTGCACAGGCTGTCCTCCCCACCTCCTCTTGCCCTGGCCACGCGTTTAGGGTTGGGCCCTGTGCCCACTTCCCTGGAGAGGACAGAGCTGACCGCTCCTCTCTTCTCTGACCCCAGCTGCTCATAGGGAACTTTGGCCTCAGCTTTGAGCAAGCCCGGGCCCAGATGGCACTATGGACGGTGCTGGCAGCGCCCCTCTTCATGTCCACGGACCTGCGTACCATCTCAGCCCAGAACATGGACATTCTGCAGAATCCACTCATGATCAAAATCAACCAGGATCCATTGGGCATCCAAGGGCGCAGGATTCGCAAGGTACTGGGGTGGGGGGGGGAGGGAAGGGGAGGCCAAGGGACTGGGCTCCCCTGAGAACAAGGCTGCAAGCCGGAGGTCACGGAGGGCTGGGCCTCTGAAATCTGCTCAGCCCTCCTTCCTGGTTGCAGTAGGTCAAGGATTCTACCGGGAGCTGCTCCAGCTGTCCGCCCCTTCCCACCGGTGCCCCTTTGCCTGAGTGAGAGCAAAGCCAGAGCTCATGGGATTTGGGGAAGGGACACATCACCCCACAAGTGCACACAGGACAGTGGGGTCCCTCGACTTGGCAGTATAAGACTTATGCACACATCAGTGATGCCTGGCAGAGAACTAGGGCTTCCCTCCAGAGCTTAGGAATTGTTTGAGCCAAGGAATGAACCACTACTAGTACGAAACTAGCACTGGCTGTTTACTGAGAACCTACTGTGCACTGGGCGTTCTGGTACCTTTTCTCAGAAGGTTAATACTCCTCCCCATCTTACAAATGAGGAAACTGAGACTTGAGGAGTCTGAGAAACACAAGGCCACAGAATTGGTAGATGATACAGTAGGACTTAACTCCCAACAGTCGACCCTCAGAGCTTGTGCTGTTTGCACAGATCTTCCCCCTCTCTAGTTAAAAGAAATCCATACAACTTCTAGAAGTCACGGACGGAGTCGATGATGCCTCAAGGAGGTAACTTCATTCCTACTGGAGGGGCTTATGGTGGAACCAGGCCCAGGGACCTTCTGGAAGATGGGGCTTCACCCTCCTGGCTACTCAGGCCAGAGTTCACCGTCCTTCCTGGACAGTGGCCTCCACTCCAGCGCCAGCAGCTGCCCATATCTATCCCACCCCTGACCCTGCCTCTCCGAGACAGGACCTCATACAGCACTTGTCTCTGTGTTCTAGCATGGGGCCTGGCACACAATTGAGTCAGGCAAGAGTAAGTTGGGGTGCTAGAGGGCCCAGATATCCCCCCAAACTTCTTCGTGATATGAAAGTGTGGGCTAGGGAGACCCAGAGCTCAAAGGAAGGCTGGGGAGGGGGTTTCAGGGCCTGCCTGAGCAGGGAGGCCAGCTGGTAGCCACCTTGTGTGCCTAGGAGAAATCCCGCATTGAAGTGTTCATGCGGCCCCTGGCCAACGGGGCCAGCGCCTTAGTCTTCTTCAGCCGCCGGACAGATATGCCGTATCACTACCACTCCTCCCTTGCCCAGCTCAACTTCAACAGCTCCCACACGTATGAGGTGAGTACCCTGCTACCCACAGGGCTGCAGATTTCCCTGGGAGGGCGTTGCTGGGGTGCTGCTGCCTCGTACAGGGCCTCCCCTAGGCCTTGGACCCTGGGGCCTCTGGCAGGAGCCTGAGGGGCAGCTGCAGGTGTGCAGGGCTGTGGCTGTACCCTTCTCCGCACTGGTGTTTTCAGGCTCTGCAAACAGAGCTGCGCTGTATAATTAAGGCCTGTGCCCTGAAGCTGCACACATCCCCTTATTGGTCTGTCCTTGCCAGCACGTTCCTCCGGTTGTCCGTGGGCTGGGGCTTTCACCACTGCCTGTGTTTGGGCAACTGCTGACTTTGCCAATGGAGAAGTGATGGGAGGTGCCGTGCTCCCCTTTCTCTGGGGCACCCCGGAAGCCCGCCACAGGCCGAAGTCCAGGCTTTCCTGCCCTCGGAGGGGGGCTCTGTGCAGCTGTTCTTTTTTTTTTTTTTTTTTTTTTTTTTTAAGATTTTATTTATTTATTCGACAGAGAGAAATCACAAGTAGGCAGAGAGGCAGGCAGAGAGAGAGAGAGGAGGAAGCAGGCTCCCTGCTGAGCAGAGAGCCCGATGCGGGACTCGATCCCAGGACCCCGAGATCATGACCTGAGCCGAAGGCAGCGGCTTAACCACTGAGCCACCCAGGCGCCCCTGTGCAGCTGTTCTTATAGTGGTTTTGCTGATGTCTCCTCCCACTGCAGGCCCAGAACGTCTACACGGGTGATGTCATCAGTGGCCTCCACTCTAAAACCAACTTCACAGTGATCATCAACCCCTCAGGGGTGGTGATGTGGTACCTGTATCCCGTCAGGAAGCTGGGGACGCCCCAGCACTGAGGAGCTGAGACATGGGACAGGCTGTGGCGGCGCCGCTGAGCCCAGACTATGGAGCCTCCACATGCCGAGGCCGGCAGGCGGGGTTCTCGGACATCCAGGCGCGCTCGGGGACTTGGTCCCATCAGACCCAAAGTGCAATCTCAGGGCCAGGTTCCATGCCCTGCCCAAGTGTGAACCTTCTTGGAAACTTGTTTTGGGGCGATTTCCCATGGCCTTCCTGGCTTCCATCTTGCCTGCGCGGCCCCACAGATGTTACTGAGCAACTCAGCCAGCCTCCTGAGCCCCCACAAGCAGGGGGACTGATAACCCTCTGACCTTTTTGTTCACTCTGAAATCAGGAATTTTTTTTGAAATTTGTAAATTTGGAATTTTTCTTATGATTAGGAGTGGAGATCTGACCTCTTGTCAGGAACTGCCATGAATCGTGTGACTGGTTTTCCCGCATGGATAAGGCCTTACAGGCTAACACCACCAAGGTAGCCTTGGTTCCGTCAGGTTACCAATAAAGCTGTTCTTTAACTGAGTAGTTGCAGTATGGACCTGGGGCCACGGGCACCTTCAGTGAGGGACTCTGGGAGGGGCAGTACACTGGCTGCTGCTTTCAGATCTCACCCCACATGGAAGGTGTGTGGCGTCTTCTGGCTCCTCATTTTCCAAAGTGACCTGTAAACTGTACTTCCTAGACCTGCCAGACTTGCCTCTCCCCGGGGAGCCACCCTGCTCTGCCCAACGGAGCAGGAAGGACTGTGAAGCAGAGCAGCAGGTGCCCAGGCCTTTTGTCTTGTGCACCCCTCCCCCACCCCATTCAGACTCACTCCTCAGCCCTCCTGCTAATAGAAGACCCGGATCCGCTAAGGATTTTGCATTGTCTCCAGCCCCCGCCTGCTCATGTCCCCCTTTCTGCAGGGCTTCGTTCAGGGGCACTCCGGAGCGGACTGCCCGTGAGGGGGTCAGCCAGCCTTCTCCCACAGGGCCACGACAGCTGCTCCTCTGCCTGGTAGTGCCCCAGCCCTCCCTTGGTTTCTCTTTTCCTAACCTGGCTTCCGAGGAGGTTCAGATCCCACCGCTGTGTCCAAAGATGAGTCGAGGGGCTCTTTGTGTCTTAGAATATACTTCCTGCTCCTCCTCCTCCTCAGGAAAGTCAAAGAATGGCAGGTTCTTGACTGCCTCCCTTTGGTTCCTATTTCCCAAACCCTATTCATTTAGCCAAGGCCACAAGGCACCTGTGGTCCCTGAGGGCTCTTGTCCCCATCTGGAAAGCTGGCAGCAGAGCAGGCTAGGTAGGTTTTCCTTGGGCTCTGAAGGTGGGAGCGCCCAGTGCTTCAGGCCTTGCACTCTTTTGCCCTGTGGGAACTCTTCTGGGTAGATCTCCCATGCTCCCTCCCTCAGGGTTTGAGTTCCTTTATAGGAATATGGTATAAAGAACTGCATGTTTTACTGTGTCATTAGGATCACTGGGGCTTCACTGATTGAGTCTGGGGTCATCAGAGAGAGCTCCCTTTTCCCAGCTGATGTCTTAAGGCGGTGGGTCACTTAGAGTGTCAGAAGCCTACCTCCTCCTCCCTTGGAGGCCTGTCACCCCATGCAGAGCTCCAGCTTTGGATCCTGATTATAGCCCGAGTCAAGCCTAGAGGGAATGGCCTCAGGTGGGGTGCATTCTTTGGCCAGTCCTAGAAAGAAGTCTTTCCTACTGCCCTGGGGGAAAGGTGGGGGAAATAGCAGGGGATGGTGGTTGAGACTACAGACTTGGGAGCCAGGGTTAGGGAGCAGCCCAGACTTGACCAGTCAGTTCATTTGCCCTCCAGACTGAGACATGGTTACATGTCCTCACTTGTGGTAGAACTTGTCCTTTTATCCTGGGGGTGCCAGATTGATTCTCTCTCTCTAGCCTTCATGCTCTCGATATCACCCCTGCCTATCTCCCAGGGGTGGTTTTACTCCCTTCTACCCAAGGCCAATTAGGAGCTCGATTATTTTTTCCCAGTTCAAGGCATCCTTGCTTGGACCCAACGGTACACCTCATCTTTTAAGAAAGATTATAAAAGTTTTCAGACACAAAACTAAAATGGTGAACTCTGTACCCATTACCCAGTTCCAGCAACCATCAACATGTGCTAAGATTTTATAGCTGTCTTCCCACACGTACATTTTTGTGAGCTGGAGTATTTGAAAGTAAGTCAAAGAAAACTGTAAATGCCACTGTGTAGCTCTAGCAGGTCTTTAAAAACATATGTGACCTTAATATAATTTTCCTGGCCAACAAAATAAAGTTTTTAATAATCTAATAACCATTTTGTGTTCAGTTTTTGCCAACTGTATCCAAAATCTCTCTAGTTTGTTTGAATCAAAATGCAAGCAAGGAGTCAACAAAAGTGGCCAGTAATAACCACCAAATGTTTGTTCCCTCCATAAAAGCAATGATAAACTTGCCACATATTATCAGAATCAACTTGCACAGAACTCTGGAAGTGAATCAAAAGCCTGCAGCAACCCAGAGTGCCCGCAGTTTAGACAGAGTAAAACATTGCTACGAACAGCAAGCTTGGTAATGCTTTAGATTACTCTATTTTAAATCTGTTCACAGAGCTAAAAGAAACCATGTATAAAGAGTTAAAGAAAAATAAGAATGATGTCTCACTAAATAGATAATTGGTAAAGAGACTGAAATTACAGAAAGGAACCAAATACAAATTGAAAAGTACATAACTGAGATAAAAAAAATTTAACTTGACATGCCCAGGCAGAAGAAATCGGCAAGCTCAAAGTTAGGTCCATTGAACTTAACCTGTCTACAGAATAGCAGAATGAAGAAAAATGAACAAAGGCTCAGAGACCCACAGGACACTTGCAGCACACAGACATACGCAGAAGAGAGAGAAAGGGCAGAAAGAATATTTGAAAAAATCATATCTACAAGTTTCCCCTATTTGATGACAAAAATTAAGCTACACATCCAAGAAATTCATGAGCTCCAAGTAGGATAAACTCAAAGGGATTCAGCCCTCGACAGAACCCAATCAAACTCTCAAAAGACAAATGGAGAATTCTGAAAGCAGCAAGACAGAAGCATATCAGCACAGACTAGGGAAGATACTTGAGATGAATGAAAATGAACATACAATGTACCCCAAACACAAAAACATAACATACCAAAACTTACGGAGTAAAACTAGGGATCAGAGGGAAATCTGTAGGTATAATTTACTTATATGAAAAAAGACAACACATAAAATGGGAGAAAATACTTGCAATTTACATGTCATATAAGGGACTTCTGTCAAAATACATAGAGAACTCTTACAACTCAACAATCAAAAAAACCAATTTAAAAATGGGTACAGGATCTGAATAGACATTTTTCCAAGAAAGATAAGCAAATGGCCAGAGCTCCACATCACTCACCATTAGGGAAATGCAAATAAAACCCAGAAGATACCACTTCACACCTAAAAGGATAGCTAGAATAAAAAAGTCAAATTGTTGATAAAGACATGGGGAAATTAGAACCCCCATATGCAAAAAAAAAAAAAAAAGAACCCCCATATGCTACTGGTAGAAATGTAAAACTGATACAGCTCTTGGGGAAAAGGATCTAGCAATTTCTCAAATGATTAAATATAGGGTTATTATATGACCTAGAAATTCCACATCTAAGTATCCAAAAGAAATAAAAACATATGTCCACATGAAACCCTGCACACAGATGTTTAAAGCAGCATAATTCATAGCAGCTAATAGGTGGAAACCACCCAAATGTCCACCAGCTCCTGAGTGAATAAATAAAATATGGTTAACCATACTATGTAATATTAGCCACAGAATGGAGTCAAGTACTGACATGAGCCACGACACAGATGAACCTTGAAAACTGTACGCTAAGGGAAAGAAGCTGGTCACAAAAGACCACATATTATATGATTCCATTCCTTTTAAAGTCCAGGATTGGGTAATGTGCAGAAACAGAGAGTAGATTAGTGGTTGCTAAGAAAGAAAGAATCTTAAAAGCTGCAAGAGAAGGGGCTCCTGGGTGACTCAGGTGGGGAGGATGGTGGGATAAGGGGTAACAACTAAAGGGTACAAGGCTTCTTTCTGGGGTGATGAAAAGGTTCTTGACTACAGGAATGGTTGCACGTATCTGTGAATATACTACAACCCATTGAACTGCACACATTAAATGAATGAACTGTGGTTATGTGATTTATATCTCAGTAAAGCCATTAAAAAAAAACTCACACCAGGGCGCCTGGCTGGCTCAGTTGATAAAGTGTGCGACTCTTGATCTCGGGATTGTAAGTTTGAGCCCCATGTTGGCTGGAGAGATTATTTTAAAATAAAAATGTTAAAACAACAAAATTCACACCCATACCCACTGTAGTATTAAGCACAATAGTCAAGACATGTAACCCAAAAGTCCACTGATGGATGAAAGGACAAAGGAATAAAATATACACACACATATTATTCAGCCTTAAAAAAGAAGGACATTCTGTTTACAACACGCTACAACATGGATGGACCTTGAGGATATACTGAGTGAAATAAGTGTGCCACAAAAAGACAGATACTGTGTGATTCCCCTACGTTAGGTATTTAAAGTAGTCAATCTTGTAGAAACAAAGTAGAATGGTAGTTTCCAGGGGTTTGGAAGAGGAGGGAATGGGGTGTTGCTCAATGGGTGTGGCGTTTCAGTTTTGCATGAAAAAGTTCCTAGAGATCCACGGCACAACGATGTGAGTACAGTTAACACTACTGAAATGGACACTTAAAAATGGTTAAGATAGGCTTTATAATATGTTTTTTTGCCATATTTTTAAAAAAAGAGATATATCCCTGAGACTCAGCCAGAAGATGCCCAGCATTTAGGTGTTGGTGGCTGTGGAGAGGCCCAGATCAGTAGGGTCCAATATGGGTAAAAGTAGCACACGGGCTTGTGAAGAACATTCTCGGTCTGGATCGCAAACAGGACAGCGGCATTCCCCAGGAATGCAACAACACACAAACACACACACACACACAAGGGAAGTCCAATCCAGACGGGCTTATCTTCCAGCCTTAGGATGCCCAAGAGGAGGAATGAAGAAGCATGGGACTGGGGGTCGTTAGGAACGGGCGTCCTCCTGCCGCTGCTGGGCATGATGGGTTATGGGGGTCAGTCAGATGTCAGCTTCCCATTAATGAGTCTTTCTCTACTTCCTTCTTTTTTCAGACTCTTGGCAAAATGCAAAATAACATTGTAATATTCCTTTTTTCCCATTTGATGTTATCCAAACTTTTCTGCCATCCTTACCGGAATATCAGACAGCTCCAGGACAGAGCCAGCCTCACTCTTCCCCATGTCATTTCCATCCACAAAAGGGTGAACAAGGAGGGGAGAAGAATTTAATCTATCAGGCAGATATTCAGGGGGTAAAGGGTAAGAATTTAAAAGGTGGGGTAGCTCAACAAGTTAGCCCTCACGTACCCACATCCCAACTCGAAAACAACAAGTTGGCATTCATTCACAGACAAAAGTACCTTGTGGAAGGTGTGGGACTCAACACCACACCCCACAGAGCCCGAGAGGGAAGAGTCTAGACCACCAGTTCATCAGGTAATAGGTGTGCAGACCTTACTCCCGGCTTGAGCCCTGCAGGGCCTGGGAACCGGCTCCAGCCTGAGAGATGCTGGCGATCACTGTCTTAGACAATCACCCACCCAAGAGAGCCTTTGTGAAAGCTCAGGTTTCCTGTGAAAGTTCCAGCACACCACTGGAGAAAGAAAATAAAAACGTGAACACACCGGAGAGGGAAGGAGGAACATGGCACTCCTCCCCCAAGAGCATAGCTCAGTGCCAAGTCCGATGATTCTTGGCCCTCGATTTCTCCCCTGGGGAACAACATGGGCATGCGAGAGCGCAGGGCTTCCCCGGTTGTGCAGCAAGTTGCCAAACAAACCTACTTCTCACTCGCGCTGACCAGAGTACTGAGTCACGAGCTGTGTGACCTGGGAGTGGGAAAAGGCTGGGAGAGTGGTATTATCCAGTCAGAGAGTAACAAAGGAAAAAGAAGGAATGAGTGAAGAAAGCCTATATGATCTATAGGATGCCATCAAAAGAAACAAAATGCTAATTATTGGAGCCCCAGAAGGAAAAGAGAGGGAGAAGCGGATGGAGAAAACTTATTTAAAGAACTAATGGCTGGGGCACCTGGGTGGCTCAGTGGGTTAAAGCCTCTGCCTTCGGCTCAGGTCATGATCCCAGGGTCCTGGGATTGAGCCCCACGTCGGGCTCTCTGCTCAGCGGGGAGCCTGCTTCCTCCTCTCTCTTCTCTGCCTGCCTCTCTGCCTGCTTGTAATCTCTGTCTGTCAAATAAATAAATAAAATCTTTAAAAAAAAGAAAGAAAGAAAGAAAGAAAGAAAGAAAGAAAGAAAGAAAGAAAGGTTGAGAGTTCCCAAAGTCCCAACTTTAAGAGATTTTCTCCAACATACATTAGGATGAAAGTGTTGAAAATCAAAAACAAAGAAAGAATCTTAAAAGCTGCAAGAGAAGGGGCTCCTGGGTGACTCAGTCTGTTGGGCCGCTGCCTTCGGCTCAGGACATGATCTCAGGGTCCTGGGATCGAGCCCCGCATCAGTCTCCTTCCTCAATGGGAATTCTGCTTCTCCCTTTCCTTCTGTCACTGCCCCTGCTTGTAATCTCTCACTTGTGCACACACTCTCTCTCTAATAAATAAATAAAATCTTAAAAAAAAAAAAAAGCAGCAAGAGTAAAGAAGCTTATAACTTACAAGAGAATCCCCATAAAGTTATCAGTGGATTTCTCTGCAGAAACCTCACAGAAGAGAGTGGGATGATATATTCAAAGTGCCAAAAAAATAAAACTGCAACCAAGAATGACCTGGCAAAGTTCTCCTTCAGAAATGAGAGAAAAACAAAGATTACCTCAGACAAACAAAAGCAGAGGGAATTCATCACCAGAAGTGCCTTATAAGGGGCCTCTGGGTGGCTCAGTTAGGTGTCTGCCTTAGGCTCAGATCATGATCCCAGGGTCCTGGGTTTGAGCTCTGCATTGGGCTCTTTGCTTAGCAGGGAACCTGCTTCTCCCTCTCCCTCTGCCTGTCAACTCCCTGCCTGTGCTCTTGCTCTCTGTCAAATAAATAAATAAAATCTTAAAAAATATCTATAGAAGTGCCTTATAAGGAATGCTGAAAGGACTTTTTTTTTTTTTTTTTAAAGATTTTGTCTATTTATTTGACAGACAGACATTACATGTAGGCAGAGAGGCAGGCAGAGAGAAAGAAGGAAGCAGGCTCCCTACTGAGCAGAGAGCCCGATGCGGGGCTCGATCCCAGGACCCTGGGATCATGACCTGAGCCGAAGGCAGAGGCTTAACCCATTGAGCCACCCAGGCGCCCCTGAAAGGACTTCTTTAAACTGCAATGAAAGTATGCTAATTAGTAATGTGAAAACATGAAAATATGCGACACACTGGGAAGGTAAATATAGTTGAGCCTTGAACAACACGGGGGTGGGGAGGAAGTTAGGGGCACTGACCCCTGCACAGTCAAAAATTCCCTTATAATTCTGACTCCCCAAAACTTAACTTCTAATAGCTTACTGTTGATTGGAAGCCTTACTGATATTTTGTACATTATTTTTGTACATATTTTGTACATTATATGTATCATATGCCATATTCTTACAATAAAGTAAGCTAAAGAAAAGAGAATGTTAAGAAAATCATAAGGGGGATGCCTGGGTGGCTCAGTGGGTTGAGCCGCTGCCTTCGGCTTGGGTCATGATCCCAGGGTCTGGGATCGAGTCCCGCATCGGGCTCCTTGCTCAGCGGGGAGCCTGTTTCCTCCTCTCTCTCTGGCTGCCTCTCTGCCTGCTTGTGTTCTCCTGCACTCTCTCTCTCTCTCTGACAAATAAATAAATAAATAAATAAAATCTTTAAAAAAAAAAAAAAAGAAAATCATAAGGAAGAGGAAGTACAGTACCATATGTATATTTACTGAAAAAAAAATTAGACTGGGTAGCGCACCCTGGGACGGCAATGTTCCACAGCCTGGTGGTTTTTGGCTTAGTGGTGGCAGCCACCAGGATGGCCCGCGGCAATGACAGTGACCTGGAGATGCAGTAAAGCTGCCCCATCTGCTTGGAGGTAGGCATTAGCCATCAGCAGCTGCAGTTACACGTGAGTGCATCGGCCTCTGGGAAGCTGAAGGCAGGAGGGAAGGTGTAGGCCACTGCAGGAAGGGGTCCACACTCCACCCTGGAGGGGCCCAAGGTCCACAGCTGCACTACCACAGCTCTGAAGCACGTCTGGAGCACTCAGGGCAGGGGTCTAGGGTGTGGGTCTCCCTATACAGCACCGTCACTGCACACAGAGGGCACCTTGCATCCCTGCCTGCTCCTGGGCCCCCTGTGGTTGCTGACAGCCTCTGCGCGCCTCCACAGGTACCCACGGAGTGACAGCTAATGACCCGCACCAGTCACTTTCTAGTCAGTCTGTGACAATGGAGGGGGAGAGGGCAGTTGTAAATAAATGACTTGTGGCTTTTATTGACAACTCTAAAAAATTTGTATAAGTAGACTCGCACAATTCTAACCCGTGTTGCTCAAGGGCCAACTGTATAGTCAAATTCAAAATATTCTAATACTGTAACATGGTGGTGTATTAAGCATTTAACTCTGGTATAAAGGTTAAAGGACAAAGGTATTAAAAATAATTATAGCTACAATCATTTGCTAATGGATCTGCAATATAAAAAGAGATAAACTGTGACATCAAAAATGTAAAAAGGGAGAAAGTAAAAGGGTAGAGTTTTGCATATGGTTGAAGTAAAGTTGTTATCAGCATAGAATAGACTGCTGTTTCTATAAGATATATTATGTAAGCCTCATGGTAACCACAAAACAAAACCCTGCAATAGATAAACCCTGCAAAAGATAAAGGCAAAGGAATCAAAGCATAACACTCCAGAAAATCATCAATTCACAAAAGAAGACAGCAAAAGAGAGAGAAAGGTACAGGGAACTTTTTAAAAAATAGCTGGAGAGAGGTGCCTGGGTGGCTAAGTGGATTAGAGCCTCTGCCTTCAGCGCAAGTCATGATCTCAGGGTCTGGGATCGAGCCCTGCATTGGGCTCTCTGCTCCTCTCTCTCTCTCTGCCTTCCTCTCTGCCTACTTGTGATCTCTGTATGTCAAATAAACAAATAAAATCTTAAAAACTTTAAAAATTAAAAATTAAAATTGAAAAAAAAGCCAAAGAACAATTAATCAGATGGCATTAATAAGTCCTTACTTATCGATAATTACTCTTGATATAAATGGATTAAAAAACAAGATCCAACTGTATGTTGCTACAAGAGACTCACCTGAGCTTTAAGGACACACATGTTCAAAGTGAAGAGATGGTTAAAGGATATTCTATACAACTGGAAATCAAGAGACAGCAGGGATAACCACCCTTAGACAAAATAGACCTTAAACCATAAACTATAACAAGAGACAAAGAAGGTCATTATATAATGATAAAAGGTCAATTCATCAAGAGGACATAGCAATCAGATATGCACCCAACATTAACTATATTAAGTAAATACTAACAGATCTAAAGGGAGAAATAGCCAATAATCCAGAAATGGCAGAGGAACTCAATATCACACTTTCAACAATGGGTAGAACATCCAGACAAAAATCAGTAAGAAAATATTGGACTTCAGCTACGACTAAATGGGCCTAAAAACATATGCAGAACACTGCATTAAACAGCAGCAGAACATACATTCTTCCTAAGTGCACACATAACATTCTGCAGGATAGATCATACAATATATCACAAAACAAGTCTTAACAAATTTAAGATTTAAATTACAGCAAGTATTTTTTCCAACAAATCAGTAGAAAACTGGAAGGCAATAACAAGGGGAAAACTGGAAAATTCACAAATATGTGGGAATTAACATACTCCTGAACAACCAATGGTTCTAAAAGAAATCAAAAGAGAAAAAATTATCAGGGTGCCTGGCTGGCTCAGTAAGTTAAGCATCTGCCTTCAGCTCAGATCATGATCCCAGGATCCTAGGATCAAGCCCAGCATCGGGCTCCCTGCTCAGTGGGAAGCCTGCTTCTCTCCCTCCCTTTGCCTGCCATTCCCCTGTTTGTGCTCTCTCTCTCTGTCAAATAGATAAATAAAATATTAAAAAAGAAGAAGAAGAAGAAATTTAAAAAGTATGTTGAAACAAATAAAATAAAAACATAACTTACCAAACTTGCAGCAAAAGCAGTGTTAAAATAGGGAAGCTTATATGGCAAATGTCTACATTTAAAAAAAAAAAAAAAGATTTCAAACAAACAACATAACTTCAAACTTAAGGAACCACGAAAAGAACAAACCAAACCCAAAGCTAGCAGAAAGAAGGAAGTAACAAAGATTAGACCAGCAATAAATGAAATAGAGGCCAGGGGAAAAAAAAAAAGAAAAGAAAACATCAATGAAAGAGCTTTTTTTTTTTTTTTAAATAAATTGCCAGACAAAGGGAAAAAAGAGAGAGAAGACTCGAATAAAATCATAAATGAGAGAGCAGACATTATGATACCACAGAAAAACAAGAGCATAAGAGACTACTACAAACAGTTATACACCCACAAGTTAGCTAATCTAGAAGAAATGGATAAATTCTTAAAAACCTACAACCTAACAAGACTGAATCATGAGGTAATAGAAAATCTAAACAGATACATAATGAGTAATTGAATCAGTAATCAAAATCTCCAAACACAGAAAAGCTCAGGACCAGAGTTTCTCTGCTGACGTCTATCAAACAGTTAAAGCATTAGTATTAACCATTATCAAACTCTTCAAAAAAAATTGAAGAGAAGGGGAGTCTCTCAAACTCATTTTATGAGGTCAAAATTGCCCTGATACCAAAGACAGATAAGGACACTCTAAGAAAACTACAGATGCATATCCCTGATGAATACAGATGCAAAAAGTCTCAAAATATTAACAAACTGAATTCAACATCACATTAAAAGGATCATACCATGATCAAGTAGGATTTATCCCTGGGATGCAAGGATGCTTCAACATACGCAAATTAATTAATGTGATATATACCCCATTGATAAGTTGAAAGACAAAAATCATATGATCATCTCAATAGATACAGAAAAAGCATTTGACAAAATACAACATCTAAACATTGAAGAAAGAAATTAAAGACCTAAATAAATGGAAAGACCTCTTTATTTGTGGATTGGAAGATTTAATATTGTTAAAAGTCCTAACAGATTCAGTCCTAATAAAATTTCAATAGCCTTTTTACAGAAATGGATAGTTGATCCTGAAAGGGACCCAGAGTAGCTAAGATAATCTTGAACAAGAACAAACAAACTTTAAAGATTCACACTTCCAATTTTAAAACCTATTAGAAAGCTATACTAATTAAAACTGTGGTAATAGAATAAAGATAGATACATAGATCAATGAGATACAGAGTCCTGAAAAAAACTCATAAATCTATAGTCAACTGATTTTTGACAAAGGCACTAAGACCATTCAATGAGTAATGGTCTTTTCAAGTAAATGGTTCTAGGACAACTAGCTAGCCACACAAATAAACTTGGACCTCTGTTTCACATTATATACAAAAATGAACTGAAAATGGATAAAGACCTACAAAGAGCTAAGAGCTCAAACTATAAAGCACTTAGAAGAAAACAAAGGTTATGTCTTAATGACTCTCGATTAGGCAACAGTTTCTTATATACGACACTAAAAGCACAAGCAACCAAAGAAAAAATAAATAAATTGGACCTTATCAAAATAGAAAACTTGTGTCAAAGGACACTATCAAGGAAGTGAAAAGATGACACACAGGATGGGAAAATATATTTGCCAATCCTATATCTGATAAGGATCTATTATGGGAATATATAAAGATCACTTACAACTCATAAATACAACAAAAAAGATAAAAATAAAAAGACCAATAACCTATTTATTTTTTTTATATTTTATTATTTTTTTTAAAGATTTTATTTATTTACTTGAGAGACAGCGAGAGAGAGCATGAATGAGGAGAAGGCCAGAGAGAGAAGCAGACTCCCCACAGAGCTGGGAGTCCGATGCGGGACTTGATCCCGGGCATGACCCGAGCCGAAGGCAGTCGTCCAACCAACTGAGCCACCCAGGCGTCCCGACCAATAACCTATTTAAAAATAGGCAAGAGATTCAAAGAGACATTTATCCAAAGAGATTGTACAAATGGCCAATAAGTTCATGGAAAGATGCTCAGTACCATTAACCACAGTCACTGTGGAAAACTCTCTGGAAATTCCTCAGAACGTTAAACACAAGCTACCACAGTGACCCAGCAATTGCACTTGCATGCATACGCTACAGAGAAATGAGAATATATGCCCACAAAAAGACTTATATATGAACATTTACAACAGTATTATTCAATAATAGCCAATAAGTAATAGCCAAAAAGTGGAAACAACTTAAATGTGTGTCAACTAGCCAATTGGATAAATATGTGGTCTATCCACACAACCCACACAATATATCTGTACTGATACATGCTACAACATGGATGCGTCTAGAAAATGATACAAAGTGAAAGAAGCCAGACACAAAGGGCTCTTATCAGATCCCATTTATATGAAATGTCTAGAATAGGCCAATCTATAGAGACAAAAAGTAGGTGAGTGGTTGACAAAAGGGAATGAGTAGTGATTGCCAAGGGCAGGGGGTTTCGCTTTGGGTGATGAAAATGTTCTGGGGGGCGGGTGGTACTGGGTCGCTTAGTCAGTTGGGCGACCCACTCTTTGATTTCCCCTCAGGTTGTGATCTTAGGGACCAAGCACCACGTTAGGCTCCACACGCTCTCGCTTAAAAAAAAAAAAAAAAGACTGCCCAGTTCATAGAATGAGAACAAGTTGCATGTAGTGATTTAGTTACATATTCTAATATCTAGACTTAAATCTTGGCTCCAGGGGAGCCCATGTGGCTCAGATAGTTAAGTGTCTGCCTTCAGCTCAGGTCATGATCCCAGTGTCTTGGGAACGAGCCCCACATTGGGCTCCTGGCTCAGCGGGGAGTCTGCTTCTCCCTCTCCCTCTGCCTCTCCCCCTGCTCATGCTCTCACGCACTCTCTCTCTCTATATATATATATCTATATATCTCTCAAATAAATAAATAAAATCCTTAAAAATTGTTTTTTTAAAAAATAAATCTTGGCTCCATTTAACTCTGTGTAATCTTGAATAAGCTACTTAATTTCTCTGTGTTTCCACTTCCTCCTCTGTAAAGTAGAGATGTTAATAGTTCACACAGGATTGTTGCTCAAGAATTACATAAAGTAATTTATGTAAAGCACTTGGGCACCTTAGGAAGTATTTGTGCCGTTTTCTCTACATCGTGGTTTTTGCCCCTAAGCCGGGGCGCCCTCTGCAGGAAGTTGTGGAAGTAACAGGCTCTCCTTAAGGGATACCCCAGCCCTCATCTCTTCTTCCCCGCTACCACCCTTTGTAAAAGAGCAGTTCAGGATTATGAAAAATGGAACAGAAAGCCGAGTTTCCATATATCCTCTGTACCAAGGCCGCCTCCACTGTGTCCCCCATTATTAGCATCTTGCATTAAGTTGTTACATTTGTTATAACTGATCACAGGATTGATACATTATTATCAGCTATAATTTACATTAGTTTACATTAGGGTTCATAGTTTACATTAGGGTTCTCTCTTTGTATTGTACAGTTTGTAGGTTTTGACCAATGTATGACATGTATCCACCATTACAGTACAGAAGTATCACTGCCCTAAAATCCGGGGCTCCACTTACTCATCCCTCCCACCAACCCCCAACCCCACAACCACTAATCTTTTCAATGTCTTCATAGTTTTGCCTTCTCCAGAATGTCACAGAGCTGGAATTACACAGTATGTAGCCTTTTCAGATTGGTTTCTCTCCCTTGGCAATACGCCAAGGTTCCAATTTAAGGTTCCAACATATCTTTCCATGATTTGGTAACTTACTTCTTTTTATTGATGAAACTATCCATTATGTATATATCCACTCAGCTACAGAAAAACATCTTGATTGCCTCCAGATTTTGATAATTATGAATAAAGCTGTTCTAAGCCTTCACGTGCAGATTTTTGTGTAGACATAGGTTTTCAACTCATTTGGAAAAATAGCAAGGAGTTCAACTTCTGGTTCATACAGTAAGAATATGTTTAGTTTTATAAGAAACTGTCATATTATCTCCCACATGGTTGTTCCATTTTGTACTTCCACCAGCAACGAAAGAGCGTTACTGTTGCTCCACATCCTTGCCAGAATTTGGTTTGATTAGTGTGCTGAATTTTAGCCATTTTAATTGGTGTGTAGTGGTAGCTTGTTGTTTCAATTTGAAATTCCCTAATGACAGGTGATGCTGAACATCTTTTCATATGCTTATTTGCCATCTGTATATCTTCTTTAGTGAGGTGTTTGTTCACGTCTTTTGTCCATTTCTAATTGGGTCATTCTTATTGTTCAGTTGTGTGAGTTTTTTGTATATTTTAGAAATCAGTCCTTTACCAGATGTGTGTTTTCCAAATATTTTCTCCCAGTCTGTGGTTTGTCTTTTCATTCCCTTAACAGTACCTTTAAAGAGAAATTTTCCATTTCAGTGAAATACAACTTACCAATGTTTTCTTTCACAGATGGTACTTTTTGGTGTTATTTTCTAAAAATTCATCACAGAAGTGAAGGTCATTAGATATTTTCCAAATGATCTTCTAGGAGTATATAGCTTAGCACTTCACATTTACGTCTTTGATGCATATTGAGTTAATTTTTGTGAAAAATCTGCCTTTAGGTTTTTTATTTTTTTTTGCATGTGCATGTCCAGTGTTCTAGGGCCATTCATTGGAAACACTATCATTTCTCCACTGAATTGTCTTCGTTTCCTTTTTAAAGATCAGTCCACTATATTTGTGTGGTCTGTTTGTCCATTCTTTTGTCAATACCACAGTCTTGGTTACTGTAGCTTTACAGCAGTTCTTGAAGTTGGATAGAGGCAGTTTCCAAATTTGTTTTATTTTTTTTTTTTTTAAAGATTTTATTTATTTATTTGACAGAGAGAAATCACAAGTAGATAGAGAAGTAGGCAGAGAGAGAGAGGGGGAAGCAGGCTCCCTGCTGAGCAGAGAGCCCGATGCGGGACTCGATCCCAGGACCCTGAGATCATGACCTGAGCCGAAGGCAGCGGCTTAACCCACTGAGCCACCCAGGCGCCCTTCCAAATTTGTTTTAGTTCTTCAACATTGTGTTGGCTACTCATGATCTTTTACTTCTCCATATAAAATTTAGGATCAATTTGCTGATATCCACAAAATAACTTTCTAGAATTTTTAAAAAGATTTTATTTATTTATTTATTTGACAGAGATAGCGAGAGAGGAAACACAAGCGGGGGGGGGGGCACATGGGAGAGGGAGAAGCAGGTTTCCCACAGAGCAGAGAGCCCAATGTGGGGCTTGATCCCAGGACCCTGGGATCATGATCTGAACCAAAGTCAGATGCCCAACCAACTGAGCCAACCCAGGCACCCCAACTTGCTAGAATTTTTATTAGGATTATGTTGAATCTATAGATCAAACTGGAAGAACAGACATCTTGATAATATTGATTCTCCCTATCCTTGTATATAGAATCTCTCATTTAGAATTTCTTTCATCAGAGTTTTGTAGTTTTACCCAGTATAAATCTTGTATGTATTTTGTAAAATGTATACCTAAGTATTTCCTTTTCTTTGGTAAACAGTATTGTGTTTGTCTTTTAAAAAGATTTATTTATTAGTGCCTTCTTAGCACAGTAGGCAGCGTGTCAGTCTCATAAAAAGATTTATTTATTTATTTGAAGAAAGGGGTGGGGCAGGGGGAGAGAATTCTTCAGCAGACCTCACAAACACACATCATCCAGCAGGGAGTCTGACACTGGGCTCAATCCCAAGACCTATGAGATCATGACCCGAGCCAAAACCAAGAATCAGACACCCAACTGACTGAGCCATGCAGGTGCCCCAGTGGTATTGTGTGTGTGTGTGTGGGGGGGTTAACATTTATTTATTTATTTGAGAGAGAGTGAGAGAGAGAGAGCAAGTGAGTGCAGGGAGGGACAGAGGGAGAGATAGGATCCTTAATGTGGACTCCCGGTTGAGCACAGAGCCTGATAAGGGCTCACTCGATCCAGGACCCTGAGATCATGACCTAAGTAGAAATCAAGAGTCAACCATTCAACCAACTAAAGCCACCCAGGCACCCCCACAATGGGATTGTGTTTTACATTTCAAATTCCAATAATTTACCAATGGTATATAAGATAACAACTGACTTGTATATTAATCTTGTATCCTGCAACTTTGCTACAATCACTTACTAATTTCAGGAGGGTTTGGTTTGGTTTGGTTTTGGTTTTCTGGTCATTTCTTTCAGATTTTCTACATAGATAATCATGTCATCTGGAAACAGAGTTTTATTTCTTCCTTCCCAATCTATATATAATTTATTTCTTTCTCTTATCTTATTGCATTATCCAGGGCTTGCAGTAGCAGCCCCGGTGGTGAGGGGACAGCCTTTCCTTCTTTCTGAGCTTGGCAGAAAAGCATCTAGTTGTTCATTGCTGAGTTTGATGTAGGTTTTTTGTTTTCTTTTCTTTTTTGAGAGGGCAGGGGGGAAGGAGAGGGAGAGAGAATCTCAAGCAGGCTCCATGCCCAGCATAGAGCCTGACGTGGGGCTCAGTCTTATAACCCCAAGATCATAACCTGAGTTGATATTAAGAATTGGATGCCTAACTGACTGAGCCACCCAGGCAACCCTAGCTATAGGTTTTTTGGTAGATGTTCTTTATCAAGTTGACAAATTCTCTCTAATCCTAGTTTACTGAGCTATTTTATCATGAATGAGTGTTGGATTTTGTCAAATGCTTTTTACTGACATAATCATACATTTTTTAGCCCACTAATATGATGGATTACATTAATTAATTTTTAAATATTAAATCAGCCTTCCAGGGCTCCTGGGTGGCTTAGAGGGTTAAGCCTCTGCCTTCAGCTCAGGTTATGATCTCAGGGTCCTGGGATTGAGCCCTGCATCGGGCTCTCTGCTCGGCAGGGAGCACTTCCTCCTCTCTCTGCCTGCCTCCTTGTGATCTCTTTCTCTCTCTGTCAAATAAATAAATAAAATCTTTTTAAAAAGTCAGACTTCCGGGCGCCTGGGTGGCTCAGTGGGTTAAGCCGCTGCCTTCGGCTCAGGTCATGATCTCAGGGTCCTGGGATCAAGTCCCACATCAGGCTCTCTGCTCAGCAGGGAGCTTGCTTCCTCCTCTCTCTCTGCCTGCCTCTCTGCCTACTTGTGACCTCTCTCTGTCAAATAAATAAATAAAAATCTTTAAAAAAAAAAAAAAAAAAAAAATAAAAAAAAAAAAAATAAAAAGTCAGACTTCCACACCTGGAATAAATTCTACTCAGTCATGTGTAGAATTCTTTTTTTCATATTGTTGAATTCATCTTGGTAATTTTTTTGAGGATCTTTGCATCCATGTTTATGAGAGATATTAATTTGTAGTCTCCTTGTAGTATCTATCTGGTTTTGATAGAAGGTTAATGCTGGTTGCATAGAATGATTTAAGAAGTATGCCATCTATTTCTATTTCTGGAACAGAAAATATTGTTCTTCCTTAAATGTTTGGTACCATACACTAGTTAACCCATCTGGGCCTAGTGCTTTCTTTTCTGGAAGGCTATTAATTATAGACTCAATTTATTTAATAGATAAAGCCCTATTCAAATGTTCTATTTTTCTTTGTGAGTTTTGATAAATTGTATAGATTGGTGGACTATGCCTTTTGGTAGACTGTTTTGATAGATTGGTCCCTTTCATCTAGGTTAACATATTTGTGGGTATAGAGGTATTTGTAATATTCCTTATTATCCTTTTAATGTCTATGGGATCAGTAGTGATTGCTCCACAGTTTTTTTTTTTTTTTAGTTATTCTACTTTTTTGAGTACAGCTGACACACATTACATTCGTTTCAAGTGTATAACTTAGTGATTTGACAAGTTTATATACTACTCGATGTTGGCCAATATAGTTACCATCTGTCCCGTTACATCGTTAATACAATATCATTGACTGTTCCTTGTGCTCTGCTTTTTATTTTAATATTTTTAGAGTTTTTTTTTTTTTTTTTGAGCGGGAAAGAGAGAGCACAAGTGGGGAGGAGAGGGAGAAGCAGGCTCCCCACAATCAAGGACCTCAGTGCGGGGCTCCATCCCAGGACTCCAGGATCATGACCTGAGCTGAAGGCAGATGCCTAACTCACAGAGCCTCCCAGGCACCCCACACTTGTGCTCTGCTTTTTTTCTCCTGACTTACTCATTCTGTAACTGGAGACCCGTATTTCCTCTCCCCTTCCCCCATTTTGTCCACCTCCCTTTTCATTTCTGATATTAGAAATTTGTCTTCTTTTTTCTTAGTTAACCAAGCTAGAGGCTTACAATTTTATCAATTTTCTTCAAAGAACCAATTTTGGTTTTGTTTTTCTCTACTGACTCTTTTCAATTCTACTGATTTCTGTCTTAATTTCTTTTCTTGTTTACTTTGGATTTAAACTGGTTTTTCTCTAGTATCCTAAGGTAAAAGCTGAGGTTAGTGATATTAGATCTTTTACTACATCGCACAGTTTTGATAAGTTGTATTGAGCTTAATTTGTTTCAAATATATTTTGACTTTGGGGTGCCTGGATAGCTCAGTCAGTTAAGCAGCTGGCTCTTGATTTCAGCTCAAGTCATGATCTCAGGGTTCTGGGAATAAGTCCCACATTGGGTTCCGCACTCAGCAAGGAGTCTGCTTAAGGAGTCTCTCTCTCAAATAAAAAATCTTTAAAATTATATATATATATGTGTATATATATATGTATATACATATGTACATATATATGTAATTTTTTTCCTTTTTTAAGATCTCTTTGACCCATGTGTTATTTAGAATATGTTGTTTAACATTCAAATATTGGGGGATTTCCCCCCTATCTTTCTCTTCTTGACTTGTTTAATTTCATTTCAGTTTAAGAGTATACTTTGTATGATTTCTATACTTTTTTGATTTGTTGTGTTTTGTGTCCCAGAATGTGGTCTTGGTGAATGTTCCACGTGAGCTTGAGAAGAAGGCATATTCTGCTATTACTTGATGAGGTATTCTCTATCAATTAGATCTAGTCATTTGATAGTGCTTGTTTAGTTCAACTACATCCTGATTTTCTGCCTGCTGGATCTGTCAGTAATACAGGGGTGTTGAATTCTCCAACTGTATTAGTGGATTTATCTATTTCTCCTTATAGTTGTTTTTGTCTCATATATTTTGGTCCTCTGTTAGGTAATTTTGTATTAAGGATTGCTATATCTTCTTGGAGAATTAACCCTTTTACCATTATATAATGACCCTCCTTCTCACAGATAAATTTCTTTGCTCTGAAGTCAGCTTTGAAATTAGTATGGCTACCTGGCTTTCTTTTGGTTTGTGTTAGCAAAGTATATCTTACTCTATCCTTTTTCCTTTTTAAAAAACTTGTGGTAAAATACACATAAAATTTACCATCTCAACCATTTTTAAATGTACAGTTCAATGGTGTTAAGTATATTCACATTGTTGTGCAACTAAACCCCAAAACTTTTTCTATCCCTTTCCTCTTAATCTATCTGTGTCTTTATACTTAGAGTGGGTTTCTTTTTTTTTTTTTTTTTTTTAAAGATTTTATTTATTTATTTGACAGAGAGAAATCACAAGTAGATGGAGAGGCAGGCAGAGAGAGAGAGAGGGAAGCAGGCTCTCCGCTGAGCAGAGAGCCCAATGTGGGACTCGATCCCAGGACTCTGAGATCATGACCTGAGCCGAAGGCAGCGGCTTAACCCACTGAGCCACCCAGGCGCCCGTAGAGTGGGTTTCTTGTAGCCAATATATAGTTGGGTTTTGTTTTTTTAATCCACTCTTGACAGTCTCTGTCTTTTGATTTGTGTATTAAATCATTCAAAATGATTATTGATAGCATTGGATCAATATCTATTGTGTTTTTTACTGTCCTCCATCCATTGTCCGTGTTTTTTTTTCTTAATTTTTTTGCTTTCTATACTTTTTCTGCCTTTTTTTGGTTTTAATGAAGCATTTTACGTGATTCCATTTTCTCTCTCTTGCAATGTCATTAATACGATTTTTTTCTAACATTTTAAAGTGGTTCCTCTAGAGTTTGCCATACCCATTTACTACTAATCCAAGTCCTCTTTCACGTAGCATTATACTGCTTCACAGAGCAAATACCTCGGAACAGAGTATTTCCAACTCCTCCTTCTAACACTGTCATCATTCATTTCACTTATCCATAAGCTGTAACACTGAACACCTTTGAACAAACTGTTATGTCAGATCAGTTAAGAAGACTAAAGGATTTCATTTTACCTTCATTTATTCCTTCTCCAGCACTCTTCGCTTCTGTCTGTAGACCCAGATTTCTAATGTATATCATTTTCTCTCTAAAAGCTTCTTTAACATTTATTGCAAGGTAGCTCTGTTGGTGACAAATTCCCCAACTTTTCTTTGAGAAAGTATTTCTTGTTTTTGAAGGATAATTTGACTGAATATAGAATTCTACATTATTTTTCTTTGAAGGCTTTAGATATTACACTGCACTCTACTGGTATGGTTTCTGAAGAGAAGTCTGATGTAATTCTTGTCCTTGTTCCTTTATAAGTAAGCTTTTCCCCTTCTGGCTTCGTTCAATATTTTCCTTTTGTCTTCAGGGTCCCCCCCCCCCCCGCCCCAGTTCAATATGATATGCCCAGTTGTAGATTTTTTTTGTATTTATCCTTTTTAGAATCCTTTAAGATTCCTAGATTTGTGGTTTCTTTTCTGTCATTAATTTTGGAAAATTCTCGGTCATTATTTCTTTTGTTTCTTTCTTTTTTCTTCTTTACATGTATGCTAAACATTTTGTAATTGTCCCACAGTTCTTGGGTGTTTTGCTCCATATTTTTCATTCCTTTCTCTCTTTTCAGTTTTGCATATTACTAGTGATATATGTTCAAACTCATTCTTTCCTTGGCCATGTCCAGTTCAGTGATGACCTCATCAAAGGTATGCTTCATTTGTTACAATGTTTTATTTTGTTTGTTTTGTTTCTAGCATTTCCTTTGATTGTTTCTTGGAGTTTCCATCTGTTCTTGAATGTTGTCTATTTCTTCCATTAAAGCTCAAAGCATACTAATCAGTTGTTTTAAATTCCCTCTCTGGTAATTGCAACATCTTTGCCATTTATGAGTCTGGTTCTGATGACAGCTCTGTCCAAGTTGTGGTTTTTTGTCTTTTGGTATGATTTGCAGTTTTATGCTGAAAACCAGACATGATATACTTTGTAAAAGAGATGGAAGAATATAGGCCTCAAGTGTGCAACTTTAGGTTTATCTGGTTTGGAGCTAGTCTGTGTTCACTGTTTACTATAGCCACAGGTTGTCAGAGATGAATTTCCTCTGGTGTTCTTATTTTTAACCTCCCCCGTTGTCTTTGTATTTCCCTAGAGACATCTTAAATAAGGTCTGAGATGTGCTGTTCTTTCATTTGCAATCTTGTTATTATGCAGATGCTCTACTGATATGGTGGTAAGGTGTTGGGGGAAGGGAAGCATCCTATAGTCCTATGATTAGGTGTCAGTCTTTTAATGAGCCCATGGGCTTTTACCTCCATAAGTGCTTCTCAGTCACTGGGTTTCCCCCACCCCCTCAGTTAAGGCAGAAAGGCTAAAGTGCTGGCCTTGGGTGTTTCCCTTCTCTGGGTCAGTTAGGCTCTAGTTAAGAAGTTTCTCTTAAGGGTAGTCCATGTTAAGGAGAACATAATGCTCTGGGTGTATTTTTAATATAGCTAATTTTCTATTCTTCCTGCTGGAAGCACAAAAGGATTTTTCTTCACTCTTTACTGTGGGGGACTTGGCAGGACTCCTGGAGTCAACACTCACAAAAATGGCAGGCCCCTTGAAAAAAAGGTTTTTTTAAAGATTTTATTTGTTTATTCGACAGACAAAGATCACAAGTAGGCAGAGAGGCAGGCAGAGAGAGGAGGAAGCAGGCTTCCTACAGAGCAGAGAGCCTGATGCGGGGCTTGATTCCAGGACCCTGGGATCATGACCTGAGCCAAAAGCAGAGGCTTTAACCCACTGAGCCACCCAGATGCCCCTCAAGTGGAAATATTTCTGAAATAGTCCCAAAATGAGGTGCATCAATGCCCAAACAGAGGTATATCAATGCCCAAACAGAGGTATGAGGACCAAGGAAATTAAGACCATCTGAGCAAGCTAAGAGAGAGCCCGACAACCTCCCCAGGGAGACCATACAGAGGGTGGAGTCCTCATCTGCTACCGTCTAGAGTTCATGGGTGGGTGGGGTCCAGCACAGGGAGGACACTTGCAAAACACAGTAAAACTCTCTCTGGAGCAGTCTGTGTAGCTCCGATCAGGGCGTGTCAGATCCCTCAGAGCACAGAGCTGGCGTAAAGCTGCCTCAGTAGATCCTTGACCTGAACTGATCCTTAGGAAGCCGAGAGCACAATATTGGGCAGCACAGTGAACAAGCAGTCAGCCCACAGCTCTCGCAACAATTTATCACGGCCCTCCTCTCTGTGGAGAGTCAGAGGGCAGGCTTCTCTGGTTTAGGCAAGTACTCCATCCAGGGGATTCAGAGACATCAACACTAAAAAGATGCATCTGTCTCAGAACCAGACAATGAACCATTGAAGCAAGACAAGTGCAGAGCCCAGCCAGGAAACTAAGAGTCCAGGCATGTCCAAGCTACCCACGGTGGTCCCGCGGGACCAGCAACAGGCAGTGCGTATCGCAGACGCTCTCAGGAACAGAGAGACCAAGGGCACGGCAGAGGTGTTGCGACAGCAAGCAGACTTTAATCAAGGATGTAAAGCCAGGGTGACTCCCGCCTCTTCGGTTACATTAGCTTCTTTTTTCTCCTCAGGACATAGGCAGGAGGAAGAAGGCCTGTTTTCTAACGAGAATCTAGAAATCAGTGTCCATCCCCAAGCTGTATTACGTGGACTGGTTCAGATCTCTCTCTCCAGTTGGTTTGCAATCCGTTTTCAAGCTTTTTCCTTCCTTGAGAAAAGTCTTCTCACATTCACCTATGTCTTGAGTCACCCTGGAATTAAGCTGCCTCTACACTAGCTGTTTCCTGTCTGGAAGATTCTACCGCAAGTATCTGCATGGCTAGCTCCCTCACCTCCTTCATCCTTCCAGTCTTCACTCAGACATTACCTACTTGACAAGGTTCCGCTGAAATCTGCTCCCTCTGCCACCCCCTGGCATTCCCGATCTCCCACACCTCGCTCTGTACTTTTCTGTAACTCTTACCAACTTCTCTGTCTTTGCTTCTCCTGCAGTTTGAGTAGGAGATGCCCAGTTATATCACATAACTAATGTAGTGACTGCATCTCAGTATCACTACAGTGGATGCTCCACAAGAGCAGGGATTTCTGTCTGGTCACTGATATCCCAAGTGCTCAAAGATGGAACACAAAAGGCAATTCAATAAAAGAGTGTGTGCCAGTGAGAAGCAAAGCCTAGTTCAGATCCCACCCTGTCACTCGCTAGCCAGCCGTGTGCTTCAGGCAGTTTGCTTCCCTCTCTGCTCCGTTTCTCAAACTGTGAGACTGGAGACCAAGTACTCACCCTGCTAGGTTATGCCTGGAAAGTGCCTAGCAGCGTGCTGCTTAGTTCAGAGATGGGCCAGCCCTCTGACATAATTACTGCCTGTCTCAAACTCTTCACCTCCGGTCTGTTCTACATACTCTTCACTCAGGGGCATCACTAAGGCCATTGACGCAGGCCTGTGATGAGGGCAAGAGGCCAAGGAAAAAAACCAAAGATTTCAGGGTTCCCTTTTTCCTGCACCAGCTTAGCTGACCTGAGGGCAGCTAGCCTTGGGCTCCCCAACCCCCACGCCCCAGTTATAAGGCAGAAGAGGATCTAGAACAAATCTTCTGGCCCTGTGAGAAATCTGAGCCCTCTCTGACCTACTAGACCATACTGGATGCCCTCCGACCACCAGGGATTGTAAGCCCACAACCAGGAAGGGACTCTGAGCTTACCAGGACCTCACAGATGTGCGGAGAGGATTGAGGTACCACATGCAAGGAAACACCTCCTACTGCCTGGCACCTGTGGGATGAAAAGAGGATGATGCTAGGAGGTGGGCTCCTCAGTCAGGAGTTAGGGTCACAGGCTCTGGAGTTCATGTTCAGCCTGAGTTCATGTTCTGTGTCCACCACTCCACAGGTGTGGCTTCTTTGGTTTCTGGAGGTCGCCAAACTTTAGTGTGCTTAGCTGTAAAATGAGGAAATGAACAGTCCTCACCTCACTGAATTACTGTGGGGATGAAGTGAGACATGCTTATGAAGTGCCTTAGCATGCTGCCAGACACTCACCTTTAGTAATGATCATTAATTCACTTCCAAAGACCTTTGACACCAGGTAAGTTCTATGGGACCACCTTGCCAGCAGTGGCTTTGGCCAGTAGGAACCATATAAACCATGGCTGTGAGGTAGGAAGAGGTGAAACATAACCATGCCTTCAGGACTGTTCAACTCAAGAAGACAGAGAAGGGACAGCTTTCTCTAAAATCTGAAATCCTAATCCTCTCTAACAGCCTGCCAAACAAAACTCATCCTGCAAATTATACTCTTCAACTGGTGGCCAGAACTTAATGGTGTATATATGTGATGTGTGTGTACATGATGAATCAAGAAACACAATTTTTCACATCCTTATTCCTTCAACAGATGTTTACTGGACACCCACTCTGTGCAGCACCTTCTGCTAAGTGTCCCTGCAATGTGACACAGGCTCTGTTCTCAAGGAGCTCACAGGTCATGGAGGAGATGGGCACGCAAGCAATCCCAACAGGTTTGGCACAGGTTTTCACCAGGAACAATGCAAGCTCAGAAGAAGGGTAATTATTCTGGAAGGGGAGTACTCAAAAGAAAGAACTTTTCACCCTGTTTTTTTGAGAGATTCCACCCAGCATTAGGGAACCCATTGAGGAAGGCCAGGGACCTAGTTTTATCACTGTATTAATCATATCTTTTATTTTCTGTAGTCTGATTCTTGGACATCTGGGGACTTGCTACCCCTAAAGGGGCTGCCCCTCTCAAGGTTAGCCAGTTTCTAAAGACGGTAAACAAGCTGCCAGAAAACGTGCCTTTCAAAAGGAAGCAAACCATTCTGGAGCCATTCCCCCAACCACCTCTTTTATGAGGCTCTACCTGCTCTAATCATCCCTGGGCCTGGTACTGGACAAACAGGGACAGCCTCTCTGCCCCTGAGCCCACTGAAATTACTCAAACTGTGCAATCCTAAACCTGCTTACCCTGCCTCGCCTATTCCTTCCCATGGAAACCACAGTAAAGACTCTGGTACAGTTTCCCCTCACCCCTGGTGCTTTCCTTAGTGGCGCCCGTGGCGTGGCATGCCACTGCCTTTGCATCTATAAGTGTAACAGATTATCTTCTCAACAGCAGCTGTCTCCTGATCCATTGGCCTTATCATACCTAAATAATAAAATCTATACTAAAACAATAACCAGAAATTCTTTTCTCTGAATCCTACAGAAGAGTGGCAGAATGAGATGAACAATTACCTGACAACTGGTTCTCTTTTTGCTCTAAAGCACTGATCAGTAAGTTCTTAGAAGACAGGGACTATATTTTAAACAACTTTGTCCCCTCTCTACAGCACTAGGAGTAATGGCCCAATAAATGTCCTCAGAGAACTCACAGTTCAGGGCAGAGACAGACATATAAACCAGCAATGACAATTTACTCTGTAAGTGCTCTCTAATGGAGTCATGCACAAACCAGAGTGGGACAGAAGAAGAAATAACATCTGAATTTGGTTGGGAAGTTCAGGAATTTTTCATAGAGCCTTTGAGTTGGGACTGAGCAGATGAACAGAACTTCGCCAGGCAGCCAAAATTATCATCATAGTATCGCAGCGGGGAGAGGCGTAGGTCGAAAGCATTCTAAACGCGTACATGGTGAAAGAGGAGGAGCAAGGCACGTTCTGGTAACTTCTCACCAAACTCAGGAGACGACTATTACCTCTCTCGGAGATGGAGGATGAAAGTGTCCCTGCTTTTTCTCACAATGCAAAAATCTAGCCCCAGTGGCTTTGGGGCTAGAGATTTGTCAAATGACTATTTAGACCTTAAAAAGAATTTAACAACTGTGTTCAATATTAGTAGCTACTTATTAATACTCAGTTCAATTAAAAACCTGTTTTATTTTTAATAATAAATGCTCATTACTAAATGTTATACAAAATTTTTAAACATTAGCTACTAAATGCATAGCTAATCAAATGGCTGGTCGAATCTATAGATCTTCTCCCTTAGACTGAATCCCTTCTTCTTGAGTCATTTATGAATCTTCAAAAAGTTTATCCTCCAGCAGTCCATGGTCGAGTGTGCCACACTATCTCCCTCTCCTAAAGGCACTCCACGTAAAGGTTGGGATGGATGCCACATGTTTTACTTTTTACCAGATGGCTAGGGCACCTGTGCAGTATGAATTTGAATTGGGTCTTTACATCCTATACATAGTCACATATACATGATTTCAAGCAAGCAGCCAGGCAGTGGGTAAGAAAAGCCAAGTCAGCATAAAGGCAAAGGCTCTCTATTATAATCTTCCGTGGAAACCCAAATCCTGAGATTAGGATAACAGCTGCTCAAGAAGTAGAAGGGATGGGGGTGCTGGAGAATCTGAGAGGTTGGGAAAGAACTGGAGCCTCTCCAGGAGAGGCACTGGAGTCCTGCTCCCCAGGGCTCAGGGGTGACATGGTACATGAAATTGGACCTCTGACACCCAGCTGCCAGGCCCCACCCAAGATTCCAGGGACATGAGGGAACAAACGAGCTATCAGACTTCATGGGACCAGGACTGGGAAGTAGCTCTTTCAGAAGTAATCTGATGTCTGGAAGGGGCTTCCTGGAGTCTTGATGCCACACGAGATCTGGATACTTTTGCATAATCTCAGGAGTTTGGGGGAATCTACCAGCAAGGCAGATGATGGGGGGGATCTTGATAACAGAACTAAATTAAGGGATAACAAAGACATGCAATATTTCCTGCATATGTTAATCTATGGACTGGAAAATCCCATCCACTCTACATTTTCCTCTTGATTCCACAGGACAGTCAAGCCAGAAGGCTCTGCAGCAGCAGGCTGACAAGCATCCACTCATCCAGGAAAAAGACTATTTAGGGGGCCCCTGGGTGGCTCAGTGGTTAAGCGGTTGCCTTTGGTTTGCATCATGATCCCAAGGTCCTGAGATCGAGCACTGCTTCAGGCTCCCTCCTTGGTGGGAAGCCTGCTTTCCGTTTCCCACCTCCCCTGCTTCTGTTCCTGCTCTCACTGTGTCTCTCTGTCAATTAAATAAATAAAATCTTTTTTAAAAAAGAGAGAATATTTAGATGCTTATTTTGTGGGTCCACTAGCAGATAGTGCAGAGATAAAAGGCCTTCTTCCTTTCCCTTTATATTTCTAATAGGAAATGAGGAGACAAAGTATAGATAGCAAGAGCAGTTTCTGTATTGCAGCCGGGGAAGAGACAGGAAGAAGATAGAATCCACAGTTCAGGGAGTGAGTCAGGAAGGAAGCATCCAAAATGTCAGTGGAGGGGTGTCTGGGTGGTTCAGTCCATTAAGCATCTGCCTTGGGCTCAGGTCATGATCTCAGGATCCTGTGATCAGCCCTAGGAGCCCTATGTTAGGCTCCTTGCTCAGCGGCGAGTCTGTTTTTCCCTCTCTGTCCCCTCCCAACTTGTACACACACACTCTCTCTCAAATAAATTAAAAAAAAAAACTTTTAAAAAATTGTCAGTAGGGAGCTGACTGACCCAGCGTTAGTGCTTTCAGCACATAAGAGGTCTAGCTGAACTCTCACTGGACTTGTGATAGGCGGCACAAAATCAGTATCCTGTGGATACACAGGACCCAAAGCTCTTTTAATAGGATGTGCTTTTTTTTTTTTTTTTAAGATTTTATTTATTTATTTGACAGAGAGAGAGATCACAAGCAGGCAGAGAGGCAGGCAGAGAGAGAGAGGGAAGCAGGCTCCTCGCGGAGCAGAGAGCCTGGGATGTGCTTTCTATAGAAAGACTCTGAGTCTTCGGGGGAACAGCTGCACCAGGTACTAGGAGCTAAGAGTAGTAGGTCTGTCACATAGCCCCAAATGGATCCAAACTGTGGCTCTCCTTGGTCCCATCTCTATACAACCACAACCGTTGGTTGTATTCGGGCAGCCTGGTGAAACAGGTGAACGGGTTCCCTTCGCAGGGGAGAACATTACAGAATTCCACCTCCAGGAGACTTGGACTTCTGAATCCTTCTAGGTCACTGGACCTCACTTCAAATTCACCTGGTACAGGGGCCCCTGGGTGACTCAGTTAGGCATTTGACTCTTGGTTTTGGCTCAGGTCATAATCTCAGGGTTATGAGATCAAGCCCCTCCCCACCCCATGCCAAGTTAGACTCTGCACTCTGCGAGGAGCCTGCTTGAGGATTCTTCCCCTCGGCCCCTCCTCCCACTCACACATGCTCTCTCTCTCAAATCAATCCATCTTTAAAAAAAAAAAAAACAAAAACCTAGAATGAAGAGCAGAAGACAAACTCTAGTTGCTACTCTTTCAGAATTCTAAGCCCAGAGTATGTCTGCCAGACATTAGTTATTTAGAGAACTATCCCGGCATAAAAGAGGTCTCACCCCTTGACCCTATTCCCAACTTACCATCACATTCCAGCAGAAACTGAAAAGCTGAATGAGGGAAACCCTATTCCTGCTCTGGTTTGTAGAATCTCTCCCTCTTCATCTTGTCCCTTCTGCCCATGTAGAGAGGTTTAGAAGTGAGAAAAGAAGAAACCCCTGAAAGAAAAAAAAAAAAATCCTATCACTTTCCTCAAAAAGATTTTAAGAGAAAGAGATTTGGAACCTGTGACCCACATTTAAGATCCATATGATCTAAGTTATCTATGTGGAACCTTTAGAAAAGGGTTCTACCTACGGTTTCCCTTTGTACTTCTTCCCTTCATGACAGTTGTCTGAGCATACGGTCAACCCCTCGTGCTACTGACACGCCAGCTTCGAGCCCCGTGACTCTATGCCAGTAATTTCAGAGAGGAATCTGGAGCTACTTTCAATATCAACATTTGCCTTCTTTAAGAAGGTCCCCTGCTGTCTACAAACTGGACATGAAACTCTTTTTCTTGGAAGGCAGCTATGCTCACCACTATACCACCAACGCAGAAACTCTTTTTCTTGGAAGGGAAAGAATGGTCCGTGACTTGTCTCATTGCTGGAAAGAGTTTCAAGGGCTAGCATATTCCAGAGACTTACAGGACTTTAATTCTAATATCCCCTCATTCCAGAAAGTGTTTCTCAATCTTTGTTCCACTGAGTAATAGTTTTTCCAAAATGTTTAGTGAATAAAATAGTCTAAGGTCAAATTATTTTGAAAAAATGTGTATAGGGGCGCCTGGGTGGCTCAGTGGGTTAAGCCTCCGCCTTTGCCTCAGCTCATGATCTCAGGGTCCTGGGATCGAGTCCCACATCGGGCTCTGCTGTCAGGGAGCCTGCTTCCCCCTCTCTCTCTACCTGCCACTCTGCCTACTTGTGATCTCTCTCTCTGTCAAATAAATAAAATCTTTAAAAAAATTTTTTTAAAAATATGTCTCTTTTGAAATTCTCTCCCTCTAGGGGATTTATGTTCATTAGTATATTCAGGTGCTGAGAAATCATAAAGAAATCTGTTCACCGGGCTTTTTCAAATATATATGACTCCATAAACCCCCTTTTCACTTAAGACCCATTAACACCTACCACTTCCTTAGGAAAGACTATCCTTGGCAACATAGGAGCATCTGGTTTCCTGATTGTTAAAATGAAGATCAATCAGTAACTCTAACCTCTTTTAAGGAAATAATCCAAGATTTTTTTTAAAAGCTCTCTATAAGAGAAGTTAATTACAATGTTGTTTATAACAGCAAAAACCTGGAAACAACTAAAATATCTTAAAATAAGTATCAAGAAAATATGTAATGGTGCAACCCTGTCAGAATATCATGTAACCACTAACAATATTATGAAGAATTCTTAAAAGCCTATGAAACTCATTAAACTATACATTAAAGAGTTCCTGGGTGGCTCAGTCATTAAGCAGCTGACTTCGGCTCAGGTCCTGGCGTCAAGCCCCATGCAGGGCTCCCAGGAGTCTGCTTCTCCCTCTCCCTCTGCCTGCTGCTCCCCCTACTGTTCTATCAAATAAATAAATAAAATCTTTTTTTTTTTTTTAAGATTTTATTTATTTATTTGACAGACAGAGATCACAAGTAGGCAGAGAGGCAGGCAGAGAGAGAGGAGGAAGCAGGCTCCCTGCTGAGCAGAGAGCCCGATGTGGGACTCGATCCCAGGACCCTGAGATCATGACCTGAGCCGAAGGCAGCGGCTTAACCCACTGAGCCACCCAGGCGCCCCAATAAAATCTTTTTTAAAAGTACATTAAATATATACAATTTTTAATGTATCAATTATACCTCAAAGCCATTTAAAAAACCCTATGAAAATATAAAGTATCAGGTGAAACTGTATGTACAACATGTTTTCAGCTACATACAAAATATACATAGAAAAAATATATGATTTAAAGGTCTTCTGGTTCTGGTAATATTGTGCACTACAGTTCCTGAAACCCTTCTCCTATATATCTAAAAACACTTGACATAATATTTTTAAGACACCATTTTTAGGTGGCTTGATGACCTGAAAGCAAGCAAGAAAAGGCCAATTAAATCAGGGAGTTGGTCAAAGTAGGGGGAAGAGTGAGCTCTTAAGAGGCTGAAAACCTTGGAATAGTCTAGAATGAGTTCTCAGCAGGGAAGGCATTGACCCCCAGGGGGCAATTATGACATAAGTGGGGACATTTCTGGCTATCACAGTTAGAGGCACAGTTGGTATTTGCTAGGTGAGGGGTCAAGCATACTAGACATCCTGAAAAGTACAGGGCGGTTCCTCACAACAAACAAATGAGTCTCTGTCCATTGATACAGGTGAAACATGGGCTTGTAATCATTTAAGCCTAGATCCTAACCCTGTTTCACACGATTTTAATACATACAGAACTTTTCAGGAATTCAACCACTATGTAAATCAAGGAAAAACTAAATCTTTTATTTGGAAATTTGTCAAGAATTGGTTATTTTGAAGATGGGATTGGGAGGGAAGACAAACCATAAGTGACTCTTAATCTCACAAAACAAACTGAGGGTAGCTGGGGGGAGGGGGTGGGGAGAAGGGGGGTGGGGTTATGGACATTGGGGAGGGTATATGCTTTGGTGAGTGCTGTGAAGTGTGTAAACCTGGCGATTCACAGACCTGTACCTCTGGGGATAAAAATATATGTTTATAAAAAATAAAAAATTAAAAAAAAAAACAAAAAACAATTGGTTATTTTGGAAAATGACATTGCCAGTGGCATCGCCAGCATGGTATTCAAGTCACAACTGCAACATACAAGGATCAGTTGGTGTCCCCAGAATTTACAAATTTGGTGAATCTATATCACGGGTTAAGCACCTGATTACTTTGTGGTCTTCTAGTACGGTGGGATTTGAGCATTTATATATTAAATACTTAAAATTTTACTACAAACTAGTTTTCTATTATTTCTCTATATCACATTTATGGTATTATATATGGATTTTGGTTGAAATGGTGTGGAATCACACACAGTGTCTACAAATTTCACTCCAGTGATATAAAGGAGACATTACCAACTATTTGTTATGTGGGCATTCAGTCTGATGGGATTGAAAATCACTGTAGTATATAACCCCTACAACTTGCCTTTCTCATTTAACATTAAGACAGAAATTTTTAAGCGTGTAGCTTAGATATATCATAGTTTATGTAAATATTTACTAGGAGTTTCTAATTCTGTGATGTTAGATACAATGTAATAACATCTGCCTACACACATCTTTGCACACATTACAAACATTTCTCAGGAACAGATACTAAGAAGTGAAACTACTAAATCGAGAGGTACCTTTTAACTTTTAAAAGGTACTGCCAAATTTCCTTCTAAAAATTCATACCAATTTACACTCTCACTAGTTTTATATCAAATAACCTTTCCCCCACATGTGTTCCTTCTCAACACTTAAGTTTTTCAATCTTTTCAATATTTGTAAATCTTTGTAGATAAAGTTCTCATGCTATGTTGCATTTTCCTAACACTAATCAAGTTGAATAAACATCTTTTCAAATGTTTCTGAGCCACTCTATTGCCTCAGTTAATTGGGAATTTACATCTTTTGTCCATTTTTTCTTTTTGATTGACTTGTCATCAAAAAGTTCTGAGTGCAGGGGTGCCTGGGTGGCTCAGTGGGTTAAAGCCTCTGCCTTCGGCTCAGGTCATGATCCCAGGGTCCTGGGATCGAGCCTCGCATCGGGCTCTCTGCTCAGCAGCGAGCCTGCTTCCTCCTCTCTCTCTGCCTGCCTCTCTGCCTACTTGTGATCTCTGTCTGTTAAATAAATAAATAAATAAAATCTTAAAAAAAAAAAAAATGTTCTGAGTGCAGAGTCTGACTTGTTGTGGGGTGGGGGGGCTTGATCTCATAACTCTGAGATCATGACCTGAGCCGAAACCAAGAGTCAAATGCTTAACTGAGCCACCCAGGGGCCCTCGTACCAGGTGGATTTGAAGTGAGGTCCATTTCTTCATATATTCTGACTATAAATTATTTGTTTAACACACATGTTAGAGATTAACTTTCTCCTATTCTATTTCCTAGCTTTTAATTTTGGTCATATGGAAATCCCAAATTTTGATATCATCAATCTTATCACTGCTTTCCTCTATTGTTTCATTGTTTTTTATCTTTTTTTTTAAAAAAGATTTTATTTATTTATATGAAAGAGAGATCACAAGTAGGCAGAGAGGCAGGCGGGGAAGGGGGAAGCAGGCTCCCTGCTGAGCAGAGAGCCTGATGTGGGGCTCGATCCCAGGACACTGAGACCATGACCTGAGCCGAAGGCAGAGACTTAACCCACTGAGCCACCCAGGTGGTCCCATTGTTTTTGATCTTAAAGAAGGTTTTTCCTGGGACACCTGGGTGGCTCAGTGGGTCAAGCAGCTGCCTTCGGCTCAGGTCATGATCCCAGCGTCCTGGGATCGAGTCCCACATCGGGCTCCTTGCTCGTCAGGGAGCCTGCTTCTCCCTCTGCCTGCCATTCTGTCTGCCTGTGCTCGCTCTCTCTCTCTCTGATAAATAAATAAAATCTTTAAAAAAAAATAAAAAGAAGGTTTTTCCTACATCCAGATATCATTTTTAATGGCCACATAATATTGCACTATATGGATGTACCATGATTTATGAAATTCTCACTATTAGAAATTTAGGTTGTTCCATCCTTTCACTAATATAAATAATGCTGTGTTCAACTTGATATTTCTAACATATGTTAGGGCCTGGCAAACAGCATAATAAATGTTTCTTGAGTGGGGTAGAGGAGAAAGGCAGGAAGATTTTTCCACCCTCACATATGTTAAAAAATGCAGCCCAATGTCAACCAAATTATCAGGGAATTAGCTCTAATTCTACTTCTCCTCTAGCCCATCTAATCAAGGGCTGACCCAGCTTCTGAAGTCTAGGCACGGAAGTACAGCTTTATCCTTCCCCTAAGACTGCCCTCCCTCAGGGTGCCACGCTACTTCACACATGCCTTTAATCACATACCTGAGTCCACCTTCTTATCCTGACTTCGGTTTTGGAGTGCCACTTTGCTTGGTGAGTCTTCAATGGTTATTTCCTAAAAGATTGTAGATGGGGCTCAGAAGATGAAGGAGCGGGAAGAGAAGGCTCATACCCAGCAGGCTGCGCTGCCATAAATCTGCTAGACCCAGCTCTAGTTCCAACAGGTGAAATTCCGTATGCCGGAGGCGGGGCTTCATTTGCCGCGGGTGGGTTTTCATTTCCGGCCAATGAAGCTTCATTTCCAGCTGGTAGGGATCCGTATCCTGCAGGGGGTGTTCCGAATACTCCTGGTAGGGGCCTGTATCCTGCAGGTGAGGGCCCGTATCCTGCTTGTGGGGATCCGTATCCCACCTGTGGAGTTCCATACACCGCTGGTGAGGGTCCGTATCCCGCCTGTGCGGCTGTGTATCCCGCCTGCGGGGACCCGTATCCCGCCGGTCCGTATCCTGCCTGCGGGGGTCCATAGACAACAAATGGGTAGGCTGAGAAGGAAAAAAAAAAAATCAGTTACCCATTTTTTAGAGTGGACAAGGAGTAGGTAAGAAGGAAGAAGAAGCGAACTGACACAGGAAAAGAATTCGGGCAGAATAATGCTAAAGCCAGATCCTTCAGCCACCACTGGATGAAGGCCACTGGATGAAGGCTTTATCATTTCCTGTTTTGGAGGGGTTCAAGTTAACATGAAAATAAGGTTACAGTTATAGCTCTACATTACTTATAGTTGTGCTCAAAGATTATTTTATTTAATAAATTTTGAGTATGAAGAAAGCAATACATGCTGAATGAGGGGTATGTATTTAGAAAATAAAGAAAAGATGAATTTTATTTTTTTAAAAGATTTTATTTATTTGGCAGAGAGAGACACAGTGAGAGAGAGAGGAGTGGCAGGGGGAGTGGCAGAGGGAGGAGCAGGCAGGGCTCAATCCCAGGACCCTGGGAGCATGACCTGAGCTAATGGCAGAGGCTTAGCAACTGAGCCACCCACGCACCCTGAAAAGATGAACTTCAAAAATCGTCTATAATCCACTCTCAAAGACAAAAATTTAATATTCTGGTGTATTTCTTTGTAGAATCTGTTAATATTTTTATACACTCACAATCATAACACCCATACATTTTTTTATCTGGCTCTTTTTACTTGACATTATAAAAATTTTCTTTACATTATTAGCATATTTCATACATTAAAAGCTAGACAACATTTTATCACATGGATAGGTGCTACTTAATTTCCCTGCTGCAGGAGAGCATGTTGTTTCCAACTTTCTTTTTTTTTTAGATTTTATTTATTTATTTATTTGAGAGAGAGAAAGAGAAAGCATAGGAGCAGGGAAGGGGAGAGGGAGGAAGTCTTAAGCAAACTTCACACTGAACACAGACCAGATCCAAGGACCCTGAGATCATCACCTAAGCCAAAACAAAGAGTCTAACAATTAACTGCACCACCCAGATACACCATTTTCAATTTTCTAACTCATATTGCAATAAACCTGGACTTTATTTATTTTCTTGGCTACATTTCCAAAGTGGTTTAACTGAGTCAATGAGTGGACAGTTGTCAAGTTACTTCGCTGTAATCCACATTTATGTTTGAGATAACTAGAAAAAACTTTAAAAGAATGGTCTTAAAGGTTCTTTAAAAACGAAAGGAGGGGCGCCTGGGTGGCTCAGTGGGTTAAGCCGCTGCCTTCGGCTCAGGTCATGATCTCAGGGTCCTGGGATCGAGTCCCACATCGGGCTCTCTGCTCAGCAGGGAGCCTGCTTCCTCCTCTCTCTCTGCCTGCCTCTCTGCCTACTTGTGATCTCTGTCTGTCAAATAAATAAATATAATCTTAAAAAAAAAAAAACGAAAGGAAAATGTGGAGGAAGTCAAGAAAATGATGTATGCATCAAATACAAATACCAGCAGAAGTGGAAAACTTTACAAGAAGCCAAAAAGAAATTCTGAAGCTGAACAGTACAGCAACTGAAATGAAAAAATCACTAGAGGGATTCAAATTCAGATTGGAGTAGGCAGAAGAATAAATCCATTAACTTGAAGATAAAACGAGGGAAACAATAGAGGTTGAGGAATAGGAAACACACACACACACACACACACAAAACCAAACACTGAAGAAGAGTGAACAGGGCTTGAGAGTAACAGAGCTTGAGGGACCTGTGGAACACCATCAAGCAGACCAGAAGGAAGTCCCAGGAGGAGGAGAAAAAGGGACAGAGCAAATATTTGAACAAATAGTGACTGTAAATTTCTCAAATTTGATGAAAACATGAATATAAACATCCAGAAGCTCAACAAACTTCAAGTAAGATGAACTTAAAGAAACAAACACTGAGATACATTCTAATTAAACTTTAAAAAGACAGAGACAAAGGGAGAGTCTTGAAAGCAGCGAGAGAGAAGCATACAAGGGATCCTCAGCAGATTTCCCATCAGAAACTTTAGAGGCCAGAGATAAACTGTCAAACGAGAATCCTCTATTTGGCAAAACTCCTTCAAGAGTGAGAGAGAAATGAAGATGTTCCCAGATACACAAAAGCTGAAGGAGTTCATTCTTACTGGGTAAGAAGTGCTTAAGGTAGTTCTGCAAGGTGAAGTGAAAGGACACCAGACAATAACTTAAAGCCAACTTTATAGGGATAAAGACCTCACTAAAGCTGAATCACTGGGCAATTACAAAAGCTAATATTTTATAATAACAGCTTGTAATTCCATTTTTTGTTTTCTACATAATTTAAGAGACTAATGCGTTTATTTATTTGTTTTAAAGATTTTATTTATTAAGAAGAGAAAGAGCATGAAAGTGGAGGAAAGAGCAAAGGGGGAGGGACAAGGAGAGGGAAAGAATCTCAAGAAGAGTCACGGCTGAGTGCAGAGCCTGACACAGGGCTCGATCTCATGACCCAGAGATCACAGTCTGAGCTGAAACCAGGAGTCAGAGGCTTAACTGACTAAGCTACCCAGGCACCTCTCAGAGATTAATGCATTTAAAAGAATTATTAGATTATATTTTTAGCCACACAACTATAAAGATGTAATTTTGTGACATCAGTTGTACACAAAACTAAAATCTGTAGACATGTATGTCATGTTCCAAGGAGAACCCAAGAAAGGACTACCTTTTGGGGCCTGTTGATGGCCTGTTAGGAGACCCTTTGTGGCCCACCTGCAGGCTGTGGACCACATTTGAGAATCACTGTGGACAGGCACAACTGTTAAAGGCCACAGGGCATGAAGCTGGAGTCCTCAGTGAGGTTGAAGGGCCCAGCACAAGCATGGTGGCTCTACTTGGGTGAGATGAGAAGAGGTGGGGAAGGGCACCTTTTTTGACTCAGGCTATAAGCAGGAAGTGACGGTTCCTGTTAGCAGGAGTCGTCCATGTCTGCTCCATATGTGTACATTACAGTAAAAAGTAAGCCTCAAACTGAAGCCCAGTCATTGCTGACCTGCCACGGGGCTTCAGTCTAGAAACAAAGTCATGGACTCCATTTCCAATTCTCTAAACTTCTCCTTTTTCTCCTATAGCAGAGTTGCAGGCAAACTAGCAATGAATGGATCTTAGAGCCCTTGGCATATTTTTCCACCACCCAAGGAGAACTTCCCTGCCACTCCTTACCTGGACAAGGCATCTGTTGGGAGCACATGCCCCCCTGCCCAGTAACTACGTACAGTCCTGGAGAGCTGAACCAGTAGTTTAGACTTCCAAGTGGAACTCCCCTGGCAGCTGAGAAGACAAGTTTGGCAAAATAGGGACTTTTTAATTCTTTTAAGCAGCTATCAACCAAATAATTAATAAATTATCAACCATCATCTCACATATGTGTCCAAAAATGCTCCCAGGATACCAGATAAAAAATATATACCTCCCTTGTCCTGAACTGCATGTTTCGTGAGGGCAGAGATTGTGTCTTATTTGCCTGTGCTTATCCAGGGCCTAGCACAGCACTTACCATAAAAAATATTCAGAATCCAAGTGAGGATTCCATCTAGTTGGCAAGACACAACCATGGAAGCCAATGTAATGGCAACGTGATACAGAAGAAAGAAAGTGCTTCTTGATTATCTTCCTCTTATAAGGACTCTCTTATAAGGATCCTTGTGATGGCATTTGAGGCCCACCTGGATAAGCAAGAGTAATCTCCTCATCTCAAGATCCTTAAATTAATTACATCTGCAGGGATTTTTTTTTTTTTTTTCCAAACAAGGCAACATCCACGGATTCTGAGGGTTAGGACATGGATATATCTTTGGGAGCCATTATCGGCCTACTGCTCTATTTCTGGCCTATGGCATGTGACCAGAAGTAAGGTACACTGCTTCCAGAGCTTCCCTGGTGCAAGCTTCCCAGGTGAGATATTTACTCTCTTTCCCTCCCTGCCAGCTATCCAGAGGGGCTGTGGAAGCCATGTGTTAAAGATGGCAAAGACCCTAGTACTCTGGGCCCCTAAATGGCTATGTGGTTCAGAGCCCCATATTATCCTTGCTGATTGTCCTTTACATAAGCAGTAATATTTACTGCCTTAAGCTACGGATAATTTGGGATTTTTCTATTTCAAGAGATAGCATTATCTTAACTAATTCATTATAAATCTGAAGTTGTCCTCTTTACCCCTACTATCCTCCTTGTCAATATCCTATTAATATCCTTCCCAGAAGTGATTACTTTATTAACTTATATGTTTGCTCATTTATTCTTTTTTCAAAAGATTTTATTTATTTATTTGACAGATATATATATATATATATATATATAGAGAGAGAGAGAGAGAGAGAGAGCGCGAGCGCACACAAGTAGGCAGAGTGGCAGGCAGAGGTCGGGGGAGAAACAGGCTACCCGCCGGGCAAGGAGCCCAATGCGGGGCTCCATCCCAGGACCCGAGGATCATGACCTGAGGTAGATGCTTCACCGACTGAGCCACCACAGCACCCCTGTTTGCTTATTTCTTGTATGACTCTCACTAGACTAAGTTTAACAAAGTTAGGGGCTATGTTCGCCTTGTTTACTCTTGTGTTCTTAATCATCTCATATAGAGTTTGGCAAACAACAGGTACTCAACACGTATTTGGTAAAAACAAGAATCAAAGAGCCCCAACAAGTCAGCTCTGTAGAGGGGAAGAGACTTCTGCAAAGGGTCAAAGAATCAGATCATGAAGCATGATGGGTAGTTAATTCGAAAGACCTGAAAGAAGCCCATCTCACAATCTTACGTTCTTACTGGGGGAGCGGGGGTAGGCTCTCACACCTAAGCCATGATATAATCAGACCCAGAAAACAATGGGCCAAGCTCACATATGTTGCCTAAACTCTTCCCAAGTAGCTGTATAACTGCTGAGACTCCGTAGCTTTGCAGGCCAAGAAGCAGATCTTTTTTTTTTTTTTTTTTAAGGTTTTTATTTATTTATTTGACAGAGAAAGACACAGCGATAGAGGGAACACAAGCAGAGGGAGTGGGAGAAAGGCAGGCTCCCCTCGGGAGTCCGATGTGGGGCTCGAACCCAGGACCCAGGATCCAGGATCATGACCTGAGCCAAAAGCAGATGGTCAACCAACTGAGCCACCCAGGCGCCCCCAAGAAGCAGATCTTAATGAGAGCACAGAGAGGATCCCCTCAAGTTGCCTGATCCTTGGTCCATAATCTTAAAAATAAGCCCCCTCAGTACTGTGAGGCCAAAAATAAGAAGGAACTCAAGAACCAATATGCAGTTATTCTGAGTTCTGCAGACACTGGTAAAAAAGAGGAGCCGGACTTCCAAGTGGCCCCCGACTCTGGATTCCACAGGCTGTGCTCTGTCTGCCAGGACACCTTGTTACCCAGTGTCAGGCTTCCAGATGCTGTCTGCCCTTTGGACGATGAAGAGCTATTGGTTGGGTACAGCGTGTGAGCTCCTTGGCCTTTGTATTTTTGCACTGTATCTTAAAGGTAACAGTAAAACAATTTCTTACTCCTCGATTTCTTATATATGGCTTTTCTGCCACCTGTCTTCTTTAGCATTTCTCTCTTACTAAGAGCACCAACAAACTCAAATTTCCACATGCAATGCACATCCTTCAGTCTTCATTTTATCAAACATCTCTGTAGCAGCTGACAAATGATCACTCCGTAACGCCTGAAACTGTCCTTCCTTGACCTCTAGGACAATAAACTCAATTCTCCTCCTACCTCAGTCAGCCCCTTTGCATTCTTCATTAAGGTCATCCCTCCCTCCATCCCTGAGCTGTTGAGGACTCTTGGAATACCATTCGTAAGTCACTGAAGGATCCTATCACTCACATGGCTCCAGAGATGACCTGCGTGCTGAGGATTTCTAAACCAGTCTCTAGAAGATACAGTTCATCTTTGAAGCTCTGAGCTGCAAATCCACTGACCACTAGCATTCCAATGTGCCTCACATTTAATAAGATGGAGGAATGAAGAATATAGGATAAAAAAAATAAAACATTACTTGTATCGTATTCCTGCCATTTAAAATGCATGATGTGCATCTAAGCATGAGGAAACAGACAAACCCAAATTAAGGGACATTCTACAAAACAATAAGCCTGTATTCTCTTTAAAATGTCAACATCAAGAAAGGCTGAGTCCAGATTAAAGGAGACCAAAGATACAGGACAACTAAATTCAATGTGTAATCTGGGATTAGATCCTGACTGGGGGGTTGGGGAATGCTATTAGAATTAGGAACAGTAATGGGTTAAACATTTGAATTTGAATATAAACCAAATATTAACAGCATTGTTTCCATGTTACATTTCCTGAATTTGAAAAGCAGACTGAGGGTAGATAAGAGAATACCCTTGCTCCTAGGAGATTTATATCCAAATACTTAGGGATGAAGGAAATGATCTTTGTGACTTATTCCCAAATACTTAAGTAGAAACAAAGCAAAAAAAGAACAAGATAAAGCAAAGGTGAGAAAATGTTAATAATGGGTGAATCTAGATGAATGGTCCATGAGAGTTTGTTGCAATATTTTTAAAAAATATTTTACTTATTTATTTGATAGAGAGAGAGAGAGAGACAGATCACAAGTAGGCAGAGAGGCAGGCAGAGAGAGAGGGGGAAGCAGGCTCCCTGCCAGTCAGTCAAAGAGCCCAACAGAGGCTTAACCCACTGAGCCACTGAGGCAGCCCTTGCTGCAATATTCTTGCAACTTTTCCATAAATAAGATTATTTTTCTTTAAAAAGTTCAGAAAAATAGCAAGAAGAGGTTTAGGGTTTAGATTCTAGCTCCATTGCTCTCTATCTGTACAGTCTTGAGACAATGTATAACCATCACTGGCTCAGTTTCTCCTGTTATCAACTGGGATAATGACTATAGCTACATCATAAGTTTTTGTGAGGGTTACAAATACTGACACATGTAGGGGCACCTGGGTGGCTCAGTGGGTTAAGCCTCTGCCTTCGGCTCAGGTCATGATCCCAGGATCTTGGGATTGAGCCCTGCATTGGGCTCTCTGCTCAGCAGGAAGCCTGCTTCCTCCTCTCTCTCTGCCTGCCTCTCTGCCTACTTGTGATCTCTGTCAAATAAATAAATAAAACCTTTTTAAAAAATTTAAAGAACAAAAACAAAAAAAACAAATACTGACACATGTAAAGGGTCTGGAACACTGCCCACTATATGGTAAGTGTTCAGTAAATGTTAGTATATCTAAAATTGAACTCCAACATAGACTGTCTCCTGCATTCTTCACTATGGTTTATAGTATCATAATCCAATCAGTCTTCTGAGCTAGAACGTTCATTCCATTCTTCTGTGTCCCCAGCATTTTGTCCATGCCTCTGTTACAGCATATTTGCATATGTCCATCTCAACTAGATGGTGTTCATCTCAACGAGATTGGAGTTGGAGGTAGAGGCAACAGAGAAAGAGAAAGAACATTCCAAATAGAGCAAATTTCAGGGCACCTAGTGGGCTCAGTCAGAAGAGCAGGTGACTCTTGATCTTGGGGTCATGAGTTCAAGCCCCATATTGGGTATAGAGTTTACTTAGATAGATAGATAGATAGATAGATAAGTAAATAAAATTACCAGAAAGAACAAATAACATGAAGGCGCAGAGATGAGAGAAGAGGCACACAGAAGTCCAATTAGATTGGAGTACAAAAGGTGAGAGAGGAGGGGTATGAAATGAGGCTAGGTTAAATAAAAATATATCATTAAGGGATTTATTTATTTATTTATTTTAGTAGGCTCTGCACCCAACATGGGACTTGAACTCACAACCCCTGAGCCAGCCAGGTACCCCGTAAAAGGATTATTTGTATTCACAGTCCAAAAAGAGTTATCTGGTACATACTTTAGATCAGTGCTGTGGCACTTGACAATACCTCTTCCCTCTTCTCATGAGAATGGGAACTACAGCTAAGAGAAGCAAAGGCAAAGCCAGAGAGGAGAAAAGACAGAAAGGCACGACAAAGGAAAAAGAACTCGCACATCTGGGGCTTCCAGAGCTGAAAATGAGACGACTTAATGATAGGAGACCAGCATTTTTTTTTATATACATTTTTTTTAAGATTTTATTTATTTATTTGAGAGAGAGACAGTGAGAGAGAACATGAGCGAGGAGAAGGTCAGAGAGAGAAGCAGACTCCCCGTGGAGCTGGGAGCCCGATGCGGGACTCGATCCCAGGACTCCGGGATCATGACCTGAGCCGAAGGCAGTCGTCCAACCAACCCAGGCGTCCCAGGAGACCAGCATTTAAATGGACGAGATTATCAGGTAAAATTAGTCATTCAGGTGTCTGAGTACAAGCTCCTGGTAGACTGCAAACTCCTTTAAGACAAGGAGGGACTGACTAATCTTGCTCCCAGCCTGTGGTGTAGTGTGTGTCCCATGGTAGGGAGGCTCAGGAAATGCCTGCGGAATACACATGCAGCTACGAACTGCTTGACTTCGGAGGCCAAAGTCTTGACCGGGTGGGTAACAGTCCTACTTCACCTCCACAGGCCTCAAACCCCCCACAGCATTTAGAATCCTTATTAGCAGTGCTCACCAGCAGAGGCAGCTTTCATCATCATCTGGGCAAATTCGATGGCACCTCCTTTTCTGAAGGCTAATTTAAAGGTAGCCTGTCCTTCCCAGCCACCTGGGGGAAGCAATGACACACGCTCACTAAAGTGCTGGCACCACTGGCCAGAGAGGACCGCCCCAGACAGACAGAGAAGCACTACCCAAAGGAGCGGGGCAGCTTTTTTTGAATTCCAGCATGAGCCAAGTCTGAATCTTAAATCTTCTGGAAGCTTTTGAGAAAAAACAAACAAACAAACAAACAAACAAAAAACCACTTCTGAGGGGGGACCACTTACCATCTGGGGCTGCCTGAATGATTCCTTTAATGAAGTTGGGGGTAAAGACTGGTTGTTCAACGGTGCAGTTACTCATCAGATCAAATGGCATCATAAAAGAACACATGGAGTCATTGACTGTGTGTGAAGTCACGAAGATCACCTATGAGAGGAAAGAAATTTCAGAGAAGGACTACAGTTTGTCCACGGGTTGAGACATAGCAGAGCAATTCTAAGGTCAAGGCTGCTTTGACGTCCTGGCCTAATTGGGAAATATCACCCATTTTCTTCCATATTCTTCAACATGGAAAATCATAAAAGTGTGAATGTTTTAAAACACTTTGAAAGTCAACGTTTACCCTCTCTCCGTTTTAAGGAAAACAAATGTGCAGTTAATCTGATCAAAGAAGAAGTAGAATTACCCGGTATGAAGTAAGAAACACTGTTCCTCTCTTTGTACCACAGAAGACACTGGATCCCTCTGGTTGATGTGGGAAGGAGAGTTCTACATCCTGACACTGAGTCAAGACACTGCAGAAAAGAAAGGGCAGACACCACTCAATTTCAAAGTTATATAAAATGACACACATAAAGCTTTTAGCATAGTTCCTAGCCCAGAGTAAGCACTCGAAAAACATTATCTGCTGCTGTTATTGCCATTATTTTATTGAAATTGAAAGGAAATTAAATGATATTATTCTCTGCTCATTTATTCTCCCATTTTATCACCGGTTTCTCTTTTTGCTTTTTTTATAAGATTCATTTATTTATTATAAAATGAGGGTTGCCAGGGGTAGGGGGGTAGGGAGAGGGTGGTTGGGTTACGGACATTGCGGAGGGTATGTGCTATGGTAAGTACTGTGAAGTGTGTAAACCTGGCGATTCACAGATCTGTACCCCTAGGGCTAATAATACATTTTATGTTAATAAAAAATTTTTTAAATGTTTTAAAGATTTATTTATTTATTTTAGAGAGAAAGCATGCACAGGCAGGGGGAGGGGTGGAGGGAGAGGGAGAAGGGAAGCAGACTCCTCACTGAGTTGGGAGCCCTACGTGGGGCTTGATCTCAGGATCCTCAGATCGTGACCTGAGCTGAAACCAAGGGTCAGAGGCTTAACTGACTGAGCCACCCCAGTGCTCCGGGTTCTTTTTTTTTCTTATCTAATTTACATTCTTCTTCTTCTTCTTCTTAATCTTCTTACCATCTCACTAATTTTTTTAAAAGATTTTTTTATTTATTTGACAGAGAGCTAGATCACAAGTAGGCAGAGAGGCAAGCAGAGAGAGAGAGAGAGAGAGAGAGGAGGAAGCAGGCTCCCTGCCTAGCAGAGAGCCCGATGCAGGACTTGATCCCAGGACCCTGAGATCATGACCTAAGCTGAAGGCAGAGGTTTAACCCACTGAACCACCCAGGCAACCCACTAATTTTTATTCTTTATGTGCAGTAAGTATAAAGCACTGTGGTAACGGAAATGTTTCTCTGACTCTTATAGAGACGGTAAGGCACACAATGGGCTTCAGATTTCTCAGGCATGTTGTGTCCTCTTCCTGTCATGGTCTCCCCTCACTATTAACCTGAGAAACTTGGACTCATCCTATTCTCGCTCACAGAATCCTAACGGGTTTCTTCTCTTTCTCAGTAATTACTATAATACATACATGCTTATTTGTTCAATGTCTTAACTATGATCATTAAGGACAATGTCTTTCCACTGCAGCTCTAGCAAACAGTGGGTACTACTAAATATTTATGGACAGAATGCGGGAATGAAAACATGAATACAAATAATAGAGTAAGTATTGGGGTGCCTGGGTGGCTTAGTGGGTCATGATCTCAGAGTCATGATCTCAGGGTCCTGGGAACGAGCCCCACATTGGGCTCTCTGCTCAGTGGAGAACCTGCTTCCCTTCCTCTCTCTCTGCCTGCCTCTCTGTCTACTTGTGATCTCTGTCTGTCAAATAAATAAATAAAATCTTTTAAAATAATAATAAATAAATAATACAGCAAGTACTAATATGACATACATCACATTACTGGCACAAAAATGTCATAGCAGTTTAGTGGAAGGAGAGATTAGCTTCGGTCGAAGTGATTAAAAATGACTTTATAGAAAGATCAAAGTGTGAGCTGATTCTTAAGATATGGACAGTGTTTCAGGAGGCAGAGTTGAAGGCAGGGTACAGTCCGGATAGGGAGCAAACAGCATGTATGGAGATGCAAGAGCAGCATCCATGGTATACGCAGTGGGAAGCGAACTGCACACTTGGGAGCCGGCTACCTGTGTGGATTCAGCAAAACAGCATGGGAGTGTTGGGGTGGGGAGAAGAGTGAGATAGCACTGGAAAGTCATGCTGAAATTAGAGCTTGGAGACACTATTTAATAGGCAAGGAGAAACTGTGAGCTACAGCTGTCTCAGCAGGCTAGTCACATGATCAAGGAGGGGGGTATATGAGAGGTATAAGAATCCCTAAGGGGTACTGTGCTGGCTCAGTCAGTAGAGCATGCAGCTCTTGATCTTGGGGTCATGAATTCAAGTTCTATGCTGGGTATGGCGTCATGATGACCTTAAAAAAAAAAGAATCCCTAAAATAGGGCGCTGGGTGGCTCAGTTGGTTGAGCAACTACCTTCAGCTCAGGTCATGATCCCGGACTTCCAGGATCGAGTCCTGCCATCGGGCTCCCAACTCCTTGGAGTCTGCTTCTCCCTCTGACCTTCTCCTCTCTCATGCTCTCTCTCACTCATTCTCCCTCAAATAAATAAATAAAATCTTTAAAAAAAAAAAAACCCTAAAATATTCCTGATGTGCCACAATAAGAACTGGAACTGGGGTGGTGGTGTGGTGATAAAAAGGGCTTTTTAATATACAATGAAAATATAAGATGCCATCAAAAATGTCAGAAAAAATAGGGAATTCCAGGGGTGCCTGGGTAGTGCAACTTGTTGAATGTTGAACTTGGTTGGGGTCAGGTTGTGGCCTCAGGGTCTGGGATTGTGTCCTGAGTCAGGGTCCCCACTCAGTGAGGAGTCATCTTAGGACACTCTCTCCCTTTCCCTCTGCATCTCCTTTCTTTCTCAAATAAATAAATAAATCTTTAAAAAAAATAGGGAACTCCAAAACTCAGTTCAGAACTCTGGAATCAAACCAAAACCTTATAGCAACTAAGATAATGTTTAATCAAGAAAAAAATAGCTGAGGGGCGCCTGGGTGGCTCAGTGGGTTAAAGCCTCTGCCTTCGGCTCGGGTCCTGATCCCAGGGTCGTGGGATCGAGCCCCATGTCGGGCTCTCTGCTCACCAGAGAGCCTGCTTCCCTTCCTCTCTCTCTGCCTGCCTCTCTGCCTGCTTGTGATCTCTGTCTGTCAAATAAATAAATAAATAAATAAATAGTCTTTAAAAAAAAAATAGCTGAGTCTCAGTAAGAGAGCTTTTTGACACTTTAACTTACCCTGGTACCATCCTCCAATCCCCAGTTTGACAACAGCCTTAAAAATAACCCACATTCCAGGGCGCCTGGGTGGTTCAGTAATTCACTGTCTGCCTTTGGCTCAGGTCATGATCCCAGGGTCCTGGAACCAAGCCCTGTATCAAGCCCCCTGCTCAGTGAGAAGCTCACTTCTCCCTCTCCCAATGAAACTTGGTGAAGCAGACTATTTCTGAATAAATGTAAAAAATAAAATAACCCATATTCCTAGTCTAAGTGCCAAGTACCAAAGAGAGCAGAACACACCTTATTCTCAAAGAATTGTGGTTGTTTTAACTTGTCTGGTAGCTCCCTGAGGGGCTGGCTCAAAGGGTGTTGCCTAATTTAGGCACTACCCAGGTGACTACCCAGGGTGCATTTATCAAAAACAGTTCAAGGTAAATGTATTAGTTGCTGCTGTCTGGGGCAAAGATAATACTTAGTGCAAATGAACAAAACTGAAAAGTTAGGGAGGAAAGGCTGATGAGCTGCTTTAGTGAATAACAGCTTTGAAAAGCTCTGACATATTCATGGAACTCTAGAAAGCCATATGCATATCTGCCCAGGGCTGGATTCATGCTCAGAAGAAAACTGAGAAGGCCCAAAACTTTTACCTCTGGTTGACAGTAAGGCTCTTCTCAAGCAGGAAGTGAAAGCTCAGACAGAGCTGTAAACTACATGGCTGAGTGACAAAAACATGCTCTAAACATACAGGCAGACCCCATCTGCAAAGGCAGGAAGGTTTTATTATTATTATTATTATTTTGGTACAGATTTATAAGGAAATAGTGAAATCACTAGTTGGCAACTAAGTTAACATAAAAAAGACTTCAGTGACCACATTTGACAAAGAGTACAAACTTTATAAAATTTATAATTCAGAAAGCTATTAAACAATAACTACAACAAGCAGCAACAATGTACCCTAAGACAGAAAATCTGATTTTCAGATTTGCCAAATTATAATATTCAGAATGTCCAGTTTTCAACAACAATAAAAAATCATGAGGCTTGCAAATAAACAATTAAGTATGGCCCATAGGTTTTTCTAGGAACATTAGACAATCAAACTAATAGAAACTGTACTGAGGAAGCCCACACATTGGATTAACTAAACAAAGATGTTATTTGTTTGTTTGTCTGTTAGGTGAAACTCTAAGTACAACGTGGTGCTCAAACTCCCAACCCAAAGATCAAGGATCCCATGCTCTACTGACTGAACCAGCAAGGCAACCCACAAAACCAAGACTTTAAATAAACTATTTTAAGTATGCTTAAAGAGCTAAAGGAAACCATGTCTAAAATAACCAAAGGAAATAATGAGAACAATGTTTCAAAAAGTTGAGAATATCAATAAAGAGATAGAAATAGAAAAATGAAACAAATAGAAATTCTGAAGATAGAGATTACAATAAGTAAAGTGAAAAATTCAATAGTGGTGGGCTTAATGGCAGATTTCAGCAGGCAAAGGAAAGAATCAGTGAACCTGAAGATAGGTCAATTAAAAATAACAGTTACTACCCAAGTAACAGAAAAAAAGAATGAAGAAAAATGAACAGAGTCTAATCGACCTGTGGGACAAAATCAAGCTTACAACCAAATGCATAATGAGACTGCCCAAAGGATAGGAAAAAAAAAAGGGGGGACATAAAAAATATTTGAAGAGGGTGCCTGGGTGGCTCAGTGGGTTAAGCCGCTGCCTTCGGCTCAGGTCGTGATCTCAGGGTCCTGGGATCGAGTCCCACATCGGGCTCTCTGCTCAGCAGGGAGCCTGCTTCCTCCTCTCTCTCTCTCTGCTTGCCTCTCTGCCTATTTGTGATCTCTCTCTGTCAAATAAATAAATAAATAAAATCTTTAAAAATTTTTTGAAGAAAAAATGGCCAAAATTCCTCCAATTTAATGAAATACATGAATCTACATATCCAATAAGCTCCTACTAGGATAAACTCAAAAAGACCCACACCAAGACATATTATAATCAAAGAGCTAAAAATCAGATACAGAAACTCAAAAGCAGCAAGAAAAAAGGATCATCGTTTACAAAGAACCCTCAATAAGACAAAAGGCTGACTTCCCATAAAAAACTAGGGAGGCAGGGTTGCCTGGGTGGCTTGGTTGATTAAGTGGCTGTTTTTGGCTCAGGTCCTGATTCCAGGATCCTGGGATTGAGCCCCACATTGGGCTTCCTTCTCAGTGTAGAGTCTGTTTGCCCCTGTACCTGTGCCCCTCCTCCTGCTTGTGCTTTCTCTCACTCTCCCAAAGAAATAAAATCTTTTTTTATTATTATTTTTAAAAACTTTTTTTTAAAGATTTTATTTATTTATTTGACAGAGAGAGATCACAAGTAGGCAGAGAGGCAGGCAGAGAGAGAGAGAGGAGGAAGCAGGCTCCCTGCTGAGCAGAGAGCCCGATGCGGGACTCGATCCCAGGACCCCGAGATCACGACCTGAGCCGAAGGCAGCAGCTTAACCCACTGAGCCACCCAGGCGCCCTATTTTTAAAAACGTTTTAAAGATTTTTATTTATTTATTTATTTGAGAGAGAGCAGGAAAGAGAGAGAGCATGAGCAGGGGGGAGGGGTAGAGGGAGAGGGAGAAGCAGACTCCCCACTGAGCAGGAAGTCCAACATGAAACTCGATCCCAGGACCCTGGGACCATGACCCAAGCCAAAGACAGATGCTTAATGGACTGAGCCACCCAGGCACCCCTCAAATAAATAAAATCTTTAAAGAAAAGAAAAAAACTATTGAGGCTACTGGGATGACATATACAAAGTGCTAAAAGGAAAAAAAAATATGTCAACCAAAAATTCTGTATCTAGGAAAACCCATCCCTCAAAAATTAAGGAGAAATTAAAATATTACCAAGTAAACAAAAACTGAGAATTCATCACAAGCAGATCTGAACTATAAGAAATGCCAAAGGAAGTCCTTCAGCCTGAAATAAAAAGACTCTGGGGTGGGGCGGGGGGACTTGGAAGACTGTCAGTTAAGAGTCAACTCTTGATTTCAGCTCAGGTTATGATCTCAGGGTTGTGAAATTGAGCCCCACATCAGGCTCCATGCTATGTGTGGCCCCTGCTTGGGATTCTCTCTTCCCCTGCCTCTTTCTCTCCCTCTGTCCCTCCCCAACCTTTCTCTTAAGAAATAAAAATAAAAAGACACAGTAAATTAAACCCTTACAAATAAACAAGAGAACATTGGTAAAGCTAACTACATAGGTAAACATAAAAGTCAGTATTAATGTATTTTTGGTTTGGAACTCTTCATTTCTTCCTATATGAATTAAAAGGCAACTGCATAAAATAATAATTGTAAATTTACAGTGATCAGTACCCAATGTATAAAAATGTAAACTGAGGCAATAATTGTGTAAGGGGACAGAGTATATAGGAACAAATTTTTTGCATAGAATTAAAATTTGGTATTGGGGCACATGGGTGGCTCAGTCAGTTAAGTGTCTGTCTTTGGCTCAGATTATGATCCCAGGGTCCTGGGGTCAAGACCTGTGTAGGGCTCCCTGCTCAGTGGGGAATCTGCTTACCCCTTTCCCTCTGTTCCCCCAACTCATGCTCTCTCTCTTATTTGCTCTCTTTCTCTCTCAAGTAAATAAATAAAATCTCTAAAAAACAACTAAATTGGTATTAATTTGAACTAGTGTTATAAATCAAGATGTTAAATGTAATCTTCAGGACAACCACAAAGAGATTAACTAAAACACAAACAGTAAAAGAAATAAGGAGGGAATCAAGATAGCATATTAGGAAATATCTATTGAACACAAGGAAGGCATTAATGAAGGAACTGAAACATAGAGGAAACAAATAGCAAAGGAGCAGAAGTTAACTCCTTCCTTATAATTATATTAAGTGTAAGTGAATCAAACTCTCCAATTAAAAGTCAGAGATTGGCAAAATACACATTTTTAAAGTATGATACAAGTATACGCTGTCTACAAAAGACTTCCTTTAGATCCAAAGACACAAATAGGTTTAAAGAGAAAGGAAGAAAAAAGATATTCCATGAAACAGTAGCCAAAAGAGAGCTGCAGGAGCTATACTGATATCAGAAAAAAATGGACTTTATTTATTTTTTTAAAGATTTTATTTATTTATTTGACAGAGATCACAACTAGACAGAGAGGCAGGCAGAGAGAGAGGAAGAGAAGCAGGTTTCCCAGTGAGCAGGAAGCCTGATGCAGGGCTGGATCCCAGGACCCTGAGATCATGCCTTGAGCCAAAAGCAGAGGCTTTAACCCACTGAGCCACACAGGTGCCCCCAAAAATGGACTTTAAAACAAAAATTATTATGAGACAATACTATATTATGATAAAAGGGCCAATCATCAAAAAGACATTACAAATGTAAACATGAATACATTTAATAAAAGTCAACTAGACTTAACATAAGAACACTTCAGCCACAAAGGTAGAATACACATTCTTCTCAAATACACATGAAACATTGTGTAAGACAGATTATATGTTAGGCAACAAAACAAGTCTCACTAAATTTATGAAGACTGTAATCATATTGAGTATCTTTTCTGACCACAATGGAATGAAATTATAACAGAGGGAACCTGACAAATTAACAAATACGTGAAAATTAAACAAAATGCTCTTAAACAACTAATGATTCAAAAAAGATATCACAAGTGAAAAGTAGGCAAAGAGGCAGACGGGGGGGGGGGGGAGCAGGCTCCCTGCTGAGCAGAGAGCCCGATGCAGGACTCGATCCCAGGACCCTGAGACCAAGACCTGAGCCGAAGGCAGAGGCTTAACCTACTGAGCCACCCAGGTGCCCCAATGCTTGCAATTTTTTTAAAAACAGCAAACCAATAATCTAATTTTCCACACTAGAAAACTATAAAAACAAGACCAAACTAAACCCAAAGCTAGCAGAAGGAAGGAAATAATAAAGATTATAGTGAACATAAAGAATAGAAACAAAAGAATCAATGAAACCAAAATTTTATTCTTTATCCTTTAAGCAAAATTGACCAACTTTTACCTAGACTAAGAAAAAAAGAAAGAAAACCTAAATTACTAAAATTTGAAATAAAAGTGGGGATGTTATCACAGAATTTATAGGGAAAAAAAGGATTATGAGCGAATATATGAAAAATTACATGCCAACAACTTAGATAATCTGGGGCACCTGGGTGACTCAGTGGGTTAAAGCCTCTGCCTTTGGCTCAGGTCATGATCCCAGGGTCCTGGAATGGAGCCCCGAAGTAGGCTCTCTGCTCAGCAGGGAGTCTGCTTTCCTTTCCTCTCTCTCTGCCTGCCTCTCTGCCTACTTGTGATCTCTGTCAAATAAATAAATAAATAAAATCTTTTTAAAAAATTAGATAATCTATTTGAAACAGATAAATTCCTAGAGACAACCAAAATGAACTAAAGAAAGAAAATGGGGCACCTGGGTGGTTTAGTCATTAAGTAGCTGCCTTTGGCTCAGGTCATGATCCCAGTGTCCTAGGATCAAGCCCTGCATCGGGCTCCCTACTCAGCGGGAAGCCTGCTTCTCCCTCTCCCACTCTCTCTGCTTGTGTTCCCTCTCTTGCTGTGTCTCTCTGTGTCAAATAAATAAATTAAATCTTTTTTAAAAAAATAAGAAAGAGGGGCGCCTGGGTGGCTCAGTGGGTTAAAGCCTCTGCCTTCGGCTCAGGTCATGATCTCAGGGTCCTGGGATCGAGCCCCACATCGGGCTCTCTGCCCAGCGGGGAGCCTGCTTCCTCCTCTCTCTCTCTCTCTCTCTGCCTGCCTCTCCATCTACTTGCGATCTCTGTCTGTCAAATAAATAAATAAAATCTTTAAAAAAAAAATAAGAAAGAAAATCTGAATAGAACTATAACAGATTGAATCAGTAACCAAAAAAATTCCAACAAAAACCCCAGGATGGGGCACCTAAGTGGCTCAGTGGGTTAAATAAGCCTCTGCCTTCAGCTCGGGTCCTGGTCTCAGGATCCTGGGATGGAGCCCCGTGTCAGGCTCTCTCCTCAGTGGGTAGCCTGCTTCCCCCACCTCTCTCTCTGCCTGCCTCCCTGCCCACTTGTGATTTCTGTCAAATGAATAAACTCTTAAAAAAAAAAAAAAAGCCCAGGATGTATATTATGTGTTGATGGGTGGAGGGTTTTGCACATGTCTATTAGGACCAATTGGGTCCAACAGTGTTGTTCAGATCCTCTCTTGTTTTATTATCTTCTGTCTGGCTGTTCTTTTGATCATAGTTTCTTAGAAGCTGGGTTGAGTGAGGAATGTTGAGCGACTCCTTAATAAATACGGTTTCTTTTGGGGTGATGAAAATGTTCTGGAATTAGACAAGGGTAGTGATTGCGTGATATTGTGACTATACTAAAAGCCTCTGAATTGTACATTTTAAAATGGTTAAAATGGGGGGGGTGCCTGGGTGGCTCAGTGTGTTAAAGCCTCTGCCTTCAGCTCAGGTCATGATCCCAGGGTCCTAGGATCCAGCCCCGCATCAGGCTCTCTGCTCAGTGGGGAGCCTGCTTCCCCCTCTTTCCCTGCCTGCCTCTCTGCCTACTTTGATCTGTCAAATAAATAAATAAAATCTTAAAAAAGGAAAGAATGATACCTTGTGTCTGAGAAGAAAGATATTTCTATGCTAAGAACTCCATCATATGTCTTAATTCTACAAAATAAAACCATTTTTTAAAAATGGTTAAAATGGCAAATTTTGTTATATGAACTTTACCTCAGTAAAAAATTAGGTTTGTATATTAAGTGTAAAACCTCAATAAATCAATTAATCAAATTTTAAAAACTGTGAAGAAAGAATCCCATGAGTTTGGTAATTCATTGGATCTGGGAGACAAAAAGTCATGAGAAATCAAAGGTGATCTTTGCCTCCAAAGAAATAGGGAAGCCAGAAAAAGAAGCTTATTGGGAAGTAGGGACATAAATTTGGCTCTAGACATGTTGAAATATTCAGGAGGCAGGAGTACTCTTTGCAATTTCACTCTGTCATGTCCTTGGGTCAGCATATAATACACGGGGTTTCTCAATCTTGGCACTATTGACTGGGTTGGATAATTATTTGTTGTTCTGGGCTGTGCTTTGTAGATTGTTTGGCAGCACCCCTTGTCTCTCGCCACCAAATATCAGTAGAAACCCACCTCCACACCAAATTGTGAAAACCAAAATGTCCCCTGGGTGCAAAATCACCCCAGACCAAGAACCACTGTCCTACAAGGATGGCAAAGTGACTGCAAAATTTCAGTGAAAAGTACAGTACAGTGAAACAAAGAATGAATTTTCATCATGTTGGTAAATGTTATAATGTGGAGACAACAAATTTCTAAAAAAGAGGTTAAAACTGCAAATGAAATTTCACAGCACCAGGGTGCCAGGGTGGCTCAGTTGCTAGGCATCTGCCTTCAGCTTGGGTCATGGGGATCAAGCCCCATGTAGGAGGACTCCCTGCTCGGCAAGAAGCCTGCCTCCCCCTCTCCTATTCCCGCTCCTTGTGTTCCCTCTCCTGCTGCATCCCTCTCCCTGTCAAATAAATAAATAAACTCTTTTTTCTTTTTTAATCTTTTTAAAATAGATTTTTTAAATCTTAAAAAAAAAAAAAGAGTTTATTTATTTGTTTGACAGAGAGAGGAGGAAGCAGGCTCCCCACCAAGCAAGAGCCTGACTTGGGACTCGATCCCAGGACCCTGAGATCATGACTTGAGCTGAAGGCAGAGGCCTAACCCACTGAGCCACCCAGGCGCCCCCAAATAAACAAAATCTTTTAAAAAAATAAATAAATAAATTTCACAGCCCATTTGGCTAAGGATATCAAACACTATTCTGTCTCCAGGTAACAACCTAACTTTACACCTCGAGAAACTAAAGAACAAACCAAACCCAAAGTTAGTAGAAGGAAGGAAATAACGATCAGAGCTGACATAAACAAAAAAGAGAATACAAAAGCAACAGAAAAAAAAAATCAGTGAAACTAAGTCATTTTTTTAATCAATGAAACTGACAAATCCTTGGCTCCATTAACTACTTAAAAAAAGAGATGACTCGGGGCGCCTGGGTGGCTCAGTGGGTTAAGCTGCTGCCTTCGGCTCAGGTCATGATCTCAGGGTCCTGGGATCGAGTCCCGCATCGGGCTCTCTGCTCAGCAGGGAGCCTGCTTCCTCCTCTCTCTCTCTGCCTACCTCTCTGCCTACTTGTGATCTCTCTCTGTCAAATAAATAAATAAAATCTTTAAAAAAAAAAAAAAAAAGAGATGACTCAAATTACCAAAATCAGAAATGAAAGAAAGGACATTACAACGGAAGCCACAGGAAAAAAAAAAAAAAAGGATAAGACAATACTATGAAAAATTGTATGCCAACATATTGGATAACCTAGAAGAAATGGACAAATTCCTAGGAGCTAATTCATTAATAAATAGAAAACCTGAACAAACCAAAAATAAGTAAAAACACTGAATCAGTAACCAAGAACTTCCAGCAAAGAAAAGCCCAGAATCGGAGGGCTACACTGGACAATTCACCAAACCCTAAAAGAATACCTAACACTGGGACGCCTGGGTGGCTCGGTTGGTTAAGCGCTGCCTTCGGCTCGGGTCATGATCCCGGTGTCCTGGGATCGAGTCCCACATCGGGCTCCTTGCTCGGCGGGGAGCCTGCTTCTCCCTCTGCCTCTGCCTGCCTCTCTGTCTGCCTGTGCTCACTCGCTCTCTCTCCCTCTATCCCTGAAAAATAAATAAAATCTCAAAAAAAAAAAATTAAAAAAAAAAAAAAAAGAATACCTAACACTGATCCCCCAGAAAATCTGCCCAAAAACTGAAGAGAAGGGAACACTTCCAAAGTCCTTCTCTGAGGCCAGCATACCATGATGTCAAAGCTAGAAAAAGATACAAGACAAGAAAACTATGGATTAACATCTCCAAAAAACACTGATGCAAAAATCCTAAACAAAATACTAGCAAACTGAGTATAACAGTACATTGAAAGGACTATACACATAACCAAGTGGGATTTATTCCTGGAACACAGAATGGTTCAACATATGAATATCAATCAACGTAATAAAAATAGAACTATCATATGATCCAGCAATCTCACTTCCGGGTACATATCCAAAGGAAATGAAAATAGGGTATCAAAGAGATAACATGCACTCCTATGTTCACAGCAGGATTAGACCCAATATCCAAGAGAGAGAAACAACCTACTTGTCGGTCAATGAATGAACGGATGAAGAAGATGTGGTATTTATATATACATATCATTCAGTCATAAGAAGGAAATCCTGGGGACACCTGGGTGGCTCAGTGGGTTAAAGCCTCTGCCTTCGGCTCAGGTCATGATCCCAGGGTCCTGGGATCGAGACCCGCATCGGGCTTTCTGCTCCGCGGAGAGCCTGCTTCCTCCTCTCTCTCTCTGCCTACTTGTGATCTCTGTCAAATAAATAAATTAAGTTAAAAAAAAAAAAAAAGAAGGAAATCCTGTCACATGCTACAACATGAATGAACCTTGAGAACACTGTGCTAACTGAAATAACCTGAAGAAAGATAAGTACTGTATGATCTCACTTATATGTAGAATCTTAAAGAAAAAAAGTCAAATGCATAGAAGCAAAAAGTAGAATGGTGGCTACCAGGGACTCAGGGAATGGGGGAAATGGGGAGATGGTGATCAAAAGGTACAGATTCGTAGTGATGTAGGATGAATAAGTTTAGAGATCCAACGTACAGTAGGCATGATGGCTATACTTAATGAGTATATTGAAAGGGCGCCTGGGTGGCTCAGCGGGTTGGGTTTCTGCCTTTGGCTCAGGTCATGATCCCAGGATCCAGGGATGGAGCCCCACATGGGGCTCCCTGCCTGATGGGGAGCCTGTTTCTCCCTCTCCCTTTGCCACTACCCCTGCTTTGCCCTCTGTCAAATAAATAACAAAATCTTTCTTTTAAAAATGAGTATATCGTGTGCCTGGGTGGCTTGGTGGGTTAAATCTTCTAGGCCTTCAGCTTGGGTCGTGATCCCAGGGTCCTGGGATTGGGCCCCGCATCAGACTCTCTGTTCAGCGGGGGGCCTGCTTCCTCCTCTCTCTCTGCCTGCCTCTCTGGTTACTTGTGACTGCTGTCTATAAAATAAATAAATAAAATCTGGGGCACCTGGGTGGCTCAGTGGGTTAAAGCCTCTGCCTTTGGCTCAGGTCATGATCCCAGAGTCCTGGGATCGAGCCCCAACGGGCTCTCTGCTCAGCAGGGAGCCTGCTTCCCTCTCTCTCTCTCTCTCTGCCTGCTACTCTGTCTACTCAGCTCTCTGTCAAAATAAATAAATAAAATCTTTAAAAAAAATTCTATAGGGTGACTTTCAAAAATATATCTTTCAACATACATTTGTTTAATTTAAAATATTTTTGACAGAATTTTAATATATTTTTAAAAATACATTTTATTCTTTTTTTAAAGATTTTTTATTTATTTATTTGACAGACAGAGATCACAAGTAGGCAGAGAGGCAGAGAGAGAGAGGAGGAAGCAGGCTCCCTGCTGAGCAGAGAGCCCAATGAGGGACTCGATCTCAGGACCCTGAGATCATGACCCGAGCTGAAGGGAGCGGCTTAACCCACTGAGCCACCCAGGCGCCCTTATTCTTTTTTTTAAAAGTCTGTATCCTGGGGCACCTGGGTGGCTCAGTGGTTTGGGCTGCTGCCTTTGGCTCGGGTCATGATCTCAGGGCCCTGGGATCAAGCCCCGCATCGGGCTCCCTGCTTCGCAGGAAGCCTGCTTCCCTCTCTCTCTCTCTCTGCCTGCCTCTCTGCCTACTTGTGATCTCTGTCTGTCAAATAAATAAATAAATCTTTAAAGAAAAAAAAAAAGTCTGTATCCTCTGATTCCATTGTTCCACTTTCAGGAACATATCCCCAAGAAACATTGTGACAGGTGGGCAAAGATAAGTCGTCAAAAGTGTTCACTGAAGCAATGTTTATAGCAATGACAAATTATACCCTGAACATCCTGGAGAGGAGCTTGAACAAAGATTCATGAATACTGGAATACCAGTCATTGAAAATAATGATATAGGTATTGATACTGGAGAGCATTCCCAATACATTGGTAAGTGAGGAAAACAAATTACAAAGCAGTCTCAGGTGTGGGGGGTGTCACTCATATTTCCCTGGGAGGAAGTGCAGAAGGATACATACCAAAATGTAAAAAGCACTGGATGTTGGAATCTGGAGTAATTTAATTTTTTTTCTAGTTTTTCTACAATAAACACATATGGTACCATCTGCACAATTTCAGAATATTGGTTAAAAAAGGAAAACTCATTGTCTTCCCTATTTACCAGTAGAGCCCTATATGTTCAATTATAACTTAGCTGGGGGGGAAAAAAGGCAACCTCCCCAGAACACAGCTACAGTGTGATAAAATTCCCAAATGTGTATTCTGAATAGACAAAAGAACCAATTTTCTTCTTAACCTTGTTTTAAAAAGTAGTTTCTATCATCACCAAAAGAACCTCAAACAATCCCATTTAAAAATGAGCAGAGGAACTGAATAGACATTTTTTTACAAATAAGAGATACAGATGGCCAAAAGACACATGAAAAGATGCTCAACATCACTCATCATCAGGGAAATGCAAATCAAAACCACAATGAAAGCTCACTTTACACCTGTCAGAATGGCTAACATCAAAAAGACAAAAGCAGGTGTTGGAGAGGATGTAGAGGAAAAAGAACACTTGTGCACTCTTGGCAGGAATGTAAATTGATACAGACAGTGTGGAAAACAGTGTGGAGTTTTCTCAGAAAATTAAAAACAGAAATACCATACGATCCAGTGATTCTACTACTGGGTATTTACCTAAAAATGAAAACACTGATTTGAAAAGATATATGCACCCCTATGTTTACTGCAGCATTATTTACAGCAGCCAAGATATGGAAGTAACATAAGTGTTCCTCCATAGAAAATTAGATAAGGAAGATGTGATACACACACACACACACACACACACACACACACGAATATTATGCAGCCATAAAAAAGAATGGGATTTTTTTTTTTTTTGGCCACTTGCAACAATATGGATGGATCAAGTGTATTACACTAAGTGGAATAAATCAAAGAATACCATATAATTTCAATTATACATGGAATCTAAAAAACAAAACAAATAAACACCCAAAAAGAATAAACACAGAGGATGAACTCGTGGTTGCCAGAGGGAAGGTGGGGGGGGCGCTGTTGAGTAAAATGGATGAAGGGGAATGGGAGACACAGCCTTCCAGGTTTGGAATAAAAGGGAACGGCCCAGGGAACAGTCAGTGGTACTGTAGTACTGTAAGCTGTTTTGTATGGTGACAGATGGTGACTATTTAGGGTGAGCCTAGCATCATTTACAGAGCAGCCCAGTCACTGTGTCGTCCACCTGAAATTAATGTTACACTGTGTGTCAACTATGATCAAATTTTTAAAAAATTGAATTAAATAAAAATAAAGAAATATCGTAGTTTCTACCCAAGAAGCCAGAGCACTGACAGAGTGGGTGTTCTCTGATGAGGACAAGGCAGAGAAGCAGTCCTTTTGCTTTCCAAGGGACACCTGGAGTTGCGACGATCAGACCCCAATCCAAGCTCTCCCGGGGCAAGCAATTTACTTCTCTTTGTTTCAGTTTGAGGAATTCCCGGAGAAATAAGGGAAACACTGCTGATCCTCATTGTAGATAGAGCAGGGATGAGTACGAAGCTCTTACAGCTGTTGGGCGATGATCAAGCATTCAAGAGCACAGAATGGACCCCATCAAGGTAACTCGAACGACCATGAAATCAGTGTTTCTGCTACAATCTTTTAAAACGTGCTTCATGCCCTGCTTCCGAGCCACACACGGAAAAGCAGTGGGACAGACCCGACGCTCAGCGAGAAGATGCCCAAACCCCAGATCAGAAGTGACTGCAGGGCACAGAGGCACCTGCGCTCAGGTCAAAGCGTTCTGGGCGGGTGAGCCGGGAGACCTCGCACGCGGCCGGCCATCATCATCTCCTACTGCAAGGGAAGGCCGACGGCCTCCACCGCACGAAGGAATCTGTCAACAACATTTTCTCGGGGAGGAAGCAGAGAAAACAGATCTGGACATCAGCACTCGGTACGGTCTGAGCGGATCTTCCCGACAAACGCGCAGTCCCCCCCCCCCCCCCCCGGAGCACAGCACTGGGTGTCAGAATCTCCCGCTATCCGACAGCAAAGGAGACCGAGGGCCAGTGGGAGCGGAGACACGAGCCGGGGGGCACCGCGCAGGAGTCTGGAGCCCCGGGCGGGAGGAACCGAGCAGAGGAGCGGCGTGGAGGCGAGGCACGAGGTGGGACCGCGAGCGAGAGGCGGGCCCGCCCCCGCGCGGACCCGGAAGCGCCGCGCAGCCAGCGTCCGCCTCCCGAGGGGTCCGGTCCGCATCTTTACCGTGAAGGAAGCGCAGTCAGCCCCCCGCCCCCGTGGGGGCGAATAGAAACGGGGCTTCAGGGGGTTCTGAGGGCGAGCGAGGCCCTCGCAGCGCGGGACGGTCAGAGTGGGCCGCACTCCGGCCTCTTCCGCCGCGGCGTTCCGGGAGCCCCGGAGGGGTGCGCCCACCGCTTCCCCTCACCCCTCGCCCGGCCGCCGTCATCCCGCGGAGGTCCTGAGCTCCCAACGGCAGCCGCACGCGACCCCAAGGGGCGGTGCGACACCCTACTACTACCAGTGCGCTCCCGCCTTTCTCCTGAGGCGACGAGCGCCTCGCACCGCGCACCCGCCCATTCACCTGACCGAGGCCACGAGCTCCAGCCTCCGCCACCTCTGAGCCCCTAAACGCCTGCGGGGGCGCGCGCGCTCAAACGGAGGGGTCGGGGCTCCGCCTGTGGTGCCCGGAAAAGGCGGGAAAGGTCCCCATTGGCTGAGAGTCTTCAAGCCGCCGGCCCCACCCGCCGGCTTCCTCCCGCCTCTAACAGCCCCCCTCCCCGTCCCCCGGCTTCCCTTCAGGCACCTTTCGCCAAAAGGGATGATGGCCCCGCGGCGGTTCTCGGTATGACTCTGATTCACTGCCATCTTTCTCCAGGCCCCCTCCTGCCGCCCCTCAGATGGGAAGGGGCGGGGCCTGCGCCAGGCCGGGGGGCGGGGCTTTGAAGGGGAGGGCGGAGATTATGGCGCAAGGACGAGGGTGGGGGGGTGAATGGGCGAAGAGGCTGGTCACGTGAGGGGCGGTGGTCCGGGAACCCGGAGGTCTCTAGGTTGGGATGCCGGCTGCGGGGGAGCGGGCGGGGAAGGGAGCGGACTGGGGAACAGACCGGGGGATCTGACCCCGCCTCCCTCAACGGAGGGTTGAGAGGCAGGTGAGTGGCCTCCTGGATCCGCCTCTTGGTCCCTGCGTCGTAGCCCGGGCATGGCTGCTCTGCTGCCCGCGGGAATGGACTCACAAGCAGGATTTTCCTGCATCTTTCCTGGCCCGGTCAGGAGGCTAACGCCCCGTGGAGGAAGGATCCAGAAGGATTTCTCGCTTCTCCTAGGGCGAGCATAACTTCTCCCCACCAGAAAAAGCCGGGAATCTGAGCCGGTTTCTTATGAGGCAGCCTCCAGGAAAGGGTGCGTGAGCTGGGTCCGGGGGTGTCTGTGCGGGCCCCAAGATTCAGAGAGCCCGTGTCAACCATCCTACCTGCGCGGTCTCCTTGGACCGGTGACTGGGAGGATCTGGTGGGATACGTTATATTGGGATCGCTTTGGAGACTAAACTGTTGTCCATATTCTTATTTCCTTTAGAATTCGCAAAACAGCACCAAAGGGCTTCAAGCAAAGGAATGGTAACAGCTTCAGGATTACCGTATTTCTCCAAGTTTAAGATGCTGCCAGTTATAAGATGCATCATTTTTAAATATACCACTGAGAAAAAACAGTTGCCAAAGAAAGATGTGTCATCGGTTATAAGCCTTTTTTTTTTTTTTTTTTCTTTTTGTAAGTAATCTCTACACCCAACATAGGGCTTGAATTCATGACCTGGGGATCAAGAGTCACATGCTCTAGGGACTCAGCCAGCCAGGTGTCCCAAGCTGATTTTTTTTTTTTTTTAAACACAAGACTATTGGAACAATGCAATAAAATAGGAATGGTGTGAAGCTGTAGAACAAGCATGGAGATAGAGTACTCCTCTTGCAATGGTAACTAAGCGTGCAACTTTGGGCAAGAGAACTATGCTTTCTGGACTTCAGTGTCCATATCTGTATCAAAGAATTGAACTAAAAGAACTTTTTTCTCTTAGTTGTGATTTTTAAGTTGGCAGAACTACTCTATCACTCAAATCTTCCCACATCTGTCCATCTTGGTGTGGCATTGCCACTCTGCTCCTGGTCTGCATCATTCTACTTGAATGACTCCCCACTACTCTTCCAGACCTTGCATTCACCCTACAAAATATTAAGGCCCCAAACACAATTGTTTATGGCCGTCACATTCAAATTCAGAAAGACAGAGACAAAGTTGTGTTATTTGTTAGCTACAGAAGAGATTAGGAACCTCAAAGGGAGGAAGTTTAAGTTTGAAAACACAAGAGACCAGCTAGTGCTTTAGATGTAAATTCTTAACTCTTTAAGCATTCACTGTACAGTAGGCAGGTCTTCAGGCACGAAGGGCCCACTCCTTTCATAGAATTGGGTTTTATGCCTTCTGGAGAAAGGAGGGAAAAGCTAGGGAATTCGTTAAATGAAAATAAACCTTGTTAACATTGAAGGAGACAGTCTATACAGAACAGTGTCCCTGAAGGTCTAGCATTATAGCTCCATCACTCCTTCTAAACACAAAACTCCGTGGAATAATGACTGAAGTCCAACCTCAAGCCAACTGAAGACAAACTGATCTCACGAAATGTTTCCCACCTATGATTCCTGTGGCTGCTTCTTACCAAGACGGTCCCTGTCTCACCCTCCACCCTGTAATGGCTGATTCGGCCAAGGAGTGAGGAGCACAAATGAAACACAGGCCAGACAGTTCTTGTTCAAACAGCAATGTTTAGTTGTACAACACATAAAGTCTAGCAACATTTATACAACCAGTTGGAGTGTCTGTTGGCTTGTTTTCAATTGGGGAATTTAACCATAATGTCACCCAAAGGTTGGCTGGGACTGGTAACATTTAAGAAACGGGTCGTTCTTGCATCCCCTAGGCTTGGGCCTCTTGCTCCATCAGGACTTAGTTGTAGATGAATGGCCCACAAGTCACCAGCCTTTGAGAAAGTAGTGTCCAGGTAGAGATGGCGGAGGTGGGCGGGGAGGGGGATCCCATAAAGACATAGTATGTGGGGCAGTGGCAGCCAACATTCGCAAACATTCATGCATCTGATGGGGGGCTTTGCCCTCCACTGGGTATTTTCCACTGGCCTACAGTGACCAACTGAGGCCAGGCTAATTCATTACTCACATTAGCAGGGTGAAGGTCAGGGTAGCAGGTAGCAGGAGTAGTCAGGGTAGGTGGGAAGAGATCCCTCTTATTGCTAAGTGGACAGAAGGGTGCTTTTTGTTTTTTCTTCCTAGAGTTCACATCCCACGGGTTTCTGGAGGTTTATGTCTGTGTTTGGTTCTTTTTTAAAGTTTGAGGGTAAGGAAGTCAATTCCAGAGATGTCTCTCCAGGAAAACCACTCTAAGTGGCTGCCTTACAGGGTGGGGTGAGTGTGAAGCTGAACTCTGGGCCAGCTACAAGTGGTGGTTTTTATTTTAAAATGACCCTAGGCCTGGCTCCCCCCACATCCATAGTGACCCATCATTAGAAATAAGCTGTAAGCAATGAAGGAGACACCCTTGTCCCACACTGGGGCTCACACGGCTGACATCCACAAATCTGACAAGCAGAAAAGTTGCTTTCTTGACCCTTGAAGGAAGCCAAGAGTAGCTCATGCAGATGAATGGACAGGGAGCAATGCCATTTCCCTTCGGAGATGGTGACAAGTAGCTGGTATGGGTATCCAAGGGCAGAAGGAGCTCTTGATGAGTTCTTTCCCCCTACAGATGGGCTGGGACCGGCTGATACAGACGATGGAGGAGGGCTGGGCTGGCGAGAACTCCATTCCACTGGGAGCAGGGAGGGGTTTGGATACAGGGAGAAAGCAACTGTCCTAAAGAGACAGCTGGCCCCTCCGAGCTGCTGAGAGCTGACGGGGGGCTGTGGTGGTGGTGGGCTGGGCAAGCACAGCTCTAAAAAAGGGCATAGCCCGGCAGCAATAAGAGCTGGGAGGAATGGAGGGAGAAGCAGTGCTTGAAATGGCCTTCATTCAGCAGTGGGGCAGGGGGTGGCTGGCACAGGTGGAAGGACAGTGCCCAGGAGGCCTTCTCCCTGCAGGAGGGCGTTGAGAACGGTTGAGGGTGTGGAGACTAGCAGCTGGCAGCAGACACATAACACAGCTTCTCCGAAGAGGCTGACATCAAGGTGTAGGGGTGCCAAGCATCATTCTCTACTCAGCCTCTCCAATGCCCGCCCCCCCCCCACTAGACCTCCCCTGCCAGCCTTAGGTGGCCAGTCCCGCGTCTGCATACATGACTGCCCACCATATACCCCAGGGGTCCCTCTCCTGTTGAAATGTAGCAACCTCTGTGCTTTAACCCTGCTGCTGTCCTATCCTGCTAGGTGCTTACCCTGCAGTGACTTTGTGGGTGCGGGACTATGTGTATTGCACTGGTAAAGAGCCTCCAAGAAAGACCGAGACCATAGGTTTTGAGTCTGGTTTTAGGGTTCACCCACCTCTTTCTCCTGGCCCACTGAATCTTGATCTGAAGTCTATGTGTTTTCCTAGCACCTGAGTGATAAGAGACTAGAAATGCTGGGATTTGTCGTGGACCAGTAAAACACCGAGCTCTGGGCCCGGAGGTGGAACAGGAGGTTGTATGAGGTCATTGTAAACGGCAGCTAGTTGGTGTTTTCCCTTACCTAAGGCTAAACTGTTTCCCCAGCCCCAAGTTTCAGCCACCTTACAAACTAGAGGAGGAAGAGGAACTCGTTTGTAAAACCAATGGGGGAAATCTAGGCCTTAATGCAGAGCTGAAGGGAATGGCAAGAAAAGGCTGACTGTATGATTGTGAGTTTCGTTAGGAATGTCTGCAGGAGGCAGGAGGGGGAAAGCGAGGAAAAGCAGAGACAGACAGACAGACAGACATGCACAGTGAGAGAGAACAGAAGCCCAGAGAGGGTCAAGCATGAATGAGAAGCCAGCAGTAGAGAAGCCAACTTTTGGGGGAGGAAGAACCCTGATGGAGAAAAGTGAGGTGTTTGTCTCACATTTGCCTCTGAAGCCAAACCACAGAGAAAGGCAAAGATTGTGTACTGCTCTTGAGACATCTTTAGACCTAATTCTCCTAGAACTCAGTGCCCAAAGGTTGTCTCACTGGACCAGCGCATGTGCTTCTCGAACCAGATACTGGGAACTGGGTAACTCGTCTTGTTTCCTCCTCTGCCTGGGCCCACACGGGTTCGCCATGCGCTGTGGAAACTTTCCCTCTCGTCTCTGTGGGTCTGATTTCTCTTGTAATCCCGGTGGGCACGGTCACGTGGTTGGCTGTGATTTTATTTTAAGGTGGCCTGAAGGCCTTTTGGGGCATATATCCTACATACAGGAATGTAGCTAGACGGGTTAGACCCAAAGCGAGTGGAAGAAGTCACAGAGAGGGGCAGGATGAAGGAGGGCGGGAAGGGGGAGAAGCTGGGAGCAGAGGGGAGTGAGGCGAAGCGCGTGTGGAAGGCAGCGGACTGCAACCAGGACGGACGGTGACAGGTGGTGGGTTTCCGACAGTGGAGACAATGGAGACGACACACACTGAAGGGTGGAGCTCTCTTCCCCACTTCGCTTTTGTGCAGGAGCCCAGCTCCCACCTACTCTGCTCTCCTTCGACCTTCCCACTCCTAGGAAGGCCCAGCCTTACCCTAGACGCCCACCTCCCACCCCCTCCCCCACCAGGTCCAGCTCCAAAGCTGTCCTTCGAGAGTCTCTGCCATCCCCGTTGTGGGCGGTTCAGAGATAAGAAAGAGTTACCCGCGGGCTCACTTGTTCCCCATCATTTTTAAGTGAAACCTCCCCCAAAACCTCTTGAGTGAGGCGCACAGCTTGGTTCTGGGACACAAGGAAAGGAGACAGATAATGGACAGCCATGGAGGAACCAAACTTACAAGGGACCTTCCAGGGAAGGCAGTGAAAATACCTCACCCCTGCGCAGGTACACACACACACACTCTCTCTCTCTCTCTCTCTCTCTCTCTCACACACACACACACACACACACACACACATACACTGTAGACAAACTCCACAAACACCAGACAGGCCTGCGGGACAGAGTAGAAAGCAAGAAGGTGGTCGGTGGTGGTACTGGGATGTGTGTGTGGAAAAGCAAGGATGTGTGATGATACAGAGAAAGGGCCGTCAGGGGTTACTGTCGTGGCTTTCCTCTGTGTCCACGCTCACCGGAGGGAGGCCTCCATTGTCATTGAGCCGCTTGGCCCTGTAGGTCTCGTAGTGGATGTTGTGTGTCACTTCCTTGAGGTCCTGGAGGTGGGTCCTGAAGGACACGGGGTGAGGAGAGAGAGGGGTGCGGTTATGGGTGGGAGGAGGAAGAGACGGACCCACACCTGAGGCCCGTGCTTCACGCCCATGGCCTAGGCCCAATGACTGGGACCCAGGCCAGAGAGAAAATAAAAATACTTCTTTGGCCCCTTCTGCTTCATGATGGGACGAGGAACGGGGCGCAGAGCGCTCTGTCAGAGGAAGTAGACCTGAAGGGATGGCCTCCTGACCAACAAGTAAAGCCACCCTCTGAGGGAACGGGCGCATCTCACCTGATGACAAAGTCTCGGAGCAAGGCAAACTCACAGTGGTTGAGGTTTTCCACTGTGAACAAAACAGAACAACAGGTGGTCATTCCACTAATGCAGCAACACCCAGCAGGCTCACTTCTGTTGTTCAGGTCACACAGGGCTTCTAAAAACTGGCCCAAGGCCTCAGACACCATTCCTATCCTCGAGGAGCTTATGATCTGACTGGAAGAGAGTAACACGTGCCAAACGTAACAGCCGAGCCATCTTAGAAAAGGTCACACGCTATATGGTGACTCTAACTCAATACAGATTTGAGTACCTACTCTCTGCAAGCCGTCTGCCACGCGTTGTGGGAGAAGGGGACTAGGACACGAAGGCTCTAGTCCCACGGTCTAATGGACAGGACAGACATCCTCATAAATGATTCTAGTTCAAGGTAGATGAGAAAATGCCATTAAAAAAAAAAAAACATCTCAACACAGGGTCATCGGCAAACGAGAAACAATGTGATCCAATGGGACGAACTTGGTTTGGGAATTAAAATCAACTCAGCTGTGGCCTTGACCTCCAGCTCTAAAATCCCAGTTTCAACCGCTAACAAGTCGTGTGATCTTCAGCAAGACCCTTCCCCTGTCTGAGGCTCAAGACCCTCGGGGGCTAACGTTCCGAGGACAGGCACGCCTCCCCAGCTCCCCACAGAGGGTGGGCATGCTTGAACAAGATCACTGAAGCAATTCTTTGAAACCTTCCAGAATCGTTATTGACCTTCTCAAGGTCACATCCATTCACAACAAAACGAAAACGACCACCTCCGAAACAACCTTCAGCGGTTAGTCAAATCACGTCCACTTTCATGTGAAAACCTTTCTGCGGTTTTCCAGTGCTTTTTAGTCTCTCCATGTCCTTCACTCCTTTGACGCATGGGTCAGGGCCTCCCAGCCAGGTGTTAAACGAGCCTTGACCGCCGCCTGCCTCTGACACTCATCTTCCCAGTTAGACTGTAAGCTCCTTACAGCAGGGTCTGGCTGGCATTCGTGTTGTATCCGACGTGCCAGGACAGTGCCCTGAACTCTAGAGGCTGAGTAAGTAAGCATAACGTACCCGCAACGGCCAGTTCTTCAAGAAGAGGCACTGAATTACCTTCAATGATCCCCCAGGGAGTTTTTCTGCCGAGAACACGCTTGCCATTCACTTGGTACTCCTTGTCGCTTCCCACTACAGCGAACGGCATGCTTTCCTGCTGACAAAGCACACACATGCATGTCAGCCTCCTGCCGTCCCAACCGCCACGGCCAGGATGCCCAAGGGTCCTGGGCCTCTGGCCTTGAACTACACACTTCCATGCTCATTCTGTGATCCCCCTGATGGGCAAAGGCAAGGCGCATGTCTCTTAAAAGGGACTCTGAAGTTCTGGGTCCAGCCCTGGCCGCATCCCTCCCTGTCTGGCGGGTTAACCTCGGTAGGTCGGCTTTCCTTCAACCAGAGAAAGCTTTGTGTTTTTTAGGGAGTTTTAATGCATTTGGTTTGGTTTGGAACAGCTAGGACAGAACGACAGCTCTTTAGGGATACGTACCCACGGGATAGCCAAGTTACATGTTTTACACTACCTCCCATCAAACCTGCAGGCAGAGGTCCGTGTCCGCCGCCCTCCACTTTAGGAGCTCCGTAGGCTCCTCTGTTCCCCCCCAGTGGGTTGTATATATTCCCAAATCCATTTGCCTGATGTGCATTCCACTTGCTCTTGGAAAAACTATGATTTAAGCCAAGGATGTGTGACCGTGGAGAATGGTTTCTCTGAAAATCGGGCTGAGTGTTTCAGAAAGACTTGAGAAAGTCTTAAAAACATCTAAGATTTGCATACAACGGGGCGCCTGGGTGGCTCAGTGGGTTAAGCCTCTGCCTTCGGCTCGGGTCATGATCCTGGGGTCCTGGGATTGAGCCCCGCATCGGGCTCTCTGTTCGGCAGGGAGCCTGCTTCCTCCTCTCTCTCTGCCTGCCTCTCTGCCTACTTGTGATCTCTGTCAAATAAATAAATAAATAAAAATCTTAAAAAAAAAAAAAAAAGATTTGCATATACCATTTTTTTAAAGCGATTTCTTTTCTTCAGTGGATTTTCTCAATTAACTGACCCACTACCTCTCTCAGCTACACCAGATAAGGGGCTTCTGGTGGATTATCCGCCGCCCCCGGCCCCCCACCCCCCCGCCAGAAGAGGAGACTCCAGACCAAAGCAAGTGGCTTGTCTCAGGTCATAGTGGTGTGTAGAAAAGCCTGGACTGGAACTCAGCATTCTGATGTAAAATCCCAGAACTGTCAAAGTTTGGAATTGAGAGAGGGATTGCAGAAATCCCAAGAAGCCTTAAGATCCGCAGGAGAGGGGCACCTGGGTGGCTCAGTGGGTTAAAGCCTCTGTCTTCGGCTCGGGTCATGATCTCAGGATCCTGGGATCGAGCCCCACATCGGGCTCTCTGCTCAGCAGGGAGCCTGCTTCCTCCTTTCTCTCTCTCTGCCTACTTGTGAAGTAAATTAAAAAAAAAAAAAAGAAAAGATCCCCAGGAGACGCCCCAGGGATAGCTGAGAAGACAGTGCTCTGTGCGCACATCCCTGAGCCAGAGCAGCTCTGTTTTCATGTTTTATATTTCAACAAGAGTTCTGTCTAATGTTTAATTTTTTAAAAGAGTTCCTCTAGGGGGAAAAAATGCCTATAAGCCACTCCCCTAGCTTGAACTCTGCATCTTATAGAGGGGAAACTGAGGCAGGGCTCTGACTAGAGCACGGACACCTTGGACCCCAGCTTGATGTTCTTTCTGCCCACGCTCTTCCATCAACCACACCCTGTTTTTCCAGGCCCTGTGGGAGGAGAAGAGGCTTTTGGGGTAGCCCGGGGATGGATGCAAACCTTGGCTCTCTGGGTTCAGGGTTCACAGTCCTGGCCAGGGCCCTTTCCCTCATCCTCTCCCATATCGCTTCTTATCTGGGTCAGGCAAGGTGGGGCAGAGGGTTCAAAAGGGGAAAAGCAGGTGGCAAGACAGAAGGGGGACACAATCCACATCCCACTGGTTCCAAGGGGGACATTTGTGTGCCGAACAGAGCCCTGGGCACCCACCCGGATTTTGTCATTCTCTGTCTTGTCCTCCAAATCCTCATCAAATTCCTTCTGGGGGTAAAACTCAATGCCATTCACTTCAAGCTCCTTTCGGACCTAGAGGCAAGGAAGAGAAGCAAGGTAGCCAAGTGTCGGGATAACTGGCGGGGCCGGGGGGGGGGGGCGGTGATGCGTGTGCACGTGTGTGTGTGTGCGCGCGTGTGCGCGTGAGCACTGAAGTCAGAGGGATGAGTGCAGCCTTTGCTAATCCAGTCATCTCTGAACTCCAAGGCCCTGAGCAGCAGGAAGATCTTAAATGGCAGCCCCAGTCATCCAGCTGCTACAGCCCAGGCTGAGACAAGGAAGAATCTGGGGGGTACGGCTTGCTCATCTCAGGGTCCAGAAGCTTAGGGTTTAGACAAGCAGCACTGCCGAGTAGGGATTCCCCAAGGGCAGTGCTCATGCTGCCGTATGTCACATTGCTGTTTGCAGGGAAGAGAGTTAAGGCTCAACCCTAAGCCTGTCTGGTCTGTCCTTTCTCGAAGCTTGGCTTAAGTCTCACCTCCTCCAGGAAGCTGTCTAGCAACTCCCCAGTGCTCTACCTGATTACAAGTTTCTCAAAGGCAGCAAATGTCTTTTTGAAGACCCCACTTCTGTCCCTGTGCATCCAGCATGGGGACGAGCTTATAGAAGACACTAATAAAGACTAGCAGACAGGTGATTAATTATTCTAGCCCCTCAAGCACGCTAACTAACATCAAGGAGTGCTTTCCAGTTGCATGGTGATTTATGTGTTCAACGGTCTTCTCCAGAAAGTTTGGAGGGTGGGAAGGGGGCAGCTTGAGGCTATTAATATGTCTTTGACATTGGTCCTTTGACACAGCCAGCCCAGCCTCTTGAATGGTTCAGTGGGAGCTGAGTGGGAAGGGGGGCTATAATGACCAAGGATAGGACCCGGCTTGGAGCAGAGGAAGGGAAGGAAGGGTGGGGACAGGAAAAGGAGGAGGGGCCTTCTCACCCTTTGCTTGAATTCAGACTTCTCCTCCAGGGTCATGGTGTCAGCCTTAGCAATGACCGGAATGATGTTCACAACTTTGCTGAGGTGCTTCATGAACTCCAGATCGAGGGGTCGCAAGCTGGGGCCCAGAGAAGGCGGGGTGTCAGAGCCACCTTGCCCTCCCCTGCTCCACCATGGCCACCACGCAAGGGCCACCCTTGGGACGGAAGGGACTGGGCAGGGAACCTGGCTGAGGCCAAGGGGCTGCTCCTTCTCCTCCATGACACGCTCCCAGAGTCCCACTGCCTGCGGAACAGCCTGCAACCATCTGCCCCCACAGGGCAGAGACCACAGGGTCTCCCCTTCGCTTCAAATCCCGCCCCTCCCGCAGCCCTGCTCGAACAGCTCCTTCAGGACAGCATTCCTGCCGTGGGGATCTTTTTCTCTTGGGAATAGCCGTGGACTGTCATCTCTGCCTTTATGTCCCTTTAAGCCCTTGTGTCATGGTTACTGATATATCTTATTATCTATATAGGACAGCACTTTTTTTTTAAGTAATCCCCATGCCCAACATGGGGCTTGAACTCACAACCCCCCGATTGAGAGTCACCTGCCCCACGGACTGAGCCAGCCAGGCACCCAGGACAGCCCCTCTGATGGGCCTTCTCCCAGCCCACGCTTAGTCCTGCAGGGCCCAGCTGGGGGCTTTGGCCCTCACCCTGGGCTCTGGGGCCCTCCTGGTCCGGCTCTAGTTCCCAGTCTGGTGACTTACTAAGTCAGGCTATCTGCGGGCTTACTCTACCATGAGTCCACATTCTAGGGAGAAATAAAGCTAATCTTTTTATTGAGTTCCTAGACCCCACCATTAAACACCTGCTGAGTACCCAGGTTCTTCCAAAATTGGGACACCACCTGGCTCACGTCGTTCGCTCAAGAACTGAACCCTGGCCCAGCAGTTAGGCGTAGTAGTAAGTTATGGAAGCTCACCTGCTTGCCCACAGGGATCTCTCCATCCCACACTGGCGCTCACCAGCACTCGGCCCATCTGCCACTCACAACTGGGCTTCCCTGCACACCTGCTCATCACCAGCCTTCATCTCTAGACATGCTGGGAGGCCCACTCACCAAGTGCCTACAGCTGGACCCCATGCCCCCCCAAAACACCCACCTGATCTAGTCGCCCTGCCCCTCCCCATTTCATTCTTCTTGCTGCCCACTCCTCCCCCCACCCCAGCCTTGTGCAAAGCAGATCTCCTGTATAGACGAGGAGCCCTCTGGGCTCACATGCAGACCACCCCCCCCACTGGCACAGTTGTGCTAGAACACCAGTGGGCAACAAGGGGGCTGGGCTCGGTCAGCTTTACTCTCCTGGTAGGAAAGTCACACTCTCTGGGGGAAAGTCCAGGCGATCACAGGGCCCTGATGGCAGCAGGGCCCATCTGGGGGTATTGATTCTCCATGACAGAGCGCGCACAGCTGACACGAACCAGAGTGAGCCACAGCCATGGCGGGAGGGACTGGTACGTACGAGTGTCCCGTGGGGGAGATGAAGTAGAGGCAGCAGTGGACGCGAGTGTCGGGGATCCGTTTCTTCCTGGCGATGTTGACCTCCTCCTTCAGGAACTTCTCGTACTGTTCATTGATGTACTTCTCAATGGGCTCCCAGCTGGGGGTGGAGGGGTGGATGGGAAGAAAGCAGATGGATGTCCCAGAAAGAAAGGCCTGTTGGCCACTCTCCCTCAGGGCCCCATGGATAGCTTTCCTTGTTAAGCAAAGCCAGAACTCCCACGGGGACCTGGTCCTCTGACTGGGCCAGAAGAACTTGCAGAACCCCATCTCACCCCAGAGGGTAGCACACGCTCTCCCCACCTCCATTCCTTATTAGCTAGAGATCTCTAAGGAAGTCAGCCCCTCTTTGAGTACCAATGCGTGCCTGGAGGGATTAAGGACTATCTAACACAGCAACGGCACATAGAAAGTATTCAACACAGCCACAACACATTATCGTGACCATTGTCAATGCTATCACTACCTTTCTCCTTTAAGGAGCCTCCCTATAGGACATATAGGGACATATATATCCCTATAACCAGGGGAAAGGACAACCAGTCGCTTTTCTAAGATTGTTCCAAGTTGTGTTGTTTGGCGATCCTGCCTTGTGTGCGGCAGACCCCAGCATCCTCACAGAGGAACCATGGTCGGTCTCTGTCCCTATCTGGGAGCAAATCTCCGCCTGCAACTTTCCATCTACGTCCTTGGCGGGATGCTGATGGCTGCTTTGCTCTGTGAATTCCCGGAGGTGTTCTCCTCCTGGAAATTCCCATGTGTCCTCTAGTCATGCAGGGTTATGACACTGCCTACAGGCCAAGCTCTGCCACAGACTTCAGGTCAGCCTAGATGTTTGCCACAGGTCCCCTTGGGTCTGCCCTGCCCTGCCGCCACCTCCAGGCAATCCCACAGCCAAAATTCCCTCTGCTTTGGCCCTTTCCTGGGGCTCTTCACAAAGCTCCCGTCTCCCATCCGTTAGCTCGCCTTCCCACTTAGCCCCTCAGCATGGAGGGCACAGATGGTTCTCAATATGAAGGAATCTGCACCGTGGTCAGCGTCTTCAGGGCAGAAATCTCACAGGCAGGCAGACATATACCAGTTTTCATTGTTGATCTGGTCTCCGAAGCCCGGAGTGTCAATGACGGTCAGCTTCATTTTGACCCCGCCTTCCTCTATCACTAGAGGGTGAACAGAAAAGGCACCAGGGATGTCAATCGTCGGGCTGATGCTGGCTATGCTGCTGGCTACCATCCAGGGAGACCCAGGCTCCTTCCTTCTTCAGGACCAATTACGGGAAAAGTCAATCTCAGGGTCTTTCCACTTCGGCAGCTCTGTTCATGCTGTTCCCTGCACCTACCATGCCTTCCCTGCTTCTTGCTGCTTGAATCCCACCCATGCTCTACCATTCAGCTCCAGCTCCATTTCTAATCCCCCCCGCCATCTTTTCTAGACCAAGGAGTTGGTTCTACAGATCTTAGGCCTCCATTCTCTTCTGTGTTGAGATTGCTTTCCATTTGTCTCATTTCCCAGTAGGCCCATCTCTCCCTCCCTAGCAGAGAGCCTTCCGAACAGGGGCCACAGGGGTCCCCGCCTGGTCCTCACCGTGCCCAATAGCTTTGATCTCCACGGTCTTGGGAATCTTCTCCTCCCGGTTCCAGCTGGAGGCCTTGCGGCTCACCTGGGATTTGAAGAGTGTGTTGACCAGCGTTGACTTGCCCAGTCCACTCTGACCTGCCACGAGACAGGAGGAGGATGACACGGTGGGGAAGACCCGTGTCTACCTCCTGAGCCTGCCGTCTCTCCTACGAGCTTACAGAATTCTACAGCCTGGATCCAGGCCCTGCCCCCTCTTCACCGCCCAGGGGGGAAGCAGAGGACTGGGTGGGAGAGCAGCCAGATGGGAATGCTTCCCTGGTACCAGAGAGGGACTTGGGGAAACATCAGTTGGATTTCCACGTTCTCTCCTTCCTGGAGCCCCAGGACCGTGGGGAGGGGAAACAACTTCTGCCTTTGTCTAGTGCAGCGATTTCTTGTTTTGTGCCTGCTGGACTTCAGCTTTTAGTCTTTACGAATACTAAACGGAATGACAGAACTACTTTGTCCTCCTAGGCTGCCTCAGTGAATCCGAGACTTTCACATCTGTTAGCCAAATCTGCCTTTGAATCCCACAGCCCTGGGAATCCCCTAGCAGAACTTTCCTTATCCCCAGCTCAAGTGGTCCCAGAGAGATTGACCCCCCACCTGACATAAAATGTGTGCAAGGTCACATAACTAAGAAAGGCAAGACCAGAGCCTTGAACCCAAGGAACCTCCTGGTTCTGTGTCCACTCTTCGTTCTAGTGCTGCTGTTAGTACCTTATGCCAGAAAAATGCCCAAGAGGGCACTGAGAGAGGAGGGGGCAGCTGACCAGCCAGGGCCGGTCCCTCTCCTCCACTTTCCTCGTGAGCGCTCCCTTTGGACCCGTCTTCTTCTTTTTTTGTATTTTTTTTTTTTTTTAAATATGTTCCACTCTGAACTTGGGAGTTTGAACTTAGGACCCAAAGATCAAGAGTCACATGCTCGGGACGCCTGGGTGGCTCAGTTGGTTGAGCAGCTGCCTTCGGCTCAGGTCATGATCCCGGCGTCCTGGGATCGAGTCCCACATCGGGCTCCTTGCTCCACGGGGAGCCTGCTTCTCCCTCTGCCTCTGCCTTCCACTCTGTCTGCCTGTGCTCGCTTTCGCTCGCGCTCTCTGACAAATAAATAAATAAAATCTTTAAAAAAAAAAAAAAAAAAAGAGTCACATGCTCTACTGACTGAGCCACCTGGGCACCCCATTTTGACCTGTTTTACACAAGTCTGCAGAATCCAGAGAAGATTTCCTTCCAAGGAGGAGTTCTGCAACTAAAAGGCGCTTGAAAACCACTGGTCCAAGCCACGCTTCTCAAACTTGTACGTGCATGAGGATCAGATGCTACACTTGATCTTAGCCAAAAGGCCGAGAAGCGATGCACGAGGATCACACAAGCCCTACATCTGCTCAGTGGCACCAGCGTCACCTGCACCCTTGCAGGAAATGCAGGATCCCAGGCTCCGCCCAGGCCCTTTCATTCAGAATCTGCCCTTTGACAGGACTCTCCCAGATGAATGACATACACAGTAAAGTCAGAAGTGCTGGTCTAGAACATGCCTGTGGTATACTGGGAGGCTGATGAGACCCAAAAGCTCCAGACCCAACACTGCTGTTTCCCTGAACACCTGGGATTAGCCGTGTACACTCTTCTAGTTTCCTTACTGACAAGTGATGGCAAGGGAGGGAACTGGATGAGACCAGGGATAGCAGATAAGGGACATGTCTCATTCCAACTGATCAATCAATAGTAGCCACCCAGGCCAATATGTTAAAAAGGCTACTTGTGGGCTCAGTCCTGAATGTGAGCTGGGACTGACCAGCAATGTCTCTCCCTGTGGCGCTGCTGGGGAGAGAAGAAGCCTGCACAGCTTCTCCTTGCTGTTCCCAGTCTGGATAATTTCTGAGGTTATTTGCTCAGTAAGTACTCTTGAGTGCTAAGTGCTGTGCTGGAATTGGAGGCAGGCAAACAAGACAACATCTTTACCCTCAAGAAGCCGTTTAGGGGGCGCCTGGGTGGCTCAGGGGGTTAAAGCCTCCGCCTTCGGCTCAGGTCGTGATCTTGGGGTCCTGGGATCGAGCCCCACATCGGGCTCTCTGCTCAGCGGGGAGCCTGCTTCCCACTCTATCTCTGCCTGCCTGTCTGCCTACTTGTGATCTCTGTCTGTCAAATAAATACATAAAAATCTTAAAAAATAAAAAAAAAAAAGTCATTTAGTGTGAGGAAGACCAAAACACAAGCGGGTAATTATGATATGTCGCCATAATCATCATGAAAGAGGGAACCACAAGGTATTACGGCAGCAAACTGAAGGGAATGTAATCCAGTCTCTCTGGAATAATAAAGGAGGGCTTCTTGGAAGAAGCAACAACTAAGTCGAAACCTGCAGAGAAACTTTGAAAGACCCCTGAGAAGCTGGAGTGGGGTTCTAGACAGAGGGAACAGTCAAAGGTTCAGAGGCTGGAAAGAACACTCCGAGTCCAGAACTTACCAATGAAGAGTAGAATGCTACATGGTTAGTGGTAAGAAGTGAATGGAGAGAGAGCACCAGGCCAGGCTAGGAGTTTAAGCCCTTAAATCTATTGAAGGGGTTTAAGCAGGATGGGGGACCTGATGAGTTCTGCAGGTTGGGAAAATTATTCAGTCACTGGTGAACAATGTTTTGAAACAGAAAGAAGGCAGAGGAGCAGGAGGATCAATGCCAGAGTGTGGCCCGGGGCCATGGTCCCTGAACCATTTGCTACTTGTTCTTGAGGTAAGAAATTTGCACCAGAAAATATACTGACCATAATACTGAACAAACTATTTAGTTCACCTGATTTTTTTTTTCTTAACAGCAAGACTTTCTAGATGATTTAAACTCCAACCACCTCCTTCTCTTTGGGCAGCACTGAGTCAGGGAGCTGTGGCAATCTAGGTGGGAGGCCTAGCTTAGCTCGGAGGGGTCACAGCGGAGAAAGAAAGACATGGGCAGACTTCAGAGAGATTTACAAGGGAAAACTGGCAGGTCCTGATGGCTGATGGAATGAAATAAGGGAGAACGAAAGATGTCCAGGTCCCTGTTTCAGCAACTGAGTGAATATCTCACTAATATCAGGCAAAGGTCCCTTCCTGCTCTTAAATGCTGTGACCTGGTGACACCACTTAGTGACCAATCAATGTCCTGCAAATGCTCTTTAAGGTTTCAAGCACTACAGAAGATCAGAAAGAAGACCACCCTCCATCTGATACCCGTGGAAAAGACACTGATGATTTCCCTGTGCCACACACCTAAAAACTGGCTGAGTAGGGCTAAGAGGCTGCCTGTGTCCACCCTACTGGTATTGGGGCCAGGCGGACCATCTATCCACAGTTCCCACCCCTGGATTAGCCAGTCTTCTGGGGAGAAGAGAGTCAGGCTTTTGTGATCAACATAGTGAAATCTCTCCTCCTGGAAAGAGCTTATCCTAGGAAAGCCAGGGCCAAGGTCCAGCCTAGGGATGGAGACAGGATCCTCGGTGCTGCCCACCAGCATGGGCTCCAGTGACCCCACGGCCTTGCATACCGACCACCATGATGTTGAAGTCGAAACCAGTCTTCATGGTTTTCTTGCGCATCTGCTCAATGATGGTGTCAATGCCAATGTAGCCGAGCAGGTTGGAGTTGATGCTGACAGGTTTCATGGGCACTGCCGGCTTAGGCCTGGGCTCAGGCACCAGCTCTGACATGGCTGCGTCCGTCCTGGTCTCTGGGAGCCCTGCAAAGCCAAAGGGGGAGAGGTGGGCTGGGGGAAAACAGAAGTCACGTGGACGCCATAGTATTAGTCTCTTGATACAGATTCATACAGAGTTGGGACTGGAAGGGACCTCAGGTGCCATCCAGCATGGGTCCCTCATGTCACAGATGGAGAGACTGAGGCCTGGAGGGCGGGGGAGAAGGACTTCCCCAAGACATAGAGCAAATCAAATGCCAGATCAGGATCAGTGCCCAGCCTCTCCAGCTGCTGGGGCACTTTCTGGTGTGTACTCGCTGCCCCAAAGTGCATCTATGCATCTAATCCAGGGACTTTACCTTGGCCCTATAGACATTTGGGTCTGGATAATTACTGGGGGAGGGGGCGGTTCCATGCACTGTAGGATGTGCAGTGGCCCCCCTGACCTCTATTAGATGCCAGTTGTGACAACCAAAAGTATTTGTACACAGTGCCAAGTGTCCCCTGGGGACAGCATAACCCTAGTGGAGAACCACCGATCTAAGATATGTCTGGGGTTATTCTGACCTGAGTTCTGCCTCCTCAAATAAAGGGCTAAGACCTTTTAGGATACTGGACCTAACTTCTATTGACTGTCACTGACCTCAGTTGCTTTGTCTTATAGAAGCAAACAGGGCTCCCCACTCACACTGCAGGAGCATCACTCTTGCCCCCAGCCTCAGTGTCCCCTCTGTTCCATAAGCACCACTGCAAAGTCGGGGTGCCTATGCCTTGAGAAGCCCGACACCATCCTAGTCATAGTTTTAAATCTGTGGGAAGAATTAGTCTCTCCTTTTGACCAGCGGGGAGAGGATGAGACACAGCCAGCCTGCGGCAGCCACTTGCCTAAGATGACACAGTGTGTTCTTGGGATGGTGGGTGGCAAAAGAAAGGGGAGGCTAAGGACAGAGCCATTCCCTAGAAGGGAAAGGCCAACATCCCTCTGGGTCTGGCAGGTCACAGGCATGTTCGCGCACAAGGGAAATCTGTGCATTTCCTCATGGGGCCAATGTCCCCCAGGGCAGGCTTCAGTATAGAACACCTCCATTTTCCGATCCATAAAATGGGTATATGTGGTGACATGGACCGAGCCTGGCCTTGCTACTTGCCAGATGTGTGGAGTTGGGCAAATCACCACTCCCCGCCCCGCCCCCGAGCCTGGGTCCTCATCTATAAGCTAGGATCATGATTAAGGCTGCAGTGAGCATCACATGAGCTACGATGCCCAGAAGCAGCGGCATACACCCCCACACTTCAAGATCCTCTTGCCCCCTGTGCCCCTTTCAAGTTCACCAGCTTGTCCAGAGGGCAAATGAGGTGGGGCGTGGGCAAGCGATGCTAATTACACAACATAGTTATCGGACTCTGCGCTCTCTCCAGGACCCCTTCCAGCGCTGCCATTCTGGAATCCTGGGGTTCCTGCAGAGTCTCAGGCTCCCAGGGAGAGCTGATGGAGCAGCAGATGGGCAAGAGGGGGAGGGGACAGGAGGGCCTCCCTCCCCCACCCCCAAACTCAGCCAGGAGTCTGTTCTTGTACCCCCACCACCTGGTCCGGCCACCAGTCCTGGCAAGACTCTCTCTCTCCCAATGGGAAGCTGTTCTTTCCTTGTCACTCCCAGGCACAGCCAAATCTGACAAAGCCTCGGGACCTCCCCAGGGCCTGGCGTGGCTCCCTCCTGCTTCCCAGGAAGCTGTTGCCAGCCAGACGGCTCCAGGCGGCCGCAAGATTGGCTCAGCCCTGGGGCAGCTGACTCTCACAGCCTGGCCTGCTCCTCCACTCTCTGCACGTGGCTCCCGGGCCTCACTCAGCACACCTGCACCGGGGGGCCGCGCCCCGTTTTCCCTGCCCAGCTGCCGCCACGGCTGGCCCAGGCCACTTCCCCCCATGCCTCTACAGCCAAGCCCACTAGTTCTCACAAGCCATGGTGTGAGACAGATCCATCGGAGGGCAGGGGGGTGTCCCATACTATTTTACAGACTTGGAAAGTGAGCCTTGTATTTATTTTCGGGAGATTTTGTTAGTATCCTTGAAAAGGGGGTGCCCTCCCTATGGCTGGCTCAGCTCAAGCCCATCAATGGCAGCATCCTAAAAGAGCCTTCCCAAAAGACGGACACTGGTTGCCAGAAGGGGGCCGCCCCCCAGATTCCCAGGCAACTTCTAGAACCAGCAAGCACCTCCTCGCACCCGTGCACACACCGTGGGGCCTGTCTGCTGGCAAGTCACCCTCTCCCAACCCTGGGCCGATTACATGCCAGCCACATGCTACCCACAACCACGCGTCAGCCACGCGCACGGCAAACACGTGGTGGGTCACTATGCCACAACCTCTGCTGGACGGCCCTTGGGCACTCCAGCCCCTGGCTGACACCTACTCCTTCTTCACCACTGGGCTCAAGGCCTACCTCTAGAAAAGCCTCTGCTTTCCTACCTGAACGCGTGGCCCTCTTCTGTGCTTCCTTGGCCCCCCGTACCCTGTACCCATCAGGTTCATTCCTTCACTCCATCCCTTCCATGACATTTTTCTTTTAAGATTTTTATTTATTGGGGCGCCTGGGTGGCTCAGTGGGTTAAGCCGCTGCCTTCGGCTCAGGTCATGATCTCAGGGTCCTGGGATCGAGTCCCGCATCGGGCTCCCTGCTCGGCGGGGAGCCTGCTTCCTCCTCTCTCTCTCTCTGCCTGCCTCTCTGCCTACTTGTGATCTCTCTCTGTCAAATAAATAAATAAAATCTTTAAAAAAAAAAAAGATTTTTATTTATTTATTTGACAGAGAGAGACACAGAGAGAGAGGGAACACAAGCATGGGGAGTGGGAGAGGGAGAAGCAGGCTTCCCACTAAGCAGGGAGCCTGATGTGGGACTCAATCCCAGGACCCTGGAATCATGACCTGAGCCAAAGACAGACGCTTTAACAATGGAGCCACCGGGCACCCCACTTCCAGGACATTCCATGTGCTGCCAAATGGAAACCTACTCCAGCCAACCCTAGACTTCATGCCGAAGATACTTTTGGACCCCAGACAAGGTCCTCGCCCCCAAGGGTCCACTGTGTGGTGAGGGTGCCTGAGAAGCACACCATTCCCAGGGCACAGGATGATGCTGCTCTGGAGAGGAATTCCGTAGCTCCATCCCTAGCCCAGAAAGCAGCCCTGGTCCTACCATGCCAACCCCAGATGGGCATCTGGCCCAGGCTTAACTCCCAGCTGGATGACCTCTGTGAACCTCAGTTTTCTCCTCAGGAAAATGGGCACATTACCTACGTTGCCAGGTTGTTGTGAAAGTTATACAAAGCATGGATACAAATTACCTGGCATTGAACACAGGCCCATCCTTCTTCAGGGAAGGGGTCGTGACTCATTGATCTCTGTGCCCCATTGAACCTAACATAACACAGGCACTCAGCAATGGACTGAGGGATGGATGGATGGATGGATGGACGGACGGACAGATGCCTGGCAAGGAGGCAGATGTCAATGGATGGATGGTTGGATGGACGGATGGACAGATGCCTCGCAGGGAGCCAGATGTCACTTTAGAACCATCACTTTTCTTCTCCCTCACAGGCTGCTCCCTTTGCAGACCAGCTGACCCCCCCCCCCACCCCCCGCCACCAGCCAGCAAATGGCTCCTCGGTAGGCCATGGTCAAGGGAGCAGACTCTGTTAAGAGCAACCCTCTCTCTCCCTGCTACAGGGATTGGACAGGGGTTCCCTAAGGGTAGGATGAAGGTCACAGTAGGATATAGCTCAAGTGCCACCCTGCCTAGATGGTCCTTTGGGGTCCTCCTAAGCTCCCAGCTCTCCCAGGCTTTCTGGAGAGGTGGGGGATCTATCTGGTCACCCCCTGCCAGGTGCCACCTGCCCCATCAATGCTCTAGGGAGATGCACTGTCCACCTGACTCAGCTCTGGCTGAGGCCCCCACAGAAACAGCACGCCCCCTCCCCATGCCAAGCAAGGACCCCAGCGCTTTCTTTTACACGGGCAAATAATGCCTTTGTCTTTGTCTGGCCCAGGGACCCCACCCCTCTGTTGGGAAGGTGGCAGCAGGGGGAGGGGATCTTTCCGGAATAGCACCTGCCTTCTCGGCTCAGCGAGGGGTGGGGTGGGAGGGGTCTCTTCCTCCCTTCCAGGGCTGGAGATCTTGCCCTGCTCCCAGCCCTAGTAGCCTCCAAGACCCCACCCCCACCGGCGAGGCAATTCCAGACCAATTCCAGACCACCGCAGCTCCAGCCCCGCTCTTAGAAAACGAATCACCTAAGACATCTCGATCCTTTCCCATTCACAGTTGCAAAGGGCCCTGGGACACCCCCTTCCCCCATCCCAGTTCTCTGGAGGCCAATGAGTTCCCTTGGAGACCACCAGCTGGTGCCTGTCTCAGTGTGCGCCTGTGTGTGGGGGAAGGGGCCTATGTGTCAGCGCACAGGTCTCTTATCTGGCTGTCTGTGGCCCCGATACCTGTGCGTGGTGTGCATATGTATGCGTGTGCCCTAGCGTGGGGTTTTCTGTGCGCATCTGGGTCCCTGCTCGTACCTCCGTGGGCCTCTAGAACTCCCCGCGATCCCATGTGTGCGTTTCTCCGGGCGTGTATCCCCTGGGGTGTGTGCGTGTGTCCGTGCATATGTCACCGCGCGTGGGCTCCTCCGCGCAGCAACCCTCCCTCTGGCAGCACCTCCAGCCGGGGTTTTCGGGGCCGCAGCCTCCTCCCAGCGGGCGCCGGTGGCCCGGCCAGCCGCCCTACCTTTGGACATGAATCCTCCTTTGTCTCCGTTCCTCCGGGGAGATGCTCAGGGCGCGGGGCTGCAAGGCTGAGCGGGGCGCGGGCTCCCCCTGGGCAGAGCGGCCCCTGCAGCCGGGCCTCGCCCCTCCGCGCTCTCCGCCCACCCGCCCGGCCCGCGGCCCGGCCGCGCCGCCCCTGCGCCCCGCGCCGCCGCGCCCGCCGGGGACCTCGCTTCGGCTCGCTTGGCGCCGCTGCCCCTGCCCGCGCGTACCGATGCCGCTGCCGCTGCCGCCGCCGCTGCCGCTGCCACCCTCACCACGTGACCCGCGCGCCTGCCGGCCCCGCCGAGAGCCCCTCCCCCTCCCACGGCGCCCGCGCCCGCACCCGCTCTCCGCCCGCCCGCACGCGGGAGCGGGTACCGGGTCCCGGCTGCAGGCGGCCCGGGAGGCGCGCGGGGGCGCTGTGTCTGCCGCTCCGGATGCCGCGCCGGGGGAGGTGCCCGCATCCCAGTCTCGATCCCTGTCCGCACCCCACGTCCCGCTCCCCGCCTCTTACCCTGCAAGCGGGGGCGGGGCGGGGGCGCGGAGGATCGGCGACAGCGGCGAGTCGCGGTGCGCGCGCGGGTCACGCGCCGGTGGGGATGTTGCGCGGGCTCAGCGCGTTTCTGCCCAGGCGCGGGCGCCTGCGGAGCCCTGAGTCAGGGGCCCAGGTTCCAGGCCTGGCTTCTGGATGATGAGCCCTATGACCTTGAGGTGGTCAGGAACTTTCCTGAGCCTCAATTTACCCATCAGAGAAAAATGTCCGTGCATTCAGTCAACATTAAAGACAGCTCATTGCCAGGCCCTGGGGGCACAGGAATGAGGATGACTCTTCTAGGCCTAGTGGGGGAGACAGCTGGGGGCTGGGGTACGCAGAGAGTACTGGGTACTGTGAGGCGGTCATCCCAGGGAGAGGGATTGTGGAAGAGTTCGTGGGAAAGCTGAGGGCCAAGACAGAAAGGCAAATGATGGGGGGAGGGAAGAGCGGAAGGGCGCTCTGTGGTCAGGGGCAGCAGAGGTGAGCAGACCCAGAGGGGAGAGTGCATGGTGCTGGTGGACAACTCGAAAATTCCAGATGGAAATACAAAGCTGGAGACTGGGAAAGATCAAAGTCTTGGAAGCTGGGCGAAGGAGCTGGACTTTGAGGGAAGCCGGTGGTGAGTCACCAGTGACTGTTAACATAAAGAGCCACCATCACATCCCTGAGTCCCTGGGACAGCTGCATGGGGAACAGAGAACCCCCCACACACACCCTGGAGTGCGGGGTGGGGGTGGGGGAAGGGTGGGTGGGACTGTGGCATGGCAGGGGCAGAGTGTGGAAGAGTAGGAGACAGCCAGCCAAGTGCGGTTGAGATAGATCATCAGAGTTGGAAATAGACTGGTTGGAAAGAGAGTGAAAGATGAGGAAAAGGAAGAAACCCAGGTTTCTCCGAGACAGAATGAACTTTTAGCCCTTATGTTGACCTATTTACAGTTCTCTGTGTACTATATGCAGGACTTCTATGTATACAAGTCTCCAACTTACCTTTCAGGACAAAAGGGCTGGGGGTAGGGGACCAAGGAAGAACAGGTCAGGTGGGGCACCTTTCCAGCAACAGATACCTTCCTGAAAGGCTGAATGTGCATCGTTTAGAAGGTCTCAGGTGAGGTTACTGTGCCTATCTAGAGAGTCACTGTAGGGACGGCTGTTGGATAAATCACAGCTTCTTGACGTGCGAGTCTGTATTTCCATATAGGTGGTTCGCTTTGAAAGCTAGACTCACCTGTAGATCACCTGATTACTCCAGATCACCTGATTACTCCACCATGGAAGACGCTAAAGGAAGGACTCAGCGCAATGGCCCTGCACAAGTCACCCCTGGAAACTTCCCTTCTGGTGACTTCCCTCAACCTCACCTCTGACCAGCCCGGAGGACCCAGCTGAGGGTGCCTCCCCTGTGTTCCACGCCTTGGTCTCCATGTCTTTTCCCTCAGCACATTCACCCCTGACCTTACAGTCCTACCTCCTTTTCCCCACCTATTCATCTCCAAGCCAACGCACTCTGACCCCCCACAACACCCCCGTACATCCCCAGCCAAGCCCTTTGCATTTACCTTTGGTTTCTCTGGCTCGGTCCAGTGTGCCAGGCTCTGCGGGCCGGTCTCTGGCAGCATCTGCAGTAGCATGGACCCACGATGGGGCTGTGTTTCTGCTTGGCCTCAGCGGGTAGGTGGCTGATATGGTCAGGTTAATGACTCTGTCCAGTGTGATCTCCCCCATGGTGGTGCCCAGCTTGCTTGTGTCCAAAGCCAAAGAATCTGGAGCTCTGTCCAGCTGGGCTGTATTTGCTCTAGCCAGAGCCGTGGCTCCATGTGTCCCGGCTGTGCCCAGCTTGACTGGGTCTGGTGCCACCAAATCCACGGCTGTGCCTTCTGTGGTTGGATCTGGCTTGGCTGGACCTGCTGTAGCTATGGCTTTGCCCGGCTTGTCTGGCTCTGGGGTCACCAAATCCATGACTGTGCTCGGCTCGGTTGGGCCTGCTGTAGCAAAGTCCACGGCTGCATCCAGCTTGGTGCCCAGAGCAGGCGACTCCATGCCTGGATCCCGTCCGGATGTGTTTGGTGTAGCTGAATGGACAGTCAAGTTAGGTCTGTAGGTGACCGTTGTGCCTAAACGTCTGCCTGTGCCTAGCCTGGTTGTGTCCAGGGTAGCCAAATCCATGGTCGTCGCAGAACCCATGGTAGAGGTGGCCCTTTGCAGATGCAGCCGGGGTCTCGGGATACCCCTGGCCCGGGGCTTGCCTCTTCCTGGAGATGCTCTGGTAATCGCATGGGCCGTCCCTGGGACAGGATGCTTCTGACCCACCAAGCCTGGCCCTGCAGGACCTGGTGATTTCTGGGCTAACCGGGATTGAAATGGTAGGGCCAGGTAGGAACTCACCAGAGGCTTCTCCACTATGGGCATCCTGCTGGGTTTGGCCAGACCTGGGTTCCCTGGGCCCTCAGAGTGGACTCTGCCCCCAGGCACTTGGGTCAGAGATCGTGAGCCTGGGCTGAGCAGCCTCCCTCCTCCATGGGTGGCAGCCTCCTTGCCCGGGGTGGGCAGCTCTTCCCAGTGAGAAGGTAGGGGACTCAGGGGCCATGCCTGGCTGTTCTGCCGGAGTGTTAAGGAGATGGAGCTGAGCTTCCGGGGCACGGTCTCCTGTGGGGGCACAGTCCGGGCCCTGGCTCCAGGGCCTGGTCGGCCGGAAGCCTGTGGGATATGGCTTTGAGGAAAGGCATCCAGACGAATGGTTTTCCTGAGGACAGGGACGAGGGGAGACACTCCTCCAGAGAGCTTTGAGGGGCGGGCAGGGCGCCCCAGCAGGTGGCTGTGGGAGAGAGGGGTTGTGGGGTTGAGGGAGCCATGCTGCTGCATCTCAAAATTGTGGTCCATCCGGGTCTTCCGTGTTCTCCTGAGGCAATCAACAGAGAGAAGGTGCCAAGCGGGGGGTGAGGGGCTCTGCTTGCATTTCTTTGATTCCTAGTTAATAAAGAGTATAAAAATTTCTTTACTAAGTAGCAAATTTATTTGCAGTTGTCAGTGTTTGCCAAGGTCTTATAAAACAAGACAGTATTTTTTTTTTTTTTTTAAAGATTTTATTTATTTACCTGATAGAGATTACAAGTAGGCAGAGAGAGAGAGGAGGAAGCAGGCTCCCTGATGGGCAGAGAGCCCGATGCGGGACTCGATCCCAGGACCCTGAGATCACGACCCGAGCCGAAGGCAGCGGCTTAACCCACTGAGCCACCCAGGCGCCCAAGACAGTATTTTAAAGTGCAAAATACTTAAATCCTATGAAATGTTACAGAGTAATTGTTGGGTAAAGCCTGATTTATCATTTTCATATTATGCAGTCAGTAAGGTACGAAATAGTTTTAAAAACTATTCACCATATAACTGGTAGAAATATAACAATGGAAAAAATTGCTAAATACATATGTAAAGCAGGGCACCTGGGTGGCTCAGTGAGTTAAAGCCTCTGCCTTCGGCTCAGGTCATGATCCCAGGGTTCTGGGATCGAGTCCCGCATCGGGCTCTCTGCTCAGCAGGGAGCCTGCTTCCCTCTCTCTCTCTCTGTCTGCCTCTCTGTCTACTTGTGATCTCTGTCTGTCAAATAAACAAACAAAATCAGTAATAAATAAATAAATAAATAAGTGTGTGTGTGTGTGTGTGTGTGTGTATAGCTTAATCTCTAAATATAATTTGTTAACAATGAGACAACAGAAATATCTTTCAAGAAATATATTGACAAAAAAATTTTAATATATCGGGATATAAATCTGTGGCATCCTCAATGGCTTGAGCTTTATACTACTTATCCAAAACACAAATGCCTAGAGGTCATGGGCGCCTGGCTGTCTCAGTCAGTACAGTCAGTAGAGCACACAACTCTTGATGTTGGGGTTCTGTATTTGAACCCCATATTAGGCAAGAAGCTTACTTAGAAACAAAAAACAAGAAGCAAACAAACAAACAAACAAAAAACACTGCCAGGTCTGAAGGAACAGTGGTTATTGGAAGCCTGTCTGTCTGTCTTCTCCAGGAGGGGCCGGAGGGCTCTGGGTTCCCACCCACAGCACTCACAGGAGTTCAGGCATCCCGGTGGGAGGCTGAGGGATGACCTGTTTGGCTTGGGAACAGCGTCTGCCTCTGGGGCTTCTGCCCAGGACCAGGAAAGAGCCCTGGGCTGGCCTGCCGCCAGAGCCGGAATCAGCCGGAGCTGAAGAGGGCCACGGTGACGGGGAGGCTCGGGAAGCCAAGTGACAAGGGCTCACAGTGAACTAGCCACAGTCCTTGGCCCTGGGGAACCTGCCATCCCCAGCGGAGCCAGGCAGCTAAGCCGGCCCAGCTAAGCTGGATGTGGGCGTTGGCCTCAGAGGAGGGAGGCTGGCCTGGAGGCCGGGTGGCTCCCACAGAAGCCCCCAAGGGGAGGGATGCTATCTGCCTGAAAATCAACTGTGGAACTCCTAGGGTGTTGGGGGGGGGGGGGCGGGGGAGGCTGGTATAAGGCCACAGATGCAGTGATCAGGCCCAGGCCAGGCCACAGTGATGCTCGGCCCAGGAAAACGACCCAGTCAGATCGGCCAGTGGGAAGAGTCACTCCCGTGCCAGGTGACAGAGGGATGAGAAGGGAACAGAAGTGGAGGCCAGGGGAGTGGCAGAGACACCCACGGTTGAAACTCTGTGGCTGGCGTGAAGCTGGAGAAGGCTGCCCAGCACAGCGGTAGAAACAACAGACCAGCAGGAGGGGAGAGGAGGGGTCGAGGGCGCTGGCTGATCGTCTGTGGATGAGCTATCCCCCAAGGTGGGCTCCGAGACCCCCAGATGGCCAGCTAGCGCACACTCTGGGCTCCGTATAATTTCCCTGCTGGACTGAAGTTGTTCCTGTTGCTTTCAACACAGCAGGCAGGGCAGGCCAGGGCTGGTTGGAAGGGTTCTCAGGAGAGGGGCTGACCCTAAAGCCAGGTCCCTAAGGGCTGGAGCAAGGGGTTTTCACAGTGATACCCCAGCCCTTCTCCAGCCACATGTTTGTACCCAAGACTGCGCCAGCCTCCATCACCCCCAACGCAGCACAGCCCTATGGCCCTGCCCTAAGGCCCTGGCCTTATTCCCAACCACGCACACCTGGGCACATGCTGGCCTCACCCACAAATATCTACCCTCGGTGTGCATGCCCACACGGAGAGAGCAGGTCCAAAGATAGGATCTCTGAGATCCACTTGTTCCAATGTCGCCAGCCCCCCACCCCCTCACTGAGCCTATCTCCCGTCATTTATCATCCACTCCCATCCACTCCCTTTCCACACACACACACACACACACACACACACACACACACATACCCACCTGCCTTGATCAGAGAACAAGAAAAGTCCAGCGCTTTTCAGTCCGGGAAGCCCTCCTCTGTGCCCAGATGGCTACTGTGACCAGCTCAGGGCCCTCTTCCCTCTGGTCCCCTCATGGGCTTCTGCTCAGCCTCCAAGCCATCGTCCCCAGGCCTAGGGCACAGCCCTCTCCTGACCTGTCCCACCAGCCACATCCACAGCTGGCCTGGGCTCCAGGGCAGGGAGGGGCTGGCTTCTCAGGAGTGGGCGTCCGTGAATGGCTGTTCTGAGCCTCTGGAATCCTGAAGGGCCTGGGGAGGCTCCTAAGGCCAGGCTGGGCTGCCCTGGACTCAAGGGCATCCTGGGGGAGGACCGTGCCCTGTCGCCTGTCCTCCCCAAATTTAAATCTACTCTGTCTCCCAGAGACTCTGACCCCTGAGAGACGTCTCCCGGTTCCCTCCAAAGTTTCCCTCAGTATAGCTAGTCCTCTCGTACGGGAACCCACGCAGTTTTATCCTGTAAACCAAATGATTAGAGCTCTTGGAGCCAATTAAGGACACTCCAAATACGGCCACACTTCTCTGCATTGCTTCCACGCTCCCGTTTAGCTCTGCGACCCCCAGCTATCTCGTCCACCCACCTGAGGACTTTCCTGGGTCAAGCTCGAGATCCCAGAAGCTAAAGCCAGGGCTGTCTGCTTCAACAATTCCTTGAGCCCTTCCCCACTCCAGCTGGACCCTGTCCCAAGGCCCTGAGGACATGAAGATGACCCAGGTCTGGGCCTGGAAGCCCCAGCCTGTGGGCTGGGTGTCTTCTTCTGCCCCTGTCATCGCAACAGTAATAACAGTGATCGTGCTAATCAGAGCTACCATTTACTGGACACTTACTATATGCCAGGCACTGTGCCGAGGCTGGGAAGGAGCTCGCTGGCTGCTCAAGACGATGGGTATGTAAACAGGTCCTTACAGTAATACAGCAATGACAATACAGGACATCCTTTGAGCACTCCCCCTGAGCCAGGAACTAGGCTAAGCCTGCTCTCGGTGCCTCCTGTAGGCTTTGCCTTGTCACCTGCTTTTGGCTGATGAGCACACCGCCACCCATAAACGCAGTGCGGTCTGGTCGATTTTCCTGGGGATTGCCCTCCTTAGCGAGTGAGCTCCTGGAGCCGTGCTGGCCAATAGAACATTCTACGATAATGGAAATGTTCTATATCTGTGCCATCCAGTGTGACAGCCACTAGCCACAGGGGAACTTATTTTCTCTGGGTCCGATGCCCTGGCTAGCATCAGCTGAATGAATGAATGAACGGATGAGTGAATGAATGAAATGAAGGAGTGATTGGTGACCGTGTGGACTCCGACCTTCCCCTCTTCATCCATTCTCTCCCTTTTCAACCTCTAAGTTTTCACACTTGGCTGTGCTCTGGTTACTGGGGCAACACCTACTGGAAGCCCCCTGGGTGGGGGAGGGGAGGGGTCTGGAGTTCCTCCCCCTCCCTTCTTGTTCTGGAGACCAGCCCAGTTTGAGGAAGAATATAGGTGGCTGGGGGAGGGGACAGCACAGTTCTGCCAGGATGGATTGGGTAGGGGGAGCCCTTACTGGTCACCCCCACTGGATTACATCATTTTTGAGATGAGGAAGCCCTAAGTAGGAGTCAGGAGTCCTGGATTCTCTCCCCCACTTTGGCACACGAGTCATTACACAGCTCCTATCAGATCGCTTGGGCTTCCGGCCCTCGGTTTCCTTTGCAAATACATCCCAGGTGCCTTCACGTGGGCTCTTCCAGCTTAAAGACCTAGCTAGCATTCCTCCACCTGGCTCCCTGCCAGGATCTTAGGGACTTGAGAATCAGGCCTGAGTCTGGCTCAAGTCTGTATCTCCCAGGCCCATCTGCCCGGCTCTGTCCTCCAAGATTGGGGGGGTGCACCTGGAGGGCACTGCCTGCCCAGTAATTACAGCCTGGGTTCAGCTGCCCTCTAGTGGTCGGCCGTGGCAATGACCTCATGTCTCCGCCGCTGTTCTTTCTCCACAAAGGAATGATCCTCAAGGCCCTGGAAGTAGCCTCAGAGGACAAACATTGACCCAAGCAAAACATCATTGTGGTGGCCTCCCAGACAAGCGATGCGGGCTCTAGAATCCCCGTCTTGGATTTGCTCCCGCTGTGTGATTTTTGAACAGGTCACCAGTCTCCGAGCTCCAGTTTCTTCACCTGTAAAAATGGGAATGCTATAGGTCAGGATGGGTTAAATTATACTGCAATAACAAACAGTTCCAAAACCCGAGGGCCTTGTAACAACAAAGGTTTCCTTCTCATTCGTTTCTCATGTCCACTGTGGTTTGGATCCACAGAGGCTCTGCTCTGTGTCATCTTCCTGGAACCCAGGCTGATGGAGCAGCCACCTTCTGGAGCCTTGCTGGTCATTGTGACAGACAGACAGAGGGGTGAAGTGTGCACTAGCAATGGAATGCTTTGTCTTAGACTCTCTCCTCCTCCTCTTCCTCCTCCCCCTCCTCCTCCTTCTCAGTAGGCTCCACACTGGGCCCCACACTGGGCCCAGCTCCACGCCCAGACTCAAGGCCCTGAGATCAAGACCTGAGCTGAGATCAAGAGTCAGACGCTTAACTGCCTGAGCCACCCACACACCCCTGGCCTGGACTCACTTCTGATCCCAGAATTAGTCACATGGTCCCACCCACCACAAGGAGGTAGGGAAGTTAACCCTACTGTGTGTGAGAGCAGAAGAGCCAGAAATAGTTGATGAACAGGACCGATGACCCACTTGCACAGTTGTAGGTATATAGTGAGAAGTGCAGTGAATTCAATCCAGGTTAGCCACTGAAACTGTAGCCTCGTCATTCTGTTTTTTTTTTTTCTTTGCCCTCATGATTTCCTGTGACTTCCGCATCAGCTCCACCTGCTTCCAGCTGCGGATACAGAGGGAGGCAGACTTGGACTTGAGGAAACTCACACAATAAACCCGTGGCTTGCCATCCAGGTCTCCAAATTATGAGCCCTTCCTACTGTTGGGGGCAGAGAAGGGGCTTTGCCCCTCTGTAACAGTGTTGATTGACAGCGTGATTATCTGTTGAGGGAGCCCAAAGCCTCTGCCTTCCTCCTGAAGCTAGTCTCTGGCTTTTCCAAGCCCTTCCTGCCCGACCCAAGTGGAGAGCCGAGGGGGCGGAACAATGAGAAGCCAGTGCCGCACTCCCCAACCCGGGGCCAAGAGTCCGAACATTGCAACCATTCCTACGCAGGGACCCTGCACATTCCTGCCTCCCGTCCTGTCCTGGGCCTGGCCCAGACACACCCACCATCTCCTGACAGCTCCCAGATGGTAGGAAAGGGAAGCTTTTGGGACTCTGCAAAACATCCCAAGGCATTAAAAAACCAGCACAACAGTTTCCCCACCTCTACCCTGGCCCCCAGGAAGCCTCTAAGCCTTTCTAAAATCTCAGTAGCTAAGCAGATGGGTAGCCCCTGGCAAGACTTCCAAAGAGACCAGCCCATTCATCCAACAAGCATGCTTTCACGGAGGCCTTGCCCAGTGCCAAGCAGGCTGTGGGCTGAGATGAGGAGATGCCATTGCTGCTCTCCACCGACACATAAACAAAATCACAGCACAAGATTAGGGCTGTAATGGGGAAAGCTGCTGGTGGAATCAGGTAGGGCTTCTTGGAGGAGGTAGCAACTGGAAAATCATCTGATTCTCTTCCTGTATCTAACCTTATGTGAAAATCCACCTTCTGGTCATTCAGTCTCCCTTCCCACCACTCACCAATATTCTAGACTTCAACTACATGACACCCCTCACACTTTTCAGAGAGTAAAGGGTTCCCCCTAACCTCCATGGCTCTGCACTTACTGACTGCTCTTCCCTTTACAGGGAAAACTCTTATTCAGCCTTCAAAACCCAGAGGAGTTGTTATGTCTTCCAGGAAGCTTTCCTTCACAAAGCCCCACCCCAAGAGTCTTCGGTTCTGTTTTCAGTTTCTCACACATCTTCTTGCTGCGGTGACACTTGTGTCATTTGTTTACACATCTGTCCCCTCCAGCTTGTGAGCTCTTTTAATTCAGAGACTTTATCTTCTTTGTCATTGCATTCTTTTTTTTTTTTTTAAGATTTTTATTTATTTGACAGACAGAAATCACAAGTAGGCAGAGAGGCAGGCAGAGAGAGAGGAAGGGAAGCAGGCTCCCTGCTGAGCAGAGAGCCCGATGCGGGACTCGATCCCAGGACCCTGAGATCATGACCTGAGCCGAAGGCAGTGGCTTAACCGACTGAGCCACCCAGGCGCCCCTATCATTGCATTCTTGGTGGCAGGGCTAGTGCTGGGTAGAGCAGGTATGTGACAGGCTTCCATGGGGTTTGGGAGGATATCTGTAGGACACACAGTATTTATAGGGTGCTTACTTGCCAACTAGCTCCTTCGACATTTGCCACAACCCAGGGGGCAGGCAGGGCAGGAGTGATACAGAAACAATGCGCCGTCTATGGATAACCTGCCCTGGGCTGAGCACGAGGCCAGGCACTGGCGGGGGACATTCATCTGGGCTTCGGTCATCTGTGATTTTTCAGTGCCTGGTGCACAGAAATGCTGGCTGGATTCTGATGTATGTCTGCGAGCTAAGGAAGCTTGCCCAAGGACGTGCGATATAAATGAACAGTTTTCTAGGATTTATGGTCAGGTCCCAACCCCAGGTTGCTCCCAGTATAGTCCTTTGGCATGGCCTGGCAGAAGGAAAAATCTGTCTTCATGGACAATGGCCTCTTTCCTTAGGCTCTGCTGTCTGAGTCAACCCTCCCCCTTCCCAAAAAAATGCCAAGGATACAGTCTGTTGTGTTAATATCCCATTTGAGACATTTCTTTTTAGTATCTAGAGCCAGAAATCTGTCTTTCACAAAGAGTCCTTTTCTCTTCCTTCTATCACAAAACAAGAATAAAACCACTTCTAGGTGTGTCCTCTTTCCCTCTGGCTGCCGGGAAGCTCAGAGACAATAGTATCATGGGAACAGTCAGTCAGAATGTTTCCTTTTCGCCCCTAGGTGTGTGGCTTCTTTAACTGAAACCTTCTTGCATTCTTTATGGGAAGAGCAGATGTAAATAAGCATTTATGTAAGAAGCTGTGGGAACTGGGAAAGGGCCCAAGTTTAAGCACAAGGTTGGCAAGAACCCCTTACCCTCTCTGAGCCCCAGGCTCCTTCCTCTTCAGCAGCCCCAGGATGAGAAGCTCTGCTGCCTTCCTCGGCAGAGGCAGCTGTGAGGAGGACTGGCCATTGCCCAAGCCTCAGGCAGGGTCACGGTCAACACCCTCCCTGCGGAGATTACGTGTTTATAACCTTGAACGTGTTCACACTTTGAATCCAGTGTGGCCAGAAGTTTTATTTTTAAAGAGGAGTCAGAAAAAGAGATTTCTCATGCGAAATCTCCTGACTTATAAATATTGCAAATTAATTTGCATTTTCCCCCAAAACGCTGTGTTGGACAAACCAAATTTGGCAGCAGGCCAGATTTAGCCTGAGGCCCTCGCAGGCTCAGCCAGTCCAGCCTTCTGGGTAGCCTGGGTGACTAACATCTCTCCACACTTGTTTCCTCCTCTTTTTTTTTTAAATTTTATTTATTTATTTGAAAGACAGTGAGAGAGAGCATGAGCAAGGAGAAAGTCAGAGGGAGAAACAGACTCCCCGGGGAGCTGGGAGCCTGATGCGGGACTCAATCCCGGGACTTGATCGCAGGACTCCGGGATCATGACCTGAGGGGAAGGCAGTCATCCAACCAACTGAGCCACCCAGGCGTCCCTTGTTTCCGCCTCTTAATAGGACATCTTCAGTCCCTCTCTCTTCCTCCCAAGACCTGTTCCCTCCCTCAGGCAACTGCCCCTGCCCGCCCCAGCCCTCCTGGGACCATGTGATCAGTAAGCCATCTCCACCCGGGTCCAGCAGTGGGGGCCAGAGGGGGCTGGGAATCAGGGCGCCCCATGCCCTGAGTTCATGTGCCTCCAGGGGCAGGGCGGGGTGCTGAGGGCAATGGGAGTCCACACCCTGAGCTTTTGCTGGAACAAGATGCCTGCCCCATCCTGGAATCAAGGTGCTGAAGGCTGCGGGAGCCTAGGACTACCAGGGGAACTTGACCGCCAGCAGCAGAAAGTCGGCCGGAAATGCAGCCCCCACAAAGCAAATCAGGACCTAGGGAGACAGACAGACAGATGGCAGGTCCTGGGGACATCCTTGAACACCATGGTCCAAAAAGCCTGAGTCCCGACCCAAATCCTTTTACTTCAGCTGATTCCACGTTGGCGTCTTGTGCCTGCAAGAAGCACACAGTGAGGGGTAGTGAGGCCAGCCGCCTGGGACCAGAGCATGTGGGGAAAATCTCCCCAATCGGACGCAGCAGGGCCGGGCTGGGGGAGGCCAGAGAGGCCCCAGGGGCACAGAATTGACGGAGGCACTTGGGTGTGAACCTTGGGTGCTTCTCAGGCCTCCCCCTGGCCGGGTTCTGCAACCCAGGGTAGGCAAGACCTGGATTTGTCCCATAGCGGAAGAGCAGCCCCAGCCTCCAGCTCTCGCCTTCCCTCATTCCTTAGGGATGAGCCCTGCTCTGGGGGGCAGGGGATCTGGTCGAAATCTCAGCCTGCGCCCTGCAGCCTCCACCAACCCCTATGACAATGGGGGATGCGTGAGTGGCTCAGTCACTTAAGTCACAGGCGCTCCTGTGTTCCGCTCAGGGCATGATCCCAGGGTCCTGGGATCAAGTCCCGGGTCGGGCTCCCTGCTCAGTGGAGAGCCTGCTTCTTCCTTTGCCTGCTGCTCCCCCTGCTTGTGCTCTCTGTCTCTCTGTCTCTCTCTCTCGGACAAAAAATAAATAAAATCTTGGAGAAAAAAAAAAAAAAAACCTTATGACAATGGAATGGTACTTGTGTCCGTGTTCTCCCCCTCTCAAGGAGGCAGACTTCGTAAATGGACACACAGCCACCCAACTAAAGAATATACTTCCCAGGGCACCTGGGTGGTTCAGTGGGTTAAGCCTCTGCCTTCAGCTCAGGTCATGATCTGAGGGCCCTGGGATCGAGTCCCTCATCGGGATCTCTGCTCAGCGGGAAGCCTGCTTCCTCCTCTCTCTCTCTGCCTGCCTCTCTGCCTACTTGTCATATAAATAAATAAAATCTTAAAAAATATATATATATACTTCCCAGGGGCGCCTGGGTGGCTTAGTTGCTTAAGCATCTGCCTTCATCTCTGGTCATGATCTCAGGGTCCTGGGATCAGGCTCCCTGCTCAGCAGGGAGTCTGCTTCTCCCCTGCCTCTGCCCCTACCCCGTGCCTGTTCTCTCTCACTCTCTGTCTCAAATAAATAAATAAAATCTTTAAAAAATAAAAATGGGGGAATATACTTCCCAGTCTCCGTTTGTAGCTAGAAACTGCCATATGACCAAGTACTGACCAGTAGGATATAAGGTCATGGGGGGTATGGCCATCCCCGAGTGTCCCTCAAGGGAGGGGACACACTTCCCTCCACCTTGCTGCTCTAGGTGCAGATGAGGCCCCTGGATTTTGCCACCCTGGGCCACATCCCAGGCACAGCAAAGCAGCCAGAGAGAGGCAACTCGTGCCCCTGAACATCCGGGGACCCGGCCATCAGACTAGCTCCCAACAACCTTCCTGAGAACTGTGCCTTGGTTTAAGGCCTTTGTTTTGCGTTTCTGTGACTGAACTCTTAGTCTCAGTGGCACTTGACCTCATGTATTCAGCTAACAGCTTCAGCTGATTAGGGGGAGGGGGTAAGAGGTACTGGTTTCCAGTGAATAGAAACCAGAGATGCCCATTCTCCCACAACACACAGGACAGCCTCCCACAGCAAAGAATGATCTGGCCCACCACATCAGGAATGCTGAGAAACTGCTTTAGCTACCTTCTCTGAGACAGGTGTCCCCATCCCTAAAAAGGGGAATATTGCACTATCATAGTTTTTTCTGAAGATCCAGTGACATTGGGACACCTGGGTGGCTCAGTTGGTTAAGCAGCTGCCTTCGGCTCAGGTCATGATCCCAGTGTCCTGGGATCGAGTCCCACATCGGGCTCCTTGCTTGGCAGGGAGCCTGCTTCTCCCTCTGCCTCTGCCTCTGCCTGCCTCTCTGTCTGCCAATGCTCACTCGCTCTCTCTCCCTCTATCCCTGACAAATAAATAAATAAAATCTTAAAAAAAAAAATTAAAAAAACAAAAAAGATCCAGTGACATGACAGACATGATCCACCCTTCAGGAAAGGAGAGAATCCCACAAAAACAGTCATGAAGTCTTTTTTATTGCAAGAAACTAAGAGGGGCGCTCCAGAGGAAGAGAGTGAGACAGACTGCCAATCACACAGGAGGGCGGCTCCCTGGTGGGGCTAGGGTGGGCAGGGTGGGTGCGGGGAGGGGGGCAGTATCTGAAGGAGCGGTACAGGGCAGGGAGGGAGGGGAAGGCAGGGGCCTTGGGGAAGAGGAGATACAGAAAAGTTTGGCAGAGGGACAGAAATGGGAGCTGCTGCTGGTGGCCGCCAGGGCTGCTCACTAGCTCGCCCTATCCCCACGACCTCCCACTCTGCCTGTCACACATACACCCCTGCATCTCCTCTCCCCCACATGCCTCTCCGCTCCCCGCCAGACATACTCTCTCTCTCTCTCATGCACACACACACACACACACACACACCCTCCTTCCTCTGTAGTCGTACACCCTGCCACCCCATCACATTCGCTCAGTGCCAAGCCTGAGTCCAGAGGGGTGGGTGCTGGGTCGGGTTAGTGACTTTTCCTTGGGTCTGCTTTGAAGTCGGCCATGTGAAGCTAGGGTGGGTGCCTGGGTGGCCTGGGCCATTGAGCATCACCAGGAATTCAGTGGGGAAGTGGGACTCTCTCGAGGCTCAGGACAGGCAGGGACAGCGGTGCCTGGCTACAGGTGAGGGGCAAGAGAGCTGGGCAGCACAAAGGCACTGGGGGTCAGTGGGGAATTAAACCCAGAGCTGGGGAGGGCAGGAGGTGGAGAGCAAGCCTTGGGCCAGCAGCAGTGACACCTTAAGGTGCCCAGGTTCCCCATCTTAACAGGTGCAGCCAGGGTCCACCCGGAAGACCCGGAAGCCTCTGCTGGGAGGGTCCAGGCTGAAGAAGGATGGCCTGGAGGACCAGGGGTTGTCCTGTCTGCCCCGGGGTCTGCAGGCTGGGCGACGCGGGGGAGGGCGCCCGGTGCCGGCCACCGGCCACCCGCGGGGGTCCACTCAGACCTCTGGCCCTCCAAAGGCCAAGTTGTCTCTGACCATCAGGGTCTTGCGGAGGTCACGGTCCACCAGGGGGCGCTGCACGCGCCACTTGTGCGCCTCCTGCAGGCCGGGCTCGAAGTAGTAGATGCAGGCGCCGAAGCCCACGAGGATGAGCACAGAGATGACCAGGTAGACGGGCACGAACCAGTCCAAGAAGTGCGGCATCGCGGCGGCCTCAGCTGCCGAGACACGGTAGGTGAGTGCTTGGCGGAGGCGCCCCTGGTCCCACCTGCCAGCCCGGAGGGACCCGCGCCGGCTTCCCAGGGCCGGAAGGTCGGAGCATCACCTTACAGCTGGGAAGGCTGAGGCCCAGGAGAGTAGAGGGCGGGGACTCGCCGGCTTGTCCCCTGCGGGGGGCCGAGAACAGAGCTGCCCCCCTCACAGGGGCTCTCCTGGGACCTACTCACCCTTCACAAAGGCCGCTTAGAGCTGAGGGCAGAACCTGGCTCCATCCCTCACAGGCCAGGGTGCCCTCAGGCAAGTTGCCTGGGGTGGGGGGAGATTCCGAGGGCTCAGTGAAGGACAGCTGGGGCCTTGCCTCCCCTGAGCCACCCCTCCCGGCCCTGACCCTGCAGTGGCAGCTGTTGCCCTCTGCCCCCCACCCTCTTGCCAGACCCTCACAGATGAGTGGGTCCCCAGCCGGGGCACATCCTGGCTGGGTGTGATTTGCAAGAGCCGTCTGAACAAACCCCCATCCCCAGGGGACCGGGTTGATGGCAACAGGGTCTGCTCCGTCTCCCGAACTCAGGCCTATGCCCAGTTTTGTAATTACAAGACTGTGAACACCGCCCCAAAAACTTGGGCCTTGGGTTTCCACATCTGTAAAATGGGCATGAAGATAGTACCTGGATCAGGGAGCTGCTGTGACCGTTCAATGGGTTGATTTATGTAAAATACTCAGAATTAATGCCTGGCCCATGATACGTGCTCTATAGTTCCTTGTTCTTACTCTCTGAGCCTCAGTTTCCTTATCTGTAAGATGGGGACAGGAGTAGGATCCATCTCTTAAGGTCACTGTGAATGTTTGACAAAGTAAGACCTAAAGAGCATTTAGGACCAAGCTGCATGGTCTGGAATCAGCCCTTGTCTTGTTATTTCCAGCAAACTGGGGACAGGAAAGCAGGAAAATGGAAGGTGGCAGATATAAGGTGCTTCACGAAGTTTCCATACACCAAGACCCCTTAGAATGGCCCAAAGGTACTCAAAGCTGTGCTCTGCCAACCTCCCCATCCTCCTCTCCCTGCCCATGTGCCATCCTATGGAACTGCTCGTCAGTCACCTGTGTGTCCCTGCGTGTCATACAGTCTCCATCTTTCATAGGATGCAGATGCTCTTTTCATTTTCATTTTCCCTGGGATGTCCTCTGTACCATGTTCATGCGGTAGGCTCCTACTCATTGTTCATGCGGTAGGCTCCTACTCGTTGTTCATGCGGTAGGCTCCTACTCATTTTTCAAAAGCCAGACCATCTTTTCCAGGAATGGGATAGAATAGGACCCATTTAACCCACCCTCAAACCCTTCTTGAGGAGTAAAAATTGGGGAAGGGTGAGGAGCCCCACGGCTGCCTGCCAGGAGAGGAGATCCCTGTTAGGGCGTGTTCACAAATCACGAGGCCTGTGGGGTAGGTGTCTACATTTTACTGAGGCCCAGAGGGGTTCACTAACTTGCCCTGGGTTGGAAGGTGACTAAGAGCTGGGTGGGCCTCAAAGGCCCAGAGATGGCCTGAGGTTTGAGTCCTCCAGAATGGGTAAAGGACACCTGAGCAGAATGAAATGAGCAGGGATCCACCTTGGCTTCTGGGAAAGGAAGGAAGGGGATGAATGGAACGACTCCAGGACAAGCTAAAGAGAAGCTCCAGCTCCTCAGACCTCTGTCTCCAAACTCCAGCCCCTCTTGTCCTACTACTTCCTGGTGGGTCTTCAAGGTGGGCTGTGACCCCCGGAGAAAGAGATGCTGCTTACCAGTCCCACATCCATCCCGATGCCTGCCCCTGACCCCCAGGGTCCCCACTGGCCCCTCTGAAGCACAGACAGTGTCTCAAGGTGCCATACTCATGGAGAAATAAAATGAAGAGGGCTTAGCCATTCTCTCCTAAGCATCTGCCTTTCTGGAGAGCCAAAGAGAGCGCTCAAAATTACTTTGGTGCAGCTGGGTTGAGAGGAAGTCAGGAAAAGGGACCCCAAGCAGGAAGGCTGCTCCAAATGAACTTGACTGAGGCCAAGTATTCGTGCCGCACCCCCCCAGCCACAGGCAGGAACCCCAGTCCCCTTGAAGCTTAAACATGAGAATGAAGGACTTGGGCAGAGCCAAAGTCACTTGGGCTGCAGTGGTGTGGCTCAATGGAGCAAGGTTTAGAGTCCCCCAACCTCTCCATCCCTGTGAACAAAACCCCAGGCATTCCCAGGCAGACTGAGGACCCCTGGACCTTCTCCTGGATTCTCAGGGACTAGCCTAGCTGAAACAAATCACTCGCTGGGCTTCTTTGTGACCTTGGGCCACACCTCACCCCCCTCTGGGCTTCAAGGTTCCCCACGCACCGTGACGAGGTGGGAGAGGGGTTACCAGATGATCTATAAGGAATTTTCCAGCCCCATTCTAGCCAAAGTCCCATCCAGGACAGTGTGAGGGTTGAGGGCTGTAGAGCCCAGCTTCCTGCCTCCCAAACCATTGGCAGGTGCCCCCTTCCCCTCCCCCAAATGCCCGCAGACCCACCTCATGCCCTGCCGATGCCTGTCCAGGGGGGCTCTGTGCTGAGCGCACCACCTCAGCCTGAGCAGCTCAGCGTTGGCTTGCAGACTGTCGCAGCTGCTGTCCCCAGACACACTGCCATCTGCAGCCGCCGTGGGTGCTGGAGGCAGAGGAAGGTGTCCCCCGTGGGAGACTGAGCTCCTCAGGCCCTGGGGGCTCTGACCGGGCCAGGAGGGGGAAGTCCCCTGCTGGCAAGGCACACTGGTACCTCTCCCTGCCCATCAAGACCCTTCCCTCTGCCCCCCCACCCTCAGGATGGTGGGAGGCGGGACGTGTCTCAGCCAATCAGCAGACTGGCAGAACAAGGGCTTTATCCTCCGTTGCCCTGGCAACCAGCCTTCCCTTCTGGATCCCTCGCACTGTGCACGTGGTACAGAAATGACAGTCAGGGCAGGGTTGAGAGAATTCGGGGATGGATGGGAACCACCTAGCAGGCTGCTGGGTCCCGTGTCTGCTGAGCCTGGAGAGGAGGGGACCCCAGCTGAGATAAATAGAAGGGTTTGGAGGCTTGCGGTTTGCGGGTAGGGAGAGATGAGTGTCCCCAGCCAGCGGGTGGGTACACAGAAGTAGTGACTAGTAGAGCCAATGAGAATCCTATATTGTAGAGGAAAGAACCAAGGCGGAGACTCTGGACACTTAGGTCCAATGTAGACACTGCTTTCAGTGTTTTATGCATAGTAGTTCATTTATCCGTCATCCAAGGTCACACAGCAAGAAAATGACAATGCCAGAGTCAGAGCCCTAGTCTGGCCTTCAGGTCCCCACACAGAGGCTGCCTCTTCAGGTTCTGCCTCATCAGCCCCAAAGTTGCCCTGGCTGGGATACAGCCTCACATGGTTGTTGACTCCCGGGCAGTGAGTACCCCAATGTCCCAGGCATGGCCCCCCACACTGCTTCATTCTGTCCTCCAGCTGGACTGGCGTTGAGAGCCCATCTGGGATGAGGCAGCTACAGCTCAGAGGTGAGGCTTCTTACCTTCTCCCTCTAAGTCACCCAGCTTCTCAGTGATGAAGTTAGGGAGTGGGGGTGGGGTAAGGGGTCCACCTCCCAAGCCTGGGTCCTCCCACCTGTGCCATAAACAGAGTGTCAGCAAAGCGTCAGGCTCCCAGTGTGCACTCCATAAACATCAGTGCCTACTGCCTTAGAGTAGAGAGCAGCCCCAGAGGCCTATAAGGAGGGAAAGCAGTTTCAAGGAAACACTTCCTCAGGGAGTCCATTCCCAGAAATCTGAGGATAGGCAGGTCGGAAAGGTCATTGGGAGAGATGCCTTCAGGACCCAGGGTCCCCCACCCCACAGACACCCTGCCAGCTCTGGGACCATCTGGATCCCTTTAAGGGTGGTGGGTCCTCTCCAGATATATATGGCAAGGGGAGTGAGTTTGCAGTCAGAGGGGGAATTGTAATGAGACCGGCTACTCATTGAGTAAAATGCGAATCTTTTTTTTTTTTTAAGATTTTATTTATTTATTTGACAGAGAGAGATCACAAGTAGACAGAGAGGCAGGCAGAGAGAGAGAGAGGGAAGCAGGCTTCCCGCTGAGCAGAGAGCCCGATGCAGGACTCGATCCCAGGACCCCAAGATCATGACCTGAGCCGAAGGCAGCGGCTTAACCCACTGAGCCACCCAGGTGCCCAGTAAAATGCGAATCTTAAGTGGTGAGTGTTTACTTGTGTATACAGCTTTGATCAATGTCTAGGAGATTTCCATCTCCCCAGATGGTTCCCTCCTGCCTGTTGCCAGTCAATACCCGCTTCCCAAAGGTACCCACTGATATCTATCACTGTAAATTAGGTTTTCCTGTATTTGTATTTAATGTGAACGGACTCATACATTATGTACTTTTGTGCCTGGCGTCTGTCGCTCAACACAATCATTTTTTTTTTTAAAGATTTTATTTATTTATTTGACAGAGAGAAATCACAAGTAGATGGAGAGGCAGGCAGAGAGAGAGAGAGGGAAGCAGGCTCCCTGCTGAGCAGAGAGCCCGATGTGGGACTCGATCCCAGGACCCTGAGATCATGACCTGAGCCGAAGGCAGCGGCTTAACCCACTGAGCCACCCAGGCGCCCCTCAACACAATCATTTTGATGCTCAACTGATGCTGCTCCATGGGTCAGTATACCACAGCTGGTTTATCTGTCGACCACCGAAGGACATTTGGGGTGTTTCCAGTATGGGACTATTGTGAGCATAGACTCCTCAGTGCTTCTCAACAGTCTGGAGTTGGAGGACAGAGAGGAGTTAGGGGAGTGGTGAAGGTGAGAAACCTTCGGAGGTAACGGACATGTGCATTACACTGATGGTGGTGGTGGCTTCCTAGGAGGACACACTGGTCAATACTTATCAAACCATAGGACGCCTGGCTGGCTCAGTCGTTAAGCGTCTGCCTTCGGCTCAGGTCATGATCCCAGGGTCCTGGGGTCAAGCCCTGTGTAGGGCTCCCTGCTCAGTGGGAAGTCTGCTTCTCCCTCTCCCTCTGCCTGCTGCTTCCCCTGCTGTGCTCTCTCTGTGTCAAATAAATAAATAAATCTTTAAAAAAAAAAAAAAAAACAACTTACCAAACCATAGACTTTAACTATGTGTAGCTTACCTATGTCAATTATACTATGATAAAGCCGTAAAAAATGTGATCAATGGCCTTCAGAGATTGTTTTAGCCATATGATTCTTTATTCACACACAAACATATTGGGGGTGCCTGGGTGGCTCAGTGGGTTAAAGCCTCTGCCTTCGGCTCAGGTCATGATCCCAGGGTTGTGGGATCATGTGGGATAGAGACCCTCATCAGGCTCTCTGCTCAGCGGGGAGCCTGCTTCCTCCTCTCTCTCTCTCTGCCTTCCTCTCTGCCTACTTGTGATCTCTGTCAAATAAATAAATAAAATCTTAAAAAAAAAAAAAAAGCATACTGGGAAGCTCAATATAAAACAGAGAATAAAGCCTGAGCTGCTTCTGTTAAACAATGGGATGGGGTTTCTGGGCCATCCCCATGCAGCTTCCCCTTGCTCCTTATAGCATATCCCTGAGGCATCTCCCCAGAGCTCCACAGAAGCCAGTTTGAAAAACACTGTCCCAGAGGGTGTCTGATGGCCCTGCCAGTTCCACGTGTTCTTGATATTAGAACCTCCAGGCCTGGGTCTGGCCTTCTGGCCCATCCCCTCCCTTCATTGCTGTATGGATCCCACACACAGCTCCTTTCTACTGCACTGCCCAGGGGACAAGCCCCAGCTCACTTTCACATCCCAGCCAACCGTTTCCTCCGCAGCAAGTGTAGCGGTGTCTCCCCAGGGACCCTACATGCATCTGGGCCCCCCGGGGCTCCCTGGGGTGGCTCTCACCAACTGGGCTGCTTTGGCTGTTGTAATTGGTCCAACCACCACCGAGCAAGGATGGCATCTCTGGTGCCTGGGTCACTAGCAAAGGGCACCAAACCTGGCACTCAGCACCTGCTGATTGAATGGGTCTCAGCTCAGCCCCTTCTAGCTAGTGCTACTGGAGCCAGGGTCTCTCCGGGGCACTCCGAGGGCTTCAGTGACCTCTGCAGCCTCCCCTCTCCTCACTGTCTCCTGACTCCATCTGCTTCAGCCCCTGGCCTCCCTCGTCAGGGGTGCTCCCCTCTCTGGGTCTTAGCATCTGCTGCTACTCCTACCTGAAGCCCGGTCCATATCCTTGACTGGCTCTTCTCTCACTGAATTCAGGCATCTGCTCAAACATGACCTGCTGACAGAAGCCTCCCCTGACCCAAAATTGCTTCTTCCTGTCCATCTCCATCCCCTAGCTCACCTTACTTAATGTTCAGAGTACTCATTACCATCGGACTTTTGGGGAGTCCCTTCCACACCCCATGTAGCAACAATCAGGAACTGGGGCAGGAACTCCATGAAGCCATATACTTCCAGCTCTTTCTAAGCAAGATAGTTTCGCCTGCAGTGAGAAGGATGTAGGTTAGACCGGGAGTATGGCTCTGTTGCCCCAGACACCACAGCAGGGAGCACACCTGTGTGATCAGGGTCTGGCTCCCCCCACTCCAGAGCTGATAGACAATGCCTGACTCATCTGTATTCTCCCATCCAAGTACTAACCAGGCCCGACCCTGCTTAGCTTCTGAGATCAGACGAGATCGGGCGCGTTCAGGGTGGTATGTCCATAGACTGACTCATCTTTATTCTCAAGGTGGGGTGAAGGGTCTGCCCTAGGAAATGATGAAAGAACCCCTGCTGAGAATTAATCAATGGATGCAAATTTATCCCTTCATTCAACAAATAATCAGCAGCAACTCCCACGGGGTCAGGCACTTTTCAAAGGCCCAGACAGGGAAAATGACAAAGTCTCCGCTCTCCTGTGTCTTTCTTTTGCTGTAGCTGGAAAGACAACGCACAAGTAATCATGTAACTGTTGGGAGAAGCAATGGGCCAGGGTCATGCACTTCCCTGCGGGCTCCTGCGGGGAATGCCAAGAGAGCAAGGCCCTGAAAGCTCTTTACCCAGAGGATTGATTTCTCAGGGTTGTGGTTGCAGCAAGCAACCTTGAAGGAGGAGGTGACATTTCCCCCATGCCCCGAACAAAGAACCGTATGCTGCTTGCTATAAAAGGAGTGAATGTCTAGTCCCCTTCTATACTGCTGTCCTATGCATGAAGTGTATAAGGGTCCATGGTGGGTCCTTCACAGGGCTCGGGGGACATGGGGTAACACAAACACACCTGCTACTGTTTATACCATCAGTAATAGGAAACAAACTAGACAAAATCCTTTGTCTCTTACTCAGGAGTTTCATCCATGAAACAGTAACACACTATTACTAAACAATAGTAAACAGTAACAGTTTATTTGTTTGTAAATATGGTACAGTCTCAGAGGCTGTGCAGTTCTTGACCACATGCAAAGTGGAGATGAGTGCTGTTGAGAAAAAGAAGACAGGGAGTATGTGGGAGATTTGCTTTTTTTTTTTTTTTTAAAGGTAATGGAGGGTTTTTTTTTTTTTTTTTTGGATGATTTATTATTAATTTAAGTACACTCTACTCCCAAGGTGGGGCTTGAACTCACAACCCCAAGATCAAGAGTGGCAAGTTCTACCAGCTGAGCCAGCCAGCCTCCCCAAGACTTGCTGCTTTAGATAGGGATTGTTAAGAAAAGCCCCTCTAAGTATTTTTTTAATTAAAAACTAAAAATTAGGAGCACCTGGGTGGCTCAGTCAATTAGGCATCCTCCTTCAGCTCAGGTTATGATCTCAGGGCCCTGGGATCAAGCCCCCGCATCCGGCTCTCCCCTCAACCGGGAGCCTGCTTCCCCCTCTCTACCTCTGCCGATCTCTCTACCTACTTGTGATCTCTGTCTGTCAAATAAATAAATAAATAAATAAAATCTTAAAAAAAAAAAAAAAAAGATGGCTCTGATTGCTGCATGGAGAAGAGCCCCCCTGGGGAGGAAGCGAGGACCCAGTAAGAAGGTTGTTACGCGAGTCTGGGGTGAGAGATGACGGTAGCTTGTCCTGGTGGTGGCGGTGGCGGTGGTGAGAAGTGGTCAGCTTCTGGATGCATTTTAAGTCTGAAACCCACAAGCTTGCTTATGGATTGGATGTGGGATGTGAAAAGAGGAGCCAAGAGTGGCCTTAAGGTTTTGTTCTGAGCTGAGTCAGGGAAGACGTGGGAGGGGCAGGCTTGGAAGGAATCAAGAGTATGATGAATGAGCACGAGCGAACGAAAACGAAACACTGAATGCCTTCTTCCTCCGGGCGGGAAATAAAAGGCCTGTCCCAGGGACTGTACTTTAGGAGCCTGAGGCCAGAGCTGGAGCTCCCCCCTCAAAAAAGGAGGTCGGGGTTCCTTTAAGAGGACTCCGCCCCTCCCCGCGAAGCCCCGCCCAGATGAGGGTCACGTGCCCCTCGGTCTCTCGCTTAAGGGCGGACCTCAGCAGTTTGAAAGATCCGCGCGCGGGGCAGGAGCGGAGGTTCTTTGCGTGACTGGGATGTCGGTGTTGCGGCCACTGGACAAGCAGCCGGGCCTGAACACGGCCACCATCTTGGTAGGCGTCAGCTGCTCGGCTTCCCCCGCCCGCCTTCCCTCCTTCCCTCTTTGGCTGCGCCTCAGCAGCCGGCTCCTGAGCGCTCTGTCAGGGTCTGGAGCGCGCCTTTCCGGCTGGGGTGTGGTGGGCGGGACAGCCACACTCCGAACCAATGGGAGTGGTCGCCCGCTGAGGCTGAAGGACGCCCCCACCAATACTTGCGCGGCGGGCTCTTTCCCCGTTTCTGATTGGTGGAGCTGCTGGGCGGGGAGACTGGGGAGGGTCCCGGGAGGCTGAGTTCCTCGCGGAGCGGGCGAAGTGGTTCCCGGGGTCGCTGGATCCCGCGGTCCGGGGGAAGGTCCTGGGAGGGAAGGACTGCGGTGCGGCCAGCACTGGGCCCTCCACCCGTGCCCGGCCGAGCCCTGTCGGTAGACGGCGCCGGGCGCGAGAGAGCCGGAATCCGGGAGCCGCGCGGCGTTCGGTGTGTGGCCCGCTGCCCGGGCCCCGCGGCGGGTCTGCGGCGCCCGGGCCTCAGGAGGCCGCCTTCTCTGCCGGGCAGCTGGTGGGCACGGAAGACGCTCTTCTGCAGCAGCTGGCCGACTCGATGCTCAAGGAGGACTGCGCCTCGGAGCTGAAGGTGTAAGTAGCCGAGGCCGGGGGTGTCCGATGGCTCTGCGGTGGCCTGAACGGTGGGCCCAGGAGCGCGAGCCGGGAGCCAGAGAGGCGGGCGCACGTGGGGCCGGGCCCAGAGGCGCGATCCGTCCCCAGCCAAGGGACCCTCCGTCGCTCTTGTCACGCACCCCTGTTTTCCTGCAGCTCTTGTGACCACCGAGGATGTCTTTGTGCACCTGTTCGTTTTCTCGTTTCGGGGCTGCCAGCCCCACGGACCCCTCGGTCGGCCCCTTGAGGTCAGGGACTTTGACTTTTTTCCCTACGGAATCCCCGGTGGCTTGAGCAGTACTTGGCATAGAGGAAAGTTCAGCTACCCCCCAGATGTCGAGAAAAGTTGACTAAAGAAGTAGTATCTTGTTTTTCTTTTTTTAACTGGGGGAGAGTGGAAACAGCTGCCGGTGGGAATCAAGTGACGGGATGTATGTGGGTGTCATTGTCCCTGCTGGACAAGCTCCAGGGGCTCATGTTGACGGAGAAGGATCCCAGTCCACTGGGTGTTCCTCCATGGGAAAGGGAAACACCCTCACGGGGAGAATCAACCCCCTTCCAGCATTTGAAAGAACCTGATGAGGGAACAAGCTCAGACGAGTGATGAGGGTGACTTACCCAAGGTCACATAGCTGGTCACGGGCAGCCTGAGATTTGAGCCCACTTCCATTACCCTCCAGAGAGGTTCAGCCTTAACCCCTAATCCGCACAGTCTAACACCCCTCTTCTGAGCCTGATCTCCCTCCCAGCATGCAGTGTAGCTGGCTAGCCCCATGCCATCTTCTCTCCCGACTCCCTCTTGCCAAGGTGGTTACCAGACAGAGCTACCTTCTGGCAGTAGAGGTCAGTCTAGATGGGACCAGCTCTGCCCTGCCCCTATTCTCACCTGAGGAGTCTAGTCCACAAGAGCATCGGGGGAATAGGTGAGGAGCCCTCAACAGCCTCTTGCCCCAGGGCGGGCAGCATGCGAAAGGTCACTGTGATGTGGATCTTTATCCTACAGTTTCTCATTTTTCAGCCACCTGGCAAGGTCCCTCCCTCTGCCCTCCAACATGAATCGGCCCCGAATTGACCTGATCATGTTCGTGGTCAACCTTCACAGCAAATACAGGTGAGAGCCAGAGAGTGGGGACATCAGGGCTCAGGTAGACCTGGCTTAGGGATGTACTGGGATGGTGACATCACTTGTGATGGGAAGCAGGGGACACAAGGAGAGGCTGCCTGGGGCTAGCCCAGAGGGTGAGGATACGGAGCTAGTGGCAAGTGAATGATATTTTAAAGACACTGATTAAGGGGTACCTGCATGGCTCAGTCGGTTCAAGCTTCAAGCATCGGACTCTTGATTTTGGCTCAGGTCATGATCTCAGGGTCCTGGGACTGTGCTCCACGTGTGTCTGCCTGAGATACTCGGTCCTCCTCCCTTTGCTCCTCTCCACCATGCACTTGCTCTCTCTCTCTCTCTCAAATAAAATTTTAAAAATAAAAAATAAAGACACTGATAAACTCCAGCGGTGGCATTGGTCATTTATCTAATGCTTTCTGCAGCCTTCTCTGTATCCGTGATGGCAGACCCAGACATGAATGAAGCAGAACCCCCACCCAAAGGTGTTCCCAGCCCACTGGGAGAGGAAGCCAGACTCCTGAACAGATGATTACAGTATCTGGCACTGGTCCTGTAAAGGAAGAATGCGTTGGGCTATGAGAGTCCCAACAAGACCTCTGACTCGGGACTCAGGGCAGGATAGACTTTCTGCTAGAGGTGACCAGGACAAACTAGCCCGGTAAAAATGAGAGTCAGCAGAAGGTTCCAGATGAAGAAGGTTAATGTAATGGGTAGGAGGAACACAAGGTGTGTGTGCAGGACTGAGAAGGCTAGTCCAGGGTCAGGAGCCCAGGGTAGTGGGAGGCTGTAGCCAGGGAAATGTGAGTGATGGTGATGCTGGGCGCCTGGCCTCTCTGTGGTGCCAGCTACCCTGGGGGACAGGACCGCAGTAAACCTGGGGAATATGGTAGAAGGTCTGCTCTCCCTCTTGGGGGATAGCCAACTGAGGGTAGGCGGGGTGCACCTCTAGCACAGAATCTGAAACACACCCAGTCATGAGGTGGGGGTTAAGGGAAGGCTGGGGTGGAAACACTAGGACCAGGGACATAGAGCTACCAAACACAAACACCCAGCGGCAGGATCAAATTCAGACCTACTGTCCGGCCAGGGGGAACAGGTGAGCAGTGGCTAGAGCCCATGGTGATGCAGAGAAAGGGCTGAGATCTGCCATGATTATCAGAGGTCCTGACTCAGCAGATCTGCTGCTCTTTGGGTGAGATCTCTGTTCAAAAGGAACGCTGACCTGTCTCTGGGGAGATTCTGCTCTACAGTCACACATCAGGGCAGAGAGCTATCCTTACTGTTTGCTTCAGGCCTTGTTCATTCAGGCTGAAACCTTGGCTTGGTTCTCCTGACCAAGATGGCTTTTTGGCCAAGAGACAACAGATTCTTTATCCCTCCTTGGACACCAGTGAATGAAACCCTTGGCTCAGCGGGTCAAAGTTCCCTTTTCCGAGAGGAGAAGATTGTTTTCATACACTTGATGTGACTATAAATATTGTCACCTGATTGGAAAGCAATTTTGCAATACCTAGGTACCTTTTTTTTTTTTTTTTGAGAGAGAGAGAGAGTGTGTGTGTGCACAAGTGGGGGTGGGCAGACGGAGAAGGAGAGGGAGAATCTCAAGCAGGCTTCGTACTCAGTCCAACACAGGGCTCTATCCCAGGGCCCTGAGATCATGACCTGAGCTGAAAGCATCAAGAGTCAGACAGAGTCAGATGTTCAACTGACTGAGCCACCCAGGCGCCCCCGACCTAGGTACATTTTAGAAAGACACATATTGTGTCCCAGCCACTCTGGGTCTAATATCTTCCCCCACAGAAACATTTGTCTACATGTGTGAGAACACATGTGGAAGAATGTTCATGCGGCAACCTTGTCATGACGAGAAACTGGAGACCATGTAAGCGACTATCACCTAGAAAATAGATTGTGATACGGGGTGGTCGTTCCAAAAAATGCCACAGGTTGAACCCAACCAAACCCAACTACATGCTTATACATATCACTGCCTGTATTTGTGTATGAGAAATTCATATGCAAATGGAATTATACCCCAAACTGGGGGCAGCAGTAACCCCTGGGTTGTTGAGACAGAAGGGTGGTGCTAGAGAGGGACACTTACTCTTTACTGATCACCTCCATATTTACTGTTGGATTGTTCTAGAGGCTTGAGTCACTTTGTAATGAAATGTCCTTAAAGTGAAAGACAAAATATTCCCCTAGTGGTGTTTCCTCTTATATCTCCTTCTCCGGCCCCTCTGGATGAGGAAGGCCTTCTGCCTTCTCGGTCGTAAGGTCTGTCCTGTGTCTTCTCTCATCAGCCTCCGGAATGTGGAGGAGTCCCTGCGCCATGTGGACGCCACCTTCTTCCTGGGGAAGGTGGGCTTCCTTGCCACAGGCGGTAAGTCCATTCCGCCAGTCCCCCTTCCCCACCCCCACCTCCCAAGGGAGACTTCTCACTGAAGCCGTGCAGATCCCCGGGGCCTGGGGCAGGGGCAGGGTGGGGAGGAACTGTGGAAAGAAGGAAGTACATGAGCTTCAGAATCTGCCCTGTTGCCCGTCTCTCCGTCTCTCCGTCTCTCCGAAAGCAGATCTGAGCAGGTCATTCCACTGAGATCATTCCGGAGAGTTAGCTGGGGACTCCCCGTGGCTTTCAGAGTAAAATCCCAGCTCCCATGAGGACAAAGTCTGGCCTTCCGCCTTCCTGTCTGGGCTCATCCTCCTGTCACTCTCCCGTTCTTGGGCTCGGCTTACAGTTCTCTGAGCAAATCCTGCTCTTCCCGGGACTGTCGTATTAACAGCGGAACTGACAGTAGCTGGCCTTTCCCCAGCACGCCCTGTATCCAGACGGCGTCATTTCTCTGTACTTCATCTTCACCACACTCAACCCTTTGAGGCACATGCTGTTACGTGTCACAGCTGAGGAAACTCTCCGTGTGGTGTAGTAACCTGCCCGAGGCCCATTGCTAAAAAGTGGTACAGCCAATAGTCGTACCACATCCTTAATGATTATATCCTACCGCTTCCCGTGAATGCTCTTTTCCTGTTTGCCTCGCTAACCCCCATTTCCCATCTCTGGGGGACAGCTCCCTGACTGGCCCTGCAGTCCGGGCCCCTGGGAGTCCGTCCATAGACTCCCCGCCCTCCCTCCTCCACGGGTGCGTCCGTCCGCGCCGTCTGCCCCCAGCCAGCTGAACTGTGAACCCCCCAGGCTGTGCGGCGGCTGGTACAGATTATGCTCAGTAAGCACTGATGAATTCCCTATAGATTAATTCGTCGAATCTCTGTAGTCCTGGGGGCTGTTCCCATCCTCATCTTCGAGATGAAGAAACTCATGTTTCTAGAGCACGCTCTCTCCAAGGCCTCCCAGCTTGAGAACAAAGTATGTTCTAATTTGACGAAAAGCAGGTTGAACAGGCAACTGAGGCCCGGGGAGGGGGTGATGATTGAGTTTGCCCAGTGCCTCCTGGCTCACGGCCGCCGAGGCAGACATTCAGCCCGCCACACTCACGGCTTCTTTGCAGCTGGCCGGGAGAGCCACTGCAGCGTTCACCGGAGCACCGTCGTGAGGCTGGCCCGCACCTACCGGAGCCCCCTGCTCTTCTGTGACCCGGAGGTGAGGACGTTGGTCGCGGGGGCGCAGGGAGAGGGCTATCAGCGCTCCGTGGGTGTGTCGGGAACGCTTCTCCGAGGGTCGTCAAGTGCTCGAGCAAGGGGATCCTGATGTGAAGACACAAAATCCTGATCTGAATCCTGGCTTCACGGCTCACTGTACCTCGAGTACAACAGTTAGCCTAAGCAGTGGGGGGGCACAAATGCAAAGCAGAGCGATGATACACATTCGACCCGAGCTCCTCCGAGATGCCAGGCGCTACGGCTTGTGCCTGGCGTTGCTTTGTTTTCTCTCATAACCAGGTCTCGCGTATGTGCGGTGGGTCCTCGTTACCGTCTTGCTCTCCTGCCGGGCTGTCAGTGCCAGGAGGCCAGGCATCTTGTCTGTTTCCTTAACCAGGGCTGCCGCGCGTCCCCCTGCAGTCAGAATGCCCACTGCCCCCCTTATGCCCCTGGACTACAGGCCTGGTCTGGTCCCAGCACGGGGCAGGGCATCCAACAGGCAGCGGCGGTGGCTGGGCAGTGGTGGGTGCAGGGTTGGAGGGTGTGCGTGGTGTCGGTTCTGTCCCAGCTCACTTCTGTTGGGGTTTCTCATCCGAATTATGAGCCTGACAGAGCAGTTTTGCTGATACATTTTGCTCTCTGCTTCTCTTCCTGCAGTATGAATCCTAACTTTTTGCTAAAAGTGCTCAGCAGCCGCTTCCTCTGGGTGGTCAGCAGAGGACTCCCAGGGCCTGGACCACCCCACCCATGTACCAGACCTGCTCAGTTCATTGTGGGGTGTGTTTATTAGTTTTGAGGTCTGCTCTGCTCTGGTCTTGCTTCTGTTCCCAAAAAGCCAAGTGATGTAATGCAGAGAGAACCGAGTCAGCACCCTGCCCATTATCAGCACCCAGCCCTGGGGCTCTTATTCACAGGTTTGTGGACCCCTCTGGTCTGAGTAGAATTCAGGGACTCTGTGAACTTCTCTGAGAAAAAAAAAAAAACTTGCTTTTTTCCCACTAAGCTCTAGTGAAATTTAGCTTTATGAGTATGGGCAGGAGAGGGCGGCAGTAGTAGCAGGGGCTGGGTCTGTTCCAGCAGAAGCAGCACATGTTCCATCTCGTCAGGGGAGGGGCAGGTCTCCTGACTCAGTGCATCGATGCAGACTGACGCACTGCTCTGTCACGGATTCGGTTTTCGTATTGGGTGACTGTTTAAGTCAGCACGCTGATGTCAGATAGGACCGTGAGGCCTGTGCCATGCCCGAAGTGCCTGCCCTTCCAGGCTTTTCTTACAACATACCCCAGAAACCCAAGACCTAGAGAGGAGAGGCGACTTGCTCAGTCATGCAGCTAGTAAGTTCTACGGGAGAGCCAGCAGATTTGCAAGCCGTTGTCTCCTTCCCTTCTTAACCTGCTGACTGTGTGGCTTTGGACAGGTCACTTCCCCTACATGCAGCCGCCATCTCCTTCCCTCCAAAGGGGAACCATAATCTTTGCTCCACAGCCCAGGTACATCAAACCTTAGGCGGTCCTGCTGTGGTGCTCAGGACCTTGTGCTGTGCGGTGCAGTTCCCCGTGTGGCCAGTAGGTGGCAGGCCACACCAGGTCCTGGGGTCTCCGGGAGCCTGACTCCAGGAAAAGGCCTGTGATGGCCCGTTCCCAGGCAGCCGCTGGCCTGCCCCCAGCTAAAGCTGGCATTCCTTCGGAGGAAGCAGCCGGTGTTTGGACAGTCATCACTCCTCATACCTGTGTTGTCCTTTGCCGGACACCCCCCCCCACATACCTGAGTTTGCGCCTCGCTGTATTTTAAGGCCTTGCCCGGCAGGAATTTTCAGTCCTGTTCTACACATAAAGAAACACATTCCAGAAGCCGGGGCATTGACCCAGTGCCTGTATTTCCGAGCACTGCTGATAGGGCCCGGGGCTGCTACCTAAGCACGAAGATGGGCCAGGCGTTGCGGCTGCCCCCACAGAATCAGGGGAGCCAGACCGCGGGTCCCGTGTGCCACGGCAGAAGGACTTGCCGAGACCGGGAAGCCTGGCGGGGAGATGAAGGCGTTCCTCCCTGCAGGTGACGCAGCAGCCTGGGGTAGTCAGACTTGGGTTTGGGGCCGCAGCTCCGGAGTGTGGTGTGTGGATTGGAGGAGGCCCGGCCAGGGATGAGGCTGCTGCAGGAGGCCAGCCGGGGAGCCGGAAGGACAGCAGCAGCAGCTCGGAGCTATATTTGGGGGCGAAGGCCACAGATCTCAGAGGGAGTGGATTTCGTCAACAAAGACTTCTTATTTATTTATTTTTTTAAAGATTTTATTTATTTAATTGACAGACAAAGATCACAAGTAGGCCGAGAGGCAGGCAGAGAGAGAGAGTGGAAGGGAAGCAGGCTCCCTGCTGAGCAGAGAGCCCGATGCGGGGCTCGATCCCAGGACCCTGAGACCATGACCTGAGCCGAAGGCAGAGGCTTAACCCACTGAGCCACCCAGGCGCCCCTCAACAAAGACTTCTTTGGTACCTCCAGTGAGCTAAGCGTTGTTCTAGGCACCAGCCATGCAGCATAAAACAAGAGTGAAGAAGGAAGAGGAAAACCCCAGCTCTGTGGTCATGGAGGGAGCAAAGCAAAGAAGTCAAAGCTGTGGGTGCTAGAAAGTGTGGTGTGTTGGGTGGTAAAGTGGTGAAGGTTGGTGGGGTTGGCAGGAGTGACTGTGAATGGGACCTTGACAGACTTGAAGACGATAGGAAGGCAGGTGCCGAGACCGCTGGAGGGAGGAGGGAGGAGGCCGGAGGACCAAGTGCGAAGGCCTGGCGTGTGCTCCTTGCCTGGTGTGCCCAGGGTCCCCCCCCGGGAGGCTGAAGACCAGATCACAGCATAGGGCAGGGTAGTGGTGGCTGTGTCGTAGTGACCGCGTCCCCAGAGCAGGAGTGCCTCGTGGGTCTTAGTACGGGTGGTGACTTTCAGGCTGCATAAGACGGGAGCTGCAGGGAGGGTGCAGGGGTGGGGGCGGGGAGGGCCTGATACGGGTTTTATTTATTTTTCTTTTCTATTTATGTGATGCAAGTTTAAATGGATCCCTCCAGCTGTTGGGAGGAGAGTAAATGGAAGAGAAGCAAGGGCAGAAGTGAGGAGGCGGCCCCGGGGGCTGTTTCTGGAAGAGTTAGGAGTGGCCTGGGCTCCTGCTGCCCAGGGAAGGGGGAGGCAGGATGGCCTGTACCACTGGGCCATTTTCCAGGGTGGAGCCAACCGAATGTGCCGGTGGCCGGGGTGTGAGCCGTAGGAGAAAAGAGAGGATGGCCCCGGGGTTTTCAGCTGGGCCGCTGCTAGGATGGAGGTGCCCTTGGCTGAGATGGGGTGACTGCAGGGGGGACAGGTTGGGCGGACCCTCAGGGACTGCACCGGAGACATGCTAATCAGATCGGGGTGTCTGTCAGCCGTCTACCCAGAAATCGAGTAGGCAGCCACGTACGTGTGTCTGACGTTCAGAGGAAGGGTCTGGAGATGTAATTTGGGCATTGTGGGTAGTGAGATGGTTTTAGATCACAGAACTGGATGAAGTTCCCAGGGAGTGTGGGGGGGGAGGAGCCTTGCAGAGGCCAAGGCCAGGGGCAGCACTTAGAACTTAGATGTGTGTGTGGAGGGGGCAAGTGTGGCATCCTGGGGGCTGGTGAGGAGCATTCTGCAGACCGGAGCGCTGTGGCTGACCAGGGTCTGATGAGAGACTCGGAAAGAATAACAGCTGCCTCTGGGTTTGGATTAAGGAGTCACAAGTGGCAAAGATAGGAGCACAGGCAGCACTGAGCGTGCCTGGTCCCTAGTGAGGGTGACTGGTCAGATGGCAAAACCCCTTCCCTAGTTAGAAGAGGAGGACGACGACGATGTGCCCACGGAGCCTGTTGGCAGGACAGGGCGACCGAGCATCGTGTGGCCTTCGTCAGGCTCTGATGTTGCATCTCCTTTGCTGCTTTCTGGCGCCAGGCCTGGGGACAGAGTTGCCAGCCCTACCTGACCGCACCCCATGGCACCTCTGGGCCCCTGCCCTCCAAAGCCCTGTTCAAGGAACCCTGTTGATGGGACCTCCCTGTCCCTGTGAGGGCCACTCTCTGTCCACTCCTCCTTTCCACGCCCAGGTAAAAAGGTCTTCAGGGCCTCTGCCTCCTGGATGTCGGTTGGAGCTGGGTCTGGTTCAGATCCCAGCCTGGAGACCACTAGACCCTTCACCTGTCTTGGCCAGCCCTGCTTGCTAAGCCTCGCCTCCCCTGGAGGAGGGGTCACTGTCTGTGGCGTTCCTGGTCCCTGGAGGACCTCTGAGGGCTCTGTAAGCCAGAGCAGTTGGAAGCTGCTGGGTGAGGCGGGCTGTGGACAGGGGCCTGGCCACGATGGGCCGTGGTGCCCGAATGCGCCCCCGCGCTCCGCTTCCGCCCACCCCCATCCTCCACTCTCCCTCGGCAGGTGGACGGCTTCCGAGTCCCGGTCGCACAGCGGCTGGTGCGAATGCTGCAGATCTGTGCCGGCCACGTGCCTGGTGTCTCGGCCCTGAACCTGCTGTCCCTGCTGCGGAGCTCTGAGAACCCCACCCTGGAGGACCTGTGAGGCCTGCGGTCCCCCCGACTGAGTTGCCCCTCCCCAGGGCCTGGGGTCTGGGGCGGGGGACTCCGCTGTTGCCGCAGCCCGGCTCTGGGTCTGGGGTCGGCTCCCTGCATGGCCCAGACTCGGGAGCCCTGCTGGTGGGACGGCAGCCCCCGCCCCGCCCCGTGCTCACGCCAGCGGAGCCCCGTGTCTTCATCCACCTGCCAGGCTGCCCCACCGCCTCAGGCTTCCTTTGAACAAAGCATCCACGGCTCAAAAATAAGTCTGAAAACCCCTGGTCTTCTCCACCACCTCGACTGTGCAGATGAGGACACTGAACCTGGGCAGTTATGAGGGTCTGGCCGGGGTCTTGGACTCTGCGACCCCATCTGACCCCACATCCTAGCCCTGCCATCCTCACAGAGCCCGCTGTGGCCTCGTAGACCCTCAGTTTCCCCAGGTGTATAATGGAGATCGTTCTACTGAGACATTGTCACGTTGGTTAGGACCGAATGAAATGACAGGCCTGCCGCTATAGGGTTCCCTCCATGTGTGTTCCGTGTATCCCGTGATCCCTTGTAGTAAGACCTTGCCCGGTTCCAGCTAAGCGCTCGGTGAACGGTACCTATTGTGTGAAATCCCACAGAGCTGGGTTAAAAGCTGGTGCAAACCCAGGAATTACACTGTTTATGAATTGATACATTTGTGGGAATTATGTAAGAAAGGCTGTCTGGAGGGCTGGCTCCTGGCTTGGCGGCCAGAGGTTGTGCCGTGACCGTGGCTCCCCATCTCCTCTGGGTCTAATGAGAATTTGCAAAAGTGCCAGGGTTGGAATCCAGAAATCCGGTGGCCAGCTGGGCACACGCTGGTAGAGGAGACCGCAGGAGGAGAGCTGGGTCTGGGCTCCCTTAGACCATGACGGTGCCCCCACCCCACCCCCATTTGGCTCATGCAGGGACCTGCCTCCAAACTCAGGCCTCTGCTTCGACTTTGCCGTCATAGCTGGAGCCCCTGCTCTCCATGAAGTGGGGCCAGCTTGAAAATCATGAGGGGATGCCTGCCTTTCTCCCCGCCACAGGCTCCTGCTCCGGCCTGGCCCAGCGCCGCACCCCTAGTGCTCAGTAGGTCCAGCAGCCAGACGGCTGGCTGGTTACAGGCCAACCCGGAGGACCCACTGAGAACCTCAACTGCGATGATTCCATCTGAGGTCCCTAGTGTCCGTGACACAGCGGGGTGCCGCACACTTTATTGTCCTCACATGGCCACTCCTGTGTCCCCTGGCAGACCTGCGAGGTCGATACTATCTCCCTACTTCAGCTCATGCGAGCATGCTACTGCCAGAGGCGTGTCCACATCACACAACTCATCAGGCAACGGACCTCCAGCCCCTCCCCTGCTCTTCCCTCCAGTTGTTTTCTTAGGTGCCTAATGGTTGGACAAATGTTTGAGCATTTTTGCTAGGCAGGCCCTGGCTGTCCACACAGAAGTGGTGGACATGCAGGCCTTGTGCCTGAGAAAGCAGCTGTCAGGAAGGGCAGTCTCAAGGAGCCGCTCCCACGTGCTGGGGTCCGCACCTCAGGACAGGGGCAGGCCAGGGGGAGGAGAGGGCGAGGAGCAGGGTAGGAGCACCGCCCACTGCAAATGTGGGGCTCCTCGGCGCTGGGGAAGGGAGGCCGGCTTCCGGGGTGAGGTTGCTGCGTCCAGGGTTGAAGGATGAGGCCGAGGTGAGAGGTGAAAGTGCGCGCTAGTCTCTGAGGGGATGGGCAGGATCCGCAGAGGCCCCGGTGCCTCCTAGGAACCAGCCTGGGCCGGAAAGGTGGGGCTGTGTAAGGCAGTGCGGGGAGGGGGTGACAGTAGGGGAGGCAGGAGAGGAAGGCAGCGCAGACACGGCCTCGCTGCCTTTGCTGAGCCCCATCCCTTTGTTGGAGACGAGGGGCGCCCCTCCCCCTCCCCCTTCGCCTTCCCCCGGCCGGCATGGGGCACACTTCTATCCCCCCCCCCCCCACTCTCTGGTCCCTGTGCCATGTTTTCTCTGCCACCTGGTGCCATTTAACAAGAGAAGTGGCATCGCACCCCAGCCAAGGATCTGAGAGCCTTCCAAGCGCCCGGGGAACTCAAGGCTGTCACTGCTGCCAGCTCCAGCGAGCTTGGCGGGGGCCCAGGACCCGGGAGCCTGCCTCTGCCTCACGGCAGAGCTGAGCAGCCCCCGAAGGGCAGTCAGCAGCCCTCCCAGGGCTGTTCCCCCCGGCTGGGGAGTGCGGCCACTCTACTGTCCGGAGGCCAGGGACGCTGGGAGGCAGTTCAAGCAAGGGAAGTAATGGAAGGCCAGTCTTTCTGCCCCAAGGGTGCCTGGAATGGCTGCCTGATGCGGAGGTGGGGTGGGGGCAGCTAGGAGAGGCTGTGCCAGGCTTCCTAGGGATCTTGTGACCTGAGGCAGGTCCCTTTATCTTCCACGAGCCTCAATTTCCTTGTCTGTAGGATGTGATCAGGCTAATGAATGCCTTTCTCCCCGGTGGCCTCAGGACTGAGAAGGAGAAGCCATTATTTTATTTTATTTATTTATTTTTAAATATTTTATTTATTTGACAGAGCAGGGGGAGTGGCGGGGGGGGGGGGAGCAGGCTCCCCGCTGAGCAGGGAGCCTGATGTGGGACTCGATCCTAGGACCCTGGGATCATGACCTGAGCCCAAGGCGGACTCTTAACCAACTGAGCCACCCAGGTGCTCCAAGAAGCCATTATCCTAAACACAAAACTTCCAACCAGTGTCAGAACTCTAGGGTTGGCCTTGGTCACAAGATGGTCACAGCAGAGGCAGTTACAGGGGCGGGCTGAGGCCCCTGTAGGAGATGCCTTTCTGCTGGACGTTCGAGCAGCCGGCTCCATGCTGTCTGGGCGCACAGAGGAAAGAGTGGGGTTTGGGCCCCACTGACGGGACCAGGCTTTGTCAGCCCACAGGCTCTTTTGTTCCTTGGGCACTCCCCAGGGGGCTCCCTTTCCTTCGCTGAGACGGCCTGGGCCTGTGTCCTGGCCCGGATCTAATGCTATTTCCGACCCTGGCCAAGAAGGCTGAGCCTCCCCAGTGAGGAGGGGGCTCAGCAGCAGGCACCGGTGTCTCCTTCAGCCCTCGGCAAGCGGAGGCAGGGGCAGCCTCGGTCTGGGGCTCTGCCAGGGCGACCTGGCCACAGAGGGGAAGTGGTGCAGTGGGAAAGGGCCCAGCCCTTGAGTCTCACTGACGTGGGGTCTGTGGCCAACCTGCGTGGGACCTGGGGCAGCTCACTTCCTGTCTTCCTGTGCCCACAGCCTCTTGAGGTTCTCATGGGTCTCAGAGAAACCAAAGAGCCCGACCCTGTGCGTGCCCTGTGTATGCCCTGCACAGACAGGGCTGGCTGCCCGTGCCGTGCGGCGGACATGGTGGAGTGCCGGGGAGTTCTGGAGGGAACGGCCTGCCACAGCGGGCCCCTCGCCTCCCGCCCCTACTGCGGGCCGGGCCTCCCCGAAGGGCTCCAGCAGAAAGGGACCCTCTCCACAGGGCACAGCTGCTGCCTTGCTCTCCTTCCCTCTGTCTCCCCTGGGGCCGCACGGGCGCAGCAGAGACTCAGTGTGGGAAGGCTGCTCGTAGACCCCTGGAGACTTGAGGGGTGGGGGTGAGGAGTGAGGACAGTGTGGGGGTTGTCAGGACCTGCCCACCTCTGCGTCCCCCCTGAGTGTGACCTGTGGGCTGCAGACTGCTGAGGACCAGCTCTGGGAGGGGGGGAGAGTAGGGAGTCCCAGTGGCCCTGACCCAGGCAAGCCAGGAAACAGCCTCCCTTCTAGGGGCCACCCTCTTACACCCGGAGAAATGCCAAAGGCATCTGGGGGCCCCTGGGAGTTCACACTGGGGGGAGTGCCTGGTCTGGCTACGTAGCGGCCCTGCGAGGCCTGAGGGCTCCCTGCACCTGGCCGTCCCCAGCCGTGTTCGACCACGGCCCCCCACCCCGAGGGCTGCACCTGACCTGCCCTCCACCTGCTGACCGGGAAGGGACTCCGCCGCTGCGTGTGTCCTGGGAGCCGTGGTGGGAGAGCTCGGACTGAGGGGCTGCCTGCCCCGTCCCCCATCCTGAGCCTGCTCTCCTCTTTGTGAAGCGGGAACCCCACTGCCGTTTCCCCCACAGGGCTGAGGTCTGGGCTCCCGCAGGGCCCGGGCCGGCAGGTGGTCAGGCAGTACTGGGCCCTGCCGCTCTCCTGGTCACTGTGCCATTCCCCGGGCCTCGTCCGCTCCTCCCCGGACATCCTGGGTGCGGGAGGTCACTCTCCCTCTGTTGGGAAATCTCACCAGGCCCGGCCTGACTCCCGGGCCGGCCCTCCGTGACACCCTTCCCTCCTGAATTTGTCTCCCCAGCACTGCTCACCCTCACCTACTGCACGGTTTCCCCGTTTGGATTTTGTCTCTGGGGCTCCCTGCCCTCTGTCCAGCACCGAGAACAGTGCCTGGTGCAGAGTGAGTCTCCGAAAGTATTTGCTGAACGAATGGCGGCGTCTGCTCACAGAGACGGCCAGTGCACCAGTCAGACAGGGCCGAGAGCCTGCTGGGAGGCCCAGAGCCCGCGGCCCTTGTCCCTGCCACGCGGGGGGAGGCTCCCTCCTCTCCCACCTGCGACCCGCAGGTCTAGCCCCCAGGCGGCGGGGACTGTGTCCCCCATCCCAAAGCCAGGCTGAGAACGGCTGGGCTGCCCTGGGCCACGGCCCCCAGGGATTCTGGACTGTGTGTGGGTATGTGTGCACGTTTACGTGTGTGCGTGCACATGTGCATGTAAGTGTACGTGTGTGTGTATGTGTGCGTGGTGGGGGGCAGGGAGATGAGGTTAGCCTAAGGCTAGTCAGCCTGGGCCTGTGAAAACCTGGACAGGGTTTCCAGAACCACATCATGGAAAGGCCTCACCTGCCCTTGGAGAGTCTGGAGTGGAGGGCGGAGGGCCGGGGGCTCCCCACCTCGGACGGCTTTGTATGGAGCCTCTGTCTCTCCTGCCCCTCGTCCCAGGGTCCCCACATTCCTCCGGGGAGGGGGGCTTTGTAGCAGGGTCCTGTGTGTCAGCGCTAAGTACAGGAGAAAGACAAAGGGAGTCCCCGTTCTGGGGCCCCTGACCACTCCCGGGACAAAATATGACAAAAGATGAAGGAGGGGCCCACGCGGCTGAGGGCTGAGGCGGGCCGGGAAGCCCCCAGAACAGCTCACACTGTGTGGCCCCTTTCCATGAATCACAAACCCTGCTTTTCTGCAGACGCTTACCTGAGAATGTAAAGGCGCAAAACAGGATGGAGGGAAAAGTCCAAAGGGAGGACAGCCTCCCTCGGGACCGCGGGGAAATGCCCCGTCTTACTCCCAGACTGCTGTGTTGTGTGAGGGTTTTTTTGTGAGAATGTGTTCAGGTATTACTCACAGAATTGCAAATAAAAATAATTTTTACGTAAGGAGTGCGCCCTGGGTCTCCGAGCACTTTCACATCTAGATCTGGGGGGGGGCCGGGCCCCTCTGTCCCCCGGGACTGTCCCCGCTTATCACCGAGCTGGTCCAAGTGGCAGAGTTTCCTCCTTTCCCCCACCCCGTCCCCGGGGCAGGCAGGGCGCAGGCCACGCTTCACAGCCGGCCGGGCTCGGGCCCTGTCCCGGCTCCGGGACGCGCTGGGCCATTCCTCACCCTGCAGAGCCCCTGCTTCGCCACCTTGAAACCGGTTGTCAAGATACCGCCTGTGTCAGACCTATTGGGGGAGTGTCTTGAGGGAAACTCGAGGGACAAAGATCATGGGAGACTCCCTTTTCCCTGACGGACCCCAGATTAATTATCTTTGTAAAACAATTCACCAGGAAGCGAAAACGTGAGAACACTGAGACAGTTCGTTCGTTAGGTGGGTTTTTCAGCAACAAAGTCCCTTCTTGGGGCGCCTGGGTGGCTCAGTGGGTTAAGCCTCTACTCTCAGCTCAGGCACGATCTCAGGGTCCTGGGATCGAGCCCCATATCTGCTCTCTGCTCAGCAGGGAGCCTGCTTCCTCCCTCTCTCTCTGCCTGCCTCTCTGCCTACTTGTGATCTCTCTCTGTGTCAAATAAATAAAATCTTTTTTTTTTAATTCCCTTCTTTTCTACTTAGTACCTTTGAGGCCATGATACCAGAGTAATAAATAAAAATAAAATAAAATACAATAAAATAAAAATAAAAACTATCAAGTGCCTAGCTGGTTCAGTCAGTAGAGTGTAAGACTCTTGATCTCGGGTCCTGAGTTCAAGCCACACGCTGGGTGTAGCAATTACTTAAAAAAAATAATAATGGGGCACCTGGGTGGCTCAGCCGGTTAAGCGTTTGCCTTCAGCTCAGGTCATGATGCTGGGGTCCTGGGATCCAGCCCACATGAGGCTCCTTGCTCAGCGGGGAGCCTGCCTTTCCCCTCTCCCACTCCTCCAGCTCCTGTTCCCTCCGTCAAATAAATAAAATCTTCAAAAAAAAAAAAAAAAGTGATGGAGAGAACATGAATAAAGAAATTAATCGTCACTTCAGAGTGTGAACCAAAATAAGGAATACACTGAGAATTTAACGAGCATTTATCATGCTGGTCTGTCGGGGAGATTTCTCTTAACTGTGAGGTCGAGATTCGAGGCCTCCCTCCGCCTCCCGTTCAGAAGTGGCGAGTGAGAAGGTGCGTGTGGGGGTCGGGCACCTGCCCGCGCCGCTGACACGAATCACACACACCTTTCGCCGTTGCTGCTTTGTCCTGGGCACGTGGCCTGTTCGGCTCCCAGGCGGCCCCCGGGAAGCAGTCCCTCTCCCCCCTCTGACTGGCACCCCTGAAAGCCACGTCCCCTGCTTTCTGCGGGAGCCAGTGCAGGCCCCAGTGAGACAGGCCCGCCCAGCCTGCGCAGAAGTGGCTCCTTCAGGTGACCCCAGCCTGGCCCTACGGGCCCGCCTTCTCCCAGGGACGGGTTCCTCACTCCCAGTTCCCGCAAGACTCCGTCTGCTCGGCCCGATGGCATGAGGGTTCACTGAGGCGCTCGGTCCCATGTAAGGGCTCTGCAGTCCTCAGGGTGACAGGTCGTAACAGCTCTGCCAGGGATGGGGGTGGGGGCTCTGCCGCCGCTCCCCTCCAGGCTCCAGGCCCCCCCACGCCCTCACCACACACCCACACTCTCACCCACACCCACCGCCCCAGACCCACTTCTCCTTTGCAGCTGCCTGACGCCTACACCTTCCTGCCAGGGGAGTTGTTGGCCCGCGGGCAGGGGCCGGAGAGGCAGTGGGCCAGGGCTTCCTCGAGGCCAGAAACCTGGGGCCCAGCCTCGCTCCCCTCACTCCACAGCATCATTCTTTCCTCCTAAACAACTTCGAGATGGTTCCCCTGCCCTGGGCCCTGGTGTCCTATCTCCAACCCCACAGTAGCCAGAGAGAGAGGGTCCTTAGGAAGCACAGCTCCCTGCACTCACGTACCTCCTGGGGCTCCCCGGGGCCCAGCGCCTCTGCAGCCTCAGGCTCCCTGCCTCCCCAGCAACCCCCCAGGCAGTAGCCGCCAGCAGGTCCCCAGAGTAAGCGTCCCATAAGTGTCCCCTCTTAGCTCTCTTTGCCTTTGCCCTTACCAGTCTCTCTGCCTGGAAGCTTCTCTCCCCCATGCAGCTGCTGAAGATCTACTCCGGTGCCCAAGCCCCTGCTGTCCCCTGGATCCCCAGCCCTGACCGCATAGGGGTCTGGTGTGGCCCACCGTGTCCACCGTGCTGGGGCTCGCTGCCAACCCCTGTCCCCAGGGCCAGGGCAGCAGAGGTCAGGAAGGCTTGTGTGTGTGTCTGAGACTCAATCTGAGAGACGGAGGGGGACAGACAAGTGGGGAAACCCAAACACTGGAGAGGAAGGACAGACAGAGGGGACCTCTGAGATGCGGAGGCCAGCAGGCGGGGACACACATAGCCTGGGGAGGAGCTGGGATGGGCCGGCCGCCCACTGGGCCTTGGTCTGTCTGTCTGTTCATCTGTTGATCTAAGTCTCCCTCCTTTCCAGGATCTGGAGACAGCTGTGAGCCCTTGGACCCTCGGCTACCCGCCCCCTCCCCCGGCGGTGCCCTCTGCTCCGGCCAGAGGTTGCTAACCGTCACGCAGCTCCTCCGACTAGGCACTGTCCGCTCAGAGCCCCGCAGAGGCCCCCTGGTGCCCTCAGCCAGGGTCAAACTCCATAACCCTCCACCGAGGTCCCAGCCCTGCCCTCCGACCCAGCACTCTCTGGGCTCCTGCTCCGTCCTCCTCTGCCCCGCTCCCCTAGACCTCGCTGCCTCTGGCAAACACCTTCTCAGCCTTGCCTCCTTGACAAAGCCTTCCTGTCCCCCTCCGTGGCTGCTGCTGGGAGACACTGGCTTTCCCTGGGAGACTGGGCGCTCAGGAGGCAGCCGATAAAAGGACCCAGCTCTGCCTGGGAAGGGCAGGAAAGAGCCCCAGGGGCGGGTGTAGCTGGTGGGGGCTGTCTGGGGCTGGGGCTGGCCCTTGGGGAGCAGGACAGAGGAGGCCACCCCGAGGTCTCTGTCCTGACTATGGGGGTCCAACCTCTATCGGCCAAGAGCAGGCCCAGGTCTGCACCCCAGCACTGTCCCAGAGCCCAGCACAGGCCCGCCCAGCCAGCGTCTGGGGGTGATGGTTGAGCGGTTGAATGGAGGAACCGCAGGTAGAAAGAGAAGGTAGGGGGTGCAGGGCCTTGGGGCCCCGGGGGACAGTGGTCCCACCCCAGCAGGCAGGAGGGTGGGGCGGGGCACAGTGGGTGGTGGCCCCTCCCGGTTTCCTCCTCGGAAGCCAGACTCCGTGGGCCGGGAGTGAGGCAACATGGGCAGCAAGAGGAGAGGGGCCAGGAACAGGAGGGGCAGGGACAGCCCGGCCCCCACACAGTGCGTCCAGGCCCAGTGCTTTGACCCTCTGGTCCGAAACTGCGTGGCCTGCAATCTCTTCCGGACGCCAGAACCGAGACCGGGTAAGAGCCCGCCCAGTCGGGCCAACTGGGGAGCAGGGCCGTCCTGGTGGGGGGAGAGAGGGTCCCCCTACCAGCCCCGCTGGCACCCAGGAGCAGCAAGCATGGTCTCTCCCCCCCTTTCCCCCGCCCCCGGCCCCACGATGGGGAAGGGGCGCGGTGACCAGTTTGATGGGGGGCTGTAAGCAGGGGGCCTGCATGGGGACCTGCGGTCCCCACGTGGCGCTCACCGCTCCCTGTCTTCCCCACCCCCTGTCCACCCGCCCGGCCCCCTCTCGCCTCCCGGGCCCAGCCTCGCCTCCCTCCGACCCTTCCCCTCCCCCGCCGTCTCTTCCCTCCTCCCCCTGCCCCCCCTCTCCGTCCCTTCCCCCAGCAGTGGGGGCCAGCAGCAGCCCGGCGCCCGGGACGGCGCTGCAGCCGCAGGAGTCGGTGGGCCCGGGGGGCGCGGCGGAAGCCGAGGCGGCGCTGCCGCTGCCCGCGCTGCTCTTCGGCGCCCCCGCGCTGCTGGGCCTGGCGCTGGCCCTGGTCCTGGTGGGCCTGCTGGGCTGCCGGTGGCGGCGGCGGCGGCTGCGCGCGGGGGCTCCCCCAGGGACTCCGGAGCCGCAACCCGGCGGTAAGTAACGCGGGGCCTGGGAGCTGGGAGGGAGCCTGCAGCGGGGGCCGTGCTCTGGGGCGGGCGCTGAAGGCCTCGGGTCGATTCCCCCGGGAGGGACACGACTCCGGCTTCCCGGAGCCCTCGGAGCCCGAGAGCCAAGGCTCCCCCGCTTCTCCCTTCCCCCGCACTTCCCATTTTGCCAGCCCGCTCTGCACTTCCTGTCCGGAGGCCCCATGACCTGCCACCCCTCCGCACCCCTGCCAAGGAGCTTCGGGACTAATGGCTCCGTCCAGAGCTCTCCCTCCAGTGAGGCTTCCTGCGCAGGGATGGGGAAGGGCTGTGACGCAATCCTGACCGTGCATTCCCCACCTCTCCCCACCAGAGACCCTGGACCATGTCACCATCCTCCCCCCCGGACCCCTTGATGCCACCGCTCCCATCTGGCCTCCAACCAGAGAAGACACAGCCAACACCCCACCTGCCCACAGTGTCCCTGTGCCAGCCACAGAGCTGGGTTCCACTGAGCTGGTGACCACCAAGACAGCCGGCCCTGAGCAGCAGTAGCGACGGAGGGGGCAGGAGGTGGCCCCTGTCCCCCCAGTGGGCCGTCAGCCAGGGGCTTGGAGGTTGGATTCGGCTCTTCACACACCCCCCAATCCCGTGCCCACCTGCCCCTTTTCTGGGAACCGCGCTGCTCCCCTGCTAACCCTGCAGAGCCACAGACTACAGACCTCAGACGGCCGGCGTGGCGGCCCTACCGCACCATAGCATTTGGCTTAAAACCAGACCATCTTTGGCAGCCCTCGAAGGTTGTGGCTGAGCTCCTGTGCTTTTGAGTGGCTGGGGCACATGGCGTAGGAGGTTTTTCTCTAAGTGCAGGGAAGCCACCATCCACCAGAATGGATCTAGGAGAAGGATCTGGTAGGAGGACGCTTAATTTACAGCCGGGGACGGATCTCTTTAATACGTGCGCTCCCAGCTGTCCTGCTTCTAACCAAAGCAAATGGTAGCAAGGAGTAACCAGCCCACAGGTTTGCTTCAGGATTTAATACACAATGATTCTGATTGTCACAAAGAGCCTGCATTGTGCTAATTCTCAGGTATCTGTAGCTGAGGGCCAACCCTGAGCTTGGCCCAACCTTCTAGGACCTGCGATGCCATTTTTCACCCTGGTAGCAGCTTCCAGAGCCCCAGGCTTGCCCTTGGGAGGAAGTCTCCAGCCCCCCTGGGGCTGGACTGCGGGCTCATGCTGAAGGCACGCTGCCAAGCCTCTCTCAGAGGCCACCTGGAGTCCCAGCTGTCTCCGAGGCGTGCTCAGCTGTACACAGGGAAAGGCCCAGGACTACCAAGGGGCTCCTTTGTTCAGAAGCCAGAGCAGACCTGTGGCCTTGAACCAGCTGGACCTGATGTCTCTTGAGCTCCCTCTCTCTGTGGCCTGCCCTCCTGAAGCACTGGGCCCCAAGTGCTATGGTCACTCGGCCATTCTGTGCCAGCCCCCGGGGTCACCCAATCTCCCAGTGGAATTGCTCCTCTGACAGCAGTGCCCTTGTTCTGGGGCCTGGGACTGAGACCATCTCCTCGAGTTGTGGACCACGCCGTACTCGGTCAGGCACTGCATCTCCTGCCGGCTCTCCTACAGAGTTAGAACCTCCTGACCCGGACTCTGTCCTGGACAGTCCTTGGAACTTGTCACAGGTTAGCACCCTCTGAAGGAACATGGACTACGAAGTAGAAGATGGAGTTTTGGGTCCCATTTGTCCCACTGTAGGGCCTTGGTCATGTTCTGTTCCATGCATCTCATGCCTTTCTGCCCACTTCTCCCTGAGCTGCCCAGCACAGTCTCCTGGCCGATACCCACCCTTCCTGGCCACCAGCTTCTCAGCCCAGAAGACGGCCTGGAGCCCCCAGCACCCTGATACCCAATTTAACTCTTCCTAAACCACTCCCTCCCTGAATTCATCCCAGATGCCCCTCTCTGCAAGCTGCCAGGTGGCTGGGGCAAGGTCAGGTGGCTGGCAGTCGGCAGGATGGTGGGAAGCTGGCCCGGCAATGGGCGCAGACCTCCACTCCACTTCATCTGGGCACTGGAGAGCCTGTGCTGCTCCTGGCCCCCTCTGCCTCCCACTCTCCTTTTGTACCAGAGCAGGGGGCTGGGCCCTGGAGGTAAAACCCCTCTGGGGTCCAGACATGCAAACCTCTGGCACCACTGTGTCCCAGCCACACCCCAGCTTCCTCTCTGGTCTCGGTTTCCATTTCTGAAAAATTGGGGCGGGGGGGGGGTGTGGGGGGGGGGTGTTGGATGCAAAGTGTTTCTCCAGGCCGGTCGGGTCGCTGTCTGCTGTCTGAGGAGAAGGACTTGAAAGAACCTGAAAAGATCCTTGTCCACACCCCACCATTTTACAGATAAGGAAACTGAGACCCAGAGAGGGAGAAGACTTGGCAAATAACAGAAGGGAGTTTCCTTGGAGAAGAACCAGGAGCAGAGGCGGGGGGAGGCGTGGGCAACGAGGGGGCCAGTGTCCCCCAGCCCCCGGGAAAGGACCCCACCACTCGGGGGGTTTCAGTCTCTGGCTCTGTGTCCCAGGAAGTGTTTTCTAAGAAGCCTTCAATGAAGTCACAGCTTTTGATCTTATGGACAGCACCTGGAGGAGGGGCGTGGGTATTTGTTTGCTTTTTTCTTTTTTTTTTAAGGTTTTATTTATTCATTGAAGAGGATGAGTGTGGGGCAAGGGCAAAGGGGGAGGGAGAAGCGGACTCCCCACTGAGCAGGGAGCCCCCCCATGGAGCTCGGACACCAACTCAGGACCCTGAGATCATGACCTGAGCCCAACCGACTGAGCCCCCCAGGCATCCCTTGTTCGCTTTTTAAAAAGTTTTTGTTTTTGTGGTTTTTTTTATTAGAAAAAAACCGAGACAAATACTTTGTAAACACTTTGGAAAATTCAGGGCAGTGATCCAGGGTGGAGGCCATGGAGAAATGACCCATAAGCCCGAGTGACTGTAATCATTTTACGCGCATAAATTCGTACCGTGGCTGTCATATTTGATGTGTTTTGTCTGGTCTTTCAACACTTCACCAACAAGATTTTCAACATTTGTAAAGGCTTCCACTTGAGTACTGGGTTGTTTTGAGCTTTTACTACTGTAGCTGAGGTGGCGCTGCCTCCTTGACCTAAACCTTTGCCTGAGTTTTTTTATGGCCCCTGTGGGTTGAATTGGTTTCCTAAAAATCTGGACCAGTTCATGTCCGCCAACAGGGATTAGATGTCCCATTGTGCAGATAGGAAAAAAAAGGCCCTGGAGGTGAGTGAGAGGATCTGGCCCAAGCTACAGTCTGCCCACCCTGGTGGAGCTGGGCTAGAGAGGCTTGGCCCCTGCCCGGCACCCCTGTCCAGAAGGCCCAGGTGCCCTTCTTGAGGGCGACGGACTCCAGGAATCCATTCCGGGCTTGACTACTTGCTTTCGTCACTCCTCAAAGATGTTTCTCCCCAACTGGTCTCTTTTTGCTTTAAAAGGGACCCAAGATAGACTCTGGAAGAACTGCTGGTTGGGGTGGGGATCTAGGGAAGCAGCTTCCCCTCCCCCCAGCCTGGGTTTCTGGCCCAGTTTTTCCTGAAGGAGGCTCTGGTTTCCCTGAGGTCCCCAGGGCCCCGGGCAGGTGGAGGCAGGGCTGGCTCAAGTCTCAGTTCCTCCTGGGGCTTCCTGCAGGCACCTTTCACTTCCTGCCCAGCAGCCCTAGGCTCTGGGGTCAGGGTGGGGGTGGGGCGGCCCAGCAGGGGAGGCCCTGGAGGAGACACCTGACCCCTTGCCTCCGAGGTCTCTCGGCAAGGACTGCCCCACACAGGCCTTCCCTCAGAGCCTGCCTCCTCATCTCTGAAATGGAGTCCAAGGGCCAAGCCCCCTTCGGAGATCAAAGAGGTCATGTGGCAAGTAGAAGGACCCTAGAGTGCGTCCGTCTCCTCCTTTCCCTGGGATGGAGACACTTCCGGAGTCACCAGCCCTCGGAAATTCCTCTGGAAACTGAGTTTCCCAGAGCTGGTCCTGCCACTCGCCATTTGTTTACTGCTCCACTGGTCACACCAGATCCAAACACACCTGCTCTGGGCCAGCGCCATTCTGGGCAATGCTTGGAGGTCAGCCTCGGGCCCTGCCATTAGGTCCTGGTTCAGTGGGAGAGAAGGAGTGGGACATGACGACAGGACAGGGCGATCCCTGCCGCGGGCACGGGGGTTGACTGACCAGCATCTAGGAAGTGCTTTCGACCGTAGGAAGTATGCCCTGAGCCTTGCCCACTTTTCCTGCTGGAATGGAGCGGAGAATAGGCATTCCTGGTCCAGGGGACTGTGTGCAAAGGTGCAGAGGAGAGGGCGGGCACAAAAGGGTCAGGAAGCAGGGCCCCGGGGCGGGGAGCTGGAGAGGTGGGTACCCTGACCTCAGAGTGCCCGCTGGGGCTGTGTCACAACCTTGCCTGCGCTCCTGCCTGTCCCTCGGCTCCTGGGAGGCATCCATCCCTCCTCAGGGAACCCCAGGTGCTTCTCCAACCCCACCATTTAGTGTCTCACCAGACCCCTCTGGCACTCCTCTGGGCACAGGGTGCGAGCTCACTCCCATTTGCTTTTTTGGGGGCGGCTGAGGTTCCATTTTTGCCCACCCAGAGCAGGAATCTGCCTCCCTCGGGTCTCTACGTCCTCCCCAGCGGCCAGGTCCCGACCCGGGGGTGGCGGTGGGGGTGGGGTGGGAAACACGGCCCGGGGTCCCGCGGAAGGAGGATCGGGGAGGAGCGGGGAGGACACAGATGTCCCTGTTCCAGGCCCACCCTTTTTCCCGGGACTCGGTAGGGCGGGGAAGCTGCCCAGGCAACGCTACAGGGGGTCCCGGAACATCTCCTCCACCTCCCCTGAGCCGCAGAGAATCAGAGATCCAGGAGAGGACTCCGGGGCAGGCGAAAGTCTAGCTCCGCAGCTTCCGCGCTCAGCCCAGCAGGAGGCACCTGGACCTGAAGCCGCGGAGCGGCGGGAGCGGGACCGCAGGACCCAGCGGGCGGGGACCGGGCTGGGGGCGCGGCTGCGGGCGGGGTCGGGAGGGAGGCGGGGCTGAAGGACACCGAGCCCCCGGGGAGTCGGAAAGGGGCGGGGCCGGGGCAAGTAGAAGGAGGGGGTTGAAGGCCAAGGGGCGAGGAGAAAGGGCGGCCCCCGACGAGAGGCGGGACCAAGACCACCAGAACCTTCTCCAAACCCTCACGCGGGGTTCCAGTCCTCACGAGCGTCCCGGGCCAGATGCAGGGCATGGCCCCGGCTTCGGAGCGAGGCGTCTCTGTCGAGGGGCGCAAAAACCGCTGTGCGCTGGGAGCTGACCTCAGAATCGTGTCCAGGAATCGGCAGGCCGGGGACGGGGGCGGGTTGGGGGACGCGCTGTGTGGCCTCCGCTGAGCTCTGTCCTCTCTGAATCTATTCCCGTCGTAGGGACTTCGTGGCCAGTCCAGATCTGCATATTCACCGGGGTCTTTGGAAGGTGGGGGGGGGGGGCTGCTAATCAGGGAATTCCAGCTGTGATGTCTGCAGCGCGGCTCCCTGAGGCAGGGGAGGGGAGCTCCGGGGAGAGGGTGCTCCAGGATTTGGGACTGGAGGCTAAACCCCGCTCCCAGCACCCCTCCCCTCCGCCATGTTGCTCCCTCAGGACCTCCGCCTGGGTGCCCCCTCCCTCCCACAGCCAGCTGGAGCCTGAGTCACAAGCTGCCTCTCAGGGAGACAAAGGAGCCACGGGCCCTCCCCTCCCGACCTGCTCCCGGCACTGGCATAGGCATCGGTGCCAGCAGGGAGTCCATTTTTCTCTAGAATCGCTGCTTTTTGGGCAGCCCTCTATCACGGAAGAAATGGAAGCAAAATGGGCTTGGGAACGGGACCGTGGAGGCTTACGGACGGCACCCACCATGGCAATCACTGTCTCAGCGCCTTGGAGGTGGGAGCTCCCACTGGCCAGCTTGTACCTGCGTGTTTCTCCATGGGGTTTGCGGGGGACTGGCTTCTCCCTGCAGCCCGGCCAGAGAGGTGCTAGCTGAAAGAAAACAGGCCTAGAAAGATTGGTTTGTCCTATTAGAGAAGGAATCCCAACCCGCCTTAGTCTGTCTCCAAAATGAAGGATAAGTAGGAGCCTTCCTTGTGAGGGGCTGGGAACAGGGGGCTTCTGTAGGAGTCGGGGCACAGGGAAGGCCAGGGGCTCCTGTAGGAGTCCGGGTACATCAGGCATCGTCAGGCATGGAGTGTGTTATCGGGTTGTAGGAACACTTGACTGGCCTCTGGGCCAGAACTTCCCACTGCTCTCTTTTTTGTATTAAACTGGTCAGAAATAGGGGCACCTGGGTGGCTCAGTGGGTTAAAGCCTCTGCCTTCCGCTCAGGTCATGATCCCAGGGTCCTGGGATCGAGCCCCGCATTGGGCTGTCTGCTCCGCAGAGAGCCTGCTTCCTCCTCTCTCTCTCTGCCTGCCTCTCTGCCTACTTGTGATCTCTGTCTGTCAAATAAATAAATAAAATCTTTTTTAAAATAAATAAATAAATAAATAAACTGGTCAGAAATAGGCTTGAGGCTCATAGTTCAAGTTCCAAGTCAGACCCTGGTCCTTCCTGGCTGTGCGCCACTTACAGCAAGCCATTTCCGCTCTCTGGGTCTTGGGTTTGTCTCTAGGAAATCCCAAATTCCCTGGCCCAGGGCTGGGCAGACTGGTCACTGACCTTCAGTCTAAAATGGGACACTGGGGGCACCTGGGTGGCTCAGAGGGTTAAGCCTCTGCCTTCAGCTCAGGTAATGATCTCAGGGTCTTGGGATCGAGCCTCACATCGGGCTCTCTGCTCAGCTCTCTGCTCTCTCTCTGCCTGCCTCTATGCCTACTTGTGATCTCTGTCTGTCAAATAAATAAATAAAATCTTAAAAAAATAAAAAATTAAAATAAAATAAAATAAAATGGGGACACTGAGACCCCTCCCGGGCTTTCCCTAATGTCCATGACCTTTCAGGACCCTGAGCCTTGCACAGCCAGAGCCAGGCACCAGACAAGGACTCAACCATGAAGGATGCCCTGGGATACGCACACCAACACACACACGTGCACACACTTGTCCATGGTGGAAGGAAGGGCTCATAAAGAGGCTGCCCCCAGACATGCACTCTCACTCACATTCAGAAGCACACGCAGACACCCTCACACTCAAGCTGCCGGTGCTCAGAGCTGGGGGCGGGGCGGGTGCCCTTCAGGCACAGAGACATGGCTCCTCTGCCCGCCCCGTGGGGCCTGCTGCAGATGCCAGGGGTTATTTTAAGCCTGGATCAATCGGCGATTTTTGGTGACACAGGCTTGGGGGGGCAAGCAGAGGAGCCGAGAGACGGGCGCTCTGGTACCTTACTGAGGAGAAAAACCCTAGAGTCCAGGGAGGGTAACCTGGGCCAAGGGGTCACTCCTTAGCTGGGCTGTTCCATTTTTAGATGGTCAGCAAATGGCCAGGCACCCGAGGGGCAGCGCCAGCCGAATGAATGGCCAGATCCCAGGTTCAGTCAGTCAGCCCTGATCTGTCTCTGCATTTGTTCCCCCCCCACAACCGCCTGCCCCCACGCTTTGTGTTAATATTGAGAGGGCATGAGTCTGTCTTATGGCCTGGTAGATGTGGGCATCTATGGTTACTGGTTGACCACTGAGCCAGACCGAGACCAGGACCAAGCCTTGGATGTGGGGAGGAGCTGGAGGCTGGACATCCGCTGGGGGGGTGAGGGGCTGTAATTTGGGATCCAGCTCCTTCAGTGGACAAACGATCATATATATCATGTGTATATGATATATATGACTTATGTATGATGTATATGATCTATAACCATATATTATATACACACATATATATATAAGTGGACCTGATGGCAGTAACAGGGGCTGGAATCTCAGCGGGGCACCCAATGGTGCCAGGACAGTGGGATAAGAGAGGGGCCCCAGGGGGCACCTGGGTGGCTTAGTGTGTTAAGTAAGCCTCTGCCTTTGGCCCAGGTCATGACCTCAGGGTCCTGGGATCGAGCCCCACATGGGGCTTTCTGCACATCAGGGAGCCTGCTTCCCTCGCCCCTGCCTGCTGCTCTGCCTACTTGTGATCTTTCTCCCTCTGTCAAATAAATAAATAAAATATTTGTTTAAAAAAAAAAAAAGAAGGGGGGGGGGCCGGGGAAGGGACCCAGGGTGGAGCACTGGAAGCTCTGGGCGCAGTAAGGCCATCCTACCTGGGATGGGGCCACAGTCCCGGGGGACAGAGACAAGCCTCTTAAACCTAGTGTCCAGCCATGGGGTGAGAAAAGGGAAGAGGCAGCCCCCCTGAGAGCCCTGGTAAACTGCAGGGCACGGTGGGGACACTGATACAAACCGGACAGTTTGTGCCATGGAGTCCCTTTCTAGAACAACACCCCCGACCCGGGCCCCCAGGGACCAAGAATGGCTGCACCAGGAATATAGCAACTAAGTTCTAAACAGAATAACAAATGGAAAGTTTGACAGCACAAAGTAAACTAAAAAAACGAGTCACTAAAAAACAGTATGTAAAGTGGGGCTTATTTTAGCCTCAGTTGTCCCTGGTGATGGGATTAAGGCAATTTCACTTCATTGCTTTGCTCATCTATTTTCTTTGGCTCTAAAATTGTGATAGTCTTCTAACGGGGTAGGGTCTTCTGAGAGGGATCAGAAGAGTGTGGCAGGGGGAGGAGGAGGGAGCCGGCTGGAGGAGGGAGCCGGCTATCTCTGGACTGGGCCAGAGGAATGACCCCGAGGAGGGAGGGCCTCTAGGCATTAATACCTGAAATTAGCCTGTCAGCCCCTCATCTCCACAACACGCGGACTTGATCCTCCTTTAAATGTAAATCCTTCTCCTTCCCCCTCTGCTTCCTCCATTTTTATAAGCTGATCCCAGTCGCTGAGTGAAAACACCATGCATAGGGGAGCAGGGAGAACCCTAGGAGCCCAAATCTTACAAAAACTAGACGCTAAAGTCACATCATTCGTTCATTCATTCATTCATGCATGCAGCAGATACAGCGCGGTTTGGGAGCACTGGGGCGCAGAGGACGCCCAGCCCTTGCTCTCCTGGTGCTCCCCTCTGGATAGTGGGAGGCACCATACTGGCCCCTGCCTCCGGGAAGGGGTGGATTATGAATCTGCCCACCACCCACCTCCCCGAAGAGTTTTTGTTGTTAAGATGAGAAACTGAGGCAGAGAGAAGCAAGGCGCCCCGGATCGGTCACATTTTCCACTTAAACTCAGCTTCGAAAACACCATGGAACATCTCCGTGCTCAGCCCAAGTTCCGAACCGCCTTCCTCCCCCTTCTCCGGGGGCTGGCTGGGGGCACCTGAGCGTCCTTGGTGGGGCGGAGCGGAGGGTCCGCCGCTGGCCCCGCCCCCTGGCCCGGCCCCGCCCCCCGCAGCGGAGTCAGGGTCCAGCCCAATTTCCTCCCCCCCACACCTGGGATAGCCAAGAGATCCCGGGAGGACGCGGACCAGACCATGTGTAGAAATGGGGACACCCCAGGGCCCCAATCCGGGGTCCAAGAGGTTTGGGGACCAGGGCGCACGGCCCAGGGGTAACGCTGCGCTCCAGGCGGCACAGAGACGACCCGTACTTGGCTCTGTGGCGCGGCTCTGCTCGGTGTTTCCTTCCCATTCGAGAAGCGGGAAAACCGAGGCGCAGAGTGGGGAAAGGACCCGCCACCTGTCACACTCTGTCCCGGCCAGAACTGACGGAGAGGATGGGAAGGAGGAGGAGGGGGTGGGAGCGCCAACGACCCTCCCGGGACTCTCTGTCCCCTAAGTCCCCGCACCTGTACAACCGAGGCGCACTCCCGCGGGCCTGCGTCCGAAGTAACAGTCCTGAGAGCATCAGCTGAAGGCCCTGGAGCCCCCAGTTCCGAGGAGTGTTTCGGGGAGGTCCTCGGGGAGGGTCCCCGCGGGGGCGACCCGGCGGTGCGGGCCCTGCCGCGCCCCCTCCCTCCCCTCGCGGCGGCCGCGCTCCTCCCCCGGCTCTGCCTCGCGCCCGCCCGCCCTCCTCCCCTCGCTCCCTCCCTCCCCCGCCCGCCCGAGCCCGCGCGGAGCCCGAGCCGCAGCCAGAGCGCGGGCTGCGCGGAGCGGGCGGCGGGAAGGCAGCGGAGTCGGGCGGCCCGCCGCCCCCGCTAGGCCCGGGCCACGCACGCCCGCCAGGCCGGGGAGAGGCCGGGGACCGCGCGCGGGCGAGGACTGGCCGCCCGGCCCCGGGGGGCGTCCCGGAGCGAGGACCGCGGGCTCGGCTCCGAAGTGAGTCGGCGGGGGACGCGCCCACCGGAGGGGCGGCCCCGCGAGCTCTGGGCCGTGGCCACCCGGCTCCGGGGTCGAAGGAGGAAGGTGACCGCCGAGGAGGCGTCCGCCGCAGCCGGCGCCCGGGCGGCGGGGCCCGCGCGGTCCCGGAGGGCGCGGAGGAGCCGGCCCGGAGGCCGGGCGGCAGGGAGCCGCGGCGCGCCGCGATGCGCGGGCCGCTGTAGCCGAAGGCGCGGGCCCGATGGAGCGGGCCGGGGCGCGGGGGCTGCGGGGCGGCGGCGGCGGCGGCGGCCGGCTGGGGCTCCGGCTCGCGCTCGGGCTGGCGCTGCTGCTGGCGCGGCCGCCGTCGGGCCGCGCGGGGGCCCCCGAGGCGCAGGAGCCCCCGGAGGAGCCCGGCACGGCGGCCCCGGCCGGGGGCGACCGCTGCCGCGGCTACTACGACGTGATGGGCCAGTGGGACCCGCCCTTCAACTGCAGCTCCGGCGCCTACAGCTTCTGCTGCGGCACGTGCGGCTACCGCTTCTGCTGCCACGACGGGCCGCGGCGGCTCGACCAGAGCCGCTGCTCCAACTACGACACGCCGGCCTGGGTGCAGACGGGCCGGCCACCCGCGCGTGCCCGCGACGCCGCCGCGCCCCGGGACCCGGGCCGCGAGCGCAGCCACACGGCCGTCTACGCGGTGTGCGGCGTCGCTGCGCTGCTTGTGCTGGCCGGCATCGGGGCGCGCCTGGGCCTGGAGAGGGCGCACAGCCCACGCGCGCGGCGCACGGTGACCAGGTGAGCGCGCGCTAGCCCCGGGCCCGGGGTCCCCCGCCCGCCGCGCCTGGACGGGCCTTCCCGACCGGTGGGCGCCCCCTCGCCCTCCTTCATCCTTCCCGCGCGTCTGGAAACTCTCGTCCTCTCGGCAGCCCCCTCCTCCTGGGTTTTCTTTCCTGTTTCTGTCTCCAGGTCTGTTACTCCCCCATCCCCACTTCGTGGAGGGAGACAGCTGATACCGTCTCCCCTTGACCTTCCGGAGGGAGCTGGGTGCTGAGCCCTCCTCCCTCCCCCGCGGCTCCCGCCTCCTCCGGAGTGGGCGGGAGGGCTGGTCGCCCTGGACAGAGGGCACCACGACCGCGCACCCCAGAGACGGGGCCTGGAGCCTGAGACCTGCTAGGGCGGGGTAGCGTAGGCTGATGTAGCATTGGGCGTCTCGGTCCCCCATCGGAGGGAAAGGAAGGGGCATTTTCTGTAGCCCTCTTAGGTCTCTCGCCTCCTGCTTCTCTCCCCACTCCCCCCTCCCTTCCACCCCACCCCCATAGTGGTGACTCAGGCCTGACCTTCTTTCCCTGGGGAGAAGGCCTCCCGCCTCCCCGCTCCACTCCATACACAATGCATCCCTTCCCTGACAGGGGTCAGCGTCTCTCCGGGTGTAGGAAGGCGCTGGAAATGTGGGGGACACAGATTCGTTGTTGCTGAGGCCAGGACAGGTGCTAACTGAGTCTGAGCTTTGTGGGAAGTAGGGTCTACAAGTGGGGTCTCGGCTCTAATGGGGACTCTGTGTCCTTGCTCTGGAACTCTATCCCCACCCTGACATGCTCACGTGCCCCCCCCCCCCCCCCATGTGTTGGGGCCTGTGCCCTCCTCACCCAGATCTGGGCTCCCTTGGGTATGCGACAGGCTGGTATTAGAGGTGACAATAGAGAGACGCCCCCACGCCTGGGTAGGCCAGGTGTGGATGCTTTCCGCCTCCTAGACTTCAGGGGCAGGGGATGAGGGCTTCCTAGGCACTCCCCAGCACCCCTGTCTCCTGGACAGCTGCAGGGCAGAGCTGGGAGTGGAACCCTGGCTCCGTGGCAAAGCTGAGGCGCTCATCCTGGGTCCTGGATGCGGTGGGGGCCGGTTCTGAACTTGGAGCCCCTCATGCTGGGCAAGGAGAAGACAGCGCCTTGACTGAGTGTAGGGCAGCGGAGCTGAGGGCCGTGAGGGTGCAGGGGTGGGTGGTGCTGGGCCACCTAGCAGACACGTTGCCCCTAGAGCCCACTTCTCCACAGGGCACGGGGAAGCGGGTCTGGTGATGCTTCGGAAAGATATGGCTACCCGGGATGTGCTGTGTGGCCTAGGCCAGTCCCTTCCTCTGTCTGGGCTCCAGCTCCCATGTGCCCTCTTTTTGCTTCTCCGGGGAGGTCTGGAGCCCAGCTTAAGCTCTTGTGTGGCTGTGTGCTGGACCCCTGCCCCCCCCCCCCCCCCACCGCATGACAATCACTCAGGTGCTTGGGAGAGCTGGTGCAGAGGTGCGACCCCTGGGGCAAGCAGCCCAGGAGTGGGCGGGGCGTGACGATCAGCTCTTGCCACTTTGCAGCCAAACAGCGCCTACCCCAGGGGGCCCCCCCTCTAGTGTGCTTCCCTGTGCTTCAGCCATTTGAGCCCCCAGCCCCAGAAGGAGGGAGGACCAGATGGCGCCAGAAGAAAACCATGGATTCTGGGCACCAAAGGCAGCTGGGTGGGAGGCTGGGTCTGGCTGTCTGCAGGGAAGGCTCAGTCAGAAGCCATCACACCTGGGTGGGACTGGGTGTCCTGGTACCAGGGAGGTGGCCGCCCAAGGTCACAGAGTCTTGGGTGCGGGGCTGCCACTGTGGGATCTCCTGGCTCCTCCTACCCTTTTATCTATTTGTCCTCCCCTCTGTGCCTGTGTGACAGCTTTGTCCCAGGACCCAGCAGAAGCCCCTGCTGCAGGAAGGGAGTTAGGTTGGCAGGTAAAGAAGGCTTCCTGGAAGAGGAGGGATTCTGGTGGGGTTTGAAGAATGAGTAGGAATTTTGCCAAAGGAGATGGAAGAGAATTGTTGGCACAGGGTGCCAGCGCCGGCGCAGGCCAAATCCAGGGGCCTGGTATACCTGATACACCTGCAGAGATTTCATGGGCCGAGGAGGCCCAACACTGCGGGTCCTGATGAATGGACCCTGGGAGCAGGGGAGTCTGAGAAGCCGGGTGACCTCGTTAGAGTTTTCCTGATCTGCCCTGGAAGTGGCCAGGTTGGGGAAACCAGATGTGGAAACTAGATGTGTGAGATCAACCACAGGACAGAAGGGAGGCCCACAGAGGTTGAAAGAGAGACAGAGTGTGGCGGCTGACCTTGGATAGGCCCCGCCTGGCAGGTGGGGAAGGAGGAGGTGGGGAGGCCTAACCCATCCCTCTTCCCCGCAGGACACTCACAGAACTTCTGAAGCAGCCGGACCCCCAGGAGCCACTGCCTCCACCCTTGGGCCCACCTCTGGGCAGCTGTGTCCAGGTGCAGATGGGTGATGGTCTCCCCCGGAGCTCCCCCAACCACACAGGTGTGTAAGCTGGGGGACGGGCACAGGACCTGGGAGCAGCAGAAGGCAGGGGCTGAGAGGGAAGAGGCTCTCAGCTGACTGTATGGCGACTGGAATGAGCTGTGGCCTCTGCAGGAGTGTGAGTCGGGGCTGGGCACGCCGGTCAGCTCCCCTTGGTGAAGGGAGACCCACCTGGTGTCCTGCAACTTCTAGTCACAGGGACTCGGTGAGGAAGGGTCCAGACTCAGGGATCCCTGGCTCAGGCTGTGGCTCTAGGCCTTGGCTCCATACCCAGGGGGACTGCCTGGCACCAAACTGTGGACTCCTGTGGGCCTTTTTCTCCAGGCTAGAGCCTCCCTCTTGGTCTCTTGTTGGTGAGACAACACCGCCCCCACCCCCATGGGTTCTGATTCTCAGACCTTAACTCCGTCTCCTGAGAAGCAGGTCCTGGGACTCTGCGCCTGGCCCAGGCTGAACATGCTGGGGAGTCATCCACCGGGCCCCAGCCGCTCAGGGCTGGCTGCTGTCATCCACGTTATCCACTGCCCCAGGCACTGGAGAGTCCGTTCCTCTCTCCTCCCGGAAGCAGCCACCACACCAGCTCTCCTGGAACTGCAGTTGGGGCGAGGACAAAGAGTGCTAGCGCCGGTCGAGGGTGTCCTCCAGCCAGCAGGCCGGGTCTCACCTTCCCTTTCCCGTTCCAGATAAGAAGCGCCCCAACAACGTGCCCCTGGGGTCAGCAACACCGGGACCCCCGCGCGGCCCCAGGCTGCAGGGTGGTGGCAACATGACCTTGCAGCCCGACTTCGCCAAGTATGCCACCCTGAAGGCAGGCGCCACCCTAAAGGCAGGCGGGCTCAAGGCCGCAGGTGAGTGGCCGGGGAGCCCTGTGCGGGGAGCGCCGGGCGCTGCACCCCCCCGGTAAATAAGCTCCCAGATTACAGCAAGGCTCGGGGTCCCGGTTGCAGTTCCGCGGTTCCCAGCCTTGCGGGTCGGCGCTCCAGCCGGCTTCCTTATCGCGCCTACGGAGCCGGTCGGCTTCCGCGCCTCGACCTCCGGTCCCCTCACCAGGCCACCTGGTTAATTCCCCAGGGCGGCAGCCGAGCCCGGGGTGTGGAGACCCGCCGAGTCCCCGAGGCAGGTCCCGGACCTGTCCCGCCCCCAAGCCGCCGGGGCCCCGCCCCCGAGGCATGACCCCGCCCAGTTCCGCCCAAAGAAGCTGAGGCCCCGCCCCTGAAGCCTGGCCTCTCCCTACCCCATCCCCGGAGTCGCTCGGGCCCCGCCTCCGGGGGCTGACCTCGCTCTCTGGCGCGCCCCCGCTGTCCCCGCAGAAGCCACCCCACAGGACTTCTACCAGCGTTTTCCCGCGACCGACTCTGCCCCGCTGACCCTCCCGGCGCGGGTCCCGCGGCCGCGCGAGGACTTGCCCGCGCTGCTCGACGCCTGCCCCTGGGCCCCGCCGGGCTATGCGCCCCCCGCCGGCCTTGCCCGGTCGGGCCACTACAAGGCCTGGGTCGCCAGCCGCCAGGCCCGGCCCGCCCCCCGCGGCCACCTGGCGGCTCAGGCCTCCCCCGCACCCCGGCGACCCGGCCATGTGCCCCGGCGCCAGTTCAGCGTGGAGAAGCTCCCCGAGGCCTTCAACCCGCAGCCCCCTGGCCTTTACGGCAGCGCGGGCCGCGGACCCCGGCACCTGAGCACCAACAGCAAAGCCGAGGTCACCGTGTGAAGACGGGGGCCACTGGTTCTCCTGAGCCATCGCATCTCCGGGAGCCCTCGTCTGCCTTGGGGGGCGCCTTGGGCCCCTTCCGGGGGTGGAGGAGCGCCGCCCGTGGAAGGCCAGCCTTTCCTTTTGCCCGCCCAAACTGGACTGGGGCCTTGGAGCTTGCAGGGCTAAGAAGGGGCCCAATGCGCAAAGCCAGTGGCTCTGTTCTCGGGGTCCTAGGGCCCGGGTTCCTCATGTAAATAAAGCCTTTTCTGTGGCTCCCATCCCTGAGAATAAAGGAGCTCCAGCTTGGCGGGGAGAGGCACTGATGGTGGAAGCATTGGTCATTGACTGGACAGACGGCGGTCCGAGCAGAGGGCACAGCATGTGCAAGAGCAAAGGACGGCTCTGAGAGCGGCGGGCGCGTGTTCTGGGAGCCAGGGAGAGCTGGCTGGAGAGGGTAGTCAGGGTTGAGTGCCAAGCTTAATGTCCGCACCAGTGGGAGCCGTGGGAGTTGTGCCCCAGCCATCACAGGGCTCCAGAGCACAGGGGAGAGGCCTGTCGGGGGCCCGAGGCCCCATTGAGGGTCCATGCCCCTTCCTGGAGGTGTCCCCCCTCCAGCCACTCACTCACTCTCCGTCTTGAGTTGGTTGAGCCCGGCCGATCCTCATTGACATAATCTGGCTCTGAGCCGGCACCTGGCTTGCAGGCCACTTGGCCAGCTTGGTCCAGGGCCACCCCCCTAATGGGTGTGGGCAGTGGGCCAAGCAGACAGCTGGTGCTCAGGATGGGGGAGCCTCCTCCCAGTAGCTGCTCTGGGGGGGGGAGAGCGAATGGGGATGCTGGACACAGAGCCTTGGCAGTGTCCCCACTGGGGGTGCTCACACATGCTCGGCTCAGCCAGCTCTACCCCCTTCCTGCCGGGCAAGCCTGGGTACCTCGCTGTGTCTCAGGGCATGGCCAGCAACCTGGGTGGACGAGTTTCTTTGCGCCACGGACTGTTGGGGAGGTTGAGGTCTGGATTATGCCCCTCACTGTGGAACATGATCAAAGCCAACCAGTTGGGCCTCAGTTTCCCTCCTGTGTAGCCTAGGCATGGTACACTGTTAGTAACAACGGTCACTATCTGTTGCTGCGTCTCTTACTTAATCCTTACAGAAGCTCTGCGGGTGTGTGCCTTTAAAAATGAGGAAACTGAGGTTTTGAGACCTGAGTAGCTTGTCAATCTTCCCCCTGTAGGCAGGGCTGCCCGGATGGTCCCCAGCCCCCAGCCCCTCACCTGGAGGAGAGCCCACCTCACTCTCCTGGCTTCTGAGGAATCCCAGGCCCAGAAGCCGCAGGACCTAACAGAGCCAAGAGTCCTGCCTGCAGTGAGGACCCCTGTGGCTTGTAGGGGAGCCTGTCCTCACACCCTCAACTGGGGGTGGGGTGCCCCCAGCCTATCCTGCAGCTGTGCGGAGAGCTGGGGGAGGAGGGTGGGTGCTGAGTCACGGAGCCTGCGGAGACTCACAAAAGGCACAGGTTCCCGGGCGCACGGGCCACCCACAGCCACCCACCCTGGTGACACAGGCCTACTGGGCTTTGCTGGGAGGTGGGGGCATTTGCAGTCCCAAGGCCCCTACTCCATCGGTGGGGGGGGCAGGCTGCGGCTACCGGCAGGGCCACCACCGAAAATGCTGCAGCTGGGCCTCTCCTGGCTGCTCCGGCCCTTGGGACGGTGTGGCCTGCTGTGACTGCCCTTCAAAGAGGGGAGTGGCTCATTTCTCAGCCGGGCCAGGTCACAGATCTGGGCTAGTCCCCCAGGCCACTTCGGACTCCTCCCCTTCCCACCCACCACTCCCAGTGGTCTTGCCCCTCGGCAGGTGCACAGAGCACTTAACTGTAAACTGGTACCTATCCTATCACTGAAACTGGCCAACAGGTCTATGGGGACTTTGTCAAAGGAGGGGACTGTCATCCCTGTCGTCCACATGTGGGAGCGGAGGTGAGGTTCTGCCCCAGGTGACCCAGCTGGGAAGTATGGGAGGGAGCTGGCCTTGGATGGGAAGTCCATCCGGTGGGCCGGGAAGGGGAAAGCAAACAGCAGCACCCCCAGAAGGGGAGCGATGTATCCTCGAGGGGTGGACACATACGGGCTTAGCACCCCAATTCCAAAACCACTGCTGCTGTGAGCAGCCAGCCGTGTCCTGGCCACAGGGACCTCTGCCTCCAGCGGTACCTCCAGCCGCCCTTGTATACACCCCAGGCTCTGTCCCAGCCCTGGGAGCATGTACCAGGGAGCGGGCATCAGAAGGGGCTGGTGTGTGTGGGGGGCGAGGAAGGTCCTCCCGTCTGGAACTTTCCAGGGGCCTCTCAGCAGAGAGGGAGAGGCTGTCCTCAGCCCCTGACCCACCAGAAGCCAAGCCACGCAGTCGCCCGGCTGGTCATCACGGCGGTCACACGACAGACCCTCACACACCTCCTGCTGGGTGGTACCAATCTGTGTTTATTGAATAACCTACATCCAGGACACAGTGAATGACTTCGTATCAAGGAAACCACAGGTGTATCCCCTTTTCTGTGAAAAAAACACCCCCTCCCACCCCTAAACAATAATGAGAAAAGGCACGATATATACACATGACACAAGGGCTGGCTCACCTGGGGGTCGGGGCGGGGGGGGGGCGGGCAGGGGCCACAAATCAGAGTGTGTGTGGGCAGCAGAGACAGAAAGGGGGTAGGTTCCAAGATGAGCCATTCCAGCCTGCACTTGGAGTCAGGGGGAGCCCTGCTGTGTGCGCCCCAGCTGGACCCCCCCACACAGGCAGGGAGCGAGGGATGGCAGCCCCTCTCGGCTTTGCAGCGGACTCTGGGGTCTCAGGCAGTCCTTGGGTCCTGGTAGAAACGGCCTCAGGGGAGGCACCAAGCCAGGCGCATCCAGAAAAGGGAGCACTTTTCCCTCCCAGGGCCCCTGTCAAGGCAGGGGGCATGAGTCCTAGTGTCCTCCCCAGAAAGGGATGGGGAGGGGCTGGGGGCTGGTCCCTGCAACCCCGGCTTATTTTCAGGTCAAGAGTCAGGGATAAAAATAGACAGTGGAGGTAGGAGCTGGGGAGGGCGGGAGTTGAGAGCCCACACTGGAGGCCCCGGTCCTCAGGCCCAAGGAGTAGCTTCATCTCTTCCAGCCCCCTGGGCCTACTCTGAACTTGGGCTGGCGTCCCAGGGGGTGGGGGAGCGGGAAGGAACAGGACAATTAAATAAGATACCATTTATTTTTTAAAAAATTAAAAAATAATGCCGACATTATTTCATGCAACCCCAAGCCTGCCCCCTGCCTCCCACTTGCCTCCCCAGGGCCGGGCTCCCTCCTTCCCTGGCTGTCCTGTGTAATGAAGAGAGAACAACGAACTGGCTTTGTCAGGCACAGGGGAGGGGACACAGACTCAAGATGCCGCAGCAGCTCAGCCCCGAGTCTCGAGTCTCGGCAAACCCCAGCACGCGGATATAAAAACATCTGTATAAAAAGGAGGAAGGGGGCGAGCTGGGCCCAGTGCCAAGGGCGAAGTGCTCTGGTGCCCAGAGACCTATGTCCCCCACGGGGAAAGCCTGATAAAAAACAAGCAGCAGGAAAGGGGGATGTTCGGGGAGAGCAGAGCTGGGGAGGGCGGAGGGCCGGAGGCGAAGGCCGAGCACACTGGGAGCCCCCCCGCTGCTTTCAGGTCAGGGAGCTCCCCAGGCTTTCCTCTCCCAGACCTATGGACTCCTGGACCACGGGCCTCTCTCCGCAGCAGATTCTGGGGCTCGGCCCCAGGGGCCTACCAGGTTGAGGTGGTCCAATGCCTCGGCAGGTGACAGCTCAGGAGACCAGGCTCACCCCACAGTTCCCAGAGGGAGCAGGGAGAGAGACAGCTAGACGGAGGGCAGGGAGAGAGACCCCGGAGACAGAGGGAGGAGGGCGAGGGGGCAGGGGGGCTGCCGTGGGCGAGGCCGGGGGTCAGGAGGCGGCAATAGCTGTGCCGCCCCCCAACTTGACAATCATTTGCTGGCAGTCGTTGCACGAGCGCCGATCACCCGCCTTCTCCAGGGTGCGGGCCGCCTCGGCCAGCAGCACCGCCCGCTGGCCCGGAGAGGACAGGAAGGACAGGGGAAGGTGGCGGCAGGCCAGCAGGATGGCGGTGGCCCGCTCTCGCTGGCCGGGCCAGGCGTCCACCTCTCCTGCGGGAACGAGACACGAGGAGGAAGCCCTCACTGGGAGGCCGCCAGCACACAGGGGCTGTTCCGAGGGCTTGCTGGGGCTCATTTACTGAACCTCAGACTCCCCTGCCCCCCGCCCCGCCAATGGGGTGCGTTCTGGTGCCCTCCCTGGTTCACAATGACCCGCAGGGCACTCGGCTAGCACCCCGCCTAGAGTTCGGCGGTGGGGCTGAGATGTACCCCTCAGGTGTGCCTCCTGGGCCCCCGCCCCCCTCTCCCTGCTCCTGAGGCACAGCAGCCCTACAGCGCTCCGGGCTCCTCCCCGGCCCAGCGCTGGGGTGCCCGCGGCCGACTCACCATGCTTGGTGCTCTGGGATGTGCGCCGGCGCAGACTGTGCTCCAGCAGCTGGTGCGTGCGGGTGGGGCTGGCTCCCGCCATCAGGCGCACGGTGGCTTCATGCAGGAACACCTGGGAAGGGGCGGGGGACATGCCTGTTCCAGCCCCAGCGGACGCGTCTCCCGCCATCTCAGCAGCCACCCCACCATGGCCCTTCGCTGCTCTCCCCATGGAAGCCACCTCTGTCCTCTGACCTCCAGGCCCAGCAGGCCACTGGGAGCAGCAGCAGGAGTGGGGAGCAGGGTGCAGGCCGGCTGGCGGGGGACAGCGTGAGACTGGGCCCAGAAGGAGGCAAAGGACTGCTCCCCTCTCCTGGAGACAAAGAGCGCACGGACACGCCCCCGCCCCCGGGCTGGAAGCTGAGGCGCCTGGGTGCAGCCTCGAGTCCTGCGGAGGTTGGGGGGGGGCTGCCTCCCGCCCGAGATCAGGCTGAGGTGAGGCAGCGGCAGCCAGGGGGCTGGATTCCATTTCCCTCAGTTTCTTCAAAAATAGAGGCCACGAAGTGCTGCTCTTCTGTAAATTCGAGTCACTGGGGAATGGGAGGCAAGGCCTAGGCCTATAATTTTTTGGGATCTCAAGGCTCCTTTATATTCTGTATCTCCATCGTGGGGAGGGTCTTGAGTGCCACCCAGGAAGGCCACGGGAGGCCACAGGGAAGGGGGACCACTAAGGAATGTCAGCAGTGTGGGGGCAGGATGGAAATGGGGCTTCACGACGAGGCCTTTGATGCCAGCCAGGCCCCGAGCAGACCAAGGGGCCCCGAACGCTGGGGGCACACGTCTTCTTTTCCCCGCTGGAGGGTGGGTCACCGGTGATCAATGGGTTTTGTCCACTGGCCATCCTGGCTCACCGCATGCAGGAGGAGTCACAGTGTGACCCGTGAGGGCCCAGGGGAAGGCAGCTTGGCTTTTTTGTGCCCTTCCCCCCTCACGGACACTTCTGGCCTTCTCAAACTTGAGTTTTTAGAAAGTAATTCAGGCAAAAATATGTTGAGTACATTACTCTAATTAGCAATAAAAATAAAACAAGAAAGTTATTTGGGTCCAATAAGCCCAATTAATACGACTGCCCTCGGAGCCTCCTCAGATCCCGCGGCCGTCAGCAAGGGATCTTCCGTGCAGTCAGGCAGCAGAACCAAAGCCCCCAGGGGCTCCGAAAATCAATTAAATGAAGTTCTAGGGAGATTCGGTCACTCTGACCCCAGTGAGAAAAACCAGGGTAGAGCTCTCTCCGTGTCCCCCAGCCATCCCAGGGCCAGGGGGTCCTCCCATCCTCGCACTGGGTGGGTGAGAGGCGCTCTGAGCCGGCCTCCGCCCGCGACCAACGGGCCGCTCACCGCCGCCATGCCCGAGGGCCGGGTGCCCAGCAGGGACTCACCTAACACAGGCAGGAGCAGGGGGTCCCCGGCCCCAGGTCTGGCGCTTGACAGGCGAGCCGGCAGACCTCAGAGTTGACCAACTCCGCAACCCCGCCCTGGTGCCCCACCGGGTTCCAGGCCCCCCACCCCCGCCCGCCCCTGCCGGGCACCCTGGCCTCACCTTGCGGTAGGCTGGGCGGAAGCCATGAGCCAGCCGGCGCAGGCTGCCCAGGTCCCGCTGGAAACCGGCCAGTTCAGCCCCCGACGCGTGGTATGTCTCGCCCAGGGCCTGGCTGGCTCCCGCCTGCTTCTGCCAGAGAGCCGTCCTCAGCGACAGCAGCAGGTCACAGGTCAGCAGCTGGACCACCTGTGGAGTGAGCCCCGAGGGAGGAGACAGGTGACGGGCCTGCTGAGGGGACAGCTATCCCCGCGTGGATCAGGCGGCTCCGCAGCCCCACACTGAGTAGCGCCCAGAGGAGTGGAGGGTCCCAGGGGGGCAGCGGCCTGGAAGACACGCCACAGGGAACAAGAGAGCGGCTCCAGGGTGAGCTCGTGTTCCCGGCATCTGGTCCTCTCTGTGGCCGCAGGTGGGGAAGGGAGGCCCAGGCAGGGGCTAGCTTGTGTGTCAGGGACACACGTGGCAGGGGCAGGAAGGGAGGCACAGGTTCCTCCCACACCACAGGAGCCCCCAGCAGGCGGCCTGGCCACTGAAACGGAAGGATGGCCAGGAGATGGAGGAAGGAGAGGAGAGGCCCCCATCAAGGCAGCCAAGGCTCAGCCCAGGTGGTCCCTGGGGCTGGGGACACAGGTGTGCGAGAAGGCAGAACCACGGAGCAGCTGAACGCCGGGGTTTAGACCCACAAACCTAAACCTACTGTGGTTTTGCCACCGACTAGCACACGACTGAACCTCCCAGCCTCAGTCTCCTCATCCGCGAAGTGGGCACCGAAGGCTGTTTGTGTTGTATGAGAGCACTGTGTGTGTGTGTGTCCCATGCCCGGCCTTGGGAGGCACGGTCAACGCCAGCCGCTGGTGCACGGACCCCGCACAAGTGGGGCCTCATGTACTGCCGTCTGCACGACACCCACGAGGCTGGGCCACCTGCCTGGCTCCCATCAGCACAAGAGAGCAGTGACAGTGAGGAGACAGCCCAGTCCTTTCTGAGCAGGGTCACACGCGGTCCTCCGGTTCAGACGGACACCCCCAGGATGTTCCCCTTCTCGCTCCTTCGCCAGGGCACTGGACCCACCCTGGATCCTGCCTTGCGCCTGCTCTGTGTCCTGACCCTTTGCCACAGTGTTTTCTGGCTGCCAACAGCCGCCGGGGACACGGAGGAAGCCTTCCTCTTCAAACAGAACCTGACATTTCTAAGGCGCGAGCGTCAGGGGGAGCACCTGTGGACGGGGAGCAGCCTGAGGCTGGATTCTGTCCTTTGAGAGATGCCAGGCTCCACGGCATCTCCTCCTTCTCGGCCCATTCTCCCAGAGAACTACCACCGAGGCACCCCAGCCCCGAAGGCGCCACGGCCTCTCTCCTGTTCCCCAAACCCAGCTGAGACCATCTGCTTCTCTCACGACGACGAACTCCACCGGAGACCATGGAGGAGGGGCACAAAGTGAGCGGTGGCTCCCCCGTGGGCTCTGCTCTTGGGCCCTCTCTGCACCCTGCCCGTCCTGCAGGGCCGGCACGCTTCCTGGGCTCGCCTCAGTACCGGAGGCCACCGGCCAGCCGCTGGGGACCAAGCCTCAGTGAGGGTCTCAGAGCCGAACGCTCCAGGCCACAGCTCATCCCTCCCTTTGTGCAGTGGAAACCAGGCTTCTGAGGGAGCAGACGACGCTTCACTTCTCATTGTGGGGCCCCCTCCCTTCCCCTCCCCGCCCCTCCGGTGGGACAGGCAATCCCGCAGGGACAGCAGGGGCCCTGGGAGGGGGCACAGGCAGGCAGCGTCCCGAGGGCCAGGCAGGCCTCTGGGATGCACTGTGGAAACATTGCACGGGTACGGCCGGAACATGCAATGCAACTACAATGCACCGCAGCTGCCCGCTCGGAAGCGTACGTGGGGCCGCGGAGGTGCCCGGGGCGGTCGGCGGGTCGGGGCTGTGTGCAGGCACGGGTGGGCAGCCCCTCGAAGGCCGACCTGGGCACCCTGCGCCAACTGCCCAGGGGAAGCGCAGAGCCCTGGCCGGCAGGGTCTGGGACTCAGGGAACCCAGCCGAAGCACAGGCGGAGACACGCTTCCCTGAAGGCTGACAAGGGACCCTGACTGGGCCCAGAGGCGATGCCTGTGGGACAAGCACCTGCTGGCCTGGTTTGTCTTTTGGATGGCCCTACGGGCCGTGTGAACTCGGTGGGCCAGTGCGTCCCTCCCCGCCACAGCCGCCCACCTCCCTGAGGGGCCAGACAAACCCCCACTCACGTGGTTGAGGGGGAGGTCGCCGGTGGCCCCGCTCACGTTGAGGCTGCTCCAGAGGTGGCCGCTGGCCCGCTCGCAGTGGCAGAAGGCACTCTGAGACCCATCTGCCTTCCCAGAGAGTGAGGTGTGCATGGCTCTGCAGGTGTGCAAGACGGCCTTCACCAGAGGGCTCCTGGGCACGGAAAGGAAGGGGAGGGGCGGGAGGTCAGTGGGCATCACCGGGGCACCAGGAGGCGGGGCCTGTGCTGCCACAATGGCTCCAGATCCGAAATGCCGGCCCTGAATGGGGGTGGAGGAGCTCCCCACCCCCACAGCATCTCCTCCATTAGGGATGGGGCGGCAGAGCCCCAGGCCTGGCGACGCAGCCATGAGCAAGCCGAGCACCTGCCTGCGGGCGCTCACTTTCTAGACGAGTCAGAGAGAACATGCACTGACCACGGAAGAGGCAAGCACAGGCGGCAGATGTGCCAGGAAGGAAAGCCAAGCAGAGGAAGAAGGCAGCATCCTGTGAGGGGGGTGGTCAAGGATGTCCTCTCTGGGAAAGGGGCATTTTAGCAGAGACCCGAGGAAACATAGGAGTGAGCTGTGTGGGTTTCTAGAGAGGATTCCAGGCAGAGAAGCAACACGTGCAAAGGCCCTGAGTCTCTGATGGACGGGAGAATATCCAGGGGCCAGCATGACAGTGGAAAGGAAACAGGGAGCAGAGAGAGGGCAGGCCCCGCTCAGCCAAGCCATGCTCCGGGCCCCACCTGCTTCCGACTGCTCCCGGCGGCACCCGGGGCCCACCGCCTTTTCCTTTCCTACTTCTGTGCCTCTGCCGACGGGGATGCAGGGGAGCGCCCCTTCTACCAACTTGTCTCCTGAGACTTAGTCCATCCTCTGTGGCCCCTGGGCTGTCTCCTCCTGTCCTGCCCTCTCCCAGCCTCCTCTGACCGCCCACGGGGTCGGGCCCTTTGTACCCACCTCTGGTCACCCTAACACCAACCTGCGGGAGGCGGGCCTCCCTCCCTCTGGCCCAAAACCCCTCTGGGTGAAGAGACATGCTGGCCGCTTCCCAGAAGCCACAACTGGCCTGGTGAAGGCAGTCGCGCCAACTGCCCACAGAAGTGGCCGTGCAGGCCTGGCCACTATTGCCTGCTTGGGGCCACAACTGGTTCTCTTGTTCCCTGCTGCCTCTCAGAGCCTAGAACGCACTGCCACCAAGAGGGCCCTCAGTTAAGCATCTACACAATAAACAATGGAACCAGGAAAGGGGAGGGAGACCTGGGAACAGGGCGTGTGTCGGCTCGGAAAGAATCGGAGACCCAGGCTCACCCACCGGGAATGCCACTAAAGAGCACCTGACAAACCATCTGTGCCTCAGTTTCCTCATCTGTAAAGTGGCCATAATCCCATTTGCTGCCACCTGTGGTGGCATGATATATGGACTCTATTATATGCAGCTCCCCTCTGAGGGGCCATTCCCTCAGAAGCTGGGTGTTCAGCTCTCTCGGGGCATGTAGCTTCTTTTCACAGAGCAGATCGGGTTGAGGCTGGAGAGGCTGGGGCTGCAAAGGGGCCCCAGAACATCATCATCCGTGAAGAGGGACCCCAGAGGGACTGAATTCAGGGGGAGGAGTGTCTACGGAGGTTACGAGCGGATGCCAGGGCTCTGCTGCTTACACGCGGGATCCCCGGACGGCGGACCTGCCGTGTCCTCAGCCACCCCGGCTGGGAGGGCACACCTGCAGGGCAGAGCGCCAGGCGGGTGCTTAAAAAACAGGTTTCCTGAATGAAATGGGGGTATCAGACCTACATCAGAGAACCTGCCTAGACCTACTTTTCTCAGCTCCTTCCTGCTCTCCTGGTTCCTGGTCTGCTTGACAGGAAATGTTTTAGCCCTGGCTCTGAGGACCAGACCTGATGGGGCTTTTCTGTCTTGGAGCAATTTACTACTTCTCCGGAGTTGCAGAAGATGTTAGGGACGCGGAGCCAGCAACAGCCAGAGTGTCGGCGGGCAGGGTCGAGCGTCACTATGGGCCAAATGCCCCCCGCAAGAGGCAGGCGCTGAGTCCCCCAACAGGAAGGTCAAAAGCTTCTCTGGTTATGCTCGTGCTACAGGCCCAGGGCCCTCTGAGTGACAGAGCTGACGCAGGGCTAAGAGACGGCTGGAAGGAAACGATACTACACTAGCCCACGAGAGGATTCTCGAGCCCTCCCGAGCCCTGAGCCATCATCACACGGCCTGGCTTCACCAGCAGCTTCCGAAGACGCCAGCAGCCGCGCTGCTCTCCCTGCAGCCTGTGGCTCCGCAGGGGCTGGGGCAGATGGCGCCGGGAGTCCGCGGACAGCCGCCGGGACAACATGGCACAGACTGGGCGCTTGCTGAGCAAGGTTTCTCCATGCCGCCCTCTCCCGCCTCTCGCTCTCTCTCCCCATCTACCACGCAGTCCCCCGGCTGCCTGACCGTTCACCCCAGTGACCACTCAAATGACCACTCAGACCTGCTCGCTCCCGCTGACACGGAGCAGTGAGCTTGGCATGCGGGCCTCGGGGAGTGCCCCGGGCAGAAGCAAGTAACCGGTCAAGGGGGCTTACGCACTCTGTCACTTCCAGGGCTTTGGGGACACGCTCTACTTCAGTAAAATGAGTTCGTACAGCCGCGTCGTCTCCCTGGAGCCAGCTGATGGCCACCGTGATGGCAGACGTCCACCACCGACAGATGACATCTGGACCTAGAAGGGAAGAGAACCAAACGTGACTCCAGCATCCACAGACCGACGGCGCTCAGCCTGGCTGCTGGCACCTAGTTCCTGTGAGCACAAGCCGTTACCTTCTGGCCGTGGGCTGGGGACCTTTGGATTGTCCCCTTATACAGTTCTGGTGGGACATGAGCCAGCACTATCTTTTGGAAAATGTCTGGCAACCTGTATCAAGTGCCTTAAAGATGTTCACTCCTAATAAGGTAGTAATCCCATTCTGGGCAACCTGTCACAAAAAAACTGGCCCCAGATAGAGGGCAAAAAAAAAAAAAAAAGAATAACAAAGGTGTGCACTGTAGTGTAATTTTTTAGAAAGATTTACTTATTTGAGAGTGAAAGAGAGAGAGAGACAGAGAGAGAGCAAGTGTGCGAGCAGAGAGCAGGGGCAGAGGGTGAATCTGACGCAGACGCCTGCAGAGCGAGCTCTGCCCCTGCAATCATGACCTGAGCCAAAATCCAGAGTTGGATGCTCAACCGGCTGAGCCACCTGGGCGCCCCATGTAGTACAGTTTTTAAGAAAAATGTTGGAAACAACCTGAATCTCCTCCAACAGTCATGAAAAATGGGGCTTCCCAAATGTTCGCAATAAAAGGCTCTTGTTAGAATCTTTAGTCTTTTCCTCTCATAGACTCAAGTTTTCTCTGCTGCCGGTGGTCTCGCCATGTCGGGTGGGGGGTTGGGGAGCAGAGCGTAAGATAAAAGGCGGAAGAGCCTGTGCTTTACTTAAGACAGTCCACAGGGTCAAGGGTCAGGGGTCAGGGACCAGGGGTGGTTGCTTTTCTGGAATCTTTCCTCCCCAGGGAGAATGGCCAGCAGAGAGTCTGGCAGCCCCCTCCCCCAGCAGCATCAGAAACACCTGCCACGCCATCATCCTGACAGCAGTCTACGGACAGAAGCAAAGAATGTCCTGGTGCCAGCTCAGTCAGCGGGCTGCACTGGCTCGACCAATGGGCAGCTGCCCGGATGAAAGTCTCTACAGCAGAGTGTGTCAGACCCAAAAGCAGCCTTGGGGCCCCTGGCCATCCAAGAGTGAGCCACCACCAGGCCCCGGCGTCTGGATCATTGCTGCTCAGTCTGGGTGTTGGGGAAAGCTCCTGCCCCACTCGGCCGGGGCCCAGGAAAGATATCCCACTGCTCGTCATCCCACTTCCAGAATCAGGACTTCCTGTCCTCACAGTGCCACCCAGCTGGGGGCACCTATGAGCTGGGGCTACGTGCGAGTCACAGACACACGCCTCAGAAAGAGAAGATTCTCCAGCACACACTCGTAGCTGCCCCAGAGCCCCTGGGACCAACGGTCCCGGGAAGGAGGGAATCTGGCAACACGAGGCCTGCAGAGCTGACCTGCGGACGCTTACCAAGGGCTGACTTGAGCACGGAGCTGCTGGAGAAGGGCGGGGTCACAATCCCCACGGAGTCCACAAAAGAATTAAGTAATTTCAGGTACTCCAGAGCATTAGAAAATTCACTAGAAAGAAAAGAAACAGTCCCAGTGTACATCAGAATGGACAGACGGCCCTCCCTCATGCCTGGCTTCCAGGCTCCAGTTCCAAGACCCAGTGACCATTCTGGTTCTGGTCCCTTCTCCCGCATCGCACCAGGCACACCCTGAGCCCCGCCCCCAACGCCATTCCCAGTCTCCACAGGCCTGCCTTCCTCACGTGTCCCTGGGCGGCTCCTGATGATCTAGCCATTCCCTTTCATTCCTTGTCCAGCAAAACCGGACTCCTCCCCTGAAGGCCTAGTTCCCAAGTCCTTTCCTCCCACTAGTCATCGATGATGTTGATGTCATGGGGCAGGACTGGCCTCCCTTCCCCGCTCGGGTACACTCCAGCTGGGGCCTGGGCTCTGCGGGACAGTGACTTGGACACCTGTCTGCTCTGCAGGTCTTACTCTGAGGAGACAAGACAGCGCCCCACTGCTCTGTAGGAATAAGAAATTGCTCGGCACACATCCCCAGACGTCTGCCTTCGGCTCGGCGCCCCACATTCCGTTCCTAGGTCTCTGACAGGGCATCCCTCCCCACCCCAAAAAGCACAGCAACCTCGTCAAATCTCGCATGCTCAGTCTGGGGGTAAAGGGTAAAGAGGTCAGGCCAGAGCTCCCACGGGACTCTCGTGGGGCTGCCAGGTTTGGGAAATAAACACCAAGGACTCATTTGACTGCCCCGCAGACCCTACACTGGGGCTTGTTTCCTGCCAGGAGTGTGGGCCTCGCGGATGCCCGAGGCAGGGGCCCGTCCTGGGGGCATTACCAGCTTTCTTCGTCCTGGTCTCCAGCCTTCTTCTTGGCCTGAGGCTTCACCAGCGACTCCACAGCTCGCTCCAGCAGGTTCCTGCAGAACGCCTGGTGGACCTGGGCAATGGGGTCCGCTGAAAAAGAGGAGAAAGGCCAAAAGGGTCAGAGGGTGTTCTCATAAGGCCATTCTGGCTTTGCTGAGAACACAGAGGATGGGCAGAGGAAGCCCAGAAACAGCTCTCCTGTCTGAATGGGAACTGAACCCCCTTCTCCAGCAAAGCCCCAAAGCGCCCTATTCAATAGCTGGAAGGTAGGGGGACGTGAGGTAGGGCAGTGCTGTGTCTCCTGGCAGTGCTCAACTTCCATTCAAGGTTGGGGCAACAAGCCTCAGCAGGAAACAGAAACGGGAAGGTGGACAGTCAGCAGAGGACAACAAAGTGGTGGCCGCCGCCTTGACATGACATGCTCTTGTTTTCCAGAACTTTGTGGCCAATGATGGTCTGGCTGCGCTGATTAAACAAGTGGCCTCGTATTGCTTGCAACAGCTGTCACGGCCAAGTTCCCAACTGGCAGGCCCGAAGCAGGGTGGCAGCGGCCCCTTCCCTCCTGTCCCATGCAGGGGTGGGGGCTGCCACCTGACAAGGATGGGGAACACATTCTGGGCAATAGGACCTAGAAATGGAGCCCCCACGAGGTGAGAAAGCCTATGGAAGTCTGCAGTGTAGACAACACAGACTGTGGGGATGGAGCTGAGATTCAGGATGACTTTAACTTTTATCCTTTCTTTTTGGTGTTGCGCACCATCGTTACACTTAAGCCATAAGTGATTATTTTTGAAAAAAAGATAGTGGAAGCTCGCGCCCGGGACATTTATCTGCAGAACACGCCCCACTCTCCCCATGCGCCCACTTTAGAGAGGGGAGAGCATGCAGGGAGCAGAAAGCCATTGGCCGCTCAAGTCTGAGAGTGGGACAAGTCGCCTCCAATCACTGTCAGACACCAGGGACAGCAAGCCAGCATCTCCATGCCTGGGGGCCTGTCCCCGCCAACACTCTGAGCACTTGATGACTGCCCGTCGCCTACTGTTTTCGAACTGCTCCATATACGACTGCTTTCCAGGGGGACTGGGGGGCTGGGGCCAGTGAACAGCAGCTCCACTCATCCTTTGGGTCTCCAAAGAACCCAGAACAATGTGATGGAGGTAAGGGCCACGGGCTCTGAATGTCAGAGAGAGGCGAGCTGCAAACCTAGCTCAGCGGCCAGCCAGGTTTGTGACGTCCCTGAGCTTTGAGAACGAGACTGAGACCACCTGCGTCCCCGTGTGTTTGGAGCACGGTCCCCCTGAAGTCCTGGAGGCTCTCGTGGCTTTTCTCCAATCCCCGATGGCTGCCAAATGCTCACCTGGGTTCCTCTGAGCACAGTAGAGGCTCTCCTTGGCAGCCGACTTCACCGACCAGCTCCGCTCCATGAAAAACTTCTGGCCCAGGGGGTGACACAGCCAGCGCAGTGAGTCGGGGACTGCGCTGCGCTCTGGGCCACACAGGCTCTGGGCTCTACTAAGGAAGTAGCTCTGCAGAAGAACAAGGACCAGGGGTGATTCCAGGGTGGCAGAATGCCAGCTGCAGCCACCATGGGGCCATCGGAAAGTACCACCGTGGTGGAGGCAGGCTGGGGAACGACGAGCAGGGGTGCCAGGCCCCTCACCTCCATGGAAGTAAACGCCACCAAAACCAGGGCAAGTGGCTCTGGGGGAGCCAGTTCGACTTGGTGACTGGCAAGAGCTGGGGGCAAGGTTTCAGGGCACGTGGGAAGCCCCTGTTGCACCCTGCCCTGCTCGGGTGGCCTCACCCTCGTGCAATCTCCCTCTGGCCCTGCTGGTGTTCAGCCTGCAGAGGTGAGGAGGGGAAGTTCGCAGAGGAGAGGTCATGGAGGCTCTGCAGCTGCGTGTCCACCCTCAGCCCTGTGAGGGCCTCGCAGGGCCAAGCCAGCAACCCCCCCACCCCTGCCAACCACCAGATCCTGGGACTTTTCCTGATCCGACATTTTAATTATCCTTAAGAATATTTTGAGGCAAAAGAGTATTCTGCTTTGACTGGTTTTTCATCTCTTTAACCTCTAAGTATTAAGAGTGGAGAAAAGGCACATAGCAAGCAGCTAGGAACTGTTATTTTTGTCACTGTCAACGCTGGAAAACACTAGAATGACGGGGTAGCACCCAGGCTCGACCAAGGATCCACGCAGGCACGCGTGTCTATGGCTGCTGTCCTTCCCCCCAAAGCTGGCTTTGCAAGGGCTTTATCTAGTCCCCTAAAGAGACCGCGGCACCAGGCCTAGAGGATCCCCTGACGGGAACACCACCAGCCTGTGAGCGAAGACTGGGCGAGACTCCGAGAGCCGCTCTGCTGGGCCCTTCGAAGCCAGCGCCCTCGTCTCCCAGGCCCCCCGCCTGCGGGGTCTCATCACTCCAGGCCTCCAGGAAGAGCTGCAGGCGTGCGTCCCGCCATGTTTTCAGAAATTCCGTCATTTAGTGAGAGATGGTATTTTTACTCTAAAAACCACGATTTCCAACCCACAGGCCCACTCAGTGCGGGCTAATGTGGACGAGAAGCTGAGCCGAGAAGGACGGGGCGGAGGGAGACGCACAAGACCCAGAGCTCAGGAAACCCCGAGGGGCCACTGGGACAGGCTCGCGGACTTAACCTTCACACTTCCGCCCATGCCTCCACAAGGAGGGCAGCGCCTCCCTGTCTGGTTCAGTCTGATGGTTCTGACCTTTACTGGGCTCTAAGCAGCCCTCAGCTAATGTAACGGCTTCAGACGACTTGAATGCCAGGGTCAGAAATAGCACCACCGAAGTGCTACTCGGGGAACACAGACCGAGATGACAGACTCTCATGGGGGCGGTGGAGGGTGCATCTGGAGCGTGCTGCCTGAATCGGAGAGAAAATGGCCTGGATGGCCTGGCCCAACTGCCCTACAGAGATCCCCCAACACAATCACAGCACTTCTCCGGAGTCTCTAATCGCGGGGCCAGCAGCACTCATGACCTTCCCTCCTCTTTGCTGACCGCTATATTCGAGACGGGATACAGGAGAACAAATGCAGAGGAACCCCATGACCTTCACCTGACCCTCAACAAAGCGCTGCAGAATCTGAGCCTGTAACTGCAGTGGAGGAGCCTGAATGGGCCAAGAGTTTGGGCGTGGGGCGCTGGCAATCCCAAGGTGTCTGAAGTCAGAGAAGCTTCTCCGGGCTGCTTCATCAGCAAGGGAGCACAGTGCCACTCCAGGGGAAACTGAGAACGACTGGTCCCGGGGTGCCTGGATGGCTCAGTCGGTTAAGTGTCTACCTTTGGCTCAGGTCATGATCGGGGGTCCTGGGATCGAGTGCTGCATCAGGCTCCCTGCTCAGCGGGGAGTCTGCTTCTTCCTCTCCCACTCCCCCTGCTCATGCTCCCTCTCTCTCTCTCTCTCACAAATGAATAAATACAATCTTTTTAAAAACAAAATAACAATAAAAAACAACCGGTCCCTCAGAAAATCTCAATATCAGCAAGAAAAGCAAAAACAAAGCCTCGTTAGGCGGTTTTGCAAAAGGAACCCAAAGAATGACTTAGAAAATCATTAAGTTAGAATATATTTGTAAGCTTAATACTGCAGAAAAATCTCAGTTCTAAGACATCTCAGTGTGTGTGTGTGTGTGAGCTGGAGTTTAGCGGTTTGTATTAATAAGACATATAAATCCTGGGGTACAATCATCCACAGTATAATTTCTAGGAGGCAAACTGAAAGAATGATTTCTGTTGCTCTTTTAATTTTCCTGGCATTATCACCCTACGATAATCTCCCTAAATTTTACAGACAGAATCTCCCCTGGCTGCGGCCTAGGAGCCTGGTCCCCTCTAACTCATTTGCTAACCGCCAAACCAAGCAGCTGTGGCAGGAGACTCAGAACTGCTCAGATCCTGAGAGCCACCCTGCAGTTCCTGGCCAGGCCCAGTTCCACAGTGTCCCTCCCACACCAGGCTCACCCCATAGTTCCCAAACTGTGTGCCGAGGCACCCCAAAGCACCCAGGGAACGTGCAGGGGCACCCCGGAAAGTTCACATTTCTGAAGTAAATACAGCCACGCCCAACACGAGTCTGACGCCACGTGAACTACAAAGTGGTAGTTTGAAGTCTCGATGTGAGACTGCACGATCTCCCTTTGGATGTCATATCTTCATGAAGCTGAGTTTTAAAAGGCTATTGTAATAAAAAGCAAGCACTGGGGGCGCCTGAGTGGCTCAGTCGGTTAAGCATCTGCCTTCGGCTCAGGTCATGATCCCAGAGATCTGGGATGGAGCCCCACGTCGGGCTCTCTGCTCAGTGGGAGTCTGCTTCTCCCTCTCCCTCTGTACTTTCTGCTCACTCACTCGCTTGCTCTAATAAATAAGTAAATAATCTTTGAATAAATAAATAAATAAAAGGAAGCACTGTCTGAAAATCAGAAGTTGGTGGTGGTATTATTCTGCTTTCAAAGTCTGAGAAGGTATGTGACACCCAACAGGTCCATGTACCCCAGTGATCAGTAATATTAGTTATCAAGAAAAAAAAATACTATTTCTTCTTTCAACTTTGTGTCTATTTCTTCAATAACTACTAAACTGTTAAGACATAAATGTGTATTAAGATGTCTGTACCTAATTAATAAACAGAACTGTTAGGTATTTCTTTTAGCCCAGGGCAACCATGAAAAAATTACTGAGACTCAAAGGGTGCCGTGAAGTGAGAAAGATTAGAAATCTCTGGTCTAAATCATTTCCAGAGGCCAGCCCTCTGCTTGCTCTCAAAGCCCGACTCATTTGCCAGCTAAATATATTCGACTGGGGCACCTGGGTGGCTCAGTGGGTTAAGTTTCTGCCTCCGACTCGGGTCACGGTCTCAGGGTCCTGGGATGGAGTCCCGCATCGGGCTCTCTGCCAGCGGGAAGCCTGCTTCCCCCACCCCCTTCAGGGAAGGACTGTCTCTGAGTCTGGCCCCTCTCAAGAGATGCCAATCCATGAAAGGGGTGGTTCCTTTCCTAGAAATCAGTTCCTCTCCTAGGCTCAGCCTTACTGAAAACCCAACTCTGGCCATACTGATGGTGTTCCAGACATTAATGCCCTCAGAGCACACACCACCACTTCTAGAGATTTCACCTCAGGAGAGACTTGGACAAGCAGGTGAGGACAGTGTGAGGGGACATGGCCCGTAGCACCGTAACTGCAAATATGGGAAGCAACCAGATGCCCCCCAGCAACCATGCTGCGGTGCAGGAGCCTCCGTGGAGTAAGGAGGCCACAAAGACAAAGGCCCAAGACTCACTGCTTGCTTGGAAAAAAGCAAGTGGCAGAACAGGGAAAGCAGACTCACCAGTGTGCAGGAAGCCCGGTGCGGGCCTCGATCCTGGGACTCTGGGATCATGACTGGAGCCAAAGGCAGCTGCTTAACTGACTAAGCCACCTAGGTGCCCCAGTAGGGGCAGTTTCAAGGGCACCATCTTTCTGATCCTCGGCTGCCACGCACACACCCTCCTCAAGTGGGCTGAGTCCCTCAGAAGCGCAGCTTCGTCTTGGCAGTAAGGACAATCAAAACCCCAGTGGGGCTTCTGGGATGATACGACGATCCCAACATTTACACGGAAAGGTAAAAGAGCAAAACCTAGTCACTAAAGCCAGAGGGCTGAGATTCAGCCACTAGGGGAATGTGGTGTTGGCATAATGGAACATACTGGAGCATCCAGAAGCAGACTCGTTATACATGGGCACTTGATTTATGACAGAAGTGCCACTTGGTGCTGTGGGGCAAGAACAGTCATTTTATTTATTTATTTTTTAAGATTTTATTTATTTATTTGTCAGAGAGAGAGAGAGCACAAGCAGGCAGAGTTGCAGGCAGAGGCAGAGAGAGAAGCAGGCTCCCTGCTGGACAAAGAGCCTGATGAGGGACTTGATCCAAAGATCCTGGGATCACGACCTGAGCCGAAGGCAGTGGCTTAACCGACTGAGCCACCCAGGTGTCCCAAGGACAGTCATTTTAATAACAGAGTCTGGGGGCAGGGAGATTTGCATTTGGAAAAATAAAGTAGATCTTACATCTCCACCTCACACAAAAAAGTCAACTCCAGGTGGATTTGGGCTTGGGTCTGGAAATAAATACAGTAGAGCGTCTTTACGACTGAGACAGGGCAAAGATTCACTGCACAGGACGTAAAGTCACTAACTGTAATGGAAAAGACTAATCGTCTGATTTCGTGAATATTAAGAACTTGTGCTCATCAACTGACACCGGGAAGAGAGAGACTAGGTGGGGCCCCTGTGCGGCTCAGTCAGCTGAGGGTCTGACTCTTGGCTCTGTCTCGGGTTCTGAGACTGAGCTCAGTCCGTGCTCAGCATGGAGTCTGCTTGAGATTCTCTCCCCGGCCCCCAATCCATACACTCTCTTTCTAAAAGAAAGAAATAGGGGCGCCTGGGTGGCTCAGTGGGTTAAGCATCTGACTCTTGGTTTTGGCTGAGGTCATGATCTCAGCACAGAGTCTGCTTGAGATTCTCTCTCCCCCTCTGCCCCTCCTGCTGCTTGTGCTCCCCCTCTCTCAAATAAGTAAGTTAGTCTTAAAATAAATAAATCTTAAAAAGAGAGAGACTGGGCAAGCCATAGAAGGAGATACATGCAAAAAGCATATCCCACAAAGGATCAAAGTCAGAATAAAGAACTTCAATCAATAAAAAGAAGACACGGGTGTCTGGGTGGCTCAGTGGGTTAAAGCCTCTGCCTTCGGCTCAGGTCATGATCCCAGCATCCTGGGATCGAGCCCTGCATCAGGGTCTCTGATTAGCAGGGAGCCTGCTTCCCTTCCTATTTCTCTGCCTGCCTCTCTGCCTACTTGTGATCTCTGTCAAATAAATAAATAAAACCTTTAAAATAATAATAATAATAATAGTAAGATTGCTGGGTGCCTGGGTGGCTCAGTGGGTTAAGCCTCTGCCTTCAGCTCAGGTCATGATCCCAGGGTCCTGGGATTGAGCCCCGCATCGGGCTCTCTGCTTAGCAGGGAGCCTGCTTCCTCCTCTCTCTGCCTGCCTCTCTGCCTACTTGTGATCTCTGTCAAATAAATAAATAAAATCTTTAAAAAAAAAAAAAAAAGACAGACATTGCAAATAAACAGGTATAAGACTTGAACGTGGTTTTCACAATAGAGATTATCCAAATGGCCAACAAAAAGGTACTCAACCTTGTTAATTCCCTGGAAATTATAAATGAAAACTATGAGATACCAGAGATATCAGAAGGGCCACGAATGATGGGATCATGTGTTTGGCGAGGAGGCGGGACCGGAACTCTCTTTCCTACACTGCTAATGGAGTGGAAACCGGTGCAGCTGCTCGGGAAAACTGCTGGGCACGGTCTACTAAAGCTGAACACCATTGGAGCCGCTGACCTGGTGGCACCGTCCCTACAAATGCAATCACACACTCACCACAGGATGGACAGTGACGTTCACAGCAGCACTGTTCATGATAACCATGAACAGGAAACTCCAAAAAGTCCATCTCTAGGTCTCACCATAGGATGGACGATCTCACTGTGTGCAGCAAGACAAACGAATCTTGCTCACAACCCTGCACAAAAGCAGCTGGACACACACAGTACCTACTGTTCGACTCTCCTTTCATAAAGTCCCAACAGACACAAACACCTAGTGACCAGGATGGTGGCTACTGTGGCTGGAGGCCTTGGGGGTAGGTAGGGGGAGTTTGCTGACTGCAAGAGATGCTTCTGGGGTCCTGGTCATGCTCTGTTCTCGATCTGTCTGCTGGCTGTGTGAGTGTATTTGCTCTCTGACGTCACTGAACTGTTATTTATGATTTGTGTACTTTTCTCCGCGCATACTATACTTCAATAAAAAGTTTACAGAAAAAACAAATAAGAGGCAGATTAACTTATGGTGCCAGAATTCAGAATAATGGTTACCTTTGTAGGGGGCAGTGTGAGTAAAAGCCTGCAAAAGCTTCTGGGGGTAATGGGAAGTTCTACTTCTTCTTTTTTTAAAGATTTTATTTATTTATTTGACAGAGACAGAGATCACAAGTAGAAAGAGAGGCAGGCAGAGGGAGAGAGAGAAGCAGTCTCCCCACTGAGCAGAGAGCCCGATGTGGGGCTTAATCCCAGGACCACGAAACCACGACCTGAGCCGAAGGCAGAGGCTTGACCCAGAGCCACCCAGGCGCCCCCTGAATGAACATCTTATCTAAGGTCGCTGAAATAGGGTTGAGACACAGAAAGTACATGGGGCTTTCCTGTGTCCTCTGTCACCTAGACAAGGGTGACATACTTCAGGAAACCTCAGTGTCCCCAAAGGGCACATTCCTATTCATCAGCTCCTCAGTGCCACGACTGAGCTACAGCAGCAAACGGAGATATGCTCGCTCTCTGCTGAACACAGCGCATGTACTCAGCAGCCTACTCAACGCGGGCACCAAACAAAACGTCTCTTTCTGCTGGAGTAAGAGAAAGCCCGAGGTCAGCAGACGTGGGGAACCAGCTGATAACAAGGACTGTGAACTCCCAAGGCTGGCCCCATGCCGGGCACAATGCTGGCGCCTGATAATAGCTGTCTGTTCCTGCCCCGGGTCTGACCTGAACTCCTTGAAGACGTGCACTGTTTTCCGTTTCTGGACTGAGAGTAATAGAAGATATGCACTAACTACATTTTGTGTGACTAAAAACACTAGGAGACACAACCATAAATATCTCAAGAATTTTTATGACCACTCGAAGAACAGAAGGGTCATATATTTAACCCCCGAGAATGTGGGTCACTGTCTCATTGAATCCCTCTTATTTCAGGCACTGAAATGTCCTGCTTATGCTTATTAAGGGCCAGGAGGGCTTTTGTTATCTTGTGGGCTGGCTTTGTTTCGTGCCTCAATATTTGTGAAATGACCCACTGACTCAGTATCTACCCGTCTAGGCAGTCGGCCCCTGAAGGCAGAGCCCACACCTGTTTCTGCATCTCAGCTCCTGGCCAGGGAGGGGCGCCTCCCACTGGTCTGCAGGAGGGAGCCGCAGGATACTCACCGCCAGGAAGCCTAGCTTGCCCCCACACCGGGTCTTGAGCCCCATAGCCGCCGTCAGATGGATCTCAACCAACGTGCTCGGTGGGATTTTCTCTTCTGCGCATTCGGCCAAGTTCACGGCGCACAAAGCCATGTGTACATCAGAGCAGGCAGACCCTGCAGGAAGCTTCCCTGTGGCAGGCAGAAACAGGCACTGAGTTGACAGATTCCTCCAAACCCAGCTTTTTTTCTGTGTTCTCCAGTGTAATCAGAGCAAGAGCACAAGGACTAGAGAAAGTATTTGAACTCTGTCATCAGATGCTCCCAGCTCAGATGCTAGACTCTGTGAGCGAGGAGCTGTCTGTTCCTTTCTACCTCACAGGCTATTGGGGCCGAGAGGAAATGCATGTCAAGTGCCTCACATGTGGCCCACGGCTGTTTGCAGGTGGTTGCACAGGACTCAGAGGTAGGCACTGCGACACTTTCCAGACACAACCATGTTCTAGGAAACATCTTGCGTCTCCAAACATGGAGAAAGGTAGTAAAAATTGAAAAAACAATAAGAAAAAAAAATGATGTGAATTTATTTTCATTGTAAAAGAACGCATAATATCTAATACATCCCTTTTTGAGGAGTAAGTAACAAAATGGCAATGCCGTTGGACACATCGTGGTTAGCCGTGGAAGGCTAGGAATGTTTTCCTACACACTCTGTGTGAGGGTTGCAGTTACGTGGTGTGACCCTGAAGTCAGGGGCGGAAGTGCCCCTGTGTGCGCAATGAGGGCCCATCAAGGCCATGAGGCTGTCACACTGTTGCTGGCTTTGGTCCTTGCTACAGGGCCGGGCGGGGGCCAGGACAAGCCAGCTTTGCTCGGGGAGGCTGTGCTTCAGGGGGACCCATGTCAACAGTCCAGACAGTGGCCGAGCCCTGACCTCGTCAGCCCTACATTCTTCATCCAGGGCCACCCTGCCTCCCCCATCTTTCTGTTAGCCCCTACACTTTGTTCTGCATGGACATCAGGTGTCGCTCTCCCCCAGGAGACACCATCTGGCTTTCTCTCTTCAGGGGAGGGAAGGTGGAGGGCAATGACAGGACCAGGTTTTAGTCACTTGTCCTTTCCATGCCTTGAATAAAGCCAGGCCCACAGAGCGCTCAGCAAATGTGCAGGGAATGAGCGACACACTCCAGGTGGAATTCTCCAGAACAAGACAGCTGGGAGGATGAAGCCTCCTGAGCAGAGAGCTGGGAGGGAGCTGGTGCCATGCCCTGAGCGTACTCTGAGAGGGGAGAGAAGAACAAAGCCAGGTCTGCGGACAGGACCCGCTCCCAGAACTCTACCGTGATCCCAGGTGTTAAAACCCCATGGCTGGCCCCACGGGTCTCATCTCCCATTCACTCCAAGCCTGGGGCCTGCTAGCGCCCCGTTTCTGGGCCGAAGTTCCCTCCCCGGGGCATGTCCACCACCTTCCTGTTACCACGCCCCACTGCTGCTTTCTGACCTTCAGCGGTTATCCCCGTAGCAACCTCCCTTCCTGAGCCCTGATTTCGGTCCCCGGCACCAAACCTCCCGGACAGCCTTCGCCCGACGCCTGCCCCTGGCCTGCCCATGATATGTGATGTTTTTCTGGGTTCCTTGAGGGTCCCCTTCCAAAGGCCTCTCATCAGCAACGTTGGCTTTCATTCTCACTGAAGGTCAAAGACCAAGCCCCCTTCTCGGGCCACGGGTCCAGCTCGCCCACCGCCACGCATCATTTCTCTCCAGTTCTCACAGGCAAGTGTTCAAAACCAAACTCCTCCCTTCTCCCTGGAAAACTGCTGCCCAGCCTTTCCCCCTCACCTTTTTTTTTTTTTTTTAAGATTTTATTTATTTATTTGACAGAGAGAAATCACAAATAGATGGAGAGGCAGGCAGAGAGAGAGAGAGAGGGAAGCAGGCTCTCTGCTGAGCAGAGAGCCCGACGTGGGACTAGATCCCAGGACTCTGAGATCATGACCTGAGCCGAAGGCAGTGGCTTAACCCACTGAGCCACCCAGGCGCCCCTCCCCCTCACCTTTGCTGGCAGCAACACCATTCCCCCAGACTCTCAAGAAGCCAGGGAACCGTCCTCACCGCTCTTTTCATGACCCTCATGTCCACTGGGCCCCCAATTCTGGTCAATGCGAGCTTCTGCTCTCTCTCTGCCTGTTCTCCCCCCCCCCCCCCGCCCAGCTGCATCTGCCCCCATCTGGCCTCCACGACACCAGCCTTCATCCGCTGCCCGCCCACTTTCTACCTGCCAGCGGAGTGAATCTGCTCACTTCAGAATCTGATGACGTCATCACTGCCTGGCTCTGTCACCGCCCCCTCCCCTTGCCGGCTGGCTCTAAAGCCCACCAAGCTCTTCTTCCCAAGAGTCATCCCGCTGCCTGGAAGGCACACCCCCTTCCACTTGGCTGGAGAACCATCTTGTCATGCAAAGCCGAGACCTTCCAGAAAGTCCTACCTGAAACCCTCAACAGTAACCCCCGCCCTGCAACTGAAACCGGGGCCTTCCGCTACCTCCACCACCCAAAATCGGAACTCACTTGCAGACCGGGCTGCCAGTTATCAGGGCAGGAGTTTGCTGAATGAAATGGATGACATTTCACTGAATCTACGGTGACATCTGTTTTAAGTCTACTATTAAGTACCACTAAGGAAAAAAGAGAGCCAACTCTGCCACACCATCCACTGTGTAAAGGACACGGCCCAAGTGTACAGAGGTTAATGTGAAAACGCATGTGCCTTAAACCGATGAGCTACGGTAACGAGCCATGTCTGTAGCCAGGGATGTGGGCGGTCTGTCCGGGTGTTCTAGGAGAGCAGCATGAAAACGGCTTTGGCCGGGGCAGAGAGCAGGCAAACCAGGCCCGGGGTGGGGAGACGGCCCGGGGGCCTGCTGGGCATGGGCAGCGCCCCTCACCTGTGATGTGCAGCTGGTGCAGCCTGTGGTAGGCCAGGGCCGCGTCCCGGGCGCTGGCCTTCGCTTCGTCCTCGAAGCCCGCCGCGGTGGCCGGAGGGGCGGCCCGCCGGCGCTGGAAGACCTTCCTCAGCAGCCAGCGCACCAGGCGCAGCTTCTGTAGGCTGTAGCGAATCACGTTCCAGGAGAGGCTGCAGGCCAGGTCCAGGCGGGATGTGGGCAGGGCCCGGCCCAGCACTGACAGGCAGGTCTGCAGGTTGGCCGCGGCGGCTGCAAAATCCCCCTGTAAGGCAGCAAGTGTGGGGGGGGGTTGTTCACTGCGATCTCACTGTGGCCTTTTCATTTTGCTTTCCTTTTTTATTTTTTAAGATGTACTTATTTATTTTAGAGAGGGGGGCAGGGACAGAGGGAGTGAGTCTTCAGCAGACGCTCTCTGCTGAATGCCGAGAGGCAGGCTCAATGCAGCGTCTTGTCTCATGACCCTGAGCCCATGACCTGAGCGGAAACCAAGGGTCAGACACCTAGCCGACTGCACCACAAAAATTTTTACTTTCCCTTCACTCCCTAGGTGATCAGAATAACACATGATCACTGAAGAGTGTGGGAAAATTCAGAAAGCAATGAAAGGGTAAGAAGAAATCACCTGTAACCTTACCTCCCATGGTTACTGACATTTTCATGCATTCTCTCCTGGCCTTTTTACTAAATTGCGATTGTACTGTGGTCTATCTTTGAGCAAACACTATTGAAAATTTCCTACTGTAGTTTTTTTTTTTTTTTTAAGATTTTTAAAATTTATTTATTTGACAGAAAAAGATCACAAGTAGGCAGAGAGGCAGGCAGAGAGAGAGGGGGAAGCAGGCTCCCTGCTGAGCAGAGAGCCCGATGTGGGGCTCGATCCCAGGACCCTGGGATCATGACCTGAGCTGAAGGCAGAGGCTTTAACCCACTGAGCCACCCAGGCGCCCCTCCCACCGAAGTTTTACACATAAGATGAGAAGATGGATTTAAATGATGATCTTTCAGGCTTATATGGCTTTTTAGGCTTTTCGGTTCTCAAAGTGTGGTTCCTAGGGACCAGTAGCATCAGCCCCTGGGATCTTGCTGGAAATGCAAATCCTTGGTGCTCTAGCCCCCTCTCCCCACACCCGTTGAATCAGCAGCTCTGGGGTTCTGATCACCTCCAGGTGATTCTGTTGCCTGCTTAAGTCTGAGAGCCACCATCTTAGACAATCACCTGGCTACACGACTAGAACCAAGGATCTCGATAAACTACTCTATGCCAACCTGAGAGGGTCCAATGGAGAGTCTGTCGGCCTATGGCGAAGATCTTTCTCTCATGACCAGCAACCAGAAGGAAACCGCCCTCCGCCTTCTCCCGTCCTGCAGGGGGCACAGCTGCACTTCTGCCGGCGCCATCGCAGGAAGTGGATGGACCAGTACAAGGGGAGCAGCCTTCTCTGGCTGATGGGCGGGTTCCAGAGGCACCTCAACCCTGACCCCGGCCCCTTCTCCCTCCCAGGACCCTCTCACTGTACCTCCGAGCAGCACAGCTCAGACAGAGGCCACCACAGCTCCAGCCTCCCCTACCCCGGAGTCAAGGCCACGTCCCTTCCACTCCACGTCCTATCTCCAGCATTTCCCGAGTCAGTCTTTCCTTTCAATGCCAGGCTCTCGCTGCCTCTGATCCAGTCTATCCCCAGAGCCCCTCACTTGCTTCCGGGCCCCTTCCCGCAGCCCATCCTTCCTGCAGCTGCCAAAACGATCATCAGGAAACACAGACCTGAACATGCCTCTAGGATATACATCTTGGAATGCTGTTCTTCTGGGAACAGGCCTGCTTCAGGCGGTAAGCCTCCAACCACCACACCTATAGTCCAGGAGCCAGAGCTCTGGCCTGGCTGGCAGCTCCAGGCTACTCGATCAGATTCTCCCCGGTGGGCACTACAGCCCACCACCACCAGCCCATGGGAGAGTCGGCCCATGGTGTACTGCAGCGGAGGACTGTTCCCGCTCTTGTTCCTCTGACAAGTGACCTTGAACTTTTCCTTCGATGCTGTGAGATGCCCCAGAATCCTTCCCATAAACTTTCAGCTAACGTCCCTGCTCAAAAACCTTCCTGGTTCTCCAGAGAACTGGGGGGGAAAAAAAGCCCCAGATCAGTTACTCGTCAACGATCTCTCCAATCTGGGCCCGAGATACATGACCAGCTTTAGCCCTCATCTGTCCCAAATGTATCCTATACTCCAGACATACCTGTCTGCCTGCTGGTCCCCAAGTAGCCCATCTACTCATGACCTCTCCACCTGGAAGGTCATCCCTGCCCCAACTGCTCGGCTCGTGCCGTCTGCCGCAGCTCCCAGAGCACCCTCTTCTTCCTCTGTGATAACACACACCGCGGGTTCTCTTGTGTCCGTGGAATCATTCGCACACAGGGGTCCTCTCCTCTGCTGCCCTGTGACGGGCAGGGGCAGGGTCCTTTCCTGCCGCCCACAAGCACCCGCCCCAGCACTTCGCACACCGGGGTGCTCGGCAGAAGTCACTGAGTTATTAGCTGCAGACCTTACCCTGGCGAGGTCCAGATCTGCCTGCTTCCGATGTCTCCAGAAGGTGACCGAGGGGCGTGAATGGGGCCGGATCACCGGTTCCCCGTGGACCAGCAGCTTCACGAAGACGCTCAGGACGATCACACCATTCACCAGCCATAAGAGGAGTGTTGGCATCATCCAGTCAAACCAGCCTCCAGAACCTGAAGAGGCACGTCTCAGCGGAGCCCACGAGAGCAGTCTGAGGGGACGGCAGGCCCCCGAACTGACCCCTGCATCTAATAGGTTAGAGCCCTCCACCTCATTTTCGGGAGCGTGGAGAACAAGATGGAGTCATGTAGTAACAGTGTCTGAACGCTTTCCGTAGGGATAAGACATAGCCTTATTCCGCACCCCAGGCAAATGTGGGACAGTTCTGTACCCTAAATAGGGACCCTGTAGCCCTTGTCACTATGGAGCCAGGAGCCACAGCTAGATAGCAAAGATAACAAAAATCCTTGTTAGTCAAGGTGGGGGGAGACCATGGGTTTTAAAACTTGGGCAAAAATGCCACATCCTCCTTCAAACAGGGCCACCTACCCTCCCCAGATCCCCAAGCCCAGTGGTAACAGCAGTGTGGGTTCCTGATTTCTTTTGTTCTTACTGACTGAACTCGGACTTGCCCTGTTACTTCCAAAATGTGACTTATGCCAGTCCCTCGCAGGCCCGGTACAAAAGCCCTCTGGGACCCGGTGGACAAGCCGAGCCGAGTGCACACACGGGGCCTGTCCCCTGCTGCAGCAGCCCACCCGTGCCTGGGGGATCCAACGGGCCCTCTACCTACCTGACTCAAGGGACAGGATGCTGCGGCCGGAGCCTGAGTACGGGTGCTGGTCAGAGCCGTGGGCCCCTCCCCACTGCAGCAGGGCGGTCAGGGGGTTGAAGGAGAGGCAGAGGAAGGTGAGGACACACAGTAGAATTCGAGAGCGATCCACCATGCCCAGCGCTACTGGCGGAGAGTCCGGCTCATCCTTGACCTTCAAAGCAGGGCCGAGAGGTTGGAATGAATACTGCGTGGGGTTTTAACAGCATTTTACTTTTATATGTACTGGAGTCAGACTGTGAGATTTAAATTCAAGACTACGAAGTCAGACAGGAAGAGAGCAGGAGGCAAGGAAGAAGCCCACAGCTCTTCGGCTACTTCTCAAACACTGGCACACTCGTCCTCTTGCCACCTGGGACAAGAACATGTTCTGAAGACCAAAGGCACAGGAGTCCTGCTCATAAAACAGAGCACACAAGAAAATATTCTGCAGGGTTCTGTATAATTCCACAACAGGCAAGCTAATCTAATCTAAAGCAACAGAAAGCAGATCAGTAGTTGTCTGGCGCTGGAGAGGGATGCGGGAACTACCAGCCACGGTGTACGAAGGAACTTTGTGGAGATGGAAATGTTCTATATCTTGATTATAGTGACAGTTACGTAAGCGAACTCTTCATACTATACGCTAGTGCCTTATGCTACTAAAGAACAGCTGCTTTATCTAAGCATGTAAATTCAGCATCAACAGGGGCGCCTGGGTGGCTCAGTAGGTTAGGCATCTGCCTTCAACTCGAGTCATGATCCCTGAGATCTGGAATGGAGCCCCACATCAGGCTCCCTGCTGAGTGGGGAGTCTGCTTCCCCCTCTGCCCTTCACCTTGCTCGTGCTCTCTCTCTCAAAAAAATAAAAATCTTGAAAAACAAATAAATAAACATCAGTAGAACTGATTACAGACCATACAACTGGGGTGCCTGGGTGGCTCAGTCGGTTAAGCATCTGCCTTTGGCTCAGGTCATGGTCCCAGGGTCCTGGATTTGAGCCCCACATTGGGCTCTCTGCTAAATGGGGAGCCTGCTTCCCCGTCTCCTCCTGGCCCTCTCCCCCTACCCTACCTGCTTGTGCTCTTTCTCTCAAATAAATAAAATCTTAAAATAAAAAAAGACCATACAACTTCAGTGTGAATCTATTTACAGGACTTTGCCCGCTGTAGAACTGCAGCACTGCTTTTTTACCCCTCCCTGTCTTACGGAGGGAGGGCTGGAGGCAGGAGCCCTGCCTGCCTAGGGAGCAGCCCACAGAGAGGCAGAGAGGAAGCCTGGGACCAGGTCTTCTTCAACTCTCAGTGCACACATAGCACACCACTCTTTTTTCAATATTTATTTTTATTTTTATTTTATTTATTATTTTTTTTTTTTAAAGATTTTATTTATTTATTTGACAGAGAGAGATCATAAGTAGGCAGAGAGGCAGGCAGAGAGAGAGAGGAGGAAGCAGGCTCCCCGCTGAGCAGAGAGCCTGATGCGGGACTCGATCCCAGGATCCTGAGATCATGACCTGAGCCGAAGGCAGCGGCTTAACCCACTGAGCCACCCAGGCGCCCCTCAATATTTATTTTTAAAGATTTTATTTATTTGAGAGAGAGGAGAGAATGAGCAGTAGGGAGGGGCAGAGAGAAAAAGTCTCCCTGTCTGGCAGGAGGCCCGATGAGGGGCTGATCCCAAGACTCCGAGGTCATGACCTGAGCTGAAAGACAGATGCTTAAGCAAGTGAGCCACTAGGTGCCCCTCCTTTTCAACATTTTAAACCCATCTGAAAATTTCTTCTGATGACAGATGCCTAGCTAATTCAATGTATATGTCACATGGCCTTCTGTTACCAAACAGAACCACATTTATAAAGTACTTCAAGAATAGAGCCTCCTCAGTAAAATTAGGTACATGATACTCCAAACAGTTTGACCCAAAACAGGCTAGAAGGGAAGTTTGTGTTTTCGAAATGGGAACTTGCCAGTAGGCTCCACCAGTTCCGAGGGCTAGATCATTAGGCTCGAGCCTCTTTTGGCTAATTCCATTAAACCACAATCACCAGGGGCTTTCTTGGACGATTAATGGCCATGGTTGGAATGTTACTTGTCAGGCTGCAAATTAGAATCATTTCCAGAAGAGGACCCAGAGGCAGCCTTGCCCTATACCGACTCAACAATCTCAAACAATGGTCTTGCCAGGCCCGCTAAAAATGAGGAATGTAACGAGGCGCCGCAGGCAGCGCGCCAGCTGCTGTGTGTTCCTGTTCTGGATTTGGCCCTTACTCCTCTCAGACGGGCTCCTGTACCAAGGACCACTTAAAATGGACTACATTGAACCAGTTAAGCGGATTTTGTGGGGGACGCAGCAGGACCTAACGTCATAGAATTCCTATTCTCCTTCCCTGGTCCTCTCCACGCCTGGCCTGGCCCGCCCTTGGCAGCATCTTCACAGTTCAGTTGGGAGAGATGGGAGAGAGTCCCGGGGTCAGAGGATTTCTAAAGCTCATACCTTTGCATCATCCAACAAAGGGCTTCCTGGCTCCGAGTCGATGGAGTAAGGGGAGAAGCCAGCTTGGGACCCCGAGTCAGAGGCCGGAGGGGACATCAGAAGGACATTCTGATTAAAGTCATCAATCTTCAGCTCCACGTCATTGTCCACCAGGCTGCCTAGGTCGATGCCCTTCAGGAGCTCTGCAAAGAAAACCGCATCTGACAAATGGTCTGTTTCTCCAGAGCACCCCCACCCCGCGCTGGTGCCTAGGCCAGGGCTGGGCTGGGGGAGGGGCCCACGGTCCTTTCTCCCGTTCACCCCCGAAGGTGCCTTGTACACGGCCTTGGGCCCTCCGCAGGGCCCAGCACAGGACTTCTACAAGCAGAAGGTCTGATAACCCTTCTTTCGATGAGCACACTCACTGTTTTTCTGATTCGCCAGCTTCAGCACCATGTTCTCCTGGCGCAGTTTATGATTGACCTGCTGCAAGTACTTGATGTAGTCGATGGCCTTCCTCAGGACGCCAGACTTGTGCATCTGGGAAGGAAGAGGAGTGAAAACACAGTGGCATCCCTGCAGGCTACACAGTGAGAGGGCTGAGGCCCAGAGCCTGTGGGTGAAAGCAAGGCTCCAGGCTGCGATGCTGGCTTGCTCACTGGTTAGCTGTGTGACCCAGGACAAGTCACTCAGGATCTCTGAACCCCGCTTTTCTTGTCCTTAAAATGGGGATAATGGCGATATATGAGTCACAGGTGTGCAGTGAGGGCAAGATGAAGTAATACCCGTATGGAGAGGAGCCCCCCTCCCCAGTCTGGTGCACAGTGACACTCGAAACACAGACGATTAGCTAGTACTCCTCTTAGAATAACCCTAGAACCAAAACAAACTTTAAAGAAAGCAAACAACAAAAATACCAGAGCACTGTTGGTTAACTATCTTAAGGAAAGTTCAATTAGCACAGTTCCGGTCCATAGGCTAATAAGGAAAAAAAAATTGTCTTTCAAAACAGAGACGACGAAGATAAACAGATAACGGGTTTAAAAAAAAAAAAATCTATGTGACAGAAGATAAATTCACTGAAATACCTGAAACAACGAACAATCTATTCCCTCTACTTGCTGCTGGTTAAAGACCCAATCTCCATCTTCTCTCTTCCCTAAAAAGGTAGAACTTCTGCTAACCACTCGCGAACACAACCGAACCTGTGTCAGCCACGCCACCAGCCGACGCCAAGGCACACCCAGCCCCGCACCCGGCCACCATCTTGCAGCACGGATCGCTCCGCCTGTGCTACTGGAACCTGTGGTCACTGCAGAGCCAAGGTCCAGGCAGGCTGCTGCCTTACCAACCCCCACCAGTCCCCTTATGTTGGTTAGTATTTTATAATCTTGGGAAAAAACCACAAACCCAAGAAGCTTTAATAAGAAAGCGCCGCTAAACCATCCTTATGCTCACGCACTTGGACGTGGAGTCTCCTAAATTCCTACGGCCTAGACACAGAGACGGGAGACGATGGCACATGAAATGGTCGCTGCTCGGCACCCACCTTGGCATCTGTCCCCATGACCAGGTCCTTCAACTCGATGATTTTGTCATTGATAGAGGAGCGGTACCGTTTCTCGATGATGTTGTGGGTCGTTCGCCTTTCTCCTTCTTTGGGGGGCTCCAGTTGCTTGACCCCCCCAGGCACCTGCTTAATGGGCACTTTCTCCTGCCCCATCATCACAGGCATTGTGGTCAAAATGGTCCCACTGCTGCCCACCAGAGTCTAGAACAGGCAGAGACACAGGGCAGAATTACCCCGTGGCTAGTTGGAGTAAAGCAATCCCAGAACAGAGACCTGCTGGCCTTGGCCTTGTGCCATTGCCTGGTCTGACACTCTTCGTGGCTGAACCAAATCAGGCCCCACGAAGCTTCAGAAGCCACAGTACCTGAGCTCCTACACTCCCTTCAGAACCACTGTCAACAAATCACACCACAATGGGATTAACGTGGGTAAGTATGTTTTAACCTTTGATCTAAGGGCACCCGAAACAAGTCATAGGATTCCTGTTTTGCAAGCAAACCATGAGCCACCTGTGAACTCACGTACACTGCACCGTATCATTCTGGCCTCAAGGAAAGCCTTCTCTTGGTGCAGGATATATCTTTTCCTCTCACATGACAGTGAAGTCACTCACTGTATTTCCTTATATAATTTGGCTATCAAAAAGCACAAGGGCAGAAGAAGGGCTAGAGCCATCCCAGTAGATAAACAGGCCAATTGTAGAGGCTCCCCCTTTTCTCCTCAAATCTGCTCTCTCCCCATTTCTATTTTTACCAATTTTAGTTTTATTTTCTTCAATAAATGGCCTCAATATCCAAATGGCCAGTGAACTTCATTAATCATTAAGAAGTAATTCTCACATAATAAAAAGCACACATTTTAAGTGTACAGCTTGATGCATTTTTTTAAAAGATTTTATTTATTTATTTGACAGAGAGAAATCACAAGTAGATGGATAGGCAGGCAGAGAGAGAGAGAGAGAGAGGTAAGCAGGCTCCCTGCCGAGCAGAGAGCCCGATGTGGGACTTGATCCCAGGACCCCGAGATCATGACCCGAGCCGAAGGCAGTGGCTTAACCCACTGAGCCACCCAGGCGCCCCATTGATGCATTTTTAAAAAAAGATTTTATTTATTTATTTGACAGAGAGAGAGATCACAAGTAGGCAGAGAGGCAGGCAGAGAGAGAGGGGGAAGCAGGCTCCCCGCTGAGCAGAGAGCCCGACTCAGGGCTTGACCCCAGGACCCTGAGATCATGACCTGAGCTAAAGGCAGAGGCTTAACCCACTGAGCCACCCAGGTGCCCCAACTTGATGCATTTTTACATATGGATATCACGTGTGTAACCAAGACAACCCAGACCAAGACAGAGACCATTTCTATCCCCTTAGAAAGCTTGCTGGTACTTCTTCCCAGTCCCACCTGCCCCTTCCCTAACTTGCGATCACTGCTCTGACCTCTAACACCACAGCTTCGTTCTGCCTGTTCTCGAACTTCATGTACCGGCATCCCCAGCGTGAGCTCCTCTGGGACAGGCATCTTTTGCTCAACGTACTATTTCTGAGGTTCAGCAGTTGTATATAGCAACGGTTCTTTTTGTTCCCACTTTTTGGCTCTTATGAATAAAGCTTACTCTCAAATTCTGATCACCTCTCACTCCCTCGGACTCTTTTGCTACAAGCCGCTGATGTGGCTGCGACCCTGCAGCCCAAGGACCGGGCCGTCCCTGTCCCTCGCCTTGCAGCCCCTCCTTGCCTGGTGGGCCTGGGCTCTTTCAGAAGCCAAAGCCCCATCAGCGGGACCTAGAAGCAGACAGCCCTGGGTGAAGCCGTTACCCAGGAACCAGGGATACTCTGCTACTCCTCTCTCCCTCAGAGTCCCCAGTACTCCCACACTACATGCACTGATGGTACTTCTCAAGGGGGGGAAAAAAAACTCTAAAAGGGAGCGGTATTTGCAATCTGACACATTCCACAGGGGTTCTGCCCCTGTCCATTCTGTAGAAGTTTTGTGAACATCTCCAACAATTCCAAGAAAGGAGGGGTGGAGGGGGGAGGGCAGGAAGGAAGGCGGCTCTTACTGGTACTTGAAGGGCAGCTGTCTGGATGGGGGTGGTGAGGGCGGTGAGGGCTGGGTTCTGGACCGCGGCCATGACAGGGCTGCCATCTGTCTTTAGTGTGGTCAAAACAAGGGAATCTGTCTTGATGATCTGAGGCTGAACCAGGACCTGGATGGAGAAGGAAGAAAAGGAGAAAGGAAGGCAGTATTATTTTCCTATTTTGCCTTAGCTTCTTACTGTACAGACTCCCTCCAGGAAAGAATGAAAAAAAAAATGTAACATTTTCCTCAAACTGAGAACACAGCTTGATGGCGGGGTTGAGAGGGAGAAAGAGTCGAGCTGAAGGGTCTTAGGTTTTAAGATTGGAAGGGTTTGAGCAAAGCAATGCCAGGGCCTGGCGGGGCAGAGTTGGTGGGGGTGGAGACAGAGGACAGGAAGGGGGTCTGATTTTGGACAAACTCAGGAAAGCCAGGAACATGGCTGAGACGCAGAAAGGAAAAAACCTGGAATTTTTTTTTTTTTTCCCAAAGATAAATGACCTTGTTAGTGACTACAGTCCACTATAATACGTGACTTATAAACATCTTGGCACGTCTCCTTCCAGTTTAATGCCCGTTCTATGTGTCACTAGAATAAACTACCTCCACTGACTGAGTCTGCGTGAGGGCCGGCGTGGATCCACAGAGGCGGTCTCAGCCAGGTCTCCACACCCGGCTCAGGGGTGCCTCCCAGGCACCCTAAATGCTGCTCCCTTACATGCTGCTGTTCCTTCGTAGTACGCAGACCACCTCTTCGACCAAAGGCCGGCTCCCAGCCTCTACCTGCCGCCCCCCCTGCCCCGACTTCTCTGCGGCCACCTACCGGGACCTGCTGCACCTGGGGGGCGGCGACCGTCTGCACCGTGGCCGGGGCGAGCGTCTGCAGCGTGCCATTGGCCGTCTGCGTCAGCACCCGCTGGGCCTGCACCGTCTGCACCTGCTGCTGGATGGTGACCGGCTGCACCTGGGAGGATGTCACCAGGCTTTGGACTTGAGGCTGAAGAACTTGGGAAAAGAGGAGGGAAAAGTCACACGGAGGAGAAATGTACCGTCACCGTGGCTTCAGCAACAAGTGAGGGGGGGGGGTGCCTCAGAGCCATCCCGACTCCCCACCTGCTGCTGAAGAAGATGTGCACAGCCATTCACAGGCTGGTCTAGATAACAAGAACATTCCATGAGGACTGCATCAACTTCTGAGGGAACGGGAACAGATTGTTTTATTACTCTGAGTGCTGGGGTGGAGGTGCCGGCAGCTAATCGGCCAGTGACTGCACCCAGCAAGGAATTCGGAATCCAAGGAACCTACAATCGCACCAGGCTTTATTCCTTCTCACAGAAGGAAGAGAAAGCGCACTCTGGGATGACTGACTCTGCTTTTTGCTTTGCTGCCTCTCCGCAGCCCCTAAGCCCTCAGCAGTGCACTGGAGAACTGTCAGATCCCTTGAGCTTCAGAATATCCTGCTCAGGTCTCCCGGCCGCACGGGCACGGGGTGTAACACGACACAGAGGGTCACTCGCACACACTGAGGCCCGCGCGAGGCCTGCTGTGCAGAGCCGGAGCCCCTGCTCTAAGTCATACTCTCTGCGGTGGCTCAGGAGGTGTTTGCTGAATGAATGGTTCTCCAGCTCCGGGCGCCAGGATCTGGCTGGTGTTTGGGTAAGTCTCCGGACTCGTCTCACTCAAGCCTCTAGCTCTAGTTACCAGCGCGGCCCTGTGTCTACTCTGCTCGTTAGACGCTTCCACCAAGGGTTCTCGAAGCAGGCATGACAGCTACTAGGGTGTCTGAGGACACACAGAGTGTGAACTATTCCTGTCCTTGCCACCAGTGACCCCAAACTCATTCAGACCCGGTCATCCCCAAAGAGGGCAGAACCCTTGACCTCAGAAGCATCTGCAAACTGGCACAGAAACTTCTGAAGCAACCAATCACTCTGCTCTCTGACTTCTGAATCACCTTGGAAGCTGGTGGCTGCGTTCTGGTACAGCAAAGGCTGCTGGATGATCCTGGTCTGGGGAGCGGTGCTGAATGTCGGGGTGATCATCACTGTCTGCGGTGGCAGCTGCGCGGGGGGCGGCGGCGGGGGCTGGGGGCGAGGCTGGAGCACGGGAGCGGCCCGAGGCGGGGTGGGCACCGTGCTGGGGGGGACCTTGACTTGCAGGGCTGGCGCCTGGGGGGAGGCGGCCGAGGGAGAGAAGGCAGGCAGAGGGACCTGGCTGAAGGACCGCTGCTGCATCGAGGGGTCCCCCGCTCCGGCCCCCCCATTGCTGCTGCTGCCGCCGCTGCTGCCCCCGCTGCCTCCGCCACCGCCACCGCCGCCACCGCCACCACCGGGGAAGGAGCTACACAGCTGCTCTGAGAACAAGTCAGGGAACTCTCCAACTTGATTGCTGACGAACTGCAGCATCTCTGTGAATAAACAAAAAGGAGTAATTTTATTGCCATACAAAAGATTTATTAACTTCCAAATTTGCTTAAGAAATGTAGGCATGCAAAGCAAAAAGCATTCCCGGGACCAGAGCAGAAGTGGGTCAGGAAACCCTCTTGGACCTCTCAGGAGGCAACCAACGGGCTTAGACGGCCAAGGGACAAGGGCACAGGACTTCCCGTTTTCGAAGTTCTTCTCTCCCCACCCTACCTCCAGGCCCTTTCCACCAACTTTCCTGATTATATCAGGCCAAACAGAAGCTCCCTCTGCGGCAGGTGAGTATTGCTTTTGGAGGTTACTGCCCGTCTCATTTCACAACTGGGGACCCTTTGGTGGAAAGTGGGAGTTGCTGAGTTCAGCAGCCTCAGGTGTGAGGCCACCTCCAGTCTCAGCACTGCTCCCCCGGACAGGGCCCAAGTGCAGGGGTCAGGAGGCGTCTGGCTGCAAAGTCGTGCCAGACCCCAATCCGCTCTCAGCCCAGGCAGCATTCTCTGCTCACCACAGGCAGGCCCCCAGCCTTCTCTCCAAAAAAAGACATAGCCCTGGGCACTGCTGGTACCAGCAGCAACACTCAAGGATGATGAAGCTGATGGCCTCAGAGTTAGGCACTTTAGGGGTGGAGTGGATGGAAACATAATTGAAGCCCAGAACAGGGAAATAACTTGTCCAAGGTCCTCCAGCTCATCAGGACACAGCGAGGATCAGAACCAGTTCTCTGTCTCCCAGCTGAACTTTCTCCCACTGTACCACAGGGCACTCACTGCCGAAAGGCTGGGCCAGAGCCCCCATGCTTTAGAGGGGGCCCACTCTGGCCCTCTTCGGGCTGGGCCCTTCTCTCTGAGCAAGGAGTCTGTGGGACCAGAGGGATGTGTCCACCTGGAGACCATGGCCCCCTTCTGGATTATGTTCCAAGTAGGAGCCCTAAGTCCCCAGCCCAAAGGGCCTCAAGCCTGCCTCCAGGGCCTCTTCCCCTACTTCACCCTCCCTGAAATTTACCAAAACCCAACTTAATCCACAACTAAAACTCATCTCTCATGACTCTTGCCTCCCCACAGAGCTGGTCCCCATTCGAAGTCTGGGGCCTCGGCTTCAGAGGCAGCTGATATAGTGTGGCAGCTATTTTCAGACCTACGGGTTCTTCAGGTTGCTTCCATTCCTTCCCCTTTGCTCTCTAATACATTCCCAAGAAGCTACTGCTTGATCCCAAAGTGTACACTCTCCTCCTTAGCTAAACATTCAAGGAAACACGATGCTCTGACTTAGCCACCAAAATACCCCAAACCAAAAAGAACACCACCTCTTCTCATTCCCTCAAACCTCCACCACCAAGTCCCTCTCACCATCCCAGGTCTCTAACACCGTGTGTGTGCGCACACGCGCGCGCAAGTGCATTCACAGTAATGGGTCTGGGCTATGAAGAGCCTTAGGTCAAGGCAAGCAGAAAGCTCCTGGGGGAGCTTCCTCGGGTGGCTGAAGCTCAGCAGTTAGTACTTCCAGCATTTGATCAGTTCAACCTGCTGGCAAAATGGCATCTCATCAGATGAAAGACTACACTGTACGGCAGTATTATTTACCAATACCTCAACACTGCTGTGTCCCCCTGACACTCAGCCTGCTGTGTGTGGGGAGGAGAAATGGGAACATTGCAAAGTTTTAAGGAAATGCTTAAGAGGAACCGAAGAATCTGTTGAGCTTTCCAGAATTCCCATAAAGTTCTTACTCTGGAGGATCAACACAGAGGCCTGCTTTGTGAGCCCAAAAAACATCTCTCCCTGATTGACTGTTTCAATCCATGGAAAGCTAAGGAGGGCACAAGGCAACAGAGGCCAGAGGCTTGGCAGACAGGGCACAGACTGGCACCAGCTGGGTCTCAAGGTGCCACCCACACAGCCATGTGAACGTGGGCAAGTCACCTCTCACACCCTGGTTTCCTCACCACAGAAGGCTGCCTTGAGAACACACGGCTTCTTTGTTGTGGGGATTGATAGAGTCATTTGTGCAGAGTGCTCGGTGAGAGGCAGACCTTTGTAAAGGTCGCCGTTAGTGGTCATTCCGGAGCACTGAGCTTCTGGGCACTTCACTCCACTTATCTCGCTGGTCGAGTGTTCTCCAAAACCTTTCATGGAGAAAGACATGGGCTGGCACAGCGAAATAACCAGCAGAGGTCACAAAGCTTGTTCACAAAGCAGGTTAAGAGTGTGTAGGCAGATGGGATGCAGTGGTTTAAATTAAAAAAATAAATCCTTTCCAACCCACACACGACAAGCTCCAGCGGTGTTATCTGCAGCCAGGCGGAGAAGCGTGGGGCTGAGCGGCGCAGAGGGGCCCCTTAAGACCAAGCATTTGAAGGAAGAAGTAATGGGAAGAGGCTCCCTGAGCCCTTGCTCCAGCAGGGCACGCTGGGCCTTCCTGGGACCCCATCTGGTCTGCAGTGACAGAGGAGGGGACGCCCTGCCAGCCAGAACGAGGCCAGGAGAACGGATGCGCGGAAAGCCCACCCTGGGTGCAGTTTTGCGCTAACGCTCCATGCTGCGCCCCGTGGGAGAATCCTAATGTCTGTGTTTGCTGCTCCAATCACTGGAGTGCCACAATGACACTGGCTCTCATTTCCGCCGGGGGCCATGAAACCCAGAAAAGAGAGGCATGGGAGAAGGCACAGGTTTTATGGGGCTTTGAAAATGACGTTCCAGATCCTGCACGACGAGCTGCGGTCCCTAGAGTGGAGGGCCAGACTCCGGCCTCCTGGGAGGCCCCTAGGCCTGCAAACCTGAGCTTACCTGGCAGGGTGCTACCAGTGGTTACCTTCCCCAAACAAGCCACAGTCCCATTTTTTAGCTGCTGCTTCAAGTAAGGGGTAAGTCTGCTTAATAAAGTAAGTTGGGCCTCAAGAAACTACACTTGGGTTTTGATCTCTTTAAAAGCTCAAGCTCATAGCCCAAATCAGACGATGCGGCTGTCACCTGTGCACTGCAACCATCCAGAGCCTCATCCAGAGACCCCAAGTTCATGTGCACTTTGAGGAGCTTGCAACCACCAAGCACTTTGCCTGGCCCAGCTAGCAGCATCCACCTGAGAGTAAGGTGACCCAAAATCTGGGCAGATTAATTCTGGCCAGGGATACAGAGTCTAAAGCCCCAAATGAGGTAACACAGTCTCCAAACTGCATAGTCAGTCAGGCAACAATCCTTCACTGGGCATCTGCTACCTGGCCCAGATAGGCTCTAAGAGACGTCACAAAGGTCATTTATTCTTCTTAGATTTTGTATTTTGTTACTGCCTTGTGTCAGATAATGTTCTAAAATAACTTTCTTTTTTAAAATCATAAAAGTCACACTATGGAAAAAATTTAGAAAAAAGTTAAAGGAAAAAAAATCTGCAATTCCACCTCCCTGAGACATCTACTGTCGATGTTTCGATGTGTCCTTCCCAAGAGCAGGGCTTGCTTGCACGCGCAGGTACACACATGTGTAAGGACAGTTTTACAAAAGTGGGATCGCACTGAAGAGGCTCTGTTGCCCCCTGCCCCCCTTATTCAGTAAGACATGGGGAGTGTTCCGTGTCAGCCATTATGGCTACGACAGTGTTCTCTGGGGGAGTCCCGAAGTATGCATCGTAACATGTGGTATTGACACCCTAGAATTTCACCACTTAGTGATGACAAACGGCTATTTTCCATTTTTTAGCATTAACAACTTTTGTTTCTTTGTTTCTTTCTTTCTTTCTTTTTTTAGCTTTATTTATGGAGGGGAGAGAGGAATGGAGAATCTCAAGCAGCACGGAGCCCGACATGGGGCTCGATCTCACAACCCTGAGGACATGAGCCAAAAGCAGGAGTTGGACGCTTAACCGACTGTGCCACCCAGGTGCCTCCAGTGTTAACAACTCTTACAAAAATCTTTTCCCACTGATCTGATGATTGGGATAAACTTCTAGAAATTGATGGCGAGGTCAAAGGACGGGTTTATGTGCTTCAGGGAGGCTATACCAATCTATGCTTCTGCCAGCATTTCCCCACATCTGTTTCTGTCATTCAGGCGGTGGGGAAAGAATGACATCAAACTGTTTTGGCTCGCATGAATGAGCGCTAAATGAGGCTGGATGTCTCCCTGCCAATTTTACTGGCCATTTGTATTTCTCCCTTTGTAAATTGCCTGCTCTTGACCTTTGTGCATTTTTCTATTGGGCTACTTGTTTCTTTTTAATTTCATACACTGTGGGTATATCCTCCTTATATATGTGCAAATATCCGCCACAATGTTATTCTTTTTTATTGATGTACAATTGACATACAATCCACTTTATTTTTCTTTAAATTTGTTGAGAAAAAAGAGCGGCACGTGGGTGGCTCAGTCAGTTAAGTCCAGGCTCAGGTCAAGATCTCAGGGTCCTGGGATGAAGCACCTCCCCCCAAATCAGGCTCCCTGCTCAGTGGGGAGTTTCTCCCTCTCCTTCTGTTCCCCTTCCTTTCCCTTGCGCCCTGCTCCTGCGTGCTCTTCTCTCTTAATCTCTCTCAAATAAATAAATAAAATCTTTAAAAAGACAAAGTTGCTGAGAAAAAAAAATGGCACAGGGTTAAGTTATTATGCCCTAGCCCTATAACTTAAAGTTTTACTTCTCTGGGCCATAGTTTTCTCACCTATAAAATGAGGCTGAAATTACACCCACCTGGCGGGGACGCTGAGAGCGCATGGACTCCAAGGCACAGGGCCTGGCCCTCGGGAATGCCTAGTTCATGCTATTCGAGGCAGGGTTTTTGACAGTCAGTTTTGCTTGGACCCTTGTTTTGAAAATTTGAATTTGTTCCAGTGCATTTGGATTTATCAGGGAACAATCTGGGCCTATCGTGAATTTTGTGTTTACTTATGCATGAGAGAAACACTAGAAAATGCAAAAACATTCCCAGCTGAAATGAGCCACACAGGACTACACGAAATGAGCAAAGGCGCACAACTCAAACATCCGCCAGCTTCGTCAGCTCACTGCACGTGTTACAAACCACAACCATCCACATTGGGACCAGAACTTCCCATGGACTGTAGACTGCCCTCCGCCCATCACTACACAGGAGCTCGGAAGCTGGAACTTCTAACGCCCACTTCCACGAGCAAACCTTAGGTCTTTTTTAAGGTAAGGGGTCCTATCTGTTGGGGTATTTCTGTGTTTCTTACCCACTAAGAATCTGTAAACTGAGCTGTTTTATTAGGTTCTTAGCTTCCAGTCTTTTTATTTTCTTTTTGTTACCACTGAAGATTTTGAGTGTTGTTACCCAAACCCCACCTCCCTCACACGCTGTGGTTTGCATTACAATTTTGCTCAGTGTGGGGATTTTTAGGAACAGATACGTTGTGTTACAGCAGAACTGCCTATACACAAATGCTAATACTGTGTAATGATATTACATGGTTTTTGTGTTACACTGAAAAGGTCCCGCATCTCCAAGATTAGGAGAGTCACCTAAACCTTCTTCATGGAGTGTTGTGTATTTAATCTTGCCCCACATCAGACCTGCCCAACAACATAAGAACACTGAATAAATGTGGTATGTGATGTCTGTAGGCTGCTGGGAGTGAGATGGACCACAACCACTGACTGAGAGGGAGATAAGCACAAAAGTTTATTCCCAACAAGCAAGCTTCTTAAGAAACAAGTATCCTGGAAAAAATAAAAAGAAAGAAAGAAAGAAAGAAACAAACAAACAAGTATCCTGAATTCAAGATGATGATCCGATCTTCCCTCCTTCCTTCCTACCCTTCCCTAGGATTTGTTTTTAAAAAAAGGGGCGCCTGGGTGGCTCAGTGGGTTAAAGCCTCTGCCTTCAGCTCAGGTCATGATCCCAGGGTCCTGGGATAGAGCTCAGCAGGGAGCCTGCTTCCTCCTTCTCTCTCTCCCCCTGCCTCTCAGCCTACTTGTGATCTCTGCCTGTCAAATAAATAAATAAAATCTTAAAAAAAAAAAAAATCAAATGCAGACTAGTATCAAGCCTGAGGGTCAATAGTGAGGTAACTTTTCTTTTCTCCACCATTTTGCTATGTGTAATCCCCACTGCTTTCTCAGGACCTGAAAAATTAGTTATCGCCCCTCAGGTCACCAGAAGAGCAGTTCAGAAGCTGGGCTGTCAACTACACCCTTCTGCGCAGAAACCCTGAAATGCAAGACTGTAAGGAGCATAGGGACAATGGTTAACAGGCAAACTGGTGCCTAAAACCATTCCAAACACCAGGGGGCCCATTTGCTAAGAAGCTCATAGCACAGGGATAGCATCATGTTCTTAAAGGGAATTCTGGGTCACCTTCTTGGGGGACAGGGAGTCCGGAGGAGGGCTGAATGACACCGGATGGCAAACTAGTGACTCAGGCATCCTATGTTTTAGGCGAGGGATGAGTAAACTCTTTTTACTTACAAAGAAACCACAAAGGAAAATTGGGCAGGGAGGTGGGGGTTCTCAAACACGTGTGTTGCATAACACACACTAATGTATCTCTGCATATATCAAATATTACGTAACGAGATAGATGAAAATTAAGAGACAAAGCACAAAGGGAAGCGGAGTCATTCTCAAATGGCATTCTGGTCTGCTCTGTTTGGCTCTCTCCCTGCCTGCCCGGCTGGCTGTTAGGGGCAGCCTGAGTCCCAGCTGAGCTGGCCAGTCCTGCCTCCTCTGTCCCACACAGCAGATTCCCAGAGCAGTTCCCAGTTTCAACCAGAACAATGATCTTCAGCACGACCTTCAACTGCTCTTTCTGCTTCTTTCCTCGGCCAGTTTACTATGCACTTCTGGCAGGTCTCCCTTCACGGTAGCAGTTTCCTCGCTTAACTTCCATACTCTGCCTTGATTTCAACCGCAGCCTCCTACCCAGTAACAACTGTCGTCTTTGAGTATCTTGTTGGTCCAACAGTCTTGCAAATCAAATCAAATCTCTAAAACACAAGCGTCAAAGCTTCCTACCGACTGCTCCCTCCCACTCCAAGGGATTTCACTTCCCACTCACCTTAGCTCATCATTCACCTGGGGAAAATACCCACCCCCTTTTCTGCACATGCCTTTGGCGGGGTTAGGGAACAGAGCCTTCTCTGTGACTCCCGTGCCCCACCTTTTCTGCTCTTTACCACCCTCTCTTCCCATCTGAATTTCACAATTCCATTTCAAAACCACTTCAGGATTACTCTCCACCGGGACTCTTCTCTACCTCAGGCCGGCCATCTTTGAGCTCTTGAAACCAGCTGTGATTTATTTAAGAAAAATTATCTGAGGGGAGCCTGGTGGCTCAGCTGGTTAAGCATCCCGCTCTTGGTGTCAGTTCGGGTCTCAGGGTAGTGAGACTGAGCCCTGCCTCTGCACTGGGCATGGGATTGCTTTTAAGTCTCTCTCTCTCTGCCGCCCCACTCCCAAAGGACACCAGCACACACTCTCTGAAAAAAAAGATAAAAAGAAGAAAAGAAAAAGAAAAAGAAGAAAAGGGGGGATTATCTGAAACTTAAAAATAAGGCAAAAAAAAAAAAGTCCTTTTAGAGTTATACTAGAGGTAGCCATGTCTATGCTGACTACATCAAAGTCATCTGATGCTCTAGAAACATAAATTTGTCTGACTTTCTATTTACCACAGATCAGACCCACATTCTGTAAAGTTAGATGTTCATGTAATAGAAAACTGGTAAGCTGTGAACAATTTTAAAAAAGATAAACTCGAAAGCTTTATTTTTATTGCCCTGTAAGATAGTAACCAGTTTTGCAACTAAATTTGCAATCTTATTCCTGCATCCTTTTTTTAAAAACTACATAAATACCTCTGTTACCTTTTCCTTTGACCCAGCTTTGTCATCTTTTTTTTTTTTTTAAAGATTTTATTTATTTATCAGAGAGATAGAGGGGGAGAGAGCGAGCACAGGCAGACAGAATGGCAGGCAGAGGCAGAGGGAGAAGCAGGCTCCCTGCTGAGCAAGGAGCCCGATGTGGGACTCGATCCCAGGATGCTGGGATCATGACCTGAGTGGAAGGCAGCTGCTTAACCAACTGAGCCACCCAGGCATCCCCAGCTTTGTCATCTTTATGGTTTTTTCACTAATAATGTTAATAAATCTCTGATATGTGCTGATGATGTCTTAGTATAAGCGTAGGTTTTTCACATATAAACGTTTTTAGTTTGCGACATTAAATATAGTAAGTTATATTTTTAAATGTTTTTTTGATATTTTGTAATTCACAAGTACATGGAAAAAATCTTCCACTCCCCTGTACCTCTTCAACCATTAACCACTCTGGCAGTTTAAAAAACTGGCATCAGTTCCCTGAAGTGCTCCCCAAAGCAACTTTCACGCAATCTGTCAAAATGGCAATTATGCTTTCTGAACCAAAACTAGAAGGGACATATCACCTCACAATGGGACAAGATATTTTTGAAATCCAGGTTATCCTGGAAAATCTGGACAAATCTGCAATTTCTGTAAAGCTTCTACTTTTGGTGAAGTGGGTATGCAAATGCAAAAGGATTTAAGCCTGTTGAGCACCCACTGTGTGCTGGCCTAGAGAGATGATAAAAAAAAACTCCTTGACCTCAATGAGTTAGTGAAAGTGACATAATCACAGCAGCAAGGAGGACACAGGGCAGGTGTAAGTGGAGCAGCTTCCTGAGGGAGCTAGACTAAGGCTGATGGGCACCCAATGTGAATTCTAGGCCCAGGGAATCTCACAAGCCCAGGCTTGGAAGCATAGAGCTAGCACAGCGGGCTGCTGAGGAGAATGGGCAACTGGCAGGACCCCGGCCTGGGCAGGTAGTCCGGGTCAAATCATGTCAGGTTCTATAGCTCATGCTGATGAACCTGATCTTTCTCCTTATCAAAGAAGGAAATGCCATAGCAAGTAGTCCAACAATGCTCTAGGAAGGGGAGCCTCTCTGGCCCAGTAGTTGCTCCTGCTAGTTTGTATAGGGGAGGCTGCTGGCTTCCCCAGAACCCCACAACATCACGAACACATTAAGTATTCTGGGCACATACTTAAGAGTGAATTCTGACTTGTGAGGATAATATCAAAATAGCTGAAACAAAACTTGGAGAGCTTCATCAACTGATGAGAATCAGAGATCACATTTATGTATTATTTAAAAGTACACAGGTGGTTATGACTAAAATTACTTTCACAGGGCACCTGGGTGGCTCAGTGGGTTAAGCCACTGCCTTCGGCTCAGGTCAGGATCTCAGGGTCCTGGGATTGAGTCCCGCATTGGGCTCTCTGCTCAGCAGGGAGCCTGCTTCCCTCTCTCTCTCTCTCTCTGCCTGCTTGTGATCTCTGTCTGTCAAATCAACAAATAAAATCTTTAAAAAAATAAAATAAAATTACTTTCACAGTGATTCTAGGTGGACAACATAATAATAGCTCTCACTGATACCTACTTAGTACTTTATATAAACTCTAAGACCAGTATTACTCCTTTGCTTATTAATAAATGAGGAAAATAGGGATGCCTGAGTGGCTCAGTTGGTTAAGCAGCTGCCTTCGGCTCAGGTCATGATCCCAGCGTCCTGGGATCGAGTCCCACATCGGGCTCCTTGCTCCGCAGGGAGCCTGCTTCTCCCTCTGACTCTGCCTTCCACTGTGTCTGCCTGTGCTCGCTCTCGCTCGCTCTCTCTCTGACAAATAAATAAATCTTTAAAAAAAAAAAATAATAAAAATAAATGAGGAAAATAAGATTCAAAGAAATTAAATTACTTGCCTGAGTCCCCTCATAAGATTACAAAGTGGCTGAACCGAGATTTGATTTGAGATCAGATTTTGGTTTATCTGAATCTCTCCTCTATGCATACTATTTTCCCTATAAAACAACATTGCCTGGATTTTACGTTTGTGCTCATCACAACTTGGGAGAGAGATGCGAGAGAGACCTGGAGTGACAATAAAGTAAGGAGAATTGAGGGGTGTGGTATAGAGGGGGGTGCTTATGTAATCCATCTCATTATTTCCAATATTAAGTTCAATGCTAATGGAAGATTAAAAAATCTCAGGGCGAGCATGCATGTAACTGACTCACTGGGGGAACAGGGGAGAGATATTTTTGCCTGCCTATTTGTATTCTGTGAGCATTCCTTCCTACTCAAATGATTACATTTATTCTCCAAATGAGACTTTCTGCCTTGATAAGATGCTTTTTCTAGAAGTCTCTCTCGATCTTTTGAAAAATACAAAACAAATAAAGACACATCAGTTAAGACATGCATTCAACAAACATTAACTGCATTTGTTATGTGCCAAATACAAAATTAAAAGCCTTCAAGAGGTACATGTTCTTTCTTTTTAAAGATTTTAATTTATTTATTTGATGGAGAGAGAAAGCACAAGTAGGCAGAGAGGCAGGCAGAAGGAGAGGGTCAGTCTCTCCACGGAGCAGGGAGCCGGATGCAGGGCTCGATCCCAGAACCCTGGGATCATGGCCTGAGCCGAAGGTAGAGGCTTAACCCACTGAGCCACCCAGGCGCCCCAAGAATCTTTTGTAGTTGATTTTTACTACTATTTATCTACTGTTTGTGTGTGAGTACATATTTATACGCGAAGTTTAAACATTTTTCTGCCACTGGAGAAGAACCCCATTAGCACTACCCCCCAGTTGTTCTCGCTGGCACGCGCCCACATACTGCGGTATGTAACCTTCCAATCTCCCTGTGAGGCAGCAGCTTCAGCTACTCTTTGAAAAAAGAGTTAGTGTGTGTAAAGCGCGGAGAACAGGGCCGACATAAAAGTTAGTGAGAAGTGGCGGTGGTTACACGGATTAAGTCCAAGTCCAAAGAGGGGATGGCCTGCACGTGGTCGCAGGCAGGTGGCTGAGTGAGTGGCAGTCACCCCTTCCTCTTCCCAAGCCTGTGCTCTTCTCACAAGTGCCCTGCCCCAGAAGTCCCCGAAAACCACACTGCGGGCCTTCCTCTCCGGAATGTCCTCCCTGCGCATGCCCAGCCTCCGGCCGGGGCTCAGAACCCTGCAGTCAGCAACCAGGTTGGACACCGGGCAAGCGCCCCACCCTGGGGCCCAGGCAGCCCTTACTCAACACCTAGTTAGAGGCATCAGACTGCTGGCACCCCACTTTGAAAGGCCATTCCTCTTACTCCACCTATTACTTTTAAATGCCTGCTCTTAGGAAGAGGTTAAGAAGAGACTTTGAGAACAATTAAGAAGAAAAAACCTGAGCCAATTAGTGGCGGTGCTAATAAAAATAGTATCTGATTGTTAACATTTACCAAACTCTTACTAGTTGTCAGCAGTTGTGTTAAGCACTTTGCACAGATTCCCTCAGTTAATCTCCACACACTTTGACACCATTATCACCTCCACTTCACAGACAAGGTAAAGGAGGCACAGAGAGGTTAAGCTGCTTGTCTAACGTCACCCAGTCGGGTGGTGGAGCTGGAATCAGGTCAAGTTCTCAGCCACCACGCTGCACAGATGCATTGGTTCTATCACCGAAGGGAATTCACCAGACAGACCCCCGCAGCAGGGAGATGCTCCTTGCGTGCCTCACTCAGGAAAGAGAGCCAACACCCCCCACTGAGAAGGGGAAGGACTGTCAGCTCTGGTCGGCCTGCATTTCCGCCTGCATTTCCGGCTAGTCACTTGCCCCTCCCTGCACCGCAAGGCAAGACTCTCCCTCTCCTGGAAAGAGACAGAAAGGTGAGCAAGATGGAGAGTGAGACTCCCAGGAACCCATCCCACACCGTCCTGTTCTGGAAGACAAGGGCATCACACTGCACAGCGCCAGGTGACCAAGTGTCCACAAAATCAGGCGCAAGCAGAACCACCCTCCCAACTCTCCCAGGTGCAGAGTCTCCATAGCAGGGGATCTCAACCCTGCTCAGTCCTAAAGCCAGCCAGGCAGAGGTGAAAGACCCCAATAACCCACCATGCCGTCCTTCGGCTCACGGCCACCCTCAAAGCTCCCTAAGACTAAGGACAAAACAAATACTTGCAAAGCAGGTTATTAAGTCATGCTACCAACACCACCCCCCACCCCCCGCACCTGCACCACACCCGTGGGTTACCCTGCGAGGCGCTGGAGGCCACTGAGCACCTCGCCTGGGACCCGGCCCAGAGCCAGGACTCACAAGGGCTGCTTCTCCTCCCACCTCCCATCTCCCAGAGAAGACAGAGAAAGCCAACCAACTCCCATCCAGGGTGGTAAGGACAAGAACGGCCAGGCGCCTCACAAAGAAAGGGCCGTCAGGGAGTAGAGACAGGACTGACCCGAGCTGGAAGGCAGGGGACGAAGAGTTTTAGGGGTCAGAGAGATGGAAGGTTATTGCAGGCAAAGGAAAGGGGCTGAACAAAACCACAGCACCAGGAAATGCCCTGCGAGCCGCTGAAATGGAGAGAGTGTGAACAGAGAGGGCAGATGCTGTTGCTGACAATTAAGCTGGGAAAGGCCTTAACGGCACCCTAAGGCATTTGGCTCTTGTGGAGGCCAAGGGAGGCACAGAAAATGTAGTGGACATTTGCCACTTTTGTTGTTTGTCTGTCATCTGGCTGACCATCCCCCCAGGACCCTGATATTCCTTGTGGAGAACCCCCACTGGGTGGTCTTGGTGGGAGGTCAGGCTTTCTGCCAATCAGCCTGGATTCTCGCAGACCCCCAACCAGGGGCATGGCTCTTGCCACAGAAAGCAGCGGGGTCCTCCCCCAGCAGCCCCGGGGCTCGCCTTAGCTAAGCTCTGCAGATGAGCATCCCTTGGTTCTGGCCCGTTTTCCAAGCTTGGCTCTGTAGTTTTTCTGGTCAGTCCGTGTGCCATTGTCCTTCCAGTAAACTCTTCCGTTCACGCTAGCCAGAGGCAGTTTCCGCTGCTTATCACCAAGACTCCTGACTGATAGAGCACACAGACGCATCAGAGGGAGGGACCAGACCAAAACCATGTTTGAGGAAGATAAGGAACAACAGTTATCAGGATGGTAGCCTGCCAACCCCACACGCCCAAGTGCCTTTCGAAAGGGCTGTTCCCTGAGCCTGGAACACGACTCCTCTCTCCCGCCCCCTTAGCTGTAAGAGCCCAGCTTGCAAGGCGCCTCCACAAGAAACCTCTGATCCCACCGCTCCACTCCTTAGGCGCCCCTCCTGGATGCCACCCTAGACCTGTGGGTTCTCAGACACTTTGCCGTTTGAGAACCTTAGTTCTCTACTGCACTCTGGCCACGCTGAATCACATGTTCCCAGAACATGTCAAATTATTCCCAACTCTGCTCCAATTCTGTCAAAAATGAACACCCTGACACTTTTCCTTTCTAAAGTTCTATTCACTCATCCTTCACATGTTGGCTCAAATGCTAAAGTCCTTGTGAAGATCTTGCTAATTCCCTTCGCCAGTGCTCAAAAAAACCTTGGAGTTTGTATCTCTGCCATGGTCTCTGCTGCATTTCACTTTGTAAATCTGGCTGTTCAGAGGTCAGCTCCCTGAAAGTGGGGACAGTTTCCTTCATATCCAATACCCCAAAGAGTCTAACACTGCTGTGAATATAGTGGATACTCATTCGTGCTGAACTGGTCTGAACAAGTTTAAAAAGTTTTGTGGGTTTTTTTTTTTTTTTTTAAGATTTTATTTATTTGGGCGCCTGGGTGGCTCAGTGGGTTAAGCCGCTGCCTTCGGCTCAGGTCATGATCTCAGGGTCCTGGGATCGAGTCCCGCATCGGGCTCTCTGCTCAGCAGGGAGCCTGCTTCCTCCTCTCTCTCTCTCTGCCTGCCTCTCTGCCTACTTGTGATCTCTCTCTGTCAAATAAATAAATAAAATCTTTAAAAAAAAAAAAAAAAAGATTTTATTTGACAGAGATCACAAGTAGGCAGAGAGGCAGGCAGAGAGAGAGGAAGGGAAGCTGGCTCCCTGCTGAGCAGAGAGCCCGATGCGGGGCTCGATTCCAGGACCCTGGAATCATGACCTGAGCTGAAGGCAGAGGCTTTAACCCACTAAGCCACCCAGGCGCCCCCAAAAAGTTGTTTCAAAAAAAATTTTTAAAGACTTCTGACCAGAGCAGGGTCTCCTAAGACAGGCTTCCTGAGTCAGGATACCTTCCACCTCATTGCCACAGGGAAGGAAAGAGTATGGGCACCCATGTTAGAAGCCCCAAATTCAACTCCCAACTCCCATCAGCATGGGACATCTTGGGCAATTCATTTTCTCTCTCTGTTTCAGTGTCTCATCTGCAAAATGGGAATAAAAAGTAAGCCATCTACCTCACAGCACTGTCAGGAAGACAAATGCCCAATTTTTGTAAATTACAAGGCTTCACCATAAATTTCACACTTAGCCGGAAGCACGGTCTCCCCCTGTTGCTGTGGGATGGTAAAGGCCCCAGCCGGGCAGACAGCAGTTTAACAAGGCAGCTCTACATCTGGTTCGCAGCTGGATTTTCACCACTGGTCCAAACCAGACTCTGAACCCAACAGACCAGTTCCACCCGCCAGATGCGGAAGCCAGATTGTAAGGGACATTCTGACACATATTCTTTAGCAATTCCAAAGGGCCTAAGTACTGCAGAAAGGGCTGTGCTTTTCCAGTTTCCAAGCCAGTCAATGGTTTAGGATTAGTTTCTAAACAGAAGTTCCCCAGAGAGCCTTACCTGAAGGCCCCAGTCTCTGGGATCCTGCTACTCTAAAAAATTCCACAATGACCGCCCCCCCTCAAATCCACAATGTCAACCAAGTTTAACCCTTGAATCCTGTGGTCCGAAAATGGAACATTTTACCCTGTACTCTGTGACTGCTCCTTTGTGTCCCGCCCACCACACCTACAAAAGCCCTTTCAAAAGGAAGAAATAAACATTCCAAAACTGTATTACAAAAAGGGCCCTTTGGTCCTAAGAGTCAACTTGCGAAGTGAAGTTCCTCTTTCATTCTCAGATACAGTCAAAAGGGCATGTCAGTTCCTGTCGTCTTCCTTTATGTGCTTTGTTCACTTCTTGCAGCACCTGTGACGTAGACATCGCCAGTCCCTACCTTATAGCAGAAACTAAGGCTCAGAGAAGTGCTGCAGGGCCCAGGGGGAAGTCACTTGAAGTTCAAGTCCACGGCAGACCCCTCATGATAAACACATGTCCCTAAATGTGTACCTGAGCAGAGGATCCAGGGTCTCTCTGGCCTTCGTCCACCACACCAGCTTGTGTTTGCAACCAGGAAGTCCACTGACATCAGACAGAGATGTAGCACAAGATATAGGAAAAGTACACGGGTTTTGGAGTTAGACATGTCTGGAGTGAGGTCATCATTCTATCACTTACAAATTGTGTAATCTGGGCCCCAGTTTCTTGTCTGTAGCACACCACAGAACTGGGAGGAAGGATTAAAAGCAAAACCACATTAGGAGGCAATTGTAGGTAAAGGGCCAAACACACTTGCTTGTTTACCCCACCAGTGCTGTGCCCAGACCCCGCATAACACAGGTCCTGTAAAGATCTCAACTGCATGCCTGCGTAGACACAGCGATTGCAAAACCAGGTGAGGACAGAAAAGTAAAGGCGACTGTGGGGACAGTCAATAACTAATAAAGAAAAAGATGAGTCACTTTATCCTAGAGAACACCAATGACTTTTAAAGTTCAAAGGAAGGTAATAGGAGAACGGAGCTATTCAGAACAAGGGGTACTCCCTAAAATGTCCGATGATTTTGGTGAAAAGTAGTCTTAAGAGAATTACAGCGAAAGGAAGCAACTTCCAGAACACCGTTTATAGTGATGGCAAGTCCCCAAAATGTTTTCTAAGAGGACACACTGAAATTTCAGGGCTCCATGGGCTGCCACCGTGAAGCTACATTAAAGAAAGCCCAGACAGAGAAGAGAGTCCTAGCAAAACAATGTAAAACAAGAAATCATTTTTCAAGTGCCCCAAAGTGGAAAGCTGAAAATAAGGAACTGCTCCACATTAAGGAGCATTTTTTAATAGGAGGCTCCATGCTATGCATGGAGTCCAACACGGGGTCCCAAACCCAGAACCCTGAAAATCACGACCCGAGCTGAGACTAAGTGTTGGATGCTCAACAGACTGAGCCACCCAGCACCCCAAGGAGTGATTTTAAAAGAAAAGAGAGCAAGCAAACCCGATGAAGGATCACTCCAAGAAACTGAAAGTGGCAGAGTTCACAAGCATGGGGTCCTGGACAAGCAAAGTGAACATCTGAGACCCAGGAGGTGATCATTCAGAAAGCTGGTCACTACCCATGGACTGTCCAGTGGTCTCGAATACAGAAAAGTCAAGTGAGGCACGACGAGGCTGGGAGAAAGGGGTCTGCATGTGTGTATTACTGGGAGCGCAGGGAGTGGCGTGAGCTTTGAAATGGCACGTTTGGCAAATGTAGGCGGAATAAAGGGACGAGAGTTCTGGACTCTGCCAGCACACTGAGGGGAATCAGACCCTCTTCCACACACTGGTGGTGGTTACAAAGTGGTACATCCACTGTGGACAGCAGCTTCCTTGGATTTCTCAAAACTGCAAATACACGGGCCAGAACAGAATGTTAGTGCCTGCCCCTTCCTTTTATACGTTTGATACCCTTTGGTTCTGTGGCATCCGATGTAGATATTCCCACCCCCACCTGGACCAGCAATCCCACTTTCCCTCATTTATCCCACACTTACACCTGCACATGCGTGAAATTATGAATCTATGAAGCCAGTTACTGGAGCACTGTTTTGGGTTTTTTAATTTTTTTATTATTATTATTTTTTAAGTAAGCTCCATACCCCGAGTGGAACCCAACTCAAAGCCTGATCTCAAAACCCTCAGATCAAGACCCGTGAGATCAAGAGTTGAATGCTTGGGGCGCCTGGGTGGCTCAGTGGGTTAAAGCCTCTGCCTTTGGCTCAGGTCATGATCCCAGGGTCCTGGGATTGAGACCCGCATCGGGTGCTGAGCAGAGAGCCTGCTTCCTCCTCTCTTTCTGCTTGCCTCTCTGCCTACTTGTGATCTCTGTCTGTCCAATAAATAATAAATAAAATCTCAAAAAAAAAAAAAAAAAAAAAGAGTTGAATGCTTAACCGATAGAGCCACCCAGGTGCCCCAGCATTGTTCTTAATAGCAGGACTGGAAAAAACTCTCAAATGTCCATCAAAAAGGAATTGGATGAATGCGTTGCACGGCACCCGTGCCATGGAAAATCGCGCAGCAGTAAAGACTGGAAAGATCTCCAATACACACAATTAAGTGAAAAGGTGAAGGTGCAGAAGAACAGAGCTTGTCGCACGCTACCTATTTGTGCAGAAATTAAAAAGGCAGCAAATATTAAAATCTACATTTATCTCTTATATTTGTATTAAGGAAGTTCTGAAGAAGGTAAAAGAAACTACAAAATGAATTACTTGCAAGGAAGTAGAGCCGGTGGGTGCTAAGCAGATGGGGGAGGCCTGGGAGCATGACTTTTCACGTTCCCCTCTTACATACTTGTATTTCGCCATGTGAACCCATTGCCTTTTTGAAGAAATAACGATCTTTTCCAAGTAAGTGACAGCCAGCACAGTAATCACAGTCATGTTTAGTACTGGAGAGTCTCCAACTGGAAGGGCCACGGATGGTGGTGTGTAGGAGCTCTAACCCACCTAGTGATGTAAGGTCCTCGTTGGGAAACAGACACCAACAGACGGACTCTGAAATAACCTGCTCCTACCTGTTCAGAACAATAGAATTTATGCTGATGGAAAGATGCAAATGATCCAAACGTTCCACGGGAGGTGGAGGTGCAAAGGCCTGCCTATTTGGGTGGATTACGCTGGACTATACAGCTATCCCACGTCAACTCTTTCAACACCTAGGAACCCGTAAGTGAAAATGTAACATTTTGTGCACGCATTAATAAAGTTCAGCCAGAATCCAGAAGATACAAACAGTCTGATAGTCAGAAAGCCCTTTTTGAATCAAGTTGTTCAAGAACTTTTTAAATTATGAACTGAAGGAGAGAAAAGATCCAGTGGATATAGACACAAAAATACATATTTTTAAATGCCAATACATGAGCTGAGTAGGAGAATGACAGAAAAGACTGTTCAATAACAGGCCCAAGGCCTGGGTGTGAATGCAGAACAGTGTCTGTCAAGGGCACAGCCGAAGAGATCCAGGGAGGAGAAACCCAAGGAGACTGGTTCAGTGGTCTGAACAATCCCCCAAAACTTTTATGTTCCAAGAAATGGAACTAGCTGAGATCAGGAGCTAAAATCAGGTAGAAAGCAAATAAGCTGTGAGCAACAGTAGCTCTTTCAACCCAAACATGAGCAACAGTGATATAGAGTCAAGTGTCAAAACAAAGTGTATGTCCTGAAAAAGATCTGCACATGGGTAAAAAGCGCAGGTCTGCGCTTCACCTCAATGAGCAGTTTCCCCAACCATGACTCACTGGAGAAATGTGCAGTCGGTTTCCACCTCTCTGGGCACCTTAGCCTCCCAGGGCTGTGCTGGCCACACCCTCCCCACACGCCAGCCTGGCTCATCAGGTCGGCCACTCCAAACTCCCCATTGATGGGGACACCTGGCTGGGGGGCCCACACAACACCCTGAGCTTGAAGGGCCAGCCTTCATGAGACACACCTTTACAGAGCACCTGTTCAATGCTAGGTAGTGTCCCGCTCTCTGCCAGAGATGGCACAGACCGCAGGGAGAGGCAGCAGAGGACAAGGTGGTGCTACCCGAAGGCTCAGGAATTGGAAGTTCCTCAGCAGGCTGGGAGTGAGGAGGTCTGCATGAAGGCACGTGTCTGACACAGTGAGCCCTCCAGAGCCCCCCAAGTAGGTACAGTGACTGACAGTTCAGTCACATCAGTGTATGTCACCAAGGAACTCAGAACACCAAGGATAAAGATCCTATAACCGTCCAGAAGTGAAAACAGGTGGCACAAAGGGATCAGGAAGCAAATGGTATCCAAGTTCTCAACTACCAGAGGCGAGACGACAATTAGGCAAGGCCTTCAAACTTCTGATATAAAACTAGGTGCAAACTAAAATTCTAAACTCACCCAAACTATCAAATTGGCGTGAGGTTAGAATAAAGATATTTTAAGACACACAAGGCCCCCCTCACCCTAAATTTACCTCTAATGTACTCTTCCCCAGGAAGCTACCAGAGGATAAGCTCCATCAAAACTAGGGTGTAAAAAACAAAACAACTAGGGAACAGGGGCTTCAATATCACCCCCAGGGTAATGGCTAAAGTAATCCCATGATAAGTGTGGGATGGTAGAGCCAGACAAACATCAGATGGGGCAAAAAGGGAGGGCTTCAGAAGAGACGGTGACAAGGGGTTAAAAAGCAACTAACACCCTACTGAGAGTTTCTGTTCCAAGAATTAGGGCTGAATTAACTGCCAGGGCATGGAAAGTAAGCTAGTGAGTAACTAATGCTATTATAAGCCCAGGGAAAAAATACAAACCCAAGAGAAATTAAAACCTCCACCCAAACTAAAACTTGCACACAAATGTTCCTAGCTGCTTCATCTGTAACAGCCGAAAAGTGGAAACAGCCCCGATGTCCATCAACTGACTGATGGCTACATGAAACATGATGTCTCCACACGATGTAGGATTCCATTTGGGCGAAGTGTTCAGAACAGGGCAAATCACAAAGACAGAAAGTTAAATGAGCTCACTGAAAAGTTTCTTCGACCTCCTCCAAAGGAAACAGCTGTCTCTAATTGCCATCACCCACGCACTCCTGACTTCTTTCTGGCTTATATAGACTTGGACCCCTTCATCTGACTGCTCTGTCAAATGTTGACCTTCTAACTGCCAAATCCCAGGACTTCTTTCGTGGACTTGTCATCCCCGATGTCCTCTGCACCACTACCCCCATCACCCACTAACCACTCCCTGAAAAGCTCTCCTTCCTGTAGTTTTTATTACACTTTCCTCACCCGATCAGACCTCCCAGTTCTACCTTCTCTCACCTCCAGTGACTACTCCTCAATCTCTATCCACAGTTTGACCTTCTCCTGAGTACTGGCCTCTGATCTCCTAGTGGATTTCCCAGCCACCAGCACCTCAATTTCTGCCCAGTTAAGGCAAGTGTTTATCATCTCCCCAAACTAGCTCTTCCTGCTGGCTTCAGAACTTGCCCAATGCCCCAGGACCGAAGCCAGGATGGGATCTTAGAACTCCACCTCTGCTCTGCCTTCAAGGTGAGGTCTTTGCTGAGGCCCCATCCTGTTATGTCCAACAACTTGCATAGTGGCCACTTCCTATCCCAACCCCATCGCCCTCTTTATCATCATTTCATACCCGGATGCCTGCAGCTCCCCCTGGCTGGTCTCCCTGACTCCAATCTTCTTTGCCCATCACCACACTTAAATTTTCCTAAAATCCGTGTTTATCGTGTCATCACCCTACTCACTCAGCAACTCCCTCTCCACATTCCACAATACATATGCATCAGGTATGAAGACTGTCCGGTTTGGCTCCAATTCACCTTTCAGAACTTATCTTCTACCTTTTCCTTACACACACCATAGAGTCCCAGAACTCATCAGTAACCCTTTGTCTCCAAGGCAGCTTGATCCTTCTCTGCCATGTGCTTGTCTTGCTGATGCTGCCACCCATCCTTCTGGGACTCAAGAGAAGGACACCTCTGTCACTGTGCCTTTCCTGATTCCAGTGGAAAAATATCTCACCTTTTTGCGTTTCCAGAAGACCTGCTTTATCACAATACATAAGGCACTTTCTCATAACACAGCTATCTGCCATCAAAGAAAGTGCTCTAGATAATCTATCATCAGGGGCCTGGGACCTGGGACAACAGAGCATCCTGCGGTGAAACAAGGCCCCGGAGATGAAGTAACACAACAGGTTTCTTTGTTGGCCCTACAGTATTCTTCTTTAAAAAACAAACAAAACCCACTTTAAGCCAACATTTATTTATTTATTTATTTATTTATTTATTTTTAAAGATTTTATTTATTTATTTGACAGACAGAGATCACAAGTAGGCAGAGAGGCAGGCAGAGAGAGAGAGGAGGAGGAAGCAGGCTCTCTGCTCAGCAGAGAGCCCGATGTGGGGCTCGATCCCAGGACCCTGGGATCATGACCTGAGCCGAAGGCAGAGGCTTTAACCCACTGAGCCACCCAGGCGCCCCTAAGCCAACATTTAAAAATGTCGATATATCACATAAAAATCCCAACTTGGGCATCCCTTTAAAAAGAGAGGACAGGGCGCCTGGGTGGCTCAGTGGGTTAGGCCACTGCCTTCGGCTCAGGTCATGATCTCGGGGTCCTGAGATCGAGTCCCGCATCGGGCTCTCTGCTCAGCCGGGAGCCTGCTTCTCTCTCTCTCTCTCTCTCTCTCTGCCTGCCTCTCTGTCTGCTTGTGATCTCTGTCTGTCAAATAAACAAATAAAATCTTTAAAAAAAAAAAAAATAAAAAATAAAAAAATAAAAAGAGAGGACAGATCTCTCCACCAAGAGGCCTCCCTTGCCTACCCCGTCTAAATTAATCTGCCCTGGTTATTCTCTATAATATGGGTTTGTTTGTTTATTTACTTTTTTATTTATTTATCAGAGTGAGAGAGAGAGAGAGAGCAGGAGCAGCAGGCAGAGCAAGAAGCAGACTCCCTGCTGAGCAGGAAGCCTGATGGCAAGGTATCGATCCCAGGACTCTAGGATCATGACCTGAACTGAACACTTAACCAACTGAGCCACTGGGCGTCCCTTTTTTTTTTTTTTTTTTTAAAGATTTTATTTTTTTACTTCACAGACACAGATCACAAGTAGGCAGGCAGAGAGAGAGGGGGGAAGCAGGCACCCTGCTGAGCAGAGAGTCTGATGTGGGGCTGGATCCTAGGACCCTAGGCCCATGACCTGAGCTGAAGGCAGAGGCTTTAACCCACCGAGCCACGCAGGTGCCAATATTTTATTTTCATGTGTCCTGCCGGAAGTGTTCATTTCAGTTATTTGCTCAGCTTGTTTCCTCCCTCAAGAATTTAAGTTCCCTGAGAGAGAAGAGATCGAGTATGTCTTGTTCAAAGCGACCCTCGGCACTCTGTCCATCACACCAAAGAGATGCGCTGAATAAATGAATGCATGTGGCCTCCTTGGACTCACATCCTTGAAGGGCCCTCATGGATTACAGCAAGCATGATGTTGCTCAGTGAAGTACTCTTGCCCTCCTGGACTTCCTGGAGATAGGCATGAGAGCTCCAGGTTGCAAATATCAACCCCTCCTCCTCCTCCTCCACCACCACCACCACCACCACCACCACCACCCCCCACCACCACCCCCACCACACACACAAAGTAAGTGTATGTATTCATATCCAGTCTCTTCCCTATATGACTGGCTCCTAGAAGCAACTGATCCAACCCAACCCCAGGGGCTGTGTCTAGTACAGCTTAGAATCCTCCCTAGCCCAAGGTCACTAAATTCATTCAGGCATTCCACAAATACTTAGTTCTAAGTGCAAGAAACATAGCCGAAGGCAACAGAACGACCGGGCCCTCAGCTGACATCCTGGGGAATGGATGTGTAAGAATACAGGGGTATTTGTAGCTGTAGATCACTGGCCTTCGGTCCACTCAACCCTTCTTGTGCTCCAAGACCCCGATGAAAGGCTACCTCCTTGGAGTCGTCTTCCTGGTGTGGCAGTCTTTACCAAGCTCCTTCAATGTTGACTTTCACTTACTGTAAGCCATTCTGTACTCAGCATTACAGTTTTATTGTTATTGATCTTAAGTTCCATGAGGCCATAAAATTCTCTTTCCTATCTTTCATGTTCCCTACAGCTCAGAGACCAGAGCTGGCACTTGAATGCTTGCTGACCGTTGTAAGACAGGGAGTCATTTTTTTCCCCAGTCTGGTATGGGGACCTGCGAAGCCATTAAACCACTGTGGTCGTTTCCAGAATATATATTTTACTCAGAAATCTACAGGGGAAAGGCTAATACTTAACCATTAGGAAATTTAACACATTACAAATTAAGATAAACAGGAATCAGTTATGGAATGAGAAGGCAAAATGCACAGGAATTTCTTCATGGGAGCTTGCTGATGGGCAGCCTTAGTTAGATGTTCTTACTGGCTAGGTAACCTTGGGTAAGTTAACGAACCATGTTGAACCTCTGTTTCAGGATCTCAAAGGTGATGAGAGCAGTATAACAGACGTTATCTACCTGATGAAACTGTTAAGGACTGGGAACATTAATGTGTAGCAGTGCTTAACACGGTGCCTGCCACATAAATGCTCAAAACATGTTAGCGGCCCTTGTTGAGTTTCAAGAACCTCTCTTCTCCATTTGTTAACACACATCTCTGTATCTAGAAGCACGTAGTGGAAAAATCTGTGGTTAGACCTGGTGCTTCAATAAAGGGTCTTAGCTCACTGCCAGGAAGACCAGAAACAGAAAGCAAGGACAAGCCAAGGGGTTAAATGTCACAGAAGCAGATCCTTTTCAATTAGCTGCTGCCACTTATCTCTTCCCCTGGAAGAGTATCTTCTGCTGCCTCAGTGTCTTCATCTGTACAATGGGGATGGAGCCGCCGTTTCTGCCTGCAGGCCCGTAATGAAATCTTGGACATGGCTGTACTTTATAAACTCAAAAGCGCAATGCACTTGAGTTAGTGGTTTAAGAGCATGGGTTCTCATCTAAGGTGAGTGACCTTAGACAAGCAAACATCTGGCCTCAGTCTTCCATGGGACTGTAGTGAGGAGTAAGTGAAACAGTACAAAGACTATGGGAATCAGAACATCAAAAGAGCCCAGCTCCTGAGAGTTACTATTATGGTTATTAACCTGTTCATTGGACTCCTCACCCCCAAGGATCAGGTGAAAGCCTGATACAGTGACACAAACACTAGCCCAGGAAATGGGCTCTCAAACCAGCTGGTTGACCTTGGGCAAGCAGCTGACCCTCTCCAAACTTTGGGTTCCCATGGTCGCAAAAATGAGAACACTGAAAGGGAGAATCCCTGGACTCCTACCAGCTCTTCCACTTCGCTATAAAGGTCGCCTAAACAAAGGCGACCCGTTCCCCAGCCTGTCCCCCGAAGGGCCACAACTCAAAATTCTCGCTGCTCAATTCCCTTTGCAGCGCGACAGCAGGAGCGCCCGGGTCTCCATCCCGGGGAGAAGCGCCCACACACCGCCGCCACCGCTCGCTTCATCAGCAACTTGCTTCTGCAGCCGCTCCCTGCCCAAAGTTTCCCTGAGCGCCGGGAGACCTGGCCGCGGGTCAACGCTGGGAAGACCAGAGATGAGAGCGCAGAACCTGGGGACCCGGTTTCGGGGATCCCACAGCTGCCCCCGCAGACGGGCCGGGAGTGACAGGTGCGATGCGGAGCTCAAGCGACGGGAGAGCGGGACCCCGAGCGGCGCGTGTAGGCGCGCGAGGGAGGCGGAGGCCGTCCGCTCTCCTCAGGCCGCTCCCTCGGGACACCTGCGACGCCCCCGCCTCAGCGCTCGGATCCCACGACCCCCGCTCTGCTTCCGGACACGCGGCGCCGCAGAACCGAGAGCCGGGCGGGGGCCCAAACCCGGCGCGCTCCAAAGGGATGGGTTCTGCCGGGCCGACCGCGCGTGCTGATTCTTCCCGCGCTAGCCAGGGCCGCGGGGGGTGGGCGCACGCGCACCCGCGCGCCGCCGTAACCCCTTCCTCCCCGCGCGCCCCCGCACTCCCACCCACCCACCCACCACTCACCGTCGATGTCCCCCAGGGTCAGCTCGTCGCCCAGCTCTGTGAGCGTCTCCATGGTCTCCAGACCGCCCAGCTCTCCGCTCTCGTCCATCGCCCGGCTCGGCACGGAGGCCCCCCCAACCGTCCCGCTCAGGGAGATGCGGGGGCGGTGCCGCCGCCACCGCCCATGACACCCGACAGCCTCCTCCCGGTACCGCCTCACCGGCCGGTGCCAGCCGCCGCCATGTTTGCGCCGCGCGGGAGGGGCGGGGCGGGATTCCCCCGCCCCAACCCCACGCCCCCTGCGGCCCCGCCCATAGGTCGCGCGCCCCCTTGTTTGTTGTCAATGGGACCAGGCTCTTCGTGGCCAATCGGCTCGCGAAGCGGCGCGTGGGGTGATGGCGCGTCAGAGATCAGCAGCTTAGATTTGCATAGCGAGGCCCCACCCCTCGCGGGCTCCTAGCAAATGCAAAAAGCCGCCTCTGGGTCCTCAGCCCAACCTTCCTCCCCAGGCTTAAAGGCGCCGCTCACTTTTCCCTTGGGTCTGCCTCTACAAGCTATTCCACCCACCGGCTGGGGGTTGAAGGGTTAACACTCTCCGCCCCCGCTTGCAGGTCGCCCCCGGAGCGAGCTCTGAGCACATTACGTCATCTTCCCAGCTGCTCCCCCGCCCAGTCCGCCTGGGAGAGCGGGTAGAATCAAACCTGGCCCACCAACACTGCGGCCCGGAGGGGTCTGGATCATTCAAGTCGCGTTCCTCGCAAGCCCCTTACTAAGGCAGAAATGGAGGCTGGGCGCGGGCCGCGGACTGCGTTCTACAACCTCCGCGCCTTTGCACCTGTCGCAGCCACGCGCCAACTCCGGCGGCCCTCGCGGAGGGAGCTCAGAAACGCCTGCAGACGTTCAGCAGCAGTGCTAGCGCCCGGGACCACAGGCTCCCCGGGGTGTGACCCGGACAGGAGCGTTTTCACGGTGCCGCAGAGACTCTGACGCGCAGCCCGCCGCCCGCAGATTCCCGCTCCTTCAAGCACCTCCTTGCCCCATCTTGCAGCTGGTCGCGACGTAAACACATGTGCAGACTAACAGGAGTGCACCCTACGGAATAAAAGTATGAGCGCTCAAACAAGTGCGCAAATATTAAGTTCAAAGACGGTCATCACACAGTCCTCCCCGTACCTGGGGCGAGCTGGGAAGCCTCATAACGGAGGATGAACACAGTACATCCACACAGTGGGATACCATGGCATCAGCCAAGATTGGGCACGTAAATGTCTCCCTATGGACAGCTCTCACAGCATACTGTTAAAAAGGAAAAGTAGGTTTCTTAAGAGATTGCTGTTGCTCTGGGTCAAGAGGTGAGCACACAGACCCTGGGGGGCAAACACACAGACCCACCTACGCAGTGTGACCTTGGGCTGCCTACTTAACTGCTCTAAGCCTCAGTTTTGAAATCTCTAAAATGCGGGGAAAATAGGGCCCTCTCAGTTTGGAAGATTAAATGAAATCATTTGCACATTCGTTTCATAGTATTTATTGAACATTTCTGACAGGCAAAAAAGAGGCAATTCCTGCCCTCAGGGAGTTTCCAGTAGTGATGAGAACAGACATTAAACAAATGTGAAAAGCAGACAACAGTACAAGTAATCAAGGGAAAGTACTGGGTGTGAGGCAACTAACAAGGATTCAGACATTTAAGATAAAATCTAAAATTCTTTTTTTTTTTAATCTAAAATTCTTAAGAATCACATGTGGTGTAGCCAGGGCAACAGATGATACGGACAAAGGCCCTGAGGCAGGAGGAGCTGCTGCGGCCAGTGAGCACTTGGCATAAGGCCTAACATATACAGAACGTGCCCATACGCGAGAGCCATGGTAACTGAAAAAACAGTGATCTCTGTATTCACATTAAGGGCTAAAGGGCTAGAGGCCCAACAGCCGAGAGTCCGTCATGATTACTGAGTGGTTGGATTTAGGCTGAATTTTATTTCTTCTTGGTATTTCAGTACTGTTTAAATTACTTCTATAATGAACATGTCTAACATAAGAAAGAACAGTGACTTATTTTTGGGGGAAAAAGGACAATGTTTCTTCACTGTTCACATGCAGACTATACAAATTAGTCTTACCCTGAAATGGAAAACCAGACCCTGCTACTCTGCTTGGGATCAAGCACTGACTTGGGCAGTGCCACCTTCGACAAGTCCTCTCACAGGGCCCCAACACACTGAGAGGTGACTGTCTGCCTGCCTACTGTAACTCACTTCGGTCCGGTGCTCTCCCAACCCAGAGCTTCAATAAGCCACTGCAGAGGGCTGACTGAGCAGCAGGGGGTCAGGTGAGTGGGCACAGCACCTGTCACTCCGCGTTGTCCCCACAGCTCCTCTCTGAACCTGCCCAGGGGCTGCAGTGCTAATAAAATGGCTGGAGGAGAAACAAATGAAGGCTCAGTAGAAACTACAGAAGAGGGGCACCTGGGTGGCTCAGTGGGTTAAAGCCTCTGCCTTTGGCTCAGGTTGTGATCCCAGGGTCCTGGGATCAAGCCCCGCGTCGGGCTCTCTGCTCACCAGGGAGCCTGCTTCCCATCTCTCTCTCTGCCTGCCTCTCTGCCTACCTGGGATCTCTGTCTGTCAAATAAATAAATTTTAAAACCTTTTTTAAAAAAATTATAGAAACTGCAGAAGAAAGCTGACTACACCACACCCATCTTTAGCAAAACACTGGCATTCTCCCTATGGCCCTGGGTCCCAACTCACTGAACATTGCCTCCAGTTGGCACCGTGCCCTGGGTGGGAGAACAGAGTCCAACTCTCAGGGATGGAGCAGCCTTAGACAAGTCACTCCTCAGGACCTGGGTTCTTCACCTGGAAAGGGACGGACCGGGCAACCATATATCCAGAGATCTACCACAGACGGGGAAATCACTACAGGGCAGAGAAGTGAACTTTGAATATGCTTTCTCATTCACTACCTTCGATGCCTCCCTTTTTAGGCCTCTGCTCAGAGTGCCTGTCACTTTCTCCCTCCTCCCCCAATCTTTCAGGATGTAGTTGTCACTTCATCCAGGATTAGGCAAGAATGTGTACCCCACAGTTTGACAGAGAGATTAGGCTTGGGGATGGAAAATAAATTTGCTTTTGGATAAGCTGAAACATGAGGACAGAGTGTTATCAGTGGCAAGAGGGCAAGTACCATCAGCTTTGGGGTCTCAGAAGAGGCAGCTCCCAAAAAGAAAAGAGCAGAGAGGAGAGACTAAGCTTTTAAAAAAAAATGCTTTGGGGGTACCTAGATGGCTCAGTCAGTTTAGCGTCTGCCTTTGGCTCAGGTCATGATCTTGGGGTCCTGGGATGGAGTCCCTGCATCAAAGTCCCTGATCGGTGGGAAGTCTGCTTCTGCTCTGTCCCTCCCTCTGCTCATGCTCTTATGCTCTCTCACAAATAAATAAAATCTTAAAAACAAAAAACAAAAAACCTTCACTTAAGGGGCAGGTGAGGAAAGAGGAAGAATCAGGAAGAGACAGAGCAGACTCAGACTTAGGACAGAGAACCAGGACAGCATGGCAGCCCAGAAGCCTGGAAGGATCACCTCAAAGAGGTTCCAACAACATCTCTCTAGGAGCAGTGACAGGACAGCAGGAGGAAGATGTGGGGCTGGGATAAGGAGGGACAAGGGCTGTGGACCAGGGAGATTTTGCCCGTGGGGTCATCTAGTAATGTCTGGAGACTGCTACTAGCATCTGGTAGGCAGAAGCTAAGAATGCTACTAGTATCCTTCAACACACAGAACACCCATTCTCATATACACAACAAAGAATTATCTGGCCCGAAATGTAAATTGTGCCACTGTTGAAAAACCCTGCCTCTGAGGATACAGGGGGCTCCCAGACCCTCCAGGGGTGCCTCAGATTGGACCTGGAAGCTCAGCAAACAGGAACAATATCCAAGAACACGCTGAAAACACCACTAAAGATGTCATTGTTGCCACCACTGGACACCCCTGGCATTAGTCTAATCTGGTTACTAGAACCAACCCACCCCCTGCCCTACTGCTCCCTCTGGTCACAGTGGCCTCCACCTCCATCAGCACAACTCCCACGCAGGCTGATGCATCTGGTTGATGGCACATTGCCCACAGGACCCAACCCTGGTGCAAGGAAGAAGGACAAGTGCCCTGGGGCCTTTACACCTCTTGACAATGAAGTGGGAAGGCTCTGCCTGCAGTTAAGACTTGAGGCAGAGTTTCCGGAACTAGTAACCACAGTTACTAGTGGCATCAAAGAGAAAGAGAAAGGTAGAGCAGAGTTGTTCCGTTTCTTTCTGTGAAGGTGTCAGATGGGAAAACTTGGGCCCATCTGAGGATGGAGACAAAGGAATTATCCAAGATGGAGAGCCTAGAAGGATAGGGGCGCCAGATGGGACAGAGGTGAAGAGGGGTTAAGATGGGGCCCCTCTCTTTTGTTGTGCCTACAGAGATGCTCAGCAAACCTAAAGGATGATAGAAAAACCATTAGAAAACATCTGTCCCTGAGGAGCTGGGCCGCGGCCTCAGAGAAGCAGTTTAGGGCAGATCAGAGGGTTCAGACATTGTCAAATCCATTTTGCTAATGAAGCCACAGTGCAGAGAAGGGCTGCGCCAGGGTCACTTAGCAAGTATGAGGGGCTGAGACAAACTCCTGTCTCTCTTGGACTCTGTCAGTGCTGGAGGGTTCTGGGATGGTCATGTGTCTCTCCCCTTTTAAGACGCCGACCTAGCTTGGCAAGTCAGAGAGACTGAATTGGAATCCCCACCAGAGCCTCTCCTTCCTCTGCCTGGGAGGGACATGATTAAAGGGCAGCTGCCCATTCAGGGCCTAATTCCCTGCTCTGTGTCCCCTGGTCTCTGCCATGGGGAGCCCTCTGACCAATCCAGCCTGGGGCAGCCCAGCCATGACAAAGCACAGCGTCCTGCAGAGCTACAGCCTGTCGCCCCGACATCCCCTACCCATAGCCCAAGGGCCTCCTAGGGTTGTCAGAGCCAACACATTGATTCTACCCTGCACCTGTTCATGGACTGTCGCCAGTATCTGATGACAGAGATCATGTTGCTCTAAAGTCCCTGGCTAAACCCCGGGATGCTTCTTCATGAAGGACAGTGCTTTGAAGAGTAGAGGAGACCTAAACCAAGCCCCACTGTTTTGCCAGGTCCCTGCCCCATGAAAGGGTTCCCAGCTCCCTGGGGCCCAAACCAGCCTCCATTAGCCCAGAGGATTTGCTGGCTTTTACTTTGTCTTTGCAGAGGGCTGGGACCTGTGCCCGGCAGCTCAGTGCCACGGTGGGACCGGCAGCAGGCACAGCACTTCTACAAGTGGCTCAGAGCCCGAAGCCACTGCCTTCTCATGAAGGGCGGCAGCCAGCTGGCCAGTGGTCCTGACCCAAAGGGAGAGTCCAGCCCGGGATCCTTCCAGCCTCCCCCGGCATCTGGAGATGCTTTGATCTGCAGCATGGCATCCTCTGAAGACCCTGCTGGCACCCTCTCCAGGGAGGCCCCTGGAAGGAAACCCAGCCCTGTGTGGCCCAGTCACTTCTGTTAGGGCGCAGAGCCGGCTCCACGGGGGCTGAGCAAACGCCCCCTCCCCGTTCACACGGGCCAGCTCTCACCACCAGTTGATGCCTCTGTCTCTTCCTCCAGACTGGTCTCCTCCTGAGCCCTGGGCTGCTCCCGGCTATAACTCCGACTGGGATCTTGAGATCCGCGGGCCCTTTCGGATCTCTTTCCGCTTCTCCTCTTTCTTCCTGCGTTTCTCCTCCTCCCTCAGGGCCTTCTGGAAAGGGTCGGTGCTGGAAATGAACTGAGAGAACAGAGCAGTCTGGTTTAGTCTACCAGCAGCGAAGAGTCTGCGCTGAGCCAGGCTGCCATGGGCTTGTGGCAGCAGGAAGATGGCCTAGACACACGCTCTGCCCTCGGGGAGCCCGCAGACAAGGAGACAGTTCAATGAGCCTGGGGAAAGCTGTTCAGAGGGTCTCAAAACATAACCAGGAGCTCCCCAAGCAGACAGGGTGAGCGAAGAAAAGGACATTCCAGGCAGAGGGGCAGGTGCTGAGGTGTGAACCTACATGGGGCTCCTCCTCTCGGGGTGAGGGGGCTGAGAGCCCCCGACAACCACAGACACCCCCTCCCCCGCCACACCCCTGACGGGGGAAGGCAGCCAGCGAGAGCAGGAGACCACAGACGTCCCACTGCTGGGGAACAAGCTGCAGAGAAGCCCAGGCAATGGGAGTACAGCCACAGGAAGCAGCGCGCCAGACATCACACTGGCAGAGCTGGAAAGGGGGTGGAAAAGATGGTAGTGCCCAGGCTCACGGCTTCCGGGGTGCATGGACGGTGGTCCTGGCAAGGAGAGAGGAAGCCAGGGCGAGCCAGGGTGGGAGGAGGACCTCAGTGGAGGGACTCCGCGCTCCGCAGACCCGCTCACCTGAAGCCCCGGCTTCTGTTAGGTGTGTCGGTTACCGCTCGAACCAGCATCTCCATATCTAAAGGCCGCTAGGATGTCCCCGATGTGCCCCAGACTTGCCATGACCCCATCGCCCCAAAACCCAGCCCTCTTCCAGTGTCCCTGTCCTCGCCAACAGCAGGCTTCCGCACCCCCACCTCTCCCCTTCTGCACAGAGTCCTTGGCCAAGGCCCAGCTCATGGTACCTCCTAAGTTTGTCTCAAACTCACCTACTTCTCTCCATCTCTCCTATCGCTAACCCCATCGCCAGAGGATAGAGGCACTGACCAGACAACGTCCGCAAGCTCCCACCTCCACACCAACCCAGCTGCTTCTGTGCCCACGCTGCTCTTGGAGGCAAGGCCCACCCTTCCCCTGGGTGCCAGATCCTCTCCCCCGGCTGACATGCTCCTGGCCCTGCACCACCAGCTCTTCCCGGCTGACATGCTGTCCCCATCAACACGCCTGGTGTCTCCCACCAGACGAAAACTTCCCCCGGAATCCACACCCCCTGCAGCTACTCTCCCACTGGTCTGTGCCCCTTGAAAAGAAAGCCCCTCGAAGGTAGTCGACACTTGCTGTGCCCACCTCCTTGCCTCTCACTCTCTTGAATCTGACCTTTGTCCCGACCACTCCACCAAAACAGCTTGTATTAGGATCTCTGATGGCTACTGGCCATGATCCTAAATGCAGGGGCCGGTTCTTAGGCCTCATGCTTCTCAGCCTTCCAGCAGCTTCTACAAGCTGCTCACTCCCTCTTTGCTACGCTCTCCTCACAGGGTCTCCAGGAAACGATTCTCTCCCGGTTTCTACTCTCACGCTGTCATTCTGGGACTTCTTTGCTGGCTTCTCCCCGTGCTCCCACCTCTACCTGCAGGCACATCCCAGACCTCAGCCCTCCGGTCACTGCTTTATCTGCCCTGGGGTGATGGGACAGGACTTGTGCCGTGGCTCTCTGTACCTTCCTTCACAGCATGACTCGCATTTGTAGCCCGAGCTTCAACCCCCAATCTAGAGTCGAATTTCCAACCGCCTCCTTGACATCTTCATTCAGATGCTCACCAGGTCCAGAAACAAAGATCTGATCTACAATCCAGGCCTCAACCCGGTCCCACCACAGTCTGCCCATTTTAGAAAACAGCACCCCCTTCTTCCAATGTGTGCAGGCTGAAAGTCTTCTAGTCCTTTTTCTTCTTCTTCTTCTTCTTCTTTTTTTTTTAAGATTTTTATTTATTTACTTGACAGACAGAGATCACAAGTAGGCAGAGAGGCAGGCAGAGAGAGGAGGAAGCAGGCTCCCCACTAAACAGAGAGCCTGATGCAGGGCTTGATCCCAGGACCCTGGGATCATGACCTAGGCCAAAGGCAGAGGCTTTAACCCACTGAGCCACCCAGGCGCCCCAGTCTTCTAGTCCTTCTTAATGAGTCTCTCATGCCACATCTGCTTCCTTAGCAAATCTTATTGGCTCTGTCTTCTAAACAACCAGAATCTCGCCACCCTCACTGTTGTCACCCTGGTTTAAGCCACTGTTAACTCCCACATGCACAAGCACAGTAGCCTCATGAGTGTCCCTATTCCCACCCTGGTCCCCTAAACTACTCCCCACACAATAGCCAGGCTGATCCCTTAAAGGGAGTTAGTCAGAGCCCATTACCCCACTCTCCATGTGTCTCAGAGGAAATGCCAAAACCCCTGAGAAGAACCCCCCCCACCGCAAAGGGTCTTGTGATCTGGCCTACTCTGACCTTATCTTCTCACATCCTCCCCTCCCCCAAATATGCTTCTAACTCAGGACCTTTGCACTTGCTGCTCTTTCAGCTTGGAATGTTCTTCCCTCAGACACATGGCTGGCTCCCTCGCCTTGTTCGGGTCTTTTCAGTAAGACCTTCTGTGCCTGAGTCACATGAAGTAGCAATTATATCTCCACGGACCTTATCCCTGAATCCTTACCCATATTCCCCTGCTTTTTTTTCACCACCTACTATATTATATGTTCTTTATTGACTCTGTCCCAGGAGAGCAGGGCTAGTCGGTGGCTTCTTTAGTGGCTGGGATTTAGGAGATGCTCACGGAATGATAAATGCATGTGCTAGGCCTCTGAGCCTCGGTGCAACTAACTAGTCCCTCTGCCTGGAAGGTCCTCCCCAGGCTGGTCCACCCCTCAAGTCTTATTTATCCCAGAGTCTTATTTATCTCCACCGCCCACCTGCTGCAGCAGGGTCAGGTTCCCTGTTAGCGGTTCCACAGCTCACCATGCCTCCCTCCTCCCCTAGTGTGGTGATCACGCAAGATCAGGACGGTTTCCCTGCTGCCTTCCCCAACAGACCATAAGCACAGGAAGAGCAGGGAGAGGGCCAGCCCTGTCTGGACAGGGGCAGCGGGGTTGTTCAGTGACAGGTATGTGAGCAGCAGGCGAGGATTCCCACAGTACTCCCTGGCATGGCAAGTGCATGCGGGGAGCTGCTGCTGCTGGGACAGGTCCACACTGGAGGCCAAACAGTGAGTCAAAGCTTGAGACCGTCCCCAGCCAATGACAAGTAAGGCACAGATGTTGCTGCTATGCTTATCTCCAAGCAGAGCACACTAGGACATCTACCCTAGAACCCGTTCCCTCTGGTTCATGGTCTCACCCTCCTCCTGTGCCAGAGGCATTCATGACCTACAGGGCAAGGAGAGCTAGTGTCACAGCTATAAGGCTTCTCTGTGGGTGCCCCTCCCTGGGAAAGGCAATCTGCCATGACCTTGAGTGTCCCTGCATATTCTTGCTGGGTATGCCCTGACTGTTCTTACATCGGCCATTTATCAGGGTGGCCATGGAAGCAGGCAAGCTCGAGGGACGTTACGTGACAGGGTCATAGCAGCAACCCTGGTAGGGAAACCTCCATCCCCCATTCTGCTGCCTGAAGCAAAGCCACTAGTTCAAGGGGGCCCTTGACTCAAAGGTTCCCCTAAATAGTCATGCTGGGTCCACTGATCGTTCACCTAAATTAAGAGCTAATGGTGCCATCCAGAAGAGTTAACATAGCCGGCCTCACTGCTAGTCTTCAAAAGGACTGCTTCTAAGCTGGGATCTTGGCTAGTGTTTGGAAACCTGGATTTGGTGGGGGAGGCTCCCACTGCCCTAATTAATGAGTGGCGCACTGAGCCTACTTTGTAAACAATGTGGTTTATGCTGACACCTGCTTTCCTCCTGGGAGTTCGGAATGTACTGGGCAGAGGGTGCTTAAGGGACCAGCTCCCAATAAAAACTCTGGGCACGGAGTCTTTTTTATTTTTTCTTTAAAGACTTTATTTATTTATTTGAAAGAGAGAGAACACAAGCAGGGGGAGCAGCAGAGGGAGAGGGAGAAGCTCCTTGCTCCCTGCTGAGCAAGGAGCCCGACACCGGGCTCAATCCCAGGACCTTGGAATCATGACCTGAGCCAAACACAGATGCTTAAACGACTGAACCACCCAGGCACCCTGAGCTGAGTCTTTAATGAGCCTCCCTGACAGGCAATTTCTCACGTGTCACACGTATGCTCCTGGGGAACTCCACTGGGAGAGGGCTCATGCAGGTCGGCACCTGGTTTCCCTCAAACTTCACCCTATGAGTCTTCTCCCTCTCCCGATTTTGTGCTGTATCCTTTTGCTGTAATAAATTACAGCCACAAGCACAACCACACACTCAGTCCTCATCAAACTTGGGGATGCTTTCAGGAACCCCAGACACTGGTGTCTACTGGCCATCCAGTCCCAGTGACAATGCTGGAAGACTAAATGCCATCAGGGCCAGTCAGATATTGATCCAAACGTGAAGCCACCACCCTCGCTTAGATGGCACTCTGAACACCACGCACAGTGTATTTCTACCGACTGTCATTAGCGTCCTAGTCATCTGGCCTGCCACTTAGAAGACAACAGACGGGCAGATCAACCATTCCTCTCTGGGACCACAAACCATGGAAACAAACTGTGGTGGACGGTTTAACAGTCCAGCTCAGTTGGTCAGTTGTCCATCCTAAGGCCCACTCTCTGATGAGACCAACCAGAATCAAAACACTGAGCAAGACTCCGCTGCCCAGTTTTACTGGATTGTGCCAGAAGCGGCAGCAAACCTGCCGCTGTGGACGGGCACAGGGCAGGGGGCTCCATAGTTCTGGCTTTACTACCTAGAGGAGCTGGTTGGGATAGCAGGTCCTGAGATCATTAGGATAACGACCATTCGGTTGAGTATGCTCCCTCCAAGTACCTCTATGGTGGCCCATGTGGCCCAAGATGGAAGATACAATGTGTTTCTGATTGTTTTGTAAAAATGCCCTTGTCCCATTCATAGCTGACCCTTCTGAATAAAACAAAGGTCCAGGTGAGAGTAGCAGATGACTGGAGAAAAAGTGAAATTACAGGTCCTAGGAAGTGACATCCTGACCTTGTGGCAGCAATTAAGATTAGCATCTGGGGAGGGAACAATTACTCCTCTTGGTCTCTTAGATCCAGCACCACCACCTGGCAAACAACCCTAGGGTCTGCCCAAGCTGAGGGGCAGCTGCAGCTGACAATCTAATCAGCTGTTGGGTGTCTCACTCTCAACCCTGTGACAGGAAAACTCACAGGGACATGGTCAGTAGTGAACTACTCTAATGCGCCTGCCTGATGCCATCAAAGGCAACTCCCAAAGGGACCCTGTGCAGACATACTCAGCAGCACAGCCTGTTTGAATCTGACAGATACACATGCATCTGCTTCTCCTGACGCCTGAGTGACCTTCCATTATGCCAATAGGGCAACTGAGGCTGCAGCTCCATAGGGACGTTGCCCTCAGGGCTCAGGCCAATAATATAATGGTGACTCAAATCAAGTAGTAACGTGTGGGAGACAGTGGGCCATGAAATGTCTCTTTACTGGGGCACTTGGGTGGCTCAGTTGGTTAAGGAACCAACTCTCGATTTCGGCTCAGGACATGATCTCAAGGGTGTGAGATGGAGCCCAAAGCCCCAAGTCAGGCTCCATGCTGGGTGTGGAGCCTCCTCAAGATTTTCTCTCTCTCTCGGGGCGCCTGGGTGGCTCAGTGGGTTAAGCTCCTGCCCTCAGCTCAAGTCATGATCTCAGGGTCCTGGGATCGAGCCCTGCATAGGTCTCTCTGCTCAGCGGAGAGCCTGCTTCCCCCTCTCTCTCTGGCTGCCTCTCTGCCTACTTGTAATCTCTGTCAAAAAAATAAATAAATAAAATCTTAAAAAAAAAAAAAAAAGATTCTCTCTCTCCCTCTGCCCACCCCGCCCCCTACCCACTAGCACAAGCATGTACACACACTCTAAAATAAAAAAAAAAAGAATGTCCCTTTTCTGGGGACAAGGATTGCTCTGGGTCCATCTACTGCTCCCTGTAATTACTGACAATAACATCAAAGATCAGCAGGTCAGTCTAAACTCTTGCATGGATGGTAATGGGTAACTGACTCGTCTCAGACCACATTCTGATTATCTAAGATAAGACCTACTGGCCCGCGCAGGACTTATCATAGCTGGCTGAGTCTGTGACGCTGGGGGCTTGAGATCAACACAGCAGGCTGGCTTCATCCCGCTGCTTAGTGTCCTGCTGATGGCAGCTTTAATCCAATGGCCGTACGCGACAAACTGAACATATGTGATGCTAGCCTCTACCTACGAGATCAATCAGAACTGAACCGCATGTTCATGCGGAAATTTAAGTTAAGCCAAGAGGGCTGTGGGGTGAACTATGGGGGAGGCAATCGACCAAGGCCCTGAGCATCCCTGCATATTCTCACCGGGTTCCCCAAGAAAGCAGAGCCCTGATCACTCTGTCTGGGCCTTCTGTCAGGACGGCTTGCAGAGAACAACCTGGAAGGGTGACATGATGACTTCCCCCAAAGAGCAGGTCTGCTTCTATTCATTCTGAAGGCCGTGGCCGTGAATATCCCAAACTTAGTATTCTTCAGCTTCATGCAAACCCACCGCAGCATGGTATCTGCCTGGGCTCCTGGGTCATCCCTGGGTGACTTGGGGAACAAGGGGAGCCCACATGACCAGGCCAACAGTCTACATATTGCTTTTGCTGCAATGAACTCTGATGTCTCTGACCCGTCAGCATCCATGAAGCAGGAGCCGCTAAAGTCCTAGACCCTCATGGACCCTGACACTCCGCCCTGTACCAGAGGAGAGCCTATGATTTAACAAGTCCAGTCCTCCAGCCTTTCCTGCCCCTGCTGCCCTGCCCTGTCACCTCTGATTTCCTCTCCCTGCTATGTGTCCCCATCTGTGACCCTACCCTGCAGCCTGCAGCCCTCGGAGCCCACCTCAGCTCCCTAGGATGAAAGCATATGCAGAAATGTGAGACAGAAGCCAGGCTGAGCACTCAGAGGCTCAAGGGCAGAGAAACAGGGCCTGACCTCCCTGGTGTCCACCTGATGTTAGATGCCTAGTGTACACAGGGATGGTGCATTCACAGCTTCTGACTGCCCCCTCACAGCTGGGGTCCGTACCCCATGAAAAGACAGGGAGCCTGAGGCTAGGACAGGGGCAGCAGCTTGCCCAAAGGTACCAAGGAACGAGTGATGGTACGTGCATCCAGACCCAAACAAGTCTGGCTCCAAGTCGAAAGCCCTCGTGCTCCACTCAAGGTGCCCCAGCCCCTACATGACCTGGCTGCCCATGACCCCGCAGAGGCAGAGTAGACACAGCCATCCGTTCCAGCAGCTTACCTCTGGGCGGTCTACTTTAAATGGGTTCTGGAAGTCAGAGTCTTTCTCGCTGATCCCCAGCTCCTGGGCCATCTGTGGATGAGGAAGAGTTAGTCATCCTCTGCCTTCTCCTGACTCCTTATCCACGGCCACTCCCTCCACGGTGGGACCCAGGCCCAAGGCTGAGGCAGATGTGGAACAGACCCAGGTCAGCACAGAACCCCTTGAGACGGGATCTCAGGGTGCCCTGAGCCTCATCACAGAAACCACAACCTGGGGCTGACAAAGGAGCGCCACTGAAGGCAGAGATGCGAGGTTCGTGGTACACCACCAGGCAGAGGGCCCCCGCACCTCCTCTGCTGCAGCCAGTCCTTACCAGGCTAAGGATGGGCGCATGGGGGCCCTGGTCAAACACGCCCGACTGGTTGCAGAAGCTGATGCCCCAGCGGATGAGGAGGTTCCAGTTGGAATTGTGGTCAAAGTAGTGGTGCACAATCCTCGGGAAGCGCAGCACCACGTCACCGAAGAAGGCCGTGTTCTCCACTACTTGCGAGAAAGCTGGCGAGAGGATACTGATGAGTGGCCTGGGCAGATGTCCTTCTCCTGCCTGCCTGGCCACCCCAGCCACCCCTCAGGGAACCGAAGCCCACTAAGCCTACTCATCAGAGAAGGGAACTGTGCCCGCTCTCTGCAGGGGCTGACCACATGTGCAATACCTGCTAAAGGCTTTATGTCCACCAGTGACCACTAGGTCACTGAACCCTCAACACTACCTCCAGGGAGATGTGGCTGCTGTTCCCTCTGTACAGACAGGAAACTGAGGCTCAGATGGTGGGTGAGTGGCAAAGGTGGGCTGCAAACCCAGGTCTGACTCCAAGGGCCATGCTCTGTCCCCTGTATCTCATTTGTGGTAGGGACCAGAGAGGTGGGTGCCATTTTGCACATGAAGACCCATGTGTCATGTGGGGCGTGGCTGGGTCTGACTTCCCCAACTTGACCTCCAGATACCCAGAGCCAGGCCCCAGTGTTAACACAACTACACTGCATGTGAAGGGCAGGTCTGTTAGGATCACTGGGGAGCACAGGAGGGGCTTTTTGCTCTTTTTTAAAAATCTTTCCAATTTTATATTATTTTTATTTTTTAAAAAGGTTTTTATTTATTTATTTATTTGAGAGTGAGTGTGAGAGAGAGAGAGAGCATGCATGCAAATGAGCTCAGGGTACAGGCAGAGGGAGGAGAAGCAGACTCCCCACTCACTGAGCAGGGAGCCCGAGGCAGGACTCAATCCCAGCACCCTGAGGTCATGACCTGGGCCCAAGGCAGATGCTTAACCATCTAAGCCACCTAGGCACCCCTTTATTTTATTCCAAATGCCTCCTGAGATGTATACTAAAATAACTTTAGACTTCCATCACAAAATTCCTTGACTTGGTTTCCCCTAATGTCATCATCTTACGTAACCATTGTACAGCTATCTAAACAAGGGAATTAACATCGATACTAATCATTAGACCTTATCTGAATTTCACCAGTTTTCCCACTAACGTCCTTCCTCTGGTCAACAGTTCAGACTAAGTCAGTGTGTCCGTAGTGGTCGTGGCGGGAGGTCCCCCCCACCTAGGCTACCATGAAATGGAACACTCCCAGCCCCACTGAAGTTCCTGTTTGAGCCATCCCTGCAGATAAGGCCCAGGCAAGTCTCCCAGCATCAGCCAGGACACACAGAGAGACAAGCAGACTCCTCCAAAGATATGCCAGGTTGGGTCCAAGTCTGGTAAACAGAAACCTCTGGGTTTCAGAACAGCCTTAAATCTCAAAGAACTCAGGAGTTAGCTTAGGTTACAGGTTTGTAAGAGCAAACCCCTTGTTCTCTTTTTATCTGGAAAACGGGGGCTATAGTACCTTCCTCAGAGTTAGAGTGGAGACCCGAGGTGGTGTTTGTAGAGTGCCCCCCATCTGATATATAAATGCTATTTCCATTCTCTCTCAGACAGTGTAATCTAACAAGTTTGATTGTTAGACTATGATCGGTTAACACGGGGAGGAGGAATTACCCCAGGAGAAGAATTCTTAGAAGAGTGGATGAAGGGACACAGGACATTATTTTACTTATCTATTCTTCCCATCCTGTCTCAAAAAGGATTTAAGGGGGTTGAGGCTTTCAAACAGCAGTAAAGAGCACTCTGAATTGCCCCCACTGGCCATTCTCTTCAATAGAATTTAGGTTTTTTTCTCCTATAAACGGGAACAACCCTTGCCTTCTCTACCGCAAGGGTCAGGATGGTAGAAAAGGCAAGAATCCCTAAGGTGGGGTCATAGGCAGAGGCTTCTCCCTGTTTCGCTTGCCCCCAGCACAGGACAGTACAAAGAACTATATCCAGAAACTGGCTCTGAAGCCCAGAAATGACCAGAGAAATATGGTTTAATTATCCATATACCCAAGGGGACCCCTTGGAAGGTGTTCTAAGCGGATACTTCCAGAGAAAAAAAGCGTTGAGAATAGGAGGGAAGGAGTAGCTAGGGAAGGTCAAGGTGGTGGGGAGGAGCGGGGAGTAAGATTGGGAAGACCATACCATCCTTCAGTTTCTCGTCCTGGGGGAAGGGCCCATCTGGGAGCACATCTGCAGCAATGAGCACTGTCCGCGAGTCCTCCAGCACCTGAGGGAACCCCACCCAGGCTGAGTGGCTTGGCAGAGCCCTTCACAGATGGCCCTATTTATTTAAACCCTATTTAAAATCTTTTGTGCATACAGTCCCCCTTCACTGAACACCAGGCCCTTAGGGAGCTCCTACCCATCCTTCAGTGCCCAGATCAAAGAAAGACTGAGCCTGCCGCGAGCTGCCCCACGCCCACACGCACCTTAAAGAGCCCCTTGAGCATGACGTCAAGAATCTTGTACTGCTGATGGACATCGTTTAGCTGCGCCAGGTTTTTTAGTGCCAACAGCTGTTCTCGCCGTTTCACCTCAAACATCTTCTTGTCTGAGCAGCATGAAGTTAAGGGCTGGCACCCATACTCCTGCCTGGACAATCCAGCGGTCCCAGTCCAGAGGGCCCATTCCCGACCGGAAAGTGTCTGCAAGGGCCGGAGATGCCCACGGCTGAGATACCCCCCTTGTCCCCCACCACCAGGGAAGAGACAAACTGAGAGGCATAGGCATCCATTTCATGTAAGATTCTATATCCGACACCCTGAACCCAACCCTTGCCACCTGGCTCCCTGCCAACCTGCCACCTGCTGCAACCATTCACTATTTCCAGAACCTCCTCTCTGCTTACACTGTACATTTCACCTGGGATGCCACCACCCCCCACCCCTCCATGAGTTTGTACTCTCAAGACCCAGTTCAAAAGCCACACCACCATGTTTCTCCCTGACCCTCTTCCCCAACCATGGTTCATAAAACTGCTGAATGAAGAGAAGAGCATGAGGTCTGTGAGTTCCTCAAAGCCACGGACTGACCGGTCCTGACTCTTCTTTGTGTCTCTGAGTCTGGCCCCAGACAAGGTAGCTGAGGATGCCAGGGCCTAAGTCTCCACCTAGAGTCTCCCCCATAAGATGCAAAGCACACGCACAATCCTCAGAACAAGTACGCCTTGTCTTTTCCATTCAATATACAGGGAAACTGAGGCTTAGAAGAGAACTGACTCGATCAAGTGTTGGTTAGAATACCTCACCTTTTCTTCCATTCCCATAGACTGGGTCTGCTCCAACCCTGAAATCCAAGCGGTTGTGGGTCCAGAAAGACTGTTTATAGACAACTTCAGAAACAGCTTATTAACACCACCTCCCATGGCAAAGGATACAGATTTCCAGGCTCGGGTCCAGGGAGGTCTTCAGAGTTCCTGTGACTCCTGTCCCAGACAACAGCAGGACAAAGAGGAAGGCCAGGAACTGAAGAAGATCCATATTCAAGATCCTAGGACTAGGAAAGTAACCCAGAGAGGGGTGAGATCCAGAGCTTGGTTTTATAAAATAAAGCACACGCGCAATCCTCAGAACAAGTACGCCTTGTCTTTTCCATTCAATATACAGGGAAACTGAGGTTTAGAAGAGAACTGACTCGATCAAGTGTTGGTTAGAACACCTCACCTTTTCTTCCATTCCCATAGACTGGGTCTGCTCCAACCCTGAAATCCAAGCGGTTGTGGGTCCAGAAAGACTGTTTATAGACAACTATAAAGAGTGCAGGTGAACAGCAGCTTCCCGACATGCCATGGCCTCCAGATACCAGGAACCCAGCTTTGGGAACTCCTGGAACACTAGTCTCAGCCAGGGGCCTGTGACCACCAGACACTCCATGAACACTGTGGGATGGTAGGAGGGATATACAGATAATATTAGCAACATAGGAACGCTTAGGGCACAGGGTCAGTGTCTAGAGCTCTGGGCTGGAGCCCTGGCTCAGCCTCTGACTGTGGGCCCTGGGGCAAATTGCTCATCCTGAGCCTCAGCTTTTTCACCTGTAAAACAGAGGTTTCTCCCTACTGTAGGGAGAAAGGACTGGGTGAGGCATTGTGCCTGGGGAAGGGGGGTCTGGTCATTATCATTCCCTTTCAATACACCCCATCCTGGGCCCCAGGAAGATGTCCAGTTACAGAAGCCCAGGCAGTCAGGGGAGATGTGAAAACTTTCAGTTTCCCTCCCTCTCTGACTTCTGTCATCAGAGCAGAAAGGGGCCACCTGGTTGGCTCTGTCAGTGGGCATGCAACTCTTGATCTTGAGGTTGTAAGTTCGAGCCCCACACTGGGTGTAGAGATTACTTAAAAATAAATCCTTAAAAAAAAAAAAAAAGAATGGAAGAAGGGATTTGGGGCAGGAAAGGAGGGTGCACAGTCTTGGGTAATAAGGCTGCCTGCCACTCACTCACTGTGGAACCACAGGCACCACAAGCCACACCTGTTCCTACTCAAGCACTATTCCCTAATTAATTTTTAAATTCCACATTCAAGGCACTGTTTGAGACCTGGGAATACACTGGTGTCTAAGACAAACAAAAATCACTGCATTCATCGTCCTTGTGTCCCCAGTAAGGGAAAGGGACAATCAATAAACCTGTAAAACAAGCACAAAAGGATAAGGGAGCTGACAGGGTGGAATATGAAACACAGTGGTCAGGTGACAGCTGCCCAATTTTACCAATGTGGAAACCAAGACACAGAAAAGTGAGGTGATTGTCCAAAGACACTCAGCTATTCCCAGGCTAATGAGATTCTAGATAAGCAAAGGCTACCTCAAAGCTGCCACCGTACTAGCAGGACACCTGCTCCAGGGGAAAGACGCTCAGTGATTGACAGAGCCTGCAGAGGTCATTCAGAGAACCGTCCTGGTGCCTGAGGATGAGACAACTGAAGCTTCCAGGACGGGAAGGAGTAGTCCAAGTTCGCCCAGGACCACCTGCCCTCCAACGTCACGCTCTAGACTCAAGAGAACGACCCGGGCGGGCTAGGGCAGAACTTAAAGCCAGGGGGAATCAGACAGCTGGTAACGACCGCAGCAGGAGAGAAGCGGGAAAGGGAAACCGAAAAAGCAGACGGCGTGGAGGCGGATCCTGCTTTATCTACTGTACTCCCACTGACCCTGCCTCTCAATCCCGCTCCCCGCCCCGTGCGTTCCCAGCGCTCTTCCCGGCTGGGTACGAGGCTCTGAACCCATTCTGTGAGGGGGACATGGCGGTAGTGGGCTCGCGGACCCGGCTTGCTGACCCGAGCCTTTGGGGCTCCCAGAGGAGTCAACGAGTCCTTCCGACGAGAAGACTCCGGAGCCGAGAATCTCATCCGCTAGCCCCAGCAGCAGGTTCGGGGGCCCTTGGCCCCTGCCCCCCAGCCCCACTAGGAGCCCGCCCTCCCTGGACCTCCGGCCCCACCTACCAGGCAGGTCAGTGCGGTCAGAGGCGTGCGGATAGGACGTCGGTGTGCAGCCCGGCTCCGGGGTCCACGGGGCGAACAGCAGAGGCGCGGAAGCTCACACTAGGCGCCAGCAGCAGCGCAGGAACCTGCGAGCGCGCCCCCGCCAATGAGCGCGGGCCGCGACGGCCGCTCCGCTGACCTCACTTCCGGCCCCGCCCCGCCCCCAGCGCGGCAAACCCGAGTCTTGTCCCGCCCACCTTGTGACCGGGGCGCGACTGTCGCTCTGTCACGGTCAGATTGGAGGAAGTTAAGCCTGCGTGGGGTCTGGGCCCGAGTCAAAGGGCGCGTCAGCGGACCGGGGCCCTGACCGAAACTTTTCATAAGCTGACAGTATCTTTTAAACTGTAGTTGACGCAACCAGTTTGGTGGGTCCACTAGCACTGTTTTGTTTTGGTTTTTTTAAGACATCTGCAGTGCGGAGTTGGTGCATCCCCTGCTCGCCTCTTCAGTCCACCAGCTTCTAAACCTAGTTCGTCGGGGGCCTCCCTATCCGTTCATTAGGACGGAGTTCAGACCAGTGTTGTGCAGGGTCTGTACGGCCAAACCCGAGGAGCTGGGTGGGCTGCCCAGTTACGGCACCCAGGTCGGGGACGGGGGACAGGGGGCTCGGCAAGCGGACAAGGAGCCAGAGGCGCGGCGGGCTGAGTTGGGAACAGAAGCAGGCACATTTGTGGAGAGCAGACCTTAAAAGAATTGCACACGCGGTAATCAAATACTAACTCTGGGCAGGGCGCATGGAAAAAACACAAGGGACCTGCTCTAGTCAGGAACAGCTGGGCTGGGCTAGCGAGGCACAGGATTTGACCTGCTCAGCTTCCTTGCCTGGAAATTGCACCTCTCTCCATCTTCATGTGAGGTGAGGGGGCAGGTAAAGTACCTTGGATTAGAGCACTTGGATCACAGGGGTACCATCCACATGGCCTTTCTCTGCACTTCCAGCCCCGTGGATAGCCTGGCTGTTTTTTTTCTGGGTACAACTGAGGCAGCCGGCTGGTGCTCTTTACATGTCACCAGAACAAATCTCAGCCCCCAGTCCCTGAGGAGGCCATCAATTCCTCACGGAAGCAGTCCACAGTCTGAGTGACAGAGTTACCAGCTCCAGGGAGCCAAGACAAGTCATGTCGGAAACGTTTTTAGAGAGTCCACAGAGACATGTGAGTGTATCATTTTATTTCCTGACTCCATTTCAACAATGGAGTTAATGGCTACAGTTGTCATCCCTTTCCCCAACAATCCTTTCTCTTCACCAGGTCTCAGTTCTCTGTTTCTGGGCCTTCAAGTTACGAAGGTCAGTCTCTGATGTGGGACAGGGATACAGCCACCCCTCCCAGGCAACTGGCAGCAAAACCTGAGAGGAAAACAGCAGAAAGGTGGAGCCAACCATGGGAGAACTATACTTCCAGTACTCAGAGGTGCCATTAGGAAGATTGGGCTGCGTTCTAAAGCTGGGACCCAAACACCAGGGTAGCTAGTTGCTATTCAACAGGGAACTGTTTCAGACACAGGGGAAGGAGAGCCAGGAAGGTAGCCAGCGGGAATGGGGATGAAGCACCAGATTGAACACCCAGACGGAAGTGTCTCTGGAGCACCCCAACCACGCCCAGAGGGCCTCTAGCTACTGCCCACAGCCCCCGGCTTTCTCAGGGGCATCACCCCCCACTGGGCTGAGGGAAGCACCTGAATCTGCTGGATTTGCGCAACTTTCTCCAAAGCTCTTGGGAAAGGACTGGCTCCTTCCTGAGTTTGGTAATGTGGCTTTGGAGGCAGACAAATGGGGGTCAGATCCTGATGCTATTACTGTGTGATCCTGGGCACATCATTTAACCTCTCTGGTCTAAGTTACATCTATGTTAATACCCTAGCTTCTGTGAGGATTAGACATGGTGCAAGTAATGTGCGTGGCCCTTGGTAGGAACTTAAAAAGAATAAGCCGTTGTCATTGCTATCACGATTATTCTCACTAAAGCAGATGCTTTAAAGGACAGGGCTGTAGACAGTGTCACCCCTCTGAAGCATGATGCCACAGCCTCCCATAGCCTGAGTGACCTTGCCCAGGCCAAGGCTCCCAGATGCAAGAAAGGATACAGCATGTCCAGGGGTGGCTGGGTGGAGGAGCTACTCAGGGTAAGGCCCTCTAGGGAGGCCTGCAGGGTGTGGGCCGTGGTGTGATCAGCCAGGAGACCCATGCTCTGGACCTGAGGGGAGAAGAAGGCAGGGAAGACAGTCCTTCTCAGCATCCACTCCACACAGGCCCTCTCAACCCTCCACCCTCTGCACTCTGACCTCCCCTCAGCTGCTGTGGCCAGAACCACCATCCTCCGCACAGAGGACGGCGTGGAGGGTCTAGCCTTACAGTGGCTACACAGCATCCCCTTCCCACCCACCTGCAGGAGGAAGCCATGCAGAGCCTGGCGTGTGTTGTTCGACAGGGTAGAGAGGTCAGCCAGAGCCGCGGCTTGCAGAACATGACCCACCTCCTCGTGACAGAGGACACTGCTGCTCTGGAACCGCACAAGCTAGGCCAGGGAGAGAAGCCCCAAACACACGGGGATTTGGCATATTCTTCACAGATATTTCCTGTGTCCCTGCTGTGTCTGGCCCTGGGCTGGGGGCACAGATCTGAAACCCAGAGAACCCTGCCTTCAGAAGCTCAGAGTTGGTGGGCAGAGGTGGGGTTGTGTCATAGACGAGAGGTGTAAACTAGGCACACTGTGACACACTCAGAGAGTTGGCCCTGCTGACCTCTTCAGTACCCTTCCCCTCACTCCTTGAACCTGCACGAAACACGCATGGCCAAAAGGACTGTGTATGGTTACCCAAACACACCACCACGTGTTCGTTTACCTGCTATTTTCACTTCACTGCCTGGAACACTTTTCCTCCTCTTTGCCTATTAATCCTTCAAACCTCAGCTAAAATGTTACCTTCCTGCTGAATGTTTCCATTTCATTAAAACAGGAGAGGCATTAATTGGGTGCTTACTGCATCCTTATTCATCTCTCCTTCCTGGCTCTGACAGAAGCAATTATAGTCAACCTTTGAACAACATGAGAGTGAACTGCACAGGTCCACTTAGACACAAATTTTTTCAATAAATACGGTATTATAAAAGTATTTTCTTTTTATGATTTTCTTAGTAACATTTTTTTACTAGCTTCCTTTATTGTAAAAATCAGTGTTTAGTACACATAACACACAAAATATGTGTTAACTGACAGTTTATGTTATCAGTGAGGCTTCCAGTCAACAGTGGGCTATTAGTAGTTAAGTTTTGGGGAGTCAAAAGTGAATATGCAGATTTCTAACTGTAACGGGGTCAGCACCCCTAACCCCCACGTTATTCAGTGGTCAGCTGTGCTCGTCTCCGTGTTCCTACACCAATCACTGCCTTATTCACTGATCCACTTCACTACCATTCACAGGCTCACAGCTTTGTTCTTTACTCAGTGTTCTCTGTTCTTTACTCAGTGGGCACTTATGGTGTGCCAGGCACTTAGCATATCTTCTGCTGAGCCACTAATAACATCATGTTTTTTTTTAAAGATTTTACTTATTTATTTGACAGAGATCACAAGCAGGCAGAGAGGCAGGCAGAGAGAGAGAGACGGGGAGGCAGGCTCCCTGCTGAGCAGAGAGCCCAATGTGGGGCCCAATCCCAGGACCCTGGGATCATAACCTGAGCCGAAGGCAGAGGCTTAACCCACTGAGCCAACCCAGCCGCCCCATGTTTTTTGTTTTGTTTTGTATAAATTAATTTATTTATTTTCAGAAAAACAGTATTCATTAACATCATGTTTTAACTATTAGTTTCCTTTTCTATTTTCTTCTCTAGACTGGGGGACCCTTAAAAGGTAGAACATTTGGCTCGGTGACATCTTTGGTCCCCAGCACAGGATCTGGATGTGGCAGACAAGCCTTGGCCAATGTTTCATGTGCAAATGAATTAGAAAGAGTATCTGGGGTGCGCCTGCCTTCATCTGAGGTTGTGATCCCGGGGTCCTGGGATTAGGTCCCATGTCGGGTTCCCTGCTCAGTGGGGACCCTGTTTCTCCCTCTCCCTCTGCCTGCCTCTCTGCATACTTCTGCTCTCCATATATAGCTGTCAAGTAAATAAATAAAAATCTTAAAAAAAAAAAAAAAAAAAGAAAGAGTATCTGGGTCTTTTGGGGTGAGAAGATGTGGGCGCTTAGAGGAATTCTCTGAGCAGCCCTCCTAGACGGTGAAGGCCCACCCAGCCCCTCCGCTTTCTACCCGTCTACCTGGCCTCTTCAGGACCACACAGCTCATAACATCCTTCACACCACGGGACCATCCATTCTGCACTTACCAGGGTCATGAACCTCAAGATCTCAGGTCTGAGGAAGGAACTCTCTCCAGCATCCAGGAGGGTAAACAGCAAAAACCGATTCCAAGGCTGGGAAACCACATGGAATGCTATAGGAAACACCAGTCACCCTGGGTTGTTACTGCTGCTTCTCTGTAGGCCTTGGAACATTGCTGAAGAGGACTTTCTCTTATTGTCTCAAAAAGGGGCTGCTTAGCTAGCGGCAGGGCCTGGGACAAATTGACCACTGGAAGTTTCTTTCTTCCCTGGGCTTCTAGCCACCTATGCTGCCTGGCTCAGGGAGACCACATATCCCACTATTGTGGGAAGCAGAAGGAAGGGCTGTGCCACTTCATAGCTTTGTGACCTTGGTTGGGCAGGTTACTTGACCTCTCTGGACTGCAGTGTCCTCATCTGTATAATGGACATTATAATGCCTTTGCATGTTATGAAAACAATTAAACAAAATGAGTGTGTATCAAAAAACAGAGGTTGGGAGTCTAGGACAGAAGGGTGGCAGGGGCTGGCCCCCCCATGGGAACATCAAAGAATGGGGAAGGTTTCTACCGATGTCTGGGCTCCGGGCATGCAGGTAGTCAAGCAAGGCTTCCAGGCAGCCAACACAGGCATAGGACAACAGAGGGTCCTTCTGCAAACAAACAAACGAACAAATAAAACCCCTTCGTGTCAGATTTTGCTACCAATGAGTTTTGATGCCAACCAAGAAAAGAAATTTTGGTTTTCACAACAATTTGTATTTCAGAATTTCGGATTTGGGATTGTAACTATGTAGAAAATCAAGAAATATCTGTTGCTTTTACCTCTAACTCACACATAGAGCCAAGCGCTTATACTGATGATTTACCTATATTCTGCCTACATTTAAGAGACCTTTTCAGAAAAGGAGCAGTGTCTGGGTAGCTCAGATGGTTAAGTGTCTGCTCAGGTCATTATCTCAGGGTTCTGGAATCAAGGCCCACATTGGGCTCCCAGCTCAGTAGGGAGTTTACTTCTCTCTTTCCCTCTGTGCACCCCCTTCCCGCCCCACTCCTGCTCTTGCTCTCTCAAATAAATAAATAAAATATTTTTTAAAAGAAGAGAGGAAGACTTTCAGAAAAGGAGTTAAGCCCTGGGCTCCACTAAGAGATTCACAAATTATAGACTCTATAAGAACCTCACAGTTTATCTAAACCAGTAGGTTTCCACCTTTTTTTTTTTTTAAAGCAGAACATTACATCTAACAAAATTTTATGCTCTAATAAGCATACCAAATGATCTCATTATCATCAGTCATTAGAAAAATGCAAATGAAGGGGCGCCTGGGTGGCTCAGTGGGTTGAGCCGCTGCCTTCGGCTCAGGTCATGATCTCAGGGAGCCTACTTCCTCCTCTCTCTCTCTGCCTGCCTCTCTGTCTACTTGTGATTTCTCTCTGTCAAATAAATAAATAAAATCTTTAAAAAAAATGCAAATGAAAACCACCATGAGGTACCATTACAACACTTACCAACAGCTAAAATTAAAAAGACTGACAATACCATGTTGGCCAGAATGTGGAGCAACTGGAACTCTCATATACTTTTGATGGGAAAGTAAAATGGTGAAGTCATTTTGGAAAAGTTTGATGGTTTCTTATAAATATATACTTACCATACATGGTAGGTAGAATTTTAAGACTCTCTCATGACCTCTGCTCCCAGATGTTACTCCTGTGATTATGCTATGGTATATGGCAAAAGAGGGATTGATTGGGCCCAAACTCGTCTACCAGCCCTTGAAAAGCAGTTTTTTCTGGCTGGTGGCAGAACCAGAGAGCCTGGGGTGTGAGTGGTTTGAAGACAGAGGGGCTGGCTAAGGAGGAACGTGAGCAACCTTAAAGAGCTGGGAGAGGCCCCAGAGGAAGAGATGGGTTTTTTTCCCCCAGATCCCCCAGATAAGCACCCAGCCTGGCCAACCCCTTGATTTCAGCCTTGTGAGACCCTGAACAAAGAACTTGGTCGAACCCACCCAGACTTCTGATGGAGAGAACTGTGGGATAGTACCATGCGGTGCTAAGCCATTACATTTGTGGTAACTTGTTACGCACTTAGAAACCAAGTATGTCGTTTGACCCAGCAATTCCACTCCTAGATATGTACCCCCAAGAAATAAAATCCTATGTCCACAGAAAAACTTGTACTTCAGTAGTAACAACAATTTTACGCGAAATAGCCAAAAATCTGGAAGTTCCAAATCAATAGGTAAATGGGTAAACAGCTGTGGTATGGCCATATGATAGAAGACTGCTCACCAATAAAAAGAAATTTAGTACTGACACACATGACAGCATGAATGACTCTCAAAAGCATTAAGCTAAGTGACAGAAGCTAAACACCCAAGACCACATTTTGTACGATTTCATTTGTATGAATTCAAGAAAATTCAGTGACAGAAAGCTGGTTAGTGTTTACTGAGGGACAGGGATAAGGAGAAGAGATTGACTACAAATGGCACAAGGGAACTTTCTGGGGTGAGGGAAATGTTCTCGATCATGGTTGTGGTAGTGTTTATAAAACTATTTGTCAAAAGTCACTGAACTGGGGGTGCCTGGGTGGCTCAGTGGGTTAAGCCGCTGCCTTCGGCTCAGGTCATGATCCCACGGTCCTGGGATCGAGCCCCGCATCGGGCTCTCTGCTCAGCGGGGAGCCTGCTTCCTCCTCTCTCTCTCCGCCTGCCTCTCTGCCTGCCTGTCATCTCTGTCTGTCAAATAAATAAATAAATAAAATCTTAAAAAAAAAAAAAAGTCACTGAACTGAAAAAAAAAGTCATTAAACTGTATACTTAGAATCAGTGAATTTTATTGCATATAAGTTATATCTCAAAAAAACTGATATTTTAAAATCTTTTTCTTTTTTTACTTTTATTTCTTTATTTGTCAGAGAGCCAGAGAGAGATCAAGCAGAGGCAGAGGGAGAGGGAGGAGAAGCAGACTCCCCTCTGAGCAAGGGTTCCCAGGACCCTGGGATCATAACCAGCCAAAGACAACCGCTTAACCAACTGAGCCACCCAGGTGTCCCAAATAAAATGTTTTTTTTAAAAAAATAAACATTTTAGGGGCGCCTGGGTGGCTCAGTTGGTTAAGCAGCTGCCTTCGGCTCAGGTCATGATCCCAGCGTCCTGGGATCGAGTCCCGCATTGGGCTCCTTGCTCGGCAGGGAGCCTGCTTCTCCCTCTGCTTCTGCCTGCCATTCTGTCTGCCTGTACTCGCTCTCTCTCCCTCTCTCTCTCTGACAAATAAATAAAATCTTAAAAAAAAATAAAAAATAAAAAAAAATAAACATTTTAAATTTAAAAAAAAAAAAAAAAGAATATGGGACAGACTTAGACTTGGCATCCTTGCTTAGTCACTTATCATCTATGTGACCCTAGCCAAGGTCACTTACCCTTGCTGAGTGCAATTAAAAAAAATTACTGGGCTGCTGAGAGGGTTGGATGAGAATGGATATACGGTGTTCAGCCAGTGCTGGGCACAGAGTAAACAATAATGGGTGAGAGCAGCCTCACAAAATGCACAACCGAGGAAACACCCCCCCCTTTTTTTAACAACTCCGGGGTTTTCTCCTAGGCCTCCAAGGCACACAGCTTGAAGTGTTTGAGCTAATCCACTCACCTATTTTAGCGCTAAGATAATGAGGTCCAGGGAGAAGAAATACTTGACTGGAAGACACCAATACATATCAGTAAATGGCAGGTCTAGAACAAAACCCTAGGCTTTGTGCCCTTTCTCCTCCAATCTAAAATTAACTCTTGGGGCACCTGGGTGGCTCAGTCAGTTAAGTATCTGCCTTCAGCTCAGATCATGATCCCAGGCAGTCCCTTGTCAGGCTGCCTCCTGGGTAGGGAAACTGCTTCTTCCTCTGCCCCTGCCCCTGCTCATGCTACCTCTCCTTCTCTCTCTGTCTCAAATAGATAAATAAAATCTTTTAAAAAAATAAAATTAACTCTTAACCAGTGGGAATTTCTAGCCTCTTCCCAGGTATGCAAGATCACATAGCCACAGGCCAGCACACTTTGGCTTCCCCACCTGGAGAAGTGGCCCCAGTACCACTTTCTGACCCCATGCCCATATTACCTAACATATCCAGTGAGGACTGGCTGAATGGTGTGTGGGGAGCATTAGGAAAGACAGGTACTACTACTCAGGTAACAATGGCTTCTATTCACAAGAGGCACTTCTTGAAACACCGAAAATGGATTTTGTAGCCAAAAAGACTTAGGCTTGAATTCTGACCTAAAAGTGTGTGACCTCAGGTAAGTTACTTAATATCTCTGGACTCTGTTTCCTTGTCTATAAAACTGAGACAAGGGGCACCTGCGTGGCTCAGTATCCAACTCTTGATCTCAGCCCTGCACTGGGCTCCACGCTGAGCATGAAGCCTACTTAAAAAACAAAACAAACAAAACAAAACAACAACAAAAAACCCCTGATCCCTTATAGAGGAACTGTAATGAATAAACAACATATGTCAAGTGCTTACCCAGAGTAGGCACTCAGTCAGTGTTCTCCCCGCCTTCCACTCTCCAAGAACATTAACCTGACATGAACCTCTGCTCTAGTAGGAATGACCCTCAAGATCAAAACCTCACATCTTGTTAAATTAGCTCACTGATTTCCAAACTGGTAACAACATTCCATGCCCACCCCAATCACAAAGCCAAGTTTGAGCACAAGGATAACTGTCTCTTCCCTGCTCACACCCACTCTTACCCTTTCCCAAGCCTCCACAGAGATGTAGCAGCTGGACTGGAGTCCAGCAGACGTTCTTGCTGGAGACACCTGGTTTCTGCTTGGAGACCCCCAGCCACAAGACACTCTTCTCCATTCCTCCCAAGGTGGCCTGCGCTTCTGTTAGTCCTGGCCAGGAAAAAAGGCCCCCTGCCTGTCTTCCTGCAGCTCCACCTGCTGGCCAAGGTCTCCATCTCCAAAGAAAACCAGAATAAACCTACTTTATTTCTACTCTGGAGACCTTCAGAGATTTATAGTCCTGTGGTTCCTCTGAGAACTAGGCAGAAGGAAAGTTTGCCTGGCTTTGCCCTACTCCAGTGCCATGCAAATCACACCAATGACAACAGCCCTCCTTGGGACCCTTCCACTGCTACTAATGGGCCCTCTTTCCCCCACGTAACCCAGCGTGATGAACCCTGGACACTTGTGTCCATTCTCACTGCAACCAACATTATCTCTCCTGTGCTCCATTCCAGGGGGAATGGAGCTGTTCTAAGAGGCACAAATCACTTACTGCTGAAAGAGTCCTTTTGTTTTGCAGATAGAGAAATTGAGAATCAATAAGAGACTGAATTGACTTGCTAAACCCCTTCAGAGTTAGGAGCTGCGCAGGGGCTACAAGGCAGATCTCTGTGATTCTGGCCAATGCACCTTCCACTGCACTGCACTGGCCCACCTCGGTCAGACAGACAGCTGCAGACCCTCCACACGCTGCCCAGCACTCCATCAGCGGTGTTGATGCTACGTGGCTGCTTTGGCCCAGAGACGTCAAGGAGGACCAGCACTCAGCGCACTAGCTTATGCAGTACTGTCATTCTTTCTACTTTGATACCGCTTTTTAAAATAACAGCTTTGGGCGCCTGGGTGGCTCAGTGGGTTAAGCCGCTGCCTTCGGCTCAGGTCATGATCTCAGGGTCCTGGGATCGAGTCCCGCATCGGGCTTTCTGCTCAGCAGAGAGCCTGCTTCCCTCTCTCTCTCTCTGCCTGCCTCTCCATCTTACTTGTGATTTCTCTCTGTCAAATAAATAAATAAAATCTTAAAAAAAAAATAACAGCTTTAATGAGATATAATCCATAAACCAAAAAAATCATTCTTTTAAGGGTACAGTCAGCATTTAGTATATTCATAGAGTTGTGCAGCTATCTAATTCCAGAATATTTTCATCATCCCAAGGAGAAACCTCATTACTCATTAGCAGTTATTCCCAGTTCCCTGCCCCCCTAATCCTGGTCCGAGGCAACCACTAATCTACTTCCTGTCTCTACAGATTTGCCTATCTTGGACATTTCATCTAAATGAAATAATATCATACGTTGTTTTTATGTCTGATTTCTTTCACTGAGTATGTTTTCAAGGTTCATCTATGTTGTAGCATGTGACTACCTACCTCATTACTTTTTATGGCCAGACAGTATTCATTTGTATATACAATTTATTTATCCATTCATCAGCTGGCGAACATTGGGGTTCTTTGTACTTTGGAACTACTATGAAGAGTACTGCTATGAACATCTGTATACAAGCATCTGTGTAGATAAATGCTTTCAATTTTCTTGGGCATAATACCTGGGAGTAGAATTGTTGGGTAATATGGTAATTCCACATTTAGCTTTTTGAAGCACTTCCAGGCTGTTTTCCAAAGTAGCTGTGTCATTTTGCGTTCCCATCAACAACCTGTGAGGGTTCCATTCACTCTACATTCTCACAACATTTGATATTACTCATCTTTTTTTTTTTTTTTTTTTTTAAATATTTTATTTATTTATTTGAGAGAGAGACAGTGAGAGAGAGCATGAGCGAGGAGAAGGTCAGAGAGAGAAGCAGACTCCCCATGGAGCTGGGAGCCCGATGCGGGACTCGATCCCAGGAATCCAGGATCATGACCTGAGCCGAAGGCAGTCGTCCAACCAACTGAGCCACCCAGGCGTCCCGATATTACTCATCTTTTGTTTTTAGCTATCCCAGTGGGTGTGAAATGGACCTCACTGTCATTTACTTGAGTCACAGCAATAATCTCCTGCTCAACAGCCCCCTTGCCTTCAGGCTTTGCCCTCCCACCCCTCTTCCCTACTGGGGTTGCCAGTGATCAAAAACTCAGTCTGATATCAGATAAAGGACTGGTATCCAAAATCTATAAAGAACTTATCATGGGTGCCTTGGTGGCTCAGTGGGTTAAGCCTCTGCCTTCAGCTCAGGTCATGATCTCAGGGTCCTGGGATAGAGCTCTGCATCAGGCTCTCTGCTCAGTGGAGAGCCTGCTTTTTCCTCTCAGCCTGCCTCTCCACCTACTTGTGATCTCTGTCTGTCAAATAAATAAATAAAATCTTTAAAAAAAAAAAAAAAAAAAGAACTTATCAAACTCAACACCCACAGAACAAATAATTCAATCAAGAAATGGGCAGAAGACATGAACAGACATTTCTGCAAAGAAGACATTCAAATGGCCAACAGACACATGAAAAAGTGCTCAACATCACTCAGCATCAGGGAAATACAAATCAAAACCACAGTGAGTTACCACCTCACGAGTCAGAATGGCTAAAATTAAGAAGTCAGGAAACAAGAGTTGTTGGTGAGGATGCGGAGAAAGGGGAACCCTCCTATACTATTGGTGGGAATGCAAGATGTTGCAGACACTCTGGAAGACAGTATGGAGGGTCCTCAAAAAATTGAAAATAGAGCTATACTACAACCCAGCAATGGCACTACTGGGTATTTATCCTAAAGATACAAATGTAGTGATCTGAAGGGGCATATGCACCCCAATCAGCACTATCCACAACAGTAGTCAAACTATGGAAAGAGCTTAAAAGTCCATCAACAGATGAATGGATGCCTGGGTGGCTCAGTCGTTAAACATCTGCCTTTGGCTTGGGTCATGATTCCAGGGTCCTGGGATGGAGCCCTGGATCAGGCTCCCTGCCCAGCAGGAAGCCTGCTTCTCCCTCCCTCCCCCACTCCCTCTGCTTGTGTTCTCTCTCTCTCTCTCACTATGCCTTTCTTTGTCAAATAAATAAATAAAATCTTAAAAAACAAGGTGTGGTATATATATATACAATGGAATATTATGCAGCCATCAAAACCCCCGAAATCTTGCCATTTGCAACAACATGGATGGAACTAGAGGAAATAAGTCAATCAGAGAAAGACAATTATCATATGATCTCTCTGATATGAGGAATTTGAGAAACAAGACAGAGGCTCATAGGGGAAGGGAGGGAAATATGAAACAAGAAAAAATCAGAGAGGGAAATAAACCACAAGAGATTCTTAATCTGAGGAAATAAACTGAGGGTTGCTGGAGGGGAAGAGGTAGGAGGGATGGGGGTGGCTGAGTGATGGACATCGGGGAGCTTACGTGCTACGGTAAGTACTGTGAATTGTGTAAGACTGATGAATCACAGACCTGTACCCCTGAAACAAATAATACATTATATGCTAATAAAACCCATGGATAAGAGCTCAGATAGGAAAACCTGGCTTTCATTCTCATGGACCTGGAGTACAGAAATCAGCTGACTTCACCTGTAATAATCAGCTACAAAATTATATAATAAATTCACATTAGTTAAAAAAAAACCAAATGTGGTAAAGAGGTGTTTCATTCCATGATATTAAAAAAATGTAACAAAATTATGTTATTTCTTAACTTTGTATATAACACGTGTCATATGAATTTCTTTAAAGATTTTCAATAAAAGAACAAGTAGTAAAATGAAAAAAAAACAAAACCCTCAATCTGATAGAAGCCCTTCATGGCTCCCCCCAACACTTCTTGGCCTGGCACATAAGGCACTGACTGGTGTCGTCTGTGCCCAGCTCCTCAGTGTCATCTTCTAATTCTTGCCAACCCCCAACACTGCACACTTCTCTATTACGTGCTTTTGCTCATGCTGTCTTCCCTGCCTGCAATGCCCTTCCCTCTGCCTCTGCCTAGACATTGTTTCAGTCTGAATTCAATGTCACTTTCTCTGTGAGGCTCCCTCTAACCTCCGCGAGCAGCAGAAGCTTTTGCCTAAAAGTTTTACAGAAGACAGAAATGCAGACCACTGACCATATAATAACATATGATAAATGTAACCCTTATTACAGAGTTGAATAAACCATTCCAGGAGCTCAGGAGAGAGAGAGAGAGAGAGAATGAGACCTCCTGGATTGCTTGGAGAGACCGTGGATTTCTATGGAATAGTGTTTGCTGGATGTATAAATGATTGAACAAATGAAGAACTATTTTTAAACAGCAAACCTATGGAAGGGGCCAAAGGAGGTTTAGCTCCAGCCCTGGAGTAAGGGGAAGGACAGAGAAAAAAAAGGACTCTTCCATATACTTCCGTGGGTCAAGGGCAGTGACAGAAAGGTCATTATGGCTGAAAACAATAGGGCAGGGAATTTCTCAGGAATGTGTCAGTGAGAGAAAGAAAGAAGGGGCTTCTCGGTCATGTTCACCAGGCTGTGACAGGGACAGTGACTGGGAGGCTGAGCAACTCCCCACACAGACCCAGTAGCCTCTTCATAAGGAATTCATGAGTTACTCCAGTTGGTTCACCTTCCCCAGGACTGCTGAGGAGAGTAAAAAACCTCCAGAGAGATAAATAGTATATTATTCTACTTATATGAGGTCCTAGAATAGTTAAATAGTCAAATAGAAACAGAAAGCAGAATGGTGGCTGTCAAGGGATGGGGAGAGGGAGCAGTGGGGAGTAACAGTTTGATGTGGACAGTTTCAGTTTGACAAGATGAAGAAGTTTTGGAGAAAGAAGGTGGTAGTGTCTGTACAACAATGTAAATGTACTTACTACCACAGAACTGTAACTTGAAAATGATTAAAATGGTTAATTTTGTTATGTAATATTTTACCATGATTAAAAAAGAAAAAGACTGCTGGAGGCACAGAAGAGTGTCACAGGCTAATGACATCCAGGCTCTTGGGCCGGAGAGCTGAAGGGTAACGGTGCTGCAGGAAGTCACTGACCCCCTTGTGTTTAGGCTACTGGTTTGAAGAAAGTTTTTCATCACTCAAGGCCTGGTTTGAATGCGACTCTCCTGTAGAGACTTTCTTGATTCAAATAATAGGTCATTTTGGCATTAATTGTGATTAGTATTTCCTACTATCTGAGTGCTTAAATGGCTAGAACCATAACGTATTCATTTCTGTGTCCTCATTCACTCATTCAACAAACATTACATACCAATTTGGTACAAGGCTTTATGCTGGATGTTGAGTATAAGGGAGTAATTTTTCTCTTATGTTCTGAATGTTAAAATAGGAACTTTGGCCTTTTCAAAAACATTGGAGAGAAAGCATTTGCCTTTTCTCCCACATTTAACTGGCTCCTCCTCACCAAAGGAGAGATTTATCTAATAGGTAAAATGTTAGCTTAACATTTAATGTGCCAGCAGGACAAGATCAAGGTATTAAAGGTCATGTTCCCATGAAACTTAAACTCTTAAGATCATGGCCAAGTGGCAAACTGTCCATAATGTAAACATAATTTCCTTGCCTATGGGCTTCTGGTATGGCCTGGGGGAAAAGAGGGTGGTTCAAAAGCTCTCTTTGAGGGGCACCTGGGTGGCTCATTGGGTTAAGCCTCTGCCTTCAGCTCGGGTCATGATCTCAGGGTCCTGGAATCAAGCCCCACATCAGGCTTTCTGGTCAGCAGGGAGCCTCCCCCACACCCCGCCCCCCAACTGCCTCTCTGCCTACTTGTGATCTCCGTCAAATAAATAAATAAAAGGGCGCTTGGGTGGCTCAGTGGGTTAAAGCCTCTGCCTTCAGATCAGGTCATGATCCCAGGGTCCAGGGATTGAGCCCTGCATCAGGCTCTCTGCTCAGTGGGGAGCCTGCTTCCCACTCTCTGCCTGCCTCTCTGCCTACTTGTCAGACAGATCTGTCTGTCAAATAAATAAATAAAATCTTTAAATAAATAAATAAATAAAATCTCTCTTTTAAAAACATTAATTAATTAAAAGAAAAAAAGCTCTTTTGGATAGATATAAAGCAAGTATACTAAAATGCTAATGATAGAATCTAGGTGGTGGGTGTATGCTGTTTTAGTTAGATTTGAACTCCCACAAAAAGTCTTTCACCTTGCTGTATATGAAAAACTCCAGGCCAAAAAAAAGCCCAGTATGATCTGAAGTCCCAGCTACATTCTCCTATAGTGTTTACCAGAAATAAAGCTGACGTTTTGGTTCTCATCTGATTTCTGATTTTTTTAAACCCACAAGAGGAACAAGACACAAAGATTAGTCAGACATAGTTCCTACCTTTAAGGAGCTCACAGCTGGGAAAGACTGATATGAAAATGGGGACTTACAGCAAAGAGCGCTAAGTGCCTTGTGCACAGATACGCTGGCAGGACAAGTCTCAGCAACCACAGACCCAGCACAGGGCCACGGAGCAAAGGCAGCGCAGGCCTGGAGCATCCTCTATCTCCTTACATTTCCAACTTTCCCCATACTGTGTAGAGGTCCAGTGGGGACCAATCCTCGAATATAATCTCCCATGATCAACAGCCATATCATATATGTGCAATAACCAAATACAGTCTACTCAAATCAAGGTCCCCTTCCTTCCCCAGAAGTCTCTGCAACTCGTCTCACTCATTTGCTGGCTCCCTGCACCTCCCTCCTCTTGTCCCATGAATGACTTGCCATCAGATCACACTGGATCTGACTGTCTCCCTTGGACAAGCTCCAAAGGGCAAGGAAAGAGAGTCCAAGTCTAACTAAAACAGCATAAACATCTAGGGCTTCAGTCACCTTATGGTGGCCGGCTCCTATTTGAAAATAATACACACTAACCTTCTTAGAAGAAAGTCCCGGGGAATCAAGGGTGGGAGACAAGCCAGGAGGCCAGGAACCAGGAATGAGTCCATACCAGAGAACAAAATGGTGCTGCCATCAAGATAAATGCCATTTCTGATAACCCCCTGCCCTTGGGGAAGAAAGACAAGTCATGTGGTCTTTCCAGCCCAGTTCAATCACCTCCTTCAGGAAACCTTCTCTGACAGGTAGCTCTGCACTAACCCTATACCAGCCTATTAGTTATACCTGGGACCCCCACAGTGCAGTTGTCCCTTTAGCCCCAAACTGAACACATGGTGTTATCACCTCTTGTCTACATGGCAGCCCACAGCCAAATGCTCACTCCTCAAAGGCAGACAGTGACATATCTCCATGCCCCAACCACTCTTCCCAGCATTTGAAAGCTGGATAAACAATGATCTCCAAAAGTCCTCTTAGCTATGAAACATAAAACCCTATGAGGTAGATATCTACTATTTCAGCTTACATGAAATTCACTCCTCCTTTTTCTGTGAACAGTTTACTTTTTTTTCTTTTCTTTTTTTTTAAAGATTTTATTTATTTATTTGACAGAGAGAACGATCACAAGTAGGCAGAGAGGCAGGCAGAAAGAAAGGAGGAAGCAGGCTCCCTGCTGAGCCAGAGCCCGATGCGGGGCTCCATCCCAGGACCCTGGGATCATGACCTGAGCCGAGGGCAGTGGCCTAACCCACTGAACCACCCAGGCGCCCCTGTGAACAGTTTTCTTTGCAGAACCATCCCTCTTTTATGTTCACTCTACGAGAGTTATGGAGAGCTGACCATATGCCCCAGCCTACAGGAGAGGGCACTGGCCCAAGCCAGGTCAATCAGAGCATCGGATGGCCCAGACACAGTGAATGGCACATTACCCCAGCCAGGCTAATGAGATTCCGTTCTGGCCACTGCTGGGAAATAGAAAGTCTCTTGTTGTTGGAAAGGTGCTGCTATTGGTTATCTTACCATCCCATGAGAAATGCAGAACCAAGACATGGAGACAGAGTTCTGATGACATTGTCTGAGCCTATGGGATCCAGGTGGGCCTGAAGCCAGTGCTGACCCCTGGCCTTCTCAGTTATGAGCCATTTTGAGTTTCATTTCTGTCACTATAACTTTAAAAGTCCCAATTAATCCATCCCCCCAATCCTGGAGGAAATACCAGGTTCCTGACAAGCAGCTACCTCTTCCTACAGTTGTTCTGGGAGAAGCAGGCTCCACTGACAGGGTCCCATTCGGCAAGGGCCTTACCTGCACCAAGAGGTTCTGCAGTCCAATGACCAGGGACAACACCTGTGATATTCTCAGTGGAGCCAGGACAGTGTTCTCAGAGGCCGGTGGTGGCTGGGGCCCTGAAGGCACCAGGGCCACAAGGGCAGAAGAAAAGTTTTGCTGTAGGGCTGTCCGCAGGAAGCATAAGATGGCAGCTGAAAACAAGAACCCCTTATACTCAGCTCCTTCCTCCTTCCTCACCTCCCACCTAGCTCTGTGGCAGGGGGAAGACAGTAGAGATAATAATAGGGTGACCACAGGCTGGTCTGGGGAGAGTGGTCCCATCTCACAGTCTAAGGGAAAAGCTCTTCCTTTCCTGCTAGAGTGCCCTGGGGCCATACCTGAGAGCAGCGCAGCCTTTTTCTTTGGAAAGCTGAGGACCTTCAATACTTGGTCCAGTTCCACGGACAGTTTCTGGTGAACCTGGTAGGACAGAGGGAAGGGGACACCTCCCACATTCTGGCAGCTTGAGCAGAAAATAACCGGTCCCAATAGCTCGTAGGTACCCACACATACCTACTGCATCCAGAGGGACAAAGGAGACCACACAGTCTTGTGAGCCCACCAGCCCTGGATTCAGGAATGTGAGGAGGCAAATTAGCCTGTACATAGAGGACCCTTCTTCTCCCAAATCTCCCACATCGTCAATGAACTCTTCCACCAGGGAACCTCCCTGGCCTCATGTGTGACTCAGTCTCCACTCCAGCCCACCATCCAAACTTAGATCTAGAGCCAGACAGCCCAGATTCAAAACCCTGCTCTGCCACTAGCTATCCATGTGGCCAAGGGGAATCCACTGCCCCTCTCCCAGCCTGCCTCACTTTCTTCACGTATGAAATGGGAACAATGCCGCCTGCTTTCACTCCTTCCAGAACTATTGTGAAGAACAGCTGAGGCTCAGCATTGGGGAACGTGTCTTTAAAGTCAAAGCACTGTCCAAACTGAGGGGTTAGTTGGGAGTCATGGGTTCAAAGCTGAGTCTGCTCTGCTTGCCTCACCCAGAACATACGCTGCTTCAAGGCAGGAATTACTTCTCTGCTTGGATCTATCACAGTCTGAAACAAAGCAGTTCGTAAAAAATGTTTGGCTGGTGGAATCAGCAGGTTCTAGGCAGAAGAACCAATTTGTACAAAGGTATTGAGATGACATACTAATGTAAGATGCTCACAGAGGAAACCGTATAGGAGTTATTCAGGAACTCTGTGATATTAGCTCAATCTTTCAGTATAGCTAAAACTACCTTTAAAATTAAAGCTATTGGGACACCTGGGTGGCTTAGTCAGCTAAGCGGCTGCCTTCAGCAGAAGGCCATGATCCCAGGGTTCTAGGATCGAGTCCCACATTGGGCTCCTTGGTCAGCAGAAGAGCCTGCTTCTCCCTCTGCTTGCTGTTCCCCCTGCTTGTGTGCTCTTGCTCTCCTTCTCTGAAAATAAATAAATAGTGCTTGCTTTGGCAGCATATATACTGAAAATATAAAGAAATAAAATGTTAAAAAATAAATAAAATAGGGGTGCCTGGGTGTCTCAGATGGTTGAGCACCTGCCTTCAGCTCAGGTCATGATCTCCAGGTCTTGAAATCAAGCCCCACATCCAGCTCCCAGCTCAGCAGAAAGTCTGCTTCTCCCTTCTGCCTCAACCCCTGCTTGTGCTTTCTCTCTCTCTAATGAATAAAATGTTTAAAAAAGAAATAAATTAGTAAAATAAAATAAAGGCTATTAAGGGTGCCTGGGTGACTCAGGTCATGATCTCAGGGTCCTGGGATCGAGCCCAGCTTTGGGCTCCCTGCTCAGTGGGGAGCCTGCTTCTCCCCTTCCCCCTCCATACTTTTTTGCTTGTGCTCTTTCTGGCTTCCTCCCTTTCAAAAAAATAAAATCTTCAAAAGAATAAAGGCTATTAAGAATCAATGACTCAGGGCGCCTGGGTGGCTCAGTGGGTTAAGTCTCTGCCTTCGGCTCAGGTCATGATCTCAGGATACTCAGATCGAGTCTCACATCGGGCTCTCTGCTTGGTGGGGAGCCTGCTCCCCACCCCCTGCCTGCCTCTCTGTCTACTAGTGATCTCTCTCTCTCTGTCAAATAAATAAATTAAATCTTAAAAAAAAAAAAAAAAGAATCAATCACTCAGGGGCGTCTGGGTGGCTCAGTCATTAAGCGTCTGCCTTTCACTCAGGTCATGATCCCAGGGTCCTGGGATCAAGCCCTGTGTCAGGTTCTCTGCTTGGTGGGAAGCCTGCTTCTCTCTCTCTCCCACTACCCCTGCTTGTGTTCCCCTCTCTCGCTGTGTCTCTTTCTGTCAAATAAATAAAATCTTTGAAAATAAAAGAATCAATCACTCAGTCAAATCATCAACCGTATGGAGATATGAAAGAGCAGAGCTTCTCCCTCTGCCTCTGCCTGCCTGTGCTCCCTTTCTCACTCTCCGTCTCTCTGATAAATAAATAAATAAATAAAATCTTAAAAAAAAAAAAAAAAAAGAAAGAGCAGAGCCGATTTGGAGAGGAGCTAACAGTTGGTCAGAGGACAGAGAAGGGTAGAATGGCAGAAAGTAAGGCTGCAGAAGGACCAAGGTCAGCAGGTTCTCAGCAGCCATGTGGAGAGTGCAACCAAACTGGCCGCAGGGACAGGAGATCTGGAGCAAGGGAAAGGCCAGGGACCAGGAGGCTGAACAGGCCACTTCTGAGGGGAGAACGAACCATTAAGGCAGTGGAGAGGACTCAGAATGGAGGTGGGTAGTAGGTAACTGGCTGGGTGTGAGCTGAAGACCAGCGAGCCAGAGACACGGTGCAGGTTCCCATACAGGCAGGTGACTGCAGGGGAAAGGTGGGCCCACCAGCCTCACACAGAAAAGCAAAAGATGTTCCTGTCCCCAATCAATGCTGGGGCAAACCCCAGAAGACTTATTATAGTACAGATCTGCCACAGCCTGATGCCACTTTAGAGGACAAACTTTATTTTGTTGTTGTTTTTTGTTTTTGTTTTTGGAGGCCAAACTTTATTAAGATTTTATTTATTTATTTGAAAGAGAGACAGTGAGAGAGAACATGAGCGAGGAGAAGGTCAGAGGGAGAAGCAGACTCCCCAAAGAGCTGGGAGCCCGATGCGGGACTCGATCCCGGGACTCCAGGATCATGACCTGAGCCGAAGGCAGTCGTCCAACCAACTGAGCCACCCAGGCGCCCCAATGGAGGCCAAACTTTAAAAATGACTTCACTTCTACACAAAAGAGCATGTGCCCGGCACTTCAATGGCACAGTGCTGGGCACAGGGCAAAGACACCTCAAAGGCTAGAAGATGGCTTCTATCCGCCAGCAGCAGTCAGGCTTAGGAAGGAGACACAGGAATGTGGAGCAGCCCATATAGGATTTCACGCAGGTCACTCTGATGAGAAGGTCCCATACAAGGGGGTGAGGAAGGACTGAGAGGAAGAGGTGCTCTGTGGATATGTCCACTGTTCCCCTGTTCCCTGAATCACCTTTCCCAACAATCACAACGACAACTTGCATATGTCTGGCATTTCATGGCTTACCACCTAGCACTGTAAGGCCACAGGCTGGCTTCTGCCTTCCTGTCCAGTGTGACAGGCCACTCCCTACATTCTAGTCACATGGTATCTCACCAGTCTCCAAATATGTACACATGTCCAAAATTTGTGCAGCTTCGTGTCTTTTTTTCAAATTGCTCTCTTTACCTGGAATGCCTTTGCCTGGTACAATCTTACCTTTCAAAGCTTTGCTTAAAGACTACAATACAAAGTTTCCCAAGTGTGGGGTACGTGCTGTATTTATTTCTTATTCCTCTGTGGCTAGAATACAGCCCGGCATGAAGGTTATCCATGTATGATAAATTAATATAAACCAACCTGACAACAACCATGGACATCTTCTTCCCCATTCTGTAGGCAAGGACACTGAAGCTCAGAGATTAAATATCTTGCCAAGGTTACCCAGCTAATAAGCCAAAGAGCGGGAACCAGAACTCAGGAACTTTGTCACTCCTCTGTGTGCCACCCCATGCCCCAGAGCCACACGGGCTAGTGACTCACCTGCAGACTGCCGTCGTGCTGCTGAGCAGAGAAGGAGGCAGTGAGCAGCCAGGCGGAACAAAGGAGTGTGGTGCTGGGAGAGGCCCCCTTGGTCCAGGTGAGTACCAGAGTCTTCTCCAGAAGCTCAATCAGGGCCGTGCTACTAAGGAGCACTGCAGCAGCTGGAGATGGTTGGCAGGGTAAGGGCTATAAGTTACTCAGGAGGCCCTGCTAGGGCTGCCGGCATCATGGTTAGCACCTGCCGGGGACTTCACACACACATGGTAAATGAACAAAAGGATCAGCTTTAGGCTCTATGGGTTCCAGCTTCATTCTAGAACCACAGGTTATCAGAATCAGAAAGAATCTTATGACCATCTGGCCCAGCGACATCCTCCCCATATGTATATATAGTTTTTAAGATTTTATTTATTTATTTGACAGAGAGAGACATAGCAAGAGAGAGAACACAAGCAGGGGGAGTGGGAGAGGGAGAAGCAGGCTTCCCGCAGAGCAGGGAGCCCGACGTGGGCCTCCATCTCAGGACTCTGGGATCATGACCTGAGCCAAAGGCAGACACTTAACAACTGAGCACCCCAAGCGCCCCTCCCAATATATATTTTCACAAGCAGGAAAAAACTACAGGCAGCAAAGGCCACAGACACTGCCCAGCACCCCTCCTATTCATTGTCTCACTGGGGCCTCAGCACCTCTTTTCTGACTGCTTGGTGTAGTCTGATGAAGGCTCCAGTACAGGAAGTTGAAGGCGGGCTGCAGGATGTCCACGTCAGCGGGGCCGCATTTCCCACACAGCTTGCTCACTGCAAGAGTCCCCAGGCCCCATCATGTAGCCCTTCATGGGTTCAATGCACACCAGCACTCACAATTCTCATAGATAATGGCCTTATTCTAATAAGAATTTCAGATGTCAGTCTGTCAGTCTTGGGGACCAAGCTCAAACTAAGTGTCCTTGGTAATACAGCCAAGGAAGAGGAACACAGTAACAAACCTGAAGGCAAGCAGCCCACAGCTGCAGCTCAGGACAGACTACACAAGTTTATGTGATCTAAAGGCATCCTGAAACAGCACTGGTTCCAGAATAGACTCCAGGTTGGAGAGTCTGCAGAGGTCATCTAGGTCAGCCTGCCACCCCTAGCAGGAAAAGATCCAGCCTCTGAAATCTTCTAGCAATGGGGCACTCACCACCTTTCCAGGGGACTCCATCAACATCAGTGTGAAGTTCCCTGAATTTGCCATATTCTCTTTCACATCACCCTCACATCTGGCTAACTCCTTAACTCCTACTCAGCAATCGAGATTCAGCTCAAAGTTCACCTCCTCCATGAAGCCCTGTGTAACTTCTCATGGCAAGATTAGATGCCTATTGCTCCCTCAGCCCTCATCAGAGTAGTTACTACACTGTAGAGCAGACATCTACAGAACATATCCCTTTCCTCCTGGGATTTGGCACTTTGCTCCCTGACCTACACCACCTCAATATGAAACCTACCTAAGTCTCCGTTCACTGTTTTGGCGGCCACATCACACTTGACTTTTAAGTGGCTTGTGGCCAACAAGATAAGCAGCCCTCTCCTCACCCGTCTTCTACTCGCAATGCTCTCAAATAAAAGGATCGTATATAAATGTATATTATACTTCACACATATGTTTCAGGTCATTATTATCCCCTCCAGAGGCCCTATTGACAGCGGTTTGATTTTGTCCCAGTCTTCCCTCCCAGCTGAGTGTTACACTTGACCCGATAGGCTGGGAGGACCAGCACCAGGCCAGGCCTAAAGGCCCTTTTTAAGTCTGACACTGATCTCATGAGGATGCTGAGGCTCCAGGCAAGGAAAGAACCATCTTCACCTGTGGCCAGAGCACCTGACAGTCCACAGATACTAAAGACACACCATTTTTCCTATCGATTTCAGTATTTCCTCAATAAACCTTCCTAAGGATGCTACCTATGAAGTGGCAACGACATTAATGAAATGCAATGAAAGTCCTGTTGAGGTCTGGGTACAGGTGAAAGAGGCTTAGGGAACTGTGACGTGGATCATCAGATCCTGAGTCAGTTGTGGAGTGCGGGGGAGAACTGAGCTTGTGCCCAGAAAAGGGAGCCTGCACAGAGCTGCACTGGAGGTCTATCTACTGTGTGCCAAGCATTTGAGTATTCGACCTCTAGCTCTCCCTTATCTTAACCCTACATCAGCTAAGCACTACTGTTTTACTTGTGAGGAACCGAAAGCCAGGTGACTGCCCAAGGCTGCATAACTAGTGACTGAGAACAAACAAACGAAGGCATTCCTGACTCTAGAGCTGTGCCTGTCATACAATGTTCTGTTTTTGTTTCTTTTCCCAAACACTCCCACTGTACAATTAAAGAAAGATCTAAAAGTACCCACAGCAGGAAGCTCACAGGAACAGTGACCCACTAGCTTCTTCCAAAAGGCTGAATGATGGAATAAAGGAGCATGCCTAGCCCTGGGCCCTCAGGCACTGTCCCAAGCCCAGGCACCTTGGTGAAGAAGCTTCATGGCCATGCTGTCCAGTTCTTGCTCTGATGTGTTCTTCAGCTGCACTAAAGAAAGGAGGCTCAGGAGCAATGGCAGGTTCCCTGAGGCTGCAAGGAACAGGAGGGCTGGTCAGGAGACCTAATGCTCAGATCACCTCAAGGTCAAACAGACATCCTACCCCACTGTAAATGTTTGCTGGGATTCACTCCTACCTCCTGCCTTCTTCCTTCAGTACAGGGGCAACTGACAAACTGGGTGCCAACTCTGGGCTGGGTACCAGAAACTTAATATTTCACTTAATCCTCCTTGTGAAATAGAGACTATTTCTCTTTTGCAGTTAAGAAAACAGGCTCAGGGGCGCCTGGGTGGCTCAGTGGGTTAAGCCGCTGCCTTCGGCTCGGGTCATGATCTCAGGGTCCTGGGATCGAGTCCCACATCGGGCTCTCTGCTCAGCAGGGAGCCTGCTTCCCTCTCTCTCTTTCTGCCTGCCTCTCCATCTACTTGTGATTTCTCTCTGTCAAATAAATAAATAAAATCTTTAAAAAAAAAAAAAAAGAAAGAAAGAAAACAGGCTCAGGGGCACCTGGGTGGCTCAGTGGGTTAAAGCCTCTGCCTTTGTCTCAGGTCATGGTCCTGCGATCCAGCCCCACATTGGGCTCTCTGATCAGCGGGGAGCCTGCTTTCTCCTCTCTCCTGCCTGCCTCTCTGCCTACTTGTGATCTGTCAGATAAATAGTAAAATCTTTAAATTATAAAAAAAAAAAAAAAGAAAGAAAGAAAGAAAAGAAACCAGCTCAGAGAGGCTGAGTGACTTCTCCAAGCTCCGACAGCCAGTTAGTGGCAGGGTCAAGACTTGAACTTAAATCTGAGTTCAATGCCCACATTTTTTCAACTATGTTTCCATGAAATCTTATGGCTCTTATACATTATTATCAGTTAGATGTGACTTATCCTTCCCTGCCAAGGAAGGACTCAGCTCCTCTAGACCCTCTTAAATTCATCTGAAAACTTTCATCCTCAGTCAGGACTGGATCAAATGAACTACAGTTCTCCTCCCACTTCCTCTTAATTGCTTGGAGATTTTAAACTTCAACTTTTTAAAAATAGGAAAAGATAAAGCAAAGCCAACCTTTTCAGTGTCTTTAAACTGCACCAAACATCAAACTTCCTGGACTCCAGGGACTCCGGGGAGTCCCATTCCAGATTTGGAAACTATCCTTCTGGATCTCACTAGCAGCTTCTAACACATTTCAGATCCACCCACTTCCGAGCCTTTGCAGGCTTCTGCTGCCTTTCTGGCCTCCCCCATTATTTCCTGCTTTCTTCTTCCCAAATGGGGGCTACCATTCTTATGAAACAGCTCTGAACACATGCCATGCTGGGTGGGGACATGCATGCATAGACTGAACACACCCACTTATGCTAAACACGCAGAAACATTAAACATAAACACATGCGCTCCATACGCGCACACACATACATTAAGTATGCTGAGTGCTCAGTCTCTGATGAGAGGAAGGAGGTAAAGTTTAGCTTGCTCCCACACTGGCCTGACTTTTATTTTCCAGAGAAAACTCCGACTCTCTCCTGGAGCAGATCTCTTTTTTTTTTTTTTTTAAAGATTTTATTTATTTATCAGAGAGAGAGGGGGAGAGAGCGAGCACAGGCAGACAGCATGGCAGGCAGCATGGCAGGCAGAGGCAGAGGGAGAAGCAGGCTCCCTGCTGAGCAAGGAGCCCGACGTGGGACTCGATCCCAGCACACTGGGATCATGACCTGAGCCAAAGGCAGCCGCTTAACCAACTGAGCCACCCAGGCGTCCCTGGAGCAGACCTCTTTGAGTTAAAGGTCAAAACACGCCCCTGACAGCTCCAGACTAACCTCCTGAGGGAGAGGCCCCATGTTCCATCAACAGTTGTTGTAGGATCAGCAGGAAGTGGCCTCGGATGAGACCACTCACTTCGACATCCTCATTCTTCCTCAAAAAGGTCCTTAGGACAATCACTACTTTGCGGGCTGTGTCCACTGGGCTGGAATAGATGAGATCCTGAGCAGGAGAAAAGGAAGCCAGAGCTCAGAAGACATCACGGTTGGGGACAGGTTGGAAAAAGAGAGGAACTGGGGAAGGACCCAGGATGATGGTGTCACAGAACCTGGGGAAGGGAGCACTCCCTTGCTTGTCACCTATTATGTACTAATCTGTTGAAAAGGTCCATCCCAAATAGGAAGAAACTGAGACTCAGAGCGATTATGTGGTATGCCAAAGGTCACACAAGCCAGTAAGTGGCACAGCTAAGATTTGAATCTACTTCCAAGCCCAAAGTTGTTTCTACTTTCCAGGATGCCTCTCTCTGAAAAGGTAAATTTTAGGGTCAAGAAGAGGTTATTTCAGACAAGGGACCTGAATGTGCCTTAAGGGAGGAAAAGAGAGGGGGATGGAGATGTCACAGGGCAGGAAAAGGATGGGTTAGGACAGATTCAGGGCACAGGAAGGGAAGCGAGGACCAGGTCAGGCCCCTTTTTCTTCCACGGCATCTGGCTATTTCTGCCCCAAGCTGTAAAGGCCTTGGGTTCAGAAGGTAGGAAAGGACATCGCTTTTTATTTGCTTTCAGAGTTATTTTAATGAGTATATGTTACAGGCAAAGCCAGTCAGAAGCCACTCCAGAGACCATCCTACTGATAGCTCCTGGCACCTACCAGCTCAAACAAGCCAATTCCTTTGGACAGGCTAACATGCTGGGTGCTATGCAGCCAAGGTCACTCACAGACTCCCTTTCCAGGGAGGACAGCTGACACACAGAGAGACATGGCTATGGGGCACCCAGCCAGACAACTCCAGATGTGCTGATCACTGGGTGACACGGGGCATCTGGGCTTGGCTCTTCACAAACGCCCACAGCTGCCAGAGAAACAACTATAAATCAACAACGATTGCTCAACTATGGACTAATAATGTCAGGTCCTGCGATGTGTTCAAACTGCAGCTGGGTGTTTGTTGATGGATTATCTGTATCTTCAAAACTCTTCTAGATAGGTGTCACTCTAATTTTTCAAATGAGGAAACAGGCAGATTAAGTAGCCTGCCTGCTGAGACAGCGGTGGCACTATAAAATCTACTACGCTGTGAGTTAAGGAAAAACAGGCATGAGTTTGGCTTCATTTTTGTCACCTTATATAGGGACTCAGAAAACTTCTCTAGAAGGAGATGATCACAGAATAGGAGGGCTAGGGAGACTCTCAGTTCATTTACAAGAGCCATTTTACTTTACAGGGTATGATTTGCCCAAGGTCAATTCCCTGATCCTGCTCCTTCACCAGCACTTGGCTGCCTAGCTAGAGAGCTGGTCCCTCAGGACCCTGAGTTAAATTTTAACAGTCTAAAAGGAAGAAGGCTACACAGCCTTCTGTGGCTATGGTGAATGCCAGGGAGGAAGAATGCACCCCACTGTGTGGGTCGGTGCAGAAGGCTCTGGATGGAACACGGTCCACTCTGCAGTCTCTCTTGTCCAGAGCTGTCCAGAAATTTCTGAGTGGGATGGAGTAGGGTGATACGGGTAAGGAGGAAACAAACAGAGATTCTGTGACATCATTGTTTTTCACATTTAAACAACCTACATGAAAGACCACCCATTGATAAGAGTGGCAATTAACAGCTTTGTTTTCAGCTGTTAATTACCCATATCAAAAACAGAAATTGGTACCAACACATATTTTTAGACACTTTTCCCCTCCTGTGGCTAGAAGCTGGGGAGAAATGGTAAGAATTATATGTATAAACAGACAGCAAAGTTGTTCCTTGCTATTCTTTTTAACCACTGATGTTTCCAGGATCTAATTTAGTGAAAAGCTCATTAACTTGTAGGCTCCAATCACAGTCATGACCTTTATTAGTTATATGACCTTGAGCAATTTAATAAGCTGTTCTGAGATTACCATTCTCTTTCTGATTCAGTGATAAGTCTAACTATGTACAGGATAACAAGAGTGTTTCCCTACATATTCTGTCCACATATTATTCCCATATATTTATCTACATGTTATCTCTAATTTATACACAAGGAAACTGAAGCTCAGAAAAGTCTTCATCTTCCTGGGTCCCTATGTAGCATCTAGCCCTTGGGATAGATTTTTCTTTTGGAACTCTAGGCGAGCAAAACCCAAGGCTCCTTCCTCCCTGCCCAGGGAGGAGGGGTAGTGAGGGTGGTTCACATCCAAGGACAGTAACTGGGTCACAATAAAGGGCGGAGTGCCTGCCCCAGCCTGCCTGTGACATAGTCTCTCTAAGAATTTGGTCTTAGGATGCCTGGGTGGTTCAGTGGGTTAAGCCACTGCCTTCAGCTCAGGTCATGATCCCAGGGTCCTGGGATTGAGTCCCGCATGGGGCTCCTTGCTCGGCAGGGAGCCTGTTTCTCTCTCTGCCTCTGCCTACTCTCTGCCTGCTTGTATGCACGCTCTCTCTCTCTCTTTCTGACAAATAAATAAATAAAATCTTAAACAAACAAAAAAAGAGAATTTGGTCTCTTGAGATTCATTTTCTCTTTGGCTTATTTCCTTTAAGTACTTACACTCCTTAAAGCTAGTGATGCAGGGTATTCTTCCTCTAAGGAGGGATCACCATCCTAGAAAGACCCAGACTGAGAAAGAAAACTTGGGGGAGGAAGATAATGAGCTCCATTTTAGACAGAAATGTAAAACAGAAGATTCGCTACATGGGTCTGGAGCTCAGGAGAAAGGTCACAGATGGAGACAGAGATTTGGGTCATCGGCATGTAGCAGGCGGCAACCAAATCCATGAGAATTATTGACACAGCCCAGAAAGTAGACACTGAGTATAAAGAGAACCTAGGACAAAACTTTGAGGCACATCAACTTCCAAGCACTAGCCAGAAAGAAAACTTTTTATGAAAGAGACTGGGAGAAGCACCAAGAGAGGTAAGAGAAAAATTAAGAGAGCTGGTATTGCTAAAACCAAGAGTGTGTCAATAAAAAGTGGACAATCATGAAATAATAACAGGTCATGTAAGATGAGAACCAAAAAGTCCACTGTAATTAGTCACAAGAACATTGCTGTTGATCCTGCTAAGAACAGTTTCAAGTAGCAATGTGGGCAAAAGCCAATGGGTGAAGGAATAGGTAAGAGATGACAGTTTTGAGAGCAGAAAACTACTTCTAGGGGTTTGGCTGTAAAGGGAAGGACATGAACATGAAAGGGTTGGGAAGGGAGGGACCAGCGAGCGTCTGGGTCCCAGCAGAAGACAACCGGAGCAATCAGAAGTAAGCCTACAGGGCTTAGACTCTACCACTCCCATAGCCCAGTGTCATGACCTGGGGTTTCTTCCTAGCTTCACCACTTTTTGACTCTCCCTTCCCAGGGATGCTTTAGAAGTCTCTATACGGTGACAGATGATACAAGCATCTGCGATTTCCTCAGTGGCAATGGAACAACCAAATCCGAATGACTAGTGCCTAGTAAGTACAAAATAAATGTATGATAAAAGAAAAAGTGAACAACTAAACTCAAGGCCTCTAAAAACCTGCTCTTCCCTATGCTTCTTCAACCTCAACTCCTGTGACATATCCTCCATGCTCCAAAACGTCACCCGACCACTCAATGTCCTTAAATCACAGTAAGAACTTGCATGCTGCTGTGCTGGCCTGGAAGGACCCTTCCCCAACACTGTCACTTGTCAAATCCTTTGCAATATATGACATCTTTCTGCCCCCCGCCCCCCAGGTACTCTGCCTCACCTTTACTGCCACACTGTTAGGACAGGTCCTACTGGTTTGTTGTGTCTGATTCTCTCCCTGGCCTATGGGGCAGGCTCTAGGTCCAGTTCTTCCCTGTATCCCGTTGCTCAAATAAAGAGCTCTCCTGTTAGATGGAACACTGGTTCAGGGTAGTTTTCTCTCTTGTTCTGAGAGTTAGCTCAGTTAACTGGGAAGAACATTACACAGGGAGTCAAAATTTGGGTTTTAATTTCAACTTTTGTGACCTATGGGAAATCTACCTAAACCTATCTCTTTGTTTAAAAAGAAAAAAGTACCATAAATATCTCTATCAGAAGATCTGCTTTTTTTTGAGAGAGAGAGAATGGCTTCTGTCCAGAACCCTGATTCAACGGGTCAGCAAATATTTTTAAGTACCTACTCTGTGTGAGAAACTATCCTTGAATGCTTCATCGCAAAGAAAATTCAGTATCTTCACTCCATCCATTGCTACTCTTCCTGGCACCCATCTTGGCCTTCCTCCTCTATAACTGAAGCTTTATTTTTAGCCCATTCCTTCTCTTTTCCTCCTCTTCCAAGGAAGAATTTGAGCCAAAGCATGAATGTGGTCCCTATCAAGCCAACACATGTGGCCTCACAAGATGAGAGATCTCAGGGATGGAAGACAAAGACTAAAGTCTGAGCGGGGAGCGTGTACATGCATATGTGACTATGGACAGAAGCACGTACCTAAGGAAGTGAGGTCTACAACGTGAAGGTGTCATTTTCACCACAGTCACTAATAAAGTCAGCCCAATAAAAAACTCAATAAACCATGTTTGTTGGTGATTAAGAACATCAAAGGAATCCCCACTCTTCCCTAACGGGCTGTCATTCTTCCTGGACTAGGGAAGGGCAAAGTTGGTGAGTTGGCATTGAAAGCAGTGGTTTTAAACTAAATGTCTCCCATGCAGCAGTCAGTTGGGCACCTGCCACTAGTAATCACTCACTGAATACAGTGTCAAAGGGGGGCTCCTGAGTGGCTCAGGTGTTAAGCATCTGCCTTTGGCTCAGGACATGATCCCAGGGTCTCGGGATGGGACCGCATCGGGCTCCCCACATCGAGGCCCAGATCAGGCTCCCTGCATCAAGCCCCGCATCAGGCTCCCCACATCAAGCCCTGCATCAGGCTCCCTGCTTGAGCCCCACATCAGGCTCCCTGTTCAAGCCCTACGTTGGGCTCCCTGCTCAGCAGGAAGCCTGCTTCTCCCTCTCCCCTACTTGTGTTCCCTCTCTCACTGTCTCTCTCTCGGTCAAATAAATAAATAAAAATAAATAAATAAATAAATTTTAAAAATCTAAAAAAAAAGTCAAATGGGGCAGATGATTTTCTTTTTTAAATAAATAACAAATTCTAGCGGTTACCTCTATAATAAAACTATGTCACTCTCATTAATTTATTTTCCAACATGCTTTCTTGAGTGGATGAAGAAAAGATGGAGCTAAAGGTAGTGTATTAGAAATTGCAGATGAGGGGCGCCTGGGTGGCTCAGTGGGTTAAGGCCTCTGCCTTCCGCTCGGGTTAGTCCTGGGATCGAGCCCCACATCGGGCTCTCTGCTAAGCAGGGAGCCTCCTTCCTCCTCTCTCTCTGCCTGCCTCTCTGCCTACTTGTGATCTCTGTCAAGTGAATAAATAAAATCTTTTAAAAAAGAAATTGCAGATGATAGGCAGCTAGATGACTTATCTGATATACCTAATAGGAATTATAGGAATGTCTTAATTCATTAAAAAAAAAAAAGCGCTTGAATTCCTGACAACTTGGGATTACTTAGGGTTTGCCCAAGGGAGTGTGTTGCACATATAATGTTATCTTGTGAGTCATGGCAAAAAAAAAAAAAAAAAAATGCACAGCCCTCTATAATCAACCATCTCCATTAACATGCCCCAGGGGTCTCCTCTGACATTAAGCCCTTGTTTAATGTCGAGAAGACAGGGAGGTGAGAGGGAATGGTGACTGGGGTCAGTATTGCACAGTTCTATCTCGTGAGAAGTACAGAGGGCCAGATCTCTCAGTGAACAAACTTCCATTAGACTTAGAAAAGAGTATGGATTCATAGAAAACAGGCATCTGCCTGCCAGTTCACATGGAAACGTCGATAAATCCAGAGGCAGACACAAACATCAGTAGTTGCCTCCTGACCCCAGTAATCCAGCTCCCAGAGAGAGAGAAAGAGCCCACCACTCAGCAAGTGGTCACCTACTAGCAAAATGAGCAGGATGCTGGGGCTGCTTCTGAGCATGCGGAACAGGGCTGTTAAGCTGGCAGGAAGCGGGGACTGTCCAGCAGAGGGGACATCATCCAGCTCCTCATAGCTGCTCTCTTCCCAGGAGAACCAAAGTTCCAGGACACGGTGCCCAAACCTGCTCATCAGCTCTGGATACGACAGGAAGAATCTGAGCAGGAGGGGGTGGTGGGTATAAACTAGGTGCAGGTCTGGGATGTCCTCTAAAAATTTTCTGATGGCACTGACCACAGACTGGAGACAAAGAAAAAAAAAGAAAGAAAGAAGAGAAAGGGACTAAATAAATCTTGCAGAGGACCCAAGACAACCCAACAAACATAGCCAAGACGTAACAGGGAAAAATGTACTTGGCATTTCAGTACTCCAGGAGAAAGAAAACTCACTGTGCTCACCCTGTAACAGTGGTTCTCAAATTAGAGTGATTTTGTTCCCCAGGAGATTTTTGGAAATGTTTACATTTTTTATTTTCTTGATTTAGGGAGTGCTACTGGCATCTAGTGGGAGAGAACAGGGATGCCGCTAAATATCTCACAATGCATGGAACGGCCTCCAACAGAAAAGAATTATGTTGTACAAAATGTTAATAGTGCCAGGGTTGAAAAACCCAGCTCTATAATGATACTTACTATGCAGTGTTGTAATTACCAGTGTAGGTGTCTACCTCCCACACTAGACTTGAGCTGCTTGAGGAAACTGACGCAGATTAACCCGTGCCCCTGGCATAGGACCTGGCACAGAGGGGGCAAAGGGCATGTGTGTTGAATCATATATTAACCCTCAAAAGCTTACCTCCTCCCGTTGTACATATAGCAAAGTTTAATCCTTAATATGCAATTCTAAGAGTTTTATACGTCATAGTTTGGGCTGTTTCATTTAGGTCTTTGATCCATTTTGAATTTATTTTGTCCATACTATGAGATAAGGGTCCAACTTCACACTTCTGCATGTGGACATCCAATTGTTCTAGCACTGTTTGTGAAAAAGACTATTCTTTCTTCCACTAAATTGCCTTGGCATCCTTATAAAAAATATGTGGGTTTCTTTTTGGACTGTCAAGTCTATTCCATTGATCTTGATGACTATCTTTATGTCAGAAACACAGTCTTGTTTATTCTGGTTTTTAAAAAAGGAATATAAAACTCTTGACTATTTACCAGTATTCACAATAAAGTACAATATATAGTTGGATAACATTCTGATTACTACAAAGTTATTGTTTTTCCTGGCTTCTGCAGAACCAGTAACCCAAATACTGAGAAGACTGAGCCTACATGCAAGGAATGAGCTGCGGTAAAGAAACAACATGCAGGTCAAGAATTTAGATTTCAGAATTCTATTCACTCATTTATTCCAGAAGATCCTAAACTAACAACATCTTTAACCATCTGATTATGATTATGTTTCCATGAATGAGGTCTAGACATTCCTTGAATCATGACCTTTTATCCAATACAGCACAGATATTTCAACTTCTTGAAAAGGAATGGTTCCCTAGAAGGAAACTTTAAATGTCCATTTAACTAAGTTTTGCTTACCTAATTAAAATACACCAGCACTTATCTAGTTTTCTCATTTGGGTGAGGAGATTGTAATAAAATTTTCCTTTCAGGGATGCCAGGGTGGCTCAGTTGGTTGGGCGGCTGCCTTCGGCTCTGGTCATGATTCCAGCATCCTGGGACTGAGCTCCTTGCTCGGCGGGGAGCCTGCTTCTCCCTCTGCCTCTGCTACCACTCTGCCTGCCTGTGCACATGCTATCTCTCTCTCTCTCTGACAAATAAATAAAATCTTAAAAAAAATTTTCCTTTCAGAGGTTTTGTAAATAAACTTGCATTTCTCTAACTATAGATATGGATATGAATCTGATATGGCTGCTTTTATATTGTCCAATTTAAATTGCTTCCATTATATTTAAATTACCCAAATAATTATAAAATTTGAAAGGTTAAGGTTTCAGAAGAATTTTCAATCTAACTTTAAATGATTTATTTCTTAGAGTGCTGAAAATGATGGCATCCCAGAAACATGGGCTTACCCATGGTTATGAAATGCTGTTTTTGTTTTGGTAAATGTGAAAGAATGAATTGAAGGAAGGAAGGAAGAAAGAAAGCTAGTTGGCTGGGAGATAGAGAGGGAGGGAAGGAAACGATTTATCGATGTAATTTTATGTATACACACCGAAAACCCCCAAGTAAACAAAAAACCCAGAATGGTCCTTGGGCATACGGGATTTAAACACAAATTCTGATTGAGTAACAACTATGAAGACTTACCCAACATTTTGAAAAGGTGTTCTTTTTTTTTTTTTTTTAAGATTTTATTTATTTATTTGACAGAGAGAGAGAGAGAGACAGCGAGAGAGGGAACACAAGCAGGGGAAGTTGGAGAGGGAGGAGCAGGCTCCCAGTGGAACAGGGAGCTGTTGGGGCTCAATCCCAGGAGCCTGGGATCACGACCTAGAGCTGAAGGCAGCTGACCAACAACTGAGCCACCCCGGGGTCTCTAGAAAAGGTGTTCTTGAATGCAGGGGAATAATATACCATGGTCTCAAATATTATTTTCTGATGCAGGGAGCAACTACAGAAAGCTTATATTTGTTCAAAGTCACCAGTGCTAGTAGATGCAAAAGAACCCCAACTCCCCCCCCCAATACTTCAAAAAGAACCTATCAAACTGGTTTTTCATTAGAATGTTATTTCTTCACACTAATAAATAAAAAACCCAAGGCCCATATATACAAACATACATACATACATATACACATACATAAGTACATATATAAAAATATATATAAAAAAGCAATGCAACCTCTTAAAATTATTGAGCTTCATTTTCTTTCTTTTTTTTTTTTAATATTTTTTAATTTATTTATTTGACAGATCACAAGTAGGCAGAGAGGCAGGCAAAGAGAGAGAGATGAGGAAGCAGGCTCTCCGCGGAGCAGAGAGCCCAATGTGGGGCTCGATCCCAGGACCCTGGGATCATGACCTGAGCCAAAGGCAGAGGCTTTAACCCACTGAGCCACCCAGGTGCCCCTTGAGCTTCATTTTCGACAAGAATGCCAAGTTAGTCTCTTTTCATAAAAAACAATTACAATTTGAGAACACTTCATATTTGCCTCTTTTGCAAGCACCAAGTCTGCCTCATCTGAATCTCTACATTTCATGAGAACCATGAATTCTGCACTGCTGTCTGTAGCACTGACTCTTCAGCCTGATCAAGACCTCTGGCAAAGCCTGATTTGCTGTTGTCGGATTCAATGACAGATAAAGATTTTTTTTTTTGTACCATCTTTTTCTTAACCAGCTTCTTGAGATCTAAGAAATACTTCCATTAACTCAGAACAATCTAATTTTCCTTCAGGTTTCCAAGTACTGTCTATAAATTCCTTCCACTTCAGGAAATACTGCACCTTCCCATTCACTACACATTGGTCCAGTATTTTATCCACCACAAACTCTCAGGCTCTCCCTCTTCTAATTTTTCAGTCTTTTCATTCTGTTTCTTTCTCATTTTTTGTAATGTAGTCTTAGTGGAGGCCATTTTTTATTGTGGACTTGAAGAGCTATTTTTCACCACCTCAGAGCTGCTCTGGGTCCTGGGTCTCCAGCATCTCCCTTGATGCCTCTAGTTTGAAATGAAGGAGTGCGAACTCTTCAACTTTATTCTTCTTTTCAAGACTGTTTGGTTATTTTGGGTCCCTTGCATTTCCATATGAATTTTAGGAAGGAAGGAAAGAAGAAAAGGGCAACTGGGATTTTGATTGGAACTGTGTTGAATCTACAGATCAATTTGGGGACTATTGCCATTTGAACACTATTAAGTCTTTCCCCCCCAGTTTTTTTTTTTTAAGATTTTATTTATCTATTTATTTGACAGAGAGAGAGATCACAGGTAGATAGAGAGACTGGCAGAGAGAGGGAAGCAGGCTCCCCGCTGAGCAGAGAGCCCGATGTGGGACTCGATCCCAGGACCCTGAGATCATGACCTGAGCCGAAGGCAGCGGCTTAACCCACTGAGCCACCCAGGCGCCCCTTTTCCCCCCAGTTTTATTGAAATATAGTTGCTATATAACATTGTGTAAGTTTAAAGTACACTATGTAATGATTTGATAAATGTATATATCGTAAAATGATCACAAGGTTGGCTAACATCCATCACCTCACACAGTTACAAAGTCTTTTTCCTTGTGTTCGGAACTTTTAAGCTCTACTTTCCCAGCAATTTCCAAATACCCAAAGAATAATCAGCTCTAGTCAGTATGCTGTATGTTGTATCCCTGAACTTTTTTTTAATCTTTTAACTGGCTATTAAGTCTTCTGATTCATGAAAACAGGATGTCTTTTTATTTGTTTAGGTCTTTAATTTCAATGATGTTTTATAATGTCCAGCAGCCAGAAGTATATTTCTTTTGTTAAATTTATTCCAATGTATTTTATTTCTTGATGCTATTATAAATGGAATTGTTTTCCTAATTTCATTTTTGAGCATTATTGTTAAAGACTTAAGTCTCCCTTTTGAGCTTCTCTCCAGTCTGTCTCCTAAATGACTCAGCTAAGGCACACTACACCTGACTTTCTTCCTTGAAGGGATAGACTGGGAAACTGTCCATTTTGTATCTTAATTCTCTCCTCAATGAAGCCTCTCCTGATGTCATAATCAGATACAATCTCTTTCTCTGTGTGTTTTCATACCTCTCGAGCAGTCAGTCCTCCAGCTCCAGGAGAGCATTCATTGCTATTATTACCTGCCTGTAGAGGACCTTTTTGCTTCTCCTGCCAAACTGTGCTGAGAGCAAGGAACATGTTTGATTCACCCCAACCCTGACAGGAGGCCAGATGGCATGTGACACATGTCAAGTGGTCAATTCATATTGGGGAATTATTATTTAATGGGTATAGAGTTTCAGTTTTACAAGATGAAAAGAGTTCTGGACATGACTAGTGGTGGTACTTGCCTAAAACTAATGTACTTAATGCCACTGAACTGTACACCAAAAATGGTTAAGATGATAAGTCTTTTTTTTTTTTTAATTTTTTATTTTTTATAAACATACATTTTTTATATACATATATTTTTATCCCCAGGTCTGTGAATCACCAGGTTTACACACTTCACAGCACTCACCAAATCACATACCCTCCCCAATGTCCATAATCCCACCCCCTTCTCCCCAACCCCCTCCCCCCGGCAACCCTCAGTTTGTTTTGTGAGATTAAGAGTCACTTATGGTTTGTCTCCCTCCCAATCCCATCTTGTTTCATTTATTCTTCTACCCACTTAAGCCTCCATGTTGCATCACCACTTCCTCATATCAGGGAGATCATATGATAGTTGTCTTTCTCTGCTTGACTTATTTCGCTAAGCATGATACGCTCTAGTTCCATCCATGTTGTTGCAAATGGCAAGATTTCATTTCTTTTGATGGCTGCATAGTATTCCATTGTGTATATATACCACATCTTCTTGATCCATTCATCTGTTGATGGACATCTAGGTTCTTTCCATAGTTTGGCTATTGTGGACATTGCTGCTATAAACATTCGGGTGCACGTGCCCCTTTGGATCACTACGTTTGTATCTTTAGGGTAAATACCCAATAGTGCAATTGCTGGGTCATAGGGCAGTTCTATTTTCAACATTTTGAGGAACCTCCATGCTGTTTTCCAGAGTGGCTGCACCAGCTTGCATTCCCACCAACAGTGTAGGAGGGTTCCCCTTTCTCCGCAAAAGATGATAAGTCTTATTTGGGTGTTTTACCACAACAAAAAATACTAAATGAATAATATATAAAAATAGAAAAACAGAATTGAGTTAAAAATCAGGCTGTACTTATAATTACCATTTGTATATTTATATATGATTTTTAAACATGCAAAACATGTTATATGTCATTTATGGATTCGTACCCTAGAGGGAAAGCCTAGAGTTTTATGGGCTCCTTCGAAGTTCCCACACCACCACTGGTAGATATGGAGAGAGGTCATGAAATTCTATCTTACCACCAATATTTGTCCTGAAACTATCAGACTTTTCCTATCATGTCCTTTCCTCCTGCTTACATTAGTCACCTCAGGAAGCCCAGAACTTCCAGATCATCCCATATGGCTCAAAACATGCCCTTTTCTATTCCCATTTCCCACTCATTCCCAGTTCCCAAAACCCTTCCACAGAGCCCTTCAGAACTCACTCAGTTATCAGCAAATTCCTTGTCCTGTGCCTCTTTGAATGTTCCCTTCACCTAGTTGCTTTGATCTTCTTCCAAAAACCTGTCTTCCCTACAATCTCTCAATCAAGGCTATATTTGCTCCCCCCTCGCTAGTTCCCAAAACATGGCCTCTAAATTCTCTTTCTCCCTTCTAATCTCCTCCACTCGCCTCAGCCAGTCATGCCCTTGCATGGTCATGCCCCGAGGCTTTGTCATTACCAAGAACTGCATGCTCCTCAATAATCCCAGTTCCAGCATGCCACTTTACCACCACCCCCTCTCTCTTTCCAGCTCACTCCCTCTCGTATTTCAGTACAACTCTTTGGCCCCCATCAGAACCAAAATCTTTGGAAACATCCTTTTATTCTCTCTTATTCTTACAACTCATATTGATCCACCAAGATTCTATTGGCTCCATTTCAAAATATATCTGAAGTTAATACTCTTCACCACCTCCTCTACTATCTCTTGTCCGTATTATTGCTGTAACTTCCTAACTGGCTTCTGCACTTCCACCCTGTACCCTTCTGGTCTATCGTCCTAGAAGCCAGAGTCATCTTTTTTAATTCAGCCATGAATCAAGCCATAATACACAATACACAATATTGTTGTATAAATACAACTATATGAGATCACTAAAGAAATAAATTTAAAGAGAAAAGAAAAGCATCAAAGGCTGAGCCCTGGGGCATGACAACACTTGGAGGTCAGGGAGATAAGAGAAAATCAGCAAAAGACACTGAGACAGAACCACCAGAGAGGTAGGAGGAAATCAGGAGTACACAGCATTCTAGATGCCAAATAAAGACAATGTTTCAAAGAAAACAGATGCTGTTGATAGGTCAAGTAAGATAATGACAAATATTGATTACTGGCTTTATGTATCTGTTACTGGTGACCTTGATAAGTGCATTTCCAGAGATGTGGTAAAGTTGAAAGCCTAACTGGGGTAGGCTCAAAGGCAAATGGAAGAGCAGGAAGTATATACAAGCTTAAAGCATCTTGTCATAGTAGAAAACCCAAACTCTGCCAAAGAGTACTAGGGTTGTATCAAAAGCACTCAGGGTCTACCCTGAATAGGCTTCCACTGATCAAAGATAGGACAATTGGAGCTTCAGAAGGGTAATGACTAGAGTGGATTGAAACACATCAAATATTTTTAAATCCATGAATTCATAATGACACTAAAAAAAATCTCTTTGGTCCCTTTTGTAGAATGCTAGAAAATCAGTTCATTTCTTGTAAACTGTAATTAAAAGAACCAAACATTCAACCTATGTTTCCTATAAAATCTACCATTCAGAGTAACTGAGTAGTTGATAAAGGAAGTTTCCTTTCATGCAAGTATGCCAGTTAATAAACAAAGACTGAATGACAGAATTAAGGTGTTATTTTTTTGCAACCCTTAATGAATTAATAATAGGCAATGATCACAAATGGCTTTAAATATCTCCAAAAAAGAGACAGTGGAATATTGTGTATCTAGGTCTATCTTACTTGAAAACTCATGCACTTCAACTACAACTTACTGCTTCCATTCAAATTAAACCAGGTCTGCTTACATCATGTTTGCCCCAACAGGAATAAAAAAAAATGGGGTGCCCTGCTGGCTCGGTTGGAGAAGCATGTGGCTCTTGATCTCAGGATCGCATTTGAGACACATGTTGGTGTAGAGATTGCTTAAATAAATTTTTAAAAACCCTTTAAAAAAAGGAGGCGAAACATTAGCCAGTGAAGAAAGAGTATCCTTAGGTTGAGGTCGAAGTGTCCATCTCTAAGGAGGAGAAGCGATCTTCAGTGAAAGAGGCGGAAGATTAGAGATCAATCAGATATAGTCCTTGATCCATAAGAATTTATAAAGAATCTGTAAAGAGAAAACTTGTATACATACAGCAAAGCGATCCAAAATCAGCCTGATTAACAATGTTCTGGGTCCCAGAAACCCACTTTGTTTGGTAAACCGTTAACAGAAAGATCTACCTCACACTGCTCTCCTCCTTCTCAAACCAGAGGTGGTACTAAGATAAGTGTCCTGGGAGTTGATCAAGTCTAAATTGGAGTCCTGGCTCTCCCATCAATTAATTTGTGACCTAGAGAAAGTTACCTTAACCTAAGGCTTGATTTTCTTACCTGTAAAAAGTGGAAATAATCTTTATCTCTCAGGACTGTTGAGAGAATTCACTAAAATCTCAATGTGTCAGCCTCCTCCCACTCCCCATTCCATCAAGATTCTCCCTCTCCCTCTCTTCCTCTCTCTCTCTCTCTGCCACCTGCCTTCTCTCTCTATATCATCATGGTCTCTCAAGGAGCCTTGATGTATGGCGTGGAGCAGGAAGAGGAAGGGCCCTAAGTATTTTGTCCATACCTCATCTAGGGCACCGTCTTTGTCCTGGCAGATTGCAAGCAGATAGATGGAGGCTCTGAAGACCACCAGTGGAGGGCGCTCACCTTGGTCCTGCAGGGACAGGAGGAAGCTTTGCACAGCCACAAACAATTCTGCCTCTGAGACAAACCTGTCAACAAAGGAGAGTCTAAGTGAAAAAGACAGAGATGGCTATCCTGCCTTGTCACATCCTGTCTTACCACATCCTCCCTCTGCCTTCTGTCCTTCTGCCCCAACCTGTCAATGGCCTAATGACACCTTGCACAAAGAACACGCTACATATACTTACAAAAATTAGACATACACGCATAGCACAAGATTCTATGCTTTGTACAAATCCCTGTCAGGGGCCAGAGACTCCTCACTCACAACTAGAAGATGAAGTGTCTGGGTGCCTAGGTGGCTCAGTGGGTTAAGCCTCTGCCTTCAACTCAGGTCATGCTCTCAGAGTCCTGGGATCGAGTCCCGCATCGGGTTCCCTGCTCAGCGGAGAACCTGCTTCCCCCCCTCTCTCTGCCTGCCTCTCTGCCTACTTGTGATTTCTCTCTCTGCATGTCAAATAAATAAATAAATAAAATCTTTAAAAAAAGAAGACGAAGCGTCTGCCAGGTAGAATAGCACTATTAAAGAGAAGGATGCTACTTCTGGGGTTTAGCAATCCATTTTTTGGCCAACAGTCCACTCCTCTTTATCATTAAACTGGTATGTTCAGTGGGTTAGTTTCTGGGGAAGGGATTCGTCTATGTTTGTACATGCAAGGGTAATAGGGGTGAGAAGGGGAATGACTTTTTTTAGTAAAATACAAAAGGCATATACCCTATTATATCTTTTCAATTTTCCACCATGGATATCTCTCACCTATCAGATTAAGTTCTTAACAAAATTAAACATTTTAAATTGGGTAATACTAAACACAACATAATGTACTAGAGCAGAAAAGGGACAGTAAATGAAAAATTAGTGAAATTCAACAAGAATGCCAAGACCATTCAATGGGGGAAAGGACAGGCTTTTCAAGAAATGGTCCAGGCGGGGAGCCTGGGTGGCTCAGTTGGCTAAGCAGCTGCCTTCAACTCGGATCATGATCCCAGGGTCCGGGACTGAGCCCCACATTGGACCCCCTGCTCAGTGGGGAGCCTGCTTCTCCCTCTCCCTCTGGCTGCTGCTCTGCCTACTTGTGCTCTCTCTATACATATATATCTGTCAAATAAATAAATAAAAATCTTAAAAAAAAAAAAAAGAAATGGTCCTGGCAAAATTAGATATACAAAAGAATGACTGTGACCCCTCACCTAACATGATCTAAAAGAATATAGACCCCAAATGGGTCCAGAGCTAAAACTATAAAACTCTTGAAAGAAAACATAAAGCAAAAACTTCACAACATCAGATTTGGTAATGATTTTTTTGGATATGACATGAAAGGCACAGATAATAACACGAAAAACAGACAAATTGACTGATGAAGGTTTTTAACTTCCATGTATCAAAAGATACTGTCAACAGAGTAAAAAGGCAACCCACAGAATGGGAGAAAATATTTACAAATCATGTATCTAATGAGAAATTAATATCCAGAGTAAATAGAAAACTCTTAAAACTCAATAACAACAATAAAACTTGCTGATTCAAAAATGGGCAAAGGATTTGAACAGACATTTCCCCACAGAAGACATACAGATGTCCAATAAGCACATGGGAAGATACTCAACATCACTAATCACTAGGGAAATGTAAATCAAAACTATGAGGTGATAACCTCACATCCATTAGGATAGCCACCATCAAAAAGCAGAAAATAAGAAGTTGATGAGAATGTGGAGGAATTGGAACCCTTGTGCATCATTCGTGGGAATGTGAAAAAGTACAGCTGCTGTGAAAAAGAGCATGGCATATCCTCAAAAAATTACAACTAGAACTGTCAGATGCTCCAACAATCTGGGTCCATACAAAGAAGAACTGAAAACAGGTTCTCAAACTGATATTTGTACACCCAAGTTCACAGCACCATTATTCACAAAAGCCAAAATGCAGAAGCAATCTGAGTGTTCACTGATGGACAAATCTATAAGCAGAATGTGATATATACATACAACAGAGCATTATTCAGCATAAAAAGGGAAGGAAATTCTGACATGCTATAGGAGAGATGAATCTTGAGGACACGCATTAAGTGAAATAAGCCAGTCACAGAAAGATATATACTGTGTGATTCTACTTACAGGAAGCACTTAGAGTAGTTAAAACCATTGGGACAGAAAGTAGCATAGTGGTTTCCAAGGGCTGGTAAGGGGAAATGGAGAGTTACTCAATAGGTACAGAATTTTACTTCTGCAAGAAGAAAAGAGTCCTGGAGATGAATTGTGGTGATGGTAAACCAACAATATTAATGCACTTAGTAACCCTGAACAGTACACTAAAAATGGCTAAGACATAAATTTTATGTTTGTGTATTTTATCACAATAAAAAATTGGGAAAAAATACTAATGTACCAGGTTGGTGTCTTAGTTTGATAAATGTACCGTAGTTATGTTAACAGTAGGAGAAAATTAGTGAAGAATTCTCTGTATTCTTTACAACTTTTGTATAAATCTATAACTACCCCGAAGTAAAATGTTCATTTAAGAAATATAAATAAAATGGATGATAGGTATAATTTACACATTGTATAGCTACTAAAAGTATGAGGCAGACGTATTAATACATGAGCTAACATGAAGAGATCTCCAAGATCTATTGTTAGGTTAAAGGGCCAATTGAGGGGCCCCTGGGTGGCTCAGTGGGTTAAGCCTCTGCCTTCGGCTCAGGTCATGATCCCAGGAGCCTGGGATCGAGCCCCCGCATCGGGCTCTCTGCTCAGCAGGGAGCCTGCTTCCCTCTCTCTCTCTGCCTGCCTCTCTGCCTACTTGTGATCTCTGTCTGTCAAATAAATAAATAAAATATTTTAAAATAAATAAATAAAATCTTTTTAAAAGAATAAATAAAGGGCCAATTGAAGACTTTATATAATATCTCATTCTATATACTGGGAAAAAAGAAGCATATGTGTGTTTCTTGATGCATAGACAAGTTCACACAGGGCACCTAATAGTAGTTAATGCTGGCAACTATTTTACTTGCATATTTACATGAATTTTTAAAAAAACATTCAAAGAATCACATGGGCAATAATCAAAACAGTATGGTATTGCCATAAAAACAGACACATAGGCCAATGGAACAGAACAGAGAGCCCAGAAATAACTCCATGCATATACAGTCAATTAATTTACAACAAAGGTACCAAAAATATACAATGGGAAAAGTACAGTCTCTTCAATAAATGGTGTTGGGAAAATTGCACAGCCACATGCAAAAATAAATAAATAAAAGTGGATCACTATCTTATACCATACACGAAAACTGACCAACATGGATTAAAGACATGAATTAAGACCTGAAACCATAAAATTTCTACAAGAAAACATAGGTAGTAAGCTACTTGACATCTGTTTGGGGGATGATTATTTTAGAGCTTCTACCAACCAAAAATAAACAAATGCGGCTCTTTCAAACTAAAAAGCGTCAGCAAAGCAAAGGAAACCATCAACAAAATGAAAAGGCAACTTATTGAATGGGAGAAAAATCTTTGCAAATCATATATCTGATAAAAATTAGTATCTAGGGGTGCCTGGGTGACTCAGTGGGTTGAGCCTCTGCCTTCGGCTCAGGTCATGATCTCAGGTTCCTGGGATTGAGCCCTACATCGAGCTCTCTGCTTGGCGGGCAGCCTGCTTACCCCTCTCTCTCTCTGCCTGCCTCTCTGCCTACTTGTAATCTGTCTGTCAAGTAAATAAATAAATAAATCTTTTTAAAAAGTTAATATACAAAGAACTCATACAACTCAACAGCAAAAAATAAAATAAAAAATAAGTCCAATTTTAAAACGCATAGAGGATCTGAATAGACATTTTTGCAAAGAAAACATGCAGATGGCCAATAGGTACATGAAAAGATGCTCAACATCACTAATCAGCAAGGAAATAAAAATCAAAACCACAATGAGGTATCACCTTATACCTGTTAAATGGCAATTACCAAAAAGACAAGAAAAAAACAAGCGTTGGCAAGGATGTAGAGAAATGGGAACACATGGGCACTGTTGGTAGGAATGTAAATTGGTGCACTCAGTATGGAAAAAAGAAAGGAGTTTCCTCAAAAAATTAAAAATAGAACTACCATATGATCCAGCAATTCTACTTCTGAACTCAAAAAGATATCCACACCACAATGTTCACTGCAACACTATTTACTAAGGCCAATACATGGAAAAAACCTGCATATCCTCTGGTGGATGAACAGATAAAGAAAACATGATAACGTACATACAGTGGAATACTATTCAGCCAAAAAAGGGGGGGAATCCTGCCATTCATAACAACATGGACTGACCTTAGGGCATTAGGCTAAGTGAAATAAGTCATAGAGAAAGAAAAATACTTTATGATCTTATATGGGGAATCTTAAAAAAAAAAACAACAACTAAACTCTCGGATACTAATAACACATGAGGCTGGACATCTTCACCCACAGGGGTGAATGCTTAATGGGTATGAGGTTTTATTCTGGAGTGATGGAAATGTTTTGGAACAAGAGAGGTGGTGGCTGCACAACTGCAAATATACTAAATGCTACTGAACTGTTAACTTTAAATGATTAATTTTGTGTTGTGTGAATTTTACCTCAATACAATTATTTTTTAAGCTTAAGGAACAGTCTTTAGATTTTGAAATTTTAATCAACTGTACAGTAATTTGGTTTTTTTTAAGAGATGGCAGCGGGGGGCAAAGGGAGAGGGAGAGAGAATCTTAAGCAGGGCTCCATGCCTAGCACAGAGCCCAATGCAGAACTCTATCTCAGGACCCTGAGATCATGACCTGAGCTGAAACCAAGAGTTGGACGCTTAATGGATTGTGCCACCCTGGAGCCCCTTAAACTGCACAGTAAATTTTTAAAAGATTTTACTTATTTATTTGAGAGAGAGAGAGCTAGTGCAAACAGCAGGGAAGAGAGGGGTGAGGGGAGGTACAAGAGGAAAGGGGAAAGGAGGGGTAGAGGGAGAGGAGGAGCAGAAAGAAAGGGAGAAACAGGTTTCCCACTGGGCAGGGAGCCTACCCCAGGGACCCAGAGCTCAATCCCAAGACCCTGGGATCATGACCTGAGCTGAAGGCAGACACTTCACTGACTGAGCCACTCAGGCAATCCTGTTTAGTAATCTTTGAATGATTCCATTCATTTATTTGACAGAGAGGCAGGCAAAGAGAGTAGGCAGAGAGGCAGGCAAAGAGAGAGGAAGGGAAGCAGGCTCCCTGCCGAGCAGAGAACCCAACTCGGGGTTTGATCCCAGGACCCTGGGACCATGACCTGAGTCAAAGGCAGAGGCTTTAACCCACTGAGCCACCCAGGAACCTCCTGTTTAGTAATTCTTTTTTTTTTTTTTTTAATAATTTCTGTTCAGTAATTCTTCCAAAGCAAACCACTATTTTTTTTTTCTATGCACAAACAATACTTTTTAAGGATACCAAAAAATTCTAATTAGCACTCTAGGCCTCTTCTCTCTACACTGTAACTACCCACCTGCCTTAGCCCTCCTCCAATATGTGAGTCCCTCAGGAATAAAACCCATTTCTCACTTATCTCTGTGTCCCCAGTGCCCAACACCAGGCTTGGAGTAGATGCCTCTGTGAATATTTATCAAACTAAACTGGGCTACAGATGCGGGTCCCAGGATCCACTGCCAGCCACTGGCATCAAACACTGACCTATCCTCATGGATGTAGGCCAGGTAGAAGAGGAGCAAGGTGCTGTACTGTCTCTGGCGAGCAGTTCCCTCCACATACTGGCGATCTGACAGGAAGGCGAGGCTTTCAGGGCTCCTGCTGCTTATCTGGGGCAGCCCCTGCTGCAGGAAGGCAGATGCTACAGAGAGTTCTGGAGAGGAAAGGGGCAGGAGAAAGCCACACGGAAAACACATAAGAGCAGGTAATCAGCACATAAATACCTGCCTACATGAAGGGTACTGCACAGGGTAGCAGGGTTCAGGCAGGATAAAAGGAAATCAGAGTCTCCTAGTCCTTTATAAAGCTTTCAACCTTCCAGGAGAGACTAAAGATATGAAGATGAACTAAAGATGTTCTTCCACTAAACATGTGGAAGAACATGGATACAATCCCTGATTCATTCATTCATTGACAGGGCCTGGCTGTGAAACACAGGCCCTATCTCCCGGAGCTGGTGGCTGAGAAAAGACAGATAATGAGACAGACAGTTAATAGGACGTGCGATCAAGTGTCCCATTCAAGCGTGACTCATACTACCTGGGGTGGGGAGGACAAGCTCAAAAAGGAGGGAACTGTGGAAGGTATGCAGAAATCAGGCAGAAAAGTGAGGGCAGAGAATCCTAGGCATGGAAAGAAAGGGGTTCAGGGGCTCAGAGGCTTAAGGGGACATGCTCAGGGTGCGGCAAGGAATTCCGTCTGACCAAACCAGCGATGAACAGATGTGGAGTGTCGAGAGTTCCAAAATGATGTGACGTAACTTGTAGTTTGAATGCTGAGTCAAGAATTTAGATTTTATCCTGAAAATAGATCTCCTATGAAATCTCTATTTCAGAAAAGAAAGGGTATTTTAATACCAGGAGTATAAAGAAAAAGACTTCAGAGCTCAAACTTGAATAAAGTCAACTTTATAGAAAATTCACTATATTACCCTTATTTTTTACATTTCACCATGGATCAGAGGAACCTTCATCACTGCTGACAGTGTCCCACAGACTGATCTTTGGGGATCACCAGCTGAAGGCTGGGGGGTTAGGACGGTAAGACTTGATTTTTGGACAGATCTTTCCAGCGGTGGATGGAGACCAGTTGGAGGATAAGAAACTGAAAGGAGGAGGCCAAGTCAGAGGTCAAGAGAAGGGTCTGTCCTGCCAGTACAGTGGACGTAGGGCCATGTGGAGGATGAGGATGGAGAATATGCACAGCAGAGCCAGGTCAGTTCTCCTAATTCTAAGTTTAGTGATTTTTGTACCAAAGCACACTATAATCATTATTGTAAAAATGAAACTAATATGCTAGAGTTCCACACATCCACCCACCCTTTCTCCTGATATATAAAAGAAAGAAGCAGTCTGCATGTTAGTAAGGCCTGCTGTTCTTCCTGGTACTCAGATTTGACAAGGCCTCATTGTCTAAGGAGGCAGATATGTGGGGCTCCTCCTATTCCCCCAAAAGAGGATGCTGTAGGCAGCAGTAGGGCTAGCACAGTGAGCACAAGAGGTGCTGTGCCGTGGCTTCCAACGTAATCTTAGGCGTCAACCATGGCAGAAGTGGTTGTGCTAGTGTCTCTGAAGGTCAGACCACACCTAACAGGCAAAGAGCAGGACACCACATGGAGAGGAGTGGCTGCTACAGTGAGAGACTTGGGAACCAAGCCAGTTGGAAGGAATGAAAATGTTCACCCGAGATTCGGTCTCTCTCAGCACAGTGCTGGAGAAAAAGGAAAAGAAGGAGTGAGGTTTGGGAAGTGGAGGGACATGACACATCTTCATAAATGTAAAAAGAGGAAACACAGCTAGTACCACAAAGAAGGTATCATATTTGCTGAATGAATGAATGAATGAATAAGACAATGATTAAATTGTTTTATGTTATACCAAAAGAAGTCTAGGATAGAGGAACTCCATGGGGGCAGAGAACATGTCGTAATTATCACCATATCCACAGCAGCACTGAGGCCTCCCTGGCATGTAGCAGAAGCTCAGTGACTTTCAGGAGAGGGAAAAACTTCAGCTCTCAGCCCTCTATCTGCTATTCCTCCGGCCTAGACTCTTCCATGTGCCTTCTTTATCTTACGCAGACCTCTGCGAACATGCCACCTACTCACAGAGGCCTTCCCTGACCACATATCCAACATGTATCTTCTACCTCCACCATCCTCTATCCTTTTGTCCAGTTTTATTGTTTTCATAGAACCTATTCATTTTTTACATTGAATCTATGTGTTTATTGTCTACCTCTCTCATTCTATGAGGACAGGATGTTGGGACTCTATCACCAGCACCTGGAAAGAGCCTGGCACACAGTAGATGCTCAAGAAATATTTCATGAATGAAGAAACAAAGAAATGGAACAGGCCATTCATGTATTTTGAACAGAAGTCTCTGGAGGTAACAAGCAGAGAGCGAAAGTTCTGCTGTAAGGGATGTTACAGAGGAGATGGCCTGGATGAGGAACTGGACTTGATAAGCTCTGGAGTCTTCCTCAACCCTTAGAGTCTAAGGGTCCAGCAACCTTGGATTCTTTTGTTTTCTAATTCTATTATCTCATCTCCCTAAGCGTTAGTCTCTAGTTCTACCATTCCATGATTCCGTGATTCCTCTGGCAGCTTATAGCCAAGAGGTCATAATTATTGTGATATTAACTCACTACCCAGCCAATCAACAAAGGTATCCAGACTGTAAAAAGATCACCACGGACCTGAGGAGTGGTCAAGCCGCAGCATCTTACCTTCTTGGGAAGGTGGTCCTGTCTTCTCTGGAGCTGAGAGGAGGTTGAGGCTCATGCAGTAGAGGAAATTGGAACATACCTGATTTAGGGCTGAGTGACTTAGAGGGTGGAAAGGAAGAGACAACAAGAGAGGACATTGTGACTTTGGCTGGGACAGCATTATCCTTGCCATACACTGGGGCACCACTGCCTTGTGCCAAAGCCCAATGAAATTCTAACCATGGCTCTGAAAGAAGAAATCTGGATGTAGCTGTGAATAATTAATATGGAACCTGCTGCCACAGCTATAATGTAGACACATAGGCATTGACTAAAATTCAAAGTTGAAAAAATAAGTCAGGGAAGGCTACTGAACTCTGACTTAACAAAACATAGCAACAAAAACAAGTGCTCCTAGACCAGGAAAGAGCTTGGGAGTACTAGGGGGGAAAGGAAGCTATTGAACCCAAGACAGGTAATTAAGATCTCCTTAATTACACACATCCAAAATTGTGACTTTGAATCCGGATGGATCCTTGTATTTGTATCCCCTCCTGAAAGTCGGTGTTCTATTCAGAGATATGCAAGGAGACCTAAACACCACACTGTGGTCGCCTTGCAGGTTGTAGGCAGTAACAAATGGGATCTGCCAAATAAATGCAGAGACAGGTGGCAAATCATAAATGGGAAGAAGAAAAGGCTACTGCACAAACGTTAACAAGACAGACTAAAGTCTGTATTTTGAACAAGAGAGTTTCTCCTCTGGAAATGCTGGGCTGGCAGCAACGAGGACATGACTCTGTGGACACTTCTTTCATACCCTCAAGGGCTTCCAGTTCCCCATTTGTAAAATGAGGGGTTAGACAAATGATCACCAAGAGCCTTTCCAGTTTTGATGTAACAGGTACCCATCCACGTGTCACATGGAATGAATGTCTCAGCAGAACCAGACTAAATAAAAGCTACAGAAGCATGTCGGATTCATACCACCAGCTGCTGAGCAATTCTGACACTGTGTCAATCCCCTCACAGTCCAATAACTAAACCAGTCAGAAATTTCCACTTGTCCAGTCAAGCACACTGGCCCCTTGGCCACCAATTTTCCCTGAGAGCAGACATACCTCAGGCTGTTGCGGAATCTGGCCTTCAGTTCCAGGGTTAGTCGTATGAAAGATGAGGAAGCTTGGGAGAAGTGGGAAACAAGCAGAAAGCAGTTTAAACTAGATTTATTACATCATCATCCTGGCCCATACTGATCACATCCTCTACTGCCTTCCCAAATCAAAACCTCTCCCAGTGAGACTTCTCTCAATAAAAATCAGCACCATCCACCTCGATGGCAGCCACAAGCCAAGGCATTACCCTGAGCTATTCCCTCTCCTTTCTGCCCCACATCCAACTGTCTCACACCCCTCAACACTATCATCAACCTGAGTTAATACAAGAGTCTGAGGGATGCCTGGGTGGCTCGGTTGGTTGAGAAGCTGCCTTCAGCTCAGGTCATGATCCCAGTGTCCTGGGATCGAGTCCCACATCAGGCTCCTTGTTTGGCAGGGAGCCTGCTTCTCCCTCTGCCTCTGCCTGCCACTCTGTCTGCCTCTGCTTGCTCTCGCTTCTCTCTCTATGACAAATGAATAAATAAAATCTTTAAAAAAAAAATAAATACAAGAGTCTGAATTATTTTTTCCAGTCTCGCATCCCTCTAACTCATGGTTCATACCAAATCAAAAAGGATCTTTCTAAAACAGAAAGCTGAGCCTATCACTCCTCTTTTTTAAAACTCAAAGTTACTAGGATAAAGTCCAAATTTCTCACATGGCCAACAAAGCCCTCCATGACTGAGCCCTGGCTGCTACTCTGTGGTAGACCTTCCACTATATGCTATGTGACAGGAAGAAAGGGCAAGGCTTTAGGGACGCCTGGGTGGCTCAGTGGTTAAGCCGCTGCCTTCGGCTCATGTCATGATCTCGGGGTCCTGGGATCGAGTCCCGCATCGGGCTCTCTGCTCAGCGGGGAGCCTGCTTCCTCCTCTCTCTCTCTCTGCCTGCCTCTCTGCCTACTTGTGATTTCTCTCTGTCAAATAAATAAATAAAATCTTAAAAAAAAAAAAAGGGCAAGGCTTTAAATGATAATGATAAGAGGCAAGCATTGCATAAAAATTCAGGAAGAAAAAAAAAAAAAATCAGAAAGCAGGCTCCAGAGTCAGATTCCCTGAGTTTGAATCCTGGGTACACCACTTCTAGGGCAATCTTGGGTAAATTATTCAACCTCTCTGAGTTTCAGTATGCTCCTTCGTAGAAAAGATAATCATAATACAAACTTTCCAGGGTTTTTCTGAGAACTAAATGAATTAATACGTATAAAGCACTTGAAACAGTATGTGACAGGGGTTCCTGGGTGGCTCAGTCAGTTGAGCATCCGACTCTTGATTTCAGCTCAGATCATGATTTCAAGGTCCTGGGATCAAGACCTGCAGGCTCTCTGCTCAGCAGGGAGTCTGCCTATCTCCCTCTCCCTCCACCCTTCATTCCCTCCTCCTGTTCACCTGTGCTCTAAAATAAATAAATAAATCTTAAGGGGAAAAAAAACCCAGTATCCAGGGCATCTGCCTCTCCTCCTGGCTTATGCTCTCTCACTCACTCTCTATCTCTACCAAACACACAAACAAACAGTGTCTGACAATAGTAAGAGTGTAGTAAATGTTAGTTGTCATTAGTTATTAATTATTACTCCCTTTCTGCTTTGGGCTGTTTTCCCCTTCCCATTCTCACCATCACTAATACTAAGGAAAATAAAGGAGACTCTAACTCTGACTCCTGGGCTTATTCAGCAGATTGAAGTATTTTCAGGTAACAACTGGACAAGTGAGAAAGGAAGCTTTACACTTGAGAGGGAAAAAATGACTGGCGAGAGAAAAAAATTAATAGATGCAAGAAAGCCTGGAAAAGGCTGAAGGAATCAAGAACCACTAGGGTTTGGGACGCTTGGGTGGCTCAGTTGGTTGGACGACTGCCTTCGGCTCAGGTCATGATCCCGGAGTCCCAGGATTGAGTCCCACACCGGGCTCCCAGCTCCACAGGGAGTCTGCTTCTCTCTCTGACCTTCTCCTTGCTCATGCTCTCTCTTACTACCTCTCTCTCAAATAAATAAAATCTTAAAAAAAAAAAAAAAAGACCCACTGGGGTTCAATTATAAGAAAGCAGTTCAGTGTACAGCTAGACAGCAGCTTTCACACAGAGTGCCAGTCCCCCCCCAGAAGGCATCTGGAAGTCTATGGGACGTTTTTCAGGTGTCACAATGACTGGGGGTACTTCTGACATTCAGCACTCAGGCATCAGAGATGCTAAACGTCTTGAGAAGTCTGAGGGAATATCAAGTATGGAGAACAACGTGGAAAGACGTGTGTTGTGGGACTGGAACTGGAACCTCCTTGATATTCTTAGAGAAATAGCAATAAATCCAAGAATTTACTTTAAGTACCTTTGGTTGTTGGATAGTATTGCCTTCCACTCAACACTGGGCAGAATATAGATATTGACTCTGAGTGATCACATAAACCTCCTGCCCACAGGTTATGCTCTCTTTGAATTCTCTGGCACCCGCCTCCCTCCCCACTTCCACACTTGCCTGATGCCTACCGAGCTTCTTGGAGAACTTCTCCTTCATGTGGGGAGCGATGACAAAGAGACTGTGCAGAATCGAGAGGAAAACTTCCATCAAGTTTGGGTGGGTGGCCTGCTCTGAGTGCCTCTGCAAAGAACCAGGAGGGAGAACCCAGCCCACCAGGATTGAGCCTCTGAAGAACAAAGCATCAGCAAAACTGGCATCAAATCTAGCAACAATAAACTAACCCCTTTCACTTGAAGGGCACAAGAAAAGCTAGGGAGCCTGAAATCACAAGCCTGCATCCAAGGATTGTATCCACCACTTATAAGTTGTATAAGACACATTACCTCTCTGGATCTCTCTGTACCAAATGGAATAAAACAGTAATAACAACAAGACCTAGTTCCCAGAAACAAATAAGATCTGATGTGTAAAAAAGTACTTCCTAAACTATAATGCAGAGTGATGCTGAAGTTTCTTTCTTTTTTTGTTTTTTAAATAGGCTCCACACCCAACATAGGGCTTGAACTCATGACCTAAGATCAAGAGCCACATGCTCTACTGACTGAGCCAGCCAGGCACCCTTCACTGACACCCAAGTTTCTATGACTATAGCCATCAATAATAATCATATAGTTTTCAAACTATCTTCGCATTTATTTTTTTTAAGATTTTATTTATTTATTTGACAGACAGAGATCACAAGTAGGCAGAGAGGCAGGCAGAGAGAGAAATCAGGCTCCCCGCTGAGCAGAGAGTCTGATGCAGGGCTCGATCCCAGGACCCGGAGATCATGACCTGAGCCAAAGGCAGAGGCTTTAACCCACTGAGCCACCCAGGCACCTTGTTCACATTTATTTTTCCTTTTTTTTTTTTAAGATTTTATTTATTTATTTAAGAGAAAGAGAGAGAGAGCATGAGAGAAGAGAGGTCAGAAAGAAAAGCAGACTCCCTGCGTAGCAGGGAGCCCGATGTGGGACTCAGTCCCAGGACTGCGGGATCATGACCCGAGCCAAAGGCAGTCGCCCAACCAACTGAGCCACCCAGGTGCCCCACATTTATTTTTCATGTGACCTCTGTGAATACTCCAGTCATGAGGCAGCCCGATAGAGCAGACAGAGCTCTGGATTAAGAGTAGACAAACCTGGGTTCCAGATTAAGCTCTGCACAAAGTCACTTCATGCCCAGGGGTTAGTTAACCCTGCCCCTCTCAGTGTCTCAGTCTCCTACCTGTAAAAGATGGGGTCTCAGAGACATGGTTCTTATAGATACATTTCCTTTGGTTTTTAAACAAAAAAAATTTTTTTAAGATTTTATTTATTTATTTGACAGAGAGAGATCACAAGCAGGCAGAGAGGCTTGCAGAGAGAGAGGGAGAAGCAAGCTCCCCACCAAGCAGAGAGCCCAATGTGGGGCTTGATTCCAGGACCCCGAGATCATGACCTGAGCTGAAGGCAGAGGCTTAACCCACTGAGCCACCCAGGAGCTCCACAAAAAATGTTATTATTTAGAAATGTAATACATGCTCATTAAAGAAAAGTGTATAAAATATGGAAAAGTAGAAAGCAAGAATAATATCATTCTACCAATTACTTCAAAAAAAATTTTTTAATTAAAAAAAAAAAATACCCTAAGCCCCCAAATGCCAAAGTGTGGTATTTAGAGTCTATCCAGTTCCAGATCTGACTCAACACTTTGTAAGTATAGGAAAAGGGCAGAGCAGATGAGGAACCAACGTAAACTGCCCAAGTGTTACTGCTAGTGAGTGCCAGTCAGAACGTGCTTGCAGTCCACGGCTCCTGACATGACCCACCCGAAGACCCACGCATGCGGGCTCAAAGGCTTCTTCCAAGAGGTCTCCACCTCCAGAACCAGAGGATGCCTCCCTGCTGCCACCTACTGTTCCCAGTAGGTGTACGGAAGTGCCCTGACTAAAAGGCACTCTGCAGGCTCACCTCAAAGAAGACAGGACTCACCCAAAGTCAGCCAAGCAGTCAGACACTCTGAACCCAGCTCTTCCTACAACCTCCATCTCAAGTCAGCTCAAAACGAAGCTCTTTCAGACCAGGTCTCTCTTCAGAGTGGCCAAATTTCATTTACAGAATACGTGTGTGTTCCTTGGTGAAGCCTGAATCACAGACCCTCACCACTGTTCTTCACTGATCCTAAGGACACATGGGTTCGAATCTCAGCACTGTCGTGCACTTGCTTTATGACTATTGGAATGTGACATCCCCATCTTTATTTTTTTATTTTTTTAAAGATTTTATTTATTTATTTGACAGACAGAGATCATAAGCAGGCAGAGAGGCAGGCAGAGAGAGAGGAAGGGAAGCAGGCTCCCTGCTCAGCAGATAGCCTGATGCAGGGCTTGATCCCAGAACCCTGGGATCATGACCTGAGCCGAAGGCAGAGGCTTAACCCACTGAGGCACCCAGGAGCCCCGAAATCCCCATCTTTAAATTGAGGTGGTTATAGCACCCATCTCACAGTCACTAGGATGACCAAATTAGGTAATGAATACGAAGCATTTATCACTCCATAAACACTGCTTATTTATTCTATTACTACTGCTTTCTACTTTTTCTTGAGAGGCATCTGTTAATGTACAATGAAATACCACACTTTGGGGTTTGGGGGCGTGGGTTTTTTTTTTTTTTAAGATTAAAAAAATTTTTGAAGTCATTTCTACACCCAATATGGGGCTTGAGCCCATAACCCCAAGGCCAAGAATTGCACACTCCACTGCCTGAACCAGTCAAGTGCCCCTACACTTTGTTTTTAAAACCAAAGGAGGGACGCCTGGGTGGCTCAGTTGGTTAAGCAGCTGCCTTCGGCTCGGGTCATGATCCCAGCGTCCTGGGATCGAGTCCCACATCGGGCTCCTTGCTCGTCAGGGAGCCTGCTTCTCCCTCTGCCTCTGCCTGCCATTCTGTCTGCCTGTGCTCGCTCTCTCTCTCTCTGATAAATAAATAAAATATTAAAAAAATAATAAAAAAAATAAAACCAAAGGAAATGTGTCTGAAGAACAATAGCACTAAGACCCTCAGAAGGTCTAGTTGAGTACCCACAACCTTGTGTCTCTCGGCCTGGCTCAGTCTCACATCCCTCTCCTACCCAAACTTCATGCTATCTGTGGCTCAGGGGAACCTACCATCACCATGGGGATACAAAGGGAGTCACAGGCAGTGAGAAGAAATTCTGAGAAGTCCTCCAAAGTGTCTTCCTTCTCAGCACTGGGAGCTGTGAATGGGTTCTCCTGGGCTGAAGGCTCACTCTGGAATTCCACAGCCAACCTAAGAAATCAACATGTGAGGGTATCAACTACTACCTATGCAACATAAAGGTCAGAGGCATCCTCCCAGAGCTTAGGGTTCTGGGAAAGTATCCCCATCATCAGTTTAGAGAAAATTCAAGAGGCCTCAATGATAGAGCACCCGGTCCTTGGCCACCCGTCCAGCTGTGTACTCCCCACCCCCTCTCTCATAGTACAGGACCTATCACATGTACCTCCCTGAACACACCATGCCACTTGCTATTTCACATCTCTTTGCCTTTACGATGCTGGTCTCTCTGCCGGGAAAGCCTTCCCCAGATTTGTGACAACCTAATGAATCCTACATATATACACAAAACTGCCTCTTCTGTAAGAGACTGTAAGCTCCTTGGGGGCAGGAATCAATCTGACCTTATCTGTATACTCCCACTGTCTAGCCACGGGCCTGACACAGAGTAGACTCAACAGACACTTGTTACTGTAAATTATATTAGTCCAACAAGCATTCAGCTTGTTTATAAATAGGTGTTTCCCTATTGGGCAAAGTTATTTGGGAAGAGTAACAAAGCTGAATGAGACAGAACCTCATTGTAGGGCAACAAAAACTTCACCAGGAGGCAATCTTTAGAGACCTCCTACTCTAGCTCCTCCTTCTCAAACCTTCTCTACACACCCCTGCACACACATACACACACACACATACATACATACATACATACATACATATCCCCAACCTCTGTCCCTGCCAAGCTGCTCTCATTATGCAGCAAAGCATCAGAAATCAAGTGTTGCAGGGCGCCTGAGTGGCTCAGTGGGTTAAAGCCTCTGTCTTCGGCTTGGGTCATGATCCCAGGGTTCTGAGATTGAGCCCTGCATCGGGCGCTCTGCTCAGCGGGGAGCCTGCTTCCTTCTCTCTCTCTCACCCTGCCTCTCTGCCTACTTGTAGATCTCTGTCTGTCAAATAAATAAATAAAATCTTAAAAAAAAATAAGAAAGAAATCAGGCGCCTGGGTGGCTCAGTTGGTTGAGCCTCTGCCTTCGGCTCGGGTCATGATCTCAGGGTCCTGGGATCGTGTCCCACATCGGGCTCTCTGCTCGGCAGGGAGCATGCTTCCTCCTCTCTCTCTCTCTCTGCCTGCCTCTATGCCTACTTGTGATCTCTGTCAAATAAATAAATAAAATCTTAAAAAAAAAATAAGAAAGAAATCAAGTGTTGCTTCTAGAACTTCATCCTCAGTCTGATTCTTCTCCACCTCCACCCCCCATAATACTGCCTCAGACCACAGAAGGTCAGTCCCTCACCTGCAGGCATTTCTAAATCCCTCCAGAGTGCTCAGAAGGAACTTTCCCCTTCGAAGAATGGACTTCTCTGAATCTCTGCTGGAGGCATGGCCCTGAAGTGAGAAGGAGAGAGGAGCATCTATTAGTCAAGTACCTACTCTGTGTCCCAAACTGTGCTTGGAGGACCACAGACCTCTTCCTTCCCCGCTGGAGTCTGGCATTCCCATACACCTAACACTTTCCAGGGGATCTTGGTTATATTCTCACAAATCTAGTCATCTAATAGCTCTTTAAAAAATGGCAGCAGGGGGAATATTAGCTATCTGTCTCCCTGTGAACCACAGGACTGGCTCTGTTCTATTATATGCAGAAAACTGTCACAAGCTGGTGCACATTAACTTAACTGGCTGTAATGCCCATATCAGTTGCTCCAAAACACACAAAAATCCCACCCCATCAGGTATGATAAGCTTAATTTCCAAAGTTAATTTTGAAAGACATAACCAGCATTCACATTACCCATATCCTTTCTGATATTTTAAGTGGTGTGCCCTTAAAAGCCAACAATTCCAACACATTGCACATTGGTCAGATACTTTGCAAGATTCTAGTGAACCCAGCCTTAAATAATTTTGTGAGCATGTTTACCATAACTGCTTAGATGATATAAAAGACAAAGTGGTATAGTATAGTAGATCTGGGTACAAACACCCTGGGATTTACTATCCAAACTCAGACACTCCCAAGTTTCAGACCTTAGAGAAAAAGTATTTAACCCTATGGCTTCAGTTTCCAAATCTGCAAAGACGAGGACAGCAATCAAGCAGATTCATAGCTCTGCCATTAGGGGAGAAAAATAACATCTCATTATAGATGTTTTTGCATGAGAAAAAGTTATAAAGAGGCATACAAAGGTAAAGGAATTATCTTCTTAAAACACCTCATAGCATGATCTCCAGAAGAAACAGGCTGCATGCAGCGTACTGACCAGGGGCCTCCTGTTCAGCGGGGTCTGGGAAAAATCTGCACAGCGGCTCAGCATGGCTTCAAGCAAGGCCCGCAGTTCCCTGTACTGCACAGGTGGGACACTCTGATGGTCCTTCCTGCAGCCAAAGAGACAAAGGCAAGCTTAGGGTAAGGTAAAAGGATTCCAAGATACCTGCATGTTCTTAGGCAATGGGAGACAGCATGATGGATCAGAACATGGGTCTAGGATCTGATCTAATAAAAATCCTTGCTCCAACACTTGTCTAGCTGCGAGACGCTGTGCATAGTCCTCACTTTCCTAGCCCTCAGTTTTGCCATCTATTAAATGAGAGGTAATAGCACTTTCCTTATAGAATTATTTTAAGGATCAAATTAGATAATGTATGCCAAGAAGTTATGACAATGCTGAATAGATAGTAAGCCCTTGTAAATGACAGCTGAGACTATCACTGGTGTTATTAAGGAGACAGAGGGCTTTCTCGTGGAGGAGAAAGAAGTACTATCTAGAATTGAAGGTGCATGAAGACATGTAATGGCCACTACCCTCAAATTAGTAATAAGCTCTCTTGGGGAAGAGAGATCAAATTTGCTATTACCTTGGTAAGGAAAACCACGATCAACAGGGAAATATTATCAGGACTCAGACTTTATTTCAGAATAGAGAAGAACTTCCTAAGAGTCAAATTCTAGAGAGGTAAAGGGGAAATTCTAGGTGGAGCAAGCTCCCCATTCTTAGAAATTATAAGCAAAGACTAGAAACTAGTTTTGGAGATTTAATCATTCTGAGTGTGGCATAAATGTGGAAAGTAACACTTAGGGTCCATCTGAACTTTCATATTCCATGGATTCAGGGAGGCAAGAGTCATAGATTAGTCTAACTGTGAGCTCCAAGAGGCCAGAGACCAGCCCAGCTATATCTTTTCAATTTACCTGAACAGAACTAGATGCATTATAAACTGACGATAAATGTAAAAAGATGTTAAATGAATGAATAACCACTTGACAGGGTATAAAGTCACTATATTTGTTTCCTAGGAATGCTATAACAAATTATCACAGAACACATGGCTTAAAACGACAGAAATTTATTTTCTTGTAGTTTTGGGAGATAGAAATCTAAAATCAAGGTGTTGGCTCCCTCTAAAGGCTCTAGGGAAGAATCCTGTCCTGCCTCATTGCTACTGGTGGTTGCCAGCATTCCTTGTGATTCCTTGCCTCAGAGCTGCATCATTCCACTTTCTGCCTCTTCTTCACAAGGCCATCTTCCCTGTGTCTATTACACTGTATGTCCAAATCCCCCTCTCCTTACAAGGGCACCAGTCTTTGGATTTACCAGCCAACACTGTATGACCTCATTTTAATTCAGTTGTCTCTACAACGGCCCTATTTCCAGATAAGGCCACATTCACAGGTTATAGGTGGGCATGAATTTTAGAGGGATGCTATTCAATCCACTGCAGTAACTAAGGGGAAACCTATGTCAACCCTCATCTCTGGGCCTTTTTGGAACACTGAGAGTAATCTGTTGAGCCTTCTAACAGGCACTCAGTTCACTGTATTATAGTTAAGCTTTGATTTCCCCTTTCCGTCTTCATTTCTAGAAGCTCTAAACTTTCTGTCCTACAGTGATTGTCAAGCCCTGGGTCCACCTTCTTTAAATTCTTTTCAGCAGTTCTCATTCCTCGTTCCTCCTTCCGGTTGGGCTTTCCAGAGACCCAGTGAACCACTATACTTCAGAGGGACCACTTCAGTAAATATTCTAGGAAATTAACATGAAAAATAAAATCATCTAAAGATTAATAACCAGCCCTCTACTTAGCACTCTCCACAATTCTGACCCAACCTGCTTTCCCAGTTTCTTCATGTATTACTCTCCTTCACACAACCTGCTGGCCAGACTAGCTACTGTACCCTAAGTAATCCCTACACTTTCCCACTCACAAACCTAAATCTCTCTCATCCCTCTTAGCACAGCTCAAACATCACCCACCTCCTGCCTCAAAGGTGCTACCAGTCCCCCAAGCACTGGCCTCCTGGGAGACTTCCAGTTCTACCTGGGCACCTCTAACTGACACTGCTCTGCCTCTGTGCCTTTGATACCCTGTCAGTTAACTCATCTCCCCCTCACTGGGATTCATGCCCCTTGATTCAGAGATTCAGATGGGAGGGAAGAGGGGGAAAAGAGACAGATGAAGTCATTGTAATGTAAATGTTATTTTATGTTTCCATTTTTAGACCCCACCTACAATCAAATCACAAAGACTTAAATAAGGTTACAGAAGAGACTATAAATGTTAACAACCTTTACCATGTAAAATTAAAGGTACAGCTGACTAACACTGAGAAGGAGAAGGTGGGGAGGAGAAAGGAAAAGTTGGATGCTAATATACTCAGCTAATCAAGGAGGGAGTCAAAGATACTACTTGAGGGGCGCCTGGGTGGCTCAGTGGGTTAAGCCGCTGCCTTCGGCTCAGGTCATGATCTCAGGGTCCTGGGATCGAGTCCCATATCGGGCTCTCTGCTCAACAGGGAGCCTGCTTCCTCCTCTCTCTCTGTCTGCCTCTCTGCCTGCTTGTGATCTCTGTCTGTCAAATAAATAAATAAATAAATCTTTAAAAAAAAAAAAAAAAAAAAAGATACTACTTGAAGTTGAGGGAACAAGAAATACAAGTTTTAAGTATACCATTTAAAGATTTGAAGACATTAAATATTAATTAGCAAAAATGCCAAAGAAATGTAGAGAAGACAAAATAATAGGATCTAAATCTTGGTCTTTCTTATGGGTGACTCAATGAATAATGTCCTAAATTGATAAAGTGACAGCATTATAAGCACATTGTTTAGGTGCAGGGAGATAATCACCGGAACTAAAACCAAAATGAGTTACATTTCGTTTTCTTTAGAAACTGGGAGAGGGAACTGTTTTTTCATTATAAAAATAAATATTTTATTTTTTATTATTTGAATATATTACTTTGTTAGATTTTTGGAAAAGAAAACATGGAAATAAAGTAAAAATTATTTCATAAATAAATATAAGTTTTCTCCATTACTTTTTTTCAAGATATCAGGCATCTTGCTAAGGAATACTTTACCATCCTGACCCTAGGATCACTTAATCTTACCATCTATTTTGAACATCTTTCATTCATACGCTTTCAGGAGTGAGGCATACAGTAGTGAGCAAACTGACATGGTCCCTGATCACTTGGACATTATATTATAGTGGGGACAGACACAAAATGAATGAATAAACAAGAACTATTCAAATGTTTGGTAGGTGCTATAACAGTCTAATAGGTCAGTTAGGGAAAGATGCTCTGAATGTGACCTGAATGATGGGAAGAAGCCAGTGGTGCAAAGATTTTAAGGAAGAGCATTTCAGGCAGAAAGAACAATTTGTAGAAAGGAAAAAGGGGGAAATTCTGGACTAAAACAGAAGACTGAAATGTTTAAAAAATTACATCCACGGAACAAACAGAATAAAATGTTATTTGAAAACATGCAAGTGGGGCACCTGGCGGGCTCAGTCAGTGGAACATGCGATTCTTGATTTCAGGATTATGAGGTTCAGCCCCACATTGGATGTAAAGCTTACTTTAAAAATTAAAAAAAAAAAAAAAAAAAAACATGTAGGGAATTGGGAAGAACTCTTCCAAATTAAAAATATGAAAGCAAAAATAACATACACAGTAGAAGTGTTGAAAGATAAAGTCAAGAAAATTTTCCAGAAACTACTGCATAATGACAAAAATATGTAAAACTGTCAGAAAACAAAGAAAATTAGAGGACCAGTCCAGATCCAACATTTGAATAGCAGCTCCAGAAAGACAAAAGAGTAAATAGAGTATTGGAAAGAAAAAATTGAAGAAAATTTCCCTGACCTACAGGACAAGTACTGCCTGGAAGCTTCCCTGGCTTGACCAGGCCCACGGAGCATACAGAGGTGGAAAGTTCAGTCTGCCTGGGTCTCTCACCTCAGAAAGGCAGAAATGGCCTTCACTGCCTCAGCAGCCACCTCCAGCACAGGGCTGCTTACTGCTTCTTGGAGAGCACGGCCAGCATCTCTACACATGGCTGAGCTTGTAAACAGCTTAATCTCCTCTGGCTGCCTGAGAAATGGTAAATGATCAATGAATAAGTTAATGCCTATCATGGGCACAGCCAGGAACAAACACTTCTTTCCTTCTCCACTCTGGCCCCTACAGGCCCAACACCCCATCAATCTGCTCACCGAGTCAGGATCTCGGCAAAAAGCAGCAGACCCTGCTTATGCAGCTCTGTGTTGTTCATCCGGAGGCTTCCCTGTAGGCTCCTCACCACTGACTCGATCCCTATCTCAAAATTACATGACAGAGGCCAGGAATCAGTGCTTGGTAGCTCCTTCACTGCCTGCCCAGGAGAAGTGAGAGGCTGTGGACAGCACATATTTGCTGGTGGCCCCTCATGGAGGGGCCCTGACACGACTGAACAGAGGGGATGGGACTGTGATCTTCAAGGGCAGGCCATTCTCTGATTCATCTCTGTCTCCCCGAAACTCAGCACAAGCCATAGCACAGGCCCTGGTACTTAAAGTATTTAGTAAATGTCTACTGACTGAGTTGTCCCTTTTTCCGCTAGACACACTCACATTCCTTCTCAAAGAAGCGGGTCAGACCTCCACTCCTCCTGGAAGCCTTCCCTAATCCATTCAGGCAGAGCTATGGGCCTCCAGTGAGCTCCCACACCTCCTATACTTCCCTTTGGCAGAGCCCTAATTGGCTTGTTTGCATTTCTCTCCCCTTCCAGAGGACAGGGACCACATTCTAGGTATCACTAAATCTCTTAAGTCCCAGCCTGGTGCCTGGCACAGAACAGGAACATAGAATATAAAATGAATAACCAAATGTGTCCAGTCTAAAAATCCAGACATGATATAAAAAGTCCCAGACAAAAAAAAAATACCACCAGGAAGGAAGAAGGGACAGTTTCAAAAAACTATGAAAGAATGAATCAGCTAAACTTAGGGACTAACTTGATGGACACATACTTGGGGGACAGGAAAAGACTGAATCCAAGGCTGAGTAAAGTTATTCTTAAGGAATTCATTCAGGGGCTAATAAGAGTACTTTTCTCTTGCCAAACAAGGAGACTTCTTCTAATCAGCAGTGGGAACTGTCTGGATGTCCCTGCTTGCATATGGAATCTGGTAATGAGTTTGGGCTGATGGAATGACTAGACCCAGCACTGCCTCCAAGGTGTAAGCTAGTCCCCCATCCTTCTTTTTTTTTTTTTTTTTTAAAGATTTTATGTATTTATTTGACAGAGAGAAATCACAAGTAGATGGAGAGGCAGGCAGAGAGAGAGGGAAACAGGCTCCCCACTGAGCAGAGAGCCCGATGCAGGACTCGATCCCAGGACCCTGAGATCATGACCTGAACCGAAGGCAGCGGCTTAACCCACTGAGCCACCCAGGCGCCCCAGTCCCCCATCCTTCTTACTGCTACTAACCTTCAAAGTACTGATCACACTGTGGGTGTGTGGGGTGGCTCAGTTAGTTAAACATCTGACTCTTAATCTCAGCTCAGGTCTTGATCTCTGGATTATGAGTTCAAGTCCTGCACTGGGCTCCATACTGGGCATGGAGCCTACTTAAAAAAAAAAGTGCTGACCACCACCCTACCAGAGCTAGTGTAGGACTCCCACTACCAACCATACACCGTGTGGCACTTGGAAAAGAAGAGTGGCTCTTCTGCCAGAAGTATCAAGCAGTTGTAGCTGGACCAGACAAGCACTTCGCTGGAAGAGGAAAGGTGCTCAAAGAGGAACTCTGGCCGGGAGAGAGGAGAAAACAATAAATGACAGTCGTGTGACCACGATCCCGTCACTAAAGCTAGGGGTTTGGACTACTCAGCATCTCACACCTATTACATCTGTTCACACACACCCTCCATGAGATGTGATCATGGATTCACAGGTAAACCTGGAAAATAACCTCAGGATTATGGTCTAACATCATCATTTTAACAGGTGAGGAAACTGAGACCCAGAAAGAGCTATTGTCAATGGCAGAGGTTCGACTGGAACTCGGGTCTCTTAAAGCCCAGGGTGGGTAACAGCATGATGCAGAAAGTTTTTAGAGCCAGAGAGGCTTGACTGCATAGCCTTCTCTGCCTGTGACTAGTTATTTCCCTTCTCTGATCCTCAATTTCCTTATCCATGAAGCAGCCAAGTTGAGGACCTAAATGCGGCATCTTTCCATCACCCCACACTAGGTGTTACCCCTAGATGGTCAAGGTCATTATAAGGAATCTGTAGCAAAAGGATTCACTTAATGAGGCCTTATTCTCAGAGTGTATCCTGTACAACTGAGCTTGCCATCAACCTCTCTCTCCAGTACGCATGATCAAAAAAAAAAAAAAAAAAAACCAATAGGACAGCTGCTGCTGCTGTGACTCCAGGGTCTCCAGTCAGAACTCTGGGGTCCTCAGAAGAGAAGATTAGAAGGAGCTCCCTACCTGGAATGTCGGCATGGATGAAGGCTGGGGCATGCTTCAGTGGGGAGTGGACCAGTACGGCAGTCATACAGTGGGCACTGGCCACCTGCAGAGTCTCATCTCTAGAGAGGAGAAGCTGGAGAAACAGGCAACAAAAAGTGCTATGGTGACAGAGGGCCATGCAGCATCAGACACAAGGGTGGTGCTTGGGGAAAGCTACAGATTACGGACTGGGGTCTCTATGAAGAATAGCGGGTGGGAAACAGAACAAAAGAACATAATGGCATCAAAGAACACTAAAGCCATCACCAAGAAGGGTTTGGGCCTTCATTGACAAAAGTATTTTCACAGCCCTCATCTGGTTTTGAAGCTTGCAACAAGCCTGAAAGGTAACAAGGGACCGTTCTACTGTGAGTCTCACTTTACGGAGTGTGCTGAAAAGAACTAACAATGCAGGCATGAGGCTGTTATCCTTAGAAATGGCTGTCTGCAAAGTTTGTCACTGAATGGATTTGGGAAGCTGGATCTCAGGAGAGCTCTCGCCACTCCCAGAACCAATAATAGTGACTTTGTGACTACTCTCTATACAAACACTGGCGCCTACACGCTGAATACCTGCCATCCTTCTGTGAGTCTGGAATTTTGGTATGTGCTAGGTAGAGGGGACCAAGGTGACTATCAGCCCCCAATAAAATTTTTGGGCACTGAGACTCTAATGAGCTTCCCTGCCAGGCCCCATCTTACATTTGTTGCCACAATTCATTGCTGAAGGAAGAAAGTGCCTCCTTGTCTGACTCCACTGGGAGAGGACTCAGAATCCTGTACCTAGTTTTCCTGAACTTTACCACATAGGCCTTTTCCCTTTGCTGATTTTGCTTTGTATCTTTTTTGCTTTGCATCTGTATTAAATAAGAGCCATGAGTATGACTATCTGTTGAGTCCTCCTAGCAATCATTGAACCTAGGGGTGGTCTTGGAGACTCTCAACCCACAGAAGGAGGAATTAAAGCTCATGGAGGTTAAGTCACGCGCTCCAGGCCACACAGTTAGTAAGTGGCAAAGCTAAGGCAGAAACCCAGGTCAGCCACGTCCAAATCTAGGAGTCTTCCTACAGGAGAAATGCCTCCTCCACTAAAGTTTTAGATTAGTTTATTTCTTTACTCAAAATATTTCAGTGTTGGGGCGCCTGGGTGGCTCAGTGGTTGAGCCTCTGCCTTTGGCTCAGGACATGGTCTCAGGGTCCTGGGATCGAGTCCTGCATGGGGCTCTCTGCTCAGCAGGGAGTCTGCTTCTTCCTCCTCTCTCTCTCTTTGCCTGCCTCTCTGCCTACTTGTGATCTCTCTCTCTCTCTGTCAAATAAATAAATAAAATCTTTTTTTTTAAGATTTTTATTTATTTATTTGATAGACAGAGAGAGATCATAAGTAGGCAGAGAGGGAGGGGGAAACAGGCTCCCCGCCGAGCAGAGAGCCCGACGCGGGGCTTGATCCCAGGACCCTGAGATCATGACCTGAGCCGAAGGCAGAGGCTTAAACCACTGAGCCACTCAGGCGCCCCTAAAAAAAATCTTTTAAAAAATATTTCAGTGAATTTCCATTATACTCTGAGTAACATCCAAACTCCTACTGAACACCATACCTATTGGGAGTCCCATGACACTTTCAGAAATCAAGGAAAGGGGACACCTGGGTGCCTCTGTCAGTTAAGCATCCGACTTGGTTTTGGCTCAGGTCATGATCTCACGGGATGGGACTGAGCCCCACACTGGGCTCCGCATTGAATGTACAGTCTGCAGCAGATCCTCTCTCCTTCTCCCTCCCAGACACTTGCTCTCTAATAAATAGATAAAATCTTAAAAAAAAATAAAATAAAACCTTCTTTAAAAAAAAAATCAGGGAAAGGGTTAACTGCAACTGTGGACATGAAGTGTAGGAGAAACTGGCCTCCTATGGGAAAATGGTGAGTAGAACATATAACATGAGACAAAAGAGAGTATGTCTGGTTTTAGAGCTTCAGAAGAAAAGGACCAAGTCACGCTCATACCTGGTAGAGACCTATCTGAGGGCTGTAAGCTTAAATAAACCCATCTCAGTCATGTCAGACTTAAAAAAGAACACAATTGACCAGCTTTGCTATTAGTAGGTGACAGAGTCTCTAAATAGTCTTAATCTTTATCTTGTTCTCTTTTATATAAGAAATGACATGTATTTCAAGATGCTATTGATGTAAGGCAAACCATTATTTTATATGCCACTAAAAGAAAAAGAGCTATAATTAAACTATGACACACTATTGATGGTAAAATGTCTTCCAATTTCAGAGCTGCTAAAATGTGAAAAAAAAATCTTAGAAAAATGCTCTTCAACTCTTAAGTAAAACAATGATTCTTGGTTTAAAGTGCATATTCCTTATTATTTTGAGAAAGAAAAAACACTCCAGTCCTACTTTTCCATCATACACAAACTTAACTATGAAAATTTATCCTTTAAAAAAAATCCTAGGGGGCACCTGAGTGGCTCAGTGGGTTAAGCCTCAGCCTTTGGCTCAGGTTGTGATCTTAGGGTCTTGGGATTGAGCCCCTCATCAGACTCTCTGCTCAGCAGGGAGCCTGTTTCCTCCTCTCTCTCTGCCTACTTGTGATCTCTCTCTCTCTGTCAAATAAATAAATAAAATATTTAAAAAATAAATAAATAAAGGGGAGCCTGGGTGGCTCAGTGGGTTAAAGCCTCTGCCTTTGGCTCAGGTCATGATCCCAGGGTCCTAGGGTCGAGCCCCTCGTCGGGCTCTCTGCTCAGTGGAGAGCCTGCTTCTCCTCTCTCTCTCTCTCTCTGCCTGCCTCTCTGCCTACTTGTAATCTCTGTCAAATAAATAAATAAAATCTTAAAAATAAATAAATAAATAAATCCTATGGGCATCTGGGTGGCTCTCATGTTTGAGCATCTGCCTTTGGCTCAGGTTATGGTCCCAGGGTCTTGGGATCAAGCCGTGTGTCAGGCTCCCTGCTCAGTGGGGTGTCTGTTTCTCCCTCTCCCTCTGCCTCTCCCCCTGCTTGTGCTTTCTCTCCCTCTCTCTCTCAAATGAATAAATATTTTTAAAAGGAAAAATTAAAATAGACTAAAAAGTCCTAATTGGGGCACCTGGGTGGCTCAGTCAATTAAACATCTGCTTTCAGCTCAGGTCATGATCCCAGGGTCCTGGGACTGAGCCCTATGTCAGTCAGTCTCCCTGCTCAGCAGAGAGCCTGCTTCTTCCTCTCCTGCTCCCTCTGCTTGTCCTGTCTGCTCCCCACCACCTTGTCAAATAAATAAATAAAATCTTTAAAAAGAAAAAAGGCCTAGGGTGCCTGGGTGGCTCAATTGTTAAGCGTCTGCCTTTGGCTTGGGTCATGATCCCAGGGTCCTGGGATTGAGCTCTGTCTGCACTGAGATCCCTTCTCAGGGGGAAGCCTGCTTCTCCCTCTCTCACTTCCCCTGCTTGTATTCCTTCTCTTGCTGTAAAATAAATAAAATCTTTTTTTAAAAAAGTCCTAATTATGTACTATAACTCATCAGGACTTGCACGATCTTCCCTGCTTAATCTCTAGACTCATCCCTGCCACTTCACTTTCTACCCACCATCCATCCCATTGGCCTCCGTCTGCTTCTGGAACACATCAAACGTCCCCCTTCTTCTGGCCTTCATTTGTTATTCTATCCGCCTGAAATACTTTTCTACCTGTTCTTCATATCACTGGCTTACCTACTTATTTTATTTATTCATTTGTTAGTTTGTTTATTTTCAGTTTCACTGAGGTATAATTGATCACTGGCTTACTTTAATTGTTCAAGTGTCAGCTCAAGCATCAACCCTCAGAGAGGCCCTGCCTGACCACTCAGCTTATACCTGGACTTCCTCACTATCTCATTTCCTCTTTATTTCCTTTGTAGCAAAATTAAGAGTTACTTTGCTTTTTTATTTACTTGTTCATAACCTGCCTTCCCCACTAGGCCATACAAGGACAAGGAACTCATCTATTTATATACCACGATATTCCCAGTGCCTAACACAGTGACTGACATATCAAATTGGTGCTCAGTATGTATCTGACTGAATGAATGAATCAACATTGCAACAGCAGGGACACAAACACTGACAATAATAGGGACCTGAATTTTGGAAGAATACATTGATTATCAGCCAAAACAGGAAGGAGAAGCATTAGACTCTGACAAAAATGCCAGAACAGATGTAAAAGAATTCATGTCAGTCTTCTCTTTATTTAAAATTTTGTTATTTTGTTCATTATGAATTTTTTGCATTGATTAAAAAAAAAATACTGCACTGAAATACTATCTATCTTGATTGCTGAGTTTTTTAGCATCCCTTTAAATTTTACACCTGAGGCAAGTGCCTCACGTATCTCACCGTAGCCGCAGCCTTGCTGGTTGCTATAGTAAAATATGTTGATCATCTAAAATTGTCAGGAGAGGAACAGTCTCCATACGTGAAAGGAGAAGAGGAACCCGAAACCAAGATTCCTATCTCTACAAAGACCTGTCCCCTGGAGAAGTGCTCTAATCTCTGTCCCTGCCACCATTGTGCTTTGTTGGTGCACTGTGAGGACATAAGAGCTTGTGCCCTGCTGAGCCTGAGATCAAATGTTTTAACTAGATGTTACCTTGGACTCCCTGATGGCAGCAACAAAATAAGCACAGAAAAGAACCTAATATGAGATCTTCTGGTTCAGAGACATAGGACTTGCTCTTCAGAGTTCACAGGCCCTGAGTGGACCTTTCTAGAGGCATCCCAGAGAAACAAGAAGGAGCAATTTACGCTGGCTTTTTAATACCTACCTTATCTATCCCCAACTGCCCTTTCCCACTTCTGATCAGAGCTCCTCCTCCTTCCTGCAGAAGGAGTCTCACAATCTGGTCATTTAGTGATATCCCCATTATCAGATGAGGATAAGTAGTTCTGCCAAGCCCTGTGCTGAGCACTGCAGAGAGATACAGCCAAATCAGGTTTTGCCTTAAAGAAACTCCCAGTACAACAACCACAATACGGTGAAGTAAGTGCTGTGACATAAGGTACACTCTACCTAAAGGAACCAAGAGGACAAGGGAACCCTACAGGCCTTGAGGAATCAATGGACAAAGGAGAGGGGAAAGGTTTTAAGGCAAAGGGGAAGGGCATCTACACAGGCACAGAAACAGGATGTCCTGACACATGCAAGGCCAGGGAGAAGTTACATATGGCTGGAGCACTGGGTTGTATGGGGTGAAAGAGACAGATTAATAAGGCTCAAGGAATGCAGGGTCCAGAGAAAGAGGGCTCTAGCAAGTTGTTTATCCCTAAAATAACCGAGATAGCTTTGTTTCTGTTGATGCCTGTATTCTGCATTATCAGCCAACCTAGATGTTAAGGAGAAGATGTGTATATAAGAACTCACAACTGAAATAAAACCTACAGTTGACCCCTGAGCAGTTGAACTGCACAGGCCACTTACACATGGATTTTTTTCAATAAATACATACAGTACTATAAATATTTTCTCCTCCTTATGAAATTTTTTTTTAAGATTTTATTTATTTGACAGAGATCATAAGTAGGCAGAGAGGCAGGCAGAGAGAGAGGAGGAAGCAGGCTCCCTGTAGAGCAAACAGCCCAATGTGGGGCTCCATCCCAGGACCCTGAGATCATGACCTAAGCCAAAGGCAGAGGCTTAACCCACTGAGCCACCCAGGTGACCCTCCTTATGAATTATTTAATAACATTTTCTTTCCTTTATCTTACCTTAATGTAAGAATAAAGAATATAATAGATATACAAAATATGTGTTAACTGATTGTTATCAGTAAGGGTTCTGGTCAACAGCAGGCTATTAGTAGTTAAGTTTTGGGAGAGTTGGAAGTTATATGTGGATTTTCAAATGTATGAAGGGGTAGTCAGTGCCCCAACCCAACCCCTGGGTTGTTAAAGGGTCAACTGTACTTCCAGTACTCTAATAGCATATTGTTTGGGCCAGGAAGAAAACACCTTGGAAACCTTAGAGAGTAGAAATTCAAGGGCCAGGAGCCATTTGGCTTCCCTTGTTATTGAATCTAGAGACCAGGAATCACAGGACAATCACCTTTTTGAGCACCAAAGGCAATGAGGTCTCTCCTGGCAGCCCCTCAACATCCTCAGTACTGTCCGCCAGCACAGACTTGTTCATGATCACGGACACAAAGAGATCATACTTCAGCAGCTGCCTCAACAAACCTAAAAAACGAAAGTTTTGGAAGGTGAGGCAAGAGGAGTATGGGTACCAGAGTACACCCAAGGAAGCCCCTCAGACATCTTCTGGAAACTTCTTCATGTCTCCTTAAACATTCCTAAGTTTGTTGTTGTGGGGTTTTTTTTAAGATTTTACTTATTTGAGAGAGCACAAGCAGTAGGGGTGGGGGGTAGAGGGAGAAGCAAACTCCCCACTCAGCACAGAGCCTATAGGCTCCTAGAACTGTAAGATCATAACCCGAGCCAAAGTCAGGCACTTAACATACCAAGTCACCCGGGTGTCCCAGTACTTTGTTATTTTTAATGCTGTTATAAATGGGATTGTTTTAACTTCTAAAATTTTCAGATAATTCACTATTAGCATTTAGAAAAAAAAACTGATTTTATATCCTGTGACTTTACTAAATTCATTTATTAGTTTTTAACAGTCTTTTGGTGAAGTTTTTAGGGTTTCTGTATATAAAATGATGGCATCTGCAGAGACAGTTATATTTCTTCCTTCTTAATTTTGATGCCTTTTATTTCTTTTTCTTGCCTCATTGTTCTGGCGAGGACCTCTAACCCAATGTTGAACAGAATCCCACACTTTCATATACCACCACCATGGCAACACTTACCACACTGGGCTCTAATTGTCCACGTCTGTTTTCTATACTAGACTATGAGCTGCTTCAGAACAGATCTTGGGTTTGGTCATCTTTATGATCCTAGAGCCTGGCCCAGAGCCTGGGCCAAAATGAATACTCACTATGTGTGACTGGACTGTTCATAACAGAGCTCTTGGCCTAAACTGTGAAAAGAAACTATTGTCACTTAGACTATGTTTTTCCCTGTAGATCCTGCTTAAGAACAGGCCCTCGCCCAGTCTCCAGTCACAGTGGCCATGTGCTCTGTTCAAAAAGCAAAAGCTCCCTACTCAGAAGCATTTGATAGATCTTATGTACCTAAGTAAGGACGCAGCAGAAGAGGCTGAATGGGTACACTGGGGCTCCTAAGGAGCCTCAAATAACAAGTAGAAATACCTGCACATCACCCTGGAGGCCAGAGATACCATAGAAGATTTTTCAAATAGGAAACTGAGAGAATGCAAGATGTACAATGTGAAGAATAACTTAGCAGCAAAAAACAGGACACACTAGGACAGGCAGTAAAAACCAGAGGTAGAAAATTGTTGTGCCACTTTCTTCTTTTTCTTCCAAAGGCAACATTCTTTTTTTCTTTTTGTAAGATTCTATTTATGTATTTGAGAGAGGGAGTGTGAGGGAGATAGAATGAGTGGGGGGAGGGGCAGAGGGAGAGGAAGAAGCAGACTCGCCAGTGAGCAGGGAGCCAACGTGGAGCCAATCCCAGGACCCGAGCAGAAGGCAGATGGTTAATCAACTGAGTTACCCATGCACCCAAAGGCAAAAATTTTTAAGATGCCACACCAACTCTAGTCATGTCTCACAGTCTGTGGATCTTATTTCCAAACCCATGACTTCTACCCTTTATAAGGCACCAAACTTTCCCACCACTAAAGAGCCAACATCTCAAGTCCTCAAGCAAAACCTCAAAAGCGTTCTCTCTTTTCTCTCCAAACCTACATCTTACCCAAACAGTTGATCTGTAGCTCCTTTGTCTGGGCACCATCCAGGGTAGAAAGGAAGAGAGGACACAGCTTCTCCCGGAAATGGCCCAAAAGTATCTCAGCAGCCACTGGTGAGGAGTACAGCTTCCCATAGAGGTAACAGACAGAAGCTTGCACCCCTTCATTGGGGTACACTAAACCTCTCAACAGATGCTCCATCAGGTCACCTGTCCATAAAACAGTATGAAACTGCTGTATGTCAATTGTATGCCAGCTGTATGTCAACTGCTGTATGACACTCCAGACTACTGTGCCCAGTAGGGTAGTAATAGTAATACCCTATAATCCCCCATAATAAATGATTTCTGGGCACTTAATGAGAAGGGAAAACCAAATCTTAGAGAAGTGCAGTGACTTACCCTGGGGTAAACAGTCTGTGAGATATTTATTTGCTTTTTACTGATAGAAAAAAATACTTCTATATTGCAGAACTAATTCTTCCTTTCACCCAAAGGAAGGTTCAAAATAAGTATTTAATTAGTTTGTACTAACATAGTGAATCAAAATGACTCAAGATCAGAGTCAAGAAATACTTTTTTCGACTTGGCCAACATAGAGTACATTTTGCAGATGGGAAAATTAAATCCTAGAGAAGGAAAGTAATGATTTCCCAGGTGTATATACTGAATGGACCACCCAGATGGAAGTGTGATCAAACCGGGTAAAAGGGTAGTAGCAACTCCTCCCCAGAGGTCACTCACTGTGTTCCATTACAAGTTTGTCTGCCAGGGGAGGGATGGCATCCACCAACTTGCCAAGAAGGGTCAGGGTGGCCAGGCTGCCTCTCATGGAGGGCATGTTACACAGCTATAGAAAGTGAACACATTCCACTCCATAAATTAGGATCAGGACAGATGTCCCACCAAAATGTATCTTGCTCTATCCAGACCAAAGCCTATATTGTATGTGTCTCTCAATACAATCAGTAATTAGCTTCTTTAAATAAGTGTCTATCTCCCTGGAGAAAGGCTCGGAGTCAGATTCCTCTCTGAGTGCTCATATCTAGCTCAGTACATGACAGTTAAACTGAATTAAAATTAGCATATTTTTTGTCTCCTATACAGCCAGAAACTGGGGGGTGAGAGTTGGGAACATCATAAGATAGAATTCTGGCTGAGTGAAAAAAAAAAAAAGTAAAAATTAAAATTAAATTTAGTTTAATTTAAAAATATATATATACATTATCATTATCATAACCATTATTGAACTCTATTTGCCAGTCCCTATGCTTAATGGTTTATAGGCAGAGTTGATAGTATATATTTCCCTTTTCTAGTGACTAACTATAACATCTTAAGTAAGACTCTTAATTACTCTGGTGGGAAATAATAATAACTTCATAATGTTGTTAGGACTAAATGAGATACTGCACATAAACCACCTAACACAGTGCCTAGCATATGGAAAGTGCTCAAAAGGGTTAAATGGCACTGTCATAGTGATAAGTATTGATATATATAATTATAAATTCAACCTGATATATTAATCACATGCAGAGTAATTATGATAATTTAGTATAATTTATAATTGCATGTTTCTCTTGGTGTTAAACATATATCTTCCTTTTGTAAAAAATAAAAAAAATGATTCTGATATTATTTCTAAATCTTAAACATAATGCAAAAACTACTTATTAAATTGGTATCTTTGACTACCTTGAAGAAGAAGGCAAGTTAAATATACCTACTCAGTGCCTGCCTTAGATGTTGATAAAAGCAAATGACTTTAGTATAAAATACTGTATACAATTCAAACCAAATAAAAACACCAAGCAAGCCAAGACATAGTAAACATATTTCCTTAAATTGATCAAGAAAATCTATGTTGTACTTGGACATGGAGAATAGCCATGGGGTGATTATGTCAGAAAGATGGGACTTCACTGCACAAACGCAGCGTTTGGAAGACTGAAAGGGGAAGGAGGGAAGCTACAAACAGTAGCGGACCAGGATCAGAAGGCCCAAGCCTGAGCTCTGGCTCTGCCACTGACTCACTGATCACGCAGATCCCTTTCTCTATGTATTCCAACCTCCCCAACTATCTATCCAAAGAGGGCTGCACACAGCTCTGATTTCTGAGGATTCTGAGGGGTACTCAAGAACCCACAGATATTTACTGACCTCTTTGTGGCACTCATCCAGCAGGCAATGAATGATCTGCTCTAACTTCAGCTGAGTTGTAAGCTGGATAAGGACTGAGCAAACACAGTAGCATTAGTAACCAGAAGACAAACTCCTGGCCCACACGTCGCCTTTCATAGCCCTTCTACTCAAAGTCATTTGTTTGTGTTACCAGTATAGTCTTTTCTATCTCCCTAAACTGTGTATATGTATCTAAACCAAAGGATTCCTGGCTTCTTTACCATTTTATATAAGTGGTTTACAATTAGGCTGCACATTAGAATTACTTAGGAAGTTTCAAAAAAATATATTAATGCCCAACTCCCAGTCTAGACAAATTAAATCAGAATCTCTAGAGAAAGAGCCTAAGCATTTGGGTATTTTTAAAGCTACCCAGGTGAGTCTATTTTGAAGCTCAGGTTGAAAACTGCTATTTTATACTCTCTCTACTTTTTTCTTCCTCACAGTTTGCTCCTTTATATACTAGAAAACAGAACTATGGCACACTCAATAGTATAGATTTCCCTTTTCTAGAAACTAACTATAGAATCTTTTTTTTTTAAGATTTTATTTATTTATTTGACAGAGAGAGATCACAAGTAGATGGAGAGAGGCAGGCAGAGAGAGAGAGAGAGAGAGAGAGAAGCAGGCTCCCTGCTGAGCGGAGAGCTTGATGTGGGACTCAATTCCAGGACCCTGAGACCATGACCTGAGCCGAAGGCAGCAGCTTTAACCCACTGAGTCACCCAGGTGCCCTAACTATAGGATCTTAAATAAGACTCTTAATTCCTCTGGTGGGAAATAATAATAGTATCAACTTCATAGGGTTGTTAGGACTAAATGAGCTACTGCACGTAAACCACCTATAATTGCTTATAATATTATCTCTCAGCCCCAAACCCATCCTTCTATACAATCATTTGTGATGCTTCTGCTGGCATGTTTGAGGAGCAGTGAAGAAGAGGCTGGCTCTGCAAGTCTGGGAAAAGCTACAAATAAGATTTAGAGGCTACTTCAGAAAGGCTCTGCCTTTCTGAAAAGAAACATTCTAGGATAATAGAAACAGGAAGAAGGTAGGCAGCAAACAGGAAACAATGAGGAAGGAGCAAATCCTTCTTCTCTGGCTTTGCAGTCTCTAGTGCCCACCACCTCAGTAAAGTTCCGGGGTTCTGAGGAAGGTCTGCAAGTTACCCTGGCACCAATCAGAAGAGGATGGCTTTAGAATTATAGCCCCACCCAAGAGTGGTCGAACGGTGAAGGGAAATCTCCCCATTCCTGCCAGTGGTCAAACTTCAAGTGGTGTTCTTGTCCACATTATCTAGACCGAGAGATGGGCAGAGGGATATACAGATATTAACTTGTGATCTGTTACAGCTGCTAACTGCAAGGCTGAATGGTCAGAGACCCAGGAGCAGTCAAGCAGCATCCCCTCCTCAGAGAAAATTTATGTTTTAGTAATTCCAACCTCCTTTTGTTTCCCCAGCCCTAAGGGTGGGAGTTGCTTTATGATATTGCTACCTCTGTGAAAACTTGGGTGTTCTCTTTTTGCCTTCAGTTACCCAGATAATAATTTTTATATTAAAGTTTTCCCTGTTTATTTTTTAGAAGACTTTATTTATTTGACAGAGAGAGAGTACAAGCAGGGGGAGCATCTGGCAGAGGGAGAGGGGGAAGCAGGCTCTTGCTGAGAAAGGAGCCCAAGGTGGGGCCCAATCCCAGGACCCTGGGATCATGACCTGAGCCAAAGGCAGATGCTTAAGCGACTGAGCCACCCAGGTACCCCTAAGTTTTCCCTGTTTAAATAACTCCTGTGGTTTCTGTTTCTTGACTAGCCCCTAACTGATACAATTCTTGCTCTTTCTGCAAGAATCCTCCTATCCCAATTCTCTTGTCTTCTTTCTCCTCAAGCCCTTTAAAGTTTATTTTAGTATTTCTACCCCCAACATGAAGCTAGAACTCAAGACCCCAAGATCAAGAGCCATATGCTCTTCTGATTGAGCCAGACAGGCACGCCACTCCTCGCACCCTTTCTACACTTCCACAGCTCTTACCGTTGCCTATGTGCAGACAACTTTTAACCAACAAATGTGGATGGAATGAAAAGAGAATTTGTACATGCCTTTCTAACAGTGTTCTTCAGCTCTCATTATTTGCCATCCAACCTCTCCTCCAGATTGTAAACTCTTAGAGGGCAGGAACCATGTCTTACCCATCTATGTATCCCTGGTTTCTGACACAGATTGACAATTGACTTTTCTTGATATGTCTCTAAAATGAAGCAGTTATTTCATTAAGATCTCAAATAACCAGAGCTGCAATTGCGGTTAATACCCTCAGCTTCAAACGCTAGATACACAGTTTCACCTTACCTTCAATACAGAGGTCTGTTACACTACCATCTTCCACATTGCATAACAGCCCTTGGAGCCGAGAGAGAGAAGAGATGGGGATGGTAAATAGTTAAAAGAGAAACAAACCCACAGAGGCAAGCTATAAATTCTAGACTAATAGCAGCTTTAAGCAATGTCCCAGATAAACGCTATCCTCAACACCAAACACCTAGACTTTCAGTGACCCACTCTGGCTTTAAAAGAATAAAAACAGTCAGTGTGGCACAGTATAAAAACTAAGTGTTCTGGGGTCTGTAATAGACCTGGGGTAAAATTCCAGTTCTTCCCGTTGTTAACCATGTCTTCCTTTAGCCTTGGGGACCATCTTCTCTCCCTTAAAGAACTGTCTTGGCAGTTAAAAGCCTGAAAAGCCTCTAGCAGAGAAAAATACCCAATATGAGTTAGCTCCCCTCCTCCCTGAAAGGTTTCTTTCCATAGGACATTATAATGACATTAAAAGAAGGGACCTTTTAATCCATCTCAGGCACAGAAGAGGGAAAGTAATTCAATCAGGTCACACCAGGACAATGGAGTCTAGTCTGGACCTTCTGACCCTTTGAGGGGCAGAGTGGACTTTTTGAATATCACACATTTCCCATACTCATATTCACACTTTTACAACCCTCTTGGCTGTAGCAAAGCCAGTTACCATCCAATGCATCATGTGTCTTAGAAAGGGGATCATTTCTTCATAATATGACAAAATAATTTACTAATACATTAAACTGATAAATGGCCAAAAACCTAAATTGTCTTTCCAAGACCCACTTCTCCAAACCCCAAAACAAATATACATGCTATACATACAAAATTCATGCCAAGTTCCCCTTCTAATCTCACCAAAAAGCGTGCTTATGAAGTGAATACAGATTCTCTGATCCTGAGCCACCAGCTGCATGACCAGCGAGGCATGCCTCAAGAGAGCATCTCGGAAGCAGGACAGCACATGCTTCTTGCGCACCAGCTTGAGAGAGATGAAAAAAAAAATTCAGTAAAAACCAAGCTTCAGGGGGCACCTGGGTGGCTCAGTGGGTTAAGCCTCTGCCTTTGCCTCAGGTCATGATCTCAGGGTCCTGGGATCAAACCCCACATCAGGCTCTGTGCTCAGCGGGGAGCTTGCTTTCTCCTCTCTCTCTCTGCCTGCCTCTCTGCCTACTTGTGATCTCTCTTTCTGTCATATAAATAAATAAAAAATCTTAAAAAAAAACAAGCCTCAGTTATTCTGAACCCAAACAACTGTAATTTCTAAATATAATTGCAAAATGATACCAAAGGGTTCATCTAAACAATAGTAAGGTCATATATCCCTAAAGGGAGTAGGAAAAAGGGCATAAACTACACACAGGAATCCATGTGTTCATACAGAGGATTATTCATGAGCTAAGGTTCCCACCACCCTGTATTTACAGACCACTTTACTATTCACAAATCACTCTTTTGTCTACTAGCTCATTTAAACCTAACAAGTTGGTGAAGCAAGCAAAAATAGGTATTACTGTCACCGTTTTATAGATGAGAAAACAGAAGCCCAGGACTCAAATGTCTCCAAGGAGGTCTTATGCAAGGTCAGTGCCCTTTCCACTTCAACGGTCCAGGAGAGTGATTCTGGAGACCCTGCATAAGCCTCAAAGAGGTCGGTAGAGAAACGCATCCTTCCATTCAACATGGACATAAATCTTCACACTCAATTCACTTCCCTGTACAGGGAACTGGATAGTAGCTGTGTAAAGTGCTCAAGATAGTAGCAAAAGTTAGAAAAAGAAAGGGAGTATGCACTGAGGATAGAGCAGGAACATGGGTATAACTAACAACATCCCCCTTTCAATTGGTGAGAGCCGAAGCTAAAAAAAAAAAAAAAAAAAGTGCATTCAGTAAGAAGTAAAGTGCAGGGTTGCCTGGGTGGCTCAGTGGATTAAAGCTCTGCCTTCGGCTCAGGTTATGATCCCAGGGTCCTGGGATCGAGCCCCCGAATCGGGCTCTCTGCTCAGCATGGAGCCTGCTTCTTCCTCTCTCTGCCTGCCTCTTTGCCTACTTGTGATCTCTGTCTGTCAAATAAATAAAATCTTAAAAAAAAAAAAAAGAAGTAAAGTGCATTTTCTTGGTGCCTCTAACCTGTGCTATTGCAAATCTCATGTATTCCTTCATCAGCTCCTCCTACATAATTAAGCTAGTGATCTAAAAATCTTGAGGACTTTTACCTGTGGGATTAAGTCCACACTCTAGCTTGGATTCAAATGCTTGGAGGAACGCATCTTAACCTGGCTTTTCAATCCCACTTCCCTCAACTTCCTTTCGAACACTCTGATTACCTCCCCGAACTCCTCCTTGCTAATACCTACCTCCTGGGATAAGCTCTCCCATTGCCTCTGGAACAAATCTCACTCATCTTCTCCAGCCTAATTCAAATGCTTCCTCCTCTAAAAAACCTTTTTCCCAGTTTCCCTCCTTATCCCAACAGCTCTTGACCATAAATATATCTAGCTACTAAAATCCTAGTAATTTTTAGCCTTCTCATATTCTCCTCTATTAACCGTCTTATTTATCTCTTTATGTCTGACTCGCTATCAAGGAATGGCAGCCTCAGAACTCCTGGTCTCAATGAAATCTCAAATATTATCAGCTAGAACTATCAGTTCTCAGAGGGTAGCCTGGGAACACCAGAGGATGCCCAGAACCCTTACAGGGTATCCAAAAGATCAAAATTATTTTCATATAATACTTAATGCAGTTTGTTCTTTTCACTCTTATTCTCTCACAAGCATACAGTGAAACTTTTCAAAGATTACATGACAAGTAATACACAACAGATTAAGTGCAGAAATATATGAGAATCCAGCTATCTTCTATTAAGCTAGACATTAAAGACACTTGCAAAAATGAGCCATTCCTTTCACTACCTTTTTACTTTGGAAAATATCATTATTTTTACTTAAATTACTTATGCTACAGAACTGTACACTTAAAATGGTAGATTTTATGTCATGTGTATTTTGCCACAATAAAACCAATTATGCTAATATATAATGGACTTAGCAGTATTTTTAAATTAGTATTTTAAAATTGTTTTTACTTCTAATACAGTAAATATCAGCGGATACAACCCACATAAACAAAAGCTCTTTGAGGTCCTCAACACACTTTAAAAGTGTAAAGGCATCCTGAGAATAAGACAACAACTTGAGAACCACTGATCTAGCCCACCCCCCTTCCCTCCAAGGGACGAATGCCCCTCTCATGAATCTGAGAGAAAAGTGATCTCCCAAACTTTTCTTGGATGCCTCCACGGACCAAAAAAAACTCACTACAGAGGTGGGCAGGCAGTGAGGGGGAAAGCCCATTTTTCAGCCAGCTCTGCTTACTAGAAAGTTCTTCCCCTTCACTGCACTCTGCCTGGCTGTAACTTCTGCCTGTCACCCCTGCCATCGCAGAGACCAAGGCAGCCCCCACATTTACACCCTAAGACATGGGAAGGGAATGAGGAGCCTCGGCTGCGCGTGCACCTGGCCCGTGGGCCGAGCCGAGGCTCAATCCAGGAGACATGGCGACGGCAACTAAGGGCAGGGCAGCTACGGGGAAGGGAAGGGAAGGCGGGCATGCGAGCCAGCGCGTCCTGGAGGTGGCGGGCTTAGCGGACAGGAATGGGCCCAGCTGAGGTCCAGAGCCAGGCACAGGGGCTAGTCGGGAAAGCGGCCCTTGCTCCGAGCAGGACGGCCTGCAGGGTAAACTGAGGCGGGGATAGTACAGCAAAGAAGGCAACTCCGGCCTAGCAAGGGAGCAGGCCCGCTTACCAGGTCAAGTTAACGAAGCGGGCCCGGTGGAGGGAAGGTGCGTCAGGTTCTAGGGAGTCGGTCTGGCGAGGGAAGGCTGTTTGCTGAGGGAAATGCCGAAGCCTCTGTTCTTACCGATACGCAGGGCTCCGGCAGCAGCTCCACCATGCAGGCCAGACAGACGCGTGGGGGCACGGGCAGCAGCCAGCACGGGTCATGCCTGTAATGGGCCCTCTCGAAGAGCAGCGTCGTGTCCTCGTCCCTCCCAGGCCCGGGAAGGCCTGCCGCCGCGTTCCTCACAGACATGCCTCCACCACCTTTTCCCGCGCAGCGTGTGCGCAAGCGCGCTTGAAAAAGCCCCTTTCCCTTCGCTGGGGAGGGAGGAGAACGCGCGTGCGCAATCCGAGTGCTACGCAATCTCGCGCGAGCAATCTCCCGCGAGCTGCGGCCCTGAGAGCTTGTGGTAGGTGCGAGGACTCGCGAGTGTCCGGGGAAGGACAAAGTAGTTTGCTCCTTGAGTTCGTAGGCGTTTGCCTTCACCGCGCTATAGGTTGAAAAATATTTATAAAGATCTCAGGGATCTAAAAGCCGTTAGTATTTTTTTTTTTAAGATTTTATTTATTTGACAGAGAGAGAGAGATCACAAGCAGGCAGAGAAGCAGACAGAGAGGCAGGCAGAGAGAGGAGGAAGCCGGTTCACCGCTGAGCAGAGAGGCCGATGCGGGGCTCGATCCCGGGACCCAGATCATGACCTGAGCTGAAGGCAGAGGCCCAACCCACTGAGCCACCCAGGTGCCCCATCCGTTAGTATTTTTTTTAAATATATCTTTTTTATTTAACAGACAGAGATCACAAGTAGGCAGAGAGGCAGGCAGAGAGAGAGGGGAGGAAGCGGACTCCCTGATAAGCAGAGAGCCCGATGCAGGGCTCGATCCCAGGACTCTGGGATCATGACCTGAGCTGAAGACAGAGGCTTGAACCCACTGAGCCACCCAGGCGCCCCTCTTAGTATTTTTTTAACTCTACGTGACCCCTTTCTCGAAGAGTCTAAGACGTTTCCCTTAAGATGCCCTCGAGGCCCTCTCACAGACGGCTGCACGGCACTTGAGACTTTTGTGAGCGCGCAAGGAACACTGCAGAAGGAAAAATCGTTCATCGTTGCATGTATTAGCAATAACAGTCTATCCATCTACAAGAATTTATTTAGCACCTGAGTGTCCAGAAACTGGCTAATGGTGAAGGAGGTAAGCTCACGAGGTGTTTTCTACATTCAGAAGCAGTGTCACTGCGTGCAAAATAATTTATTCCATAGAAAAATAGTTCAGAAAATAAGGATTTATTGTCCAATGTAGCGTTACGAAATAATGTTTGAGAAAAGTAGGTTTTAACATGGACTAGTTCTCATTAAAATTTTGCGCACAAAAGATGCAGAATTATATACAAAGTATGTAAAATAAATAAGAAAACATTTATTCAAAATATTTTAAATACATTATAGTAGTAGTACATATTCAGTGAAGACAAAGAAAAATAATATTTTGGTATATTTTCTTTTAGTCTACACATTTTTAAATGTATTTTTAAAGAGATTTTATTTATTTATTTGACACAGAGAGATCACAAGTAGGCAAAGAGGTAGGCAGAGAGAGGGGGAAGCAGGCTCCCCGCCGAGCAGAGAGCCTGACGCGGGGCTCAATTCCAGGACCCTGAGATCATGACCTGAGCCAAAGGCAGAGACCTTAACCCACTGAGCCACCCAGTAGCCCCAAGTCTATACATTTTTACAACAGTAACATACAAAGTTTGTGAACTGCTTCCTCCAGAGAAAAAGATACCATATGTGTCTTCCATATCATTAAATACTATCCTGTATATTTTTAAAATGTCAACAAACTATGTATTCTTTTTGACAGAGTTTTGAGCTAGAAACTGGACTAGGAGCTGGAGGATTCAAAAGTGAACAAGACAATTCTCGTCCTCAAGTTTAGTCAAGGAAGCAGATGTTCAATTATTGCAATACCGTGTTAGTTATCTATTGTTGTGTAACACATGACCCCATGTGATGGGTTGAATGGTGACCTTTTAATATATCTCCGTATCTGCTCTGGACTGAATTGTATCCTCCAAATTCAGATGTTGAAGCCCTAACCCCCGATGTGACTGTATTTGGAAAGAGAGCCTTAAAGAGGTATTTAAAGTTAAAAGATATTGTAAGGGTGGGACTCTGGTCCCACGGAATTGGTGACCTTATAAGAAGAGGGAGAGGGGCACCCGGCTGTCTCAGTCATTAGAGCATGTGAACTTTGGTCTCAGGGCTGTGAGTTCGAGCCCCACGTTGGGTGTAAAGATTACTTAAAAATAAAATTTTTCTTTTAAAAGAGAGAGAAAGCTCTCTCACCTCTTTCAGTTTACATGTGCCAAGGAACGGCCATGTGAAGACGCAGTGAGAAAGCAACCATCTGTAAATCAGGAAGAAAATTCTTACCAGAAACTGAGTCAACCAGAACCTTGATCTTGGACTTCCAGCCTCCAGAGTTGTGAGAAAATACATTTCTGTTGTTTAAACCACCCGGTCTGTAGTATTTTTGTTATAGCAGCTAGAGATGATTTATGAAACACCCTAATCCTCAGAATTTGTAAATGTTGCCTTGTTTGGAAGAGTATCTTCACAGTTGTGATTAAGTCAAGGATCTTGAGAGATCATCCTGGAGTATAGAGTGGGCCCTAAATCCAATGACAAGTGTCTTGAGAAGAGACCCACAGAGTAAAAGGAAGAGGCAGTGTGACCACAGAGGCAGCAAGCCAGCCAATACCTACAACCACCAGAAACTGGAAAGAAGCAAGAACTGATTGCCCTCAAGGCCTTTGGAGGGCCTTCTGACATCTTGATTTCAAACTCACAGTGTAAGTGCTGTAGTAGAGGCAGGCATGAATTGCTATAAGAAACAACTTCCAGGTAGCAATGTGTAGCAAGAAAACCATCAATACAGTAACTGGGTAATAAGATTATGGATTATTTTTCCTTTTCTGAATTTTTTAAACTTCCTTCAATGAGCATGTATGGGTTTTACAATGAATAGGAAAACTAAACGAAAGGTAAGAAAAGAAGGGAGAAAAAAGAAGGGAGGGAGGGTAAAGGAGAGGGAAGGAGAAAACCTGGATTAAATTCCCAACTCCAGCTTTCATGGATATAGGATATAGGATCTACTTCCACATGTTGAAGCTGTCTGTAGAAGGATCATAAGACATGTCTTTCGGCTCAGAAGCTTCAGGCTTGATTAAAATAAATAATCACCAGGTTGTCCCATTGGTGAGACAAGCAAGGCAACAACAAGTAATTATGGTTGACAGTGCTTGAGAAGTAGAGGGGGGCATGGCTTTTCCATGAAATGTGTTCCTGGGCAGCAGAGTTCCAGCTGGGGGAATGCGCCATAATCAGTTACCTTCCTTGTGACCAAAAGACTTGCATATCAGTGTCCAGTGCAGAGCAACCCCCCTCCCACAAACAGTGTGAGCACCCCACCTCAATCAGAATTAGCCTGGACCAGGGCAGGACAGAGCCATGATAGAAACCTCAGTATACCCTACTGTGAGGAGCTAGGGAAAGGAATGTGTTTAGATGACGACAACATTGGGTTGACCCACATTCCCCAAACCTTCAGTACCACAGAGTACACTGGCTTCTACTCCACCTACAAAGTATCCCAGCCTCCAAAAGGGGACACTCAGAAAACATGTGCCAGAAATAGCAGAACCCCACAGGGCCCAAATAACCAATTTTATTAGAAGCTTTGAGGGTGAGCAGACAACTCATGCCTTCTCTTATGTGTCCTGAGGACCCTGGGCCCGCAGCCTACTTTCTAAAGCCATGCTGGAGCAGAAAACATCTCAAATGCTTCATTAAACCAAACTTTTGAGGGGCTGATGGATTCTTCAGGGATCCATGTAGGTTCTCAGGTTCCCCCTGACCGTGGAAGCACTTTGTCTGGGGAAGAACAGCCTCAGCACAGGAATGACTTGGTGGCTGAAGGTCTGTCTTCAAAGAAATACAGACTCCAGGGCTGTCCTTCCTTGTATGTTGGTCACTCACTTTGGAAAGCAGGGTAGGATCAGGATCCCGTAGACTCAGGTTGGGGGCTGAGTGCTGAGGCTTGGTCTGGTGTGGGGACCAGGATATCTTGTTTAAAAGGGTCGTGCTCAACCTTGCTGCAGCAGAGTGGAAATAATATTTGAAGTTGGAGGTATTTGTGAAATGGAAGGAAGGCTGCTGCCCAGCCCCTCTGCCCTCTGCCGCCTCCAGGCTTTCTCTTCTCCCATGTGTGGGCTGCTGACATTTAAGTCTGGGGGGCTCAGGGGCCTCCTGGGGTATGCTCTCCTTCCTCCAGGCATCATGGCCTGCCCTGGAATATGAGGTCCTTACTTTGCAGGGAGCCATCTCTGCCGTCTGGGAGACTCCTGGCCTGACCACTTTCCTGTCCCTGTTGTTCTCACTGGAAGGCTCTTGGCCACACCAGCTCCTAGACTGTGCTGCGGGCCTGGAGTTCCCGTAAGTGGCAGCAGCCTTGGCTCTAGGAGCCTTTTCCGGGATGTCCCATGGTTCTCTAGTGCCTCCTGGTGGCCTGACTCTCCCAGGCTTCTCAGAATGGATGGAAATGCCCATGGACTCACACCCATGTGACCCACATTTCTCTAGAGCCCTGGCCCGAGTAGGAAGTTTTGAGCTTTTTCTTTCTGGGGGCTGAACTCTCTGGGATCTCTCAGTTGACTTGAGGCCTGGCCTGCAGCCCTGGACCTCACAGTGCGTTCCCTGCTGTCGTTGGAGCTCATGGGCTGTGTACAATCCAGGGAGCCTCATCCCAGCACGGGGTAGCGGGCATGGTCCCAACTTGTTAAAAAGCAAATGGGACTCCAGGATCCGCTTGGGGAGGCCCCACCTCAGGTGTGCAATCTTCCGTCGCATGAGGGACTCCAAGAGGAGCTGTTGGCTCTTTTTGAGGACTGGCCACTTGGGGGAAACAGTGAGGACAGTGGGAGCACCCACCAGAGCTGCGGCAGCTTGGGAGGCTTGGCGACATGAGACAGAGGGGCGGGCAGAGGGCAGGCCCAGGGGAGCAGCCAGAAGTTCTCCAGAATGTAAGTTCTGGAGCTGCCGCATCCAGCCAGAAGTCCTCCCTGGATCCACCCTTTTATCCTTTCGTCGGCTTTTCAGGGCTTCAGGTGGGGCCTGTTGGGAGGCTAGCCTGACCCTCACTCTGTGCTTCTTGGCAGAGGCCATGCTCTGGCTGACCATATGCTCTCCCTCCACACTGGCATGCAGGGAGAGTTGACTGCAGCTTGGGAGAAGCTTCAGCTCAGGACAGGGAGCAGAAGCCACTGCCTGTTGCTGTTCCATGGCCTCATATCCAGGCCCCTCGCCCCCAGAAGAGTCAACTGGGAGATTGTCTTTAGCAGCATCTTTTCCTCTGACCTGCTTCTCGTTTCCTCCTTTTGGAATGTGAGGTCCTCCAGCCTCCTCAGCTCTGCACTCTGTCCGGCTCCCAGCATCTTGGATTTCTGCAGCGTCCTCATCTCTGTCCTTGTCCTGGTTCCCCAGCTCTTGTATCTGGATCTCTCCATCTACTTCACTTCTTACCTGTCCCTGGTAATCTCCCCCTGGAGCCTGGGCCTCTGTACCCTCATCACCTGTGGTCTCTCTCAGGTTTCTCTTCCCGTGTATTTCAGTGTCTGCACCATTCTCACCTCCCGCCTGCTCCTGGTTCGTCCACTCTGATGAACAGCTCTTTTCATTAGCTTTGCTTTCTATCAGTCTCCCGGAACCTCCACTAGGTCCTGGGGTCTTTCCACTACCCTCACTCCTAGCTTCTCTCTGACGTCTCTTCCCCAATGTCTGATTTTCCTCCTCCTTTCCCCTCTGCTCCCAATTGCTCCTCCTTGGTGAGTGACTCTCCCCAGTTCCACCATCTAACTGTTGCTGGCTCTCTCTCTCAGGCCTCTGGATCTCTACAGCATCCTCACTTCCAGCCTGAATTCTTCTTCCATTCTTACCTCCTGTCTGCTCCTGGTTCTTCCACTCTGATAAATGGATCTTTCTATCAATAACACCTTTTACCTGGCTCTGGTCTTCTTCTGCATGTTCCCAGGTCTCTGTATCATTTTCAACTACAGCTTCTCTCTGGCTTGTCGTTATTGGAGCTTGAATTCCTGTACCATTCTCATCTCCAACCTGCTCCTCTGTCTTCCATTCTGCTGAATGAGTTTCTCCATCAACTTTACTTATTAATTCTCTCCTCTTTTCAGGCTCAGATGCCTGGGTGTTTGCACCATCTTTGCCTCTAATGTATTCCTGATTCTTACACTCAGATGTATGAATCTTGCTATTAATTTTACTGCTTGACTGACCCTGGTTTTCTTCCCCAAGTTCCTGGGTCTCTTTACCAACTTCACCTTTAACCCCTGTCAGATTTCTCTTCCCTAGTGCCTGAATGTCTATTCTATTATCATCTCCAAACTGCTCCTCGTTCCTCCTCTCTGGTGGATGGGTGTCTACAAGAGTTTCATGTCTTAATTGTCCTTGGTCCTCTGCCTCAGGAGCCAAGGTATTTGTACCATCTTCTTCTCCATCTTTTCTCTGATCTCTCTTCTCTGTTGCCTGAGTTTTGGCCCTAAATTCACCTCCAATCTGATTCCCCCAACATGGTATCTTGCATTCTCTGTATATTTCACTTCCACTCTGGTCCAGATGCCCCCAACATTGTATCTCAAAGTTTTTGTCAATTTTACTTGCTACTAGTCTCTTGTTTCCCCACCAGGGTGCCCGGATCACCACCCAGTCCTCCTCTCTTATCTCCCTGAAGTTCTTCCTTCTAGAGATCTGGGTCTCTCCAGCATCCTCCCCCCTTCTCGGGCCTTGGTTTCTCCACCCCACTAGAAGTTCGTGTCTTAGTTGTTTCCAAATCTCTTCCTTAGATGCTTGGATCTTCTCAGATTTCTCACTTCCACTCTGATCCTTCTTTCCCCACCCTGGGGTCTGAGTCCCTATAACATTCTCACGTCTAGCGCATTCCTGTTTTTCCCACCCCAGGACCTGGGTCTCCACACCTTTCTCTTGTGTTACTTCTCCCAGGTTCTCCCTCCCCAGTACCTGGGTTTGCACATCATTCTCACCTCCAGCCTGGGCCTTGTCTCTCCTCTCCTGTGCCTGAATTTTTATGCTAGTATCATCTTGCATCTCATCTTGTTTTCCCCATCCTGACAGCTGGCTTTCCTCACCATCCTCACTTCCACTCTGGTCCTGCTTCTCCAATTCTTGGGCCTTGGTCTCTCCTTCATCCTCTCCTCTGGCCTCTTTCTTGTTCTTCTCAAGTGCCTGGGTGACTACAGCATCCTCATCTCTACTCTTCTCTTGATTCCCCCATTCTGGTATCTGAGTCTCTGCATCAGTTTTACATCTTAACTGTTCCTGGTGCTCTGCTATATGTGCCTGAATTCCAGGAGGATTCTCACCTTCAGCCTCCCTCTCATTTCTATTCCCTAGTTCCTGAATTTCGGCTCTCTTCTCAATTCCCATCTCGTGCTGGTTCTTTGACCCTGATGTCAGGATATTTCCATCGGTTTTACTTATTACTAGTTTTCGACTGCTCCATGCCAGGAACTTAGTCTCTGCACCATCCTCCATCTCAAAATTCACCGGAAGTTGCCTTCCAGTTACCTGAATCTCCCAAGCATCCTCCCCACTGCTCTCTGTCTGGTTCACCCACCCTAGAGCCTCCCTGCCTAGCATCTGGTTTTCCCTCCCTGGTACCCGGGCCTTTTGTGGGCATCTCCAGGACTTCCAGGTGGACATTCTCACTTGTTGGATGGAAGGATCAGGCAAGAAGTCTCTGGAGCAGAACTGTAGCCTCTGAGATGAAGGGAGATTTGAAAGAGAGGTAGCTAAAATCCTGGATGTGAGGTGAGATCTCAGGCTGACAACACGCTCCAGTGACACCAACTCTTCCTGGGAGTGGACCAGCAGCTGCTCCATCCTTTGGTACCGGTCAAGGGCAGGGGATAGTGACTTGCATATCAGGTGAGTCCGCTCATCACTGAGACACCAGGGTACCTGCCGTGCTTCCCGAGAACTGTCCTGGAGGAGCATACAGGTGCTTGAAAGGGAGGTGGTGCAAAAGAAGGGCTCAATAGGTGTGTGGAAATCCTGAGGTGGGCCCTGAAATGGGTGTTGCCAAGAGAGCAGGTGTTGGGTCCGTGATACCTGGAGGCCCCTTCGGTATTCCTGTCTCTTCTTTTGTACCCATTGTTGGACATAAGCATCCAGGTCATTGAAATTTTCAGGACTGAAGAAGAATTCAGGGGTCATCCTGAAGCGAGTGTCATGTCTCACGGAGGGCACTGTCCACTTCTGCTGTGTCACCTGTAGATTAGAATGAAGAAGTAAAATCTTTGCTCACATATTGTCTCATCTAATTCTCACAGATCAGAATTACAATGTCCATTATCCAGATGAGGACACTGGACTCAGAAAAGAGGGAATCGCTTCCCTTAGGGCATTCATTTAAGAAAGACAAAGAATTTACTCCAGATCAGGCACTATTCTAGATGCTGGGGTTACCAGCATGAACAAGACTAAAGTCCTTATTGGGAGCTATCTTCCAGACATGGAAGACACAATAACCAAGTATACAACATGTTAGGTATTGAAAAATGTTCTGGTGGAAATAAAAGTAGACTGGGTATGGGACTAGTTCCCTTAGACAGACTGGTCCTTAGAAGGCCTCTCAGAGGAGGTGACATTTGACCGGAAACCTGAATGAAATGATAGGCAAGATGTTAGTGCAAAGGTCCTGAGATCAGAACAAAGTCATGTGTATAAGAACATCAAGGGGCCCTATGCCCAGAATGGAACAGGTAATGAAAAGTGTGCTGGGAGTTGGGGTCAGAGAGAAATGTAGGACAGATCATGCTGGGCCTTTGACTTAAGGTTAGGAATTTGAATTTTTTTTCTGAGTTGACAGGGAGTGTATCTGTAGGAGCTGTTGCAGGGTTTTGAGGGGCAAAGTGGTATGATTTATTTTGAAAAGTTGGTTCTTGCTCATAAGCATGATTTTAAGTCAGGTGCAAAGGAATACCTACCATACGGCATCATCATACAGGCAAAACTAGTCCATGTTATTAGGAATCAGCATAGTTGTGACTGCAAGTTTCTGGGCTTGATGCTGTACATGGATGTATTCAGTTTGTGAAAATTCATTGATCTATAGACATGTGGTCTATGTACATGTATTATCCCTGAATTAAAATTTTAAGGGATAAAGAAAGAAAGAAAGAGAAGAGAAGAGAACAAAAAGAAAAGAAAGAAGATAATCCTGTTGGCTGAGTGGAATATCGTCTGGGCTTGGATGAGAGAGGCCACAGGAACCGAAGACAGTGCTACATATAGTGTAGGGGAGCTATGAGGGAAGGTTTTCCCAGGGGGCAGCAGTGAGTTTTCTAGAAGTGATCAGATTTGAGATGTGGTTTGCAAGTAGAGCCCATAGGACTTGTAGATGGACTGAATGTGTGGAATGAGGGAAAGAGACCAGGGTGACTGGTGGGTTTTGGGGTCTGGTAATGTTCTCCATGACCAGTCTTGAGCTCCTCCTTGTGATTTATCTCTGGTATAGGACATAGAACAGGGTCCTCATAACAAGTGAATGAGACAATCTTGGTGCCGAGGGAAGGAGGTGTGTGGGGTCCCCTCACCTTGATGACCTTCCGTGTGCTGGGGTGGGTCCTTGTGACCTGGTGCCAATAGTGCTGGACCTGCCAGATCAGAAAGAGGCAGAGCACAAGCAGGTTGCCACAGCACCGAGGGTCCCTGCAGCTGCGATCCTCAGAGAGCAGGCCCTGCACTGGCTCCCACTCAGGGCCCTGGAATGGCCCCACCACAGCACAGGCTCCCAGCAGTGGCAGCAACATGACAAAGCGTAGGTGAGCAGGTGGTGTTAGGGAATTGGAGGGCAGGACTGGTGTGACTGACTCAGCCAGTTTGGGATGAGGTTGCCCCTGCCTCACAGCACTCCTGTCACTGAAGCTACCTCACAAAGGAGCCTCAGCCTCCGTTCCACCCTGAACCTGGCACCAGAGCTGGCTAACATGCCCTTAGTGCAGGTAAGGACAGTGTTGGGAAACTGCCCAGAAGGGAATTAAAAGGAAGAATTTGTTTTAGATATCCCATCCTCTGGAGGGAAGAGATTACATTTCTCCTTATGTGATGGGGTGATGTAACTTGCAGTTTATATGATTTCTTTCTTCCCATCAGATACTTTCCTCCATGTGTCCATCTGCCTATCCACTACCAAACATTAAGTAATGAACACTGTATTGAACATGTGTATTCTTGTTTGAACACCCAGCATTCCTTCCTCTTTGTTCACAGTATTCTGGTTTTCTGTTGGGGGTTACTTTTCCCATCTCAGGATTGGTAGAGGAATAAATGCTACCCTGAAGACTGTCTTTCACCCAAAGGTTATATTCAAAATATTGAATAGTGGAGTAGGAAAGGGCATCAGCCAATTGGATGGGCCAGGCCTTAGCCCTTTAATAGCTGCATTATGAGTGTTCCTGAGCATCCCAGGAGAGGGGCATCACCTACTTGCCAACCATTTGGGATGTATTTCTCTATTTTAAGAACCCAGTATCTCACATGGTGTATTCTGGCTTAATGTTACCCCAGCTTATATCTGATACTCTCTCCTAGATCCAGGACAGTCAAGGAATGGAGGTGTGACCTAAGCTTAGCCAACGAGGCTTTCTCTGCCAGGGCTCTAAATATCAAAATCAGAGATTCAAGGTGGGGAAAGGAAGTTGGTGAGAAAAAGAGAAAGAAAAGCAGCAGCCCATGACAGCTAGGAACTATTAAGACTTGGTATTTCTAGGAGATGCCTTGACACTCACAGTTGGGTCTTGGTATTCTCCTGCTCAGTATAAACAATTTCATAGATTATCAACATCAGACAAAACCACTCTGTGATAATCAAGACAAAAACAAGACTACTCTTTAATCCCATCTGAACAAAGACAAAAACATGAACATTATTGAAACCACAAAAATCACCAAATTCCCCTTCTTCTAATATGTGTGACTAATATGTGTGACTGCTAATATGTGTGACTGCTATTTCTTTACCAATTACAGCTTTAGCCCCGCTTTATTCCTTCTGCCTTGTAGATAAGATTATTAAGATACCCAATTATAGGGGCGCCTGGGTGGCTCAGTGGGTTAAGCTGCTGCCTTCGGCTCGGGTCATGATCTCAGGGTCCTGGGATCGAGTCCCACATCGGGCTCTCTGCTCAGCAGGGAGCCTGCTTCCCTCTCTCTCTGCCTGCCTCTCCATCTACTTGTGATTTCTCTCTGTCAAATAAATAAATAAAATCTTTTAAAAAAAAAGTTAAGATACCCAATTATAGGGGTACCTGGGTGGCTGAGTTGGTTAAGTGGCCAACTCTTTATTTTGGCTCTGGTCATAATCTCAGGGTCGTGAGATTGGGCATTGCATTGGACTCCACATTCAGCAGAGAGTTTGCTTGAAATTCTCTTCCTCTCTCTCTGCCCCTCCCCCTGCTCATGCACTCTTTCTCTAAAATAAATAAATAATAAATAAATAAATAAATAAACCTATCTTTAAAAAAATGCCCAATCACAGAATTATTCACACTGCCTGATGGCATCTAATCCAGAGCAAACCCCTCAATTTCTTGAACCCTCCCTAAAATCACCTATTACAACACAAATCCTACAGTAAATCCTTCCTAACACCCTCTTATTGAGAAGGCCTATCATTGCCCACAATATGCATTCTCCCTTGATGCGATAAGTAATAACATTATAAAGTGTATTCCTGCTAGTCCTTGGCTGGAGGGCACTGACAGCGGAGTGAGACTGTAGGGCTGCTTCTGCTCTCACAACCAACTCCTGTGGAATCTATGGGCTCTACAACAGAGTTTTTCTCAAACTCCTTTTTGGTTGCTTGCCAGCAAAGATCCCTAAGTGAAACAGGCACTACCTTTGGGCCAGGCATAGTACCAGAAGATAGGTATCCAAAGTACCCAAGGCATCCACAAGACCTGCTCTCATGGAGCTCTTGGTGTGGTTGGAAAGGTGGGCACTGAATAAGGGCGAGGTTGACAGGTGCTGTAACGGGCAAGGACTGTGGATCCACCCGGAAGGGGAAGTTACCTGATCTGGGTGATCAGGGAGGCTTCACTGAAGAGGTGATGAATTGGAGTTAGCTTAGCAAAACAGTGGAGCACATTCCTCTCAACAAAGGTTGATGGACGAGGTTAGAGAAATTGGGGTGTTCTCGGGGTAGGAAAAAGGTGGGTACAGCTGTTATCATTGGGAAGCAGGTGGGGACTGGTGGAGAGGAGTCTAGTAAACCATGAAAAGGACTTGGGTTTTTAAGCACAGAAGTGTGGTAAAGGACACATTTTTTTTTAAAGATTTTATTTATTTATTTGACAGGCAGAGATTAGGGTTAGGGTTAGAGGCAGGCAGAGAGAGAGGAGGAAGCAGGCTCCCCGCTGAGCAGAGAGCCCGTTGCGGGGCTCGATCCCAGGACTCTGGGACCATGACCTGAGCCTAAGGCAGAGGCTTTAACCCACTGAGCCACCCAGGCGCCCCGTAAAGGACAAATTTATAAAACAGATTGATATTGAGCATATGTCAACATTTATGAACTTACTAGCAAGAGAAACAACAAAATCAAAAGTGTGACCTAGCTTTAAGAGAATTTGAAAACTGAGTCATTGTATAGTTGGGAAACAATTAGGTGAGATGTGCTATCTCTTTACTCATAGTACTCAAAACTTCACATCCCCATTAGTCTTTAGTGAGGAGACCTGAGATATGATGGTCCTACATGCCAGATAAGCCAAGTAACAACTGGAAATTGTTTATAAAGTATAGCTAAAAATCAAATGATAAGGACACATCTATGACTATAAATTGGAATAATGTTTAATTCCTCAATAATGGTGGTTAGTATGTTCCATTAATATGGAAACATAAACAGGATCGGAAAAGTGAGCAGCACCAAACCACAGGTTCTGCTCTTACACAGGAATCATCTGTGGGCACTTCTTAATTTGGAGACAAATTTTGTTCTTTGACAATTTTTCTAGGATTTGCATGAAGTGAAGTTCAATGGAGCCATTTTTTTATGTAATTGATGTTCCGTCCTGGAGGCAGTTCAAACCCATTCTGTTGCTCCATACCACAACTTGTCTCAGGCAAAGCTGCCAGATGTGGTGGAAGTAATCCAGGACAATAGTCAAAATTCCAAGGCCTAGTTCTGATTCAGCCACTGCCTCACTCTGTGACTGTGGGCAAGTAGCTTCCCTTCTCAGGGCCTTGGTAGCTGTAAAATGAAGAGATTGCTGCATGATTCCTAAAGGATCCTGCTAGGGCTCTAACTCTAGGTTTCCAAAACGATTAACTGGAACTAGCCTATAATGGTCTAGTTTTGGCTAGATCCAAATAGTCCCAAGATGTGTTTGGCATCATGTAGGAGAGAAATGAGTAAGGGCCCTAAGGACTTCTTGGAGGTGGCGAGGCATGAGTCTCGCTTTAAATAATGGAGATTTGGAGCAGCATAGAGAAAAGAGCAGTATGCTGGGCAGAAGAAAGTGGGTGTCCTATGACATCTCCAAGCTCAACCTGACAGAAACTCAACCCTCACCCCCCCACCTGCTCTTCTTCCTGAATTCCCTACTCAATGGATTCTATTCCTGGTGGACTTCACATTTCCCACCAGTGTTTTAACAAGGATATCTAAATATGGGGGCTCCTGCGTGTCTTCGTTGGTTAAGCAACTTCTTTCCGCTCAGGCCATGATCCCAGGGTCCTGGATCCAGCGGGGATCCAGCCCCACTTCAGGAGCAAGGTGCCTGGTTCTCCCTCTCCCTATTGCTTATGCTCTCTTGCTATCTCTCTCTCTTTCTCTCAAATAAATATAATCTTTAAAAAGAGAAAAAGGATATCTACGTATGCAAGAAAACATTTAGGATTACCCATCTTATCTCCATACAGTTCCCTCACCAGTGTAGGGTCAAAAGAGGATTTTAAAAGCACAAGAATGTCCTCAAAGATAAACAGGCAATGGAACGATGACACCATTGAAACCCGTTGGTGTGTGTGCGTGTGCGTACGCAAGTTTAATTCATTGTTCCTGCCAAAGGTTTATAGTATAACGAAAACAAAAAGTGTAAATTACAGCCCCTCCCCCAGAACCTACGCGATAATAGGGCGACCTTAGAGGACGAGATCCGCCAGCTTTAGTGGCGTCACTTCCGCTTCCTGCCGCTCGCGGCCATTTCCACTCCTCCCGCGCGACTCTCCGGCAGAGGCGCGCGCGCTCCCGCTCTGACGTCGCTGGCGCTCCAAGGGGTGACGGGACCGCGGAATCGCAGCTATGGTGAGTGCGGGTTCCTGGCGCCGGGGCTGGGAAGCGGGAGACTCTGGGTTCGGGTCACTCACTGGACTTCTAGGGCTTAAAACTTACGCTGTCTAGACAGTCCGGCCCGGGACTAGGTTAGACCTCCAACGACCGCGGAGTCCCAGCCTCCGGCCCCGAGTTAGAACTTGGCGGTCGCGGGGTCCCCAACAGCCCCGCTCGAGGTTAGAACTCGGGAAGCCTCACGGCCCCAACTGCTGTGGTCGGGGGTACTTGACAATACTCTGTGCGCGTGGCCGAAAGCGTCGGGGGAATGGAGGAGTCCTGGCCCAACGTGGGAGAGATACCAACCCACGTGGGGGAGAGTAGGAAGTGGGGTGAGAAAACTTGGCTCCTTTTTGGCGGGGGAAGGGGGAAATCGCTAAGGGTAGTGTGGAACCCAGGATTCCAATCAATCTGCTCTACACCACTTCCCCATTTGTGATGTTCAAGTTGGGGAGATCTAGGTCTCCGTGGGTCTGCGCCCGCCGCGAGTTACACGTGCCAGGGACTTACAGGAGGAGCCTTTGGCGCTTGGGGGCTGCGGGAAATGAGTCCCCGGGTTGAGAAAAGGCTTTCCTGGGGCGGTAGTCTCCCAAATCAGAGGTCCTGGTATTACCACGTGCAACTTCTCTAAGCTGTTGGTGAACTCCACGTTTTAATCAACTCCAGTAGCTTGGTAGCTAGTTTTGTTTAGTACTTGGTAAGGAAGGAACAGCTTGCAAAGAGCTTCCACTTCCATGGTGAGGTTTAATCCTTCCAACGGAGCTTGGATCCCGTGGTCATCTTCCCTCTCGTTTTCTCCCCACTCCCTATTTTGTGAAGCTAGGACTTGGCTGAGGTTAGAACCTGAAACCAACTCATCTTAATGCAACTCCATGAAAAGTTTTGATATAGAGTGGTCTCAACCTGAACTTAAGAGAAGTTCCCCTAAACTGTAAAAGGGGGATAACGATGCATGAGCATGTTTTCATGATTAAATTATATAATGCAGGGGCACTTGGGTGGCTCAGTGTTTTGAGCCTTCGACTACTGATTTCTGCTCAGGTCCTGATCGCAGGATCTTGGGATAGGCAGCGTGTCTGGCTCCATAACCAGGGTAGTGTCTGCTTGGGATTCTCTCACTGCCCCTCCTCCCTGCTCGCTCATGTGCGTGCCCTCTCTCTCTTAAATAAGAAAACTTTTTTAAAAAAATTAAATGAGATAATGCATGTTAATCAAACTAAGCTAATCCTAATGCTTAATAGGGTGTTAATGCACATGCAGTGTTAATTGTTGAATCAAAACTTTGCGGGGTATTTTTGGCTCTCTGATATACAGGGAGACCAAAGGGGTCATGTTAGGGATGAAAATCAGCTAGCAGTATGATTTTATTCCTTCACTCTATTTAAATAACCCTCAGAAAAAATTAAAAGGTGAATAAATACACACTAAGGAAATTTCAGTTGCTATGTATGAGCTGACCTTTTATTGTTGATTGTAATTAAAACGATAAGGTGAGACCTCTTTGATGGTTTTGGGGGCTCCTGAATTCTTCCCTTTTTATGCATTTAATATTTTGTTAAGAGTTGAGAATCCTAAATTCCAGAGAGGGGTTGTTGGAACTGTATTGGAAATACCTGATGGCGATGCCTGAGTAGCTCATTTGGTTAAGCAGCTGCCTTCAGCTCAGTCATGATTCCAGGGTCCTGGGATCAAGTCCTGCAACCAGCTCCTTGCTCTGGCAGGAAGCCTATTTCAACCTCTGCCTGCCACTCCCTCTGCTTGTGCTTTCTCTCTGACAGATCGATCAATCAGTCTTAAAAAAATAGGTAACAGTTTTTTGAAGTATATTTTTCGAAGTGATTTTTTAAAATAATTTATTTTTTTATAAACATATAATGTATTATTAGCCCCAGGGGTACAGGTCTGTGAATCGCCAGGTTTACACACTTCACAGTACTCCCCATAGCACATACCCTCCCCAATGTCCATAACCCCACCACCCTCTCCCTCCCCCTGGGAACCCCCAGTTTGTTTTGTGAGATCGAGTCTCTTAAAAAATATGGGGGCGCCTGGGTGGCTCATTGGGTTAAAGCCTCTGCCTTTGGCTCAGGTCATGATCCAGGGTCTTGGGAATCCATCCCTGCATTGGGCTCTCTGCTTAGCAGGGAGCCTGCTTCTTCCTCTCTCTCTTTGCCTGCCTCTCTGCCTACTTGTGATCTGTCAAATAAATGAATAAAATCTTTTTAAAAAAATAAAATATGAAACGCATCATGAATTTACATGTCATCCTTGCGCAGGGGCCATGCTAATCTCTGTATCGTTACAATTTTAGTATATGTGCTGCTGAAGCGAGCACTTTTTGGAGTTGAATTAAAGTATTGGATCCTTTAGTGTTGATGAACATTAGATTTTGATAAGTCAAAGACCTGTGTTGTAATCTCTCAGGTAGCCACTAAAAGAATACAGACTTAAAGTCCAAACCAGTAAATGAAATAGTAGTGTGAAAAAATAATAAACCCAAAGGACAGAAAGAAAGAAAAAGAAACATATCAATAGAAACAAATAGAAGGCACAAAAGAAGTATTTGAACCGAACATATCAGTACTTACGTAAATATAGAAAGAGACCAAGTGCTCCAATTAAGACACATTAAAGTAAAAGGAATAGTAAATGTTTGCCAAGTTAAAAGGTATGGTGTAGCCTCTGTAAACATCATAAAGAAATGGGGTTTAAGGGGCGCCTGGGTGGCTCAGTGGGTTAAAGCCTCTGCCTTCGGCTCAGGTCGTGATCCCGGGGTCCTGGGTTTGAGCCCTGCGTCGGGCTCTCTGCTCGGCGGGGAGCCTGCTTCCTCCTCTCTCTCTCTCTGCCTGCCTCTCTGTCTACTTGTGATCTCTGTCTGTCAAATAAATAAATAAATCTTAAAAAAAAAAAGAAAGAAAGAAATGGGGTTTAAGGTGAAAGGCAGGGATGCCTGGGTGGCTCAGTTGGTTAAACATCTGCCTTCGGCTCAGGTCAAGATTATGGGGTTCTAGGATCAGCGCCTGGGATTGGCGAGGTATCTGCTTCCCTCTCCTTCCCCTGCTGATGCTTGCTTGCTCTCTCCCTCTTCCTCTCTCTCAAGTAAATTAAAAAAAAAAATTTTTTTTTTAAAGATTTTACTTATTTATTTGATAGACAAAAATCACAAGTAGGCAGGCAGAGAGAGAGGAGGAAGCAGGCTCCCCGCTGAGCAGAGAGGCCCATGCAGGGCTTGATCCCAGGACCCTGGGATCATGACCTGAGCTGAAGGCAGAGGCTTTAACCCACTGAGCCACCCAGGTGCCCCTAAAAAATTTTTTTAAATATTTTATTTACTTATTTGACAGAGAGAGAAAGAGGGAACACAAGCAGGGGAGTGGGAGAGGGAGAAGCAGGCTTCCCTCTGAGCAGGGAGCCCGATGAGGACTGGGCCCGATGACCTGAGCCAAAGGCAGACATCTAACAGCTGAGCCACCCAGGCGCCCCAAGTAAATAAAATTCTTTACAAAAAAAAGGATGAGGGGGCGCCTGGGTGGCTCAGTTGGTTAAGCAACTGCCTTCGGCTCGGGTCACGGTCCCGGAGTCCCGGGATCGAGTCCCACATCGGGCTCCCAGCTCCATGGGGAGTCTGCTTCTCCCTCTGACCTTCTCGCCTCTCATGCTCTCTCTCACTGTCTTCTCTCAAATAAATAAATAAAATCTTTAAAAAAAAAAAAAAAAAAGGATGAGGGGCACCTGGGTGGCTCAGTGGGTTAAGCCGCTGCCTTCGGCTCAGGTCATGATCTCAGGGTCCTGGGATCGAGTCCTGCATCAGGCTCTCTGCTCGGCAGGGAGCCTGCTTCCCTCTCTCTCTCTGCCTGCCTCTCCATCTCCTTGTGATCTCTCTCTGTCAAATAAATAAATAAAATCTTTAAAAAAAAAAAAAGGATGAAATGCATCTGTGAAGATAAAGTGGCTTAAAAAATAAAGTATGGGGCGCCTGGGTGGCTCAGTGGGTTAAGCCGCTGCCTTCAGCTCAGGTCATGATCTCAGGGTCCTGGGATCGAGTCCCACATCGGGCTCTCTGCTCGGCAGGGAGCCTGCTTCCTCCTCTGTCTGTCTGCCTCTCTGCCTACTTGTGATCTCTCTCTGTCAAATAAATAAATCTTAAAAAAAAAAAGTATGAATAAAAATGACATAATTACAAGAAGAAATAGATAAAAATGCAGTTATATAGCATTTAAGTATATAAATGATAGATGGTAAAGCCAGAACATCAGTATGATAATAGAGGATTTGAACAACACCATCAATAAACTCGATCTAGTGGTCATAGTGAATCTAGTAAATAAAATTGTAATAGAAATTTGAAAACAACTCATCAAGAATGAGAATACCACACACCAGAGCATGTAGGAATTAGCTAAAATATTACCTGAAACTTAAAATGCTTAAGTTGGAGGGAAAGGAACTATAAAAGGTAGGAAAAGAATAAAAGGACAAAATACAAAACAAAAGCAGAAATTATTGAAAAAGCAAATAGATCTGATTGTTACTGGAAACACAGAATCAGAAGATTTTCTTTGAAAAGTCCCCTCTGGTGAGGTTAATCAAGAAAATAAGCACAAGAGGTATAAGTAAGTGGTAGCAAACATGAAGGAGACATAATCTGCAGATATTAAAAAGGATATTACGAACACTTTGATACATATAAATATAGAAACTGAGATGAAGTGAATAAATGCCTGAAAAAAATGAATCAAAAACCAATTTAAGTAGAAATAAAACTTAAGGAGTGCCTCCGTCCGTTAAGCATCTGCCTTCAGCTTAGGTCTTGATCCCAGGATCCTGGGATCGAGCCCCACATTGGGCTCCCTGCTCAGCATGGAAGTCTGCTTCTCTGCCACCACCCCCGCTTGTGCGCGCCCTCTCACTTCTCTCTGTCAAATAAATAAAATCTTTTATAAATAAATAAACTCTTAAAACTGAAGAGTAAAGAAACAAAATTAAAGTTTTTTTTCATGCAGAAAAATCCTATACCTGATTTTGAAAATAGCTTTATTGAGATAATTTATGTACTATAAAAAGTTCATCATCTGAAGTGTATATTGTTCAGTGGTTTTTCATATACTGACAGAGTTGTGCAACTATTGCTGTAAAATTTTAGAACATTTTTATCATTCCTGCCCACCAAGAAATCTTTAAGTCTATTAGCTAATGGATATAAAATAAAATAAGAAAGCCTATTTAAGTTGATTTTATCTCAGGAATGCAACATTGGTTTAACATTAGAAAAACTCAAAAAATTAAAGGAAGAAAGCCTTTTTAATCTGTGTCAGTTTAGCACCAAAAAAATGATAGAATTCAACACCAATTTGTTTAACAAAGAAGAAATTCTTTTTTTTTTTTTTTTTTTTTTAAGATTTTATTTATTTGACACAGAGATCACAGGCAGGCAGAGTCAGGCAGAGAGAGAGGAGGAAGCAGGCTCCCCACTGAGCAGAGAGACCAATGTGGGGCTCGATCCCAGGATTCCGGGATCATGACCTGAGCCGAAAGCAGAGGCTTTAACCCACTGAGCCACCCAGGCACCCCAACAAAGAAGAAATTCTTTAAAAAATTTTTTTTATTTAAATTCAGTTATCCAACTGATAGTACATCATTAGTTTCAGAGACATTCTTAATATAGTAGGAAATAAAGGGAATTTTTTAATTAATAAAGTGAATTTTCTTAGCCTGAAATATCTAGGAGTAAATCTAAAAGATGTTAAGCCTTCTGGGAAAATCGTAAAGCCTTATTGAAAGGTGCTGAGTTGGGGTGCCTGAGTGGCTCTAGTCGTTAAGCGTCTGCCATCCGCTCAGGTTATGATCGCAGGGTCCTGGAATCGAGCCCCGAATGGAGCTCCCTGCCCCGCGGGGAGCCTGCTTCTCCCTTTCCCACTCCTCTGCTTGTTTCCTCACTCGCTGTCAAATAAAAATCTTTTAAAAAGAGAGAGAGAGAGGAAGGGAGGAAAGGAAGGTACTGAGTATATATAAAGTGATTGACAGATTGTGCATCCTAAAAGTCTTACCGCAACTGGGATTATAGCAAATCTGCAAATCAGATTATCCCAGCAGATTTTTATGGGCCTTGAGAGGCGGATTCGAGAGTGTATGGAGAACACCGGACCAAATATAAGACCTTCCGGGATCTCCAGCCCTCAATACCACCTCATCCTGGGACCACTGCAGTGGTTTAGGGACCGGGCGTTTTGGTGCAATCTCGCTCTTGATGTCACTTCCGCTGACGTCATCCCTACATCACTTCCGGCTTCTCTGCGGGTGGGTCATTTCTGTGTCCTTGCGGTATCGGGCAGGAGACCACCGAGACGGACGCGATGGTGAGTGTTCCCACCGGGCCATCACCCACGGGGTCGCCACCTAGAACTGCGGTGCCGCGTGCCGCGGTCCAGCTCCCAGATCCAGGGTTAGGTCGGACCGCCGGGGCGAACCGCTTGTTGCGATGATAACGTGGAGCCCTCCTGAATTTTATATGCAAAATAGTTGTAAAAAGAATCCTAGGGAAAACAAATGAGAAATTCATGAAAATTGTTAAACTGGAGAGGTAGGGGTGAGGAGGAAGGAATGGTATAAGCAGCCCCCCAGTTCGTTCCGTACCTATGTTATTTTGAAGCAAAGCCAATGACGTAGCATTTTATTCATAGATATTAAATATGTGTAAAATACGTTTTAGCAACTGCAACACCATTATAATTCCCCTGAATTTAATACTTCCATACCAGTAAATATCTAATATTAGAGTCAAAGGCTTGAGCAGATTTTTTTTCTTCCCATTTGTGCCCCCCCCCCCCCCCCCCGCAAGACAACAACATAGATATTTCGTTCTTCAAGGGGGGTACTGATCACATGGCATCTTACGATGTTGGTGGCTGTTAATCAGTGTCTGGATCCATTGATTTATGTCTAAGTCAATTACCTGGTGAATATGTGTTGTAGGATGGTGGGATTTGATTGAATCCGTCCTTCTTTATTAGGTGGAATAATAATACAAGAGAATGTTGGCATCTTTTTGTTACCCTGTGATACAGTCTGTGTAGGAAAGGTGGGAATAAATGCTTTACTGTTTACCAGTTTTCAGAACACTTTTAGCTCACTAACATAGCTTTTACTTTGAAAACATAGATATTTTACAGATTTGAAAAGTAAGATCTTAGTTCTTTAAGCAAGCTGAATACAAAGGAACCCAATTTGTATCAGATTGATAACCACAGGGAAAAAATGGAATAACTTGAATATAATACTGTCTGTGTGGGTGAATATATACTCTATAATATAGATGACCCTAGTCAGATATATTCTTAGAACAAAAGGAAATTTCAACCTTGGTGAGCTTGTTGGTAGAGGTACCAACCATTTTGTTGGCACCAGCCATTTTGTATGTATTAACAGGTCAGGATTCTTAGGACAGAAGAAGATTTGAATATTGAATGGGGAATGGAGAGAGAAAAGTCTGTGCTACATTTGTATAAATTATACCTTCATTTTGATTCAGTAAATATGTATGACTCAAGTGGATACTGAGCTCAGAGAACTTATTTGTAATCCATTTGCTATAATATTACCAAGGAAAAGAGAGGCACATAAAAGAATATAAGCTTTAGTGTACATCATTAGACTGGGTAATTGCTAAAATTTTTTGAAGCTAATCATTGTCTCTCTTAACTGAAGTGTTTTGTGACTTGTCTGGAACAACTTCTGGTTCAGTTTTAACTGATGCTTTAATGATTACCCCCCTCACACCCCCAATTCACATCCCATAGACTGAGGCTGATGTGAATCCGAAGGCCTACCCCCTCGCAGACGCCCACCTTACCAAGAAACTACTGGACCTTGTTCAGCAATCATGTAACTACAAGCAGCTTCGGAAAGGAGCCAATGAAGGTAAGGCAGCTGGAGAGTGCTTGAGGTAGAGTGATAAAGACCCTGTCTCTGGCTTAGATTTCCAGTTTGGAAAGAGGGCTGGAGACTCCTGATTGGAACCAGTGGATGGACTTAAGAGCAGCATTTTGGCAGTAGATGCTAAAAGTTAATGGACTGAGAATGATTTTAGGTCCACCAGTTGGTAACATTTTGCAGCATTTACCTTGTGATAAGTAGGAGAGTCAGGATTTGGACATGGCCATTGTGACTCCAGAGTCTCTGGTCTCCTCAGTACTTCAGCATTAACAAAAACTGGGCCCTAGCACTGGGCTGCAGTGGCCAAACAATGCTGTGGGTGCTGATGTTGCTTGGTAAGTTGCATGTAGTGTGAGCTTTCCAGAAATACTGCTCTTGAGGAACCGGGATGGCAATACCCTGGATCCTTCCTTGATCGCAGAGCGTGAGAAGTGCTGTGCCGCAGAGCTTGTGTGAGAGCTGTTCTTGTCTACCAGGCAAGAGATGGTGGTGACTTAGGCAAGTGTGGTAGCCAAGGAGAGGAAAGAAGTGGTCTGTCTCAGGATGTGTGTTCACAGAACTGATGGGTTCAACGTAGGGTTTGAGAAAGGCATGGAGGATGGCTAATTGATGCTTAAATCCCTTATCACTTCCCAAGGCCACTACAGGACACACAAAATTGCTTGTGCCTAGGGATTTTTGTCCAGTTCTCTTGCACCTGTTTCTTTTTCTTGGAAATTGCTTTGTTAGAGCTTTCGTGCCCACCCCCCACACCCCCTCAGTCATTTACTGACCTCCCGTCCTCTCCTCAGCTACCAAAACCCTCAACAGAGGCATCTCTGAGTTCATCGTGATGGCTGCAGACGCGGAGCCCCTGGAAATCATCCTGCACCTTCCGCTGCTCTGTGAGGATAAGAATGTGCCCTACGTGTTCGTGCGCTCCAAGCAGGCCCTGGGGCGGGCCTGCGGGGTGTCCAGGCCTGTCATCGCCTGTTCTGTCACCATCAAAGAAGGCTCCCAGCTGAAGCAGCAGATCCAGTCCATTCAGCAGTCCATCGAAAGGCTCTTAGTCTAAACCCGTGGCCTCTGCCCCACTCCTCACTGAGTCCTCCCCCTGGGGTTGCGTATCACACCATCTGTGTCCGCATGTGGTTTCTCCAGCTCCCTTCTCGTTGTATTCTAGTACTAAATCTGGGGTTTGCATTTTTGTATTATTTTTGTTTTGTTTTATAGGTGGTTTTTCATATACGAATCCCTCACCTCACCCCTGGTCTCATTCTACTCTCTCTGCCGTCCCGTCCTCTTTTGAGAAATGAACTAATGCCGAAAACGGGCGGAAACAGAGTGGTGACACCATGCAAAGGCAGGGAAGAGCCAGGATAGAGATCTGGTTCCAACATTCAGGCGCTCACTTCCTGTTGTGTGTAGGGCTTGATGGATGTATACGCCATTCACTTTGTATCCCTTGTGCCTGGAGTACGGAATCATTCCATATGTGTTTGCCCTCGGGGAGTTATGTATCATTTGGGGAGAAAGCATGTATTCCGTGAGGTTCTTAGGTGTATGTCCAAGAGTCATTTGCCAGTATACCCCTGCTGTCTGCTTTGGTCATGTGATGTTATTCCCCTTCTTCCCCAACTCCCAGCCATGCCCCGGAGGGTGGCGGGGCAGCAGCATACCAAAGAGATGTGCTGCAGAGTTCCAGAGGCTGCCTGGGCCAGGTAGACATGAGGCAGCTGACCTCGGTCTTGAAGGAGTCCAGAGGGGCTAGAAAAAAGAGGGTCAGCTGATGCTGGAATGAAGAAGTCTGGGCAAGTCACAGAGACCTGACTGGAAGCTACAGCAGAGACGTTGGAATCAAGGAAGCATCCTCTCTGGTGAATGGAGATGTCTGCCGTGGACACTTGGCACCAGCTCTGAGAGCCCTGACTCCAGTTCCCTGCCATGACGTAGGTCAGATGTATGTATTCTTTACCACTTAAGAAGGACAGTGCTAGCGTGTCATTCTTGTGAGCATCCTAATAAAGAAATATATTCATATTCCAATTTAAAGATAAGTGTGAGTCTTGGTATGTAGTTAGCTAATGCCTGAACGAAGGACTGCTTAGCATTATCAGAATGGTCACAGCTTCATAAACTTTGTACCAAGGAGGTGTGGAAAAGCCAGCACCTCGGTTGATCTCTGGTCGCTGCATGTGTCTTGTACAGACTCTGTCACTGAGGTGCTGCTCTCAGGCTACAAAGGGTTTCTCGGCCACGGCACCGCTGACATTTTGGAGCTGGAGAACTCTTCACAATAAGGGGCTGCCCTGTCTGCTGAACTTTCAGCAGCATCTCTGGCCTTTACCTACCAGCAGTCAGGACCAGGCTCCCACCTCTAAGACAGTGCCAGATGTCCCCTAGTGGCAAAGTCCCCCTAGTTGAGAACTGTTGCAGAATGAGGGCTCCTAGTAGCCTTTGGCATATGTAAGATGGGGGGAGGGGAAGGTGATAATCGAAGCCCCTGCCACCTCACCTGCCTCCTCCCCGTTCTCTTAGGGTCAGCACTGTGAGGTCTATGTCCCTCAGCAAGAGGTTTTTTTCCCGAAGTGTAGATAACTGGATACCATAATGGCGGGATGAGTGAGGATTTTATTTAGTGTCTTCGACCAGCTTGGGCGCATCTGCAGGAAACCTGGAAATCACCCCATCCTGCGAAGGCCTGTTTGTGCCCACCAGGCTCCCATCCCTAGCAGTTAGATATTTGTGGATGGTGGAGTCCGAGATGCTTACTATCTTTTGTGGTGCCCATACATTTATAATTATACTTTAAAAGACAGAAGTAATTTGGGGGATGCAAAAAAATCAGGAAGTCTGGATCTCCACCTAGGTGGAAACCTCCATCTCCACTAGAGCCCTAAGGAGTGCGGTGGGGCAGGGACTCCTAGGACCTTCACCCCTAGTGCCCAGTTGACCCTGGAGTGTTAGCCCAGTTGCCACAGCCACAATGGAAGTCTTCGAAGGGCAGGATGTTCGTCTGCGATCCTGCGAAAAAAACTGGTTCTTTTCCCCTGCTCCGAGCGGCCTCCGCTGCCTGTCCTGTGCTTGCCACTTTGCCATGTTCTGTCTTCACTCAGTGTTTCACATTTGGTTTCTCCAACATTCCAAACCTACTTTCTTCTTGTATTTGGTGTTCCTTTACTGCACTGGTGGCTTTCTCCTCATGCCAGTCTTGATTCAAGTTATCCCTTACGGAGGGCCTGAGGTACAAACTACCTTATTTCTCTTTCCCCCAGCACTGCAACATTTGATTTTTAACTTGTCCTTAACTAGTATCAGGGTTTTGTTTTCTGATTATTACCCTCGTGAGCAAGCGGGAACTTGTGTGAGGCCCTAGCACCCGTGGTAGTGCCCTAACACAGATGCTCCAAAAGTGGAGAATGAGTAATCCCTAAAGCCAGACATGCAAGCAAGGACATCTAGTAACTTCCATCCAGCCATCTATGAAGTTGGTTGCAAAATTTTTGCATATAAACATTCTGGAGAGAATCCAGTGGCTTTCATCAGGTCCGAAAGGGTCTTCTGACCCCCAAAGAACACTGGTTAGTAACTCCTGTTTTAGCCTAAGTTTCCCGAGAGGACCCATGATTGAGGAATGTTTTTTACATTTGCAATAATGATCTTGCTAAAGGTCATTTGTAGCATGTTAAGCACTAAACAATAAATTTCCATTATTTTTAGTCCCAAACTGATGAGGAAGGAAGGGGAGCTTGTTCTAGACACTTAATATCCCTGAGTCCCTCTCAGTGTCAGCTAAGCTACATTTTGAAAAATCAGGTATGCGCCTCTGACTTAGCAGATGTATCTGTTTATGGTGGGGGTTGGACGGGTGGGTATAACTGCCTCACCTCTTCCAAAGGAAGAAAAAGAGAGTAGCCAGTCAATATTTTCCATGATATCCTATGGCAGCCAGCCTCTAAGATGGGCCCCAGTGATCCTCACCTCCTGGAATTCATTCCCCTGTGAATTGTGGGCCCTCAGGCCACACCAACTCAGAGTTGGACCACATGACCAACATGGCAGAATGATGTGACTTCCAAGGTTCCAGAAGACATTACAGCTTCTGCCTTCATGTCTTTGGATCCCTGGCTACGAGGGAAGTCATAATCGTGTTACAAAGTCCTTTAAGCAATCTGTGAAGAGGTCCAAAGGCTTCTAGTCAACAGCTAGCGCTAATTGCCAGCCATGGCAATGACCCTCTGTCTCATCTGTACTCACAGGATCTTAGTTTACAGAGGTGAGTACAAATTAAAGAGGAGAAGAGGTTGATGCCATTGGAAGAATTTACCACTTACATTTCCCAAGAGAAGGGGACATGCCATACCACACAGAGCCACAGGGGAAGCACCCAGGCAGGATTTGGTCTGGTGGTAGAAGCAAGAGCAAGGGGAAAGCTGAGGCCAGGCTTTATTTGGGTTTCTGTGGTAAAGGCAAGGCAGGGCAGAGTAAAACAGCTTAGGATTTGCCAGTCTGAACAACGCCGGTGGGCTTTGGGCTCTAAGAGTGGTTTTGAGTCGCCTAGGAGCTGGCTCTGGGATGATTTAGGGCAGGGACAATGTCGGTAAGGTGTCTGGCTTGCATGAGAGGCATGCTGGTAAATACATCATTTACTGCGTTCACAAACTAGCTAGCTTTGGGAGGGGCAGTCTCTCCCCGGGCCTAAAAGCACCCTCCCGTCCCAGATGTCAAAACAAGATACAGAAAATTTAAAAGATTAATCAGCCATCTTGTAAATGGATACTCCAGCCTCAGTCAAGCTTTCAGAGGACTGTAGGCCTGACCGACATCTTGAATGCAACCTCATGATTGACTTCAAGCCAGCCTATCTGCTCCCCAGATGCCTCACACACAGAAATGCTAAGAAACAGTAAGTATTCATTGTTTTTAAGCCAAGTTTTGGGCTGATCTGTTACACAGGAACAGACAACTAAGGTTGTGGGGGTTGGTGACTGAGAGGGTAAGGCTGTCCAGTCAACACAGCAATAAATATGACTATGTCAAAACTGCAGGGCCATGCGAACTCCAGAGGTGCTGGCAGGGCCCACAAGGGAAATGTTCCCGGCTGCTTCAGAGTGGCCAGAAGTAAATCCTACGTGGGACTGGCTTTCACAGGTGATGCAATCAGTTACAATAAGAATTATTCCATATTCAGGGACACTTTGCACTAAAACTAGAAAGGCTGGATAGTCGTCTGAGTGTAGCCGAGGTGTGTTCCCACCCCCTGCACGGAACTGAGGTTGGAATTTCTGGATGAGCGGAGGGAGAGGAAGTGGATGACTAATCTCTCCCCAGAGTTTGTGGTCCTGCCTTTTCTTCTGATATTTTAATAAGACATTAAAACAAGACACCATAAGATGTTCCCTCTGCATCTGGCCTCTAAGTATAAATGCACTTGCGCATACCTTCGCTTGCTGTAGCTTCGGCCAGAGGTATTCGTGCTCTCCAGCTGCTGCCCACCGCTGCTCCATCACCTGCCCAGCCTGCTGGCCAATCCACCAAGACGTGGTGACCCCACCCTTCCCGCGGGGACACGCATGCACGCCCATATCGCCACTGGCTCTCCACGACCCCCCCCCCCCAACCCGGGCACGTCACCACCCCCTGGTGGACTGAAGCGTGTTTGCAGCCAGAAGGGTTAGACGGCTCAGAGCTAGTACCTATTAAGCAGCGTGTTACATGTTTTCTATTTTCACCATTCCGCAGTATCATTCTTATAATAAATATGAGGAAACTGCAGCTCGAAAATGCCAGAGAAATTGCTCACGCTCACTTGTATGTACGTGAGGGAGCTAAGATGCACATTTACTAAATCTGATTTAAAGCCCCACCAAATTACGCTTTGGTTGTATTTCTTCTCTCCTGGAGGATCAACAGTAGGGATCGCAAGGTGGTCAGTTCACTCAGAGAGATCATAGCACTGCTGTGTATCACACACCTCAGACAGTTATTTTTCTAACATCACACTACCTTGAGCTCTTTCCTTCTCAACACTTTGAAAACAGAACTGAGGGAATGGAGCCTGGACTTGAGTCAGGTTCTCCAGGAGTGCATAGAAAAGCCCGGATTTCACTCTAGGGCTCCTCCTCACTAGCTAGGAAATCCAGGGTTTAAAACAAAGGCTTGGGCGCCTGGGTGGCTCAGTGGGTTAAGCCGCTGCCTTCGGCTCGGGTCATGATCTCAGGGTCCTGGGATCGAGTCCCACATCGGGCTCTCTGCTCAGCAGGGAGCCTGCTTCCCTCTCTCTCTCTGCCTGCCTCTCCATCTACTTGTGATTTCTATCAAATAAATACATAAAAAATCTTTAAAAAAAAAAAAAAAAAAACAAAGGCTCAGCAATGGTACTCATTCTTACTCTCCTACTTGTGACTGGCCTAGATTCCTATCTATCTTTGTAGTCCTAGTAACATCCTCTAGAACTTAGGGTTTCCGAGCATGCTGCATTTAAGAGCGATGGTCTGATTTCTCAACAAGAATGAGCACTGACTATATTAAATGACTTTGCATCATCTCCGCAGAGAGAAAGGCAAACAAGAACGTAACACCTGCTTTCCAAGTAAAAACAACACAAAAACCCTTATAATCCTCAGAGACCAAAGCATCTAAAACCAAAAACTCTCTTACAAGAGTAATTTGACCCCTCCTATGTCTCATGAGATGCTCACTCTGGTCCTAAAAGACACAGGACCTACGAACTCTGAATCTCAACCCTTCCAGATGCTTTCCTTCCTTCTCGCAGGCTAATTCTTCAAAAGCAGTAGAGCAGAAAGAGCAGGAAAGGGACAGGGAGGATAGAAGAGGGATGGCATGTGGGGGGCAGAGGGGACACAAAGAGAAAGACACCCTGCCCTGCTCCTTCCTAGGAACTCTCCTCATCTTACTATAGCTCCCCTGAAAAATAGAAATAACTCACTTCACGTATGTTGGTACCCAAATCCTCAGGGCAACAGAAAATGTACATATAGGGGCACCTGGCTGGCTCAATGGGTTAAAGCCTCTGCCTTCGGCTCGGGTCATGATCCCAGGGCCCTGGGATCAAGCCCCACACTGGGCTCTCTGCTAAGCAGGGAGCTGCCGCCTCCTCTCTCTCTGCCTGTCTCTCCACCTACTTGTGATCTCTGTCAAATAAATAAATAAAATCTTAAAAAAAAAAAAAGTACATCTCTTCATATACCTGAATGTCACATGAACATCTTAAAGCAGCATGAAGGGGGCTATTTACTGATGAAGCAAATGGTACCAGAATTAGAAATGTTACATACTTACTGCTTCCAGAAATCTGATCTTTAGATCTATATTAAGATGCAATGAAAGGGAAAACAGGTGGGAAGCCAGAGCACGGATGAATATTGCTGGGGCTTGTCATCCCTCAAGTATATCAACCTGCCCTTAACTGTCACACTGCCCCCTGCCTTCACTGAGATTTGCTTCCGTTATGATGATGATATGTTCCTAATGGGAGAGAACATTAAGCTAACAAGCCAAAGGCAAGTGATCTTTGGAGGTGAGGCAGACACATGCTTCTGCATCACACTGAAGAACAGTATATAGTACAAAGTTAAGGCTCTTTATTCAGACAATAAAGCAAAGCAAAGTGAGAAGGCTATGCTGTTTCCATGGCAACGGAACATCTCATAAATGTAAAGTCCTTGGCTTATAACAGGCAGACTCTTCCTGGCTCAGGAGAAACCGGTTTCAACTCGAGAACAAAACCAGGCAGCCTGGCTAGAGTGCAGAAGGAGGGGGCTGGCTGGCTGGTCAGTTCTGGAAGCGCTTAGTAAGTGCATCCAGCAGCTCCTGCTTCTTTAATCCGCCCCTCAACCCATACACCCTGCAGGCTTCCTTCAGCATGGGCACAGTGAGCTTACCCAGCGTGCCCTTGCTCACGTGGGCCTTCAGATCCTCTTCAGATAACTGCATCTTGGGCCTTTTGCTTCCAGAACCTTCATCATCTGGGGGAAAAGGTCAGGAGGGAGTGACTGTTAATGCCACCAGCAGCATCCCAGCTACACTGCACAGGGACCCTCCTATGATCTGGGCTGCAGTTATCCATTTTCCATAAGGCTGTGATGTCCACCTAGAACACCACGGAAGAGTGGTTTTTGGTTTTCTGAGGTTTTTTTTGTTTTTTTTTTTGTTTTTTTCAGATTTACTTATCTAAGAGGGAGAGAGATGCGGGAGGGAAGGGCAGAGTGAAAGGGAGAGAGTCCTAAGCAGACTGGACACTGAGCCCAACATGGGGCTCGATCCCATAAGCCCAACATCAGGACCTGAGCTGAACCCAAGATTTGGATGGTTAACCAACTGCACCACCGAGTCGCCCCTGGAGGGTGTTTTGATAAAGCAGCTTCATTTAAGCATAAAGTCCCACACCAAGAAGGGAGTTCAAAGTAGTTTAAGTGCCACAATTTACCCAAAATTGGTGTTCACTCTGAGTAAGTCATTCGCTCCTTCCTTCATTCAAAAAGCACTTACCAAGGGCTGTGTAAAGGACTTAGACATCATGCTAGGTGATCTCAAAGTGCGCAGGGCGGTGGACCAACGCGTACATCACAAAGGTGTGCACAGGTGTGAGGAGCGAGGACAGCAGTTCACACAGGCACTATACGAGTTCCTTCGGATGCAGAGAGAACACGCTCCCTGGCCACCAACCTAGGCTCTCACCACTCCACTTCCTTGTAGGGCTGCTAGGCAAGCAAGGCCCCCACTTGGCTTTACTAGACCACAAACAGCCCCCCAAATTATAGCCTAAGCCAGAACTACTGTCACATGCCGAGGAACTCACAACATGCTGCCCTGAAAACGGTGAGAGTCACAGTGAAGAGTATTTGGGGTCTAGTGGCAAGAAAAAGGATAGTCCAGCAGAAAAAATGGTTAGAGCCAATCCCTGGAAGTTCACAGAAATAAAAAGTCCAAGAAAACCACATCTCATCTGGGATGTCTGGGTGGCTCAGTCAGTTAAGTGTCCGATTCTTGATCTCAGCGCAGGTCTTGATCTCCGGGTCATGAGTTCAAGCCCCGCACTGAGCTCCACACTAGGCATGGAGTTTATTTAAAATTTAAAAAAAAAAAAAAAAAAAATTTTTTTTAATTAAAATTGAAAAAACAAAACAAAACTAGATTTCATTCCTAACTAGAGAATTGCAAATGAACACAGGATATAGTTTTCCCTCTAGTATTCTTTGTGAAAAAAAGAAATAGTGTATCAGGTCCAGTTCTGGTGAGAAATGTAGGGAAATACACACACCCTTTCTTTCTTTCTTTCTTTTTTTTTTCCACACACCCTTTCTTGAACAGGGTATAAACTGCATCACTTTTTCGGAGGCCAACTAGCAATTCCGATCAGAATTTTATTTTTATGTTTTTTTTTTTAAAGATTTTATTTATCTATTTGACAGACAGCGATCACAAGTAGGCAGAGAGGCAGGCAGAGAGAAAGGAAAGCAGGCTCCCCGCTGAGCAGAGAGCTCGATGCGGGGCTCGATTCCAGGACCCTGGGAACATGACCCGAGCCGAAGGCAGAGACTTCAACCCACTGAGCCACCCAGGTGCCCCCCAATCAGAATTTTATTTACTTAATTTTTTTTTTTTAATTTTATTTATTTGTCAGAGACAGAGGGAGAGAGAGCGAGTGAGCACAGGCAGACAGAGAGGCAGGCAGAGGCAGAGGGAAAAGCAGGCTCCCCGCCGAGCAAGGAGTCGCATGCGGGACTCGATCCCAGGACCCTGGGATCATGACCTGAGCCGAAGGCAGCTGCTTAACCAACTGAGCCACCCAGGCGTCCCCCGATCAGAATTTTAAATGGCGACACCTTGACCCAGCAATACCACCACTAGGAGTTTATCCTGGGTAAGGGGTGGGTCCACTCACACCGGAACGCAACAAGGGTTCATGTTCACTGCAGCATATCCATCAAGAAAAGCTGAATGGCATTACCCTTCAGCTGAATAAACTGTGAACATCTATCCAGTGACGTACCCACCGTATGTAGCTACATAACAAAACAGACTAGGAAACAATGTGAATAGAAATACATGTTTGTGTGAAATGCGTAGGCCTGTATGGAAATTTCCGAAGGGACATGACCCTCTGTGATAGGACCATAAAGGCAACTTTAAAAAATAACCCAGCTCCTCACCTTGCTTCCTCTTGGAAACTTTTCCTTCAGGATTGTAATCCGGTGGGTAGACAAGCTCCTTAAACTCACTCACCAGGAAGCCCAGTCTTTTGTCTATTGCTTCAATTTTAGGCACTAGAAAATACAAACACAGGAAAAGTGGCCAGGTGAGTCACAAGCCCTGGCTTTCTGTCCAGTTCCAAGCCTACGGGGACCAGAGGAGAAAGTACCTGACTGCTGGGGTCAGGGGGAGTCAGGAAGGGTCCAGGAGCCACCTGATCTGGCCATGACTACGTTCATGAAGCTTCTCTCCATGAACCTTGTAACAACCGCATTTAATGAGCACTTACTACAACCAGGCACCCTTCTACATACTTTAAACTTGTTTTTTAATTTAATCCTCTAGAGGGTAGGTACATGTGTCTCCCCATTTTATAGAGGAAAGCCAAGAGGTTGAAGGACTTGTTCAAGGCCACAGAGCTGGCAGTGGTAAAAAGAGTCACGAACAGGGCTGGATTGTGGGGTTTCAAACGAAAGTCCGCACCCGCAGTGGGCTTACAGTCTGGTCAGGGTAAGGAGGTGGTGAAAACAGAAATGCAGCAGGTGGCAATGCCATGAGGGGACCAAATGAGAAACACTGGAACACGGGAGGGGTCAGGAACGACTCTCGCAGCTGGTTCTAGAAAGCTGAGTGTTCCTCCTCAGGCAGATACTATTCCAAGCAGAAGGCATAGGGGCAAGAAGATGACATACAGCTTGAAGGCAGGTCAGGAGGGGAGGACCAGCGAGGAGGCCGGAAAGACAGTCATGGCAAAGTCATGGAAGCCTTGAATGCCTGCCCGGGGCTTTGACATTATCCTGAGAACAGTGGGGAAACTCTGAAGGAGTATGGGCAGGGTGGCGACAGGATCCCACTAGCATTTTAGAAAGATTCCCCTGGAGCTGTGTGTGGAGTATGAACCCAATGAGGGGAAGACCGAAGAGGGGGAGCAGGGCCTAAACCTTAGAAGCTGCAGAACTGACAGACACACAGATGGAACGTGAGGTGTGGGGGCAGCGGGCGGAGGTGGTGGCTGGCTGGGAGGGCAGGGGCCTCCCCAACACCGCTACAAAGGAGCAAGATCGCTCTGGCGGAAAGACAGTACTGGTGTTACCTTACCATTAGAGATGGTTTGTGGGGCTTGTGATGTCAGCTGTGTCACATCAAGGGCAAACACGAGATCGTGCCTCATCTCCTCAGGCCACGTTTGCTAAGTACTGAGGGGAGCTCCAGGCCCGACGTCACAGACAAACTGGCCAAGTCAGAAGCCCCGTGTCCCAGACTACACAAGGATCTGTGAGAACTCTGGTTCTCAGCCTGGGAACCACCTAGAACTTCGTTTTAAGGATCTGAGAGAGACAGACAGAAAGAGCACAAGCAGGGGGAGCAGCAGAGGGAAAGGGAGAAGCGAGCTTCCCACTGAGCAGGGAGCCTGACGTGGGGCTCGATCCCAGGACCCTGGGATCATGACCTGAGCCGAAGATAGTTGCTTAACCCACTAAGCTGCCCAGGCGCCCCAGCTAAGGACTTTTAAAAACACTGATAATGCTTCCCCCCTCTCTCTGCCTGCCTCTCTGCCTACTTGTACGCTCTGTCAAATAACAACAATAAAATAATAATAATAATAATAATAATAATAAATATAATAAAATAAAATAAATCTTTGGGTGCCTGGGTGGCTCAGTTGGTTGGGCCTCTGCCTTTGGCTCAGGTCATGGTCTCAGGGTCCTGACATCAAGCCCTGCATCGGGCTCTCTGCTCAGTGGTGAGCCTGCTTCCCTCGCCCCCCGCCTGCCTCTCTGCCTACTTGTGATCTCTCTGTGTCAAATAAAAAAAAACAAAAAACAAAAAAACAACCACTGATGCCCAAACCCTTCCCCCCAGAGATTCTGATTTAACTGGTCTTCAAGTGAGGCCTAACGAGGCAGATGTTTTTTAAGTCTCCCAGACGATCCTATTGTACGGCCAATGTTGAGAACGAGCAGGCTAGAGGTGGGAGAATGTCTCAGATCACCTGGAAGGCTTACTGTAAACACAGATTGCTGGGTCTTGGGAAAGGACTCAAGAGTGGAATTCTGACAAGTTTCCAGACGATGCCAGTGCTGCTGGTCTGAGGAGCGCCCTCAGAACCACTGGGGTAGCCTGCGGAGGCCACTTCGGGAGACGTGAAGTTGACAGAGAAAGATGGGGCCCAAGGTCATCTAGAGTGCTCCCATGGCTGGAGGAAGAAAAAGGGAAGCAGGCCCAGCAATGGAATCCTGGGTCACTGTGGGCCCAGGAGAAAAACCAAGACAGCGCGGCATCCCAAAGCCAAATGGAGAAAGCGACAAAACAATCATAAGTCTTCAGTAAGTGATTTATGGAGAGAAAACCACTATCATTGTGCCAGAGGGAAGCAGAGACGCTCCAGATTAGAAGCGAATAAAGAACACAAAAGGGCACAGAGTCAAAGCTGTGGGATGTCTGAGCGGTAGGAGAGCCGGGTCCCAGGGCATGATGGCCGCTGGGCAGGGCGGCTGCGGTCCGGGCCAGAGCCGAGCAGAAAGGACAGGGCTGCAGACACAGGCTTGGGAGTCGTGGAAGTGAGGGGAAGTGAGAGACGCTGGAGGCTGTGGGAGCAGACCAGACCACCGACAGCGGGGGAGTTAGAAGAGACATGAGCACAGCTGAAAGGGCTCTAAGAATGCTGCGGAGGAATGGGGGACTGCTGTGTCCTGAGCACTTCTGAGCCTTGGGATCGAGATGTGCTTAATCCCTTACAGGAACATCCCACTGTCCCCATCTTCCCTATGAAGAAACTGAGTTTCAGGGAGATGAATGAGATCCCAAGCCTACTCGAGCTGGTACGTGGCAGACCTGGGATTCAAATCTGTATCGGCCGTTTTCCAAAGCCCACGTCTTTCACCCCCTTGCTGGAGAGCAGGCCGCTTACTTCCTGAGTCACCTCAAGGCCACCAAGAAGATGGGCCACATCACCCCAGCCTTGCCCTCTAGCCAGATCCGGCTCACAGTCCCACCCCTGCACGGGGGGCACTGGCTCTCCCAGCTGGGATACTTGGTCTAGCGTAAGACAGATTAGTAAGTGGGGAGCTAAATGGGCTGCACGAATTGTTCAGATCTTTTCTTTTTTTTTTTTTTTTTTTTTTTTTTTTTTTTTTTTAAAGATTTTATTTATTTGTCAGAGAGAGAGAGAGAGGGAGAGAGTGAGCACAAGCAGACAGAATGGCAGGCAGAGACAGAGGGAGAAGCAGGCTCCCTGCTGAGCAAGGAGCCCGATGTGGGACTTGATCCCAGGACGCTGGGATCATGACCTGAGCCGAAGGCAGCTGCTTAACCAACTGAGCCACCCAGGCGTCCCTGTTCAGATCTTTTCAACCCCTGTCAAAAGCCTTCATTAAATCCCATCTGTTTCCTGCTGGGCATGTACTGACATCCCTAAACCGCACATGTGCTCTCGGGAAATAGGTAAGAGAATCACAATCAAGAAAAGGATGGGCAGCGAGCTTAGGGCTCGACTGAGGGGGCCAGGCCGATCTCCCCACCGCAGGGTCACGAGCGGGATCCTCTCGGGCACCGTGGCGCCGAGCAAGGGGTCGGGGCAAGACTCCCCAGACTCTAAACCTGGATCCACCGCCCACGACTTGGGGCCTCGGCCCATCACTTTCTTCTCCAGAAACCAAGGCCAACAGCAGCACCTACCTCACAGTTAGTAACAAGAGTTAAATGAGTCAACGACACACAAGACAACAGTGCCTGGCACATAGTGCGCGCTCAATAAATGTTACAGATTTTTTTTTTTTTTTTTTTTTTTACTTTTACCAACACGGAGTCATGAGGTGGCCTCCTTCAAAGACAGGTCTCAGAAGCCTGGCACTTTCCTCTCATGACAGAACCAGCCGAATCAGCCCTGCGGCAGCTGACACTATTCTAGGACATCTCTCAGACGTGGCTGCAACAAGGAGGCTAGGTCTGGAGAGGGGGCGAGGAAACGCAGCCACCCTTCTGGTCCGGAGCGAGAGCACTACGAGAAGCTCCCACGGAAAGAACCACGGGGCTCCGCCACAACCCTTCTTACGTGTCAGATCCACCACCTGCTCGGGCTCCATGAGATCCAAAGCCAGCGCCTCCAGGTTCCTGAAGTGTTGCTGCAGCACCGGGTTCTCGAAGCTGTCACTTCTAGTGGAATAGTCATAATAGCACAAATACATTAAAACATTGAAAATAATTTAAAATTATTCAATAAACCCGACTGAGGCAGCTCAGGCCTGGGGCTGGCTGAGGCAAACAGCCCAAATCAAATAGCAGGGAATATTGTCTCTTGAACCAACTTTTCTCTTCAATTTTCAGTTTTTTGGGAATCCAAAAGCTAATTTAAAAGCAAACACCGGGGCGCCTGGGTGGCTCAGTGGGTTAACCCTCTGCCTTTGGCTCAGGGCACGATCCCAGAGTCCTCTCTGCTCGGCGGGGAGCCTGCTCCCCCCTCCCTCCGCCTACTTGTGATCTCTCTCTCTCTCTGTCAAAGAAATAAATAAAATCTTTAAAAAAATAAAATAAGGGCAAACACCACGTGCCTGTCTGCCCCGAGAAGCAGAGGGCAGAGAGAGACAGGGAGGAGGCAGGCCCGGGGAAGTATGAAAACAAGACGCAGGAGAGGAGGTGGGACATGGGCACAGAAAGAACCTGAACGCTCTTCCTCCCCATACTCAGCAGCAGCCTGGGAGTAAGAGAATCCTCTCACCTCGGGAGACGGTTCCAGAAGAAAGCCTGAGACGGACCCACCGCTCACCTGTAGTTGAAACGGAGCTTCTGAATGATAGCCTTCATCTTATCTATCTGCTCTGGGTTCGCCATGACTTTCTCGGTAAAGGGCACCTTCCGCTTATCGTCCGCGTAGGGCAAGAAGACGAGCTGGAAGCCTGAGGAAGGGGGAAAAGCCTCCTGAGATTTGACTTTATGAAAGGTTCCAGTTACAGAGCTGTCATTTGTCTCTCAACTCCAAGTTTGTCCTTCTACGATCTGTGACCCTGGGGCAGGGACCCTGCCACCCCTGCGTCTCCTTTACCAACTGACCCTGTGAGCATCTGCCCGACCGATTCCCTCTGGAGCCTGCAGAGCGGACAGGGAGGGAGGAGTACCCCTTCCCGCGCCCTCCCGTCCCTGCCGCCCCCTCCCCCCGCCATGGCTCCTTGCCAGGGCCCTTCACCTGCCTGGCGGTCGGTTCCAGCCTCTGGCTTTCTTGACACACCCCGAGCCAGCTGGGCAGCGCCCCCACCCTTTCTGAGGCCCGCCTCTGCGCTTCAGCCTCTCCGCTCGGTTCCCACACCCCCAACCCACGTTAGAGGGAAAGAGGAAAGGTTATCAGGCTGTTCCTGTAACAGGTTCTAAGAGACTCGAAAATCTGGACTGGAACCAGCGGCTGCTGCCAGGGGAAGGGCCCTTGCTGGCAAGGCCAACAGTGCTGAGCAAAAGGAAGAAACAAGTCCCTTTGCTCTCCGCTGCCCGAGGCTCCCATGAGCACCCACTAGTGACACAGTCTGACAGTCAGGGGTGGAGGAGGAAACTGGTCTGGAGAGCATCAGCCTCAGCAGCACCGAGTGTAACAGGGGAATCTGGAGCTGAGAGACAGCCGCCTACTGACGGACATACAGAGCTCTTCCTCAGCACCCTGATGACCAGGGTTACAAACAGAACATTTTTGGGTGCCTGGGTGGTTCAGTGGGCGTCTAGGTGGCTCAGTAGGTTAAAGCCTCTGCCTTCGGCTCAGGGTATGATCCCGGGGTCCTGGGATCGAGCCCCGCATCCGGCTCTCTGCTCAGCAGGGAGCCTGCTTCCTCCTCTCTCTCTGCCTGCCTCTTTGCCTACTTGTGATCTCTGTCTGTCAAATAAATAAATAAAATCTTTTTTTAAAAAAAGAACCCAGGGCGCCTGGGTGGCTCAGTGGGTTAAGCCGCTGCCTTCGGCTCAGGTCATGATCTCAGAGTCCTGGGATCGAGTCCCACATCGGGCTCCCTGTTCAGCAGAGAGCCTGCTTCCCTCTCTCTCTCTCTCTCTGCCTGCCTCTCCATCTACTTGTGATTTCTCTCTGTCAAATAAATAATAAATAAAATCTTTTAAAAAAAAATAAAATAAAATAAAAAAAGAACCCAAATATAACATTTTTTTTTAAAGATTTTATTTATTTATTTGACAGAGAGAGATCACAAGTAGGCAGAGAGAGAGAGAGAGGAGGAAGCAGGCTCCCTGCTGAGCAGAGAGCCCGATGCGGGACTCGATCCCAGGACCCTGAGACCATGACCCGAGCCGAAGGCAGCGGCTTAACCCACTGAGCCACCCAGGCGCCCCCAAATATAACATTTTTGAAGAATTACTTTACAGTTTACTTTTATTAGCGTGGCTTATTGTCTTAGGCACTTTCACAGTTATTAACTTGTTTCACATGGGAAACAACCGAAAAGTAAGATGTTCCAGAATTCTCATCTTCACAGATACGGAATGTAAGTCAAAAGGTTAAATGAATGCCCAAATCGGCCAGGTAACAAGTGGCAGGGATGGGCCTGAAATAAGAGAAAGTAAGCTTTCCCACACGTAAGGATAAGTCAAGTCTGACTTCAAAACCCACAGTCTTTCTGCTCTACCTCATTGCCTTAGTATATGCAGAGGGTAAACCAAACACCAAACACTGCAAAGGTATCTAACAATGGCATTTAGTAAAGGTGCAGCAGTTGCGCCATAAACTTTGTCAGTAACCTGCCAACAGTCCCTATGCAGCCAATTCTTTAATGGTGGCTGCAGAGCTGCCTTGCATAGTTGCACATGCCGTGCACTGCACAACCATATTTGGCAGTTTTACCTGGTTCTGCATCAAATTCACCTGTGAAACCCTAAAATTTCCCAGACCCTATTCCTGGAGACTCTGGTTGAGCAGGTCTGAGTTAGGATCCTATAAGGGATTCCAAAGTCTGAGCAAGGTTCAGAAGCACTGAAAAGATCTCTTCCACATACCTGGGGGAGTCACCTGAATTTTCTGCTTATCCAGCTCCTCTTCCTGTGGCAACAAGGCCACAAAATAAGGAGGAATGTTCTGACGGGCGGTGTATCGACACACTGCCATGACCTCCTTCTCCAGACACTTGGTGAGGAGAGCATGGAACAGGGTTGAGCTCCCTGGAAAACAAACATCCCCGGAGTCTGCATCCCAAAGGTATCTCCTCCCAGGTTACAAGCCTATGATTTCTCTTCGATTTTCTTAAAAGGGCTTACGATACTTCATTAGGTCAAGTGTGATGAGCCCAAAGCTGAAAGGAAAGTGGGGCAGCAGAGGCACAGAAAGGAAAAGGAAGGAAAGCAATGAGAGGCTAAATACCTCAAACCCCCATTTCAGAGTGTGAATTATTAACATCAGTTCACTTGCACTATCTTTAGACTAATGTTGTAAGCCCCAGTTACTAATAAAAGCCAGCCAGGTCAAATACAGGGGCCGGTTAGCTACAGCACAGAGGAATTTAGGTCTGGACAGCACAAACACAATGACCTAGTTCACAGCATCTTTAACTGCCAACACTAGGGGAGAAACTGGGTTTTTGTTTTTTTAACTCTCCATCTGATGCCTCAAAGGAAGACTTCCATAGGAAGTAAGCTTTAAAAATTCTAATTCCATATCCTCCCCTGGATATTCACAAAGCATATTAGTGTATTATAGGCCCTAAAGAAACATCTTTAACTTTGTTTAGTCCCAAATTTCCACAACTTATCTGAGCACGAAACACTTTTAGAATGCCCCCTTAATATGTCCTACCCAGGCTCCAAGCAAGACGGCCTTCTGTGACTCATGCATTTACCCTTGGTCCACACCACATACCATTCACCAGGGACTCCTCGGGGTACACGAACAGGGAGGGCCTCAGGTGATGGTGTTTCTTCAGCATTGTCAAGGGCTTGAAACCGATGAGAATCAAACCTGGTTCATCAAAGCGTTTCAGCTCTTCTGTTTCCTCTTTCTCTAGTACAATCTCACGACTCCCATAGCTCTACAGGAAGGGGAACACAAGAGCCACATACACAGGCTACGTGGAGATGCAAAGTGATTGCCACACGACACTAGCAAGTTAAAATCAACTTTCTTTTAAGGAACAGGAAGATGGCTCACCAAGGACATCTTCCTGCTACCACAGGGAATGAACAGTTAGTTACTAAGGGCCAGCCAGACACCTTACACTCATCACGCAATTCATCTTCTGTGTCTTGGTAGATGTTAAAAACTGCTATACAGATGAATGAACTGAGTCTCGATGGTTGATAACTTGCTCCAGGTTATATAACTGAATTGGGCTTTAAGCCACCATCTCTCAGGTGCTGAAGGGCCATTCTCTTCGGGCATTTATCTCTTCCCTTAGTTAACATATACCGAACCCTCAGCATCGTCCCCGACCCACAAAAGAAGCTCGAACCACACCTACTGATCGAGAAGACCTATGTCAGGTATTGGGGTAGGTCTGAGCAGACACGCACATTAAGTATTACTTCCAAACTTTAGTTTTGGATTATGGTCCTAGATATACAACTGGTAACAGAACTTAGCGAGAGTCAAATTTGAGTTTAACGAATAAAACAGAGCCCTCAAGTTTTTTTGAAGGCACACTGGATCAAGAAAGAAACTCCATAGGGTGCCTGGGTGGCTCAGTCGTTAATCGTCTGCCTTCAGCTCAGGTAATGATCCCAGGGGCCTGGGGTTGAACCCTGCATCAGGCTCCCTGCTTGGTAGGAAGCCTGCTTCTCCCTCTCCCACTCCCCCTGCTTGTGTTCCCTCTCTCGCTGTGTCTCTCTCTGTCAAATAAATAAATAAAATCTTTGGAAAAAAAAAAAAGAAACTCCATGACCAGAAGAGCGACTGCCTATGAATAAACCAACATGAGTAACTAGTTACTTCCAAAATGGAAGAGGAAATGTCTAGTCTTTTCCTTCCAAAAGTAGGGCAAAACACTCCAGCTTGAGATTTGTGCTCCAAAAAATATCTCATGAGTTGAATCAAAATAATAATTAATTTTAGTCACTTAGTTGATCCTTCTAGGTCCTGAACTTAGGCAAAAAATCTCAGATTCTTTCCCACATTTTGCATAGTTAGGAAGGATGAGTCATGGGGTACCTGGGTGGCTCAGTGCCTTATAGCCTCTGCCTTGGGCTCAGGTCATGATCCCAGGGTCCTGGGATCGAGCTCCACATGGGGCTCTCTGCTCAGCAGGGAGCCTGCTTCCCCTTCCCTCTCTGCCTGCCTCTCTGTCTGTCAAATAAGTAGACAAAATCTTTAAAAAAAAAAAAAGGATGAGTCATTTGATTTTAATTTTAGACATCCAATCCTTCCACAGATTGAACAAAGGTAAGAGAACAAAGAAAGATAATGTTCTGCATTCTTAGTCCGTCCTTCAGATTAAGAAAGGCACGTGTATATCATTTCAAAGCACAGGAAAAAATTTGGTTCGGGGGAAAACAACTGCCCCCCCCCCCAAAAAAGTTCACTTCACAGCTAACAGCTTCCCTAGCTCTTCTCCCTAGTTATCGATAAAGCCTTTTCTACTACTGTACCCAAACAAGGAACTCGACTGTTAGAGCAGAATGCAGAGGGGTCAGGGGCTAAAGTTTCCACTGCCATTTTTTTCAAACGCTGGTTCTAACTCTCTAGCTGTCAAAGTATCAATGATTTAGACACTGGGGTGCTTGGCTGGTTCAGCTGGAAAAGTATGCAACTCTTAATCTTGGGGTTGTGACTTCAAGCCCTATGTCGCCTGTAGAGATTACTTAATTTTTTTTTTTTTTAAGATTTTTATTTATTTGGGGGCGCCTGAGTGGCTCAGTGGATTAAGCCGCTGCCTTCGGCTCAGGTCATGATCTCAGGGTCCTGGGATCGAGTCCCGCATCGGGCTCTCTGCTCAGCAGGGAGCCTGCTTCCTCCTCTCTCTCTGCCTGCCTCTCTGCCTACTTGTGATTTCTCTCTGTCAAATAAATAAATAAATAAATCTTTAAAAAAAAAAAAAAAAAAAAAAAAAAAAAGATTTTTATTTATTTGACAGAAAGAGATCACAGGTAGGCAGAGAGGCAGGCAGAGAGAGAGAGGAGGAAGCAGGCTCCCGGCTGAGCAGAGAGCCCGATGCGGGCCTCGATCCCTGGACCCTGAGATCATGATCTGAGCCGAAGACAGAGGCTTTAACCCACTGATCCACCCAGCGCCCTTTTTTTTTTTTTTTTTTTTTTTAAGATCTTATTTACTGGGGTGCCTGGGTGGCTCAGTCAGTTAAGCATCTGCCTTTGGCTCAAGTCATGATCTCAGGGTCCTGGGATGGAGCCCCATGTTGGGCTCCCTGCTCAGCATGGAGTCTGCTTCTCCCTCTCCCTCTGCCCCTCCCCCTGCTCCTGCTCTGTCTCACTCTCTCACTGCCTCTCAAATACATAAAAAAAATCTTTAAAACAAAAGATCGAGATGCCAGAGTTCCAAACAGGAATGGTTTTGTGTTCTAACAGCCTAGCTACAAAGACGTACACAGAAAAATATTTAACTGGTTAGGCTAATCACTGTCTCCCTCCCTGTTAACTCTTCAACGGGACAAAATTCAGTAAGAAGGCAGGCCTACCTGAGACCTCTTGGTGTCACTAGGCAGAAGCAAACTGCCCGTATTTACATTAAATGTCCGGGTCTTGGATTTCACTGGTTCATTGGTTTCCCGATAAAGCCTCACTGGAGGAGGTTTGACAGCCTTCTGGACCATATTATACATGCCGACAGTGAGTGCTATATCTTTGCTCAGCTTAAACTTCAACCTGGAGGAGAGAAAAACAAAAAGCCATGGACTGAAAAATTATGGTTTCCTAGCTAAAATTCTTTTGTGGTACCCAAGTCTTGTTTCATTCCCCCCAACAGTCCAAATTCCTCAGATATAAATATAACATGTTTAAATAATACAGTAGAGTTTGCGGAGCACCTGGGTGGCTCAGTGGGTTAGGGCCTCTGTCTTCGGCTCAGGTCATGATCCCAGGGTCCTGGGATCGAGCCCCGCATCGGGCTCTCTGCTCAGTGGGGAGCCTGCTGCCCCTTCTCTGCCTGCCTCTCTGCCTACTTGTGATCTCTCTCTCTGTCAAATAAATAAATAAAATCTTTAAAAAGAAAAATACAGTCGAGTTTGCTATAATAGTATCTCAGGGTCTAGATCACAAAAATTAGTTTTAGTATAGTTAAATACTTAAAATAATGATAAAGAGTGTACTGTAATAAAAATAATGATTGTTTTAGGGTGCCTGGGTGGCTCAGTCAGTTAAGTGTCCAACTCCTGATTTCAGCTCAGGTCACAGTCTCAGGGTCAGGGGATGTGAGATCAGGTACCTATGTCAGGTACACTGGGTTCCACACTCAGTGGGGAATTTGCTTCTCTCTGCCCACCCCCCAACCCCACCACACACTCTCTCTAAAACAAACAAAAAAAACCAAACAAACAAAGATTCTCTTCCTGTTCTTCTGCCCCTCCCCCACCAGACTCACACATGTTCTCTTTCTGTCTCTAAAAAATAAGGGGCCAGGGTGGCTCAGTCAGTTTAGCATCTGCTTTCGGCTCAGGCCCTGATCCCAGGGTCCTGGACTCGAGCCCTGTGTGGGCTCCTTCATCAGCGGGCAATCTGCTTCCCCCTCTCCCTCTGCCTGCTCCTCCCCCGCCAGTACTCTCTCTCTCTCAAATAAATAAAATCTTTTCAAAAGTAAAGATGAAAGTTAGTATGTTAACAAATAACTTAGGGCAGTGCTGGCACACAATAACCTTGTGATAACATAATTCCATTATTTGATTATAGTGAGAACATTAATCATTTTCTAGGCCTAAGGCATTATTAGTTCTCAAACAGTTCCAGTTTATTACTCCTTTCAAGTATCCTGTAACCATTCGTCCAAAGAATAATACTAACATTTGGGGATGCCTGGGTGGCTCAGTTGGTTAAGCCGCTGCCTTCGGCTCAGGTCATGATCCCAGGGTCCTGGGATCGAGTCCTGCATCGGGCTCCTTGCTCAGCAGGGAGCCTGCTTCCCTTCCTCTCTCTCTGCCTGCCTCTCTGCCTGCTTGTGTGTACTCTCTCTCTCTGACAAATAAATAAAATCTTTAAAAAAAAAAAAAAGAAAGAAAGAAAATACTAACATTTGTAAATAATCACTATGCCACGCACTCTGCCTGGGCTATCTGGGTTAGTCAATACAGCCGTCCTATGAGGAGGGACTATGTTTGCCCCCATTCTACAGAAGTCCAGAGAAGTTACGTGACTTGCCCCAGGTTGCCCAGCAGAAGGCGGGGACTACAATCCAAGCCAATCTGGCTCCAGAACCTACATTTTTTTTTTTTAAAGATTTTATTTACTTATTTGACAGAGAGAGAGAGAGAGAGAGAGATCACAAGCAGGCAGAGAGGCAGGTGGGGGCGGGAGAAGCAGGCCCCCCGCTGAGCAGAGAGCCTGATGTAAGGCTCGGTCCCAGGACCCTGAGATCATGCCCTGAGCTGAAGGCAGAAGCTCTAACCCACTGAGCCACCCCGGCGCCCCCAGGACCTACATTTAACCGCTATTTTATCCTCTCTGCCGTCCCCACCTAAACATGTGCTAGATTTCCAAATTGCAGTGACAATACTCCATTATTTCAGGAAGGGAGAAGAGATGCCAGCGTGTTTGTGTGAAGAAAAAGAAATCATTCCCAAGGGGCAAAGGAGAGAGCCAACAACCAAACTATAGCCGTTCGCAGTGGGCTACTATGTGGTTGCCCTGAAATCATTTCATGGGTTTTCTAGCAGAACTGTCAGTAACCTCCTGAAAACTCAAAAACTACCTATGGTCATGTTCCCCTATGTTGAGGAACCTAGTCGAAAACAAAAGCCTGACGTTAACCTTTCGAAAGCAACATGGGGGAGCCCTTGGGACTCTCATGGCAAAGTTCTCTAAGAGAAGGTAATTTAGGGGCGCCTGGGTGGCTCAGTGGGTTAAGCCGCTGCCTTCGGCTCGGGTCATGATCTCAGGGTCCTGGGATCGAGTCCCGCATCGGGCTCTCTGCTTGGCAGGGAGCCTGCTTCCCTCTCTCTCTCTCTCTGCCTGCCTCTCCATCTACTTGTGATTTCTCTCTGTCAAATAAATAAATAAAATCTTTAAAAAAAAAGAGAGAGAGAAGGTAATTTAGGGGCGCCTGGCTCCTTGGGTTAAGCCTCTGCCTTCAGCTTAAGTCATGATCTTAGGGTCCTGGGATCAAGTCCCATATTGGGCTCTCTGCTCAGCAGGGAGCCTGCTTCTCCCTCCCCTCTGCCTGCCTCTCTGCCTACTCATGATCTCTCTGTCAAATAAATAAATAAAATCTTTTTTTAAAAAATAAATAAAAGGGTCGCCTGGGTGGCTCAGTGGGTTAAGCCTCTGCCTTCGGCTCGGGTCACGATCCCAGGGTCCTGGGATGGAGCCCCGCATCAAGCTCTCTGCTCAGCGGGAAGCCTGCTTCCTTCTCTCTCTTTCTCTGCCTGCCTCTCTGCCTACTTGTGATCTCTCTGTCAAATAAATAAATAAAATCTTTTAAATAAATAAATAAGATTTTTTAAAAAGAGAAGGTAATTTAACAAGCTGGTTCCTGTTGATTTCAAGTTTGTAAGAAACCAGAATAACGCAACACCATGACAGTAACTAGCACTTCCGGAGTTTTTGCTCTAGACCAGGTATTACTGTTATCCCCAATTTACAGAGAAGCAAGCAGACGACATACTAGTGACTTCAGGTGAGGACAGCAGTAGGCCACAACTGTTTACACCAAGGAAGTGGAGAGCTGTGTTCTTCTGGAGAACTAGCCTACCCACTCTTGCCAGAGGAAGAGAAGCACATATGCAAACATGCTAGGCAGAGATAAAGCGAGTTTTCAGTGAGGCACACGGGGAGGCACCGCCCAGAGGTAAGGAGCCAAGGAAGCTTTGTCAAAGCAGCTGGGTGTTCCCAACCGGGCAGGGCCCTTGCAGGCGGTTGGCCCAGGTTCAGAGCGCACCTGCACAGCACACGCTTCTTGGTCTCCTTGGCGCGGACCTTCCTTAGCAGGTCCTCCAGTTTGCTGGATTCCTCAAAGTGAACCCCTAAGTCCTCATCCTCGGCTGTGCTGATGATATCTTGGTAAAACAAGGATATGTCAAAGCCCCCACGTTTCTTCAGGTGCATCAAGTCCAGGAAGATACCTGGAGCAAGGAAAACAACTTTCAGCAAGCGAGAATTTTTTTTTCAGTTAAACCTAAATACGCAAAGAACTAGATGGGTTATTAACATTTTCAGGACTTATAGACGCGCTAAGGGAATCAGCTGCTATAAGGGCAACTTATTCAATATTTTAATTTTATTTTTATTTTTTTATTTTTTATTTTTTTTTTTTTAAAGATTTTATTAATTTATTTGACAGAAAGATCACAAGTAGGCGGAGAGTCAGGCAGAGAGAGAGGAGGAAGCAGGCTCCCGCTGAGCAAAGAGCCCGATGCGGGGCTCGATCCCAGGACACTGAGATCATGACCTGAGCCGAAGGCAGCGGCTTAATCCACTGAGCCACCCAGGCGCCCCTAATTTTATTTTTAAATAGGCTCCACGCCCAACGTGGGGCTCGAACTCCCAACCTTGAGATCAAAAGTCACATGCTTTACTGATGGAGCCATCCAGGTGCCCTGAGCATTTACTTATTCAAACCATCACCATGCATGGTAGCATGAAAAGACAAGAAAAGCTCGCTCTAGTAGAGCTCTTTAGAAAACACACGGCCCCGGGGCGCCTGGGTGGCTCTGTGGGGTGAGCATCTGACTCTTGATTTCAGCTCAGGTCATGATCTCAGGGTTGTGAGCTCAAGCCCGGAGCCTGGAGTCCGGCTCCACACACAAGGCGGGCTGTTTGCGATTCGTTCCCTCTGCCCTCCCCGCACCCACCGATCACACACACACACTCTCTGTGTCTCTCTAAAACAAATAAATCTTAAAAAAAAAAAAAGAGAGGGGCGCCTGGGTGGCTCAGTGGGTTGAGCCGCGCCTTCGGCTCGGGTCATGATCTCGGAGCCCTGGGATCGAGCCCCGCATCGGGCTCTCTGCTCAGCAGAGAGCCTGCTTCCCTCTCTCTCTCTCTCTGGCTGCCTCTCCGTCTACTTGTGATTTCTCTCTGTCAAATTAATAAATAAAATCTTTAAAAAAAAAAAAAAAAAAAAAAAAAAAGAGAGAGAGAGAGAGAGCAAATGGCTTCATCATTTTCAGTAGGAATGTTACATAGGTGTCTCCCCCAGCATCACTTTATTCTTTCATTTCATACTCAGTGGAGAAAAAAGAAATGTTTGACATTAACTAGCAATAAGATTAAGTGTCGATTTAAAAGAACAGGGATGGGGCTGGGCGCCTGGGTGGCTCAGTGGGTTAAAGCCTCTGCCTTCGGCTCAGGTTATGATCTCAGGGTCCCAGGATCGAGTCCCTCACTGGGCTCTCTGCTCAGTGGGGAGCCTGTTTCCCACTCTCTCTCTGCCTGCCTCTCTGCCTACTTGTGATCTCTGTCAAATAAAATTTTTTTTTAATTTTTAAAAAATAAATAAATAAAAATAAAAGAACAGGGATGGGGTGCTTGCATGGCTCAGTCAGCTGACTGTCTCCCTTCAGCTCAGGTCATGATCCTGAGGCCCTGGGATAGAGCTCTGTGTGGGGCTCTCTGCTCAGCCAGGGAGCCTGCTTCTCCCCTGTCTGCTGTTTTCCCCAGTTGTGCACACTCTCTCCCTCTTTCTCTGTCAAAAAAAAATAAAAGCTTTAAAAAATAAAAACAGGGGTGCCTGGGTGGCTCAGTGGGTTAAAGCCTCTGCCTTCAGCTCAGGTCATGATCTCAGGGTCCTGGGATCAAGCTCTGTATCGGGCTCTCTGCTCAGTGGAGAGCCTGCTTCCCCCTCTTTCTCTGCCTGCCTCTCTGCCTACTTGTGATCTCTCTGTCAAATAAATAAATCTTTAAAAAATAAAAATAAAAATAAAAAATCAGAAAGGAACACAGAAGATGCCAACCTGTGTCACGGAGATCTCCAGCTTTGGTCCTGGCCCGGCTGGCTTTGGCACTGTCAAGGCCATGGGGGTCATCTTCATTGGTGAACAGCATGATCCTCTTATGGCTCATCTTGACCTGGACATCGCTAAAGAGGTTGGCGCAGACCCAGAGCACCTCACTCAGTGAGTAGTCAGACCCATGGCCAATTAGGTCTTGGAAATGTTCCTTCCCCTGCTCCCCTTTAAAATGGTCAAGCTCGAGCACTCGTTTCGCACCTGATCAAAGACAAGGAGTCAAACAGGCAGAAAAATCAGAACAGAGTTAATGTCCCATTTATATGGTAAACAGAAGAGCTGAGGTCCTGTTCTCACCCCAGAAGTGTTTAACCCACAAAGTGCACATCCCAGGAAGAACCCCCCTCTGCAGGAAAGCATACTCTTAGTCAACATGTCATCTACTTCCTTCTCCACATCCTTCTCTGTTCAGGGCAGTGACCTTCCAGTTTAAGGGAAAAGCTGATCTTACGCCTCTACTGACCTGGATTATCCAACTCCTGCAAGACGTAAATATTTTTGAAATTCACTGAATTTTTATCCTTCTCAGTACCATAGAACACCACTGCCAAGAGATCTTGATCACTGCTTATGATCTTATTGGTATACACACTCAGGATACACTGACAAAATCAAAATAAAAATTCAATTAATATTTAACTTACCATAAAATTTAAACTCCATAAGTGCCTGGGGCATAGTAGATGCTTAATATATTTGCTGAATCTGTCCATGGCGTTAGATTAAGGCCTGACTCCTACCTTCAGGAAAGTCATGAATCAGTGAGAAAGATGGGCATATATATTATGCTATAACAAAAGGCAAAGTGTGTTAAGTATGAGTAGTTCCTACCGCAAGAAATCAAAGAACTAGAAACACTTATTAGGGAGGAAATTCTGCTGTTAAGAAGGGAAAACAGCCCAGCATTGGAATCAGAAAACCTGACGTGAGTCCCACTAATGTCATTTACTGAACTGACTTGAGTTTGGACAGGCCATGTGATCTTCCCTCAAGTAGCCTGAGACCAAGAAACAGAAGGTACCTATGTAAAATAATTACCTATGCGAAAGGTTTAAGCTAACAATAAGTAGATGTGGCCCAACAGGAAGTCCTTAACTGCTAACAGCATCTTTTTTTCCCTAACAGCATCTTTTAGAATAAAATTTGCTTAATTACACAATTAAAGATGTCAGTATTCTAGGAAAATCCTGTCTAGTAATTATTTCTACAAGTATTTTAACCTACTCTTTTTTTTTTTAATTGAAGTATATTGTAACATAATGTTACCTGTGTCAGGTGTACTCATAGTGATGTGACAAATCTGTACATTATGCTTTGCTCGTCACAAGTGTAGCTCCCACCTGTCACCCTATAAAGCTATTATCATACCACTGACTATGTTCCTTCTGCTGTACTTTCCATCCCCTAACTTTACTTTGAGCAGTCTATAAACATTTACAAAACTTTGGTGAGGGGCCCCTGGTGGCTCAGTGGGTTAAAGCCTCTGCCTTCACTCAGGTCATGATCTCAGGGTCCTGGGATCGAGCCCCGCATCAAGCTCTCTGCTCAGCAGGGAGCCTGCTTCCCTTCCTCTCTCTCTGCCTGCCTCTCTGCCTACTTGTGATCTCTGTCTGTCAAATAAATAAATAAAATCTTAAAAAAAAAAAAAAAAAAAAACTTTGGTGAGCGCTTCTTTTAGGTTCTAAGAATTTTTTTTAAAAATTTTTTTTGAGAAAATATTTTTTCATTGCTTATCAAATACATTATATTCATCTGTGAATGTCTCACTTATTTGCTACATAGTAATACCTTTTCTTTTGGATCCTTTAGGCATAAAGTGTTCTAAGAACCCTTTGAAATTACATGCAGAAGTGTGAGTGTATCTTTTTTGGAGATGGGGTATATAGCTTTTGCCACATCCTCAAAGAAGGCCACAATCCCAAAAAGGTGAAAGCAGTCCTCCTCAAAGAGTGATCTCCAAACTAGCAACATCAGCATTACCTAGGAACTTGCTGGAAATGCAAATTCTTGGTCCCAGCTCTAGATCTACAGAACCAGAAATTCTGATTCTGGGGTAAGGCTCTGCATATGTGCTAACAAGGTCTACAGATGACTCTGAAAACCACTGCTTTAAAGTTAAGGACTATTCTCATTAATTCTTTTTCTAGATACAAGATATTCTGATTTGCCAACTACAAGAACTGTCTGTATACAAATTAGAACATCAGAAGCTTCTGTTTGGCTCCAAACTCTAAAAATATAAAACATAATATATGCGGCTAAGTCCTTAGAATTTATAATTCTTCTCTATAAAGAAATGCTAATCTTCTGGAGGTGGACTTCACATAACAAAATTAACCATTTTTATTTTATTTTTCAATAGGCTCCATACCCAGTGTGAGACTTGAACTCACAGCCCCAAGATCAAGGGTCTCATGCCCTACTGATTAAGCCAGCCGATGTCCCCAGATTAACCATTTTAACATTAATTAGTTCAGTAGTATTTAGTACATTCGCAATGCTGGATAACCACCACCGTCTAGTTCCGAAAGAATTTCATCACCCCAAAAGCAAGCACCACTCTTACCATTAAGTGATTGCTCCCTCCGTGCCTCTGCCTCCATCGCCATTCCTGGTCACCACCGACCTACACTCTCCAAGGATTATGTATTTTTTATTTCATATGAATGTAATCCCAAAATGTGTGACCTTTTGTCTGGCTTCCTTGACTTAACATGTTTTCAAGGTTCATTCCCTTGTGGTCTCAATATATCACTCCATTTTAGGGCTGAGTAGTACTCCACAGCATGTATAAACATTTTGTTTATCCATTCAAAACATTCAGGAATAACACAGAGGTAGTGGTTACACAACATTATGGATGACTAAAACCTTTGAAATGTGTACCTTAAAATGGTTAATTTTACGTTATGTAAACTATAGCTCAATTTAAGAAAAAAAATATTGAGGCTCCTGGGTGGCACCTTTGGCTGAGTGTCAGACTCTTGGTTTTGGCTCAGTCGTGAGATCAAACCCCACATTGGGCGCCTGGCTCAGTAGGGAGTCTGCTTGAGATTCTCTACCTCTCTCAGCCCCTCGCCCTGCTAACACTCTCTCTCTTAAATAAATAAATTTTTAAAAAAAACAGAACAAGGGGTGCCTGGGTAGCTCAGTTGGGTGAGCGTCTGCCTTCGGCTCAGGTCATGATCCCGAGGTCCTGGGATCAAGCCCCACATTGGGTTCCTTGCTCTGTGGGGAGCCTGCTTCTCCCTCTGCCGCCTGCTCTCCTGGGTTGTGCTCTCTCTCCCTCTCAAAGAAGTAAAATCTCAAAACAAAACAGAACAAAACCAAATATTTACTCCTTGATGGGACAGGTACTATTATTTTCTCCATTACGCAGATGAGGAGATAGATACCAAAAGGTTCAGCAACTCTTCTGTCTTCATATAGTTTGTAATCAAGACCAGAATCAAGACCTGAACCCATTTTTATTCTATTGGGTAATTAGCTAGGAGAGGGACTGCTGGGTCATGTGAGAATTCTATGTTTAATTCTCTGAGGAACTGCCATCCTGTTTCCCACAGCAGCCGATCCATCTCACATTCCCACCAGCAACGTAGGTTTCCAATTTCTCTGCATCCTTGCCAGCGTTTCTTTGTATCCTTTTTTCCCCTCTAAAATAAAGCCATGCTAGTGGGTGGGATATTATCTCACTATGGTTTTGCTTTGCTTTAATTTGCTTTTCTCTAATGACTAAAGATATGCATCTTTTTGAGGGCTTCTTGACCATCTGTAGATCTCTAGAGAAATGTTGCAAATCCTGGGGCACCTGGGTGGCTCAGTGGTTTAAGTCTCTGCCTTCGGCCCAGGTCATGATCTCAAGATCCTGGGATCCAGCCCAACATCGGGCTCTCTGCTCAGCGGGGAGCCTGCTTCCCCCCTCTCTCTCTGCCTTCCTGTCTGCCTACTTGTGATCTCTGTCTATCAAATAAATAAATAAATAAATCTTTTTTAAAAAAATGTTGCAAATCTTATGCCCATTTTTAAATGGAGTTGTCTTTTTGCAGTCTTTTTTCAGCCATGGGTAATACTCAACTTCCAAATACCAATAAAAAGAGGACTCATTTAACACCATTAACTGTTAGAATATCCTTTCTTCCTTCACACGCACATCTTTACAGGAGGAGGAGCCCTTCTGTACCACCAGCGCTAACACAAGAAGTGGGAGCAATGTATTCCTAGGGTCTGAAGTCCAAACACAAAATAAAATGGGTCTATTCTCCAGTGCTGCTACCTTTTTTTTTTTTTTTTTTTTTTAAGCTCAGAGTACATGTAGCCATCCTGGGAGAGGCTAACCAACACCGATCATTCACAAATTTTTCAAAGAGTCCATAATTTTTAGAGTAGTGTTAATACTTTTTTCTTCCTCTCCTTCTTTCCTTTTTTTAAATTAAATAGCAGGTCGTCTTACCTGGATGCTCATGTCAAAAGGAGTCATTTCATCTTCACCCTCAGATTCAAACATGGCCCTAGAACCATCAACCAAAAAAATCAAACTATCTCTTCCTGAGTATGTATATTCTCCTATGGGGGAAAAAAACAGAAGAAAATGTTTGCACCTGTGGTCATATTTATCATGTTTATTATTCATGTAAAACAAAGAAAAAAAAGCCCATTACAATGCCCACCCTCCTCCAAAGAGTAACCACTCAACTGACTTTCAATAATCATTTCCTTATTTCCTTTGTAATTTTATCATCCTAGTGAACATTCCTAAACACTAGTTTTGATTTAATTAAGTTTCGAGGGGCACCTGGGGGACTCAGTCAGTTAAGCATCTGACACTTGATCTTAGCTCAGGTCTTGATCTCAGGGTCGTGAGTTCAAGCCCCCAGTTGGGCTCCACACTGGGCATGGAGCCTACTTAGAAAAAATAAGTTTTTGAAACCTCTTAATCTATAGGTACACCTCCATTTTTGTGTCTTATAACTTATTTGCCAAAGAACGAGAATGTTGTGTTACATAGTTTTCCACTTTCTGGATTTTGCTGACTGCACTCTTTCGGTATAAACTGACATAATCCTCTGTCTTTCCTACTGAGGACCTAGAGAGGGTTCATCATCAGATTCAGGTGTTCTTTTTTCCTTTCTGGCATCATAGGCGATGCTGAGTTTTTTTATAAAAACACATAAAATGGGGGCACCTGGGTGGCTCAGTGGGTTAAAGCCTCTGCTTTGAGCTCAGGTCATGATCCCAGGGTCCTGGGATCGAGCCCCGCATCGGGCTCTCTGCTCAGCAGGAAGCCTGCTTCCTCCTCTCTCTGCCTGCCTCTCTGCCTACTTGTGATCTCTGTCTGTCAAATTAAAAAAAAAAACAACAACATAAAATGGGGGCTCCTGGGTGGCTCAGTCAGTTAAGTGTCTGCCTTTGGCTCAGGTCACGATCTCAGGGTCCTGGGATCGAGATCGAGCCCCAGTCAGGATCTCTGCTCAACGGGGAGTCTGCTTCTCCCTCTGCCCTTCCCCCATGCTTGTCCTTGCCTGCTCACTCACCTGCTCAATCTCTCTCTTGTGTTCTCTCAAATAAATAAATAAATAAAATCTTTAAAAAAAAGAAACACATAAAATGTCTGGTTGTCTCCCTTTTTTTTCACACTGCTGCTTTTAATACAATAAATGTAATTTCCCATCTATAAAAGAATATGGCGGGGGCACCTGGGTGGCTCAGTGGGTTGAGCCGCTGCCTTCGGCTCAGGTCATGATCTCAGAGTCCTGGGATCGAGTCCCGCATCGGGCTCTCCGCTCAGCGGAGAGCCTGCTTCCCTCTCTCTCTCTGCCTGCCTCTCCATCTACTTGTGATTTCTCTCTGTCAAATAAATAAATAAAATTTAAAAAAAAAAAAAAAGAATATGGCGATTACGGGTCAAGAGCCCTAAACAAAAATTTTTTTCATTTTAATTAATTTATTTTTATTAACATATAATGTATTATTTGTTTCAGGGGTACATGGCAGTGATTCATCAGGCTTACACAATTCACAGCACTCACCATAGCACATACCCTCTCCAATGTCCATCACCCAGCACCCCCATCCCCCCCACCCCCTCTTAGAGCACCCTCAGTTTGTTTCCTGAGATTAAGAGTCTCTTATGGTTTGTGCAAAAATTCTATCATGACCCAGTGAATTCTACCTCTTAGCAATCTAAAGAACATAAGATATGGGAAACCCCTTATACAAAATTTTCCACAACAATGTTGTTCATTAAAGTCAGAAATTGAAAATAGGGCACCTGGGTGGCTAGGTCATTAAGCATCTGCCTTCAGCTCAGGTCATGATCCCAGGGTCCTGGAATCAAGCCCCACATCAGGCTCCCTGCTCAGCAGGAAACCTACTTCTCCCTCTCCCACTCCCCCAGCTTTGTTCCCTCTCTTGCTGTGTGTGTCTCTCTCTCTGCCAAATAAACAAATAAAAGCTTGAAAAAAAAAAAAAGAAAAAGAAAAAGAAAAAGAAATTGAAAGTAACTAAAATGTCCAATGGGAAGCAGAGTGAAAAAATCACAGTACCTTTAAAATGAGTTATAAAGATGACATATATGTAGTTACATGGGAAAATATATCTATAATATACTAAGGAAAAAAGGCAGAACACAAAATCTATGTTTAAAATTGTTTTTGGAAGACTGGTGCAAATGAAAATGAAAAAACATATATTCACTATGATTATAAAAAATCAGACACAAAGAAAAGCAGACATACATAGTTAAGAAATATCAGAATGAAAGATGAAGGAAACTTCCCTCAATGAAGGAAATAGGCAAAATGCCAAAAAGCTGGCAATAGTAGTGTTCCGGCAGTAGATTACAGCAAATTTTCTTTTATGTTATACGTTTCCTGTGTTTCTCACTTTTAGTAAAAACACTTTAAAATTTTTTTACCCAGGACTTAAATTCACCAGTATGTAAACTACATGTCCCCCCTACTTCTCTTCCTTTATCCTTTGTGTTACTACCACGCCTGAGACCATGGTGAGAGAATGAATCTCGTAACTGTGTTGCTCACGTTTTCGCTTTGGTTGCTGCAGTTATTGTAGGGTGAAGACATTTTTATACTGAGGTCCTACAATGAGTAAAACAACTCTCCTGGGTGAGGAAGGGTCTTCCCTGAGCCACCTAAGGTGACAAAAGGTACCAATGTTCAGGGTCATTGACTGGAGCTCAACAGATGTCTCTCTACCTACCAGAACCCAGTAAAAGTTGAAGGGTACAAATGTCTCAAGCACTGGAGTAGGACTTGAGTAAAAGAGCCTTGGATAGCTCTGCAAAGTTCAAAGGAAGAAAAGCATTTGAGATTCTCTGGGGAGGGCAGGGTAAGCCATTAGAAAGCAGAGACAGGGAAAGTCATACACAGAACTGCGCACACGTTGAAGTCACTTACCTCCTGCTTCAAGTCCCTCTTCTTGTTCTTCTTCCTCATCGCCCTCGTTTTTGTAATAAGACTCCCAACCTGACATAGTGTTTACTGCTCACCAGGTGAAAGAAAGTTATGATCAGTAAGAAGCAAATTTAACCCTTAAAAATATCGACTCCTAGGCTCCTATGAGATCCGCCCTAAAGTCTCAAGGTTACTGGTGAGGAATGTGGATGCTGGATCCTGCTGCCTCCAGAGCTCTCAGTAACTGAGATGTACTAGTATACGGCCGTAGGCATCATTCCAGCGGCCGCCTCACCTCCGCTATCCCTCAGGGCCGCTTCAGGGCTCGTAGCGGCCCTCCGACTGACTGGGGTGCTGGGGCAGCCCAACCTGAAGGTCCCGTCTGGCCTCCAGCACCATCTGGACCTACGGAATTCCTGCTCCAGGGTACTAGATACTCTAGCGGACCCACTCATCCCGCCCCCAAATTTCCCCCAACTCCTGGGCCAGCCACGCGGAGCGAGAGGGCCTCACTGCAGGCTGGCCTCAAGGCCAGGAGCCGCCTCCCACGGAGGAGGGGACGGGAACCAGAATCAGTCTCTACCCCGCCGGTCTGCACACTTCGTGCTGACGCTGCCTCGCGGGGAGGCTAGAGGGGCGCGCAAGACTAAGTGAGCGAAGCACGTTGAGGCCAGCCCCGGCCGGAAAGTAAGGGACAAAGCGAAAAGCCCGAACTGCCTACCTTAGAAACAACGAAGAGATCAATTTGGACAAAAGGCGGGGCGCCACGCTCGCAGGGGCTCCAGTTCGCGCTCCCAATCAACGCCCGTTACGTCATCACGCATAGCGCGCACATTCCTCCTCAAGTTGACACGCCCACTTCCCCCACCCGCTTTCCACTACTGTCTCGAACGAATCCGAGCCCTTGAGCGAAAGCCCCGCCCCCTTCCGCGAAACCCCGCCCCTCGTCGTCCGTCGGGACGGTAGCACATGCGCAAGAGTGCGTCTCCGCTCCCGCCCCCGCCCCCGCCCCCTCTTCCGCGCGGACCCTGTCCGTCCCGGCTCTGTCACCTCACAGTAGTCGTTGCCGGTGGCGGGCGCGGGGGCGCGTGTAGCGCAGGGCCGCCTTTCCCCCGCCCCTCAGGCCGGGCCTGGGCTCGGTCCCCCCCGCTCCCTCCGCTCCCCTCCCCCGTCGGGTACGGGAAGGTCCAAGCCGCTGCCGGGTGCCTGAGGGACTTCGTGGCAGCCGCCGCCACGGGTCCCGATGGAGCCGCCGAATCTCTATCCGGTGAAGCTCTACGTGTACGACCTGTCCAAGGGCCTGGCCCGGCGGCTCAGCCCCATCATGCTGGGTGAGGGGGCTGGGGGCGGGCAAGAGGGTGCCGGGACGGCCGGCAGAGGTAGGGAGGCCTGGACCACGGCTCGTGGTGGGGACGCGGGGCCCAAAGGATGCAGGAAAGCGCGAGTGGAGAAGGGAGAGGTCTGAGGTTCGGGCCCCTGGAGCGCCACTTTCCCGACTTCGCGTTTGAATCCAGGAGGAAGGGATGGAGGCGAGTCACGCCCTCCCCCTGCCCCCTGCGAGCCGAGGGGTGAGCCTGCGCTGCAGCCCGGCGGCTCCCCTGCCCCACTTCGGGAGCCCTTTACACTCCTTCCTCCACCGAGTGTAGGGGAGATGAGGATGCCTACTGCGCGGTGCCCCTCGTGGTGGAGGGGACACTGCGGAGGTCCCCGGTGGCCCTTAGAGAGCCTTCCCTCCGTGCCAGAAGGACACTCTGCAGTCTCTGGGGTAGATGGGAGTAGGAAGCTAGAGCCGCCCGGGGGCCCAGCCATGGCTCCCAGGTGGAGGTGAAGTCAGGTCTGCTACTGGAGCCCGAACTCGAGTGACAGTGCGGTCTTCTCAACAGTTTTTAAGTTAATTGCTTTTGTCCAGATGGTTAGAAAGCAATTCTAGGGGAGGACTGGATACTGTTGTGTCAGTAAGGGTGTGCTCCATTAAACGACTTCCCGACCAGAAGAGAACATCAGCCCTAGTTCGCGGCATGTCAAACCTCATTATAACCCAAATACCGAAAGGTCTCCTCTAACATAGAAGTTGTCGCGTTTGTGATTTCAGTGGATTCTGGGCGGGAAAGGATTCCAGGAATTGAAAAATTGAACAGCTTTGGCAACATCCATTGGAATGGCTAGTTTTTCCTTACTTTTATGGACTCATTAGAGAGTGTTTTAGTTCATCTTGGTAAGACAAGAGGGCCGAAGTCAAGTAACAAGACTACTTGGGAGGCATCTTTTCAATGACCTTGAGTTTCTGGTGTATCATAGTGAGTTGCACTTAATCTCTTAACCCTGGGCCAGTGAGTGGTTACTGATGGTTGGCTTTACCTCAGAATCACCTGGGATGCTTGTTAAAAATACAGATCACTTCACTTTCAACAAGTTTTGGTCAATGGAAGTAGAGAAAACAAAGTTGGAACAGTTCTTTAAATATTCAGTGTGTTTAAAGCAAAGGATTTATACATGCTCCTGTAGACAGGTAATTATCTGGAAGAATACATAAGAAATTGAAACAGTGGTAACTTATGGGAAGGGGAACTTGATGCCAGAGGACGGGAATAGAAGGGAGACTTCACTGTAAACTTTTTGTACCTTTCGAATTGTGTACTGCACACATATATTTATTCAAAATAAGCGAAGTTTTAAATTTATGGATTCTAGAGCCTCGTTACACAGGTACTAAATAAGAATCTTCTGGAATTTTGATCCAAAAATCTGCATTTTAAATAAGCTCTTCTTATAATTGTTATGTAGCCAGGCCATTGTTGGCTAGAAGTTTGGGCCCAGATCACCAGTTGTTAAAATGACTAAGGCAAAGTTGAAAGCAAAACTTACAAAGTCATGGAGGAAGGTCCTAATCGCTAACAGATTACATCAGTCAAGTTCCAACTAAACTTCTTGGAATGGAGCCATTATTTGGTTACTTTGGTCATAGCTATAAATGCCCTTAGGGAATCACTGCTATGTGATTCATTCAATATTTTTTTTTAAGATTTTGTTTATTTGACAGACAGAGATCACAAGTAGAGAGGCAGGCAGAGAGAGAGAGGGAAGCAGGCAGAGAGCCCGATGTGGGACTCGATCCCAGGACCCTGAGATCACGACCTGAGCCGAAGGCAGCGGCTTAACCCACTGAGCCACCCAGGCGCCCAATAGATTGTTTTTTGAGTCCATGTGTTAAGCTTAACTGAGGACAATATATTGAGCAAAATGTTCACTGCCATCTTGGAGCTGCTCACCGGGGATGTGATAAGTGTTAGGCCATGCGAGAAGCAAACAGGGTGCTGAGATTGAAAGTAACAAGAGAAACCTGACTTTAAGGGTATCAGAAGGAGTGACTTAAGTTGGGAAGTCAAGGATCAAGTAGTAGTCACAGGAGGGTGGTGAGGGAGTTCTAGTGTTCTAGGCATGAGGAAGATCAATCTGCCAAGGCTGGGAGGTAGGATAGAGCCTGGCCTTGTGCTGGAACTGAAAGAAGGCCTTTGTGGAGTATCATGGGTGAAGGGAAAACTGCCATAACTGAAGGGGGAGGGCCAGACAGGCCCCCTGCCCCCTCCGTTTTTTAATAGATGAGAAATCTTAGAAGGATCACGGGCAAAAATGGGAACTTCACGAGTTTGGCACATCTGCCCGCAGTGGTATTTCTGAGAACATCACCTTGCCTGCAAACCTAATTCTCTCTTCTCTATCCCTTGTCTCCCATATTGCTTTTATGGCTTTTGCAAAAGTAATGAAAGGATTATCAAAGCTAGTAATCACTACTTTCTAGAGTTAGAAACTTTTGGAAAATGGGCATTGCCATACTGGTTCACCCTGTCCAAACATCACCAACCTTAAAGTTGGGTATATACCAGTGTATTGATTTCCCATTCCCAAATATATTTGAACCTTTAGAAAGTCCACTTGTTTCCTGATTTTTGCTATATGACTTCCAGAAGCATATTAATAGTTTGCATTTGTTGAGAACTTCCCATGAACCACACACTTTTTTTCTGAGTACTTTGTGTGTGTTACAATCCTCACCATAGTTTTGGGACGTAGGTCCTGTGATTACTTCCATTTTTCATTTGAGGAACCTGAGACATAAGGCGTAAAGAGACTTGCCCCCCCCCCCCCGCCAAAAAAGAAACTAGCCCCTGCTCACACAGCTGGTAAGTGGCAGGGCTAGGTTATAAACACGAGCATTCTGACTTTCAGGGCTCGTGTTGTCAATCATTTTGTTATATCCGCTCTACTGTGGAACGTGTCCCTTTATAATTTTTCAAGTTTGTAAAAGCATCTTTGGTCAAGTGTTTCAAATTTGGATGAGAAAAGGATCTGCGTTCAGTGTTTCTGTGCCATTCATAATTATGGATTTATGATCATTGCTCATTGCACTCATTTTGCCATATTAAATTAGTGTGGCCTCATCAGTTGTATCTTATTCTTGTTATGATGGTTCCTCATTAAAAGACACCATCTAGGGGTACCTGGGTGGCTACCTCCAGCTCAAGGCATGATCCCAGAGTCCTGGGATGGAGCCCAGGGTACCTGCTTCTCCCTCTCCCTTTGCCTGCCGCTCTGCCTACTTGTGCGTGTGCTGTCTGTCTGTCTGTCTCTCTCTCTGTGTCGAATAAATAAATAAATAAATAAAATCTTAAAAAAAAAAGACCCCTCTAACTCTATTATAGTCATGACTGGACTGGAGAAAGCCTAGTGTAATTCCCTTCTCCTCCACTGGAGACTCCACAGTTTTATCCCATCCAGTGTCCAGTCTCTTAGAATAATTGCTTCGCATGAAGGTATTTCTGGTCGACTGTCCTTCATTCACCATGAAATGGTCCCAGATTTATCCTTAGCGTTCTAATAGACAGCTGATTATACCTCTTTTTCGTAATATACCATTTGCCCAAGATAATTAGCTATAATAATTATCCTTTAAGTTCCTCCTCTTGATAATTTTGGCTGTTATTTAAATTTCATGACCTTTTTCAGTGCTAAAGGACATAGAGACAAATGCAGAGGTGCTTGGGTTTTTTTTTCAATTGTGATAAGAATACATCTTATTTGTTTATTGTTTTCTAATCTAAAGTTTTGTGTGCATGCACGTATCTCAGGGTTATGTTTATTTTTTATTTTTTTCAGAAGCCTATCTCAAAATTGTTCTCAGGTTTAAAGACAGAAGGATATAGAACATATTCATTTCTTGGCAGAATGCAATCTAATGAATATTTGAGATTTTACTTTAGACCCAGTTCTTCGCTTAATTCTGTAATACAAAAAGTAATGAAGTAAAAAACATGAATTCTGAGGGGTGCCTGGGTGGCTCAGTCAGTTGAGCATCTGCATTTGGCTCAGGTCTTAATCCTGAGGGCCTGGGGCTCCCTGCTCAAGGGGCAGTCTGCCTCTTCCTCTCTTTCTGACCCTCCCCCAGCTCCTGCTCTCACTTGCGTGTATGCGCCCCCCGTCAAATGAATAAATAAAAACTTTTTTTTTAAAGAGTTTGTTTATTTGACAGGGATCACAAGTAGGCAGTTGGGGGGGGTGGGGTAAACCAAGCTCCCCTCTGAGCAGAGAACCTGACATGGGGCTCGATCCCAGGGTCCTGAGATCATGACCTGAGCTATAGGCAGAGGCTTAACCCACTGAGCCACCCAGGCACCCCCTGTTCAGCACATCTTCGCTCTTCAAAAGCTATGCTGCCTGCCATAACACTTCCGCTTGGCCTGGCTAACTTCTGCTCATCCTTGAGTTCTCAACTAACATGTCTCTTTCTCTAGGAAAACTTCCCTGACCCCTACCCCACAAATCTTGGTCACGTGTCCCCAGTATGTGCTCATAACATCCTATGCTCCACTTTAATCGCATTTATCATTCTATTTCATAATTGTTTTCTTTTTTAGAGAGCGAGCACTTGCAAGCAGGGTGGGGTGGCGGCAGGGCGGTGGTTTTGGGGTGGGGGGATCTTAAACAGGCTCCACACTCAGCACGAAGCCCAACGTGGAGCTCAATCTCATGACCCCGAGATAATGACCTGAGCCGAAATCAAGCCAGCTGCTGGGGCACCTGGGTGGCTCAGTCGGTAAGCATCTACCATCTACCCAGGGGTCCTGGGATCGAGCCCTGCATTGGGCTCCTTGCTCCGCAGGGAGCCTGCTTCTCCCTCTCCCTCTGCCTGCCGCGCTCTCTACTTGTGCTCTCTATCTCTCTGTCAGATAAATATATAAAATAAAAAAAAAAAAAAAATTCAGATGCTTCACTGGCTAAACCACCCAAGCACCCCTGTAATTGCTTATTTCCTCATCAGTGTTCACACACCCCCAGAACTGGACTGGAAGCTCCACTGTGGGCAAGAACTCTATGGATTTATCCAGAGTCTAGCACCGTGACCGATGTTCAGTAAATATAGCCTAGCTGAATGGCGGAATGTTGCAGACATACCTCAAAGCATTGCAATAAGGCCTGACTAATGAAAACAAGCAAGAGTTAAAGGGAACTCTCTCAGTACTGAGGAAAAGAACTCCTAAGTCAGTTATTTTATACGAGGAAAGAATCCTGTACTGACTCCAAGGAATCCTAGCATTGGAATATCAAGTAGTTTTAAACCTACTTTTTTTAAAAAATTAAAATACCCTCTCAGTTGTTTGGGGTGCCTGGGTGGCTCAGTGGGTTAAGCCTCTGCCTTCGACTCAGGTCCTGATCTCAGGGTCCTGGGTTCGAACTCCGCATCGCAGTGGGCTCTGTGCTCAGCAGGGAGCCTGCCCCCCCCACTCTTTGCCTGCCTCTCTGCCTACTTGTGATCTTTCTCTGTGTCAAATAAATAAAATCTTAAAAATAAATAAAGTAAAATAAAATACCCTCTCAGTTTTTAACAATGTACTGCATTTGATTTTGTGATAACCTTTCTTTGCCTAAAGGAAGGGAAAGCCCTGCCAATAGCCTTTTATTTTTCTTTACAATATTGGCACAGAGGCCCACTTACATTATACAAATGTTTCCTTTTACCTCTTTCCCACCTAGATTCAATATTTATCCTGTGGCCCCAGAGAAGAGCAAGCTGATTTTGTAAGTTACATTAACCCCTTCATGTGGCTGGTAATCTGGCAGATGCTGAGCCAACCAGCAGGTTAAAGCATTGCCAGCTGGGTGCCTGGCTGGCTCAGTGGGTTAAGCTGCTGCCTTCGGCTCAGGTCATGATCTCAGGTTCCTGGGATCGAGTTCCACATCGGGCTCTCTGCTCCGCGGGGAGCCTGCTTCCTCCTCTTTCTCTCTGCCTGCCTCTCTGCCTACTTGTAATCTCTGTCAAATAAATAAATAAAATCTTAAAAAGAAAAGAAAAGAAAACATTGCCAGTTAAGGGCGCCTGGCTGGCTTAGTGGGAGGAGCGTGCCACTCAATCTCAGGGTTGTGAGTTCGAGCCCCACACTGGGTGCAGAGTACTAAAAATAAGTAAATAAACCTAAAAAATGTTTTAATATATTAAAAAAGCATTGCCAAATAAAACCACTATCAAGGGCTTCCTAGCTGGCTCAGTAGGTGGAGCATGTGGCTCTTGATCTCGGGGTTGTAAGCTTAAGCCCTACATTTGGTGTAGAGATTACTTAAAAATAAAATCTTGGGGGCGCCTGGGTGGCTCAGTGGGTTAAAGCCTCTGCCTTCGGCTCAGGTCATGATCCCAGGGTCCTGGGATCGAGCCCCACGTTGGGCTCTCTGCTCCGCGGGGAGCCTGCTTCCTCCTCTTTCTCTCTACCTGCCTCTCTGCCTACTTGTGATTTCTCTCTCTGTCAAATAAATAAAATCTTAAAAAAAATTTTTTTAAATAATAAAAAATAAAATCTTAAAAATAAATAAATACACTATCAATAACACTGCATGTTAACTGGAATTAAAACAAAATAAATAAGAACACTATCATTAGAGGAATATGGGAGGTGAGCTAGGTCTGCATTCGATTTATACCGGTGACCTAATGCTACTTGCACAGAGCCCCGTGCTGCCCCATCACCAAACAGACATTTGCTGAACAGCAGCAGGATTCCAGGGGCTGATCTCGAGCCTGTCCTGCAATCAGCGTGTATGTCTATGTGCCACCCGTGCCAGGATGCAGTATTTTCTCCTTGGCTTTTGTATCCTAACTCACCTCTTTCACAGTCAGTGGAATGCTGACTAATGCAGACCTCACTCTGCATTCTTTATTACTCTTGATGGAAACAGGACTGATATCCCTGCCTTCCATTTGTTTTCATGTGCATACTTCATAGCCCTTGAAATCCGTGCCCTAGATGCTCCAGCAAGCTTGGAGACATGCAGGCATCTGACCCACCCACTCTTGGGCCTGCTGACGAAATCCTAATGGGAAAATAATCTGCTTCTCTCTAGTGTGCTAATATCCACTGAGCCTAATTCATGTTCCAAAATGGCCCTGTGACCTAATTCAGTCTCAAATCATCATCTCCTACTCACTCCCGCCCCAGTGTGGCCAACAAAAAAAAATATTTTTTTAAGATTTTATGTATTTATTTGACAGAGATCACAAGTAGGCAGAGAGACAGGCAGAGAGAGGAGGAAGCAGGCTCCCTGCTAAGCAGAGAGCCCGATATGGGGCTCCATCCCAGGACCCTGGGATCATGACCCAAGCTGGAGGCAGAGGTTTAACCCACTGAGCCACCCAGACGCCCCTGGCCAACAAAATTTTTAAAAATCAGTTTAGTTCCACTTTCCAATGGCTGTCACTTGACAGAGGAGACCGTGGTCCTTGTTCTTTTCCTCCCAAGGACAGGCTGCTGAGCAACTGCCCTTATGTTTCTCCCTGAACTGCTCCAACGAGTACATTGGCGTATCGTGGTTTCTCCTCCTTGCTTTTATGCCAGACAAACCATGCCTCTTTATTTACCTGTTTGTAAAATGATGTTAATAAATATTTGCCCTACTCCACCGCATAAGGATGTCGTGAGAATAAGGATAACTGAGAGTAAGGATGATAAAGGATGTACGTCTGCGGAAGCTGCCTTTGAGGACGCTTGTCCTAAGTGGGTGACCAGTGCCGTGCAGCCTCCAGTCTGTTTCTCAGCCACCTCTGTGGGATTTCAGCTCAGTTTGGATAAGGGCAGAGCCTGCCCCACCGTCTAGGGAGCTACCTCAGAAACCCCAGCCTGAATCCCTCTGTCTGTCTGGGCTTTGTGGGCCAAAGTAGCAGGTCTCTTAGTGAAAAGCACACTAGTCTCCTAACTGAAGGAGAGACAGAACTCTGCTACATTTTCTTTTCCTTGTTACTGCATTTAGCCTGGCCACACTAACAGGGAATGAAATGTTTGTATTGAAAATAGACACAGTATTTCATGTTAATTCCCTACATACTGAAATCTCTTCTTAAATTTTACAACCAATCCTAAGGTAAAATTTATCTTTTGGAGGTCTTTACCTTTCTCCCCAAGGCCGTTGAACCTAGTATAGTCTCCATGTATCAAAATTCTGGGTACCATACACTGTGATGCTGTATTTTATTTTATTGTTTCAAGAGGGGAGGAGGAGTAGGGGTAGGGAGAGATCTTAAGAGACTCTCCGCTGAGGACAGAGCTGTTGCAGGGCCCAGTCTCAGGACCCTGAGATCAGACCCTGAGCTGAAATCAAGAGGTGGACGCTTAACCCACTGAGCCACCCAGGCGCCCCTACAGTTCTTTTACAAGATGTAGATGTCTTTTAAAAAAACATGGATCCAGGGGCACCTGGATGGCTCAGTGAGTTAAAGTCTCTGCCTTTGGCTCGGGTAATGATCCCAGGGTCCTGGGATCGAGCCCCTCATCTGAGCGGGGTAAGTCTCTGCTCAGCAGGGAGCCTGCTTCCCTCTCTCTCTCTGCCTGCCTCTCTGCCTACTTGTGATCTCTGTCTGTCAAATAAATAAATAAAATCTTTAAAAACAATATATAAAAATAAAAACATGGATCTGATCGAGGCACTCTACAGCCTAACAACCACAAATGCCCCCCCAGTGTAGGGCAGCCTTCTGTCCGGGCTTACCCTACTTTGCTGGTGCCCCTGCTAGCCGCTTTCCCTCCTGTCACCATCACTGCACTCTTTTCTCTAACCTGTCTTTATCACAACTGTGCATTTGCACATATTCACTCCGGCAGAAAGGTCCACTCCTGCCCCTACTTGTTCCCTGGTTGAATTGCTGCTTATAAAGTTTCCTTATCTTTATTATATATAACATCTTATTTTTAGCACTCTGTAATTATACCGCTCTATAATGAGAGCCTATCAACATTGTATTTTACTTAGTTATGTGTGTGTCTCTCTTTCCATTTGACTTTGGGCTCCTTACAGGCAGGAGAATGATCTGTTCATATTTTCATTTCCATACCTAACATCATTTCTGCCATGTGGAGGTATAGAATACATCTGGATTGACTATTCAGATGGATGGCGTTGTCAAGTTTTGCTCTGTCATTTCCTGAAGGATTTCACCTCACATATGCTCAATGAAGAAATGGATAATAGCCTTTTTATACCATTGTTCTGTTGTCTCTGTATGTGAGACAAAGAAATTAAAAAGGCAAAGTTGGGGCACCTGGGTGGCTCAGTGGGTTAAAACCTCTGCCGGGCGCCTGGGTGGCTCAGTGGGTTAAGCCGCTGCCTTCGGCTCGGGTCATGATCTCAGAGTCCTGGGATCGAGTCCCGCATCGGGCTCTCTGCTCAGCGGAGAGCCTGCTTCCCTCTCTCTCTCTCTCTGCCTGCCTCTCCATCTACTTGTGATTTCTCTCTGTCAAATAAATAAATAAAATCTTAAAAAAAAAAAAAAAAAAAAAACCTCTGCCTTTGGCTCAGGTCATGATCCCAGGGTCCTGGGATCGAGTCCCGAGTCGGGCTCTCTGCTCAGTGGGAAGCCTGCCTCTCCTTCTCTCTCTCTGCCTACCTTTCTGCCTGCTTGTGATCTCTGCCTGTCAAATAAATAAATAATTTTTTAAAAAATATTTTATTTATTTATTTGACAGATCACAAGTAGACAGAGAGGCAGGTAGAGAGAGAGAGAGAGGGAAGCAGGCTCCCTGGTGAGCAGAGATCCCGATGTGGGGCTCGATCCCAGGACCCTGAGATCATGCCCCAAGCTGAAGGCAGAGGCTTAACGCACTGAGCCACCCAGGCACCCCTAAAATTTTTTAAAAATAAATAAAGTTTAAAAAGTAAAAATAAAAAGACAAAGTTGAATTTACCCTGAAGGGGAAAAAAAAAGCAGACACAAAATTCGGGGACATCTGTACCAGTGTTTTTTATCTTGCATTCTAGTTAACACAACATAACTGTATCAGGACCTAAGGACCTTATTGGAGGAGAAATGCATTCCTAGAAAGTCTCCCAAAAGGTTTTTAATAGGTTATTCTGGGTGGTTTTGTTTTTAAGATTATTTATTTCAGAGAGGGAGGGAGTTTTGTTTTGTTTTGTTTTGCCTCAAGGGAGAGAAATTCTTCCCCCAACTCAAAGATTTTTTTTTTTTTTTTAAGATTTTATGTACTTATTTGACAGAGAGGAAACAGAAGCAGAGAGAGTGGGGGAGAAGCAGGCTTTCCGCAGAGCAGAGAGCCCATTGCGGGTCTCAATCCCATGACCCTGGGATCATGACCCAAGTATAAGGCAGATACCTAACGACTGAGCCACCCAGGCGCCCCCACCCAAAGATTGATTGACTGATTGATTGATTGATTTTGAGAGAGACAGCCGGAGAGGGAACACAAGCAGGGGGGGAGTGGAGAGGAAGAAGCAGGCTTCCCACTGAGCAGGGAACCAGATGTGGGACTATCCCAGGACCCTGGGACCATGACCTGAGCCAAAGACAGAGGCTTAAGGACTGACTCACCCAGGTGCCCCAAGGGAGAGAAAGTCTTAAGCAGACCCTGCACTCAGTGCAGAACTCAATCCTATGACCCTGAGATCATGACCTGAGCTGAAACCAAGAGTCAGACACTTAACCGACTGCGTCACCCAGGTGCCCCCTGGGTTACTCTGGGTTTGGGTGATGGTCTGAATTTACTCAGGCTGAGAGGAGTCTGATCCCAGAGTGGCTAAATCTCTTCTTTTCTCCACAGGGAAACAACTGGAAGGCATCTGGTAAGTTGGGTGGGACTCTACATGGATTGGCTAGTTTCTGAAACAAAGCAGTACCTGTGCGTTTCAGGTCTCTGTAGCTTCCAGCTTGAAACCGAGCACTCCCTGCCATCAAACTTCTGACTTCTAAAGCAGTGGTGGTTCTCAGCCAGCGGTAATCTTGTGCCCTGACTCTCACCCCAGGGACATTTGGCAGTGTCTAGAGACATTTTTGATGGGTGGGTAAAGGCCAGAGTTGCTGCTGTAAACACCCTACCATGCACAGGACAGCCGTTACAACAAAGAATTATCCAGCCCCCAAAATAGCAGTGGTGCTGGGGTTGACCCTGCTCTAAAGAAAGGCAGGATGATGTTGTGCCCACCCGCCCAACCAAGGCTTTCTAACTACAGAAGTCTCAAGGGCCCCACATGTCTGTCTTGAAACTCGTCCACTTTGGTGCCTCTGTCCTCGATCCTTCCCTGTTGGACAAGATGGTCGCTGGGTTCTCAGTTCCATGAAGGAGGAAACCATAGGTCAACTAACAGTTTCTCAGTGTCAGGGTGAATCCAGGGCCTCCCCTCTGCTGACATGATCTATAGCAGCGGTTCTCCAGGAGGACAGTTCTGCCCCCAAGAACAATCCAGACGAGTGTCTGGAGACAGGTTTGGTTGTCACAGCTGGTGGGGATGGGGTGCTCCTGGCATCCAGTGGGGGGAGGTCAGGATGCTGCTAAACTTCTAGAATACACAGGACAGCCCCCCAGTCAAGAGTTCTCCAGCCCCAAATGTTAGTAGTGCCAAAGATGAGAAACTCTGTAGGATATTTATGCCTTTGGTTAGTTACATAAGGCTGTTGACCTTGTAAGTCCTATCCTTGGGCAGAAATTACTCTCCTTCCAGTGGGGTATTTGCTTTTTCCCAGACCAGTTTTAAGTTTTCTGGCTTACCGACTCACTTCTCTGCATTGCAGGCACACCTCCATAGTTGTGCACAAGGATGAGTTCTACTTCGGCGTTGGTGGTATCTCCAGCTGTCCCCCAGTGAGTGGCTTCCCTCACACCCTTCCCCGTCTCAGGTCCCTGGGGTCCCCACTCTGTATGTCTGGCTTTTAGCCCAGTGGATGTTGGCCTGTGACATAGTTCCTCCTAACTACCTTAAGACTCAGCTCAAGAACGCCCTTCCCTAGCTTCCTCTCTGCTCCCTTGGCATTTGGGGGTCCCTCTGGGTCCCACCGAGTGTGATACGGTAGATGAACCAACCGTTCCTGAGTCTCTGCAGGGAGCTGTGTGTCAGCTCCTTGTGACCTGAGACTGTGTCTCGCCCTCTGTCCCCATCACCAGCTCAGTGCCTAGCTCATAGTAGGAACTTAGCCAGTGGTCAGCTGAAGGATGAGGGCTCAGAGAGGTAAAATGTGTTGCCCCAAGTTATAGGGCCAGTAATTAGCACCAGGGTATAAGTCAGGACTCTGCCTCTAAAGTCCATGCATCTTTCCAAGAAATTCCTCTCCGAGCTATCTAAGGGTTTTCACAGGAGGTAGTCAAACAAAGACCAGGCAACCATTTTGGTACTCATAAATGGAAAGGCATTTTGATTTCTTCCTCTCACCAGTTCACCACCTTCTCTAACAAATCCTTCATGAAGCCCAGTTAATTCCACCTTGTAAATGTATCTTAAGTCAGTCTCTCTCTCTTCATCTCTTTCCCTGTTTCCAGAGCTTTCACCTTCGTCCATGCCACCCTCACAGCTAGCCTGGACCGCAGAAGTACCTCTGCTCCCCCTCCGTCAGGACTCCCCCCCCCCCCAGGGGGCAAGGTGATCTTTTCCAAAATGAAAATCTGATCGTGGCATTCCCCTGTTTCTGTCAGAACTCCCCCTACTGCTCTTGGAATAAAACCCAGCAAGCTTAACCTGGCCTCTGGGCCCTCTCTGATCCGGTCTCGGTCTCCAGCTCTGCATGACCTTTTCAGGTGGTGCCTTTTCCCACCCCCACCCCCTTCTCACTTCTGGAACATTCCATGGACATTGGAACCTAAGCTCTCACTTAGCTCTCACTAAACTCTCACTCCTAAGCCCACCTCCCTGATCCTTCACCTGGTTCTGCCTCTCCGTCCTTCAGATCTGAGTTCAGTGTTAGTCTCTCAGGCAAATCTTCCCAAACCCATCCGACTGGAAAGGTCCCCTGCCGTACACACTGGTGGTGCTCTGTATTTTTCCAGTAAGACCCTTATTGCAGCTCATAATTATGCATTGGTTTATGGGATTTTTTTGGTCTGCCTTCCTGCTAGACTATAAGCTCCATGAGGGCAGGGATCTCATCTGTTTTGTCCCCATCATACCCCAAGTGCCTAGCGTAAGGCCAGCATCTAGTAAGTTCTCAATGCGTGTTTGTCATATGAGTGAACGATAGGGACTCAACTAGTGACCTTTCAGTCTTTACAATTCTGAGACCATTATTCTTGGACCACCATAGTTACCCTGCTCGCCACGCTTTCCCCCGTGCCTAGAACAATTTTAGTATATGTGCTGCCGAAGCGAGCACCCCCCGTGCCTAGAACAATGTCACGCACACAGTAGGTGCTTAATAGCTGTTGCGTGAATGAATGATCTTTTCTAGGAGCTCTGCTCAGGAGTCCTCTCCCTTACTTCCCCAGCCCCTTCCCAGCTCTGTCCTCCCCAGTGATCTGTTGCTTCACCCTTGGCCGGTTTCCCCCTTGGCCTCAGTCTCTCCTTTGGTCTGCTGTGGCAGTCTGTTAACCCATGGCAGAGGGTTTTCTGTAGGCCTTCCATGGCCCATTATCTCCCTTGCCTGGGGAACCCTATCACCATTATTAGATTATCTTCACAGATCAAAATAGAGCTGAGCTGTGAAAGTATTTGCCAGCCCACCAGATCGCTCAAGAGTCCTTCACATTTTCCCAGTCTTCCCAGGGATATCAAGTGTGTCACAAGAGAAAACTGGCTGTAGACACTTAAATGTAGGCCTAGAAAGATGGCCTGTCAAGTGCTAGCCATTTCTGAATATCCTGTTGTGCCCTTGGGATCAGGCATGTTGGAGACAAAGGGAGACTTCAGGTTCTGGATTTCTTTTTTTTTTTTGGATTTCTATTTTTTTAATCAACCAGATGAGTAGATAGCATAAGGGGTCCGACCGGCCAGAGACTTGGCTTCCCCAGGCCCCGCCAGAAACCAGCAGCCCAGCTTCTTAGCCACATGGCCAGCACGTGGCAGTGGAGAGTTGACGGGAAGCTCTTAAACCATTGCAGCCTGATCCGATAGGATATAACACTCTTCGTCTGCCCTGAGTGCTCTGAAAGTTAAACGTTGTTGGAACAGAGCATTGGTGGCCTTCCATGGGAAGCCACATGAAAAAAATTCAGTGGAGATAGTGACTTAATGACTTTCTTTGGGTTGGCTCTTTTAGGGAGGGACATTGCTTGGGCCCCCAGACTCTGTGGTTGATGTGGGGAGCACGGAAGTCACAGAAGAACTCTTTCAGGAGTACCTCTCCTCCCTGAGGGAGTCTCTGTTCCGGTGAGTGGAGACACGGGCGGTGGTTAGTCAGGTCTGTCCCCCGACTAGATAACAGGCCCTGGAGGGCAGCCACCAGCTCACTTCCTCTAGGCACTCAGCACAAGGTCTGGCCCAGAATTGGCTGAATACATTTGAAGAGAAGGCAGTTCTGCCCCCAAGGAGAGCTCAGCATTGCTCCAAGGCTCGTAGTCCATCCGAGCCTACCTTCTGCCAGAACTCTGAGGGCAGGGCTATTTATTCCTCCCGACTCAAATCAGCAGCTGCTGCTCGCAGCCCGTACCGGGCAAGTACCTTGTCCTGGGAAATCAAAAACAGGGTTTGTGGAGGGGTTGGGATGATACGCAACCCTGAGTAGGTTCTCTCTTCAAGAAGCTTTAATCCGCGGTTGTAAACGTTCAGCTGTAACCCTTGAGCTCTGCTTTGGTGAATACAAAGATTCTCCTGAAACAGTAGAGGAGCCATACATTTTTATTTCCTCCTTCCCTTAAAAATTGGGGTCTTAGAGTCCCCGGTGGCAAATCCAGCAGCCCTCGGGAGTGTAAGAGAGAAGGAGAATGCCAGGGCTCGGACTCAGCTGTGCTCGCCATGCCGTTACTTGGGTTGAGTTGTTGCACATACATGCTCGCTGCCCCTCTGATCTGTTCTCTAAACCTTTCCCACAACGCGCAGGAGAGAGTCCTACAATGTCTTTGAAAACAACTGTAACACCTTCACCAACGAAGTGGTGCAGTTCCTGACTGGGCGGAAGATCCCTTCTTACATCACCGACCTTCCCTCTGAAATTCTATCCACGTAAGTGGCCTTGGTCTCTGGCCCTGCCCTTGAAAGCCCTGTTCACGGTCCGTGCGTGGGTCTGGCCCCCGTGTGCCCTCCCTGGCTCTCAGCGGAATCCTCCCGTGGGAGGTGCGCCCTGTTGTGATGGCACCTGCCAGCAGGGGCCGCCACCATCCCCTCAGTCCCTGGTCCCCGCCTGTGCGACCTTCACCCTCCCTGGAGTTGGACCTGCTCTGCCCTGGCCGGAGTGCAACCACAGGACTTAGGAACCCGCTCGAATCTAGCTAGGGCACTGACACACCGTCCAGGCATCTGTCTGCCATGTTGGTCATGAGGCAGGCCCCTCCCCAGAAGCACATGAATATAAAACACTTTTACATGGACAAGCTAAGAATAGATCGGAGCATTAGTATGGTGGCTTAGTCTGTAAATGTCATTTATTGGTCTTGCTTCCTCTGTACTGTGAGCTCTTTGAGGCCCTCAAAGACAACTTCCTCCTGGCCTTTGTAGCACCCGGTCAGCCCTCCCATCTGATGTAGTCGTCCCAGTCTCAACTGTCCCCTAAAAGGGCCCGCACACCCAAACCCATCATACCCTTCCCTATCTTGGCTGTGGAATATGTTAAGGCAGCCTCTACCCACTCCAGGACCCTGTCCCACCTGCTGACTCTGACTCAGTTTCTCCTGAACTGGGGCCCTGTCCACCAGAGGTCCTGACAGGTTTAGCAGGCTCGGCAAGGTGAGGTGTTTTCCACACGTGGGTAGGAACCCCTCAGGAAAAACTCGCAGAGGAAGCAGGACTGCTGTGTCCTGGTGGGGAGAGCCCTCCCGGGCCTGGCCCTCCCTGCATGTACTTCAGTGGGTGTGTTGAACCCCGAGGTAGTAAGCGTTGCTAAGGGATCTGGGTTATGGGGCCCTAAGCAAGTAGAAGCAGCTGGAATGTTCTTGCTGCTGTTATTTGATGCGTGGAGTTCCAGGACTTATCTGGTTTAGGGCTGATATATCTTAGTTTCATCTGCTTATGCTCGAGAATGCTTCATCCCCTTCAAATCTGGACTTGATTTTCAAAAAGGGCACTGTCCACTGAAGAAAAAGAAGGCCAGTAACTGAGATGTGTCGTGGGTCCCTGATTTAAGGTCGTAGGAATTTTGGAAAATCTCTCAGACTCCGGTATTGGCAATGTTCTGGTACAGAAAGGTCAGAAAGCTCTAGTTCCCTGTGTGTCGCCGGCCCGTTCAAGCCACCGAGCTAACCAGAATCTAGCAGTGAGGTACTGAGATGGCAGCGCCTACTGAGGCGGGGACCCCAAGGGTAAAAGGGCGGAGCAGGCTGTCTCAAGAGCCCCCCTGATGACGTCACTTGCGGGGCAGGTGACAAAACTGAATGAGGCTGTGCTGTCCTTCTTCCTGGTTGGTGGCACCCCTGCCCCCGTGGGCACAGCTGTGACGGTCTGCACCCAGCCCACCCCAGCCCCTGGGTCTCTTTTCTCCACAGGCCCTTCGGACAGGCCCTACGGACCTTCCTGGACCCCAGGATTCAGCCTCCTGAAGGGAGCCCTGTGGGCCCACCCAACGGCCAAAGCTAACAGGACTGCATGGGACCGCCCTGCCTCACAGGGGCTTTTCCTTTTTAAACAAAACAAACCCTACCAGATTTCTATTTTATAATTTTACATCAGAGCTAACAACCAGGGGACGGCTTTTTAAATTTCCCAGGGAAGGATGTCATCAGGCTGCATGTAGGACAATGCTGCTAAGAAACAGAACAAAATGCCATCCCTTCTAATAGTATTATACTAATTTATTAAGGCTGTCTTGTCTGTGAGTTCACTTCTGACGCTGCTTCCTGAGCGTCCTCCGCACTGGAGAAAGGGAGGGGGTTTGTTTCAGCAGAAGGCAGGAGGCACAGTTTGGGGGAGCCCCGACCTAGCACCTCTTTCCACAGACCGCCCGTGCTCTACCCAGGTTGTCACCACCTGGGAGACCCAGGTGAGTTTTACGACATCTGTGAAGCACCAGTTGCGACATCCCAGAAGCAGTGACTCTGGTTTTTAAATGAACCAAAGGACTTGGTGCACCTGAGACCACTCTCAGGAAGACTGACCCAACCCAAGTGAACTCTGTAGCCACAACCTCTCTTACCGTCCCTCCCTACCCCAAGCAAGGCCACAGGGCCAGGCCTAGAGCGACCAGAACCCTCAGGATCGAGGGAGAGTGACAGCAGGTGTCAGGCCAGAGAGTACAGGATAAAGCCATTCTTCCTTCCACCTACCGATTGCCAATCCTCTGACATCAATTTTGGAGAAGCTGCCTAGCTGCCCACGGGCTGCTCTTCCTCGGCGTAGCTGGCCTGTCCCGGTGGAGGTTTGGGCTGGAGTGCCAGAGACCCAGGCCTTTTGTCTACAAGTAATAATGTAGGTTATTTGCAGTCACTGTACCCCCCCTCCAGTGCCCAAACCAATAGGCAATATTCGGCCAGGGACCAAGGAGGAAGAACTCCTGCTCTAGGAAACTATCCCTGATGTAGAAAGAGTAATAATGCAGAATTAAGGTGGCAAGAAAATTGTGAATTGTTTCCAATAGAGATTTTTTACATTATCCTCAATGTGTTTTGAAGGCACATGTTATTTCCGTTTTCGTTAGGACTTTAAGGATGCATTGTTGAGAGCCTGCCTGGGCACCTTCCTAATGAGCCACTGCAGGAGCTTATAGGGAGGAACAATCTGGACGTTTCTTCTCTGGAGAGGCTCTCCGATTCCTTTTTTTCACGTGCCTCTCTTAAGTTTGGGGCAGTGAGTGTGGCAAAGGGATGTAGAACTGCCGGGTCCCTGAGTCCCAGCCCTGGCATCTGTGGGCTGCTCCCGCCACAGCTCCTGCCTCTCCTCAGACTTGAATTATGTTCTCTTTCCTTGGGTCTGGCCCGTAGCAGGTGCCTTTGCTTTTCAGAAAGCTGCTGCTCATCTCTGGCCTCATCCCCTCCTGTCTCTGCCATTAGTCCTAGCAGATGGCACCATGGGGGGTCTCAGCTAGAGGAAAAGATGGTTTTCTCCCTTAGTGTTGGTCTGTGACCTGACCAGGGGCACCTCCACAGTGACCAGCTTTGATGTTAAGGGTCATTTTGGAGAGCAGAAACCAGCAGAGACTGTACTTAATGTGGACCTACTGGCAGAATTGGGCTCATGGAGAATGGGTTTCAGGCTGGATTTCTCCCTCCCAGGAGGGCAGCTTGTTGGTGGAGGCCTTCGCCCTGCCTCTCGCCCAGTTTCTCTCCTATTCCGGCTTGCCTCGCCTAGCCCTCTCGTCCAGGCTTCTGCTCCAGACCTCTCCTCCCAGAACTCTCAGCTCTATCCAGAGGGCACTGGGCAACACAGGCTCCACCCCCTTCTCCCCCATATCCAGGCTCAGCTGGCTTCACTCCTAATAGCAGTCACTCCAGGCCCAGGAGAAGTTAGCCAAAGTGCTACCCTGAGAGACTGAGTCACTCGGTTCATTGAAAGCCCCCTCCATGCCCAGCAGCCATTTGTGCCAATGCCTGTGCCCTGGGGATTGTGGGGTCTTCTCAGAGCTCTCCAGGAAGCCAAGCTCTCTCTCCCCATCCAAGGCCCCCTGTCACTCATTTTGGAAGCCTAGGCTCAGGCTACGACCCCTAACCCCATCCTCACATGTCTTGGTCAATCCCAGAACCCCAGGAGCGGGCTCATTGTGACCAGCTAGCTCCACACGGGTGTGCGAGGCGAGCAGAGCGAAAACCGAACCATGTGTGTAATCGTATCACACGGCGGACACCTCCATGGAGGTGTCATTGGTTTAAAGGGACAGGGAAAGAGGGCGGATGAGACCATCACCCCTCCCCAAAATAAAGCTGTACCTTTGAGATTCCTTTTCGCCCTTAAAGTCAAACTACTAATAACTGTCTTGTATGGAGGTGTTTGCTGGTTTCTTTGGTGTTTTTTCTAATGCAATAAACTCATTTCTGCCTGCCGCATTTGTGTAGTGCCTCAAGGTCACGGTACGCGTCCAACATAGCCAGGCTTCTGTCTGCCTCTGAGCTTAACCTTGCTGAGTCTGGATAGTCTGCCTTTGCTTGGTCGTAAGCCTTATGGATAAGAAGTGACACTAGCAGGGAAGAACGCATGACTTTCACCATTGGTTTACAAAAATGGGGAAAAGGGGACGCCTGGGTGGCTCAGTTGGTTAAGCGGCTGCCTTCGGCTCAGGTCATGATCCCAGCGTCCTGGGATCGAGTCCCACATCGGGCTCCTTGCTCGGCAGGGAGCCTACTTCTCCCTCTGCCTCTGCCTGCCTCTCTGCCTGTGCTTGCTCCCTCTCTCTCTCTGACAAATAAATTTTTTTTTTAAATCTTAAAAAAAAAAAAAAAATGGGGAAAAGGCCCAGAGAGAATATCACTTGCCCAGTGTCACCTTGTGACCCATGGTAGAATAAGACTCAGAGCCCCATCTGCTGGCCCCAGCTTCAGAGCTCTTCCCGAGGCCATGTGCCATCAGAGGACATCCGACCTCACCGAGAAGTGTTCTCTTCTGGTTTCATTTTGGCTATCGGCTGTGTCTGCGGCCCTAAGGCTCTCTCCCCACCTTGCTACCGTGACCTCACTGAACAAGTCGGGGTGGGTAGAGAGCTCTCGGAGCGGTACTCGCCCACTTTGAGCCAGCACCTTCCACAGGCTGAGCCTGTGCTAGGTGCTTTAGCATGCGACAGACTTGAGATGTGGTTACGGGTCTCCTGTTACAGCTGGGGAGACAGGTGCGGATACCCATGTGGCCCATGGCTGAGCCCTGGAGTCTCGGTCATGTGTTCTCACAGCCACACCCGTGAGACCTCACTGTTGAGGCATTGAGTCTTTCCAGCACGCTAGCTGGAGAAGACGGTTCTGGCTCCCCAGAGGACACACAGAGTAGGTGGCTTTGGCTGGTCTTGTTTTCTCCCCCCACCCCCCACCCCGTGGTGGCTGGCATGTTCAGAGGCAGGAGTCCTTAAGAGTGCCTGCTCCGAGATCACGTAGCCCGAGCATATATGAAGCCGCACTGGGCTCTGGGCTGGGGGTACGGTGGTGAGCAGGACCAACAGGGCCCCCGCCTGGCAGGGATTCTATTCTGGGGAGGTTGGGAGACAGAAAGGGGAGAGAAGTTTGGTCATCTGAGGTGGCACAGCCCTGGGGAGGAATTAAAACCAGGTGGCAGCAGAGTACGTGAATGGGGGGAAGCCCTGTGACAAGGCGATGTATCAGCTGAGGCCTAACTGACAAAGGACAGATGTGACAGAACATTCCGGGCAGAGGGAGCAGCAAGTGTAAAGAACACTGGAAGGACTGAAGGAGACCGGAGTGGCTGGAGCCTGAGAGCCGAGGCGTTGGTGGAAGGTGTGGAGGCCGGAGAGCCTGGTGGGTCAGATGGTGCCAGGCCCTGTAGGTCAGAAAATGACACACTCGATTTGCTGTGTTGAGAACAGACTGGGGGGTGGGGGGGCGCCTGGGTGGCTCAGTGGGTTGAAGCCTCTGCCTTCAGCTCAGGTCATGATCCCAGGGTCCTGGGATTGAGCCCCGCATCAGGCTCTCTGCTCAGCAGGGAGCCTGCGTCCCCCTCTCTCTGCCTGCCTCTCTGCCTGCCTCTCTGCCTACTTGTGATCTTTCTCTCTGTCAAATAAATAAAAAATTAAAAAAAAAAGAACAGACTGGGGATGTGGTGGTGTGAGAGGCAGCAGAAAACCAGGGAGGGGGGTAGTGCAGGAGTCAGGGAAGAGGAGGTGTGTTGTGTATCAGCTGAGGGCCCGGAGAGAAGCCCCCCCCCCTCCCCCCCCCCGCCGCAGGTTCCCGGGTATTCAGAGCGCAGGGAGGGAATGGGCCGCTCCAGAGACAGGAATGGTCAGAGCTTCAATGACTACAGAGCCAGTCAGCCTCTTGCCCTGAGTCCATGAGCTTTGATGGAGCTACTCCAGCTTTGCTCTGGGGTGTGCTTAAAGTTCTTAATCTGTTTTTCCCAAAATGAATTTTTTTTTTTTTTGAGGGGGGTTTACAAGATAATCTATATTTAAAAAATGTAAGGGACCAATGAAAGTACAAAGACGAGAGGAAAGAGTCATCCGAGATTCCGTCATCCTACGGGACACTGGATTTTGTGAACATCTCTGCCCATGGTTCTGTGGGTTTGAGGACCTGCTCTGTGCTGCCTGCCTTTGTTCTCTCCCAGCATGTCGTGAGGACCTGTAAGGCCCCGGAAGGTAGGAGGAGAACCATTGAGAAGGGAGAGAGGGTGCCTGGTGGTCGTATTGGATGGAGGAAGCTCTAAGGAGTGGACATTCCAGCAAAGTTCCCCAAAGCTTGAGGGAACCAGTAGGTAAGAGTAGGCCACTCGTGGGGGCAGGACCTGCCCCGGCGTGGGAAGATGGTGGAGGAGGATGTCCACCCAGGCTGGCGGGTTGGACCATGAGACCCATGGTTCCTCAAGCCCAGAGGGGCTCTGGCCTGAGAGGGCAGCAGAGAACCCAGGAGGGGCCTGGTATATCTCTGAATGCGAGCGCCTTGACCATGGAGCCCAGCTCCTTTGGAAGGGGGCGGGGGTTGTGGGACTGGTTCTGGTCTGAAGGGTTGCCTGGGAGCCCCAGAGTCCCCTGCAGAGATCTCTGCTCCACAGACTCCCCCCGCCCCGCCCCCATGCCGCCCCTGGAGAGAGCCCCTACAAGGTCACGCTGCAGGGAGGTAGATGGGCACCAGGGGGCGCCGTAGAGGAGCAGAGGGAGAAGAAGAGCGAGAATCCCAAGCCGGCGCTACACCCAGCACAGACAGCGACACAGGCCTCGATCTCACAACCCCAAGACCATGAACTGAGCCAAAATCAGAGGTTGATGTTTAATTCACTGAGCCAACCAGGTACCCCATCAAGACCCTTCTCAGACCCTGGGCCTCTCCAACCCCCATACCCTGCAGCAAGTACAGGGCCCTAGCACTACAAGTGCTTTCCAACCCCTCCTTCAGTTACAGTTTGCCGGATCGGGGCACCTCTCCCCACCTGTCTGCAGAGCTGTCCCTTACTTGGAGCTAAAGGCCCAGCTCCAGCGTTTCTTCTACAAAACTGTCCTGATTTTTCCCCACCCCAGAGTGGACTCTCCTCCGCTTCCTGGTGCACTCCCACTAGCAAGGGCACCCTCCAGGGGTAGGACCTGGCTCTGATCACCTGGGAGCACGGTGTCCAGCACAGGACCTGGCAAAGAGGCAGCATCTCCTGGAGAGCCAACATTCAAGGGGAGGTCAGGTCTTAAAAAACCCTGGACTTGGATACAGGTCTCTGACTCAAATAACCCTTAATGAAGGCCTCCCCCTCTCTGGGCCTCAGCTTCTTCTTCATTCATTCTTAGAATGAAGACTGTGTGGCTCAGATAGTCTCTGCCACCCCTCCCAGTGGGGACTCCTCTCCCTGCGTCTGGTTCCAGAGATGAGGAGTGAATCGCCAAGTCCTCAGTCCCGGGGCTGGGCGCTGATCCAGGTGTGGGCGTGGGGAGGGCTGCCGCCCTTACCCCCCACCTCCAGGTGGGGCAATGTCATCCCTGTCCCCACTGGCTTTGGCCCCAAGGGGACCTAGTGCCAAGCCAGCCACAGCTCTCCACCCCCTCCATAAACACCTCTGAGCATGCGCCCTTCCACTTGTTTAAATTCCATGCACTGTTTATTGTGAAAATAATATAAGCCCAGCAGACATTTTGAAATAGGGAGGGAAAAAGCCAACATCCACAATCTCCCCCAGCCTCCTGCTGCCCCTGAACCCAGAGGGAATTAGAACCAGCACCCAGCCCGGACTGTTCTTTGCAGAGCCTCTCGTAGCACATCTCCTTTCCTGTGCCCCTCATCTTCCTGACTGCTTGGGGAGGCAGGCACTGGTGGCCCATTTGTAAATGAGGAACAGGCTCAGACATTGGGAAGGACCTGCCCAAGGTCACCCTCGGGCTGTGTCGGGGCAGCCCCAGGAGCTGTCTGACTATATACACACCACACCAAGACTGCCCCACAGGCTGGCACTGCAACCCTTGAAAAGTCACACTCCAGGCAGGGAGAAAGAGGGTCCATACCCACTATACTCAGTACGCACTGATAGTTGGCCTTCCAGCAAGGGGGCAGGGAAACGCACAAGCTTTAGAGGAACAACGGAATGTGAATCCTGGTTACACTGTGGTCCTAGAAAGCCAGCTTCACCTCCCTAGTGTCAGTATTGACCTCTAGAAATTGACATAAGGGTACTCACCTCCAAGGGTTTTGGGCAAAAGTAAGTGAAACACCCAGGGTAGGAGCCACAGTGTCCAAACCAGATATGGAAGGTGCACTAATCTCCAAACCTCAGTCAGATGCCTGGCGCCACAGAGCCAGAGCCTGCCTTCCTGAGCAGGAACCTTCTGGGTTAGGGTCTCAGGCCCCCTGTCTTTAGGCCTGGCTTCCTTTGGTGCTCTGGAAATGCTTTCTGGATGGGTCTTTCTAGTCCCAGTTCCCCCAGTCCTACTCCTCCCTCTCCCTAGGGCCACTCCAGGGCCCCACCTGAGTACCAGTTGCCAGGGACAAGCCTCTCAAAGGGACACACTGGTGGCCACAAGGGCCACTCCCTCTGGTTGAGACGAGAATTCAGAAAAAGACTGTGGAAGGTATTTATTTGTAAGGAAACTAGTTCACTGCACGTCTAAGGCACAGGTGTGCTATTGCTGTGGACCCAATCTACAGGAGGCAAAACCCTGTCCTGCCCTGTGAAGCCCCCTCCTACGGCTTCTGGATCCCAGCCGCGGGGGCGGAGCCCGGGTATCTGCATTCAATCAGTTCTTAGGAATTCTTGGGCAATGGAACAGGTATTGGCTGTGAGATAGGAGAGACTAATCTCAACACTCCAGCCCCACCCACCGGCTCTACACTCCTGGACCCTGGCAGGGGGTCTCAGGTCCTGCCAGTGCCCAGAGTCCCAGGGACCAGATCCAGATGGAGCAGGAGGAACAGGACAGGTAGGAGAACGAGTTGGGTTTCCCTTCCCATGCAGATGATTCTGTTTGCTGTCTGTATCCCAACAGAAAACAAAAGCTTTTTGAGGGCAGGGCCCTTGTTTTGTTCTCTACAGTGTTCCCAGAACTGAGAACAGCACATAGCGCAATGCATTTGTTTAATGAATGAACCAAACTCTGGCACAGGGCTTGGGAAAAAAAGGCAGATTTTTTTTTTCTTTTGCCCAGCTTGAATATGGCTCCTCGGCAGGGCACAATTACTGATCCAGTCCATTTTTTTTTTTTTTTTTTTTTTTTTTTTTTTAAGATTTGTGCATTTATTTGAGCACAAGTGGAAAGGAGAGGGAGAGAGAATCTCAGGCAGGCTCTGCGCTCAGCACGATGTCAGCTTGGGGCTGGATCTGATGGATCCAAGATCACAACCTGACCGGAAACCAAGAGTCAGAGGCACAACCAACTGTGCCACCCAGATACCCCTGTTGATCCTGTCTTTTAAATTTTTTTCTCATATTCTGCTCATCATGGATTCTTTTGCATTAATTTTGATTTTTAAAAATATTGTTAAACATTAAATTAAAATGCCATTTATTTTATCTTTTTATTTTTAAACATTTTATTTATTTATTTGACAGAGAGAGATCACAAGTAGGCAGAGAGGCAGGCAGAGAGAGAGAGAGAGAGAGAGGAGGAAGCAGGCTCCCCGCTGAGCAGAGAGCCCGATGCGGGACTCGATCCCAGGACCCTGAGATCATGACCCGAGCCGAAGGCAGCGGCTCAACCCACTGAGCCACCCAGGTGCCCCAAAATGCCATTTATTTTTATATTTTGGTGTTCTAAGTTTTTTGCCTGTGGCATGTCACGCACCTTACCTGTCCATGCTGGTCTCAGCCCTGGGGGCCTGCCAGGTGCTTTGTAAAGCCTTGGGCACATCCCTTTTGTTTTTCTACACCAAGTGGAGACAGCGATGAAGGATTAGATGAAGGATTATTGGAAGAAAAGCCCACAGGGTCAAGGCTCCCCGCCAAACCTCCTGCCCTAAGAGGAAACCACCCTTAAAAGGATTCTACACCCACCCTGCAAGGAGCCCTCCACCCTTTTCCACATGACAGATAAATGACAAAAACCTGATTGGGTGACAGGCACGGGGAGGATTAGTTAGATTAAAACAGCCCGTCCTGGGGAGACCTGGGTGGCTCAGTAGGTTAAGGCGCTGCCTTTGGCTCAGGTCATGATCCAGAGTCCTAGGATCCAATCCCCCATCTGGCTCCTTGGTCAGCGGGGAACCTGCTTCTCTCTCTGCTTCTGGCTGCCACTCTGCCTGCTTGTTTTCTCTCTCTCTACCCCTGGCAAATGATAAAATCTTAAAACAAAAACACAAACCATCCCATGAACAAGCCCATGAAAACCCCTAGACTTAAGAAAGTCTGGTGGCAACCCTCTTGGGTCTGCTCCCTCCTCAGGAGCTCAATAAACTTGGCGTTGCTGCCCACCACTCTTCGTCTGGTCTACGTCTTCATTCTTCAAAGCGGTGTTGACCGAGGACCATGGGCACCAAAGGAAAATAAATCTTGCAACAACAATATTACCTTCTACAGCTGCTCTGAGAATGAAGAAGATACGTGGTCGAGTGCCCAGTGTGGTGCCTAGCGCACAGTCTAGGGATCAGGAAATAACAGTTACTGTTAATGGAGTTTTGGAATGTAGGTGAGGTCGGGAGGCGACAGCCAAGAGTTCTTGAGATGTCTTTGGTGCAATAAGGTGATTATATTAAAGCAGGGGCACAGGACCCTTGGGCAGAAAGAGGCGCTATACTAGGGTTGCGAGGGCTGGCTGATTCTCTACTTGGGAGTTGGGGGTAAGGAAAAAGGGAGAAAAGGGAGGTATCCAAAAGGATTTTCGTTGCTTAAAGAGGACCATCAGGATACTGCAGTCCTTGCTATTATCAAGCTAAGTTGTTTTCCCTCTAGTAAAACATTAACATGAGAATAGTTGTAAGTTTCCTGGAGGAATGTGAATGTGAATGGCATATCCCACTGCCCCACTGCTGGGGGTGTGGGGGGGGTTGGGTTGCGCGATGTCAACTTGTGCCTGTCCTTAGCTTGCTTGCCTACTACTGCATCACTACTGTCTCACTGTTCATAGTCGTAGCAGGTGCCGATTACATCTCCATTATACAGATTAAGAAACAGGTCAGGACAGGTGACCGGTCCAAGTCCTTATAGTTACCAGGGACCAAATTACACTTCTCCTGATTCTGCCTTCCATGATCTTCCCAGGCCACTGCAGCTACTGAGACAAAAATAGAAAAACAAAACCCAACTAGCAAAGGATGGTGCTCTGACGTGCCACTCATAGGTGTGTGGATGTGTGTCTTTGCATGACCAAAACTGCCGGGGTTGATCACAGGCGTCAGGGCAAGAGTGGCAGGTACAGCAAAGATGCCCGTCCAGGCATCCGGTCAAGCTGAATGACACCCCCCGGGGGAGCACAGAGGGGAGTAGGGATGGGCTGGGCTCTGGCAGTATGGAAGGAAGCCCCCCACACCCCAAAAAAAAGAGTCCTGGAGAAAAGGAAGCTGCAGTCGATGCATTTCTGAGGGGAGAAAAACGTTAAAATTCACCGTGATACCACTCCCCGGGGACGGCCTGCTACTTTCCATTTTAATGCTCTTTCCATGTTAAATATTCTACAACGCAGGTTTTATGGCTTCATGACACTTCATCTCATAAATGGATCGTAATTAAGTTAACCAATCCCCAAATTTTCCCTTATTTTTGACAAGTTAAATTGCTGGCTCAAAGGTCTGCTCATTTTTAAAATGTTTGCTGTCCCATTAGCTGTTTAATCAGGAACGATACCAAGTACATCTGTAGAAATTCTCCTTTGGAGTAGGTCTGCTGTGTGCCGGGTACTATGTGGACTCTTTTTCATTTATTATTTCTTTGTAGGTGCCACAACAACCGTTCAAAGTAAGTGGTAGTCTTCCCTTTTTATAGGTGGAGACGCAGAGCCTCAGAGAGGTGAAGTGACTTGTCCAAAGTCACGTAGGGGTGAAGGGGGAAGAAAACCTAGAACTAACCGTAAAGTCAATGTGATGTTAAATAGTGAACAGAGGGGTCCAGGAAGGTTTCCCGAAGGAGGTGGACCATGAACGGGGCCTCATGGGGTGGACACAATGACAGCAGAGGAGTAAGAATCGGCGAAGGCCATCTGGCAAAGTCCAGAGCCTGAGCAAAGGACATCAGGTGATTACTTAAGGCTTGAGAATTGTAGGGCAAAGGCATTAGCAACAGGCGGGTGCGTCACAGATGATGGCAAGCTGGGCGAGTCCGAGACTGCACAGGTTCTTTGAGACCCGCCCCCGCCCCGCCCTGCTCCGCCCTGCCCCGCCCTGCCCCGCCCCGCACTGCACTGCGGAGTTTGAGGCTCCGCCCCCGTCCAGCCCCTTGTCGATCGATGCAATCAGAATCTTCCCGCGAAGGAGCGACTCTGGCCCCGCTCCTCTCTTCCGGGTTGTATCACTTCCCGCCGGGCCCGGGCCCAGGCCCCGCCTCCGTCTGGTTTGAAACAGTCCGACCAACCCGCCGCGCTCAGCTCCGCCCCAAGCCACGCCCCCTCCCCTCCCGGTGCAATCAGAACCAGCCTCCCTGAGTCAGCTCAGGCCCCGCCTCTGCCCCGTCCGGGCTGTCCCTCTCCCGCCGAGATCACGCCCTGACCACGCCCCTTCCCGGTTTGGCACCCGCCGGCGGGCCGCGTGGCCCCGCCCCTCCCAGGCCCCGCCTGGTCTAGCCTCTTTCCCAAGCGGCTGTGGCGGCCGCATCTCTGGCCTCGGCCGCGCGCGCGCGGAGTTGCAGCCATGGCGGTCTCCGCTGAGGGCGCCCGCAGGAAGGAGCGCGTCCTCTGCCTGTTTGATGTGGACGGGACCCTGACGCCGGCTCGCCAGGTAAGGCCCCGACGTTCAGCAGCTGCCGTCGGGAGTGTCACGCGGACGCTTAGAGGCCGAAAGTGGTGATGCTGGACACCCCAGGACGGAGTGTGGGATGCAGCGGTCCCTGGTCCCTGACGCCCCAGGGCCGCCCGCTGGGAGTGATGCGGCCCCGGCCCCCCATGTCGCAGCCCACGAGTGTCTGCGCCCCCCTTCTGCCCGGGAGCGTCGGAGCGGGTGGGATTCTGGAGGGAGGAGACTGCGAGCGGGGACCTGGCTTCCCTACCCCTGCTCAGGCTTCGCCTTGCTGAGGCCTGGTCCCCGGACGCCCCCGCCTCCCCAGCCCGGGCTCCCGCCTCTAGGACGCACCTGTAGCCCGAAACTGGCATCTGAGCCCAGGATTCTAGACAGGGTTCGGCGCGCACCCGAGCATCAGAGTCGCTATCTAGTGAGAGTCCGGGAGTCGTGAAGCCAGCCCACCTGACCTTTCCAGGCCCGGGCCTAGGTCTGATTTTCTCAAGCTCCTCTGCCACTTCACCTCCCACCCTCAGTTATGGAGGCAGGGAGGGCTCCTGTACCTCCCCGGAGGAGTTTTGGGCTCCGCCCACCCGGAGGTGAGAGTCACTGGGCCTGGTCTGGTCACTGTGAAGGTGTCGTGGCCCAGGGAGGGTGGGAGGACCACTCTTCTGAAGACTTGTCGCTGTGTTGATCCTCCAAATTCTGCCCGGCGCTCAGTGTTTCTAGCTTTGGATCTCACCCTAGATGAGCCCCTAGACCGATTCTCACCAGCTGGGTAGTAAATAGGCAGGCCTCTTTCTGGACAGCCCTGAGGCTGTTCCACCCTCCAGCCAGGCCATAAGGGACAACTGGGATCCCCTAGAGCAGGGACCCGTAGGGCTGGGTTGCAAGGCAGAGGCTGATGGGAAGCCAGGTCTTAGCCTCCCCTCTTAGGTCCTAAATGGCACCCCCTTCCCTTGGATTAGGCTCTGGGAACACAGGGAGAGGTCAGGCTGCTCTACTGCCAGTAGCTCCCAGGGTCCTCAGGGATGGGAGAAAGATGACCGTGGAGGGGGGTGGCAAGGTCTAAGGCACAGCTCCAACCCCTCCCTTTGACCCTTTGCTCCACTGACCCACCAGCCCGGACGTGTGTTATTGCTGGCCACCTGTTAATGCCAAGCTCTGTCCTTAGTGCTCTTGAAAGTTAATTACCAGGGAACCCTGCGGACTCCGTCGAAAGATCATGTGACTAGATCTGGGGTTCCTAAGTTCTAGCCCCACATGGTACAGAGATTACTTAAATAAATAAATAAATAAATAAAAGCTAATTTTTTTAGAGATTTTATTTATTATTTGATAGAGACACAGCGAGATAGGGAACACAAGCAGGGGGAGTGGGAGAGGGAGAAGCAGGCTCTCTGCTGAGCGGAGAGCCCCCATGTGGGGCTCGATCCCAGGACTCTGGGATCATGACCTGGGCTGAAGGCAGACTCTTAACTACTGAGCCACCCAGGTGCCCTAAAAGCTAATTTTTAATTATATACGTATTCACAAACACATTCTCTTGTGAAGAATGAAAACGTAACAGAGATGCTAAAGTCCCTTCTGACCACGTCAGGATCCCAGACCCACCTCCACCCCAAAGAAAGGTTGTTACCGGTCCTGTGATTTCCTTCCAGACCTTTGTCTAGATCTGTTTACTCAGAACAAATATTAAGCAGTTTTTGTGGCCTTTTTTTTTCTTTTTTAAGGTTTTATTTATTTATTTGAGAGAGCGAGAGTGCACAACCAGGGGCAGAGGGAAGAGGGAGAAGCAGCCCTCCCTCCCCCGCAACCAGGGGCAGGGGCAGAGGGAGAGGAAGAAGCAATTTCCGTTGTCCACCACCACCACCACCACTGCTGAGCAGGGAGCCTGATGCAGGGCTCCATCCCAGGACCCTGAGACCATGACCTGAGCCGAAGGCTGATGCTTAACAACTGAGCCACCCAGGCACTCACCCCCCACCCCGCCTTTTTTTATGAATAGTGTCATACTGTGTGTGCCTTTCTGTAACTTGCCTTTTTTTTTTTTTTTTTTTTAAAGATTTGTTTATTTATTTGAGAGAGAGAAAGCAGGGGGAGGGACAGAGAGAGAGAGTGTGTCTCAGGTAAACTCTGTGCTGAGCTACCTGTTTTGGACAGTTAACAGCATGTCTTAGGGACTGTTGCCTGTTGGAAGCACAGGCCTGCCTTGCTCTGTAACCACAGGGCACCATTTCAGAGCAAGTGTTTCCCTTCTCGGGTCAGCAAGCTTAGGAGTTGTTTGCAGGTTTTCACTATGATAAACCACACCTCAGTGAACCTCCATATACACCCAGGCAAGAGAAGTGGAAATTCTGGAGGACGGGGTGAATGCATTTTAAGCTCTCTTGCAAAATTGCCCTACAAAGGGGCTGCACCAGTTTACACTCTCAGTGGCAGAATTTGACAAGGTCATTTCCCTACAGGTATTGTCGGCTTTAAATAGCCGGGAACCTGAAAACGTGGAGTGTAACTCATTAGTTTTCATTTCCTTGGGGAATCTTCACATGATTAGTTAACATTGAATTGCTTGTTTGTTTCCAAGCAATCGGGATGCACTATCTCATTTAATCTTAGCACGGACCGCCTCCAGCGGTTGCTACTGTGATCCCCATTTTACAGATGGGACAGTCACTAAGGCAGAGAAAGCAAAGCCAGTTGCCCGAGAACCATCTGCAATTGAGGGACTTGAGCGAGAGTTTGAATCTATGACGTCTCCTTTTGAGGTCTGGGTTCTAACCTTGAGCTACCTCAGATTCAGATGGAACATGGGCCCCCTTGAGCACTGTGTGTGGGTTGAGTGAGGTCCCAGACCTGCTAACAGCCAGAAATCTTGTGCTTTCCCCACTCCCCTGCAGAAAATTGACCCTGAGGTGGCTGCCTTCCTGCAGAAGCTGCGTAGTAGGGTACAGATCGGTGTGGTGGGCGGCTCCGACTACTCTAAGATTGCCGAGCAGCTGGGAGATGGGGACGAAGGTAGGAGGAGCACCCAGAGCCGGCTCCACAGTCCAGATGGGGGTGGGGGGAGTTCGGGAGGTCCCCGATCCTTTGCGCCTTCAAAGACCCAGCCCCGCTTCTGTGGGGCAGAGGGAATAGAGGAAACAGTCTGATAGCTCCCTTACGGACTCACAGGGAGCTCCGGCCATGTGCCTGGCACTGTGGCAGGCTTTGGAGAAAGGGCAGGGAACAAAGCAGGCAGGATGTTGCCCTGGAGTAGTTGACATTCTCAGCTCTCTCTGCTGAGTCTCAGGTTTCCTGTTTAAAGTGCACATAGTCAGTTACTGAAAATGACCATGTGTTGATTTCTTTTCACTGCATCCTGATGGCCACACTGTAGGGTGGGCACAGTTATCCCACTGAACAGAGGATTCTGAAGTCACCCGGGGAAGTTGTTGTAGCCCCAGAGCATCTGTTCTCAGCTGACTTCCAGGTCTCAGCACAACTGAGGCACATCCCACCAGCTCATGAACTAGAAAATTTACCTGACTTTTACCTTTTCCCCTGCCCCCTCATGCATCCCATCAGCAAGTCTCAAAATATCTCCCTGAGGACCCACCACTGCATCTCGAGGGCCCCTCCATTGTCCGGCTCCCTCCTGGCTGTGCTCCCGGAGCCTCTCCTCTTGCCCCCTCCAGCCACTTCCTGTGGCAGCCAGAGCTGAAAACTCCTCCATACAGCCCCCCTTGCAGAATAATGATGGAAACAATAAAACAAGGTGGGAGCATGGCAGAAATGGCGCCCTCTGCTGGGGAGTCTCTCGAGGCTGCAGGATCTTGGAGTGGGGAGGGTGATCCAGGCAGAAGCACCTGCGTGCAAAGGCCCGGAGGTGTTGACCAACTTGCTGGCTTGTTTGGAAAAAAAGTTGAAGGTGAAGACCAGAGAAAAGCAGGTTTCGGATGGAACAAATGGGCTTTGAATGCGAAACCAAGGAGTGTGAGCTTTATCTCTCCACTTGGCTCTGGGGGCTTGGTCTCACAGTCTTTCTTTCTTCCCCGCTTCCGTGTGCCCTGAAGTCATCGAGAAGTTTGATTATGTGTTTGCCGAGAATGGGACCGTGCAGTATAAGCATGGACGACTGCTCTCCAAGCAGGTCAGTGCCCCTCAGGGCCTCAGCCTGCGACACTTTTCCATAGCGGCATAGCCTCTGATGCCTCAGTCCCGGACTGGGGGAGGGCACTGTGCCCGCTGCCCTCAGAGCCCCGCGTTCCTTGCCCAGACCATCCAGAACCATCTCGGGGAGGAGCTGCTGCAGGACTTGATCAACTTCTGCCTGCGCTACATGGCCCTGCTCAGACTGCCCAAGAAGCGGTGAGCCCTCCCAGCCTGCATCCTGCCCCGCCACCCCTGTCTCAGGCCTGAGGGAGGACAGGGCCGGGTCTCCTGGATGCCACCGGCAGGCGCTGGGGCCCCAGCTTATCGCTGTGTGGATTCTTGTCCCACCTGAGGTCTGAGGAGGCCGAGGTCCCAGATGGGGCTGGATTTGAATTCAGGGCTGTCCTTCTCCCTGCCCCTGTACCGCCAGCGGAACCTTCATCGAGTTCCGGAATGGCATGCTGAACATCTCGCCCATCGGCCGGAGCTGCACCCTGGAGGAGCGGATCGAGTTCTCCGAGCTGGACAAGGTAGCCCCCGCCGCGCAGCCTTAGGCTCTCAGACCTTGGCCACTCAGCCTCTCTGAGCCTTTCTTTCTCCTTAGCAAGATGGATCAGTGCGGGGGTCGGGGGTGGGAGTTCTGATTCAACCAATACCCTCTGGGACACCCGTCCCGAGCCATGGTCTAGGCACTCCATGTCTTTCCTGTGTGGCTGGTTTCCTTCCCTTCGTCACTGGCATCAGCAGCCATCACTTGCCTAAGCCAAGGGCATCATTTCTACCTTCCGCCCACGTGGGGGCCAGCCTCTCGAGTGGCCTCAGATCTGTTCACCTGTGTGTGTCTCCCCCCATAACCCCCTGCCAGTCTGTTCTCCAGCGATGCCACTGAGAACCTTCTAAAGCCTGTCAGCTCCCCCCACGTCCTGCTTACAGTGCTTCCAACGCTCCCCTTGCCAATTGGCAGTGCCCCAGCCCCTCCTCTGGTGCCCTGAGCCCTGAGGGGTCTGCCCAGCCCGCACCCACCTTTCAGCTTTCTGTGCATCTGTTCCTAGAACATACTGATACTTCTCTCGCCTTCCGGTACGCGCGCCTCTGCTAAACCTTGACTTGCATTTTGTGTGTCATCTGCACCGCCCACCCTGCCTTCTCTGGCCTTCGCGGTCTCTGCTCCAACCACGTCCTCCTTGCGGATTCTGCAGACGCAGGTGGAGATGGAGACGGCTTCAGGGCTGTGCTTGGGCTCTCCCCCATCCCTTCCACCTCTGCTCAGGTGTCTCTTTCTCACTCCATCCAACCTGGCACCCCTGCCCCTGCCCCTGCTCCCTTCCTGTCCTGCTTCTCCCCGGGCAGCCGTCGCCACCCTCTAGTACACTCTCTCAACCTACTTTCCAAATCGCGGATACTGTCTGTCTCCCCCGCGGAAGCTGTAAGCTCCTTAAGGGCCAGCTTGGCATGTGCCCAACACGTAGCAAGTGCTCGAGAAATCGTTTCTGAATGAATGAAACAGGTGGTGGTGTCCCATTTTATGAATGAGGAAACTGAGGCTCAGAGAGGGGAAATGACTTGCCAAGGTCCCATAGGAGATGGCTGAGGTTTCCTTGAGGGTGGGTGGGACTCTCGGGGATGCTCACTGACCCCCACCTCATCCCAGTCCATGTCCCAAGGCTCAGGGGAGACACTGCCCATGGGCACGGAGACTTTTCCTTTTGGGGTGGTGAAGACTGACCATTGGCAGAGAACCCCTCCCACTCACATACTGAGAGGTGGCCCCTACTCAGGCCACCCAGTTTCCAATGCCAGCTCCACCTCCTGCTTGCCAAGCAGCCGGGGGCTTTGCTAGCTACTGTGTGCCTCTGTTTGCACATCTGTAAAGTGGGGGTGAGCACAGTTACATCCCATGGGCTACCGACCGGGCGAGTTGGAAGTTTGGCACACACTAACCCTTCCAGCAGCTTCCAGGGTCTTTTCTTGTCTCTCTGGCTCTTGTTCTCCCCCTTCCGGTCTGAGGGGAAGGCACAGACTCCCTGGCCTGTGTGACCTACACCAGCCAGGATCCCATTTCTTTTCTTCTTTTCTTCTTCTTCAGTCCTTCGGATCCCAAGGGCAGGTAGCCCCTTTCCTTAGACGAGGACACTGGGGCCATAGGCTGACTAGCTCAAGATCACAGTGCTGGTTCTTGCTAAGGCTAGACTTGACACACAGGGTTCTTTCTCCAGAGACAGGAAGTATACCCCTTCTGGGTCGCCTGGGGCCCCATTAACTCTAACTGTGGGCCCACAAAGTGGCCTCTGGTGGGAACTCTGGCCTCCCTGGGGGACCATTTGCCTGCTGGGAAGGTAAGGCCACAGTAGGCAGGGGTCTCACATCCCACCTTTCTGCTTGTTAGGAGAGGGAGGGAGGTAGGATTCATTCATTACCTCTCCATCCTTTAGCTCAGGAAACAGGCTCAGAGAAGTCAGGCGACTTGCCCACGGTCACACAGCCAGGCCTGGAACCCAGGAGGCCTGCCTTTACCTCAGATTCGGCCATATCTGGCCTTATAGCTCATGTCCTCCCTGGCTCACTTCAGGTCCCAAACTGTTGGCCACTGCCTGCCTCTCTCGGTTCCAGTCCTACCCAGCGCGGACTGACTAAAATGCAGTCCTAGGTACTCTACTCCCAGGCTTCAGCATCCTCAGTGGCTCTTGGTCCCCCAGGATGTGTGCAAGCTCCCTTCCAGGCCACCTGTGAGCTGACTGTCCCTCCAGGCTCTTGCTGCTGCTTTGGGCACAGCGAGCCCACACTGCATGAACCTTCTGTCCTGTGGCACTGGTCCCCAGCACAGCAGCCAAGGTGCTGCCCCCACTAGGCCCTGCATGGCTCCTCCATCTGTGGCCCCAGCGGGGCCAGGCCAGGGGTCCTTGAGTGCATGTCTCCTTAGTCCGAGTCTCTAGATACACTGCAGACTTGCAAGATCCTGCCTGAGGAGTCGGGGGCAGCAGGGGGCTCCTGGGCACTGCCCAAGTCCCCAGACCCCTGCACACCGGAGGTGTCCAGCCGGCACACATCGCCATGTGGTTGGGCCCATGGCTGTGCCTGGCATCCTGCTGACCTTACTCTGAGTACCCACGGCCACTGCCGCGTAGTAACAGGGCTCCATGTGCTCGTGGCTCCTCACACTCATTTCTGGCATCTGGTTTGCTTTGTTGAGCTGGGCAGAGCCCATCCCCTCAAACTTCTCCTTCTGCCCCGCTCCAAGGCCTCCTTCAGATACCCCGCCCACACCCCCCAGGGACAGGATCCGCCCCTAAGTTCAGTCATTGACTTTCTGGATTCAGGCCCTGGCTCTGCCACTGAGGCTGGCTGACCTTGAACAGGGCACAGCCATTCCCTGAGCCTCAGTTTCCCCATCTGTGAAGTGGGGATCACGGTATCCACCTGGAGACCTCTGAGCCCCCGGCAAGTTGTGTGCCCGGCACAGGGCCTGGCACACGGCAGCCCTGGGAGCCTGAGTGTGCTCCCTCCCTCCTGCAGAAGGAGAAGATCCGGGAGAAGTTCGTGGAAGCCCTGAAAACAGAGTTTGCTGGCAAAGGGCTGAGGTTCTCTCGAGGTACGTGCTTCCATTCATCCCGTGGAGGGTCTGAGAGCCTGGCCCGGCCGCCAGCCCCAGCCTAAGCCTTCCTGCCCCATAGTCCTCCCCACCCAAACCCAGGCCATGCCCTGCCTCACCCAGTTGCTCAGGTCAAAAAACCAAAGTGTCTTGTTCAGTGTTTATCTCCCTCACCCCTTCCCAAGGGCAGTGTCCTAGCAAGTCCCAGGGCCCTGCATCCAGAATGTTTCTGGAATCTGACCGCGGCTCACACCTCTGCCACCAGCAGCCTCTTCTCAGGCTCTGGCTGTCCAACACCACTGTCATAGTGTCCAGTGTCCAGGGATGCTCCCGGGAAAGCAGACCATGCTGGACCCCAGGACCTGCGTGGCCACGCCCCTGCACGGCCCTTGGCCTCCTCTGGTACTAGAACACACGGTGCCCTTCTCCGCCTTGGGTTCCCTGCAGTTGGCGCTCTGGCTCAGGCCTTAGCTCAGTGTTCCCTCCCAGAGAGGTCTCCCCCGCAGCGCTGTGTGGGGGAGCTTCCGGCTCTCTACCCCACTACCCTGAGGTGGCCTGGCCTGTTCATCACCTGTTCTGCCCGCCAGGATCACAGCTCTCAGTGAGGAGCCTGAGGCTTCCAGGCCCTGTGCCTGGCTCTATGTAGGCATAAATGCAGGATCTTGGCCAAGTCCACCCCGTGGGCCACGCCACTGTTAGCCTCGTCTGCCACCCCCCACAGGCGGCATGATCAGCTTCGATGTCTTCCCTGAGGGCTGGGACAAGCGCTACTGTCTGGACAGCCTGGACCAGGACAGCTTCGACACCATCCACTTCTTTGGGAACGAGACCAGCCCCGTGAGTATGGCTCAGCCCAGGTGTATTCCACTCCAAGTCACCCCCAGGTCAAGGCCAGGACACAGGGGAACAGAAACCTCCCTCAGGAGACCCCTGGAGAACAGCCAGTGTTCCTCAGCCCCATTACACAGATTGGAAGGCTGGGGCTAGAGCTGCCTGGACGCTTGTCTCATGTCACACAGCAAGTCAGGGCAGATCTGGTGAAGGCTGAGAAGGTGGGGTTCTGGGTGGTTCTGAGGGGGGCTGGAGGAGAGATAGCTCTGCAGAGCCAGTGTGGCGAGGGGACCCTGTGGCAGGGCACATGCTGGGCCTCAGCCCTGGGAACCTCCTCCAGGCACCACCTACATAAGTGCCTTCCTGCCCTCCCTTGTGCGCAGGGTGGGAATGACTTCGAGATCTACGCTGACCCCCGGACCGTCGGCCACAGCGTGGTCTCTCCGCAGGATACTGTACAGCGATGCCGTGAGATCTTTTTCCCAGAGACCGCGCATGAGGCGTGACCAGGGCCCATGCCTGCTCGTAGGGACTTCAGAGAGCTCCCCCCAGGCCTAAAGAGAGCCCCTGGCCCCGATGGTGGGGGTTGGGGGATGCCAGGCCCCTCCTCCCGTGGCTCAGGATGCCTGCCTATGACCTGCTCCAAGGCCTCCCTTGACAGGGCCAGGGTCTGCACGGACAACCGTCCCCAGCTAGTCAGCTCCTGGGGGGACCGGCTCTGTCCTCCACCTTGATGGCCCTGGCCACAGCTGCTGCTTGTACTTGTGAACAGGACAGATTTCGGTCTACGCTGCAAGTAGGCCTGTGCTAATGTTGGCACGAGATAGAGCCCGCCCAGTTTGCCTGTCCCAGGCAGGGTGCAGTGCACCGGAGAAGGTGCGTATTTGCCAGAACTTTCTCTCAAACATTAAAGTTCCTGGAACAAGGTATGGTGTCGGCTCTGTCTGAATGCGTAATTGGCGCCCATCTTAAGCCACGGATGTCCCAGCCACCCCTTGGCAGGTGAGGGAGCGGAGGCAGAGCTGGCAGGGACTCCCCGACCCCCTGCCAGGTCACACAGGAAGTCTTCGACCCACTTGACAATGGGCCACTGAAGCCCTAAAACAGGTTAAGTTTGGGGTACTCTCCCCAGGCGCCTGCCCCAGGACCCAGACAGACAGAGGCAGCTCTGGGCCAGGTGGAGTCACAGTTGAGGGTTTATTGCCAGTGTTAGGAAGGATGGGGGTTGGGAGGGGGTCCAGGTGGTTTGGACACTGTGGGGCATGGGTTTGGAGGGGCACAGCCGCCCCCTGCCTCCCAGGCAGCCCTGATGCTGATATTACCACATCTTCTGTCCTGGCTAGTGCCTAAAAACGGGGGGTCTGCTCAAAGGAGGGAGGCTTGGGGGCTCCCAGGAGTTAACCTGTACCCATAAACCTTCTGCCAAGGAAGCCAGGGAGTCCTTGTTCCTCTGGGGCAAGTCCTCGGGCCTTGTCCGAACAGCTGGGCTCAGACGAAGTGGTCAGGCTGGGCCATTCCATTTCTCAGCAGCTCTGATCACCCCCCAGCCTGGTAGGGACCGACGTGTGGTGCGCGTACCCCAGCTCATTGCTACCCCGCGGGCCTCGGGGCACCTGCAGTACTGGGGATCCTTCTAAACAGATACCCCTCATCTTGGGCATTTGAACCTGTTTTACTCCCAGACCCGGTCTCACAAGGATCACTGTCCCTGGCAGGCCTTTACTCGACCCCCATTTCTTGTACCATCAAATGGTGTGTTCTCTGGGAAGGAGTGTGGTGGTGATGGCGGGGGTAGTGGAGGCAAAGCCTCTCCTTTCTGGCCTCCCAGGCCACACCAGCCCCCCCACCCGAGAGCCAATGCACACAGACACATACACGCACAGACGCACACACCTTAAGGGACCCAATGCACGAGATCAGGACCATACCCCCCAGCCGCTGGCCTACTGGGGCCAGTAGTAAGGGCTGAAGCTTCAGGGAGAGAGTCCAGCAAGGGGCTGCGGGGCTAGTGGTCTTGGGCCGAGGGCCAGCCTGTGGGTGCCCCTGCCTGGCCCTGCCTGAATGGGGACACGTTTGCCTGGTGGGGTCCTCAGCAGCCACATCTGGGCATGGGCAGAGCATCAGCGGAGTTTGTGGGTCAGGGCGAGGGGGATGGTTCCGTCCAAGCCGGGGGAGACGTGCCCCCACCCCTCCACAGATCCGTGTCTCCCGAGTGGTGGTGGCGTGGCTCAGTGCAGCCCAGGGGAGGGGACACAGCCTTGAGCTCACAGAGCCATTGCCAGACTGAGGAGGCAGAGGGACCATTGCCGGCAAAACTGAGACCCCAAAACCGCCTTCTGCCCTCAGCTCCTGCTTGCCTGCCTCTCCGGGACGCTGAGAGGAGGGAGCAGGTGGAAGGAAGGGAGGCTGGGCCCGTGGCAGTGAGGGGGGGTCTGACTCCAAGGGTTACCCTCTTACCCTGCCAGAGGCTGGGAGGCGCCCCCAGAGCTCTCGCTGGCCAGGCTTCTGAGGGAAGGGCTGCAGGCCACCGTGGGAGGCCCCAGCCCAGGGGGGAGGGGTAAGGAGCACAAGCAGAGTCTGGTCCCTGGGCCAGGCCTGGAGCAGAGGCAAGGGCAACACGCTGGTATGGACAGGAGCCCACCGGGGCCCGCTGCCTCCCGGGCCCAGGCCCGACGCAGGCCCTCGGGCTCGGTGGACAGGAGGGCGAGAGGGTCCTGTGCGGATGTGGCAGGGAGGGGAAGCAGACAGCGGACAAACAGGCGGGGCTGGGGGCCTCCCCTTGGTCCAGCTCACGCAACAGTCACGGGTCACGGGGGGGCGGATGGAGGCACGTGCTCACGGCCACAAGCACAGACAGACAGACGTGTATGCTGAGGCCGCCCAGGGGACCGGGCCAGCCAGTGCAGCGGGGCCTGGAGCCCCCAGCTGCCCATCTACCCTGTGTGGCTCCCCACCCGCCCGGCGGCTGACACGCAAGCCCCCCAGCCTAGGAGCCCACGACCTGGCCGGACCACGTCTCGTGGGGAGTATGTGGGGCCAACTGGGTGAGCACCACCTCCACGGCCTGGAACTTCTGGTTCTTGGGTGGGATGGGGCACATCTTGTAGGTCACCTCGTCGCCTTCCACGGGCACGTACTCCCCCTCGATGCTGGCGGGCGGGAGAGCGGCGTCAGCCCAGCAGCGGGCCCCACTCCCAGACACCTGCCGCGGGCTGGCCTGAGGGTGGCCTCCCCTCCCTTCTCAGAGCTTCAGCTCTCTAACTTGTAAAATGGGACTCCGAAATGGTCCCTCCTGTCTGTGCTTTTTGGGGATTGAGACACGAAAGGCAAGGGAGGTCTGGAGGCCTAGAGAAGCTCAGTGCCCTCCCCAGGTTTGCCTGGCACCGGGGCTGGGGGCCAGGCCTAGGTCAGCTCTCCCATGCCCATCTACCTTCCAGGCCGAAAGACCCAGGGGCTGGCCCCGCCCTCTCAGTGCCCGTGATGCTGGATCCCAGGGCTCAGCCAGTAGTTCCCGGGGCTTCTGGGTCCGGGATGTCCCCCCCCCCCACCTGGTCCAGCCTTCCCCTGCTCCCCCTCCCACGCACCAGCAGCCCCTGCGACAGGAGGAGAAAGATGCCAGGGACACAGACTTCAGCCAGCCAGGGTACAGGCCTGGAGAGGCGTTTCTAGAGGCCTTGCCAGGAGCCTGCAGTAGGGGCCCAGCCAGGAATGTAGTGGGGGAGGGACTCACTCAGATACATGCACAAAGATGTCCTCGGATCCATTCTCGGGGGTGATGAAGCCGTGGCCCTGTGAGCGTGAGAACTGCTTACAGACGCCTTTGAACACGGGGCCAGCCGAGGCCCGGGCTGTCCTGAGGTAAGAGTAGGGGGATTAGAGCTGTGATCTGGGGACTCCCCTCCCTGGACTCCCACAGCCCTCCCTGGCCATGTCTGCCTGTAGAGCCTGTCCCAGGGCTGTAGAAAGTCCTCCCCAGCCCAGAAACTGCACATGGTAATGCTCTGTCATGGTCCCATTGGACAATAAGGAGACTGAGGCCCAGAGAGGGCAACTGGCTCTCCAAGGGAACACAGCAAGCAAATTTCCTGACTCCCAGCCAGTGCCCCTCTCTGTGCAGAGCACCCTTTCCTCCTGAGACGATTCAGGTTTACATGGGCTCCTGCTGTAAGACTTCTGAGTGAAGAATACCGAACCTGAACTCGAATACCTCTCAAAATGGGGAGCTCACTACCTTTCGAGGTCACGGTATCCTATTCACTTATTTGTCCCTTACCCACTCATTTATCATTTATCAAGCATCTGCTCTGTGCCCAGCCTTGGGTTGGACACAGGGGACAACCAGTCCCATCCAAAACCTCTCCTTTAGGGACACCTGGCTGGCTCAGTCGGTGGAGCACGTGACTCTTGCTCTCAGGGTTGTAAGTTCAAGCTCCATGTTGGGTGTAGGGCTTACTTAAAGCAAAAACAAAAAATCTCTCCTTTGGCCAAGACAAGTCAGTCCGCCTGTGATCTCTCCAAATCACCTCTCCCATGTGACCCCAGCCAGCGAACTACCCCAGAGGCCCAAGTCTGGTCTCTGTCTAGCCCGCCCACCCCTCACCAGAGGCCAGTCCTTGCTTCCATTTTGGTCCAGGCTGACCCATGTACCTTGAACACCCAACTTCCTTCTTCACCTAACACGTCCTCCAAACCCACTAGGACCTCATCCCCCCTGATGCCTGACATTGTGTCCTCTCTCCCAACCCTGCTGGGTGGAGGTGAACTGTAGACAAATTCCTTCTGGATCATAGACAGCTTATAGGCAGAGACTGTCTTATTCACCACCGGATGCCCTAGTCAGATGCTCAGTAGATCTTAGTGGAGTGAAGAATGAATGAATGAATGAACACAGTAGTTTCTGGAAGGTCCATATCCAGCTCCCTTGAGTCCTTGAGTGAGGACAGCAGGGGTTACACAAGGATAGGACTGGAGCCTTGTCCTGGGGAAAGATCCCCGGAGCCTGGGCGAGGGGCAGGTACTCACGCTGAATACGTCCTGGTCCGTTTGGTGGGCAGAGGACTGGGCAGGTCCCGGGACGAGACGCCGCCCCGCTCCCAGACCCGGCTGCCCTCCCGGTGGAAGGGGAAGGTGGGCCAGACAGGAGACTTGGGGGAGTGCAGTGGGGGCACTACCGGGGGCGACGTGGGTTCTGAAGTCATGGCGGGTCCCGCGAGAGAGCCCGGTGGGCTCCCGGGCACAGGGGCCGGTGAAGAACTTGGGCGTCCTTGCGGGCAGGGCCCGGCCTGGCCCTGCTCGGCAGCCGCACCAGCCACGGCCTCCGTCTAGAAGGGAGAGAAAGAGGCAGAGTTGAGTATGGGCCAGGCTGAGCATCTTCTGGACACCAGGCCGGAGCCTGGAGGGTTGGGCCGGTTCACCGACCCTCACAGAGTGACCTCAGGCCACTCATAGCCCCACACTGACTCAGAATCCTTCCCAGAAAGACAAAACGGTCCTATAAGCTTGCTCTGGGCTGAATTATTTCCCCCTAAAATTCCTATCTGGAAGTCCTAACCCCAATGTGGTGGTATTTGGAGATGGGGCCTCTGGGAAGCCATTTGGAGCAGGTGAGGTGGGAGAGGGGTGCGGGGGGGCGTGATGGGATTAGTGCCCTTGGAAGAAGAGACCCAAAGACCTTGCTTCCTCGCCGCCACGTGGGGACACAGCGAGACAGAAGCTGTCTATAGGAAGGGGGCTCTGACTAGAACCAGACCATGCTGGCTCCCTGATCTCGGCCCGCCAGCCTCCAGAACTGTGAGAGTTAAACTGTCGTTGAAGTCCCCCGTCCACGGTATTGGGTCACAAGGGATGGTCCAAGCTAAAACTAACCTCCAAGTCCTTCCAGCTTAAGGCTCAGTTCTCTAACTCCAGGGCCCTGGGAGGTAGGATGGGGAAAGCAGCCAGTGACCATCTGGAACACAGTTTGGCCCAAGTGTGAGCAGCTTCACATCCACACACCTGGGCTCGAATCTCAGCTTCGTCACTGTCACTTGGTGACTTCAACAGTTCCAGGAGACAGTGCAGGCTCTGGAGCCAGGTGACCTGGGTTTGAATCCTGCCTCCTGCCCCTAACCGGCTATGCAGCCTGCCTTGGTCAACGCTTTTAATCTTTGACTCAGTTTTCTGCACTGTAAAATGGGGCTAGTGCTGGTCTTCACTTGGCGGCAAGGTTGCTGTCAGGATTCAGCACCTCTCTCCATGCCAGGGCGGGGGCGTGGGAAGCCCTTGGGAACGCTGGTGAGTTTGCCTTAGCCCTATTTTCCTCTGCTCTGAAGTGAGATTGAGAATACTTACCGCGCAAGGTTGCGAGGGGTCACCGACGGAGTGTGTGACAATATCGGCATCTCAGAGATACCCAATGAATGGCTATCGTCAATGCTCAGCAGTAGAAATTCCCTCATCACCTGCTAAGTGCCCGGATGACCTTGAAAAAATTCACCCTATATTTTCCTCTACTGAGGAAGAGAACATAGTTCTCTCCCCACCGGGGCTGGGAAGTCTCAGACCCTAAGACACGCTGCCGTGGAACCCCGGGGAGGATGGCTCAGGGTACCGAGCCGGGCTGTGGACGGAGCCCGGGGCCACAGTGGGGCCAGACTGGACACCTGGACCAGGAGCCCTCCAGCTCTGCCACGTACCAGCCGCCAACCTTGGGGAGAACTTCCACTGGCCTCAGTCTCCTCCTCTGTATAATGCAGCTGATAAACCCTGCCTGACTCCCTCACCAGCTCCGGTGAGCCTTGGCTAAGCCTAGGCCTTCCCAGAGGCCCCATCCTAATCTACAGTTGTGCAGGAATGAGGACGGGACTCTCCGCCTCCTCAGCCCCCTTCTTCACTACCTCCCCCTCCCCCAAAGACCCTAGGGCCTAAGGTAAATCCCTGAGCCGCAACCCTATTTCTGGCCTCCATCTTGTGCCCCACCCCCACTCCGGCCTAGAATTTCCAGGGCAGAATCGCCCTGAAACGCAGTGTGGCAAGGGAAGGGAGAGCGGAGAAGTCACAAGATCCAACAGTGGGGCAGGTCTCCTGGCCGCCATTCAAGGTCACACAGCAAGTGGGACCCGTCTGGGTCAGGATCAGGAGCTGCTTCTGCCCGGCCTCCAGGTGGAGATGCTGCGGCCTTCCTCCTCCCCAGACCCCCGCCCCCCAACATGCCTCTCCACCCAGGAGAGCTGCTCCCTCACGGCCCCTCACAGCTCCTCACAGCCCCCTGAGGCCGACGTGGGGTTTTTCGTTCCGAGCCTGCTCCAGGAGGCCGGGCCAGGTTTGGCATTTTTATTCCCATTTTTAGAGAGAAGAAAACGCAATCACACGAGAACTTGGGCCTGAGCGTTCACAGCAACATTATCCACAACAGGCCCAAAGTGGAAACGAGCCAGAAGTCCATCAACAGACAAGCGGAGACACAAACCGTGGTCTAGCCACAGAGCCAAATAGGATTCAGCCGTAAAGAGGAACGGGAGTTCCTGACACCGGCTGCAACACCAATGAGCCTGGAGACCCTTTCGCCAAGTGGAAGAAGCCAGCCAGCCACAAGAAAGCACGTTGTGTGATTCTATTCATGTGACATGTCCAGAATGGACAAGTCCACAGAGACAGAAAGGACATCAGTGGTTGCCAGGAATTGGTGGGGGGGGGGGGGGGGATCATGGGGAGTAAATTCTAACAGGTGCAGTTTCTTTCTGGGGCGATGAAAATGTCCTGAGGTTGATCATGGCCTTGTTGCACAATTCTGTGCCTATACTGAAAACCACTGACTTGTCCACCTTGAACGGTTGACTCATACAGTATGTGGGTTATATCGCCATAAAGCTGTTATCAAAAAGGAAACCGGGCAGCAAAACTACCCAAGCAGTCCGAGCCAGGAGAGCAAGAGACGTCGGGGCCTCACACTGCCCGCTCAGGTGTCCCCTCTGCACCTGGGCACGGGTGGCAGGTGGACAGACGCTCCCCTTCCTTCTGTCCAGAAAGCGGGGCAGTCCCAGCCTGCCCACTGCACAGTTTTCCCAGAGCTGGTATTGTGCTTGGTGGTGACAGCCGGTGCTGGGAGGTCGTGGGGAGGAGGGGCAGAGGCAGCCCACAGCCGTTACCAGGGAGACACAGCTGAGCCAGGCCCTGCTCTGGCCAGGCCAGCCGGGTCTCCCGACCCGAACGAAGCCTCTTGCAGGGAAGGGGGAGAGATGCATTGATTAATTACCCAGGGTTAGGGGTGAGGGAAGGCCCCTCTCCCTTCCCCTCCCCAAAATGGGTTCCCCACAAGGGACTCGGCAGCAGAAGAGAGGGGGATAGAGTAAGGGCAGGGATAGGCCTTCCTGCCCTCTGGCCCCACAGGCCTGGCTGCTCCCGGCCCTTCAACCCCACCCCAAACACTGGCTCTGCGCAAGCAGCCCACGGCTGGCCTTAGGAGAGAGGGCTGGGGGTGCAGAAAAGGCCGCCTCCAGGGGGGCAGAGGGTGCTGCTTTCGGATCTCCCCCAACTCCCTCCTCTTCTGGAAAACGGGGAGTGCCGGAACCGTCCTCCAGAGCTCCTGTGAGGATGAAATGGGAGGCAGTGCGGGGGAGAACAGCAGGTGCTGGGCGAGAGGTCGCCCCTCCCAGACACGGCTGCTAAATTGGGCTTAGGGGGAAGAGGGAGTGGGAGGAAGGAGAGCCCCAGCTGAGCCAAGCCAAGCCCAGCCCCACCCCCCTCTTTCCTGTATCTCAAGGTCTTGTCCACCTACCAGGTCCCCGCCCTGCCCCTCAGAGCTTCTCCCTTATTAATTCCTGCAGCGGCCCTTTCAACGGCTGCCATCATGACTACATTTTGCAGAGGAGGAAACTAAGGCTCAGAGAGACCAAGTCATTCACTCAAGGCCACACAGCAATTAATGTCTGAGCCAGGACTAGAAGCAAGGTAATCTGACTCTGGAGCCCTGAGTTCAGGCCCTGCGTTGCCATTGAGTTGCTGTGCGACCTTGGACAGGCTTCCCCTCTCTGGGCCCTGCCAGAAGAGAATAAGGGGACACAGAGCAAACTTCCAGTTCAGACCCTCTCCCCAGGGTGTTGCTGCAGAAAGGAACCAGTAAAGACAGGCTTTTATTGTCTGAATGCTGTATCTAGTGCAAAAGTCTTTACAGAGGTCACTCTCCCTTCCGAAATCTCCCAGTGGCCCTGAAAGGTTGGAATTTCCATCATTTCTATTTTACAGCTAAGGAAACTGAGGCTCAGGGAGGTGGAGTGACTCACCCAAGGTCACACAGCAGGTGAGTGAGAAGAGCCCAGATTCAGCTGAAAGCAAATGGTGTTCTTCTTAAATTCTGCTCCTGGTTCAGCCAAAACACGGCTGGAGTTTTTACTAAAAGACCTTTCCCTGAGAACTGAAGGGGAAAATAAACTCCCCAAAGCCGCAAAACACATGAGTTTGAAGAAAGTTTGTTTCAATTCAGGGTAAAGCCCAGCCCCCAGGGGACTCAGTCCTAGTGTCTGGGAGCACATGTGGCCCAGAACGAAGCCCTTCAGAACGGGCCGCTGGAGGTTCGAGGACAGGTCGGGACCATTTCTGGCCTGGGCTGGACGCCAGTGACCCTCCCTTTCTGAGCCTCAGTTTCCTTATCTGTCCGAGGGCTATTAGTGGCACCTGTCCCGTGTGTGGGAGGGGCTGAGGGGCCGCTGTATCAACGGTCCCCCTGTGAGGGCACGTCTCCCTGCCCATGTGTTCTGGCTCGACCCTTCCGGCCACGCTGGTCTGTATTTTTCTGCATGAAGGCCAAACCTGGCCATTCTGCGGACAGAAGGACTAGGGGAGGTAAAACCAGAACATCGGGGCTGTTCAGAGGTAACCTGAGGCGAGGCTGTGATACAGTGTGAGTCAGCCCTGTCAGCAGGTGACCATCGTCCTGGTGCTGGGGCTTCTCCAGTTCTCAGACACCCCAAAAAGACGGGGCAGGCAATGGCTGTCAGAGTCCTCTCTTGACTGTGCGAATGTCTCTGGTCTGGGGCAGAGTAGGGAAAGCCGACTGGATCAACCCCCCAGTGCTGTGTGACCTGGGCCCGCCCTTGACCCTCTCTTAGCCTCACTTTTCTCCTGAGCTGCTTGAATCATCACTGGCCCAGATGCCTACTGAAGGTCAGTCCAACTGTCCTCTGAGGCTGTCAAAAAAACACATGTAACTGCAAGGAAATTGCTTGCCAGGCACTGGGACCACAGGCACAGGAGGAGGGAGCCCCAGCCTCCAGGGGGAGGACCAGACTGACCAGGGCACAGCGTGGGAAGTCCGAACGTGACAAGAGGCACGGCTACCACATATAGATCGTTAGCCACATGGCCGTGCTCTGCCAAGTCCTTGGCCTCATTTCCTCAGGAGGTCCCCACAACAGCCCTACGTGACAATGACTGTTATTAGCCCCATTCTTCAATAGAGTAAACTGAGGCCCGGAGAAGGAAAGAAGCTACCTGGGGTCACACAGGTGGTCAGGGGAGGTGCTTTCTGCACGTGAGACTGTGGGAGGGGGGAGGAAAGCTCCCTGACATCTCCTGCCCTCCGCTGGTGAAGGAAGAACGGGGGTGTGGAAAAACTGGGGAGTCAGGCCTTGGGGTTCTATTTCTGGCTTTGTGCCGACTCAGACTATGACCTTGGGTGAATCACTTGCCAACTCTGGCAAGCCTCAAAACAACTCCCCCAGTGAGTATGTCCCAGCCCTGAGCCCCCACGTGCAGGAGCAGCCACGGGCCGGAGAAGGTACAGTGGCTTATAAAGGGGAAGGACACAGGGCACTGGATGGCGGTGAGAGGGCTTTCTCAATGTCGGGGTCTTATCTACGGTCGGCGGTCCTAGGAGCAGGAAACAACCTCAGGACCACCAGCCAGAAGCTGGCACCTCCCCAGCCCCTCCCCCCCCAGCCACCCAGACAGTCCTTAAAATACCTCAGTGCCAAAGCTGCTCCAGCAGCTGGAGGTGACCTAATTAAACCTGGTTCTTCCCCCTCCTACAGTGTGTGCGTGCGCGTGCATACACGCGCGCGCGTGTGTGTGTGTGTGTGTGTGTGTGCGCGCGCGCGCGCATGGGGGTTAGGGGCTGCCCCAGCCTATATTTGAGCTTCATGGAGACCTTTTCACTCTCCTTGTCACATGCCCCTACTGCCTGGGGGAGGGGCCACCCTGAGGAAGGCCTTCGGGCTTCCTTGGCACCAGTGAGGGTAAAGATGCCAGAATGGGCCCCGCAAGAGGCGTGCTCACATCCCATCTCTGCCAGGCTGTGTGACCCTGAGCAAGTCACTTTCCCACTCTGAGTCCCCTAGAGAGAGGAAAGGATTGGTCAAAGTCACACTTAGAGTAGCTGAACTCAAATCAGTGTGACCTCAAAGCCCAGAGCTCACCGGGGTGTCAGCTGCCACCCCAGTGACCATCATTCCACCTGCTTTGGAGCAAGGGAGAAGCCCCCCACTACTTGTTGTTCCCTACCTGGCTGCTCTGCGTGGACAGGGGCCCCAACTGCCCCAAGCCCCCTTCCCACCAGGCTCCGGGACTTGGCGGTGCTGGCGGTGACCCCGAGACACGACCCTCTCACCCAAGCCCGGAGCGCCCTCTGCTGGTGCCAATCTTGGGGCCCTGCCTCCAGACCCGCCCGCGGGTGTCCCCTCCGCACAGGCTGGCAGTGTAGGTCCCCCTATTCCTCCCTCCAGAGCCCCTCCAAGGCCAACGGGCATCCGTGAACATTGCCAGGCCTGGCAGGGGACCCCGTGACCCAAACTGTCCCCGGGCCTTTCCCAGGCCTCTCTGTGACCAGTTCCTGCTCAGATCTTTTTTTTTTTTTTTTTTTTTTTTTTTTTTTGGAGTGGAGGGACACAGATCCGGAGGGGTGGGACAGATATGGGAAATAGATGCTGGAAAGGACTTCAAGGAAATGGTGGGGGTAGGCGGGCGGGGGGGAGTCTGGGTGAAGGAAACATCCAGAATTTGGAGGGGCCTCTGGGATGCAGTCAGTTTTGGGGAACTGGCTCCCCGTTCTCCAAGGGGCTGCAGACTGCCCCTCCCCATCGAGAGCCCGGTTCTGGAGCACATCCAGGTGGGCACGGTGCCAGGCTCTCAGGGAGGTTGCCCACCCTCCTCCCGGGCGCACTTCCTCCTCCCCTCCCCCAGCCCCAGCGGATGCAGCAGTTCACACTCCGTATTTATTATTGTTCTCGCGCCGCGTCCCTCCCCTCTCCCTGGGAAGAGCCTGCAGGCTGGCAGCTTGGCAGGAACCTGCTGTCTCCCTTGCGGGTGCCAGCATCACCCCTTATCTCTGCCCGGACTCCCTGTGCCCGGGCAGGCCACTCAAGGACTTGGGGCTAGCCCAGGCTGCCCCGAGTCCCAGCAACCCACAGCTGGGGGCCAGCAGCCCCGGGCTCAGCACCCTCGCCTCTCCACCCCCCACCCCGCCGCCCCAGGGTTGCACCCTGGCAAGGGCGGAGGTCAGAGCGAGACCAGCAAACAGGGGAGAGGAGTGGCCTTGGGAGAGGCGAGAGCTCTGGGTGGGGGCTGCTCGGAGGCGAGGATAATTACAAGGAGCCGCCTCTCCAAGCCCATTAACACAATTATCCCCATCGCGTTGGGGACGAAATAGAGTCAGGACGACACAGCTGCTCCAGGTCCGACTGTCTGCCTGCCCTAAATGGTCGGTCCCCGGGCCCCAGCCCCGAATTCCAGGGGGACGGACACATGCCCCCTGCTGCATTGTGCTCCGACCTCTCGGCATCGGGTCGGAGCACAATTATTCCCCAGTCATTTCTCTTCCCCCGGTTCCCAGACGGGAGGCTGCGGCTTGGCAGGTGTCTGCTGTTCTCTGCCTCTTGGGCCAGACACAAGTCCCAGACACAGACACAGACACACAGACCCACACACACAGACACACACACGCCTCACAGGGAGCCACACGGCCTCGGCTCCTCTTGGGGGCTTGGAGGAAGGAGGGAGAGAGGGAGGAGGGAGGAGGGAGGACCGGGTGGGCTCCTCCACAAACCCTCCAACACCCTCCTCTGTAAATGGAACGGGGCTGGGCCAGCCCCAGGGGAGGGACCCACCTTCCCAGCCCCGTCGTGTCCTACCTCCCCGCGTGGTCCCTGCCAAAGCCAGTTTCTCGAGCTGGTGTGCCCTCGCCGCCCCGTCCTGTCCCTTACCTCTCCGGGGCAGCCGAGGTCCAGCCACCGCCTCCCGCAGCCGCCTTCAGCACTCTGCCTCCCTCTGGCCCTCGGAGCTGGCCAGCAGGGGCCGGGTCTGAGATGGGTTGTGTGTACGACGAGTGTGTGTGTGTGTGTGTGTGTGTGTGTGAGCATGCGGCACCTCGAGCCCCTCACTCACTCACACACGCCCTCCTCCTGACGTCAGGAGGAGCCGGGGGGGGGGGGGAGGGACGGGGATGGGAATTTGTACTCCCGGCTTAAAGGGACCCAGGGCCCTGCTGCCTCGGGGCCAGACACCGCCTCCTGAGTCAGGCGCGGACGGGGTGAGGGAGTTTTAGCTGCGTCTCTCCCGGCCCTAAAGCTTCTTTTTTTGGAAAGTGGCTTTTATTGTCAGGCTGGGGTATAATTTGCCCTGCCAGGTGGGAGTAGCTGCTGAGGAATGCGGGGAGGGGGGGGTGCGGGGCGGCGGGGGGAGGAGGGAGAGAGAGAAGCTGGGGCAGCCCGCATTCCTGGCAATTAGAGAGCTGGGGGGTGGGCGTGTGTGCGTGCGTGTGTGCGTGCGTGTGTGCGTGTGGGTGGGGGTGTGGGGGGTTGTGGGGGGTGTACAGGAGACTGTGCTGGGGGCCTCGGGGTCTGGGCCGGGGGTAGTGGTGAGTCTGGGAGAACAGAGGAGGGGAAGGAGCCCTCTCTGAGGGAGCCCCGACAAGGGCGGGGCGAGCCCCGTTTTGGGGACTCTCTGACCTTCCTCTGCCCTGTGGATCCACAGTGTCCCCGGCCACCATTAGCACCGACACTGCTCAGGTCTACCCCTTGCTCGGTGGAGATCCTTGTCTGCAATTATAGGAGCGCCTCTCCTTCTCCGGCCCACAGTGGCCCACAGTGGACGATGTTTCTGTTGAATTGAATTGAATTCAATTCAATTCAATTCAATTCAACTCAACTCAATTCAATTCAATTCAATTCAATTCAATTCAATCGAGAAGCCCCTAAGGGAGTGATAAGCTTGCTTCTCTCTCTCTCTATCTTTCTCTCTTTCTCCAGGTCGGACGACCCCTGCGCCCTTCCCAGTGCCCCTGTCTCCACATCAGAGAGACCCTGGGTGTGGATCTCCGCTCCAGCATCCCCAGGCCCGTGATCACTTGGGAAAATCTTTTACGGACTCTGATCCTCCGCAGCCTCTCTGCAAAGAAGGGAAGAAGGCCCTTTCTCAACGGTGCTCAGTGTTTGCAGAGCAGTCTGCAGTTAAGCCTCAGGCCCCGCTAAAGAGGCCTCCACCTGGGGTTTCTGTTCCTCCCCACCCCTTCTCCTAGGCCTCAGCTTGGCGAGAAGGAAGCTTTCCCGCAAGCATCCTTCATCCTCCTGAGGCAGGCTGGCATTTGAACAGAAGTCTTATTAAGATCAGAAGGAGGAGGGGGTCAAAAAGGAAATGATTGAGAAAAACGCAAATAACAACAGCCAGTAAGACGCACTGAGGGCTTCCCAGCGGGCTCTGCCTCGCCCAAGGCCCACAGCGGTCCAGCCATTTATGACCGCCGCCCCTGCTCTGCTGCTGAGGACGTAAGGCTCGGGTAGGAGGAGGGAGTTGCCCGTGTTCATTATCTGGCTAGAAAGATATTGAACCCAGGGCTGTCCAAGGCCACCACAGATCCCTGCTCTTCCAGAACCTCCCAGAACAATCAGGCTCGGACAGGCTACGTTTCTGATCCTGCACAAGAGGTGGGGATCCTTGTGGCCCATCCGCACCCGAGGCCTGGAGTTTGGATTCTGTTCCACTCACTAGACTGAGAACCCTCCCAGTGGAACCTCACCCGGCTTAAACCCTTCTCTTCTTTCTTGGTCTTCCTCTCTTCCAAAGAGAATCATAGTTTTCAAAGGGCCCACACGAGCACCAGCTCACATGCTGCTTGTAACAGCTCTGGATGAGGAGGGGCACCTGGGTGGTTCAGTGGGTTAAAGCCTCTGCTTTCGGCTCAGGTCATGATCCCAGGGTCCTGGGATCAAGCCCCGCATCAGATTCTCTCTGCTCAGCAGGGAGCCTGATTCCCCCTCTTTCTCTATCTGCCTCTTTGCCTACTTGTGATCTCTCTCTCTGTTAAATAGATAAATTTTTAAAAAAATTTCTAAAAAAAAAATTAATAACAGCTCTGGATGAGGAAATGGGCTGGGAGAGATGGGGGACCTCGCTGAGTCAGCCAGCACGGAAGCGACAGAGTGACAGAACAGGCTGTGGTCCCATCGTGTTCTCACACTCCAGGAGAAGGGTCCACGCCTGCGATCTCCCGGCCCACCACCCACCGTCCCTTCTCGGGGGAGTGGCCCCGTGCTTTCATCTAGGGACTGCCTTCTCTCTCCCGAGCCACAGGAACCCCATCTGCGCATCAGAGCTGGAGTCCGGGAATTGGGTTGGAACTTCAATGCCAAGGTCGGCTCTTCGCTCAGCTCCTGAGTTGGCGGAGATTGGACCTTGGCTGTTGGTGGCCGAGCTGTGGACTACAAGCCAATGATGGGTCAAGAATGGGGAGCAGCCAGGGGGAACTTTTCTGAGGGGATGATGTTTGAGCTGAGCCCCAAGTGACAAGAAGGAGCCAGACTTGCCAGAATCCAGAGAGGAGGCTGGTGTGGCTGGAGGTGGTAAGGGAGGTGAGGCGGGGGTATAGGAGACTGGAGGCCAGGAGGCAGGGCCTGAAAGGCCACCTATGAGAGCCCGAGGCCTGGTCTGCTGTGGGCAAGGACAAAGCGGGGGCCACATGCCCGACCCTCACTTTGTGGCCGGCCTTTCTCGGAGGGCCCACCCGCTGCCGGCAGACACGAGTGGGGGCTTCCAGGCACCCTGAGAGCCGTGAATGAAGGAGGCTGGGCCGAGGTTTGAAGTTGTGTTATGATTATTCCCGACAATGAGGAGAGGGCACAGCTGTTCATTGAAGAAATGAGCAGCCCGTGGCACCACCCACCCACCCACCAGCCGCTGAGTAACAAAGAAATTGTCTGCTTGAAACCAGGGGTTCTGCCGCCGAGGCTATTTTTGTGAAACGCTGAGAATTCAAAAGCTCATCTCCTCGAAAGCCTTCCTCGCCTCAGAGAATCTGGAGGTGGGTAAGGGGCAGAATAGCCCGAGTCCTACTAATTCCCTCTGACTCACAGTTCCCACCCTGTGACCCGCTGCCAGCCCACCCACGGGGGCCAGGCCTGGGCCTCCCTGGCCTTGAATCCATAGATGCCTTAAGATACATCCATCCTTAAGACGTGGGTGCCACCCGTTGGACGGACGTGGAAACTCAGGCACAGAGAGGTAGAGAAACTTGCCGGGGATCACACAGCTGGTGACAGAGCTGGGATTAAATCTCAGGAGTTCTGACTTCATTACCTTCTCATTCCTTCTGCTACACCACACTGCCTTCGAGATGTCTTTTCGGTCCCCTGGATGCCCAATGCCTTGGCCATGGGACTCTTCTCCAGCAGGTTCTAGTGATTTTGCTCCGTAGAGAACGGTGGCTTTTCCATCCTCTCTTCCTGTCCCCCGGCCGTCTTGTCCAGTCCGACCACTGACCGCCCTTCTGCCAGAGAAGGTCTATTTCTGCAGCTTGGACCACGTCCTTCGTTCATTCATTCAAAAATCTGACAAATATTTATTGACCCCTCGGGCGGTCTAGGCTGGAACACAACAGTCAACCAGACAAATACACTCCCTGAGTTTATAAAGCTTATGTCTTATCTAGGAAGAGACATAATACCAAGTATGCAAACGAATAAATGTATAGCCACAAATTATGAAGACAGCACAGAAGCAGGGTTTGAAGAAGGAGACAGGCAGGACTGAATCTACCCACTGAGGGCTGAGAGAGGCCACTTGGAGAAGGAGAAGGGGCCATTTGCAAGCTGATCCCCAAGGGTGAGAAGGAGCCTGCCTTGTAAAAAGCAGGGGAAGAGTGTTTCCCAAAGAGGGAAGAGCATGGCTGAACTCCCAGAGGCAGGAAAGGCTGCTGCATGTTCCAAAGGTCACTGATGTGGCTGGATGAGGAAAGACGGAGTAGGGCAGGGTCACACTGTGTGTGTGGGGGGGGTGCTGGCAAGAGGTCTGCTCCTCACCTGAAATGAGATAGGAAGGCGTGACGTGCTCCTGACTCCAAAGAGTACCCCCAGTGGTCTCACGGCTCCGTCCAGGGTAATGACCGACACAGGCAGGAGACTGAGGAAGATGGAGGGGTCCCCTGGCCCTGGCCCCAGGGCTGGAGATGACCCTGTGGTCTGCGGGTGAGAGTTTCCTGACGCTTAAGTCCTCTTGAGTCATTGGGAAGCGCTCTCCATCATGGGGAAAGGGGTCCCTGCCCACGGCTGGCCCCATCTGCACCCTGCCCTAAGACCCCAGGGCCAGGCCGACCCCCCCCACCCAACAAACCCAGGGCTGGGAGGAGGTGTGGGCCAGGCCTCCCTCGCACACCCATTCCCGAACACCCCGTGTCTTCTCAACATTCAGCCTCCTCCCCCTGTACATTCTGAGTGAGGCTGTCCCTGACTGTCCTGGCTAGAATTCTAGTCACTCACTGTCACAGTATGCATGTGACCTTTCTCCATAGCAATGCCTGGAATGAGCTCCCACATCTGTTTCCTGCTTCCCATCGGGGGCCCCCAATAAATACCTCTTGATTTTTTGCATTTTGCTTTTGGCTCAAGCCAGAACAGAGAGCAACATATCAGGAGCCTCTATTTCCAGGTCCCTTCTAGAATCACTATTCCCAGTAGTACTTCAGCTGTGTTTTTGGCCTCCATGGAAAGACTTTTTTTTTTTTTAAGATTTTATTTATTTGTTTGAGAGAGAGACAGTGAGAGACAACATGAGTGAGGAGAAGGTCAGAGGGAGACCCAGACTCCCCATGGAGCTGGGAGCCTGATGTGGGACTCGATCCTGGGACTCTAGGATCATGACCTGAGCTGAAGGCAGTCGCTTAACCAACTGCGCCACCCAGGCATCCCAAGACTTGTTTTTTAAATAGTTTATTTTTGGGGCGCCTGGGTGGCTCAACTGGTTGAACGGCTGCCTTCGGCTCAGGTCGTGATCCTGGGGTCCTGGGATCGGTTGCATCCAGCTCCCTGCTCAGTGGGGAGTCTTCTTCTCCCTCTCCCTCTGCCTGCCTCTCTGCCTACTTGTGCTCGCTCCTCTCTGTTAAATAAATAAAGTCTTAAAAAAAAAAAAAGAGTTTAAGTAATCCCTACACCCAACGTGGGGCTCGAACTTGCAACCCTGAGATCAAGCATTACATGCTTTTCCTACTGAGTCAACGGGGTGCCCCCCACCATGGAAGCACATTTTAAAGAGTGTCCAAACGAGATAATTCTTCCTCGTTCTGCTCCTCAGAGCTTCTATTCCTAAGAACCGGGAAGGAGGTCTCTGGGGCTCAGAATTGAGACAATCTGGATTTACCGACATCTGGTGAGTTTCCAGATTGTAACTGAAAATGTTTTCCTCTTGGCTGTGGTTGCTGGAAAGCTCTGAGCCAAATCCCTCCACCATCAGCAAGCTTCCAGACCATGGGGGTGGGTGTCTCAGGGCTAATCTTTTCTTTCCTCCCTTCTTTCATTCAATCATCCAACAAATGTTTGTCCTGGAGTGACTGTGCACCTTTCTAGGTTGGCGGGGGTCCACAGTGAACAAAACAGACGGAATGTCTGTCTTCATGGAGCTCGCAGTCAAGAAGGGGAGGGGGCGAGAGAAGAACCTGGTGAGGCAGGTCACGTGCTGCGGGAAACTGGTAAGTGGCGTGGAGTGGGGGCTGCTGGCTGGGGGGCTTGAGATTTAAAATGGGCGGACTCGAGGTGGGGGGGGTCAGGAAAAGCCTCACAGAAAAAAGCAAGGGTCTGGAGGACACAAGGAGGGGAGACCATTCTGGGGAGAGGCAGAGGCCTGAGTGGGGAGTGGGCCTGGGGTGTCAGAAACAGCCACTGGGCACAGTGATGGGACATGCAGTCACAGAGGCGAGGGGCAGAGGACGCCATGGGCTGTGAAGGACACCCTAAAGCCTGACTTTTATTTATTTATTTATAGGAAAAAAACTTTTTTTTTTTTTTAAGATTTTATTTATTTATTTGACAGAGAGAGATCACAAGTAGGCAGAGAGGCAGGCAGAGAGAGAGGGGGAAGCAGGCTCCCTGCTGAGCAGAGAGCCCGATGCGGGGCTCGATCCCAGGACCCTGAGATCATGACCCGCGCTTAACCCACTGAGCCACCCAGGCGCCCCAGGAAAAAAACTTTTTAAAAGGTTTTTTATTTATTTGTTTGACAGAGAGAGAGAGAGAGAGAGAGAGAGCGCTCGAGCACAAGTAGGGAGAGCAGCAGACAGAGGGAGAGGGAAAAGAAGGCTCCCAGCCAAGCAGATAGCCCCATGTGGGGCTCAATCCCAGGACCCTGGGATCATGACCTGAGCTGAAGGCAGAAGCTTAACCGACTGAGCCACTCAGGTGCCCCAGGCCTGGCTTTTATGAGATGGATCATTGCAGGGTCTGGAGAGGTAGACCGAGAATTTCTGACCAGTGTTTTAATAGTGTCTCTCCGGCTTCTTAGCAGAGCCAGTGAGGGAATGAGGCCAAGACAAGGAAACCAGCGTGGAGGCTAAAGCAAAGGCCCAGGTGAGGGGCATGGGGGGGGGGTGCAGGGAGAGGGGCCTGGGCCCCAAGGGTTGCAGTGGGGGTGAGCCGGACTGCTGGACTCAGGATGCATCAGAGGTAGAAACACCCAAGATTTGTTCACAGGTGCTTAGAGGAGGTGGTGAGAGCCAAGGAAGCCTCATCCCCAGGTTCGGGCCTGAGCGACCCGAGAATGGAGGAGTCCGTTTCTAAGATCCGAAGACTAGGGCAGCCACTCAGGCCCAGACTAAACTTGAGATGCCTGAACAGGGATGTGCAGCAGGTAGGGGGGGAATCTGGAGTGTGGGGAGAGGGCCACAAGGGAGCCACAAGGGAGCCACGGGGGGCGGGGGGGGGGAGCCTGGGTCGGGGGAAGGGCTCATCACCACCCCCCACCCCGAGGCCACATGAGGCTGCAAAGTGGGCCTGACCGTGAGTGCGTGCCGGGCCCTTGGGAGCCAAGGAGTGTGTGAAGGAGGAAGGAGGAAGGTGCTGACAAGTAGCCCCGGACTGGGCCACGCGGAGACCGTCCGTCGGTGACCCAGAGAAAACGCTGTGCGCTGCGTGGCGGGGCCAGAACCGGACTTGACAGGTTGAAGAGAGGATTAGGGGACCGCCAACTGGGAGGGCACCTTCAAGTGGTTTTGCCACTAAAGGGAGCAGAAAATGGGCCACTAGCTGGAGGGCCGAGAGGGGGGTGTTTTTAAGATGTGAAAAATCTTAATGGCTTTTTCAATTTAAATTTAAATTCTGGGGGCGCCTGGGTGGCTCAGTGGGTGGAGCCTCTGCCTTCGGCTTGGTCATGATGCCAGGGTCCTGGGATTGAGTTCCGCTTCGGGCTCTCTGCTCAGCGGGGAGCCTGCTTCCTCCTCTCTCTCTGCCTGCCTCTCCGTCTACTTGTGATTTCTGTCAAATAAATAAATAAAATCTTTAAAAATAAATAAATAAATTTGAATTCTGAATAGGTAATATATTCCCATGATCCTAATTATCGAAGATTCCAGAGGGCAAGGCCGCTTGGTAATCTCACTCCCCGTCTTTCCCCTCCCCCACACCCTCAGCCGTTCTGTTCCTTGCGTGCCCCCCCCCCCCCCACGGAATCAGCTGCTTGCCCACAGAGTATTATTTTCCCATAAACAGGAACAACCCATACACACTGCACTATGCCTTGCGTCTTTACATTTAGTGTATCCCGCATCTCATTCCACAGCAACACACAAAGAACCTTCTCCTCCTTTTTTTTACGGCTTCGTATTATTCCGTTCTGTGAGGCACCATATGTCATTTCTATCCTGTCCTCCATGACGGACAATCGTCTGAGATCGGTTCTATTATTATCTCTGTTTTAGAGAGAGACCACTGAGGCGCCTGAGAGGTTCTCGGGCTTTCGCTCAGCCCCCGTGCGGTGGCGTGGGAACTCCATGCCCTTCACCACTCCCTGCTCTCTCCTCCTCCTCCTGGATTAGCTTCCAGCCCTGTCTCTCCCTCCACTTAGCAATGATTTGGCTAGCCTTTTGTCGTTCCCATATTTACAGGCCGCACACAGGACTAGGCCCAGAGGACGCAGAGGGACACGGCGCCGGGGTCCACCGCCGCTGAGCTCACAAACTGCCTTTGTGTGCGTCTGCGAGCCGCCTCAGCTTCCACGGAACAACGCAGAGAATGAATAAAGAAGCCCGGTCCCTGTTTTTCCTAATGAGGAAATCAAACGTGCCAACAAATCCCTGTTGCCGTCCTGTGAGCTGAATGCCATAAAAGAAGCCTGGGAACCCAGAACACTAACGCCGCAAGGCCGGCCGGTCCCCTCAGCCTGGCCCCCCTCCAGTTTCCCATCTCCGTGAAAGGCCCCGCCAGCCCGCCAGGCCCGAAGCCCTCCTGCCTTGGCTCCTCCCCCTTCCGTCCCTAGGTCACCCACCCTATGGCGGAGACCACCTCCTGGAAACCTCTGGACTCTGCCCAGCTTCACGCTCCATGGCTACCAGCCTTACTCGGGCCTTCTCTCACAGGAGCCTTCCAGTAACTTCCTCCCTGGTCCCACCCGCGGTCCACCCTGCTGATGCGTCTGTGTCATTCCCCTGTTGTTACCATCTAAGGCTTCCCTTTGCCGTCCTTGGGCTAATAAAGTCCTGGCACCGCCCAGTGGTTAGGATCGTGGGCTCTGGAGCCTGAATCCCAGCTCTGCCACTCATTAGCTGTGTGACCTTGAACGACCTACTTAACCTCTTTCTGCCTTAGATGAGGCAAAATGAGATGAGATAAATGAGAATGAGATAAATCAGATAATGATAATTATAGACCCTACTATATGGCTGTTGTGAGGATTAAATTTAATGAATATTATAACGATAAGTCCCCTGGGATCCGGACCCTGCTGAGGTCTCTGATCTCTCTGGTTCTTATCTCTCTATAAATCAGCTGAAATAGTTTTCATTCTGAGACCTTCAAATTCCATCCCTCTCTTCTTCTTCCCTGCAACCCCTCTGGGCTGAAGCAGGACCCGGGGTTCTCCGAAGCTGGGCACACAGTATGTTGAGTGAATGAATGAAATGAAATGAATGAATGAGGTGGGCACTGTGTTTGGGTTCTGAAGGCTGAGTAGGACTTTTCCAGGTCAAGAAGTGTTTGAGGTGGGACTACAAGAACTTGCCTCACCCCCGTGCTTGGAGGACAGAAGGGAGGTCAGACTGGAGAGAAAAGCTGCATTTGGTCCAGACCAGGAAGGGAGGGTTTTCATGACAGGGTGAGACTGAGGCCAGGAGCCCCAGGAGCCAGGGGTGTGGCTAAGCTTCAGCAGAGCTACAGAAAGGCCTGAACCAGGACAGTAGCCGCGGAAATGCAATGAAGAAGGAGGTTTGAGAGATTGAGGGAAAGACTTAATATCATCTCCTCAAGGCGTCTCCTGAATGCCTTCTAGAAACCATATTAGGGGATCATGGGACTAAAGAGCTGAAGTAGCATTTCCCCCTGTCTTCAAGTCGCTCACACCCTAGGAGAGGCGGACAGACCTAAAAATAAAAATATGGATGCAGAGAAGGCCAAATTAAGTCTCACTGCAGCCGGCCTCACGCAGATAGCGCTACACGTGTAAAATCTGCAAAGTGAAGCAGCGTGCATTTCCGAGCGCCTCTCTCCTCTACCCCAAGACTTTTTTTACGTTTTCAAATTTTTATTTGGTTTAAACACACAGCAGTAGATTGCTACAGCCCGCCAACTTTTAGAGGCAATGCAGAGGTTTAGATGGGCCTGCTTGCACCACAGCCCGCGATGTCAGACAAGCTGCTGAATTATCTTAGCCCAAGCCCATGTTACCCGTGATAGGAAGATGAGTGGGGTTGGCAGGGGCGGCGGGGGAGAGAACAAAATGGGGCTGGAGGTGTGGGTAGAGGTGAGATCCTACAGGGACTTGTGAGCGATCATAAAGGTTTTGGACTTAATTATTTACTTTTAAGATATTTATTATTTGAGAGAGAGCGAGCACACCAGCAGGGCCTTGGGGAGGGGAAGAAGGAGAGGGACAAGCAGACTCCCCGAAAAGCAACCCACACACTGGATCCCAGGACCCTGAGATCATGACCTGAGCCGAAGTCAGATGCTTAACTGACTGAGCCACCCAGGCGCCCCAGTTTATTTATTTATTTTAAGTAATCTCTACACCCAAGGTGTAGGCTTGAACTCACAATCTGGAGATCAAGAGTCACCAGCTCTGCAAATGAGCCAGCCAAGTTTCGGACTTTATTATTAGTTTAATGGGGAACTACTGAGGTTGTTTTTTGGTCCCAATTTATTACCACTTTTCAGTTGAGATGTAATCTACCTACATTTAAATGCAAAGATCCTGTTGAGTTTGATGAGGTTTGTTTTTTTTTTTTAAAGATTTTTTATTTTATTTATTTGACAGAGAGACATCACAAGTAGGCAGAAAAGCAGGCAGAGAGAGAGAGAGAGAGGAGGAAGCAGGCTCCCTGCTGAGCAGAGAGCCCGATGCAGGACTCCATCCCAGGACCCTGAGATCATGACCTGAGCCGAAGGCAGCGGCTTAACCCACTGAGCCACCCAGGCACCCGAGTTTGATGAGGTTTTTAAAAAGGTTTTATTTTAAGTAATCTCTATACTCAAGGTGTAGGCTTGAACTCACAATCTGGAGATCAAGAGTCACCAGCTCCACAACTGAGCCTGCCTAGTTTCGGACTTTATTATTAGTTATTATTATTTTTATATATTTAGTTTATTATTTTATTATTAGTTTAATGGGAAACTACCGAGGTTGTTTTTTAGTCCCAATTTATTGCCACTTTTATTTTATTTTATTTTATTTTATTTTATTTATTTATTTGACAGAGAGAAATCACAAGTAGACGGAGAGGTAGGCAGAGAGAGAGAGAGAGAGGGAAGCAGGCTCCCTGCCGAGCAGAGAGCCCGATGCGGGACTCGATCCCAGGACCCTGAGATCATGACCTGAGCCGAAGGCAGCGGCTTAACCCACTGAGCCACCCAGGTGCCCCCATTATTGCCACTTTTCAATTGAGATGTAATCTGCCTGCAATTAAATGCAAAGATCCTAACTGCTGAGTTTGATGAGGTTTTAAAAAATATTTTTATTTTAAAGTAATCTCTATACCCAGCTTGGGGCTTGAACTCAGACCCTGCTATCAAGGGTTGCATCCCCTGCCAACTGAGCCAGCCAGGCACCAGGACAATCGCATGCACCTGTGAAACCCACCCCTAAGAAGAAGATAACGAAACATTTCTGTCACCCCCAGAAAGGTTCCGCCTGCCCCTTTCCAGTTAATTCTCCCGCCCCCGGGGTACTGAGGGGTCTAAGCATCCTGTGCCGGCTTTTGGAAGGATCCCTCTGGCTGTGGCACAGAGCACCACCTGAGACCAGGAATAAGAGAGTAAAGCACCCGCCCAGCAGGTGAAGTCTGGAACCCACAGCGGTTGCCTAGCAACCAGAAAGCGCGGCCCGAGGACGGTCAGCTCCGCCCCGGCAGAGGGGGAGGCCCCGCCCCGCCCCGCGCCGCGTCGGGGGGCGGGCAAAGGCTTCTTATTGGTCTGTTCTCCGGAAGCGACGGGATTCGGAATCTCGCCCTGAGTCGGCTGCGTGTGGGAAGGTGGTGCGTGGCCGCGGCGCGTGGCTCGTGGCTGGGCAGCGCGGGGTCGTGCGGCGGGTGTTCGCACCCCTCCCACCCGAGTAAGGGCTTCTCCCGCTGAGCCTCAGTTTCCTCACTTTGCAGAAGCTGAGCACGCCTCGCACGGGGCCCCGGGTGCCCTACCGCGCAGCCCTATTGCCGGCCTTGGTGGTGGTGGTCGGGGCTGTCTCGGCGTTTGGGACGGGGCGGAGGGGGTTCGGCCCCAGACGGTGCGCGACTGACCCAACGGCGCCCAGGGCCCCAGCGCGGGCCGGCATGTTCGTCCTGGTGGAGATGGTGGACACTGTGCGGATCCCCCCGTGGCAGTTTGAAAGGAAGCTCAACGACTCCATTGCGGAGGAGCTGAACAAAAAGTTGGCCAACAAGGTACTGGGCCGACGGGGTCGCTGACAGGCCCTGGCACCGGAGGGCCCGGCACTGCCCACCTGCCCGCTGCAGCCTGGCCTTGGTCGTGCCAAACCTTGGCCTTGGGCAAGTAGCTTAACGTCGCAGAACTGGGTTTCTTCACCTGTAGGTGGGGTGGGGGTAATCCCCCTGCATATGGGATGTTAGAGGGAATCGAAAAAGAAACGGGGGTTGAAAAAGGCCATTCTGACTGGGAAATGCTAGGTTCCACACTGCCAGATTACTCTGCAGTCTTGGGCAGGTCGCTTACCCCCGCTGGGCCTCAGTTTCCCTTTGTAAAATGGAAATAATAATGGCTGCCTAATCGTGCACTGTTTTTGTGAAGATGGACAGAGTGGTTTAGAGTTAACGGCCAGGAGGTTTGTTTATTCATTCCTGCAGAAAAGTGTTTGTGCACCTTTTATGTGCCAGGCCCAGCATGCCTTAGTGACCGCTGGTCTGGGGCCTTCTCACTGCCTTTTCTGAAGTAATCCTCCCTCAGTTACTCTGTGTCGTATCACTCTTTCCTTCTTAGATGGTTATGGTTTTTCTTTCCAGCGCCATGATGGCAGGGACCTTTGTCTTCCCCACATGGTGCCTTCATATTTGGCCAGAGCCTGGCACACAGCATATGTTCCATAATTGTTCACTGACTGAATGAATCAGACAAGGTTCTGCCCTGTAGTATGGTGAGGAGAGCAGATATGAATGAGAGGGACCCACAGTTGAGTATGTGATGACAAGTTGAGGTCGGTGCTGTGAAGGACAGGTCTTCACAAGTCTCCGACAAGGAGATCTCTGCCTACAGTGAGGGAGAGAGCAGCCTTGTTAGGGGTGTGGCATTTGTGCTTGAGCTGAGAGATGATGCCGAAGAGGGGATTCATTTTTGAGGGTGGGATAGGGCTGTGCAGAGAGAAGAGTTGGGCAGGCAAAGGAAACAGCATGTGCAAAGGTCCTGTGGCAGGAAGGGAATACTTGACCCATCATAACATGGAGGAGGCTGGTGTGGCCTGGGCACAGAAAGAGAGGGCAGGGCAGACTGGAAAGGTGGCAGGAACCAAGCTGCATGGGCCTGCAGGATATCATGGTGGTACTGGTCTTCATACGTAGACCAGCAGGAGGTGATAGGCTTAGAAGGAGCCAGCCAAAAGGAAGGTTGGTTGGCTTTAGATGGTCCTTTCCTTAGAGTGAGGTCATAGAAGGGAAGTGTATGGATCTGGGGAGCTGTTGGTGGAGAGAACTCATGAAGTCCTTAGTGGATGGCTTCTGGCTGCTTTGTGAGTTAGAAGGCCAGGGGGTCTGTGGTGGGATGAAGTGCAAGCATCGTGGTGAGAGAAGCTGTGAAAAGTCCAAGAATGAAATGAAGTCCCTTTGGGGCCTTCAGTGACCTGTTGAGATGAGTCTTATTTTATTTTATTTTTTTAAGATTTTATTTATTTATTTAAGAGAGAGATAGTGATCACAAGTAGGCAGAGAGAGAGGAGGAAGCAGGCTTCCCGCCGAGCAGAGAGCCCAATGTGGGGCTCGATCCCAGGATGCCAGGATCATGACCTGAGCTGAAGGCAGAGGCTTTAACCCACTGAGCCACCCAGGCACCCCCTTTTTTTAAAAAAGATTTTTTTATTTATTTGACACACAGAGAAAGAGATCACAAGCAGGCAGAGAGAGAGGAGGGAAGCAGGCTCCCCTCTGAGCAGAGAGCTCGATGCAGGGCTTAATCCCAGGACCCCGAGACCACGACCTGAGGCGAAGACAGAGGCTTAACCCACTGAGCCACCCAGGCGCCCTGAGATGAGTTTTCTGTATTTGAGTCATTTGAGAGGAGGCTGCACAGAAGAGGTCCGTGGTCCAGCCAACGGCACAGGTCTTGTGCTGCTGAAGCCAGCCAGACCTCATCGTGGTGAGGTCTGGCCCAGACCCTGAGTTCTCTGAGCTTCTTGCTAATCGTTGAACAGTCTGCAGGATCTGTAATTGGGAGGTGATGACACTGGTGGCAGATAAGATGATACCAAGCGAGTCAGTGGTTTGGAGCACTGTGGGGGTGGGGATGGGGGCATGGGATGCTGTCTGCCTAGTCTCCGGCCCTTGGCCATGTGTCACTCTGCCAGCTGCAGTCCCTGTGGCCACGGCTGTGTCTCCTACTTTGTGTGCAGAGTGGGGATTAGCCAGGACTCTGACACGGAGCTGTGAGTTCCAGCGTGGATCTGGGGACTTTAGGACGTGGAGGTTTAAACCAGGGTTCCCTAGTTATCAGTGATCCTGACTAATAATAACAGTGACCCATGGTTGACAGTGCTTACTTCTAACATGTGAGCCAGACACTAGCAGGGGCGTCACATCCATGCTCTCTCCTTATTTAACAAACTTGCAGCGTGGGAGGTCCATTTTTGCAGATGGGGGAAACTGAGGCTCAGAGAAGTGACCTTGGTGGTCACGCAGTGCGTGTTGGAACTGGCAGTGTAACCAGGATCTGCCTTGTGACAAACGCCCCGCTCTTTCCAGAGCTCCACACCCTTGGGAGGCCCCGACTCAGGGTTACCTCCGACGGTGCCCCAGCTCATTTCTGGCTATAAAACGGGGGTAATCATATTGGCCCTGGGTGGTGAGGGTCTCAGGAGAGCATGCTGGGGAGCTGGACCTCAGTGTCACAGTGTGTGTGTCCACGGGTGCACACAGGTCGTGTACAACGTGGGGCTCTGCATCTGTCTGTTCGACATTACCAAGCTGGAGGACGCCTACGTGTTCCCAGGGGATGGCGCGTCACACACCAAAGGTGGGTGCCTATTCCTCTTTTTTTTTTTTTTTTTTTTTTTTAAGATTTTTTATTTATTCATTTGAGAGAGAGAGCCCATAAGCAAAAGCGGGGTGGGGGAACAGCAGAGGCAGAGGGAGAAGCAGACTCCTGGCTGAGCAGGGAGCCCAAAGCCAGACTTGATGCCAGGACCCTGGGATCATGAGCTGAGCTGAAGGCAGAGGCTCAACCCACTGAGCCACCCGGGCGGCCTGTCCTTTCCTCTTTGGCATTGGGTTTCTTGGGGTTTGGTTTTTGGTTGTGGGAATCCTGGCCTAGGGATTGGGAGACCTGAGGCCTAGTTGTGACTGCCAGGAACTGACCAGGTGATAGTGGGCAGAATTTTCCCATCTGGGCCTTGGTTTCCTCATCTGTAAGAAACGGTGGATGAGGAGATTGGGTTTTTTTGTTTGTTTTTTAATTAATTAATTAATTAATTTGCCAGAGAGAGAGAGCACAAACAGAGGAAATGACAGGCAGAGGGAGAGAAAGAAGCAGGCTCCCCGCTGAGCAGAGAGCCCGATGCGGGACTCGATCCCAGGACCCTGGGACCATGACCTGAGCTGAAGGCAGAGGCTTAACCCTCTGAGCCACCCAGGTGCCCGAGGAGATTGTTTTTAATTTTTATTTTTTTAAGGATTTTATTCATTCATTTATTTGAGAGAGAGCGAGTGCGAGAGAGTGTGCACGTGCCCATGGTGGGAGAGGGAAAGGCTGACTCCTTACCGAATGTGGAGCCCGATGTCCCACTCGACCTCACGACCCTGAGATCCAGACCTGAGCTAAGAGTCTGTCGCTACACGACCAAGCCAGATGCTCGACATCTGGCGGCCTCTGTCGCTCTGCGATTGTGGCTCTGTGTCTGTGCTCCCTTTGGTCTCATTTCTTACTGAGCTCTGCTCTGCCTGGCCGTCAGGCTGCCCGGTCTGGTTGGGGGGTGGCTGGACAGGTAGGGGCACTTGGAGTGGTCATTGCTGCGTTAAAAGTGAAGAGCAGGGGCACCTGGCCGGCTCAGTTGGTAGAGCAGGTGACTCTTGATCTGGGAGCTGTGAGTTCAAGACCCCTGTTTGGTGTAGTGATTACTTAAAAATAAAATATTTAAAAAAGAATTAAAAATGGAGAGCAGAGGTGAGTGCATCTGTCGCTTGGGGAGGAGGCTCGCTGAGGGTGGGGGACTTTGTGGGGCACTAGGACATAATGGTTAAGTGTAGCCTCTGAATTCATATCCCAACTTGGCCACTTACTGCTCTGTGTCCTTTGCAGAATATGTAATCTTTCTGTGCTGCTGTTTCCTTGCCTATAAAATGTAGTTAACAATAGAGTTTATATTACAAGACTGTTGTAAGAATACTAAATTAGTATGTGCAAAGGTCCTAGGATCAGTCCTTGTGTCCTTGGCACACAGTGAGGGCTCGGGGGCTCCTTGATCTGAACTGTTTGTCCTGATTCTGTCGATCCTCTAAATGGGTTCTTCTGGGCTAGCCTGTCCTGTCCCAGGCTGGATGGGGGCAGGTGGCCTCAGTGTCCGGTGGTTGGCAGACTAGCTGGTGGGGAGAGGCTTCCTGGGGAGGGCTCGGCAGCAAGTGGTCCCATCTTCCCATACCGGTGCGGTTGGGCCAGCCTACAAGCAACTTCTCAAGCCTCTGCTTATAGTCCATTGGCCAGAGCAGGTCACGTGGTTGAGGCTGGGACAAGGGAGGGGCAGATAGACTCCGCCTTCGGATGGGAGGAACTGCCATCCAGTAGCAAAGGAGGGTGCACCCTGGGAAGGGCAGGGCCGGTTGGGTACCAGTCCTGGACCGTGTAGAGGGACGGTCCCCTTGGCTAGGGTCTCAGGGAGGGAGTGGGGCGTTCTCTCTCCTCCCTGCACCCAGCCAGATCAGAAGCAGGGGTGGGGGGGCTCGGAGGTGGTTCGCGCTTCCCAGAGGGTAGGTCTGCAGCTTGGCATCACTCGGAGCTGCTGATTCACGGTCTCCGGAGGCAGCCCGCGGACGGCACTTTAGCAAGGAGCCCGGGGCTTCTCACAAGAGGCCAAGGGTCAGGAGCCCAGCCCTAGCCGTCCTGGTCAGCCTCTGGGCACAGAGATGTCCAGCATTCCGGAACGTGCCGTGTGGCTGCCTGGTGTCTGTGTCCAGGAATCCAGAGACCTGATTAGTTCACGGAGATGTCACGGTGCTCTGTGGACAGCCCCAGGAGACAGGCTGAATTTGTACGCACTAGGAGCACTTCGCGGAAAAATAAAACGGGTGACGTGAAAACAGGACCACGGGGCCTCTGTTTACAGAGAAAGGTGCCCTGGAGCTGAGCCCAGCCTCTGCCCTTAGACGGTTGTCCAGGGGACGAGTGATAAGAGGCACCAGAACTTCAAGGAACCCTGGGAGAAAAAAGTTATAAATTCTATAAATTGAGGAAATTCTGTTCTTTCATTTGGTTGTTTCTGCCACTTGGTGTAAGATTTTCACTGTGGGTTTTCTTAGCCCCCCACTCCACACCCCCAGTGTGCCCTGGGCCCCCTCGTTCCTCGGAAATGAGATGTGAGGATCAGGGCCCCGCGTCAGGCCTGTCACATGGACCTGGATTTGGATTTGAATTCTGGCTCTGCCCCACCCCCGTCGCCGGATGCGGGCCTTAGGCAGGTAACTCTGCCTGTCTTGGCCTCGGGTTCATCATCTGTAAAATGGGGTCAGCACTTGGAGCCGTGAAGCCCGTGTGCTCCCGGAGCGCCGTGCAGAGTGACGTTCTGGCGTGGGGATCCATGGCCACGCTTCCAGGCTGATCCTCCACGCCGGGCCCGTCCTTGCTGCCTCACCCAGGGCTGTGGCCAGGGTGCGCGGAAGGAGGCCCCAGCACCACGCTGCCCCGTCTGCGTTGAGGACTCTTGGTTTGCTTGTTGCCTTGTACCCTTCTCCCCGGGCTGGATCGCTTCTCCTCTCTCAGGTGCTCGCAGGACGTCAGCGTCCGTGACTGTGACGCTGCGCCCAGGTGCGCAGCCCCAGCTCTTGTACTTAGGGTACTTGCACGTGGCACCCGTGCCGTGTTCCTCTTGCCCCACCAGCCGGCCGGCCCCGGCCCCCCGGGGGAAACCCCCCTGCCCTGCCCTGCCACCCCCGCCTGCTCAGAGCTCCAGAGCGGACTGTCTTCGTGCCCAGACTTTGCTTTGTTCTGTTTTCTCTTTTTGTAAGTTGTGGTAAATACAAGATTCACCGTGTTAACCATTTCTCGCGCCAGTTCAATGGCACCGAGTACAGTCATGGCCGTGTGGCCCCCCCAGCCTTGTCACCTTCCCAGCCCCAAGCTCTGCCCCTCCCCCGCAGTCGCCGCTCCAGGCTCTGGAAACCACCACTGCACTTCCCGTCGCTGTGAATTTGACCACGCAGGGTCCTGCATACAGGTGCCGTCATCTCGTGTCTGCCCTTTGCAGAAACCCAGTGCATCCCGAGGCAGCCACGCTTCTCCCGGGACTTGGCCCGAGCCCGCACCTGAGAGCAGGTCCTCCCCTGATGGTCCTGCGGACCCGCCCTGGCTGCCTCTCCCGGCTCCTGTCTGCCTGCCCCAGTACAGCCTCACCCGGCCGGCTCTCGCCCTGGTCTGTAGCCTCCTATTTTATTTTTAAATATTTTATTTATTTATTTGACAGGTCACAAGCAGGCAGAGAGGCAGGCGGGGTGGGGGGAAGCAGGCTCCCTGCCAAGCAGAGAGCCTGATGTGGGGCTCGATCCCAGGACCCTGGGATCATGACCTGAGCTGAAGGCAGAGGCCCAACCCACTGAGTCACCCAGGCGCCCCTCCTGTTTGTTTTTAATGGACATCTAATTTACATGCCATAAAATTCACCCTTTTAGAGCTTACCACTCAGTAGCTCTTTAGGATATTCACAGAGCTGTGCAACTGTCCCCACGATCTAATTCCAGAACATTTTTCCTGCCTCAAAAAAGCAACCACGTACCTGTCAGCAGTGGCTCCTCATTCCCCCCTCCCCCAGCTCCTGGCAGGCACTGATCTGCTTTCTGTCTCTGGATTCGCTTCCTCTGGACATTTCGTGTAAATGGAATCACGCGGTATGTGGTTCTCAGCAACGGGCTCATTCTGTGTGATGTGATGTCCGCAAGCTTCATTCCCATCGTGGCGGGTGTCTGTACTCCCTTCTGGAGGCTGAATGGTGTCCCGTTATGTGGGGACACTGTTTCTGCGTTTGTCCGTCGATGGACGCCTGGGTTGGCCACCCTGTGTGGTGGTTCCGGGCCAGAGCTCCCTGGGCGCAGGCCCACGTGCTGCTCTGTCCCCATAAGCCTGGTGCCCACACCGGCCCTGGCACAGACTCGGGAGAGGCTCTGTGGGCATTTGGTAAGCTGAACTGAGCATCGAGTCACATGGGGGACGGGGCTTTCCCACCCTGTGGATGAGCGACCCTTGGCTGTCCCCAGTTGCAATCTGCAGGGTCAGCATGAGGCTCTCGTCGCCGGGAGGGCGGGGACAGCAGCTGCCCCCTTTTTCCCTCGTACTTCCTGCCCGGCGGGGCCCCAGAGAGGCCACCTGGCAGGGACCTGGGGCCCCCGTCTGCCCGACTGGCCTGAGGGCAGGATGGGCAGAGCGGCTGGCCGAGGATGCTGGTGGCGGGAGCCTGCCTGGGGATGAAAGCTGACCAAGGACGGTAGCGTCCCCTTGTGCCCTGTCTGGTGGTCCGGAAGGACTCCGCGTCTTCCCCGGGGACAGCAGGGCGGAAGAGCTGTGTGGCTGGGAGCAGGTGACGCAGCCCTCAGAGCTGCTTCCCCGTCTTCACAGCGGGGATGTATGACAACCGACACTGGTGGGCCTCGGTGGGCCCCGTGTCACCGGCAGGACGTGGCCTCACGGTTCTCCTCAGGCCAGTGCCGGTCACCCCTTTGGGGGTGTCAGGGGCAGGAGTGACAAGGCAGTGGCTTCTGCCATGTCCAGGGGGTCCATCTGTGATGTGGGCACGGACCTGAGCTGACATCTTCCTGGGGTTCTGCTGGGTGGGGACCACCAAAGGCAGCGCATGAGAACCCCCAGAGGCATTTTTTTTTGCCCCCGCGCCTCTGCCTCCCCATGGCCCCTTCCATTTCAGGGCATTTTAAACTTCCTGTTCCAGATCAGAGCTGTGCCTGGGGCAAACTTTCACGTCAGAGGGAGACGGTGAACTTGATCCTGAGCCCGGCTCGCTTTGCCCGTTACTTCTCTCTGCTTTAGAATTTAGGGGAGTGAGTCTAGAGGGAGGGTCGAGTTGACTTTGGAGTCATCCGCGGCCCAGAATCTGGGTTCAGGAGTGACTTGTCAGGTGAGCTTGGGGGCTCTCCATTCAGGCTCTCCATTCCGGGCCACTGCTGTTGGCCTGTTGTGGGGGCCACACTGTGGCCTTGAGGGGACGGTGTGTGGGTCCCTCCAGCGTGGATCTGGACCCCCAGGGGTATTGGGTAGCAGACTCCCAGCTAGCCGCAGGGCCTCCAGGTCTGGCGAGTCCGGTCGACATGGGAAGCCGGGGCCGCCCCGAGCGGCCGTCCCTCACCTGCCAGCTCGTCCCTAATACTTTGCCTTCACTTCCAGTCCATTTTCGCTACGTGGTGTTCCATCCCTTCCTGGATGAGATTCTGATCGGCAAGATCAAAGGCTGCAGCCCGGAGGGAGTGCACGGTAACGGCGGCCCCAACTCCTCAGACGAAGCTGGGAGCTCGTTGGGGCCAGCGGCCAGACCAGCAGGCCTGCCTTCAGCTTCTGTGCTGGGCCGCAGGTCAGGGGAGGGGTCGGACGCAGAAGCTTCCACACTGTCAGGGAAGCCGGGGAGGGAGGGAGGGAGAGCCCCCCTCGTGCTCAGTGCTCAGGGATGGCTTCGGCCAGCCCTGGGCTTCACCGTGAGGCTGTAACTCAGGACCTCGGGGCGAGCACTCAGGGGTCCCCGGCACCTTCTGGCCCCTGTTTTGTGTGGTGTCCGCCGCTGCAGGTTTGGGGGGCTGAGAGGCACAGGTAGAGGCGCGGGGCTCCGAGCGGGGTGGGGGGCTCCGATTTCCATGGCGACAACCGCCCTGGTCCCATGCTGTCGCTTCTGCACATGTTCCAGTCTCTCTAGGGTTCTTCGATGACATCCTCATTCCCCCCGAGTCGCTGCAGCAGCCAGCCAAGTTGTATCCTCCCAAGGTTGAGGTGGGGCACAGGGGAGCTCAGGTCTTTCCAAAGGACAGTCCCCGCTCCTGGGGGTGACCCTGGGGCCTGTGATCTGACACTGCTGACCTGTGTGTCCACCCTCGCCCCTGGGTCTGCATGTGTGTGGTGTTGACCTGCCCCTGCCCCCGTGGCAGCTCCCGTGGCGTCCCGCACCGGTGCCCATCCGAGCGCAGGCTCTGTAGGGGGTGTGCTGTTTGCTGGGCTTAGGTTGTCGTCTCAGGGATCATCTCGGAGATCCCCGCTCTGGGGAGGTTTGCCCGACTCACTCCCTCTCCCCCTCCCTGCTGTGTGGACAACATGGTTGAAGGCCTTGACTGCCCTGCGGTCCTGGGCTGAGTTGTTCCCCTCTGCTGGCTTCCCCCATTGCCCTGCCCCAGCCCTGGCCCAGCAGCATTGGGATTGTGTGTTTCTGGGGCGTCCTCGCTGAGACTGCTCCCTGGACGGGACCCCATCTGGTCAGGACTGTGTCCCCTGCGGCCCAGTAGGGGCCCTGGCGCCCAGGGGTTGGGGCGCGACCCTGCGCGTGACGGCCACTAGAGGGCGCGGTGGCGCTGCGGTGTGGGCTGAGGGAGGACGTGGGCTCTGCCGGGAGGCCCAGGTGCTGCGCTCAGGCCTGGCCTGCGTGGGACGCCGGGGCCTGTCAGGGAACCCGGTCCTGGCCTCGCGCTGGCTGTGGGCCCTGGCGGGTGACCCTCCGTCTGCCGTGCTGTCCTCCCTAACACCGGGAAGCTCCTTGTGCTGCGTGTTCAGGGCGCAGCGGAAGGGTTGCGGGGTGGGACGTGTGGGGACACAGCCCTGCTCCGGCTGCTCCCCAGGCCCCCCGGTTTCTTAGGCCCCCCAGGCGGGTCCCGCGGGAAGCACCTTCTGGGTGCACTGCTTCCTGCCCCCCTCACTGCAGCCCCACGAGGGCAGGCCTTGCCACAGTCTCTGCGGACAGGGGGACCCAGGGCACAGCCGCTCCCAAGTGTGGCAGCCGCCCCGAGAGGACACATGGGCCGAGTCAGACCCAGCAGGGAGCGCACTCCGGGCCGCAAGAGGCCTCGAGAGGTGGGGCTCGCTCTGCTGCTGAGCCTCCTTCCTGCTCTGGGGCCGAGGATTGTGCCCACCTGGCTGTGGGTCTGGGTGGGGGAGCCTGTGCCCCCCAGACTTCCCGCTCCCCCCTCCGCAGCCCGGATCTTGCCCAGCCTGGCTGCTCGCGTGTGGCCTGGGCCCGCCTCTCCTGGACACCCCAGCCAAGGTGATCTCCCTGATCGGGTTTCCCCGGGGGCAGGAATCCCCCACCTGTGGGCCCCCTCCCGCCTGGTTGGTGCCTTGACCCCGCGCCCCGCCAGCGACGAGGCCGAGCAGGTGTGGGTGTGGGAGTACGAGACCGAGGAGGGAGCGCACGACTTGTACATGGACACCGGCGAGGAGATCCGCTTCCGGGTGGTGGACGAGAGCTTCGTGGACACGTCCCCCACGGGGCCCAGCTCGGCCGAGGCCACGTCGTCCAGCGAGGAGCTGCCAAAGAAGGAGGCTCCGTACACGCTCGTGGTGAGACGCTGACACCGCGGCCAAGACTGAGGGCAGCGGTGTGTGGGGGGGGGCGTGCTGGAGAAGCCAGGCTGGGAGCGGCTTCTGGGGGTGTTGACTTGCTCTTGGCCTGGGGCCTTTCCCCTAGGTCAGGGCGCAGGTCCCTGGGATGTTCTTAGTCACCTCGCCCTAGGGATCCTGTGTCCGAGCCAGACACGGCCCCACACTGGGAGCCACAGGCTCTTGATAGCCAGAGGACGGAGCCCACACCAGTGACAAGGCTGCTGGGAGTACGTCAGGCACGATGGTGGGGCTGCGGGGGGGAGGGGTGACCCTCTTTCGGGCTCCCCTACCGAGCAGGCGCGTGCACAGGATAGCAGGGGAGCCGCGACTAGATCTGACTGGGGTTCCCTGGGTCGTCTACCTTCATGAAGCGACAGCGATGCAGGATGAAGTGGGACAGATTCCTGGGTCCTGCTAGTAGGGGTTTCTTGGATGTGTGCTGTGGGTGGTTTGCTTTGTCAAAATCTGGGTGGCCAAGGGCACCCCCTCCCCCACGTGTCTGGAGGCTGGGGCACACGGTCACTGGGCCTTCCTGGCTGGACTGAGAGCATGTCCAGGCCCGGCAGCCGGTGCCCCTGTCTGGGCAGGGCCTGGGGGCGAGGAAGGGAACCGGATCTAGCTGAGGCCTTGAGGTCAGAGGCCATGCCCTTAGAGAACCAGCGCTTTCCTTAGAGGCCTCAGGAGAGGTTGGGGCGGGAGAGGGGAGATGGGCTGTGTTCCCAGGTGCCAGCCAGGCATACTGGGGTGGCCCCTGATGTCCCCCCATCCTCTTGGCTGGTGTGTGCCGGCTCCACTGGTCCCTTCATCTCCCGAGGTAGCTTGAGCCCTGAAGGCAGATGGAATGTGCCCATTTTCTCTCCCACAGGGATCGATCAGTGAGCCGGGCCTGGGCCTTCTCTCCTGGTGGACGAGCAGCTAGAGGTGAGGACAGCAGCTGCTCCCACAGATGCCGAGCAACGGAGTGTGCACCCCGCCAGCCTGGCCCCGTCCCTGCTGGAGCTGCCCCCAAACTCCCACCGTCTCTCTGGACCTCTGCCTCTTGGCAACAGCACAGACTTAATAAACAGACGGCATCGTCAGGGAAGAGCCACCCTTGTCTCCGTGATTGAAGATCACCGAGCTGCCACAGCTGGGCCACATGTCCTGCCTCTCCCGGTTCCCTTCTGTAGGGGACACCCCTCTTGCCCCCACACCACCCTGGCAGGGCTTGGGGGTTGACAGAGTGTGGGCCTCAGGCTGGGCTCTGGGCTAAGCCTGGTGGCTCTAAAGTGACTGAGCGAGAGGCTGGCCTGGGGTAGCTACTAGTTATTGTCAGGTCTTGACCTTTTAGGGACAACCGCCTTTTCCCCCACCAGCGGGCGAAGCTGGGGGCCTGCACTCAGCCAAACCAGCCCCGTCAGGAAAGTGGAGGCCGTGGGCTTAGGTGGCCTGAGGTCCGGGCTGGTGACCAGCTGTGTTATCCCTCCCCGCAGTAGGACAGCGGTCACTTGTGACCTCCGCCACACCAGGAACCGTGTGGGGGCCTGCTGGCGACGCCAAACCCCGCCTTGTTGACTGAGCAGCAGGGCTTTGCCAGCCCCGCCCACCTCTTCTCGCTTCCGCAGAACCCGCAGCCCGGCTTTATGGCGCTCACTGGACACGGTGTCTCTGTCAGGCAAATCTCGCACTGAGGAGGGCCGTCCTCGGAGCCCGCCTCCTGCTCTGGCCTTTTCTGCTCACACAGGCACCAGGGCGCGGAGGTGTAGGTCCTGCCCGTGGAGCGTCTCCACGGGGTGGGTGTGGGGAGCAGCTGCAGAACGACGCCCGCCGCCGCCTGGTGCCACAGGGCAGGGGACGGTGCCCACCCCTGCCCAGCCGTGGCCTTGAGTGAGGTGGCCTGTAGGAAGGGGTCTCGGTCCCCCTCAGGGTGTCTGGAGGGGTAACTCCGTGCCCAGGGCCAGGGGAAATGCCATGTCGGGCCCAGCCTCCTGGCACACAGTGGGGGCTATGCGGATGCTGGGGTGCGGGGGGGGGGGGAGGCCGACAAGACACAGGAAAGCTACCATCTCATGTGTCCTTCACGGCAGTGGCGGGTCTGCTGTGGCGTGGCTAGCGGGGGGGCCTCTGCCAACCGGCTACAAAGACCCCTGAGCCGCGGAGTCGGCGACAGTACGGACACCACCACTCACACACAGGGACAGTCACTGAGTTTGGATTCTTATTTTCCTTGCAAGAGCAAAAGTTTCTTTAAAATCCTTGAGCCACCAGTGAAATGAGGCAGGAGAACACTTTAGATGGGAGTCTCGTAATAAAAATAAATACAGTTGAATGGAGCTGCTCAAGGTCTGAATCAGACTACAAATGGGAAGGCAGGGGGGCTGGAACATTCTTTTAAGACCCACCCCCAACCATGGGTCACTCGGCGGGCTGAGGGCGGGGAGGCCAGGAGGCCTGACCACACCATCTCGGGGCAGGAAGCCATGGCTGGATTGGGGCAGATCCGGCTCTGATGAGGCGCGGGCCGCACGGGCACCCGGGAGCCGGTCGGAGGAGCAGGCGGGCGGGTGCAGGGCCGGGCCCTAATGCTGCTGCAGCTCCTTCATCCTGTTCAGGGCGCTGCCGGCGCGGAACCACTCGATCTGGGTCTCGTTGAAGGTGTGGTTGAGGAGGATGGTCTCCTGGGTCCCGTTGGGGTGCTTGATGATGCATTTCAAGGGCTGCAGGCAGTGGGGGGAGGTGGAGGCTCTTAGGAACATGGCCCTGAGCTCTGCTGCAGGGTCTGCAAGGTGGGGTACACTCGAGGTGAAACTTGGGGGCCAGAGGCCAGGCCCAGGCTTGGGTGGCCACAGTGAGACGTGGATGGCGTAACTCCCAGGGCCAAGAGGGTCCTGCTCTGCGCAGGCTCTTGGCCTGAGCTAACGAGGGGGGCCTAAGCTGGCTCCACCCTGTCTCGGGGAAGGTACTTTCTTCCCTCCAAGGGGGGGGGGGGTCCCTGGAGAATTTAAGGGCCCTTCCAGCTGAAACAAAGGCTCATGGGAGGAGGAGCAATTGGGGCCAGAAACCGGTGGAGGAGAAGCAAGGTGGGGGTCCCCGACCCGCCCTCCTTCCCTGGCCTCCTGACCTTGCCAGGAGCAAAGTCTTTCAGGCCCTGGATGGTCAGCTTGTCCACGGGGTGAATCTTGTTGTAGTCGGCTGGGTCGGCGAAGGTGAGGGGCAGCAAGCCCTGCTTCTTCAAGTTGGTTTCTAGAAGGCAAAGGGCACACGGAGTCCATAGAGCGCCAGTCCCTGCTTCTCTGCTCGGGGAGCCTCACCAGCCTAAGAGCTTCCTTTTCTTTTTTTTCCTTTTTTTTTTTTTAAAGATTTTATTTATTTGTTTGACAGACAGAGATCATATGTAGGCAGAGAGGCAGGCAGAGAGAAAGGAGGAAGCAGGCTCCCCAATGAGCAGAGAGCCCGATGCGGGGCTCGATCGCAGGACCCTGAGATCATGACCTGAGCCGAAGGCAGAGGCTTCAACCCACTGAGCCACCCAGGTGCCCCTAGCTTCCTTTTCTAACCCCAGCGAGGGCGCTGGGACAGAGAGGACCGGGTCCTGCCATCTGGAGACTACGGCGCGGAACTGGAAGGACCGGGGCGGCCACAGCCCCGGAGACGGGGTCCCTTCCACCGGAGCCCAGCGCGCCGGCTGGGGTCTCCGCTGGCCTCCCCGCAGATGCTCACGTCAACTGCTGCTGGGTCTGCAAGTCTGGAAGCAAGTTCCCACTTCGGGAAGTTGTGGGCCGGGGACTCAACGGAACTCGGAAGGGACGGAGACTGTGGTGGAAAATGGGAGCCGCGGACACGGCGTGGAAACCAAGCGTGTGTGTGGCTCCAGGCCTGCCCCCGCCGCCGGCAGGGCGGGGGACCACGGGCTGCCGGTGAGGGCAGGCGGATGTGGCTGGACCCGGGCTCCACCTTACCGTGGATCCTGGCAAAGCTCTTGGTGATGATGGCCCGGCCCCCGAGGTGGCGAGGTTCCAGCGCCGCATGCTCCCGGCTCGAGCCCTCCCCGTAGTTCTCGTCTCCGATCACCACCCACCGGATGCCATGTTTCTGTCGGGCAAGTGAGGCCAGTGTGAGGGGCGCTGGCCCCCGCCTGCTGCCCCTGGGCTTCCCGAGGTTCACAGGTCAAGGGGCTAGAGAGGCCCCTCCTTGCCTGGGCAATCAGGTGAATCGGGCCCCAAAGAGGCCTTGAGGGGATGGAAGGGATCAGATGTGGGCCCTGACTCTGCACGGGGCCTGGGGACATGCTCAGGACAGAGGCAGGAGTGGGGGGAAGGCCACAGGGTGAGAGCAGAGCCCAGGAGTATATGACAGAGGGGACACGGGATGGGCACCAGGGCACCCTTCAACCGCGCAGCTACTGGTGTGGGCTCCTGGGGAGACAGCACCCCTGCCACCCCTGCCTCGGACCCACCTTGTAGTAGCGGGCGGTGTCGGGGACAGGTCCAAACTCCTGGGTGACAGCATTGCGCACCGAGTTGGCCTTGCCATTTTCGATGTTGATGGCGCCGATGAGCAGGTTATTGGAGATGTTGTCCAGGTGCCCGCGGAACTTGAGCCAGGGGCCAGCGGCCGAGATGTGGTCAGTGGTACACTTCCCTTTGACCTTGGATTTGTGAGAAGAGAGGACGGAGATCAGGGGAAGGCGCAAGAGAGGCGGAGGGAGGGAGACGCCCTCTAGAGGCTGCAGCGCGCCCAGCAATTGTGACCCGGGAGCCGTGCTGAGGGCAGCAGGTCTGGCTTTAGACACACGGTGTGACGCCCTGGCTTTCCCACACTTTGCCCACGAGGGCTCAGGCAAGACCGTCCCCAACCCCTCGAAGGCCCTGGGCTGCTCAGTGAGTGGTCTGGGACAGGACACTCTCAGGGGCAGGGGCTGGACAGGCAGGTCTGCTCGCTCAGTCTTCAGACCCAGCCCCCTGGCAAGTGCTGCCCCGGCAGGAAGACCAGCTACAGGACCTCAGGCTGGACCCAGAGGAGTCCGAGGAGGTGTCCTGGCTGGTGACCACTTCTATCTATCATGTGGGCTTAACACGGGCTGCCGCTGCTTGAAGGCCCTCCATCAACAGCAGGACATCATGGCTGACGTGGGTCCCAGGCCTCTGGGCACACCACAAAGGCTTGCGTCTGCCGGGCTCCCTAACACAGGCCAGGCCGACTGACACCCAACCGCGGGAGCAGAGGACTCCGTGGCTTCCGGAGCCCAGGTGGTCAAGCCAGAGGTGTGGAGACCTGGTGCCCTTCTGGTCCTGCCCGCACGGCACCCACTGCCTGTGGCCGCTGCTGGTGGCCCTCCCGAGTGGCCGCAGAGCACCCCAGACACCGCCAGCCAGCTCCAGCTCAGCCCGGCAGGGGGTAGAAGAGAAAGGAACACTGGGAGGCCCCGTCCCCGGCCTGACCTTCCCCGCGGGGGCCCAGGGGAAAACTTGTGGTTTCTCCACCCTTCCGGCGGAGGGCAGGGCCGGGGTGAGCCAGGGCTGTTCTCCCCGCCCCAGCCCCGCGACACTGATGCTGACCTTGATGAGGATCTGCAGGTCCTCCAGATCTTTGCCGTCCCACTTGTCAAAAGGCTCCAGGAGCTGTAGGCGTTGGCTGGTGGGGCTCACGTCTACTCGCTGCCCGCTGCTGTCCTTGGGAGGGTGCTGGTAGGTGTCCTGCCCAGGGTCAAACTCCTGCAGAAGATTGGGACGTGCTGGGGGCTGAGTCCTCAGTCCCCACGTAGAGGTGCTTGTAGAAGACGGCCTCCCGTGTCCCCTGCCTTCCCCTCCGATGCACGGAGCTGCCTCATTCTCACTCCCAGGATGGTCCTGCGTGCCCAGGAAGGGCAGCGCCCGGACGCTGGCATGCCCGGAAGGAGGGTCTTAGCCCCGGAGTGAGCGGCCCACAGCGGCCGAGAGCACAGGGCAGTGGCGCCTGCTCACCGCCCGGGGAAGCTCGTCCGCATCTGGGGCCTCCAGCTTGAACTTCTTGCCGTCCTTGCCCGTCAGGAAGTCAGTCTCTGGGTTGAACTTGAGGGTGCCCGCGATGGCCAGCGCTGTGACAATCTGGAATGGAGGTGGCCCACTGCTGATTAGTAGCCAACACCACTCCTGTCACCACGCCCCCCTCCCGAGGAGGAGCCCAGACGGAAACAGAGTACGGAGCAGGTACACCGGAGTCCTCCCCATGTAAGTCCTCCCCAGAGGCCAAAGCTGCAAGATGTCTCTGGGGGCTTGGGCCACGGGCCTGGGCTGAGGCTGAAAGCCCGCCGAGCCCCCGAGCACTTGGCGCAGTGCTCTTCACAGAGGCCGCCTGCCCGGTGGAGACAGTCAAGCACTTTCCATCCTCATCCTGTGACCCTAACAGGATCCTCGGCACAGAGCAGTGTGACACAGCCAAGCTCACATGACTGGGTAGAGGCAGAGCTGCCCTTTCTCCCGGACAGTGACTCCAAGCACCGGCTCGTGACTAACTGTGACGCTTGAGGCCTGAGGCTCTTGGATTCCACCCAGACAGCCCCTTGCTCTGCAATGCCAACCCTCCGGCCGCAGCCCCGCAGGGTCAGACGCCCGGCCCCAGGCTCCATATCCCCCACCCACCAGCCAGGGGCGGCAGGGCCCCAGAGGCCGTCCCGGGTCGCGGCCCCGATGGGCAGGCTCACCTCCGGGGACGTGACAAAGGCGTGGGTCTCGGGGTTCGCGTCGTTGCGGCCGGTGAAGTTCCTGTTGTAGGAGGTGACGATGGTGTTCTTCTCCCCCTTCTTGATGTCCTTCCTGCCAGGCCAGAGGAGACGGTTAAATTAAGCGTGTCTGCCGTTGTCACCAAGCCCATCGCGCCTGGTTTATAACAGAGAACAGGGCAACGGAGAGACCCCGAAACAGCCACCTCCTCCCTGGGACTCACACAGACACAGGAGGGAGCCCAGGATCACACGTAAGGCAGGTAGAGCCCAGACCAAGGCCCAAGTTTCCTGGCTGGGGGCCGCTGCCTCCGCTCAAATGGCTCCGTCAGAGCCCCTGGCCTGCGTCTGGCTTCAGCCAGGTGGCTGCTCCTTCTCTTTATTTCCAGCCCAACTTTCCGGTCCTTCCTAGAAGAGTCTTCTAATGTGCAGTAGCTCCCGAAGCTAGAGGCCTGGGTCTGAGTCTGTTCTCTCCACCCAGTAACACTCCCCCCTCAATACCTGGGGCTCCGGGCGCAGGTGCCCTATCAGGGGTGAGCCTCTCACCTGTCCCACTGGCCGATGCAGGGGCCACAGGCATTGGCCAGGACGATGCCGCCCACTTCCCTGAGGATTTGTGCCTGCAGAGAGAGGAGGACCGGCACAGTCAGAGGCAGCCTGACGGCTGATGGGCAAGGGTGGGTCAGGAGTCTGAGTGATGAAGAGCTGTTCTGGAGCCCCAGGGCAGCTGCGGGGTGGGGGTGGTGGAGAAAGACCTGTACCTGTCCCAGTTGGTCCCAGCTGACAAGCCAGGTTGCGCGGTGGGGAGGGGGAGCCAGGGGCGGGGTGTGTGGGCACTCACATAGCCGTCCCGCTCGATGGTGGCACGGATCTGTTCAGAGCCTGGTGTGATGGTGAATTGGGACTTGCACTTGAGTCCATGGGCCAGCGCCTGCTTGGCCACGGCTGCCGAGCGCCCCATGTCCTCATAGCTGGAGTTGGTGCAGCTGCCGATCAGACCTGGTGCATTGTGGGTGATGGGGCCAGGGGTCAGGACCAGAGGTCTCCACCTGACCTCAACTATCCAGACCTTGTCAAGAGTTCGCCAACCATGCCAGGCCTGGGGCTGTTCTTAACGGAGATGAGTTGGAAGCAGTCCAGCTCTAACAACACAGGACAGGCTGCTCCACGGCCCAGCCGTTAAGGGGAAGACGATGCGGCCAGTGATGTGAGTCAGAGGACTCACTCCAGAATACCATATGTGACCACAGCTGATCAGGGCTTTTAGGAGATAGTTAAAAGTTTCTTCTTTTAGGGGCGCCTGCATGGCTCAGTTAAGTGACTGCCTTCAGCTCAGATGATGACCCCCGAGTCCTGGGATTGAGTCCCGTATCGGGCTCCCCACTTAGTGGCTTCTCCCTTTGAGTCTCTCTCCTCTTAAATAAATAAATAAAATCTTAAAAAAAAGTTTCTTGGGGCGCCTGGGTGGCTCAGTGGGTTAAGCCTCTGCCTTCGGCTAGAGTCATGATCTCAGGTTCCTGGGATCGAGCCCCGCATCGGGGAAGGTTGGAGAGAAAGCAGGCTCCCTCCTCTCTCTCTGCCTGCTTCTCTGGCTACTTGTGATCTCACCCTCTGTTAAATAAATAAAATCTTTAAAAAAAAAAAAAAAGTTTCTTATACTTTTGAGTATTCTCTTTTTTAATTGCTTTATAATCAGAGAGAAACAGAATTTTTTTCAAAGTCTATGATTATTCTTCAAAAAGTCAAAGACTGGATGATATATTATTGAGAGACCTCAAGACAGTCTGACTCATCAGTTTAGCAATTTTGCTTCTAATGAAACCACCACTGTTTTTTTTCACATTTGCTTCAACTGCTGAGTGTGAACACACCCCATGGCATTGTTTTGCGACAGACTGTGGAAGCGCTTTGCCCGCGTTAACTGGCCCCCTCCACCCCGCCCACACTGACAAGTAAACACAGTATCAGCCTTGTTTTCCAGAAAAGGAACGGGGACACAGGAGGGTAACGTAATTTGCTCAGGCCCGGCTCTGTGGTACCTGGCTTTGTGATCCACGCTGTAGACACACTGTCCAGTGACAAGAGCAGGGGCTAGTCACAATGACACGCCAGCGCGTCTGTACATGTAGTGTGTGAACAGAAATCAGGCAATGGGGTTGGGCTGATGAAATGTTCGTAAAACAAAAGCAGACACACATCGATATGTACACATATGTGCAAAGAACCCCTCTAGGAGCTCCTCGAGCTGGTTTCTGGCTGGGGGGTTAAGACGAGGAGTTTTTAAGGGACGCCTGGGTGGCTCAGTTGGTTAAGCAGCTGCCTTCGGCTCAGGTCATGATCCCAGCGTCCTGGGATCGAGTCCCACATCGGGCTCCTTGCTCAGCAGGGAGCCTGCTTCTCCCTCTTCCTCTGCCTGCCATTCTGTCTGCCTGTGCTTGCTCTCTTCCCCCTCTCTCTCTCTGATAAATAAATAAAATTTAAAAAAAAATAAAAAATAAAATAAAATAAAATAAAATTCATTTGTTTGCAAATATCCACTACAATGAGCACATACTTCTTTTTGGTATTACATAAAAAGTAATTTTTTAAAAAAAGCCTTAAAGGAGAAACAGACTCTTTCAGAAAGCGCCTGGGACCTTTAGGAAGTAGCCCCTGGTGCAGGCAGGCGTCTGCAGGCCCTGGTCCCGGCCTTCCGAAGCCAGCAGGGTAGGAGCGACTCACCCACTCGGATGTCCAGGGGCCACCCTTCCTTCTCCGCCACGGCGCCAACTTCTGCCACAGGGTGAGCCAAGTCAGGGGTGAAGGGTCCATTGATGTGAGGCTTCAGCTGAAGAAACAGAAAGGGGAGAGAACAACTCATGGAGGATGGAAATCTTAAGACTGTTCTCCAGAGGCTGCGTGGCTCCCTCTCCCCCAGGGCTTCATGGAGGACCCAGGAGGCTGACTTCTAGCTCAAACCCAGGAACACCCGAGCGGTGGGCTCTGTACATGTGTCAGCTCCGGGATCCCTCCAACCCTGCCAGGTGTATATTATCTCCATGCAGATGAAAGAGGTGGCATGCCTTGCCCAAGGTCGCTCAAGGTCACAGAGTAGGAGATGGCAAGAGCATGGAACGAATGAAGGACTTCAGCATCATGAGTCCATCTCCTATGCTGTGCTCTGTAATCAATCTCAGCATAAAAACAGACCTAAAGCCAGGTGCTTTGTCTATGATAATACTTACCAATAAATGCAAAAAACTTGGCAAAGTGCACGCGGCTCTCAGTACAATATGCCCAATTATTACTACATGAATTAATGAATTTAAGTCCCATGGCCAACTGAGACTTTACACATGATAAAGTGAGGCCAAAAGAGGTTGAGGAACTCGCTCAAGGTCACAGGCTTAAGTTGGCAGGGTCAGGAATTCTGACTGGAACTCATAAAGACCGGCCTAAACCCTCAACCAGTCTACTTGGCCACTTCCTTTCCTGCGGCCTTCTAGATGCTCACTCTGGTCTGCGGGTCTCAGTGTGCCAAACACTGCCCAAGCCTGGGAGTCGTGGGCTGTGACCTCTGAACTGAGACAACAAAGCAACCTCCAAGGCCGAATCTTGGATTCTGCTGACGCTGAGGTGGAGGCAGACCGAGCCAGCCTCTGGATCACCAGCCCCAGCACCTCTCCCACCCGACCGGGGCCTGAACTCGCCACCCACAGAAATTCCTTGGAGCCAAGTGCCTTCCTCACCTCGCTGAGGTTAATTTCAATCAGTTGGTCGTAATGGCAGCCAGGGTCAGGTACCAAGTGATCCTTGTACTCATCAGCTAGTTTGGCAATGTCTGAAACCAATAAGGGAGGGAGATTAAAGCATGCGGGACAGAACATGGTCATGAGACCATCCAACCGTCCATCCATCCATCCACGCACACACCCACCCCCCCCTCAAGCCAGTTCCCTGGCACCTGCTAAACAGGGCCATGGCACTGACTAAGCAAACAAAGAAATGATGAAAACAGCACCGGACACAGGCCCTGCCCTCAAGGAGCACGCAATCTAATGGAGGAGCGATCAGTGAGCTGGAAGTTACGTTACAATACAAGAGACACACAGGAACAGGGAACACAGATGTAACAACCGAGGTTCCGAGTCCAGGAATGCTTCCTGGAAATGAGCAGCACTGAATTTTGAAGGAGAAGGTACTTGACAGGAAAGAGAGGGACAGCACTGCCAGGCAGCACTCCCATGTGTTCGGCGCCTGGAAGCAACTGGACAAGCTCTCGCCACGATCGCTGGCCTTTCGATCCGCCAGCCACCCTTGATCTTCTCCCTTCATGGCTCCAATGACCCCTCCCACGGGCCCGATTTCTTCCTCTGAGCTTCAAAGAAGCCAGGCTAGAAGTTCAAGGAGATTGTGGGGGAGACTGGCAAAGTGATTCTGGTTCCAAATGTTTTTCCTCCTACTTACTAATCAGAGAACCAGAACCATGTCATTTCCAGAGCTTCCTGTAGGGGGCACCAGGGACCAGACCAAAAAGACCCTGGGCCTGGCCAACCTTTCAGGTGGAACTCAATTCCAATCCCAAGGCAAAGGTATCACAAACTTAGATGACAGGCCTTTCGAGAAGCTGCTGAAGCTGCAGACACCCTACTCCGCAACAGTAACACACACACACGTAATTTTCCACACCACTCTGAAGCCAGTCTGGAGACACGAGATTAAAGACTCCGGCCCCGAAGGGAGAAGTTTAGCTCAAGGGTCTCCCTGTACCACGACTGTCCCGCCACACCCTGGCCCAGCCGGCTCACCCTCCCGGCCTGTCTTGCTCAGGTACTTCTTCATCCTGTGGTTGTACGGGAACACTGATGTGGTGGCCCCGATTTCTGCGCCCATGTTGCAAATTGTCGCCATGCCTGGAGAGAAGCAGAGCCCGTGAGGGGGACGGAGCAGCTGGACACAGGTCCTACACACCTGCTGGGTGGGCACACATATCTTCACCCTGGGGAGCTGGTGTCACTTGTTCCCTTGTTCACACAGCCATCTAGTGGCAGCCGGCAGACTCGTCCCTCGCTGCCCAGGGTTAATACAAGGGCCAGCGAAGAGAACACAAGATTCAGCCCCTCCCAGTCGGGTTCCACTTCTGGCCCTGGCGGTCCTGCTCGGCAGACGGGACGGTCACTGTGTACCAAAGGCTGACCTGGTCAGACGGCCCAGCTGTTACTGTGGCCATTTTGCAGGTGAGCAAGCTGGCTCAGAGAGGTCCAAGGTCAGGTGTTGGCAGTGGCATTCAGGTCTAGCCTACCTGCCTGGTGTCCAGGCCTGCCCTCCTTTCAGCCACACTGCGGTGCTGTGTGGAAATGTTCCTGGGTCTCAGGTTTTCCAGCAACTAGACTGGAAGGACAGCCACTGTCTGGACCACAGAGCCTCACACAGAACCGGGGAGGCTTACAGATGTCTTGACTGTATCAGGATACTAGTCTCCTGGGGTTGCTGGGGCGTGGGGATAGGATTGCTATCCGCTTCCAAAGTGCGCTGTCCAATGTAGTAAGGGCTCCCTATAAGACTGAGCCCCCATCTCTGGAGGGGTACAAGTCCTGTGGGGCTGCCGTGGAGCTGAGAAGTCTGGACTGGACCACCTGGAAGGCTTTTTCCAAGTCTTCCTACATCCCGGAGCACCCAGGCACTGAAGCCAGGTCACCTGCAGTGATGGGTAGAAGCTGGCTCCTACTTACTAAGTCTTGGGAGTCTAGTAGGTGGTAAGTCTAATTCCAGGGAAATGAGTGAGGATCCCAGGAAGATGTGGGAAGGGGGCTGCTTCATGAATGAAGCCGTGGCTCTGACTGCCCATTCCCAACACCACCTCTGGGATTCCCTTTCTGGATCACCCAAGGAAGCCCAGGGCCATGGCAGCTGAAGTTTACTGAGTAACCTTGACTAGATAATACCCTCCCCACCTCTAGGTGTCCATCCAAGTCCCCCAGACTAGATGGATTCTCAGGGGAAGGCCATTCCCTGCTTCCATGGCTCAACTCTAGGCCCCATCAGGCCCAACACGGGCTGACAACCGCATCCCATGGCCGCCTCCCTCACCGGTGCAGGAGATGGAGTCCACACCAGGCCCGTGGTACTCCACAATCGCGCCTGTGCCACCTTTCACGGTGAGGATACCCGCCACCTTTAAGATCACGTCTTTGGGGGAGGTCCAACCGGAGAGCGAGCCCGTCAGCTTCACACCAATCACCTGAACAGGCAGAGCGAGACAGCAGTTACAGGCGCCATGTGTTATGCTCCAGCCGGGAAGCCGAAGGGTCAGCCTGCTGGGTTCGCACTCCTGCTTATTTACGCTGCCTCTCCCAAAGAGATCTAAGTCTGAACTATTCCCTCACCTCACCTGGTCTCAGCGGCCCTACGCCTCCCCACCCACCACAGCTCTGCAGCCACCCCCAGAAGAGCCCTTCCCTACTCCTTACCTTGGGGCACTTCAGCTCCCAGGGGATCCCGGCCATGACGTCCACTGCATCAGCACCCCCGACTCCAATGCAGATGCCCCCCAGGCCACCGCCATTGGGGGTGTGGGAATCAGTGCCAATCAGAAGAACCCCAGGGTACGCGTAGTTTTCCAGAATGATCTGAAAAAGACCCGAAGATCTTCAGCCTAAAAGCCTCATCAGAAAATGGAGGTAGGGACCAAAGGGGTCAGCAAAGCTGTTCCCTGGGCCATTCCCAGGCATCCCTCCAGGACAGGGCCTCTCAAGGGTGGCCAGAAGAGAGACAGGGAGCCGGGCTCCTGACCAGCTCCCACAGTCCTGGACTGTCTGACTGGGGCTTGCAAGGGCTTCCTCGTGCCCAGTATCCATGTCTGTGACACGGTACCAAGAACGCCTGCACCGCCTTGACCGTGGACTCACGGTACGAACCAGACAAGCGGGGGTACAGGAGTGTGTTCTGTGACAGGTGTGGCTGTCCACAGGAGCGCCTGACACCACTCCCCACCTTGTGTGGCACGTGCCCACCGGGCTTCTCAGGAGAGACGATTCCCTCAGGACCTGGCTCCAGTGTCCGCAAGGGGCTCCCGCGTCCGGGGCCTCCTCTCAGCTTGGGCAGGTGCTGGCAGTGAGCATCTCCCCAGACACCGGGTTCCAGAGGTGCAGCTATCCCAGAGCCCTGCCCCCAATCTAGGCGTCAGAGCCCACAGGATGTTGCTGGGAAAGCCCCGGCCCAGGGGCCCTCAGCCTGAGCCCCAGTCCCACCACCTGCCGGTAGGTGTGGGACTCGGGCAAGTCACTTCACCTTCCAGACCTGTTTGCGCATCGACAGAAACAGCCAGCAGTGCTCACAGTGCTAACTCCATGAGATCGTGTGTATTACTGGGAGAGGCAGTATTTCTGTTTATTGTTTTGCAGCACACGCTCGGATGCTGGGAAGGGGCAAGGAGGTCAGAGACGTGCAAGGCTCCATGATTGGTTGCGCCTGCCTCATGGTGGACAGGCTCCATGGAACATTACAGAAACCCCAGGACCCCTGCGCTGGGCTACACGTCTCCCAGCAGACTCAGCAAGGAGAGGGGGTCTTGCCTCTCAGGACTGCCAGCCATTAGAAGGGCTGGCTCCTTCCCCGGGAGGGTGGCAACTGGCCGGGAGAGAGGGCCGGGAGAGAGGAAATCCTGGACAAACAGGTGCTGGACAGGGCACTGCTCAACTGGTTCCTTTCTCCGGCCTCCTGGCCCCAGCCATAAGCCGAAGTTTAAAACTCGTTAAGATAAGGCTCCTGGGGCGCCTGGGTGGCTCAGTGGGTTAAGCCACTGCCTTTGGCTCAGGTCATGATCTCAGGGTCCTGGGATCGAGTCCCGCATCGGGCTCTCTGCTCAGCGGGGAGCCTGCTTCCTCCTCTCTCTCTCTGCCTGCCTCTCTGCCTATTTGTGATCTCTCTCTGTCAAATAAATAAATAAAATCTTTAAAAAAAAAAAAAAGATAAGGCTCCTGAAGGTTCTGCAGGTCTGATCCATGTAGAGCAGACACACAGAATTCGGTGTGGTCTACACAGTAGAGACCACCCATGAGTCCCTGTCCAAAAGGAAGGGGTTAGTGCAGACCCTAGGACTGTACAAAGTGTCACCATGAAGCTGGCTGTGACTGTGACCTTCACAGGCAGCTGGACATGCATGGAGGAGAGAAGTGTCCGTCAGCCAGCCATCCACACAGGTGTACCGAGGACCTAGTTGTACCCACCTGGGCCCAGGCCCAGAGCTACAGAGGACTCGGTGAAGTGCAGTCTCTGACCCCCGAGCACAAGGTCTAGGGCACAAGCACCTGCACGTACGGGGGTCATAATGTGAGGGGACCCACAGAGGGTCACACAAGGGCGCTCTAATGCCGGGACCGAGGGCAATGGGCCTTCAGAGGTAACCAAAAGGCAGAGATGGGGAGGAAGGATGTGCTGGGCCTGGGCACAGGACATTCAAGGTGGAGGCAAGGGGTTAAGGTCTGGTTTGGATGTGGTGGGTGAGAGCTGCTGATGGCCTGACATCGAGGTGGGGGTGGGGGAGAGAAAAACCAGAGCTGCACAGAGATCACAGGCTTCAAGGGAATCTTCTTTTTAAAGGAAAAAATTAGGGGCACCTGGGTGGCTCAATCGGTTAAGTGTCTGACTTCGTCTCAGGTCATGATCCTGGGGTCCTCGAATGGAGGCTCCTTGCTCAGCGGGGAGTCTGCATCTCCCTCCCCTCCACCCCTCCCCCTGCACGTGTACATGAAAACTCTCTCCTGCTCTCTCTCAAATGAATAAAAAAAAAATTAAAAAAAAAACAAAAAAAAATCAGGGTGCCAGGGCGGCACAGTCCGTAAGCAACTGACCCTTGGTTTCAGCTCAGGTATGATCTCTGGGTCCTGAGATCAAGCCCCAGGTTGGGCTCCACACTCAGTGTGGCATCTGCCTGAGATTCTCTTCTCCCTCTGCCCCTCCCCCAACCCTGTCTAAATAAATAAAATATTTTAATAAAATTTTTTTTAAAATAATAAAATAGCAATTTAAAATAAAGGAAAAATATATCACGCTGTACACTTAGCTGGCGGCCAGTGTGTTTCTAACAGGGTAGAAAGGGAGACCCTTGGACTAGGGTGTCCCTCACGATGAAAGTCCAAAGCTGGATCTCCCTGACTCCCCAGCGCTGCCGCCCAGAGAGGCCTTCTACGCCCGGCACACAGCTGTGACCTGCCGTTCCCAGGCAGTCCCTTCCTGGCAAGGGCAATGGCTCGAAAGGGCAGAGCAGTGATCCGTGGGCTCCGGTTTTGGAGCGGGGCAGTGCTGGAGCAGGGTCAGATTACAGCCTGACTCAGCTCGTCTTGACGGAGGCCTGGGACAGAGGTGGGGAGAAGGGTCACCTTGGAAAGGTGCGAAGAGGCAGGCCTCACACATCCAGGATGGACGGCAAACGGACACGCAAACCAGTGCACACCCCAGACACCAGTCACCTTGGGTGAAAGGGAAGCCCCGATCTCCCCAGAAACACAGGCACACACCTGCACTCGCAGAGACAAAATCGCCCATCAAAGATCATCCATCCAGGAAACCCTGGAAAAACCCCTGGCTAACATAGCCATGTGACCTCGGGTACTTCCATCCTGCAGAATCAGGGGCCAGAAGGGCCAGAAAGACCCTAAGGAGCGCTCTGCGCACCGAGGGGGGAGGAACGCCTGGTGTGACCGGAGGCGCGCCTGCGGCACATGGGGCAGAGCTCTGGCTCTGGGGCCAGACCCCCGGAGGCACCTCACAGAGCTGTGGTGAACAATGATGGAAGTTATTATCTGTCAAGTGCTAAGTCTAGTGCCAGCACACAGAACACCCATCAAATCTTAGGTGTCCACACAACAAGGAGTAACACTCGTGGGAAAAAACAAGACAAAAAACCAATACAACCCCCCTCCCCCATCCTGAGCCTCTAGCCTTGTGCTCCTGTAGGCCAGGAGGTGCTCTCTGAGTCCCTAAGGGCCCTTCCCCCAGAAAGGCAGGCCAAGCCCAGCTTTACCTGGTGAATGATCCCAGAGCCAGGCCTCCAGAAGCCCACACCATACTTGGCACCCGCCGTTGCCAGGAAATTATACACTTCCTGGTTTATGTCCTATTGAGACAAGTCAATAAGCAGAACATTAGTAACACAGTGTGTGTCCCGGTGACCCCTGCTGACCCCACCCTCCCCACCCACCGCCACCCGACTCGGAAATGCTGGTGCTATGAAGACAGGCCCCCTCCTGCAGGCCTCTACAAGTAATTCCAAAAGGGCCTGGAGGTTGGCCCCGTCTCAGCTGGCTGGCCTAGGGAGAAAGGCAAGGGAGCAGAGACAGTTCTGTGACACCTGGCCAGGGAGTGGGTCTGGCACTCTACCCCGATCTCAGTTTCCTCATTTGTGGAAGGAACTTCGCTACATCATCTCCAACGGTCCCTCTGGCAGTCAAGTCCTCCGTCAAGGCCAGCAGTGAGGGGCACACCACCACAGGACCATCTAACTGGGATATGGTGTCGGGGGAAGGGGGCTGTCTAAGGGAAGCCTGGGATTAAGTGTGGGGTCCAGTCCCACTGTAGCTCACGCGAGGGGCTGTTACTCCACCTAAGCCTCGGATGCCTCACTTAAGGCAACGTCGGCAACCCTGGCGGACATTTACTGAAGGCCCACTGCACTACACATGCTTACAGTCCCCCCCACCGAAGAGGGAAGGCACTGTCTTCGAGGCCATTTTACAGATGCAAAAAACAGAGGCTCAAAGATGATCTAACTTGCTGGAGATCCCAGAATTAAACTCTAGGGTTTGAAACCAGGTCTGTGCAGCCACATAACCCAAGAGTTACATTCCAACATAAGATAGAGCTACCTCCCTTATAAGAAAGAGGACATCTAGGAACACCAGCGCCTGGCACGTTCTAGGTGCTCAGAATTCGGTAATACATTTGATGGTCCCCAAATGAAAGACTCTGATAGACCATGTGCTAAAATGCAGATTTCAACACGACAGGACAGGCTGTGCCCACTCTGCCTGGAACTGGTAGGTAGCTTCCTCAGTGGGCAGGGAAGGCTTCCCAGCACAGCTGATGTGAGCTCAGGGTTTATCTGGAAGACTAAAGGAAGAGTCTTCCTGGACAGGGGAAACTCCAGTCACAAAAGGGAAGGGACCGGGGCAGACTGCACCGAGTCCCAAAGGAAGAACCAGGCAATGACATGGGCTGGCCTCTGGGCATGGGAGACCCACGCTCCAAGGCAGAGGGACTCACTGTCAGCTCCCGGGCCCTCAACAGAGACCCTCAAGGCCACAGAGTCTCCTTCATTTAAACTCCAGACCAACCATGCATCCCTCTGAGTTCCATCAGTAGCCCCACACAAACAAACAGCATAAAAAAACTTGGGCCCCTGGAGCCATTTCTCTTGATTAATAATTACTAAGACAGCTTTTTCATTCAAATCAGTCACTTATATAACACTGGCACCACGGGCAGGAGGCAGTGGTTGTGGGAGTGCGTGTTCTCATGTCTGGGCAAGTGGTGGCGGTGGTGGAGGGGGACAGAATGGTGGAGCAGAGTCTCGGCCTGAACTCAGCCTAGAGCCTTCTCTGGCTGTGTGATCCTGGATAGGTCACTCTGCCACTCTGATCCCCAACCACAGGGACTCCACAAATATATGCAAATCTGACCATAACCCTCTTCTGCTTAAGCCCTTCGGGGACTCCCAGGACGGTGCCCAGGGCCCTCAGGGCCGCTTGCCCCCACCCAGCTCACACCACCCTCTCCTCCTCGGACCCCCTTTCAACTCCACAAATGCGTCAAGTTGCTTCCTGCCTCAGGGTTTATACATACGCTGTTCTGCCTGGAATGTTCTTCCTCCAGTGAATATCAGCTTATCTGTGTGAGTTTTAGCTGACATGTCACATTCTCAAGAGATTGTCCCTTTCCCCTCAGAGTCTAAATTACACTTCTTTCTTATACTCTCTCAGAATCCTGTCTCCCCTTCATAAGCTACATCCGAATCGGCAATGACCCGCTTGTGTGATGGTCTGGCGTCTGTCTCCCTACCAGCCTCTGAGATGCAAGAAGGCAGGGCCCCTGTCTTGTCCACACCGCATCCCCAGCATCTAGCACAGCGCCCAGCACATCACTAGTGGTCAGTAAACACTGAAATCCCATGAACCTGTGAATGGCATTTCCAGAAGGTAGATTCGGAATCCATAAAGTAAAGGGAGGGCCTGACCTTGAAGGTGGTGGCCTGCAGTGATCAGTCACTCCCAGGGCTGCAGAGGACCTTGTTCCTGGCCACAGCCAGCTGCCAGCACTGCAGGGGCCCCTATAACATTGCCCCCCAACACCCCCAGCTGCTGCTAACTGGGAAACCTCTGGCCAGCAGGCTGGGCTTTTTCCATAGAAAAAGAGCAGAAAAAGAGCTCTTGGCAGCCAGGACCCAGACTGACAGGCCAGGGTGGGAAGGCAGGGCTCGAGTGGGAAAACAAGAATGTTTCCCATGGGTCTGAGAGGCTCTGTGAGCTGTGCTGACCCTGGGAGCCGGAGCACTTTCAACGGCGGCCCTGCCAGCATTCAGCTCCTGCCAGCGGCCCCCCAAGAGGGGGGTCCACTTCCAGTGCAGGGGGCGGAAAGGGTGGCGCCCAGAGCTGGCAGAGATCTGCCGTGGTCAAGGGCAGCCACACACAAAGGTACCACAGGCAGGGGCTGGGGGAAGGAGCGGCAATCTCATTCCGTACGGAAGGCTGGGAAGTCAAGGAAATAAACGGTTCCACGTGGCACACAACTGTTTCTACCTCGTGACGCAAACTCCCAGAGGAGAGCCCCCAAAGAGGCCCATCAGTGAGAGACAGCGCTCAAGACGGGGGGGGGGGGGGGTGTTCCCTGCACAGGGCCTCGGCCCCCTCGGATTTACAAACAGCAACACCACCTGCCCGTCACCCGGCTGGGGTCCTCAAGAATCAGCCGACACGTGAGCGGATGGCTGAGGCTGGTAGGAGGGAAGCTTAAGTCACCCTCTCCAGAGCAGCAGCAAGATGCTGCTGCTGAACCTGGTGGCTGCATGATTTTCCCAACAGAACAGAAAAATGAACACAAAAAGATGCCTTTAATGCGGGAAGATTAAGAGGGATTGGGGGGTTTTGAGCTTTTTTTTTTTTTAAGGCTTTCTCTGTATTTTCTAATATCCTCACAATAAGCAAATGGTATTTTCAGAGTTAGGAAACAGCAAAAATGTTTCAAACAAAGAGCCTAGCTTGAGGGCTCTGCCCTCCGTCCCAGGCCACACGCACTGGCCCTCGGTGCCCCTTCCGCTCACCTTGGCCCGGCGCAGGTCCTTCTCCCCGCCGAGCTGGGCCTCGATCAGATGGTCGCAGTGGATGGTGGACGGCACAGCCACCTTGGGCAGGCCGCTGCTGATGAACTGCAGCATGGCCATCTGCGCTGTGGCGTCCTGCATGGCCACGCGGTCGGGCCGCAGCCGCAGGTATGTCTTGCCCCGCTCGATCTCCTGTTTGGCTGGCTCATCCAGGTGTCCGTACACGATCTTCTCTGAGAGGGTCAGAGGCCGGTTCAATCTGGGGGGAGAGGGAGGGGCGCTGGCTGCACAAGCCCCGGCCCACCCACAGCCAGGCCCTCTCTGCCCCGTGGCGACCCTGATGGTGGGCACGGCCAGGGCGCCTGCGCTCCATGCCGGCAGGCACGAATCCGTCTTGCTCGCTGCAGTCCTTCTGGCACACGGCACACACCGGGTGCTCCAAAAATCACTTGATGAGTAGGTGACAATATCCCAAGAAGTGGGCAGGCTTGTTTTTTTCTAAGAATACCTGCTTTTCCAGTATACTGATCACTAATTTTTTTAAAGATTTTATTTATCTGACAGAGGGAGACACACAGCAAGAAAGGGAAACAAGCAGCGGGAGTGAGAGGGAGAAGCAGGCCTCCCGCCCAGTAGGGAGCCTAACGCGGGGCTCGATCCCAGGATGCTGGGATTGTAACCTGAGCCCAAGGCAGCCGCTCAACCGACTGAGCCACCCATGCGCCCCCCCCCGCCACAATTTGTTAGTCTTGACGCGCATACACGCCTGTGAACACTCCACTGCAATGAAGCTAAGAACACATCCATGACCCCCGAAAGTTTTCCTGTGGCCCTTTGTCATCCCCTGTCCCCATACTCCGAGCAACCAGTGACCTGTCTTCTGTTACCACGGATTCATTTGCTCACAGCACATCCTTTTAGCTCAGCATGGCTCTAAGTGCCTTAATGTACACAAGCCTCTGGCTCCTCAAGACATGGACAGGGAGCCTGTTCCGCCCCGAGGGGAAGGAACCTGCCCCGTGCACAAGCCAGCGAGCGGCAGAGCCAGGACGCCAGGAGCCGAGCACTGCGGCCCAGCCATCCCTCCCTCCGGAACACCTGGAAGCCAGAACCAGGCCCAGGCTCTGGAAAGTGCTCGATCACTCGCACTCTCAGGGCCCGCACCGCTAGGACTCTGCTGGGAAAGCAGAGACACTCCCTTCCGCCGGCCTGAGTTCCAGCCCCTCACTCCCACACTGATCCAGCCCTGAGAGCAAGAGCTGCCAAGGAGCTGGCTCCGTGGACAACAGCAGAGCAACCGGCAACTCTGGAAAGCTCTACGGTTCTGCCGTCATGAGAACCTCGAGTAAAAATAGCACGGGCCTGAGGTACAGCCTGCCCCCTTTTGTGGCAGCGTCTGCAAGGCTGGGGTACGGGCAGTGACTCACGGCACGAAGCACAGCCCCTTTCCGGCCCCAAGGGAGACGAAAAATAGCACATGGGCTTTAGAACCAAAGACCTTGACAGCGAATGCCTGATGTTGTACAAAAAAGCCTGACAATGACAAAAGCCGAAGGACGAGTTCAGGACCGCATTTCCTTAAGGATTAACTAGGGATGGTCAAACGGGGCCTCTGCGTCCATCTGTCCCTCGGCTTTACTGGTTGACAGAGACCTGGCTTCCCGAGAACAGAACTGGGCCCCCTCTGTCACGAACGCAAGGTGGAGGCAGAGTCCCTCCGCACGTCTCCGAGCCTTTGACGGCTTTCACATTTCCATCCACTGGACTCTGTTCTGAACAGCCTCACTTCCAGCCAGCTCCCACGGTGCGGCTGGTGCTGCTCACCCACGGACCACGTTTGGAGGAGTCAGGCCTAAACCAACTGAATCGGAATCGGGGCCCAGGTGTCAGTAGTTCTAGAAGTTTCTGAGGTGGGGTGCGCGGCTGGCTCCATTGGTGGACTCCTGACCTTGGGTTGTGAGTTTGAGCCTAATACTGGATGGAAAGATTACTTAAAAACAAAATCTTTTAGAGGTGCCCGGGTGGCTTAGTCAATTAAGCTTCCAGCTCTTGGCTTCGGCTCAGGTCATGATCTCAGGGTCTTGAGATCCAGCCACACAAGGGGTTCCCAGCTCAGGGTGGAATCTGCTGGAGGTCTTTCCCCCTCCCTCCTTCCCCCTCTGCTCCTCCCCCTGCCCATGCATGCACTCTCTTGCTCTCTCTCAAAATAAAACAAATAAAATGTTCTACAAAAACAAAATCTTCTAAAAATAGATGAATAAAAGCTTCCAAGGTGGTGCCTGCGTGGTTCAGGCGGTTAAGCATCTGCCTTCGGCTCAGGGTCCTGGAATCGAGCTCCACATTGGGCTCCCTGCTCAGGGGGGAGCCTGCTTCTCCTTCTCCTTCTGCCTCTCCGCCAGCTCATGCTCTCTTTCTCGCTCTCTCTCTCAAATAAATAAAATCTTACAAAAGAAAAAGCTTCCAGGATGATCCTCCTGGGCACCCTAGACAAAACCACAACGATGCCAAAACAAACAGCGAAAGGCAATGGGGCCAGACAGACCTGGGTTGAGTTTGGGTCCAACCACTCAACAGATCTATGACCTCAGACCGGGGACTTCCCCAGTCTGACACTCGCTGTCCTTATCAGCAAATGGCGAGGCAGATATAACAACAACCTATGGGGTTGCTGAGAAAAAAGAAAGGTATGTGAAGGGCCTAGAACGAACTAGACACACAGGCAGCTACTATTCCCACAGCCATCCCTGGTGAACATTCCTCAGTTCTTACTCTGATCAGGTGACGCCTGGCTGAAGGCTGCTGGAGATGAAGACTGTGATAGTCCCTCCTCACTCAACACCGAAATGAGGACACCAGTAAAGAGGAGGCTAAGTGGCGGCAGAGAGGGAGCGTGGGATGGTGGCTAGAGCAGTGGACAAGGGCAGGGAGACACGGTCCCACTGCTCACTCACTGTGTGCCCCTGGCAAGTTGCTTCTCCACCCAAGCCTGTTCCTTGGCTATAAATGGATAGACTCATATTCTTCTCTCTTAATCCCAGGGTCATGGTCACCAGGTGGGCAAGCACCCAGTCCTGTCTACAGTCTTTCAAGCTCCGGGAGCAGTGCTGGTTGCTCTGTACTACCAGCACTCCCCCTTCATCCTCCTGTGGTGTCACATGCATCCTTCCGGTGCCAGCGTCTGGCGCAGGACCTGGCACACAGGACAGCAGTGCAAAATGGCCACCGTTCCACCAAAGAGGAAAGAGAGGCCCAGAAAAAAAGATATGCTCAAGACCCCACCTGAGTTTCCTTCTGGGTCTCAAGCCTGAGCGCTCCTCGAGACCTATACACCGAAGAGGAAATACAGATTGCAGCCTCTGGGCCTGGCGGATCCCAGGGGGTTGGCTCAGGGTCAGTGGTCTGCCCTGGAAAGGGCTGTTGGAGGGTTCAGGCCACAGCGCCAAAGAGCGTCTGAGACCTTCCCTACACAGAGCCCAAATCACCAGGCTCCTTGACGGTGGGTTCTCCCCTGGCAGAGAAGGCCGAGGCCCATCACCAACCCGCAGTGCCTTCCCTCGGCAGGGAACTTTGTACCCCAAAGGCCTGGATCCTATCGCCATCACCAGCCATGCTTTGCCAAGCACCTCTTGCCCTGCCTGAGAGGGGCAGGAAGCAGAAGCAGCCCCCTGGGGCAGTCTCCACAGCCCCCCGCCCCCCACAGCCTTACCCCTTACCGTTTGCGAACAATGTCAATGTTCTTCTCTAGCAGGTCATAGCGGATGTACTCATGGGGCTCAAAGTGGCTCATGGCCACCTTGGCCCGTTGGCACAGGACTGAGGCCACATGGTACTGCCGCACACCCAGGGCTTTCTGCAAGAAGAAAGACAACAGTGACTGTCAATGGAGGACTAGGACCCTGTCTGCCCTGGAGGACAGCTCCGTGTGGTGAAAAAAGCGAGGTGGAAGTAGCAAGAGCTCCCCAGGGACCGCAGCCTCCGTGCCCTCCTCTGAGGCAGGGGATGACCCAGCAGCCATGGAACACAGCCCATGGCAGCAGAGAGTGCAAGAGATTCGTAGTCAGAATTGCTGGGATGAAAGTCAGGTTCTATCAGCTTAAGAAAACCCCCCAGCATCTGAGCCCCGGAGGACAAGGTAGTGGGGTTACCACTGGCCACAGAGATCACACACCAGGTTACCAGATGGTTAAATATGAACATCCATGGAAGTCCTCAGTAAGGCTGTAAAGCACTGCCTGAACCACAGCTGTCCTTCTACCTGCACGACACGCTCCTCGGGGGCTGCGATCAAGCCTTATTTGTCTGACATTTTTGTATCTGGACTCCTGGGACATAGTAGACTTGAGAATAATTACTGAATGGCTGAAAAAATGAGGAAAACCCTGTGCATGAGCTTTGATGTTTCCTCATCCCTTCAAAGGAGGCCCCCTTAAATGTGCAGCAGACAGATTTATTTCTAACGATTAGAACGGGGCGGGAGGCCACGTGATCTCCAAGACTGATCCTAAAGAGTAAAGGATAAAACCATCATAAAAAATAGCTTCTTGGGCGCCTGGGTGACTCAGTGGGTTAAACCTCTGTCAGCTCGGGTCATGATCTCAGGGTCCTGGGATCAAGTCCCGCATCGGGATCTCTGCTCGGCAGGGAGCCTGCTCCCCCCCCCACCTCTGCCTGCCTCTTTGCCTACTTGTGACCTCTGTCAAATAAATAAATAAAATCTTAAAAAAAAAAAAAAATAGCTTCTTGGGGCACCTGGGTGGCTCAATCGGTTAAGCATCTGCCTCAGGGTCCTGGGGTCGAGCCCAGCACCTGCTCCCTGCCCGACGGAGAGCTTGCTTCTCCCTCTCCTGCTGCTGCTCCACCTGCTTGTGCTCTCTTGCTCTCTGTCAAATAAATAAATAAAATCTTTTAAAAAAAAATTAAATAAAGGATAGCTTCTGCCCAGCCCTCTCTGACTGCTCTGGGGGAAGACAGTCACTGCGTTAAGACACTTGCACAGTGCTGGGGAAGACGGGAGAGGTCCACTCACAGGAGATCCACGGTTTCTTGCCAGTAACCAGCACCACCTTGCACGTTGAGTGCCCTAGCCCAAGATCCAGGCTTTAGGTAACTGCGACATCTGACTGCAATTTCCTGACTGATCCCAAGCCAGAACCACCCAGCAGAGCTGCTCCCAAATTCTGGTCCACAGAAACTGTGAGTGAGAAATCTTGATTGTTTTAAGTCTTTAAATGAGGGGGCAATTTGTTTTACAGTCACAGTCACAGGTAAGGGGCTGTGAGGATGAGGTCTATATTAGTTCATTTTATTTATTTATTTTTTAAGATATTATTTATTTATTTGACAGAGATCCCAAGTAGGCAGAGAGGCAGGCTGAGAGAGAGGAGGAAGCAGGCTCCCTACCGGGTAGAGAGACTAATGTGGGTCTTGATCCCAGAACCCTGGGATCATGACCTGAGCCAAAGACAGAGGCTTTAACCCACTGAGCCACCCAGGCACCCCTCTTAGTTCATTTTAAACTGCAACAACCTTTATAGGGTGCACTATGATCGTGGAAAAATAAAGGAACCCCAAAAATGAGAGGGAAGGGGATGGCTGCTTCCCTTCTAGGTGATGCTCCTGGTAGACCCTTACTTACCAGAGTCTATCCGCTAACGGGTAGATCCTTCCCTTACTGACGGGTAAGAAAAGAGGCAAAGCTCCAGCCACTACCCCAGACCCCCTTCTTTCCGTCACCGCAACATTTAGATCCAAACTCTGCCAACGCTGGCATCTGAGCCAAGACAGGTGCACTCATCAGTGAGAGCCCACCCCATTAGGAAACGGCACCCCAACCAGCACCCACTGGACCGCCCCAGCAGGAGGGTCCTCCCCAGTGCAGACTGAGGAACCCCTGCCCCCTCCCAGGGGATTCTCACTATCTGCCTCAGGGGATAGGTATGAAGAATCCACCAATGGCGCATCAAAAGACTCTCAACAGCCTGCACGCACACGGGCGACAGCAGCCAGGGGCCCCTGCACAGCAGGGGAATGGGGAAAGCGGGCTGAAGCTGGCAGCCAGTGACTATGGAGTCATCTCGGTCAATTTACCCTAAGCACCCGTTTCCTCACAGAGCTACTGTGGGGATTAGCAGTTACATAAAGTACTGGCACAGTTTCTATTATTACCCCCGTAAGAGAAACCACACAAGCTGTTCTGTTCTGCAACTCGCTCTCCTCATTTGTCAACACCTCTCAGACACCTTTCCAATGTCCACAGACATCTATCTTTCTTTCTATAAATTAACTGTCCTAAGCTTTAGGTTTCTTAGAAATAAGAATAAAGGGGCACCTGGGTGGCTCAGTCGGTTAAACATCCGACTCAATTTCAGCTCAGGTCGCGATCGCAGGGTTGTGGGATTGACGAGCCCTGGGAGCCCTGTGGCAGATTCCAGGCTCAGCCCGGAGTCTGCTTGTCCCTCTCCTTCTCCTCTTCCCCAACCACCCCTGCCCCGCTGCCTGCACTAATTTTTCAAAAAGATTTTATTTATTTATTTGACAGAGAGAGAGCAAGAGAGAGAACACAAGCAGGGGGAGTGGGAGAGGGAGAAGCAGGCTCCCCAGGGCTCAATCCCAGAACCCTGAACCAAAGGCAGCTGCTTAATGACTGAGCCACCCAGGCGCCCCCAAAAAATTAGGGTTAAGAAACAATGCCAGGGCGTCTTGGTGGCTCAGTTGGTTAAACAACTGCCTTCTGTTCAAGTCATGATGCTGGAGTCCTAGGATCGAGTCCCGAGTCAGGCTCCTTGCTCAGTGGGGAGGCTGCTTCTCCCTCTGATCCTCTCCTGCCTCATGCTCTTTCTCTCGCTCTCAAAAAAAGAAAAAAAAAAGAAAGCAACAATGCCAACTGGAGAATAAAGGGACAAAATCAGATGTTTTCACCTAGACTACAAGTAATGGATAAGAGAAAATTATTAATGCCCAGTGATGCCAGCGCTCTGCTAAGTGTTTTGCAAGCGTTACATCTTCTCACCCTCACAGCCATCCAGTGAAGTGTCGCCTATGATTAGCCCATCTTCCAAATGAGAAAACTGAGGCTTGCAACAAGTGACTAAGGCCACAGAGTAGCAAGCAGGACTGGATTCCAGCCTGACTGACCCACTTACCTGCCCTTGCCCTGGGCAGGTTACGTAACTCCCTAAGCCTTCCCTCCAAAACAGAGGTGAACTCTGTTAGTAACAGAGAAAATCACTGCCTGCTCAGCCCTTGACTGCCATGGGCTCTGCTTTCCAAACATCTGGGCACAACAGCCAACACTGGCCAGGAGGACTTCCGGCCACGATGGGGGCGTTCTAGATCTGCACAACCAGGACCCTGGCCGCTAGCCACACAGGGCTGCAGAGCGCCCTGGGGGGTGGTGAGTGATGCTCAGGAGCTTTCAATGTTATTCAATTTTAATGAACTTAAAATGAAGCTGCCACATGGGATGCCTCAGGTTTATATACTAATAAGGAGCGAAAGCGTCTTTTTTTCGGAAGCCTGAACAACTCGCATGTTCTTTAAAGCCCTTTTTCTATAAAGGTCCCTTTATGTTTTTAAGTTGGGAGCGCCACCCACACACACCTCCCCACGCCAGGAGCTTATCAGCCCGCACAACCACAACCACCCAACCCACTCCTGCACGATTTCAGAGTCCTCTCCGGCACGCTCAGCCCAGCTCTGCGTCCTCACACGGTCTGCTTTCCAGCCGGCGTCCACCCTCCGGGACCCCGCTCTCTTCCTCGGGACGACGGCTCCCAGATCTCAGAGGCATCACCATTTCCTAAGTCTAAACATACAGAATCCGGGGCGCCTGGGTGGCTCAGTGGGTTAAAGCCTCTGCCTTCCACCCAGGTCATGATCTCAGGGTCCTGGGATCGAGACCCACATCGGGCTCTCTGCTCAGCAGGGAGCCTGCTTCCCTCTCTCTCTCTCTGCCTGCCTCTCTGCCTACTTGTGATCTCTGTCAAATTAAAAAGAAAAAAAAAATCTTAAAAAAAAAAATACAGACTCCCACACCATACCCACGTTAATGACTCTGTCTCCAGGGTGGGGTCCCTCACCTACTTGAAGTCACCGCAGCCTGTCATTTTCTCTAATATCTCGTCTTGGCCAAGGGGACCCAGAGTTATTTTCAACCATCCCTTTACATGGCAGGTTTCCCAATTCCGCAACAACCCTACTCTGCCCAGGGCCGAGGGTAAAGCCTTTGTTCAAGGCTGCTACCAGCCTAAGAGAGCCCGCCTCACCGTGGACACACACTCGCTTCCAGACGGCCCAACACCCGACCGACCATCTTCCTCCTAGACCGCAGAGCCTCGCGGTACTTGGAGCCTTGATTTTCTCTGCAAAGCTCTACCTTCATCTTGATTTAATCTCATCATCTGTTTCTCTCTGCCTCCTGCCCCTGGAGTCTACAGGAGCCCTGGGCAGTCACCCCACGTCGTGCCAGGCCGGCCTTCCCAGGGCATGTCAGCCACAAACACAGGACAATTCTCAGGCTCTTCATCCAAGCCTCAACGGGACCCACTCCAGGCTGGGCTCCACAGGGCACACGTCTGGTCAGGTCAACAGTGGTCTATTTAGCAACTCTGCAGGTCTTTTTAGCAACTCTCCAGGTCTTTCGTCCACTGCAAGAGCTGCCCAACTGTATTTTCTTTCGAGTAGGCTCTATGCCCAGTGTAGGGCTTGAACCCAGAGTCACATGTTCTGTGGACACCCAGAGTCACATGTTCTGTGGACTGAGCCAGCCACGCGCCCCAAGAGCCACCTCAGTGCATTGTCACTCAGGCCTTGTTTATTTTGCTGTTAGGGACTGCCTGCCTGACAGGCCGAACTCCCTGCAGAAATCAGTACTCACACTCACAAAACTAATCCCCCCCAAAAAGGAAAAGATGCTACTTTGGCCGTGAGACCTTCACACAATTCATTTCATCCCTAAAGGCCTTAGTTTTTCACACCCAGAACAGGTGAAATCTCAGCCTTGCTCCCCCTTCAGTGCTGTGAGGCGGCCGTGCATGAAATGTCCTGCGCGAACTCTGGAGAGCACCACATTACCAAGATGCTTACCCCAGAGACGGGTCTCAAAGGCAAGGACATCACGTATCAATCATTCACGAACCCAACAAATCTCACATGTAAAATGAAGATTAAAGGGGCGCCTGGGTGGCTCAGTGGGTTGGCCCTCTGCCTTCGGCTCGGGTCATGATCTCAGGGTCCAGGGATCGAGCCCCACATCAGGCTCTCTGCTTGGCGGGGAGCCTACTTCCTTCACCTCTCTCTGCCTGCCTCTCTGCCTACTTGTGATCTCTGTCAAATAAATAAATAAATAATCTTAATTAAAAAAAAAAATGAAGAGTACATTCTGGGTGACTGACACGTATCCATACCCCCACCCTCTGGAATAAGAATAAAACAGCCGTTACTTATTAAGCACCTGCTCTGTGCCAAGCACTTTCTGTGCCTAATTTTGAATTCCCATGACAACAGGGCCAGGTCACTGCTCTTCTGGTCTCACAGATGGGGGAACTGCAGAGCAGGAAGGTTAAGCCAGAAGTCACATACTGGTTAAGTGGAGAGCAGGGAATCTGGGATGCAAGTTCAGGTCTGTCTCCAGAGATGGGTCTGTTCCCCTGGCTTCTGCCATTCTCTCACAACTCACAGCCTACCCTTTCTCACTGAAGGTGGCACGGTGTGATGGTTGGTCCGGACTGAGGATATGTATTCAAGACTGCTCAGCCCTGCAGCATCATTAAGCTGCTGTGGCCCGGGGTGCCTGGGTGGCTCAGTGGGTTAAGCCTCTGCCTTTGGCTCAGGTCATGATCCCAGGGTCTGGGATTGAGCTCCGCATCGGGTTCTCTGCTCAGCAGGGACCCTGCTTCCCCCTCTCTCTCTGCCTACTTGTGAGTAAATAAAAATTTACTGTCTGTCAAGTAAATAAAAATCTTTAAAAGAAAAAAAGAGAAGTAATAAGTAGGCATAGATGATAGACATTGGCTGGGCTGGGAGTTCAGGAAGGATTCCCTGTTAATTGGGAACTTGAAAGTTCAGTAGGAGTGACCTAGACAAAGCACAGATTGGGAATGAGGGTAGGCAGAGAACATTTTAAGCTGCACAAGCAGCATGTACAAAGGTCCTGTGGCAGATCACTTTGGAATTTTTACTGGCCAGTAAAAAACTCACATTCATTTGTGAGACGGTATCTGTCTCCACTAGTCTGTAAGTTCCATCAGCGAGGGACAGGTCTATTTATTCATAATAAATATCCCGTGACTGAACACTAGGTCTGATACACAGGAGGTGCTACATAAATATCAATCAAACCAAGACTTGCTTCTGCTTGACCACTGAACCACACTGAATAGGGTTAAATACAGAGCAGGTTTGGTTAATCTTGTGAGAGCAAAGAGTTAACAAATCAATAATTTACCAGACTCAGACGCTCTTGGTTAGAGTATAAACAGGTTCAACATTTTTTGGCATGGAGCCCAAGACGGCTTAAACTCGGGACCCTGAGATCAAGACCTGGGTCAAGATCAAGAGTCAGGCGCTTACCGGCTTAAACAACACAGCAACCCAGGGGCCCCCAGGTTCGGCATTTCTTTTTTTTTTTTTTTTAAGATTTTATTTATTTATTTGACAGAGAGAAATCACAAGCAGACGGAGAGGCAGGCAGAGAGAAAGAGAGGGAAGCAAGCTCCCCGCTGAGCAGAGAGCCCGATGCGGGATCCCAGGATGCGGGATCCCAGGACCCCGAGATTATGACCTGAGCCGAAGGCAGTGGCCCAACCCACTGAGCCACCCAGGCGCCCCCAGGCTAGGCATTTCTGAAAGACAATCAGGTAATACCTATTGAAATGTAAAATGTTTATGCCCTTTAACCAGCTTTCCTCAATTCCAGAAAGCTAGTTCACAAAAATGCTCACATAATTGAGCACTGAGACAAGCAAGGCCATTCTCTGCAGCACCATTCTTAAGAGAACAACCCAACTGTCCAATAAGAGGGCACTGATTGAATAAATTCTAGTTCATCTACCAAGGAATGTTATCTTGCAGCTATTTAAAAAGAATTAACTTGAGAGGTGCCTGGCTGGTCTGTGACTCTTGATCTCTGAGTCGTTGAGTTCAAGCTCCACATTGGGTGCAGAGTTTACTTAAATAATTAAAAACTAAAAAAAAAAAAAAGAATTAAAGGTGGCGGTCCCATAGCACTGTGAAAGTAATTACTGCCACCGAACTGAATACTTACTCATGGTTAAAATGTGAACATTTATGTTACATACATTTTACTATAATTAAAAAAAAAGTAGATCTACCTTTACCGGCAGAGAAAAAGTTCCATGACACATTCAGGGTAAAAAATTAAGTAGCAAGACAGTATTATGAGAGCTCTTATAGAATAATAAATCATAATTCACACATGTAGATATGTTAACAAATGAAATGTCTGAACTGTGCATGGCAATTATCTCTACGGATTAGAATTATGGGCACTTTTCCTTTCTAGGCCAAGTATTTCTGTAACTTTTATTTTTTTTTTTTAAGACTTTTAAATTTTATTTATTTGACAGAGAAGGAGATAGCGAGAAAGGGAATACAAGCAGGGGGAGTGAGAGAGGGAGAAGCAGGCTTCCCGCTGAGCAGGGAGCCTGATGCAGGGCTCGATCCCAGGACCCTGCAATCATGACCCAAGCTGAAGGCAGATGCTTAACGACTGAGCCACCCAGGTGCCAGGTGCCCTTTCTGTAACTTTTAAATGTGACATGATAGGAGTTCCTTTTGCAACCAGGAAAAAAGGAGCAAGGCAGAGAGATGCAGAAAGCATGCTGACTGTGGAGTGGTCCAGCACAATCATTTACCGGCAATTTGGCAATCAACAATGTTCTGTGTCATTTTTTTTTCCTAATGTGCAAACCCTTTGTTTTAGCAAGTTAATTTACAGGAATCTGTCGTTAATAAGGAAGAGAGTAGGTTTGTATATGGATGTCCTTGCTACTATTCTCGACTTTTCCTTTTTTTTTTAAGATTTATTTATTTGAGGGCGCCTGGGTGGCTCAGTGGGTTAAGCCGCTGCCTTCGATCTCAGGGTTCTGGGATCGAGTACCGCATCCGGCTCTCTGCTCAACAGGGAGCCTGCTTCCTCCTCTCTCTCTCTGCCTGCCTCTCTGCCTACTTGTGATCTCTGTCAAATAAATAAATAAAATCTTAAAAAAAGAAAAAAAAAGATTTATTTATTTGAGAAAAGAACAAGAGCGAGCCAGAGAGCACATGAGCGGGGGCGGGGGGCAGAGGGAGAGGAAGAAACAGACCCTCCACTGAGCAATAGGCCTGACACCTGGCTCCATTCCAGGACCCTGGGATCATGACCTGAGCCAAACACAGATGCTTAACCCACTGAACTACAGGCACCCCCAACTTTTACTTATGTGTAAATATTTATAACAAAAAAATATTTTGAGAAAGATACCAATTATGGTTTAAATTTTTTTTAAGTAATCTCTACCCCCCAACATGAGGCTCCAACTCACGACCCTGAGATCAAGAGCTGCAGGCTCTACCTACTGAGCCAGGCACTCCAACACTTCTTATAATTAGAAAAAATTATAAACATTAGTTTTTAATTAAAAATTAAACGCTCCGGGCGTCTGGGTGGCTCAGTGGGTTAAACCCCCTCTGCCTTCGGCTCAGGTCATGATCTCAGGGTCCTGAAATCGAGCCCCCCGCATCGGGCTCTCTGCTCAGCAGGAGCCTGCTTCCCTTCATCTCTCTGCCTGCCTCTCGGCCTACTTGTGATCTGTCAAATAAATAAATAAAAATCTTAAAAAAAAAAAAAATTAAACGCTCAAGGGCACATGGGTGGCTCAGTGGGTTGGGTCGCTGCCTTCCGCTCGGGTCATGGTCTCAGGGTCCTGGGATCGAGTCCCAAATCGGGTTCTCTGCTCAGCAGGGAGCCTGCTTCCCTCTCTCTCTCTCTCTGCCAGCCTCTCTGCCTACTTGTGATCTCTGCCTGTCAAATAAATAAATAAAATCTTTAAAAAAAAAAATTAAATGTTCAAAACCAAAAGATAAATATTCCTACAGACTGCTTGCTGCGGAGTAAAAGCAAATTAAACTTTTCATAAAGCAGCTTGTCAATATGAAACCCACAGGAACACCTACACCCTCTGAGCAATTCTATACCTGAAACTCTTACCCTGGAGAAATAATTCTAAACATGAATGATTGTTTTGGGTTTTTTTTTAAGATTTTATTTATTCATTTGATAGAGACAGAGACAGCAAGAGAGGGAACACAAGCAGGGGAGTGGGAGAGGGAGAAGCAGGCTTCCTGCTGAGCAGGGAACACGATGCGGGGATCGATCCCAGGACCCTGGGATCATGATCCGAGCTGAAGGCAGATGCTTAACAAATGAGCCACCCAGGCACCCCAGGAATGATAGTTTTAGGTACTATGTAGCAATGCAGGAAATTGTCTATGATACAATAATATAAGAAAAAGCAGGTTTACATACACACAGACTACAATGCTATAAAACTCATGTTCACGGGGGGGCGGGGGGGGGGACCAAAAGGAAATGCACTAACAACATAAAAAAAAAAAAATGTTTGGGTTAAGAGGGAAAATTATTTTCGCCTATAATTCTCCAAATCTGTATTAAGGTGATGTGTGGAAAAGAGATTGACAGCAAACTCTTTTCAGCTGGCATAGAGAGAGCTGAAGGCCCCTAGTGTCACTGTATTTTTGTCCCTGAACTCCAATTTTGCAATCTGACATTCCAGTGAGGGCACCACGCTCAGATGGCTGAAGAGCCGGGGCGAGCCTGCCCCATGGGGCACTTGCCCGTGTGTAGACAGAACAGTGAAAGCCCCCATGTGACGAGAGGGAACATTCCAGGCATGGGAGTCCAGGGATCTGGCCTCCTAGCTCAGTCACTAGGTACCCTTACAATAATCTCGTCCCTCTGTGCCTCCCTTTCCACTTCGGGAGAAGTGGATCATTCCAGCGGCTCAAGGCCGCCTGAGAGGTTTCAGCTTCTCGGCTGTGCCACTCTGGACCAGTCGGTCAGAGTCCCCCGGGGTGGAGCCCAAGCGTCGATGGAGACAACCAGGTCACTCTCATGCCACTGCCATGTCTGGGAACCACTGGACTAGATGTTCTCCAAAGTTCTGTCCCGCGCAGACTCTATAAATACTCCTCCCTGGCATGAGGGCTCTCAGAGAAGGCCATGTGTTCCCCAAAGGCCCAGAGGAAAATGCAGCAATGTCAGAATAGATGCACCTGTACCAGGGAGGAAAACCCCCTGAGCTCAGGCTTTTCTGCATTGGCCTTCGCCTCCCCATGGGGAGCTGTGGGTGTGAGCACGTGAAACCCAGCCCGACGTGGAGGCCCACAGAGCACTACACACTCGGCACACTAGCTGCTCATCACTGGCCCCTGATGACTGGCCAAACGGCGGACTCTTTCTGTTGTAAAATATTAATAAAATAAGGGAGAATAACCCCTATCCAGACCACCTCATTTAACAATGAACACCTAGGTTCCGAGCACTGTTAGGGCAGTTCCCAAACCTTTTTAAGTTAAGGCCCACGAACAAAGTAACTCATTTTGGACATCACAGTTAGGCAGACAGACCAGGCTGCTGCTGGAAGGCACCTGGGGGTGGGGGTGGGGGTGGGGGGGTCAGGATCTCTGCACACCTGTGTCCTATTTGCTAGAGCACACCTGAGGAAAGCTTAGCTGTACCCACTAAACCCCAGAACACGCCCGTGCTGTCCCTACAGGCAGGATCACAACCTGGTGGGGTAAGACAGACACGGAAACCAAGTGTGGTCCTATTAAAGTTGCTCTTGTGACATTAGGTCTAAGGTTCAGCGAAGGCACAGAAATATGAGTGGTCAAGTGAACAAGAGGCCAAGACCTTCTCCAAGGTCATGTTTGAGTTCAAGTTAAAAAAAATTGGCTACAGATGCAAAAGCCAAACAGAACGACTCACTTAAAATCGTGTGGCATTTGTGGAGTCCTGATGGAAGGAGGAAGTCATTCAAAGTCCACTGTATCCTCGTGTAGTCACCTCAGAGGGAGGGTCCTAGCAACTTTCAAATATTGGCCATGGGATGTTCTAACAGAAGCCTTAGAGAAGGGGCTTTCACATTTTTTTTTTAAGATTTTATTTATTTATTTGACAGACAGAGATCACAAGCAGGCAGAGAGGCATGCAGAGAGAGAGGAGGAAGCAGGCTCCCTGCTGAGCAGAGAGCCCGATGTGGGGCTCGATCCCAGGACCCTGAGACCATGACCTGAGCCGAAAGCAGAGGCTTTAACCCAGTGAGCCACCCAGGCGCCCCAAGGGGCTTTCACATTTTGACTGAGAACACACATACACACAAAATACATTTTATGTTGTGATCCAGGCCAAAGGTATTGCCAAGGTGGCGTAACTAAAACAAGGTTCACCGGGCGCCTGGGCAGCTCAGTCCGTTAAGTGTCTGCCTTCAGCTCATGATCCCAGGACTGAGCCCCACATCGGCTCCTTACTTGGTGGGGACCCCGCTTCTCCCCCTACCTCTGCCTGCTGCTCCCCCTGCTGTGCTCTCTGTCAAATAAATATTTTTAAAAATAAAAATAAATAAAAACAAAACAAGTTTCACTAAACGACACTCACCATGTGCAATGCATGCTGATACTTTTTTTTTAAGTAGCTCCACATTCAGTGTGGGGTTCAAACCCATGATCCTGTGATCAAGAGTCATGTGCTCTACTAATTATTTTTTATTTTTTAAAATTTTTTAAAAGATTTTTATTTTTTTATTTGACAGAGATCACAGGTAGGTGGGGGCAGGGAGTAAGCTCCCCAGTGAGCAGAGAACCTGATGTGGGGCTCGATCCCAGGACTCTGAGACCATGACCTCAGCCGAAGGCAGAGGCTTTAACCCACTGAGCCACCCAGGTGCCCCAATACTTTTTTTTTTTTTAAGATTTTATTTATTTCTATGACAGAGACACAGCGAGAGAGGGAACACAAGCAGCGGGAATGAGAGAGGGAGAAGCAGGCCTCCTGCCAAGCAGGGAGCCTGATGTGGGGCTCATTCCCAGGACCCTGGGATCATGACCTGAGCTGAAGGCAGATGCCCAACGACTGAGCCACCCGGGTGCCCCAACTAATACTTCTCATTCTATTATTGTTTATACTGTGGTAAAACACACATAACATAAAATTTACCACCGTAACTAGGTGAAAGGAGCCAGGTGGGCACATGCACAGTGGAACCAGCACTATTGGTCCCAGAATCACTCGTTACTCCAAAGCAAAGCCCATAGCCATCCAGCAGCTGCTCCTTATTCCCTTCACTCTCCTGGTAACCACTAACCACTAAGCTATTCTAACTATTCTAAACACTAACTATTCTAGCTCGTTCATATACATCATACAGTTCATGGCTCTTTGTGTCTGGCCTTTTTCCTTTAGCATTCTAGATTATCTTTCCTAGAAGGCAAGTTGCGCCCGATTAATTTCATTACCTGATGACAGGTCAGGACAGGCAATCTGAACACCTTACAGAATTTAAACAAAGAGCCACAAACGCCTGAGCCAAACAGCCAAAGAATGATGCTCACGGTCGCCCCGGGCCTGTGCCAAGCACTGTCAGGATCTCCGCAGCGTTTGGTTCAGTCCGTGGCGCCAGAGGCACCCAAGCCACTGCCACCCACTTGGTCCCTCTCTGCACACAACTCTCCACCAAGAAAATCAGAAAAATAAAGACAACATAGCAAGTGTGTTTTGTTTTAAGTCTAATTTAACGGGGAATCAGTCGGTTAAGCATCTGCCTTAGGCTCAGGTCACGATCAGAGTCCTGGGACTGAGCCCCACACGGGGTTCCCTGCTCAGCGAGGCGCCTGCTTTTCCCTCTGCCTCTCACCCGCTGTTGTGCTCTCTCTCTCTCCAAATAAATAAAATCTTTGAAAAAAAGAAAGTCTAATTTATTAAATTTAAAACATGACTTTTGTTCTGAATCTTGCCTTCCTATGCCTTCACGTTAAAAAGCCCTTTCTTTGAAGCAGGGATGCTGACAGTGGATAATGGTTTGCTGGGCACGCGGTGGGGGAAGGTGGTGTTTCGGGACTCTTACTTGCAGAGGTTTAACAGTTGCAACCCCACGTTGATCCCGCCAGTTCTGTGTGCACTTTCTGGTGTTCTGTATCATGCAACTTCTCCAGAGCATACCTGCCTGTGGGGGGGCAGGTACAGTCACTGGAGAAGACACGTGGAAGAAAAAGCTAAGATTTTAGTTTTACCCTTAGAATTGCAGTAGCAGCCAGAAATCTGAGAAGCGGTGAGCACAGCTGACTGGGGAAAAACATCTGTCTTCATTGCTGTTCGCTCAAAGTGTCCCTCTTCCCTCCTACGACCGAACCTTGCTCACTCACTCACCCACTCACCTGTCTGCCCATCATATAGTTACTAAGAGGTTATGGGGGCCAGGCATTGTTTTAGGCACTGGAGATACAGCAATGAGCAAAACGGCCCTCTTGGAACTGACATTCCCAGGCATCAGAGGAAGTCGGACAGAGAGACAGACAGAAACACGGAAAAGAGTAAAACTTCAGTCAGATGTTGTTAAGTGTCAATGATAGGTAAGGAAGCAGGAGCAACGGGAAAATGAGCCAGGGCAGTGGGGGCAGTGCCATTTAAAAGAGAACAGTGGGGAACGAGAAGGTGACACTGAACAATGAGCTGACAAAAGGTACAAGCCAACCTACAGAATGAAAGAAAAACATCCCCTACAGAAAATCTAAGGGTGGGGCGCCTGGGTGGCTCAGTGGGTTAAGCCGCTGCCTTCGGCTCAGGTCATGATCTCAGGGTCCTGGGATGGAGTACCGCATCGGGCTCTCTGCTCAGCAGGGAGCCTGCTTCCTTCTCTCTCTCTCTCTCTGCCTGCCTCTCTGCCTACTTGTGTTCTCTCTCTGTCAAATAAATAAATAAAATCTTTAAAAAAGAAAAAAAAAAGAAAATCTAAGGGACCTCTAAAGTGAGGTGGTAACTGCTGTGTTCAAAGAACAAAACAGAGCGAGATTCGTACACCCCCAATAGTCTTGTTCACAACAGCCAGATGTCAGCAACCCAAGTGTGATGCATCTGTATGATGGAATATTCCTTGCAAAGGAATTTTAGGGTGCCTGGCTGGCTCAGCCGGTGGAATAAATAAAAGATTGTATTTTTAAGTAACCTCTCCATTCAATGTGGGGCTCAAACGTACAACCCTGAAAACAAGAGTCGCACACTCCACCAACTAAGCCAGACAGGCATCCGTGAAAAGGAATTTTTTTTTTTTTAATTTTTAAAGATTTTATTTATTTGGCAGACAAGAGATCACAAGTAGGCAGAGAGGCAGGCAGAGAGAGAGGAAGGGAAGCAGGCTCCCTTCTGAGCATAGAGCCCGATGTAGGGCTCGATCCCAGAACCCTGGGATCATGACCTGAGATGAAGGCAGAGGCTTTAACCCACTGAGCCACCCAGGTGCCACAAGAAAAGGAATTTTAAAAGCCTGAAAAATTGAGACATGTGCTACAACATGGATGAACCTCTGGCTCCTTCAGCTTTGGTGTGCTCCACTTGGTGTGCGGGGCTGGGACCCAGGGAGCTGGCACCTTTGGCTTGTTCTTCTGTTGTGTCAGCTATGAACTGTCTGTACACAAAAGCGCCTCACTGTACCTGTACCAATCCAATTATTCAGGCCTTGACCTTGTCTTGTAAGTGTGTGTGAGCTTTACAGCAGGACATGTTCAATGTTTAACTTGCTCCTAAAAGCAGTGGGAAGCCACAGAAGGTTTAAGCAGGATCATGACTGGATCAGATTTGCATTAAAAAAAAAAAAATCCGTGGCTACTATGTAGGTAATGCATCCAAGAGAGGCAAAAGGAAAACAGGTTGATGGTGGCTTATCCTGTAACCTGTTTCCTCTAGCAAAGGGGTGTCCACACCCACTGTGACACCTGAACACCTACTATGTGCCAGGCAATAGAAACAGACACCAAGAAGAGGAAGACAGTCCCTAAGCTAAGATACCTTACTCTGACCAAGACGAGCAGGTAAATGTAACCAACTGTGCAAAAAGGAAGCACAGGCCAGAAGCGGGAGTGCTGCAGAGGGAACCATAACCTCGGCTTGAGGAGCCAGGGCAGGGCTTCGAGCAGGGCTGTGGAGGACACACGGGAGTTTGGAAGACACCGAAAGAGACACAAAGCATATAAAGATACAGAACCATCAAGTCAAGTGTGCAAAAGCTACTAAGCACAGAGAAGGGTAGGATGTCACTGACAAAGCAGGAAATAGTGGAAGGTCAGTTTGGGTGTGGCTGACTATCCTAAAACTTGGGACTATAACCCATGGTTTATAGCAGCGCAGTGAAAAGAACTTAGATCCAGCTTCAAAGCCAGCTCTACCATTTACTAGCACTTCACCTTTGAACCTGGTTTCCTCATTTAGAAAAAGAGAGCAGCTGAGTATTATATGAGCCTAGAAAGGGCATGAATGGGTTCCTCTCAAATAGCAATTAGTATGTGAAACGCTACAAGCAGACTAAAAAAAATAGCATTTACTAGGGTTTTTCCAGCCTGTTTTAAGATTTTATTTATTTATTTGACAGACAGAGACCACAAGTAGGCAGAGAGACAGGCAGAGAGAGAAAGGAGGAAGCAGGCTCCCTGCCAAGCAGAGAGCCCGATACGGGACTCGATCCAAGGACCCCGAGATCATGACCTGAGCCAAAGACAGAGGCTTAACCCACTGAGCCACCCAGGCCCCCTTTTCCAGCCATTTAAAAAAGCAGGACACAGGGCGCCTGGGTGGCTCAGTGGGTTAAGCCGCTGCCTTCGGCTCAGGTCATGATCTCAGGGTCCTGGGATCGAGTCCCGCATCGGGCTCTCTTCTCAGCAGGGAGCCTGCTTCCTCCTCTCTCTCTCTCTACCTTCCTCTCTGCCTGCTTGTGATCTCTCTCTGTCAAATAAATAAATAAAAAAAAAAAAAAAAAAAAAAAAAAGCAGGACACATTTTATAGAGCAAATTTACAAAACACATAAAAATGCAATTTCACAGACTCCCTGAAACTCATCCAGGGCTATCCGCCACCACCACCACAGCTCCCAGAGGGCTCCATGGCCTGACACCAGGTACCCAGAGGTGTTAAATACACAGTGACTCCAAGGGAGGCAGCAAACACCTATTCCATGGCCAATCCACCTCCTCACAGTTCCTGGCACCACTGAACCCACTATACCCACACTGAACAGGATTCTAAGCAAAGACCATCAGTAGAAATATTTAACTCTTCCCACCAAGTGCCAAGTTGTAAGAGCTTTGCGTGGAGGAAGAGCCCTTTTGTAATAATATGAGCCCCATTTAACAGATGAGCAAATTGAGAGCTGGAGAAGGGTGACAACTCACCCAAGTTCTCACGGATAGTGAACATTAAGACCAGCATTCAAACACGGCCTAGCTCTAAAGCCCAAGCCCCGAACCCTCCAAGTGTTCCCTGGCAATTCTAAGTACAGATCTGGACAGAAATTAATTAAAGAAACCAAATAAAATCAAAATGAAGTAATGCCGGGGTGCCTGGGTGGCTCAGTGGGTTAAGCCGCTGCCTTCGGCTCAGGTCATGATCTCAGGGTCCTGCGATCCAGCCCCGCATGGGGCTCTCTGCTCAGCAGGGAGCCTGCTTCCTCCTCTCTCTGCCTGCCTCTCTGCCTGCTTGTCATCTCTCTCTGTCAAATAAATAAATAAAACCTTTAAAAAAAAAAAAAAAAGAAGTAATGCCAAACTGTTACCAGCAGCTCTCCCTGGAGTGTGAATTTACGGAGACATCTGAACTTTTTAAATTCATGTGTGAACCTTTAAAACTGTATGTACATTAGTTTTAGGATCAGAAAAATATTTTTAAAGAAACAGAAATCATTGGTTTCTAAGCACCACATTGCTTCCTATGACTGGCGGTCTACTCCGGATTGTTAAAAAGCAGAACGAAGGCCGATTTAAAAAAAATTTTTTATTATTATTTTTTGTAAGTTTTATTTATTTATTTATTTGACAGGCAGAGATCACAAGTAGGCAGAGAGGCAGGCGGAGAAAGAGAGAGAGAGGAAGCAGGCTCCCTGTTGAGCAGAGAGCCCGATGCTGGGCTCAATCCCAGGACCCCGGGATCATGACCTGAGCAGAGGCTTTAACCCATTGAACCACCCAGGCGCCCTGGCAGATGTTTTTTAAAGGAACATGACTGTTTCCCTCCACCGCCATTATACAAAAGTAATTGGCAAAAATCTCAAAGATTTACAACAGAAAGTGCTGGCAAGAGTCTAGAGGAAAGAATAACCTTGAATTTTGCTATCTGAGAACACTAGTAAAGTCTCGTCAGTGGGAACTGGCAATAGCTACCAGAATTCATTACGCTTGTGACTGAGTAAGTCCGCTTCCGCAGGCACCCCTGCACCACACACATGCACAAGAAGGCAGCTGCAAGAATGTTCACTGCCCCATGAAGCAAAATATTTAAAAAATTAGAAATAGGGGCGCCTGGGTGGCTCAGTCGTTGAGCATCTGCCTTTGGCTCAGGCTGTGATCCCAGAGTCCTGGGATCGAGCCCTGCATCGTTGGGCTCCCTTCTTGGCGGAAAGCAGCTTCTCCCTCTCCCAACCCCACTGCTTGCACTCCCTATCTCGTTGTTGTACCCACCCCCCCGCCCCCGTCAAATAAATAAAATCTTGAAAAAAAAAAATTAGAAATAACCTAGGGGTGCCTAGCTGGCTCACTGGGGGAGCATGTGGCTCCTGATCTCAGGGTTGTGAGCTGGAGCTCCACACTGGCTGGAGAGTTTACTTAAAAATAAAATCTTTTTTTTTAAATATATTTTTATTTATTTATTTGACAGAGAGAGAAATCACAAGTAGGTAGAGAGGCAGGGAGAGAGAGAGGGGGAAGCAGGCTCCCCCCTGAGCAGAGAGCCCGATGCGGGGCTCAATCCCAGGACCCAGGTGCCCCGCTTAAAAATAAAATCTTTAAAAAATTAGAAAAAACTTAAATGTTCTCTTTTTTAAGTTACATTTTATCCATTTTGTGGAATACTGTAACACTTTAGGAAAAATCTCTAAGATTCACTGTTAAGTTACAGATATAAAACACAGCAATTTGCTTTAACACTATTTATGTATGTACTGAATGTTCACAGACATGCACTTAAGAGGACATACACTGATCTGCTGTTACTCCTGGGGAAGGAGAAAAGTTTAGGAAAAGGCTGGCAGAAAGAAAGATTTTAGTTTTATCAAGAGTATTCAGGGGCACCTGTCTGGCTCAGTCAGTGAAGCATGCAACTCTCCACCTCTGGGTTCCGAGTTGGAGCCCCAAGTTGGGTATAGAGATTACTTAAAAAGGGGGGGGGTGTTCAAGTGTTTATAAGAATGTCCCCATTGTTGGAGTACCTGGGTGCCTCAGTCAGTTAAGCATCTGCCTTCGGCTCAGGTTGTGATCTCAGGGTCTTGGGATCGAGCCCCCGTACTGGGCTCCCTGCTCAGCGGGGAGTCTGCTTGTCCCCCTCCCTCTCGTCTTCTCCCCCATCCCAGCTCCTGCACTTGCACTTGCCCTCTGTCTCTCTCTCTCAAATAAATAAAATCTTTAGAAAAAAAAAAAAAAAAAGAATCTCCTCATTGCTGCTTTTATGATTATAAATACACATACTATTGTACATGTTTTTAATCTGGATTGTAAAAATTTTAAAACATTAGAAAGACATATGCCAAACATTAACAGTAGTTATCTCTGGGTAAAGGTGGGGTATTACAAATATTTATAGGTAACTTTTATGATATTCTCTATACTTCTGTATTTTCCAAGTTTCCTACAATGGGTAATTACCTTCATAAACAAGAAAAAAAGTTAAGAAATCAATTTCACCTTAAAAACAGGTATTACTGAGTCCTACAATATGCCAGCCACTGTGGCTGGGGGTCAAGTAGTCTGGATCAGTGTTATTTATTTATTTATTTGTTTATTTGACAGGGGCGGGGGATACATCGAGAGAGGGAACACAAGCAGGGGGAGTGGGAGAGGGAGAAGCAGGCTTCCTGCTCAGCAGGGAGTCCGACTCAGGGCCCTGGGATCTCGACCCGAGCCAAAGACAGACGCCCAACAACTGAGCCACCCAAACGCTCCTGGATCAGTGTTATTTAAAGAAGGATGATGATTTGTGGGCATATTAAAAAAATAATAATAACCTACTAAGATTTTGTTTTTCTTTCCTAAATCCAAAAGTAAAACATACTCAAATGCTCAGTTCCACCTGGCCTTGGGACCCAGAAACATTCCTGAGATCACTCGTAAGGCCTACCAACCCAGATGTTGCAACAACCAGAAGACAGGAAAATTGTTTCCCATACCTGGAGCCCAAGTCTCAGGTCTTGTGAAATTTTCATGGGTACACGCCAGGCCCTTATCTAGAAGGGGTTCTTTCACAAAGCCCTCACCCTCCACTTCCTCTGGAACAAAGGAGCCTAGAGCACGGCTGAGCAGAAACCCCTCTTGGGCAAACTCCCTGAGCCCCTGATTGAACAGGATGGGACCAGGAAGCCCAGTTTCTTCCAGAAAGCCTATTCCACTCCTGGACAGTTCTAATACTTTCCAACTGCTACAACTGCTTCTTATACTGAACTGAAACGTGCCTCAGTCACATTAGAACACAGATTCCGGCACTGGAGATTCTGTCCCCAACAGGCCATGTAACCTTGAGAGGCTTAGCATCTAAACATCACCTTCTCTCCTCTAAGCGGGGCTAACCTTCCCAGGCTACAGTCAGGACTCAAAGAGAGCACCTACGGAAGGACCCAGTCCAGTGCCTGACACATGACAGGCCGCACTTCCTAGCCCTGACCTTTGGAACCAGTTCAAATGAGCCTAGACACTCTTCCACATTTCAGCCTTTCAAATCCTTGAAAACCTTAATCGTGTCTTCAACAGTCTAAGCATCCACACAGCATTTCCTCTGCTACCAAACAACTCCCTAATTTTACACTTGGGTGGGAGTCTCCCATAGTAGCCAGATGCTCACAGATCTGTTTTGGAGTAAATAGCTGTCAGCGGTCACCTGCTCTGTGCCAGCTACTCTGCTAAACCTTATACAAAGCTCAGCCTCCCTAACTGCCCTGAAGATGCACAGGCCCAGAGACAGGAAGTGGCCGACCCAAGGTCACACAGCTGGGAACCTACAGAGCCCATGGTCTTCTCACTGTGCTACAGAAAGTGTTTCCCGGCCTCTGCTCTGGCCCAAGAGCCAGGCAGGCCCAGCCCTCAGTGGTGGGGGGCTATTGGTCCCAACTGCTAAACCAAAGTGTCTTTGGTGGAGTCCGGCTCCTGTGGTAGTGCCCCTCCCTTACTGGGTAAGATCCAAATCTCCAGGGCTCCAAGGAAGTAAGGGAGGCACCGCTGATCCTGCATTTACTGACACAGAATAAATTCTGGAGGAGGAAACATACCCAAAGTGGACCCCAATGGGGAGCCTGGCAAGAAATGAAAAGAAACAAAACAAAACTGTGCCAGGCAAGATCACAAAGGTTATCTTCTGTCACCTTCCCAACAAGTGTGCCAAGTGGGATTGCTACAGGTCAGCCAGTCCCGCGCATAGAGAGGAAATGGAGACTTGGGCAGATGAGAAAGTAAATTCCACTAAACTGTAAGCGCCCTGAAGGCAGAAAACCTGTGTAGTCACGTTACCGTGCATACTCGGAGCCTAGAAAAATGTCTGATACACAGAAGCTGAAAAAATATTTGGTGATGAGAGGGACAAAGGCAGAGCCACAATCTGAACACAAGCCTCTTCATCATGCTTTCAAATTCACACTGTGAGTGCCTCTAGCCGAGGTGCTGAGCTGGCCGCGCCCAGTTACAGAAGCAAGCGCACGGAAAGGGGATCCATGCTGTGGCACCTTACATGCTTCCCCACTCGAAACTCTGGACTTCCCAACTGACCAAGGTCAGACATGCTACTCTTCCTTCCCAAAGGACACAAGTCTTCCCTTGGAACCATTTGTATCAAGAGAACAGTCCAAACCAAAGAGACTGACATATTCTCGGCCAGGAGGCCAGCCTGACCTCTCACCCACCCGGTGAGGCAGGGCCTACGTGCCAGCGCTGCCTTAGGGAGCCACATGTCGCTGAGCACCAGAACTCGGAGCAAGCCAAGAAGCAGAAATGGCTGAGCTGTCCCAACAGGCTGGGCTCCTAGAAGATGCCTGGTCTCTTGAGGCAACTGCTTCAGCAAGAGACAAAGCAGCCACCAACCCCATGCAGTCCTGTCGAGGGCCACTGTGGAAACAGTCCTACCCGTGCCAAGTCAAAGAAAGGGCATCCACTCTAGAGCCAGATGGATCTGGCTTACAATCTTGGTTCCCCTAGCCACAAGGACCTCAGATAAGGTCTTCCACCTCTCTGAGCCTCAGTTTCCTTGCTTTTCTTTCTTTTTTTTTTTTAAGATTTTATTTATTTATTTGACAGAGATGACAAGTAGGCAGAGAGAGAGGAGGAAGCAGGCTCCCTGCTGAGCATAGAGCCCGATGTAGGGCTCGATCCCAGAACCCTGGGATCATGACCTGAGCTGAAAGCAGAGGCTTTAACCCACTGAGCCACCCAGGCGCCCCAGTTTCCTTTATTTTCTATAAAATGGGATAAAAGAGCAGAGGTTTTTGTGAGATTTACAAAGAATGTACTGCTTGTAAATGTAGAGAAAAAAAATCTAGAATGATAAAACACAAAATTCCTATCAGTGTTTGCCTTTGGGGACTGGAGTGAAAAGAGGGTTTTTATGAATATACTACATTCTTTAAAGAAAAAAAATATAAGCAAAGCACAGAGTTCAGTCTGGATTCCTGATAGGCATTCAATACATGTAGGCTATCACTCACTTCTCCCGGGAGGGTATGTTGCTACTAACCCACTGCCCGCCTGTGTATTACAGAAAGGACGAAGCAGTGCTGTTTCCCACCATGTCCTCTACCCCCCTCCTAGCTCACAAAGACCAGGGGCCCCAGAGCAGATCCCAAGCACCAGGGCCACACAGCAAAGCAATGGGACTGAAAAGGTCTCCTCTACCCTCTCATGCTGCCCGGGCATCCCTAACACGAGGCCATCCAACCTGTGCCCAGGGGTGGGGGAACGCACTACCTTACAAGGCAGCCCATTTCAACAGCAGGATGACTTCACAGTCTCAGCAGGGTAAGACCCCTGGTTCCTCTGACCATGACCTTTATTCAGCAGCCTTCAGGCTCACAGCTGTTAGCTTGCAACAGCCAGGCCATTCCTGGCAGGGAAGCCTCAGGCAGGCTCTGGCTAGGTGGGCCACAAGGAATGCCTGTCAGTCAGCACCCTCCAAAGCAGCAGCATCTTCCCACACCTCTGCTGCCTGGAACAATTCTCTCCCACCCCTGGGAGGTGACGCTGGGCTCCTCTCCAGAGCTAAACAATTCCCCCCCTCCGCCCAGGAGGCAATCAGCTAGCTTGGTTGCTATGCAACTGGCAGGCACAAAAGGTGATGCAGTCCTTTTCAGAGGCTTAGGAAGGGGGCAGGGAGCTGTGTTTCTCCAAGTCAGCTGGCGCTCACGCGTGTGTGTAAGGCCAGGGAGGGGTTCTTTAAGGAACTGTTTGATAGATTCACTCTTGGGCCCGCTTGTCCTTTGCTGCCGGTGGCAGGGGCAGAGACGCCAGGCACACTGTGAACTGCATACAAATCTGAGCCCGAATCCCGCCCCCGGGGGCAACGCTGCACACTAACACACTCAGGAAGGGCGGCTTCTGAGAACTCAATAGGTGGCCTGTGCGGCTGCCCAGCGGCTCCAGCAAGGAATAAAGCTGCCTCTGTGGGGCTCAGCCCTCTGGCCTCACCCTCCCAGGCCTGGCTGGTATTTGGGGCAGGAGGCAATCAAGGCCCCAAATAAACATAGAGCCAAGCAGGGCAGGGAGCCAACTGAACTGTGTCCCCTGCATTTGGCCTCCTCCACAAAGGTCTACTTTCGACTCTCCAGCCCCGGGGGTAGTACTCTGAGGAAACAGTTCAGCAGAGTGGTCAAAAGCCTGGGTTCTGCAAGCAAACGAATCTGCATTCAAAATCTGGCCGGGCCGAACGCTAGCTGTGCCCTCAGACGAGCTGCTCAGCCCCTCTGGTTCTCAGGCTAATGACACCCACTTCTTAGGGCTGTTGTGAAGGGCAAATGAGGCAGTCCTTGTAAAATAAGACCTAGTTCAGCGACTGGTATCTCTAACACCAGCGATGTGTGTGGCACAGACTAAACGCGTCCCAAGACACCTAAGTTCTACGACGGCCCAGTCACCCCTTCCCTCCTTGCTTCAGGCCAGCGTGTTGTGCGGTTAGGAAGTGAGTTCCTCCTCGCCAGCGTATGAGCTCTTCCACAGGCTGGGCCCTCGTCTTAAACCAGCTCTACGGCTCCCTCAATGAACAATTAAGAACACGAATGTCCAGCAGAAGGTGAAGGAACCCAGCGACACAGCATGAAGTGCGGGGGATTAGAGGGGCTTCTGAGACCCCTTTAGGTCCTCCTGCAGCCGGCCCCAGAATTCAAGCTCCCCATCAGAAGCTGTCCCAGTCTCTCTCTGCGGGATAGAAGCAGAAATACTCCCACCGGGCCCAACTTCTCCCAGGACCCAGACTTTGATGATGAAAATACTACAAACATGGGGAGCCTGGGTGGTTCAGTCGGTTAAGTATCTGACTTCGATTCAGGTCATGATCTCGGGGTCCTGGGCTCAAGTCCCGCGTCGGGCTCCCTGTTCACCAGGAAGTCTGCTTCTCCCTCTCCCCTGCCCATGCCCCACTCATGCTCCCACGCTTGCTCTCACTCTCAAATAAATAAAATCTTAAAAAATATATATTACAAAAGTAATTGTAAAGTCCACTTTCCCAAAGTTGCACGTCAACTTAGAGAATAAAATCAAGAAGCTGACAGATTCATTTCTACCTCTTCTCCCCAACTCTTACAGCAGCACCTGCATGGAGATTAGGGAAGGAACAAGCAGTTTCCCTAGACCCAGTCGTTTTTTTTTTTTAAATAAAGATTTTATTTATCAGGGGCGCCTGGGTGGTTCAGTAGGTTAAAGCTTTTGCCTTCGGCTCGGGTCATGATCCCAAGGTCCTGGGATTGAGCCCCACATCGGGCTCTCGGCTCATCAGGGAACCTGCTTCCCCCTCTCTCTCTGCCTGCCTCTCTGCCTGCTTGTGATCTCTCTCTCTGTCGAATAAATAAATAAAATCTTAAAAAAAAAATACTGAAGGCTGTCTTTTTGTCATTTAAGTAACAGCTCAAATGTCACCTTTTTCTGTAGGGCCTTTGCCACCCACCCCAGTTAAAGCCATGTCACATGCCCACCCTGACCCTCTCTACCACAGGCTCCTAATCTACCTTTCTGGTAGCACTTAGCAGCTACAATGTTATCTACTTGTTTATCTTCTGTTTGCCCAGAACTACAATATAAGATCCACTATTCTTGTTCACTGTTGCACTCGTAGAGTCTAAAATAGTGTTAAGTCATATACTAAAGCTTTCAATGAACATTTTGGAAACAGCTAGTTCAAAAGGCAACAATGCACTCCCCTAGTTCTCAAGATGGTGACTCTACTCTCTCTGCCCAAAGTTTAGACCTGACGTTTGTTGAAGTTTGCTTACTCATCCGTTCAATCATTCATTCATCTACTCAACTCCAGTCACCAGCTGACTACAGGATACCCGAGACCGGACCACAGGGACATGCAACCAGAATGACCCATTTCCTAATTCCCAAGGTGGTGGTGGTTGTTTTAACCTGACACTTGACAGAGAACTTAACTTCTGCCAAATCTGTCAGATTCCATTGTAGTTAATGGCCATCTCGGATTTGCATGTGAGGTTACATGATGAAGAACTCAGCAACTCAGCACCTCAAGGTAAAACCAAAGACCTAAGAAACATATTTGCAAGCACCCAACCCCTTTTATCTACCATCCACAGTTGTGTGCACACAAATAAAAAATAAACACCAGAGAGTAAATGGGGCTTTTCAAAATGCTGACCTCCATTTTTTTTTCTCTGTTTCTAACTTTACAAGCTGGTGGCCGGCACTGTTAAACAGTGGAACACTTTCGGAGCACCTGGGGGGCAGTGGGTAAAGCCTCTGCCTTTGGCTCAGGTTGTGATCTCAGGGATTGAGCTTGGGATCGAGCCCCGCATCGGGCTCTCAGCTCAGTGAGGGGGAGCCTGCTTCCCACCCCTCCCCTGCCTGCCTCTCTGCCTATTTGTGATCGCTATCTGTCAAATAAATAAGTAAAATCTTAAAAAACAAACAAACAAACAAACAAACAAACAAAAAACAGTGGAACACTTTCAACTTAAGGAGATCTGTTCCCAGGTAAGGAAGCATTAACAGTACCCTGGTGGATAGGCTGAGTCTTGATGCCAAAGGGAAGCAGCATAGCACAGGTGCTAGGAACTCAGACCCTGGAATCAAAAAGGTACCAAAAAAAAAAGGTACAGATTCAAATCACACCTGCTAATGACTAATAATAAGGCCCTAGGCAAGTTTATTTCATGTTACTTAACTTAATTGTACTTAATTATACAGCCCTTACTAGGTACAGGGAGGGGTCTAGTTTGCAACTATAATACAATAATCAAATAAACCAGATGTACTATCATTATCTGTATCTCACTGGTGAGGGAACAGGTAGAGAGGTCAGGTAATCTGCTCAGTCATGGCTGGGGAATATTAGAGTCAGCTTTCAGGTCCCGGTAGTATGACGCCAGAACCCAGCTTTTTTTTTTTTTAAAGATTTTATTTATTTATTTGACAGAGAGAAATCACAAGTAGATGTGGGGCAGGCAGAGAGAGAGAGAGGGAAGCAAGCTCCCTGCTGAGCAGAGAGCCCGATGCGGGACCCGATCCCAGGACCCTGAGATCATGACCTGAGCCGAAGGCAGCGGCTCAAACCACTGAGCCACCCAGGCGCCCCAGAACCCAGCTCTTAAGCATCATACTGTGTTTCTTCTCCAATCCTGTTTCTCCGTCTATTAGAGCCAACAGGTCTGCCTTATCTCACGGCATCCTGTGGGATTACTGGCACACAGTAAGGTAAACGTTAGGTACTCTTTTTTTTTTTTTTTTTTTAAGATTTTATTTATTTATTTGAGAGAGACACAGTGAGAGAGAACATGAGAGAGGAGAAGGTCAGAGAGAGAAGCAGACTCCCCTTGGAGCTGGGAGCCGGATGCGGGACTCGATCCCGGGACTCTGGGATCATGACCTGAGCCGAAGGCAGTTGTCCAACCAACTGAGCCACCCAGGCGTCCCAAACGTTAGGTACTCTTTTTTTTTTTTTTTTTTTTTTTTTTTTAAAGATTTTATTTGTTTATTTGACAGAGAGAAATCACAAGTAGTCAGAGAGGCAGGCAGAGAGAGAGAGAGGGAAGCAGGCTCCCCGCTGAGCAGAGAGCCTGATGCGGGACTCGATCCCAGGAACCCTGAGATCATGACCTGAGCCGAAGGCAGCGGCTTAACCCACTGAGCCACCCAGGCGCCCCCAAACGTTAGGTACTCTTAATGGCAGTAAAAACTGGCATCATTCATTCTATTATTTACCTTCACCTTTGGTCCAGCTAAGGGCAGAAGAAAAATATTTTGGCTGATAAGATTTTCAAGGCCCTCTGCAGCAAAACACATTGACTATATAATAGAATCTAGTATGGTAGAAGAATAGAGTAGAAGTTCCATGAAAATGGGGACTGTCTGCTTTGCTTATTATTGTATTTGAAGCAAGTGGTAGGTACTCAATGAATATGCATGGAATGAGGTCGGAATAAACTGAATGCATGGACAGGGTTCTACAGACATGACAACTAAAGCAGCACCATCACTTCTCAAATGTAGCTAAATACAAAAAAGGTAAATTTACAAGGTTCTCTGAGGACAGTGTTAGCAGGCCATTATTTAAGATAGCTTGGCTACTGAGAGGCAGTGTGGTATACAGCTTTTCATTCATCTTAGCTGAATAAACAAACAAGGACACCTGGATTTTAATCCTGACTCTGCTACTGGAAGTCACCCAAGGTCTTAGATTATCCATCTGTAAAAGAGGAGGCTGGACTACATGATGATCAAAAACAAATATATTCCATTTTCTTATCACTTCATAACAATCTGAATGGAACCAAGTACTCAGTAAGCATTTGTCAATGAAGATTATCCCCAGTGATCTGTCGGGTGAGGAAACTAGAATCCAAAAGTAATTTGCTCAAGGTCACAGGGTCAGGAAAGAATATGAACTATGGACCAGATCTCTTTCTATACTGGTCTAACACTAAAACCTTTCCAAAATCTTTTTTTTTTTTTTTTAAATACTGTGATATTAGTCCTCTCTTCCAAGATCACTAAGTCTGTAATCATTTAACCATCAAATAATATTGCCTGACTTCACTACATCACGGGGCAGCAGGATCAGGAAAAAACAACTACCTTTCTTTCTACATCATTAACCTAAAAAATCAAAAGTTCTAAAAAGCAAATTAGGGCAAACCCCTTGTCTTTGTCCAAAATTGAGAGATCAGAAGTATTTAAGACAAATGATGATTTCATTTTAAACCATATGGTCTAAATTTAAGCAACGTGATTAAAAAACACAAACAAAAACAAACCCTAGTAACACAATGCTTCCTGAGAGTATAGCACATAACTTCTTTAATTTTATAATCAAAGCTATGCCACTTGATTCAAAGCAGATTCACAAAGTTAAATGTAAAAGGTTGTCAGAGAATGTCGACTTTATTGCTTGCTTTACTTTTATTAATAAAATATATGCCTGGGGCGCCTGGGTGGCTCAGTGGGTTAAGCCACTGCCTTCAGCTCAGGTCATGATCTCAGGGTCCTGGGATCGAGTCCCACATCGGGCTCTCTGCTCAGCGGGGGGCCTGCTTCCCTTCCTCTCTCTGCCTGCTTCTCTGTCTACTTGTAATCTCTGTCTGTCAAATAAATAAATAAAAAAAAAAAATCTTTAAAAAAAAAAATAAAATAAAATAAAATAAAATACATGCCTGACATTGAAACCTTCCATGTAACACCTTCCCAGTGTTATCAAGTTAGGAGTGAAGAAAACCATCTGGCAGTCACAGTCAGTTTTCTAGATGGTTCGTAACAGAAGAGTCAAGGTCAAACTGTTGAGTCTCTTTATCCTCCTACCTCCTAAATGAAAAGGAACTGAGCTCAAAATACTCTATACTGGTACTCTCACAAATACAATGTCAGCTCGAGGATCACACTCTGGCTTAGAGAAGACAGGCTGACATGAACAAGAACAAAAGGGTATAATAGGGCAGATGCTCCAAACAGCACCTCGGTGACACTCAAGAGAGCACAAACTTTCACCTACTTTCTAGCAGTTTTGTAGCCTATCCAATGGGAATTATATCACCAGATGATTATATGAATCAAATGATAAGATGAGGAATTAAAACAGTCTTGCAATCTTGCAAAGATGAGAGGCTACTGCTACCCTTACTATTTACTAGGTCTGCGCCAAGAAAGCCCCCTCGCGGGGCACCTGGGTGGCTCAGTGGGTTAAGCTGCTGCCTTCAGCTCAGGTCATGATCTTGGGGTCCCGGGATCGAGTCCTGCATTGGGCTTTCTGCTCAGCAGAGAGCCTGCTTCCTCCTCTCTCTCTCTCTCTCTGCCTGTTTGTGATCTTTGTCTGTCAAATAAATAAATAAAATCTTTAAAAAAAAAAAAAAAAAAAAAGAAAGAAAGCCCCCTCGCATTCTTGACTGTATGTTCCGCAGGATCCTTTTAAAATGGAACAGGGTACCAATCTCGTCTACAGCCTCCAGGCCTGGCAATCGTAGAAGCCCCTGGTTAGCAGGGCTCTGCTGCCTAGAGATGGGAAGTGAGGCCTTCAGACTCTGGGCCTAGCGGGCTCCACAACGACCGCGCCCCCCAGTCACCTTGTCCTCACCTTGAGGAACGGAAAGACACCCTACAAGAGAGCGGAGTGGAGTCCTCAGAAAGGGGTGCCTCCACTCTTCACCTGACAGCCACTGCTTGGACCTACGCTTCCCACGGGGCGGGGACAGGACTGGGAGAGCGGAGCCGGGGACGCCTTGACCTCGGGCGCGGGAGGAGCGGACACCCGCGCAAGGCCCGCGGCCCGGACAGGTCCACGGAAAGTCGGCGGGAGGTCGGGCCCGCCTCGCCTTGCCTCGCCCACAGCTGCAGGCTCAGTAGGAGGCTCCCCGCCCTCGTGAACCCAGAGGGCCCTGAGCTCGCTCACCTGCAGCCGGGTCACCAGTAGGCTGTAAGGCGCCATTTTGTGCACTGACAAAGATGAGGTCGCGTAAAGATGACGTAAACCACGGCGTACTTAAAGCTTTGGGGCAGAGGCGTGGCCTGGAAGAGAAACGCGTAATGGTAAAGGCGGGGCCTCGGTAGAGGGACGAGAGCGCGGGGAGCGCAGTGGGCGGAGCTCCCGTGTTAGAAACGGACGCCTGAAAGGGAAAGAGCTGCATAAAAACACTTGCAGAAATAAATACCAGACACATAGATGTGCTATCGAAGGGCAAATTTCAGTTGTCTCTTCCATCCAAATCTGGGAAAGGCAAATTTTTTAATGACTTCCATGCATCTGCCAGGACCTGGCTCCCAAGCACGCACGGAAACTCCCTCTATTTTTTTAACTTAAGGCTTAGATCACGCGAGAGCGAGCGCGGGCGAGCGAGCGCGAGCGGGTCTTGATGAAGCCTGGAGAACCAATCACGGCGACCGGGGGGCTGGAAAATGGAGGTTAAAGGTCGGACGGAAGTTCTCTAAGTTTCCGGTGGCCGGCGTGCGCTGGAACTATGGCTAAACATCATCCGGATTTGATTTTCTGCCGCAAGCAGGCTGGTGTTGGTGAGGCAGCTTCCTGCCCCCGGCTGTCAGGGTGGGGATGGTGTCAGGAGCTGGAGGGTAGGAGGTGGTCAGAGGTTCCGATCTCATCCTTCGGGTTTTGCCTCGGAGGCGCCACGTTTCCCGCCTCACGGTTGATAGCACGGGAGCGCGCGCGTTTGTGGTCTCTGATGCAAAGAGGGCGGGGGCGCGCGTGCTGAGAGTCAGGCAGGCGACGGGAGTGAGGTCCGAGGAAGCTCAGATTGCCCAGGACCTGGGAGCGGGCTGAGAAGGGTGTGGGTTTGCTTCGGATGGAACCTTACGGTGAGGGTTAGATGGATAGGAGCCCTTAGGGCTCACTGCAGTCCCTGCTGTGTCGCCACCCCAGATTCGAGGATCTTTCCCCTCTTCGTCAAAACCAGTTCTAATTGTACTCTTTACCATCTTTGATCTTGCAGCCATCGGAAGACTGTGTGAAAAATGTGAGTGAACACGCCCTCTCAAACACCCCCACTCCTTCCCCTCATAGTTTGTTTAAAGCCAGCAAACGGGCATTTCCAGCAGTGCCACAAAGAGGGTTTTGGGCAGATGTGCCTGCAAGTTTGTGAACATTGAGTACCAGGCTGCAACCAAAGCCCTCTCCATCTCTCCGTTGCAACTTGCACATTTTAAACATTATGTTTGGGTTTTTGAGAAAATTTGTAGCTTTAGCCAGGAGATAGCCTGACCCTGTCCCCAAACGACCCATACACAGTTCTTCACCAGTAGTGATGGAGACTTCTTGTCTATGAGGTGATGTTCTAATCTCTTTATATATTAGTTGGTTAACTTACTCGTTGAAGGGATTGAGAGGGACACAGCGTTAGCTGAGTTTTGTAATACCAAAATAGAGAGTCCTAAAGTCACTAGGGGGTGGAGACCACTGTATTTTCCCCATAGCAGGAGCAGGGCAGTAGACTTAAGGAGGTACTTGTATGTGGGCGTAATTCCATTCTCTCTTCTTCCCAGGTGATGGCAAGTGTGTGATCTGTGACTCCTACGTGCGTCCCTGCACTCTGGTGCGCATATGTGATGAGTGTAATTATGGCTCTTACCAGGGGCGCTGTGTGATCTGTGGAGGCCCTGGAGTCTCGGATGCCTATTATTGTAAGGAGTGCACCATCCAGGAGAAGGATGTGAGTGTACACTAAGCTTTCCATCTGATCTTTGCTGCTTTTATTTAGTAACTCTTGCCAACCAGGGCAAACTCCTATGGCCCATAGAGATTACTATGTTCAACTAGGCACGCAGGTTATAATTTCCTCAAGTTCTGTGAGGTCAGCTGGGTGTCGTCCAATAAAAGGCAGTTATTTTGCATCGAGGGCTGAAATGCAACAGAAACAAAACTTTGTCAACGTCAGCAATTTGGAGAGCCTTCTCTCTACTCCTTTGATCTCTCTCTCTCTAATTATTCTTTTTTTTAAGAAGCTTATTTATTTATTTGACAGACAAAGATCACAAGTAGGCAGAGACAGATGCAGAGAGAGAGAGGGGGAAGCAGGCTCCCTGTTGAGCAGAGAACCTGACTCGAGGCTCAATCCCAGGACCCTGAGACCATGACCTGAGCCGAAGGCAGAGACTTAACCCACTGAGCCACCCAGGCACCCCTCTGATTATCCTTCTTCAGAAACAATATCCTGCCTTTGTGAGTCCAGGCACAGTGCACAGTAGGTAATGGCTGCTCAGTCATTTTCTTTCCTATCATGAAAGATTGTTTGAGTGGATGTGGTGACAGTTGAATTTGGGACACCTCAAGTTGATTTCCACTTTAACTGGCTAAAGAATGCCTTTGGGCTGATAGTGCAGGATTGTGATTCTGTCTCGTGACATTTTTGCTCCTTGACATTGTATAGTGGCGGTGGCTACTTACTCAATTCCTTTAGTCAAATGCCAGGATAGGGGGCTTGTAGATCTATAATAAAAGCAAGTTTTACTGTTTTTGTTTAGGTTGGAAGCAGGAGCCTTCTTAGAGGGTGGGGACGGTGAATCTGCTTGTTTTCTTCTTCTTAACGTATGACATACTAAAAAGTGTGGGGACGCCCGGGTGGCCCAGTTGGTTAGGCGTCTGCCTTCAGCTCAGGTCATGATCCCAGGACCATTTATTAGCTGACAGACTGTAAAACGGGGACAACGTGGGACGCCTGGGTGGCTCAGTCAGTTAAGCGTCTGCCTTTGCCTCAGGCCATGATCCCAGGGTCTTGGGATGGAGTCCCCACATTGGGCTCCTTGATCAGCAGGGGGCCTGCGTCTCTCTCTGCCTGCTGTGCCACTCCTGCTTATGCTCTCTCTCTGACAAATAAACAAAGTCTTTTTTTAAAAAATTTAAGTGTTCATAATAGTATCACTAATGGAAGGTTCCTGGTTACCTAAATCTGGAGTAAGGCAAAAGATACATGAGGGATGCCATGGTGGCTTGGTAGAATGAGGAGCCAGCTCTTGGTTTCAGCTCATGTCATGATCTCAGGGTCCTGGAAACTAGCTGGGGTCAGGCTTGCGCTCAGCAGGAAGTCCTCTTGAGGCTTCTCTGCCTCCCTACTTTTGTTTTTAATTCTCTTTCTTTTTTTAAGATTTTATTTGACAGAGAGAGATTGAGGGTGCTCAAGTGCACACACAGGTGTGTGCCTGCACAACAGCCCCAGCAGGGGGAGCTGCAGAAGGAGAGGGAGAAGCAGGCCGCGGGATGAGAGGAAGCCTGGGACTGGATGGCAGGATCATGACCTGAGCCGAAGGCAGACGCTCAACTGACTGAGCCACCCAGGCGCCCCTCGAATAAATCTTAAAAGAAAAAAAAGATACATGATTCTTAACGTTCCCACGTACACAGTAGGTAGTTTATAGATGTCATCCTTTATTCTTCACAATAACTTTGTTAAATAGGGATTATTATTATCCCCTTTTTAAAAAAGATTTTATTTATTTATTTATGAGAGAGAGCACAAGCAGGGGGAGCAGCAGGCAGAGGGAGAAGCAGGTTCCCTGCTGAGCAAGGAGCCCCATGTAGGACTCCATCCCAGGAAGCCAGGATCGTGACCTAAGCCAAAGGCAGATGCTTAACTGACTGAGCCACCCAGGCGTCCCACGTTATCCCCATTTTACAGTCTGTCACCAGCTATTAAATGGCAGGTGCAGATTGTCTGACTAAAGCTCGTGGTGTCCCCATTACTCCTTGTCATCCTTTTGTGAGTCCTTCTGGGAGGATGTGCCCATGTTGAGTAGAAACACCCAGCCTCCTGATTCTGTATATTTGGAGCCTGTCTAGCCCCAGGAAGGGGGACGTATCTGGCCAGATGAAACTGTTTCTTACACCATTATGTCTTCTAATTTTTTAGGGAGGTGAGAAAGGACATAGATAAAATACCAAAAACTTAACTTCAGTTGGTGATTTGAACATTACCCTGTCCTGAACTCTGATTTGCATTTATCTTTGTGTGTCAAAGCATATCTTTGTCCATCTGACCCACCAACTGGGTTGTACCCCTTTAGAGAACGGAGCTTGGTTTCGCTGTTTATCTCTCTTTTCCCACGTTCTTGGTTTAGTGTCTGTGTATTACAGGCATGGTCCACATTTCGGTGCTTCCTCTGTAAGCCATCCCTAGTAGTGCCCCATATAAAGTGTCTGGTCTGCAGTATTTGACATTTATAATCTGTAAGCAGTGAAACCGCGGGAAGGCAACAGCAATGATGAGAAAACGTGAATAGGTCTTAAACTAGCTCCAGAGTCCGTAAGGACAACATTTTTTTGACTGTCTACATGGTTGAAGCTGGAGTTCTTGTCTGGAATAAGCTTGTAACCAGAGTGCTTGATAAATGTTAATTACTGTCTGACTTGTCTGCATGTGGTATGTGAACTGATACCTTTGGATCTTTGTGCTTCGTTCCGTTCCTGAGAATTATTCTAGACATCACTCCGTCTTCTTCACAACGTACAGGAGTGTTCTGAGGATACTTGAGACGGTATCTAGCTTACATTTATTCAGCAGTAGTTTCCAGAAGACACAGAGCAGTTTAGTGACCTGATCCAGCCTCTCAGCGTACAGATCTTCATGGAGATTAAGTCCCTCAGACTTCTTTCCTAGGCAGAAATCCTGCCATCAAAGCAAGCCGGAGTTCTCATACTCCTTCCTCTTCCTGCCACTTTCATAATTTATAAGGGAATTAGACCCGTGGACTAAATGGGTGTTTTCACTTAGTTTTTCAGCATCAAGACTACTCAGGACTCCTGTCTGGGGCCACTGCTGCCAGAGGACTCATTGGTAGTTTCTACAGTGCAGCATCATTCTCATCTGATGTCTCCTTACCCCTCGATTTATCTCTTTTACTTACATTCTCCTCAGCTCTCCCAACTAGAAGACAAGGAGAACAGCCACTAACATTTCGTAGAGCTCTTGCTGTGTGCCCCAAGCTGTGCTGAATGTTCTTTTCTAACAGGTCTTTGTGATACAAACGAGAAAACTAAAGCTTCCAGATGTTAAACAACTTGGCCCAAGGTCACATGGCTAATCAGTGACGGATCCAGGCCTAGAACCCAAGTTGTCTGGCTCCTTGTTTCTCAGGTTTTTCATTTCACTATTGCCTCTCCCCACCCCAAGAGAAAGGTTAAAATTCAAATTATATTTTTCCTCTAACGAGAGAAATTAAGTCCTAAGGAATAAGATTTCATTGGGTAAAGATAAACACAAACTGGTAATATTGAAGATGGTTTTATCACCTTTAAGAATTGGTGGTCAGGGGCGCCTGGGTGGCTCAGTGGGTTGAAGCCTCTGACTTTGGCTCAAGTCATGATCCCAGGGTCCTGGGATTGAGCCCCGTGTCTGGCTCTCTGCTCAGCGGGGAGCCTGCTTCCTCTTCTCTCTCTCTCTGCCTGGTTGTGATCTCTGTCTATCAAATTTTTAAAAAAATAAAAAAAGAATGGGTGGTCAAAGTCAAAGTATTTTCTCAAACCCCGCACTGTGTTGCTCTTCTCAGGGTGGTCAAGTATGTGCCTCTCCCTCTTGCTATTTACATCATTCTCTTCCCCCTGTTTAGTGAACAGCAGAGCCGTTAGACTGAAAAAAAAAAAAAAGAGAGACACTTGGTACTTTTCAAAATTAATTTAGACATTTACCTCCTTGGGCGCCTGGGTGGCTCAGTGGGTTAAGCCACTGCCTTTGGCTCAGGTCATGATCTCAGGGTCCTGGGATCGAGTCCCGCATCGGGCTCTCTGCTCGGCAGGGAGCCTGCTTCCTCCTCTCTCTCTCTCTGCCTCTCTGCCTACTTGTGATCTCTCTGTCAAATAAATAAAATCTTTAAAAAAAAAAAAAAGAAATTTACCTCCTTTACAACTCCTACTACTTTTGGGGGGGGGGGGTTAAGATTTTGTTTGTTTATTTGACAGAGATCACAAGTAGGCAGAGAGGCAGGCAGAGAGGGGGAACCAGGCTCCCTGCTGACCAGAGAACCCAACGAGGAACTTTATCCCAGGACCCTGAGATCATAACCTGAGCCAAAGGCAGAAGCTTAACCCACTGAGCCACCTAGGCACACTCATTTCATAATTCTTTGCTATCATTTGTAAGAAATAAAGATGTGGATCCACTTTTCAGTAATTGTATTTTTCATTATTTTTAAGATTTACTTATTTGAGGGGTGCCGGGGTAGCTCAGTGGGTTAAAGCCTCTGCCTTCGGCTCAGGTCATGGTCCCAGGGTCCTGGGATCGAGCCCTGCTTCAGGCTCTACGCTTGGCGGGGAGCCTACTTCCCTTCTCTGCCTACTTGTGATCTCTGTCTGTCAAATAAATAAATTTTTTTTTTTTTTTTTTTTTTTTTTTTTTTAAGATTTACTTATTTGGGAGAGAGAGCACAAGCAGGGAGGAGGGGCAGAGTGAGAAGCAGACTCCCCGCTGAGCAGGGAGCCTTACATGGGGCTTGATCCCAGGACCCCAAGATCATGGCCTGAATCAAAGGCAGACACCTAATTGACTGAGCCGCCCCTACAGGTGCCCCAGTAATTGTTTTTCTGATTTCAGACTTTTTTTTAATTGCCTTTTCCTACATTTCAGTTTTGTATATATTTCCATTTGGTGTGTTATGTTTTGGAAATGAGAAGTGTTGGATTTAAAATATTACTTGGGGCACCTGGGTGGCTCAGTCAGTTAAGCTTCAACTCTAGATTTTTTTTTTTTTTTTAAAGATTTTATTTATTTATTTGACAGAGAGAAATTACAAGTACACTGAGAGGCAGGCAGAGAGAGAGAGAAGGAAGCAGGCTCCCTGCTGAGCAGAGAGCCCGATGCGGGACTCGATCCCAGGACCCTGAGATCATGACCCGAGCCGAAGGCAGCGGCTTTACCCACTGAGCCACCCAGGCGCCCCTAGATTTTTTTTTTTTTTAAAGATTTTATTTATTTATTTCACAGACTGAGATCACAAGTAGGCAGAGAGAGAGGGGGAAGCAGGCTCCCCGCTGAGCATAGAGCCCAACACAGGGCTTGATCCAGCACCCTGGGATCATGACCTGAGCCAAAGGCAGAGGCTTTAACCCACTGAGCCACCCAGGCACCCTTCAACTAGATTTTGACTCAGGTCATGATCTCAGAGTCGGGATTGAGCCTGCAACTGCATCGGCCTCCGTACTCAGTGGGGAGTCTGCTCCTCTCCCTCTGCCCCTCCCCCTGCTTGCTCCAGCATGCGTACTCCTGTGCACATGTGCTCGCTCACGCTCTCAAATAAATAAGTCTTTAAAAATTAAAATATTACTTGTGGGGGGCACATGGGTGATACAGTCCTTAAGTATCCAACTCTTGGTTTCAGCTAAGGTCATCTAAAGTGAGACCCAAGCCCCGCATCAGGCTCTATGCTCAGTGGGGAGTCTGCTTGAGACTCTGCCTCTGCCCCTTGGCCCCACTCACACTCTATGCCGCAAATAAATAAATACTAAAAAATAAAGTAAAATAAAATATTATTTGAGGGGCACCTGGCTGGCTCAGTGAAGCGTTTGACTCCATAGTGGGCTTGAGAGTTAAAGCCCCACACTGGGTGTAGAGCTTTCTTAAAAATAAAATATTACTTGAAAATCCTGGGGTTTTGTCACTAGGTCAGGGTAGTGTTTGTAGCTCTCTTTCCTGCTGAAATGGACTTGTAATACAGTCCTCTTCAGGAAGGAAACCCATTGGCATTGAGTTCTGCTTGGTGGTCATGACAGGAGCCCAGCCTAGGGCTCTTCAGAGTTGTTTCAGTGGACACATTTAGTATAACTGAAACAAGCACTTGATATTTTGGTGCCCCCCACAATGCCGAGATCAAGGGTGAGTGCCCAACAGACTGGGCCAGCCAGATGCCCCTGGTGTCTACTAAAATGAAATTTTAGAAATTAAGTGGCCATAAGATGTATTTACTTGGCGCCTTCAATTCAAACTACAGCTGCTGAAAATAAAAATAAAAGCCCCTGTGCTAGGAATGGGGAGATCTGTCGGTCCTCTGGGGGGGATCTGAGAAAGGATGAAATTTCTAGTATTCAGACATTGAAGTTGCTAAAAGAACTACTGCCATAAGGCAGACTTCTGTAGGTATTTTTATTTTTCTTTAATTTTTTTTTAAAGATTTTGTTTATTTATTTGACAGATCACAAGTAGGCAGAAAGGTAGGCAGAGAGAGAGAGGAAGGGAAGCAGGCTCCCTGCTGAGCAGAGCCCAATGCCAGGCTCAATCCCAGGACCCTGGGATCATGGCAGACGCTTTTACCCACTGAGCCAGGCGCCCCTTGCAGGTATTTTTTAAAATATCCCCTAGCTCAGCTCATAAATACTTGTATCATACTCTAAGGTTTCTTTTGTTTCTTGTTTCTTCTTAAGATTTTTTTATTTTTAAGTAATCTTTATACCCAGCGTGGGGCTCTAACTCACAACCCTGAGATCATGACCTGGACTAAGCCAGCCAGGCACCCCCACACTCCAAGATTCTTTCTCTCTCTCTCTCTCTTTTTTTTCTTTTTTAAGAGTTTATTTATTGGGACACCTGGGTGGCTCAGTGGGTTTAAGCCTCTGCCTTCGGCTCAGGTCATGATCCCAGGGTCCTGGGATCGAGCCCTACATCGGGCTCTCTGCTCCATGGGGAGCCTGCTTCCCCTTCTCTCTCTCTCTCTGCCTGCCTCTCTGCCTACTTGTGATTTCTCTGTCAAATAACTAACTAAGATCTTTAAAAATTTATTTATTTATTTATTTGAGAGAGGGAGCACAAGAGAGGGGAGGGAAGAGGGAGAAGCGGACTCCCAACTGAGCAGGGAGCCTGAAGCAGGGCTCTGGGATCATGACCTGAGCTAAAGGCACATGCTTAATGGACTGAGCCACCCAGATGCCCCAGCCTCCAAGATTTCTTAACAGTTCTTCCTTCTTCCTCTTCCTGCTACCCATTTACAGGCATATTCAACAAAAGCCAGCCCGATCCAGAGAGCACATCCTCACCTCATACAGTATTGGTAGAATCTGGGGATAAGTCAGTAAGGCGATAATAAGACTAAACAGGCTATGCTAGCACAAAATTTCATAGCATCTCTAAAGATAAAGAGGTTAGAGCACCCGTGTGTTTGGTATCAGGCCAATTCCACCATAAGAGGCAGGTTCACCCTCATTTGTACCAGAACTTTCAGTACAGATTACACAGCCTGAGTTCACATCGGGAGCTGTTGGGGCTGGGCCCACTCCCTGGCGCCCTCAGCACGCTGAACTCGTCAGACGGCAGTCCTCAAAGTAATACATACTACATGTTTTTATAAAATAATGAAATGTTATTGTTGGCTTTGTGTGTTCCTAGAGATTTTTGTATGGTGTTGTTGATATTGGTCCCCCAAAAGAGGTATCACCTAAGTTAGAAATGTGACGTCTAAGAACTTGATCAATTAATTCATTCTAAAGTCCAGTGTCCCAGGGAGCAACCTCCTTTGACAGCAGTTTTTAATAAAATCAGGACTGTGAAGGTTTTAGTCTAGTAGCATCTTCCCCAATTTTCCTCCCATTATCCCCGAGCAACTTACGTAGTCCTCATCTCTGCAGAACACAGCTTCCCAGGGGCTTCACTGAAACCACTCAAGCTCACAGAGTGGCCAGGGGAACATGTCATTACAAATCAGAGTACAGACCTTCAGTAGCCATCTCTAGCACAGGGGCAGTCTTCCCCCAAGACCGTGTGTCACATTAAATGAATTAAGGACACATCAAGCCCTATGGTATTTAACATGTAATGTACTATCTCCTAAAGCCTGTAGGGTTTTTTGCCTTGGAGGTCTTCTTCTCTTTCTTGAGATAGTGGAGATCTAGAGAGGTTGATCTATAGAGGATCATTACAGGGTTTTTACCTTTCACTTGAAGAAAACCCTTTGGAATCTTTAAGAGTTAAATTCTACCTCAGCTACATCGTATTAACGACAGAAGTGGGCTGAGAATCCAGCATTCGAAGTGGGGGCCTCCCTGGCTGGAAAGTGGAATAAATTCTTGGTGATTGATTGACTAGGACAACTGAACAGATAAAGTAAATGGCCAAATCCACTGATCCAAAAGTTTTTTTTTTTAAGATTTTATTTATTTATTTGACAGTCAGAGATTACAAGTAGGCAGAGAGACAGGCGGGGGCGGAGGGAAGCAGGCTCCCTGCTGAGCAGAGGGGCTCTATCCCAGGACCCTGGGATCATGACCTGAGCCGAAGGCAGAAGCTTTAACCCACCGAGCCACCCAGGCGCCCCCGAAAAGTTATTTTTATCTTCAGTCCCTCTCAGTTCAGACTCAGAGGCTTTTAACAACTTCTCTATCCTGTTTTCCAGAGAGATGGTTGCCCAAAGATTGTCAACTTGGGGAGCTCTAAGACCGATCTCTTCTATGAACGCAAAAAGTATGGCTTCAAGAAGAGGTGACTGCTGGGTGGCCTCCCCACCACCCCCCTGCTACTGCAGCTGCCACAAAAGATAGCGACCACCACCAGCGCAGAGGGAGGAGAGCCCTCGTCCACGGCCCCCCCTCCACCTTTCCTCCTCTTACCCAGACATGTGATAGCGACAGAAAAGGAATCTTCAGACCCCACTCTGGCAGACCAGAGCGGAGAAGAATTGATAGATTGGCTCATGGTTTTTCTTGAATTCAAGAAACAAGCATGTTTTCCAAATGGCTATGTTCTCTACACTAAGAGCTGCTGCTGCCGCCGCTTCTTTAACACCAAGATCTTCTGAAACAGGAATGATACCCTCTCAGTCTCCTGTTTGAGGAATTAACTGTGACGCTACCGCAGTGAGAAGCCTGTTCTTGGCAGCAGCCCTGAGGGAGGAGACATCTGCGGGGTGGGGGGAGCTCTCGAACAATCAGCGTGGGCACTGAGTCTTGTAACACTTAGCAGGTGCTGCCTGTTCATGTTATTTTCCTTCGAAGAACTTGGAAACCCTTTCTGTTGCTGTTGTGTTAATAAAGCAGGTGTTTCTTTTCTGGTACTCGGTCACAGTCCCAATTTAAGTTTGGCTCTAGGAATTTATTTTAGTCACCCAGGAATTTGTGATTCAGGATAGACGTCTTGGGATTCATCAACCACCGTGTTTTCTTAGTATTGCTGGAAGGGATTCTGAACCATTGGTGCCCTTCATTATAGATAAATCAAGGTTGTTTTTAGAAGCTATTTTTTTCTTCCTGTTCAACTTTATTTTGAAGAAATGACTTCTGATAATGGTCACAGGAGTGAGACTAAATGTATTCAAATTGATGAGTTCAGAGAACAGAAATTGGTCCATTCATAACACAAAGTGAACATATACTTATGTGTCTCCCCCTTCCTTTTTTTAAGTAAATACACAGAATAAGGGCAAATCCAGACATACTCTTTACCCTAACACATCTATACGTTTTGCCTACTAGAGGTCAGCTGGTTATCCGAAAGAGGCACAAACATAATTTGAGGGGTTTTTTGTGTTTTTTGTTTTGTTTTGTTTTTGTTTTTTAAATTTATTTATTTGACAGAGATCCCAAGCAGGCAGAGAGGCAGACAGAGAGAGAGCGAGGAGGAAGCAGGCTCCCTGCTGAGCAGAGAGCCCGATGCGGGGCTTGATCCCAGGACGCAGGGATCATGACCCGAGCCGAAGGCAGAGGCCTCAACCCACTGAGCCACCCAGATACCCCCATAATTTGAGGTTTAAGTCAAGTGGTCTTTAACACCATGGACTTGAAACATGTTTTGAGTCCTTAGGAATACTGGGGTTTAGTCCAGTTTACACTGAAATTTAGCAGCAAAGCCAAGGAAAAAAATTACAGTCTTCTGACCATTTGTCAGACTTTTGATTATAAAATAATCTCTATCTTCAAGAAATTTCATGATGGGGGCACCTGAGTGGCTCAGTGGGTTAAAGCCTCTGCCTTCGGCTCAGGTCATGGTCCCAGGGTCATAGGATCGAGCCCCGCATCGGGCTCTCTGCTCAGTGGGGAGCATGCTTTCCCCTCTCTCTCTGCCTGCCTCTCTGCCTACTTGGGATCTCTGTCTGTCAGATAAATAAATAAAATCTTTAGGGGCGCCTGGGTGGCTCAGTGAGTTAAAGCTTCTGCTTTCAGCTCAGGTTACGATCTCAGGGTCCTGGGATCGAGCCCCGCATCAGGCTCTCTACTTGCCAAGGAGCCTGTTTCCCTTCCTCTCTCTCTGCCTACTTGTGATCTCTGTCAAATAAATAAACAAAATTTAAAAAAAATAAAATAAATAAAATAAAATAAAATCTTTAGGGACACCTGGGTGGCTCAGTTGGTTAAGCAGCTGCCTTCAGCTCAGGTCATGATCCCAGCGTCCTGGGATCAAGTCCCACGTCGGGCTCCTTGCTCAGCAGGGAGCCTGCTTCTCCCTCTGCCTGCCATTCTGTCTGCCTGTGCTCTCTTTCTCTCCCCCTCTCTCTCTCTGATAAATAAATAAAATCTTAAAAAAAAAAATAAAAAATAAAATAAAATAAAATCTTTAAAGCCTCTGCCTTCAGCTCAAGTCATGATCCCAGAGTCCTGGGATCGAGCCCCGCATGGGCCTCTCTACTCAGCAGGGAGCCTGCTTCTCTCTCTCTCTCTCTGCCTGTCTGCCTACTTGTGATATCTCTCTCTCTCTGTCAAATATATTTTTAAAAAATTTCATGATGAAGGCAGCCAGAAACAGCTTAGAATAACCCAGGGAGGATGCACAAAGGAAGTTTCTTAGCCCAGGTTGGGGGCACCTCTGGAAAACCAGTGGAAGGTCATAGCCACGGCGGGGGGGGGGGGGGGGGACGATAAAGCTTTACCACCTCCTCCTACCCCTCTCCACACTGTAGCCACTGGGGCTCATTTCAGTTCCTCAACTGCTGGTTTCCTTCCCGCTCAGTACTTTTTACCTATTAAGTGTTCTCTAATACTTGGTGCTCCTTTTGTCCAGGTGTTACATGTTCTTTGGACCTTAAATACTTCCTCAAAATATGCCTCTCCTGACCCCAATCTAAGTTCATTCCTCTTGTAATACCACATAGCACCATAGCATTTTGTTGATAGTGTTGATAGTGTTTGGTGATTTTTTTTTAAGATTTAATTTATTTTATTTATTTTTTAAGATTTTATTTATTTGACAGAGAGACACAGCAAGAGGGAACACAAGCAGGGAGAGTGGGAGAGAGAGAAGCAAGCTTCCTGCAGAGCAGGGAGCCTGATGCAGGGCTCAGTACCCCCGACCCTGGGATCATGACCTGAGCTGAAGGCAGATGCCTAACAACTGAGCCACGCAGGCGCCCTAGTGTTTGGTAATTACTGACAGTCTCCCATTGGGCTGGCTCCGTGGTGGCAGTAACCAACCTTGCAGCCCAGCAGGCAGCAGCTCCCCAGTATTAAATGAGTAACTGAAGTCACACTGGATAATAAACTGGGCTTTGAAGGATATATTAGAATCTACAGGCAAAGGGGGTGGGGTGGGCATTTGTGTGGAGGAAGCAACCGGAATGGGCAATGGGTTTGGGGAGCTCTCTGAGCAATCCTAAAGTGTGGGTCAGGAGGATTAGGGTGTGTCAAAATTGTAGAAACCAGGTAATTTTCAGGTTAGAATTTGTCACTGATGGGGCACCTGGGTGGCTCAGTGGGTTAAAGCCTCTGCCTTTGGCCCAGGTCATGATCTCAGGGTCCTGGGATTGAGCCCCGCATCAGGCTATCTGCTCAGCAGGGAGCCTGCTTCCCCCGTCTCTCTGCCTACTTGTGATCTCTCTGTCAAATAAATAAAAATCCTTTAAAAAAAAAAAAAAAAAGGCAATTAAAAAAAAAAAGAATGTCACTTTTCCTAAAGTAATTTTAGTTTCAATGTGTACTGTAAGTCAAGATGTTTTGTCTGGATAAAGACAAATCAACTTTTAAAATTTGCTTCTTAACCCCCTGGTCCATATAACATCTTGCATTTGCAAATTTATCAAAAGCTACTCCTTAGTTTCAGCAAAACACCATTTCAATTGTGCTCCATCAGCCTTCGTGAGCAAACCTCTGAAAGGTACTGCAAGTTTAATATGAATGCCCAATTTCAAGGACATACCCCCTCCATGCTCCGTTGCTTAATAGGGCAAGTTCAACCTCAACCCAGTGAATTCTCATGAACTCTGCTCCTCTGTCACCTACTTTCATAATCCCATTCTTGGTTTGTTTCCTTTCCAAGGCCAAGAGAACAATACGATGAATGAGTTCAGAACACCTGTGATCCAGTGAATGGCCTTGAAGTTCAAATCCTTAATTGTCCATTTTGGAATTTCAAGTTCAGTCCTCTTCAATTTTAAAAATTAGGATAATAATAGTACCAAATTATCTGCTGTTGGGAAAATATAACTTACAAACGAATTTTAACCTCTAACTATATATACAATTCTGCGGAGAAAATTAGAAAATGATCTCAGTCAACTGTGTAGGTCTACAAAAAATCAGAATGGTCTTAAAAATTATTAAGTGCTTGGAGCACCTGGGTGGCTCAGTGGGTTAAAGCCTCTGCTTTCAGCTCAGGTCATGATCCTAGAGTCCTGGGATCGAGTCCCACATCAGGCTCTCTGCTTGGCGGGGAGCCTGCTTCCTCCTTTCTCTCTCTCTGCCTGCCTCTCTGCCTACTTGTGATCTGTGTGTCAAATAAATAAATGAAATCTTTAAAAAAAAAAATTCTCTCCCTCTACTCCTCCCCACCTCTTAAAAAAAAAGCACTACCTAAAAAATAAACAAGCATACCTACATAGGTCTAGTTGAAATAATTGAACTCATCATGCTCAGCCTGAGAAAGCAGTGCCCTTTCCTAGATTTATGGTATTACTATATTTATCAAGTATTCAGTATTTGATATTCATTTCTAGGCTTTATAAAGGATGGGTGTCCTCCAGTTTCTCAAGTATACTGTACTTAATTTCCTTTAAACATTATACTTACTCCATGTGCTCTTGCTTTAAAAAAAAAAAAAGTGGGGCACCTGGGTGGCTCAGTTGGTTAACTCAGTTGGTTAACAGCCTTCAGCTCAGGTCATGATCCTGGAGTTCCAGAATCCAGTCCCATGTTGGGCTCCGTGCTCGGCAGGGATTCTATTTCTCCCTCTGACCCCGCCCTCCTCATGCTCTCTCCCTCTCTCTCTCTCAAATAAATAAATAAGATATTTTAAAAAATTAATTTCTTAAGGGCACCTGTGTGGCTCAGTGGATTAAAGCCTCTGCCTTCGGCTCAGGTCATGATCGCAGAGTCCTGGGATCAAGCCCCGCATCGGGCTCTCTGCTTGGCCAGGAGACTGCTTCCCTTCCTCTCTCTCTCTCTGCCTGCTTGTGATCTCTGTCTGTCAAATAAATAAATAAAATCTTTAAAAAATAAATAATAAGGTTAACAAGGCTTAGCTCTTCAGGTTGTACGAATTAAATTTGACCTTGTAAGTTCCTTACCCTTATTGGGGAAGTCTTCACATAAATGGTAATTTTTTTTACAGTGGGTTCCTACTTTTTCATAGGTAAGCATTTAAGCCCTGGCATGGAAGGTCCTCAAAATGGTTCCCTCTTCCCTATCCCCAAGATTTTCCTTATCTCGCTTCTCTCTGTGCTCTTCCATCAGGCAGTTAAAGGGACATTCCTTGCCCATATCCTGTCCTCTTGGCTCTCTATTTCCTTTGTTCAAAATAGCCTCCCACAATCACATGAGCCAGCCAACTGGGTACCTCTTCCTTCTAAGCTCCTGACAGCTCATGAATGTTTCCAGATGCACCATACCCCAGAACAATCTCTCCCACTTGGGCTATTCAGGCCTAGTACACGCATTTAACAGAAATAAATTTCACAAAACAATCTTTACTATGTAAACACACTCCAATATTTTCATTTTATTCTATCCTAAAATTTGTCTGAAATCCACTAAGCCACATGATTCCATGACCCCACTGACGATTGTGAATCACAGCCCAGAGTTTAACAACAAAGGTAAGATCCTTTAACTCTTCTGCCTCTTCCACCACTGCAGGATAATCACTCAATTAATTATTACATTAAACTGAAAAATGGGTCACAAGTTCAAGAGTCTGAGTGAGCAGTATAATTGATTGAAAACAGAGGGGTGTAAAAGATACCCCAATACCACAGGATGAGACAATCGGTGGCATATGACCCTTGGCCTCAGTGTCTGGGATAGGAGAGAGTGGTGAGGACTTGGAGAACCCAAGAACATAGGCTCGGCCTAAAGCAGGCAGCCGCCATTCAACTCCAGGCAAGTGCCCGCTTGGATGCTCAGATCCTATGAATTCAGAAGTAGCAAATGGACATATCTTTGTGCAATCTCCCCGTTTTTAAAATGTCAACTCATTTCGTTTATTTATTTTTAAAGATTTTTTTTGTGAGGGAGAGAGTAGGAGAGGGGAGAGGGTCGGAGGGAGAAGGAGCCTCCCCTCTGAGCAGAGAGCCTAATGTGGGACTTGATCCCAAGACTCCGGGATCATGACCTGAGCCGAAGGCAGTCGCTTTACCGACTGAGCCACCCAGACGCCCCAAATGTCAACTCATTTTAAAAATGTTAATGTGTGGGGAAAAAAAAATGTTAATGTGTGGGGCACCTGGGTAGGTCAGGGTTAAACCTCTGCCTTCAGCTCAGGTCATGAAAGCAGCGTCCTGGGATGGAGCCCCACATTAGGCTTCCTGCTCAGTAGAGAGCCTGCTTCCCCTGCTCTCTCTGCCTGCCTCTCCGCCTACTTGTGATCTCTGTCAAATAAATAAAATCTTTTTTTAAAATGTTAATGTGTTAGTATATACCAAGACAATACGTCCACCAGGTGTGGACACGGGCCTGCCAATTAGCAGCTCCTAAATTAGGATTAGGGGTGCCTGGGTGCGCCCGTGGTTGAGCGGCCCAGTCTTGATTTCAGCTGAGGTCATGATCTCGGGGGTTGTGAGATCGAGGCCCCCATCTGCTTCTGCACTAAGCTCAGAGTCTGCTCCGGATTCTCTCACCCACTCTCCCTCAGCCCCTCCCCCACACCCCCTCAAATAAATAAATAAATAAATAAATAAATAAAATCTTTAAGATTAACCAGTTTGGGGTTCTTTTGTTTTGTTTTTAGAGATTTTATTTATTACAGCGAGAAAGGGAACACAAGCAGGGAGAGTGGGAGAGGGAGAAGCAGGCCTCCCTGCAAAGCAGGCAGGGAGCCTGATGTGGGGCTTATCAACTCCATCCCAAGTGGCCGGCTACCACCAAGGTTAAAATGTTACTTTCTTTGAACACTGCAGTTTCAGTGTCCTAGCAAAACTTTAGGAAGCTTTGTTCTCTCACCTCGTTGGTGAATAAAGAGCAAACCTTTTGCCCTGCATCCAGATATTTCTCCGAAGCCAGTTTTGTTGGGGTTGTCTTTGCTTCTGCCCAGCTGGATCAGGGCATCTGAAAAAATCAAACATGAGGAGCTATTTTCTTAGATAACACAAAAGGAAGTACAAAATAGTTCGCCCTGGCATGCGTGTACGAGAGAGTGACTCACCCCTGAGAGCTAATTGGTGTTAATTATTACCAGCCTGACTTGTCAAGGCAACAAAACATCTGGTGTAACTTACTCTCAGACAGGGGAGTTGCTTCTAAAGCTCACCACGTTGAAAACACCGTGTGTACCTTTCAACCTATGATTATCTAAAATGGGAGGGGGCTGTGGAATGCTCCAGTGGAATTAAGCTCACAATTAGGCCCTGGCAAGATGAAGTCACACACCGAGGAGAGAAATCATCCTCTCTCCTCCTCCCCACGTGACAAGCGGAGACATCAGTTAAGAATGGTGATTACCTTTTGCCCCTCTATTTTATCCTTTCCTATATATGCCAACCCTTTACCCGGAGCTCCCAACTGCCAAGGAGGCTGGATTTCTCAGTTTTGTTTTAGTTAAGTTGCTCAGGCCTGGTGTGTCTCCAGCACTGCTGGGGAAATTAGAACAAAAGCACGAACACGCAGAAATCCTATGCCTTCTGTCCAGGGATTCTGTGCGCCCTCCTTCAGCCTGCACTAAATTTAGGTAAGAGATGTCTACCCTTTATCTACTTATATGGACTCCATTCCTCCTTCCTGAGATGCCCTAGGAGAATTCGATTCCGCTCACCGTAGCCTTTCTTTCTCATCATTCTGTATACTAAGGTTTCTTGCTCGGGAATACATACCGAACCGTGCACAGGGTACGCAGGAGGCAATCTGGCCTGAACGGTCATCTTTAAATTAAGGATACCAACTATTTGAACCACGCTTTACATCCTATATCATATTTAATCCTCACACGGTCTCCATATAAGAACAAAAAAGCACGTTTGATGATGTAAAGAGATTTGTTACCATTAAATCAAGATAACACGGTTGTTGGACACAATTGGGATTCAAAACCATTGCTCCCTCTAATGACTTCAAATACCAGCATCCTTTGCAACGCCCCATTGCGCAAACGCACACTTTTCCCAAGGGCCCGGCGCCAGTGTTTTTGGCCCCGGTTCTTAATCCTAGCGGTGGGATGGAAAGCCCAATCAGAAGCCGCCTCTCCCTGCTCGCCGACCAACCGGAAGGCTGTTGCTAGCACCCCGGTTATATTTTTAGCTCTTCAGCGTTCTGGCACCCTGTGGGTCGGCCGGGTTTCACTGCTCGCGTGGAACACGCTAGGGGAGAGCGAGGGAGGAGCGGGGAGAGATGGGGAGGGGAGGGAGGTGGAGAGGGAGGAAAAAAGAAGGGGAGGAGTGCAGTGGGGCATAGCGGAGGGGGGCGTATATGTGACGCTCTGCCACCCGCTGACGCACGAGGCAAGTAGTCCCTGGAGGTGCCCCAGGGGTTGAAGCGCTCACACTGTGGGGGATGGGGGGTTTCGGGTTCAGGCTCCCTCGCGCCTCCCTGTCCCCTTGGAGTTTGCCCTCCAGTCCAGCGTTTTTCTGCTGCAGTCAAGGAAAGCGCTTTTAAACCCCCACGCTACCGTTGCTCTCTGGCCTTGCCAAAAAAAGTGACCGAGGAACAAACATGCAAACTGTTCGTAGCTGGAATCTTTCAGATTTCGCCACCCCACGTGGGTTCGGCTGGGCTGGAACCGTCTGGAATGAGAATAAAGGTCGGGGGTTGGGGAGAGAATTGGGGAATGGGCGTCTCGGCACAGGCCTTAACGCGCAAACTCCTAGAGGCTCCGCTCCTCGCCACCTGGCAGTCGGGTCCGCCTGTGACCTCACCTGGGCACAGGCCTCCCTCCCCTCAGCTCCGCGCCCCGCAGTCACAAAAGTGACCGAGCGCGCGGACCTGGCGCGCCCGTTCAGGGCCAGGGGGCCTTGGTCTGCAACCCCACGGACCGTCGGGTGCGTGAGCCCGGGGCCCCTGGCACAGGCAGGCGCCACAACCCGCCGGCGGGGCTCCTACATTGAAGAAATGCTGCTCTCTCTAGTCCTCTGAGCGGTGGTTGCAAACGAGAGGACGCGCAGCACGGCTGGGCCCCGCCCGGGGCGGGCCAGGGGCGCGGGAGCGCGCCTGCGCGGGGCCGGCGCTCGCCTTCTCCGGCCCCGAGGTGATCGGGGAGCCAGAGGTGACAAGTAGAAGGTTTATGTGGCGCTAGGCTTCTTTCCCCGGCCTACCGGCCTCTCCTCGCCTCCCCTTCCTCCCGCTCAGCGTGCCCAGACCCCCGTTTCCCCTTCGGCCTCCCTTCGACGTTAGCATCCCCAGCCGAGGCAGGGGGCGCTCGGAAGACTCGAGCCAACCTGAGTTAGTTAATAAAGGAGCGAAACCTCTTCCAAGCTCGCGCCATCCCTTTAGCTCCCGGTCCCGCCAAGGGTGATAACTGGGGCGGTGCGAGAGCCATGCGGGTGGTCGGCCAGTCACACGCCCAGACCCGGAGGGACTCGCCGAGGTGGCCCCGGGGGACGCGCCGGACGACCCGCGCTGGGGCAGGTGCAGGGCCCAAGGGAGCTGGGGGAGGGAGTTCCCCTTCCCGCGACATCCATTCACCTCACACATTTAAAGTGACCCACCCGGTTCCAGTCCAGGACCTGCCCTCCCGCAGCTCGCTGTCTACCTGGGGAAACACTGTACCCCAGGAGCACGTTTTCAGAGTGGTTTGGGGCATGAAGAAAATAAATGGCACGGCGCCGTGCTGGGGCGGGGAGGCGGGCATCATCAGACCGGCTAAAGGCGGCCTTGCTGGCATTTGGGCTGGGATCTGAGTGAGAAGAGGCCGGCCACAGGAGGGCTGGCGGAAGGGAGGAGGTCCCCGGGAACCCCGGGTGGGCAGGGGGCACAAGGGACCGCGCGGCGCGAGGGGTTAAGCCGCCCGGCGGGCTGCGAAGTAGTCCCGGCCCGGCGCCCGGCCCCGCCCCTGCAGGGCGGAGGGACGCATCACGCAGGGGTGGGGAAGCAGGATCCGTGCGCAGGGTTGCTAAGGGTGAAACTTTTCATTGACTTTGCTCACTTCGGGCCGGGGCGCGGGAAGGTGCGGGTCGTCGCGGGAGAGAAGCGAGTGGTTTGGGCGACGCGGGGCCAGAAGGGCAGGACCGCCCGCGACACGAGCCGCCCTCCGGTCCGACATCCCCGCGCCGTCGCCGCCGGCCGGCCCGCCCGCCCGCCTTCCGTCCCCTCTCCACCGAGCCTGACCTCCAAAAAGCTGAAAGAATTAGAATTGAGAGTCATAGCCCCAAACTCCCTCACTTGCCCCCCAACCCTCAACGAAGAAAAGGACCCATCAGCCTCCTGCCCAGCAGCGCCCAGAAAGGAAGAGCGACGTCCGCCCCGCGCCCAGGACCACCCTGGAGGGAGAAGCCGCCCAGCCACCGCGGAGACCCGAGTGAGTGAGCGGGGGGCGTGCGGGCGGCGGGGACCCCTGAGACGCCTTCTCCCACCCCCGTCCCACTCCCGCTCTTTGCTTCGCTGCACGTTGCTGTCGTGCGCCCACCCCGAGGACTGGCTAACACGTTCCTTTCCCCTTCCATCGCCCCTATAGAACACCCCCCTTCCCCGGTGCTCCTCTCCGCTGGGTGTTCTGAGTGTGGCCCCCTCCTGGGTGGGGTGCATTTCCTCCCCTCTCCGCCCCCCTCGTATCGTAGAGACTCGCTAGATTTTTTCTTGTACCACCTTCAAATGATAACTTCCATCACCACGAAATAAATCAGAGGAAGGAAGGGGATCCAGGCCTTGTTTTTTGCTTCTTTTCCCGTGTGCTGGGAAGGGGGTGGTGATAATTAATAGGGCTTATTTCTGGCCCTGTGGAGCTGAGAGATAGAAGGTAGACATCCTCTTTTGGACCGGTCAGTGGTGACTGTCCTCCGGCGGCTGAACCAGAATTTACCGTTTTGGCTTTAGTATTTTAAGGGAAAACTGTGCGGGGGGCGGGGGAAAGTGCCTTTACAGCAATACCAGTGAGTGGATTCTGGTTGATCCCGGGGAGATGCCTGGGAGGAAGAGCCCTACTTCCAAGCTCGTTCTCGTCCTGCCCAGAGGATGGACTGTGCCCTTGACCAGAGAGGGAGGGGAGGAAGGAGCAGAAGGAGGAGGGGCCGCTGGCTGGCCTTTTCCCACCCCGCAGAGGAACCAGAACACTACACAGCCGGCTTCAGCTTGGGCCAGCGGAGGGGGTCTCGGGTGCCTTGCTCAGTGTCTAACATTTCTTCTTTTCCTTCCTATCCACCCTCCCTTGGGAGTGACCCCCCTCATCCTTGATTTTCCAGCAGAAAAACACTCCTATTGCTTTCTTGGGCGCCTGTCCCCATCCCCCTCTTAAGCAGTGGGGGAAAGAAGCTTGTGTGGGAGGAAGGATTAGGGAGGTTTAACACCGTGTAGGGGAGCTTTGCCGAGGATCTGGTAAGTCTGGTCATAGAGCAGGCCTTGCAATGGGAGGAGACTCACAAACAATTTCAAGAATTAGAATATGTGGTTCGGGTGTCAGAGGCACAGTTTTTCCTTCCCTCGCCGGAACCTTTTCCCATTTCCCTAGCTGGGTCTAGTTACTTGGACTTGGATTAGAAGAGGGGTGAGGCTTGGGCCCTGCTGGCTTTGGGCCTTCTGATTTTTGGCCCGGCGCCTCTCCGCAGCTTAACTGGGAATTTCTTTGGCCGAGAGGAGTGAAGAACTGGGTTTAGTTCCTGCCTTTTCTGGCTGTCGGGGTGCTGGAGCTGAGCCCGCCGGGCATTAAGTGAAAAGGCTTTTTTCCTCTTTGAATTCACCGTCCCTACAGCAACCCCAGCCGGAGACCACCCAGCCCAAGGAATACAGATTAAGCGGCAGGGGCGGGGTGGGAATGGGGGGCGGTGGTGTGACCTTTATCTGTCCCAGCCCACCGTGTTCACCCAGAAAAAACTCATTAGATGGAGATCCTTAATTGAACAGTCAAGGGAGGCTGTGAAAGGGGGGAGGGGGCAGTTCTGCCTTTCTTGAGACCAAGACGTGAATACGGTGGAGTGGTACAATTCGGGGAGTAGGCCTTATGGGTAAATTTATATAAAATGTATTAGGCGGTGGGCGGAGGGGGGGCGTCCACCATAGCGCGCATGTGCATCGGAAACTTTTCCTCGGTCCTTCGGACCTCGCTCAGCTCCCCTTACCAGGCATGCGTAATTCGCTGGCTGAACCTTCGCAAAGCGCGCAGGGAAGTGTAGTTTGCAGAGAAAGTAGGTCACTTGCTCCGATTTGAGCGTGAGGTGTCGGAAAACTACAGTTCCCAGCGTGCAGAGCGTGCCTTCGCTGCCGGCCTACGTTGGAGTTCAGTGAAGTCTTCCTGGCTTCACAGGAATCGAGTGCCCCAGAAAGGGCCTTCTTAGTCAGAAGAGTTGGGCTTGCCTGGTCCACGTTTGAGGGACGTGGTCGAGACTTGCAGGGTGTTGCGGTCCGTCCGCACAAGTCCTGGAAGGCCGTCAAGCGTACCCGCTGGTGTGGGTCTCTGCCTCTGACACTGGCGGGGTGGGGCCTGGTGCTCCCACCTGGTTCTCACTCCCTGGGATCCGGTTTGCGACACCTGGTGGCCTTGTCAAAATTAAGGACCCCTTCACCCGACTCCTCTTGCGGGACTCATTTGATTCTGATAGTGCTTGGTTGTAGGATCATTGGATGTTAAGACTTGAGGTGCCTGGATATTTTTATAGGTATACATGGTTTGGGAACCGAGGAGTTCCCTCACCATTATCCCTCCCCCCCCCCTTTTTTAAAAGATTTTATTTATTTATTTGTCAGAGAGAGAGCGAGCAAGAGCGAGCACCGGCAGACAGAGTGGAAGGCAGAGTCAGAGGGAGAAGCAGGCTCCCTGCGGAGCAAGGAGCCCGATGTGGGACTCGATCCCAGGACGCTGGGATCATGACCTAAGCCGAAGACAGCTGCTTAACCAACTGAGCCACCCAGGCGTCCCTCCTTTTCCCCTTTAAAACACTGATTTTCTTCTTAAAAAACCTTCCTTCGCATTTTTGTCATAAGCTCTTTCTGGAAACTCCATTACCATATCATTGACTGCAGCAACCACTTTTCTTTTTTTTTTTTTTTTTTAAAGATTTTTATCTATTTATTTGACAGAGATCACAAGTAGGCAGAGAGGCAGGCAGAGAGAGAGGAGGAAGCAGGCTCCCCGCTGAGCAGAGAGCCCAATGCGGGGCTCGATCCCAGGACCCTGAGATCATGACCCGAGCTGAAGGCAGAGGCTTAACCCACTGAGCCACCCAGGTACCCCAACCACTTTTCTTACCCCATTTTTGTCCTTCTCTTAAGCACTCTTTAAAACACAAGTCAGGGGCGCCTGGGTGGCTCAGTGGGTTAGGCCGCTGCCTTGGGCTCAGGTCATGATCTCAGGGTCCTGGGATCGAGTCCCACATCGGGCTCTCTGCTCGGCAGGGAGCCTGCTTCCTCCTCTCTCTCTCTCTGCCTGCCTCTCTGCTTACTTGTGATCTCTCTCTGTCAAATAAATAAATAAATCTTAAAAAAAAAAAAAAAAAACACAAGTCAGCACAAGGGATCTGAATCCCACATTAATTTTGCTGTTGGGAATAAAAAGTGAAGGAGGATTGGATTCTAATGAAATTGGACAGCACTGCCCTTCGCAACTTTTTGATACATTAACAAAAGGTAGATGTTGCTGTTGTTAAACACTTTCCTGTCTTTGATGTGTTTTTGGGGCGGGGGTTGTTTGTTTCCTCTTGTTCTTGTTTTTACTTTTTGCCACCTTTCTGGCCTTTTGCACCTGAGCCAGGGTTGGAGAAGATCTTAGAGTTCTCTCTTCCCTCTTAACTTGAATTTATTTCTTATTTGTACTGAAGAGTAGTTACTACTAAGCTTTCTAATCTTACCACATTCTATGAATATTTTATATATGAGTGTAGAATTTGTCCACGACCTTAAAAAAAAAAAAAAAAGATGAACAAACTCATCCGAGTGGTCACTCCTGTCTTTAGTTAAAGACAAGACAGCACCAGTCCTTTAATCCTCTGTTCCATAAGCTTCTTGAAGTCAAAATTAGAGCCTGAGCTGATAGAGCAGAAAATCTCATTCTGGTTGTCCAGCATTTTTGAAAGGTTCCACCCCACAGCCATCTGGCCAGGCCTGTTCTCCAATTAAAGAGGCAAAGATGGCATTATATGCTTCCTTATTTGTGTGGCAGCATCACTGAGGTAGAAATTGGTGTGCAGCCTTGGTTGCTTATGCTGCAGAAAATGGTTAGCTAGGCAGGGCTGATGACAGTGGTTCTATTGTATTTTGGGGTGGGAGGCTTATTTCCCAATGACTTTGGCCTGCATTTTAAAATGCTCCCGTTTTGAAAAGGAAAAAAAAAAAAAAAAAAGGAGAGAGGGAAACAAGCCCTAAGAGACTTAATAATAAGAGAACAAACTGAGGGTTGACGGAGGGAGGTGGGGGGTGGGCTAGATGCGTGATAAAGAGGAAGGAGGGCACCTGTGGTGGTGAGCACTGGGTATTGTATGTAAATGATGAGCCACCGAATTCTACTCCAGAAACCAATACTGCACTGTATGTTAACTAAGGAAAACCTAATTTTAAAAAAATAGATAAATAAAAATGCTTCCATTTGAGGCTGAACACTTCAGGGGAGGTTGGCTGGTAAGGCATGTACACAGCAAAGGTTGAGGAGGCCTAGAAAGGTGTAGGAGCCCCTTAGTGTGAGTGATATACCAAGAGGCCATGCGGTGCTTTGGGGAAGTGTCATGTCATATTTAAGTCTGTTTTACTTTTCAAAAACACTTTGAAAACATTGTCTTTAACTCCAGGCCCATCTTGGGGAACCAGTGCCAACTTTCTTCACAACTTTTTCATCTCCTCCATGTTGGACACCTCCGGAGGGCTGCTGTGGCCCTTGTAGACTTCCTCTTGGGGGAGGCTTGTAGCCCTGGTGGCCAGCCTTGCATCTGGTGATGAACCCAATCCTTATAAACAGAAAGCCCCCTATCTTTACCATTTTTTTTCTCTCTCTCTCTTTAAACCTTCTGGAATTGATCTGTGTTCATGGCCTCTCTGTTGAATCCCCATGTGACCCTCTGCTCAGACCTGAAATGAGGGTGGGGTCCTATGATACGCCATTCTTCTCTGATATTCACCCAAGAGAGCTTTGCCCAGGGATCCAGTCCTAACAGTACCCCTAGGAGCCATGGCCCCAGTCCAGAGAATTATAAGGAAATGAGCTGAGCCAGTACTCAAAAAAGGTACTCAAGACCCCCAAGCCTCAAATTAGCCCCTGAATACTCTGTGCAGGACCCAGAAGGGATTTTAATGAAAATCCAGCTCCAAATCTGTTACAGGATAGAAGAGGCCCTTGATGGATCATGAATTAGTCTTGTCTCTTCGCTGAGCTCAGCAGCACTTTCCCACCCGGAGGCCTGGGAGCAAATTCCGGCCCCTCTGACCCTTGAAGGGGGTCCTTCTCAGTCTTCCCACAGCATGACCCTGGAGCTGCCTTTTGGAGAAAGTGATCACTGGCTTTCAGGACTTTACAGATCATCTTCCTGAGACATGAGCCTGGCCCAGACCTCAGGAGTAAACCTTTTTGACCTCTGTGGGAGCCGGCTGTGAGAGAATCCCAAAATAACAATCTGAGTGTTTATCTTGGGCTGTCTCCTCTCCGGGGATCTCCAAACACTTGAGAAGTCTGATCTGGTGCCAAGGACAGGTGGTCAGACAGTCCCCAGGAGACTGAGTGGTGATGAGTCCCCAGCTGGAGGCTGTAGAGTGGTGGAAAATTTCTTCTCTTTGCCCCCTCATCACCTACCCCCTAGCCAAAAGCCAGAGAGTCCCTCAGGCCGCACCAGTGCTGCGCTTAAGGACTTTTCAGCCTACGGGGTCCTTGCCTCCGTTCCATTTCCTCGGTTTCCCTGAAACAGCCCCTGGTCAGCGGTCCCTTTTGGCCCACACCTCTGGTTGTAACAGGTCTTGACTTCTTGGGGATCGTGTTCTCCGTTCTCGAAGGCTGCCTGGAGGGAAATGCACCCTCTGGTCACACTGTGTTCTTACATCAGTTCTGCAAACCCAGAGTGAGCCAGAGAGCACAGAAGTGACGGGGCCCAGGATGACAGACTGGATGTGACAAGAGCCGGAGCCCCCAGTGAAAAGTTGGCAGTGCTGCTTCCTGTTCAGTGATCCATAGCCCTTTCCATTTAAGGAGAAAAACTAAGGACTTTGAACTTATATCTTGGCCTGTGACCATTCGAGATCACGACTTCACTAAGACATCATGAAGATTAGTTAGCAAGAGCTTCCCCTTCTCCAGCTGAATTAGGGTCTTGTTTTTTGTCTGTGTTTTGTTTTGTTTTTGCTTTTTTTTTTTTTTTTTAATAGTAGTTGTATAGTGACTTGGATTCTCAAAACAGTGGAAACCACAGCACGCCTGTTTCTTTAGAATTCCTTACAAAACCATAGCTCATCTTATCAAGTGTCTTCTACATAGCAGGTTTGCTGCGAGCCAGTTTACATCCTTGAGCTAACTTACTCTTCATGGTAACCTTATGTCACTGATGAGATTAAGGCTCAGAAGAAAGTGGTGAGCCCTCAGCCACACAAGCAAGCCAGTCACTAGTGGAGCAGAAAAGGGGCCCTGAGTCTGCGTGATCTAAAGTTGGTGCTTTGCTCTCCCTTGCATGAGCCCCCCCTATCCCACTCCCAGCCCCGCCTGGCTTTCTGCACATCTACTCATAATGCCCTTTGTTCTCGGTTCACAGAGCTGTCTGGAGCCGGAGCCTGCCTACCTTCCATCATCTGCCACTGCCCTCAGCTTGCATACACGTGCCCGGAGCTGATCTGCCGCCTTGGAGGGGACCATGCAGCTGGAGATCAAAGTGGCCCTGAACTTTATCATCTCCTACTTGTACAACAAGCTGCCCCGGCGCCGGGCAGACCTGTTCGGGGAGGAGCTGGAGCGGCTCCTGAAAAAGAAATACGAAGGCCACTGGTACCCTGACAAGCCCCTGAAGGGCTCTGGCTTCCGCTGTGTTCACATCGGGGAGCTCGTGGACCCCGTGGTGGAGCTGGCGGCCCGGCGGAGTGGCCTGGCCGTGGAGGATGTGCGGGCCAACGTGCCTGAGGAGCTGAGTGTCTGGATTGACCCGTTCGAAGTGTCCTACCAGATCGGCGAGAAGGGGGCAGTGAAGGTGCTATACCTGGATGACAGCGAGGGCTGTGTCGCCCCAGAGCTGGACAAGGAGTTCAAGAGCAGTTTCAACCCTGACGCGCAGGTCTTCGTGCCCATTGGCAGCCAGGACAGCTCCTTGTCCAACTCCCCGTCGCCGTCGCTTGGCCAGTCGCCCAGCCCCACCTTCATCCCCCGCTCTGCCCAGCCCATCACCTTCACCACCGCCTCCTTCGCGGCCACCAAGTTTGGCTCCACCAAGATGAAGAAGGGGGGAGGTGCCGCGAGCAGCGGGGGGGTGACGGGCGGTGGGGCCAGCATCCCCCAGCCTCCCCAGCCGCAGCCCCGCCTGGCCCGCTCCCCCACCAGCAGCCTGCTGAAGCACAAGAGCCTGTCTCTGTCCCTGCACTCGCTGAACTTCATGGCGGCCACCCCGGGCCCTCAGTCCCAGCTCTCGCCCAATGCCAAGGAGTTCGTGTACAACGGCGGGGGCTCCCCTAGCCTCTTCTTCGATGGGGCCGACAGCGGGGCCAGCGGGGCCAGCGGGGCCGGCTCGTGCAACAGCAGCAGCTTCGACGTGGCGCAGGTGTTTGGGGGCGGTGCCAACAGCCTCTTCCTGGAGAAGACGCCCTTCGTGGAAGGCCTCAGCTACAACCTGAACACCATGCAGTATCCCAGCCAGCCCTTCCAGCCCGTCGTGCTGGCCAACTGACCCCGCGACCACGGAAAAGAGAAAGGAAAAGAAAGGCCAAAAAAAGAGGAAAAGAAAAATACACAGAAAGATTCCCAGTCTTCTCACTCTGGCTTCTAGGAAAAAAAAAAAGATCCAGCCCAGGCATGGAGTGGGAGGGGGCTCCTGAAGCAACCCCCTGCTGTCTCCCTGCCTGCCTCTGATTTATTTGGTTGGTTTGGGTTTTATATTTTTTCTTTTTCTTTTTTCTTTCTTTCTTTTTTTTTTTTTTTACATGTAGTTTTCTATATAACATCTTTAATTAGCGGCTTCCTGTGCTAAGAATGGTCCAGATGTGAATGCTGCTCCCGCTCCCTCCCTCCCTCCCCTGCACACGCCTGGTTGAGGAATGGTGTGTCCACGCTCACAGGGAAGGAAGAGCCACAGCTGGGGCCTGACCCTGCCCGCAGCAGGGAGAGGTTGCCCTGTGTCACTGCCTCTGTCCCCCAGCTCTGCTTTCACTCAAAGCCATCCAACCTCAGCAGGCCTTCTGGGCCCTGCCACCCAAATAGGTCTGACCCCAGCCCCGCCCCGCTCCCTCTCAGGCCTGAGCCGCGGGGAGCTGAGGGCTGTCTACTGGACACCCTCCCGCTAGAGCGGAGTCTGTGGCTCCGGGGAGGGTAGCACTCTGTCTAGTGGAATTGCTTTCATCTCTGGCCTGTGGCCCTACACCACCGCCGCCCCCTCCGCCACCCCCACCCCCCCCACCCACCCCCCGCCGCCGCCCAGACCCCCACTGTGGCCCTGGGGACTCAGCCGTTGACACTTGTGGCCTCTCTGCAGCCCCTTCTTCCCTGGGCCTGAGGTTGTGGGGAAGGAGGTGGGGCGGGTGTGTGTGCGAGCGCGTGCGTGGTTTGCTGTCCTGTTTTAAAGGATTCCAAGCCATGTGAACCCCCCCCGCCCCCAACATGATTCCAGATTGTGGGACGTGCTTATTTATGTAGGAGGTTGGGGAACGGGCCGGGTGGGTTGTCAGTCCTTTTGTAGGGTGGGTCACGTGTTGGCTGAGCCTGAGACACTCCCAGGGGAAAATACTGCAGAAGGAACTGGTTTCCAGACTGCGGAGGGATCTGCACTTTTATTTTTGACCAAAAAAGGGGGGAGATGGCTGTGATGGGCTGAGGGAATACCAGCCTACCAGCCCCTGATGCCTAAGACAAGTCCCCGGACTCAGATCCTCCTGTTTCGTGACCTTTACCCAGGGTGGGAGTTTGGGGTCATCGCCTCAAGTGGGCAGTCCTGAGCCTTGAACTGAGACTTCTTAGTCCTTTGTTTGTCGATGTGATTTTAGTATGTTTCTGCCCCTGCCTGCGTGAGAACTTCTCGGTACCTCCTGCCCTCCCCGCACTGCCCGACCCAACCCCGCTGGGCCTCCTGCTGTGAGGAGCAGTCTATCGGGCAGGCCCGCTTGGGCAGGTGGTTGGGCCATCGCAGGTGGCATGCGTGTCTTACGGGAGCACAGCGGCTCCCGTGTCTGCCAAGAGAGAAGTTTCTCCCACCTGACCCCCGTGAGCCAGCTTCCACTCATGCTGTGATGCTTTGGCTGGTGGGCCACGTGGCATCAGGGCCCTCCATCAACCAAAAAGTACCAAAGCCCTCGGCACCCCACCCCACCCTCCTCAGTGTCCCCAAGTGGGGCGACCGCCGTGGCAGTGGGTCCTGCCCAGACAGACACTGCCAGTCTCCTCCCCCTGCAATGGGCACCAGCTCTACCTCCCCCAGAGGGGCAACGCCCTGGCTCCTCAGCCCAGTATCCTCTGTCCCCTAGGTTTCTCAGGGGCCAGCCCAGTCCGGGCTTCCCTCTCCCTAGCCCTCCGCTCCCACACAGGTGACAGGCCCAGGCAGATGGCTGCTCTCTGGGAAAGGTTGGATGCTGCCTTATTTATGCCCTCTTCCGGCCCCCTTTCCCTTACACTCAAGGACACAGGTACCCACCACCCCCGGTCGGCTTGTTTCTCACGGCATCTAGGGAGAGGGGAGACCAACCCCTTAGTGTCTTTTGAAATACGAAGAAAAATGTATGTTCAGGAGCATGACTCCCGTGCTGGACTCTTGGGCCCAGTTCAGTCTGTCTCGTCTCAAATCTAGGCATTTTTGCTTCAATTTTATTTTTTTTAAGGAAACAAAAACAAAAACCTGCACTAATTTACCTGGTTTCGTAGGAAGACTTTTTTTTTATTTTTTACATTTTTTGGTGTCCGTTTGTATTGAATAATTTGCTACATTTGTAAAATGTAAGAGGTATATATAATATATGTATATTTCTAACGTAAAAAAAAACGTAATTTTTTTCTTTTCAAGATTTTTTCTTAAAAAGAGGAGAGAAACAGATATTTTTTCAGGAAAAACAAACTTTAAAATAAAAAAAGAGGAGAATTAAACCTATTTCTCCCCTTTCCCTATCCTCTCTCTGTCTGCCCCTCTTTCCCAGGAACAAATCAAAAGGTGGACCGTCTTGTAAAGAATGTAAGCTTTCAGTCCGGAATGATGTATTTTTCTCAATGCAGTGAGCTACAGATTCTCTAGTTTGACCCCTAGGGATGGGAAGGAGGGCATTGAGGCAGCGTGGAGAGGAGCTTGGGGGGGCAGGGTAATGAACTTGTTTTCTTTAGTGAAGGAGGAATACAATCAGGCGTTTTGTATTCAGAATGTTGTGCAATATTTTGGAATGGGACATTGGTGTGTTTAGAGATTTAGTTTAAAAACAAAACAAAAAGATTGATCAAATCTGTACAGTTTATATTGTTCCAGATTTTTTTAAGTTTGTATTAAAAGCATGATATATAATAGCCTGCTGCCTGCTCCTGGCTGGTTTGACTTGGGGCCCCTGTCAGCTTCCAGAGACCGTTGGTCGTCCACACCTCCCGCCTGGGGGTGCCCTGGGCCTCTTTTACCCCCTATCGTGTCATCCCAGGACACAGAGTCCCCACTTGGAGGGGTTCCTTTCCACCCTGGAAACCGGTTCCCCGAGGTTGGGACCTGCCCAAGCTCCCTCTGCTGATAGGCTGGGGAGCCAGTACCGGAGCCGAGCCTTGCGATCTCTTCCTGGCTTTTTTAGGAATGGCCTGTTCTTGGGAGGCTGAGGGAGGGACCAGCCTCCCTCCTGCTCTACATCTAGGGTTTCACCTCCCCCAGACTGCTACCCCCTCGGAAGTGGGTAAGGATGAGAAGAGCCCACCCAAATCAGGTTCTGTCCCCAAACCCTTGGGCTTGGATTCTCGGCCCTTCTCTAGGCCAGGCAATTGCAGAACTGCCATAGGGGCAGGAGGGCCTGCGTGGGGTTGGGGAAGAGCTCAGCCGCCTGCCTCTTGCAGGGCCCATCGCTGGGGAAACTACTCAGGGGTACCTGATCCCTGGCCGTGGTTCACATCAGCCCTGCGGGCCCCCAGGTTGAAGAGGGCGGCCAGGGATTCAAGGAATCTCCTTTCCCCCATGGCAACCTGGTGCCAGAGGTGTTCCCTCTGGCCTACAACTGAGAACAGGGCTCCAAGTCTGGATGCACAAGACTAACTGGGGAAGCTGAGCTTTCAGATGGAACATTCTCACCTACAGAACGGTGGCAGCTGCTGGGAAAGAGTGCCGCTGCCCTGGAGGGGGTGGGAGGGCTGCCTTGCCACCCCCAGCCTGGCACAGGGGGCTGGTGGCTCTTCTGGGCCGTCAGTGGCTCTCATTTCCCAAACAGGCCAACACTGACCCCTCCCCAGACAGGAGTGTGAACGAGGCCTAGAAGCTCTCAGGCCAGGCCTCCAACCTCTGCACAGGGTCCCAGGAGCTCTTGAAGCTTGGTCCCCCTACCCCCCACCGTAAGCCACTTCCCCACGGAGCACATCAAGCAGAAGGAGTCCCCTGCCCAGGATGCCCAAGCCTCTGTCTGATGCACGTAAGGCCACTCCCAGGGTTCTCCCCTTCCCCTGTCCTGCGAGGGAGAAGTGTAGCCTGTCCCTGTGACCCTGTGGACAGGCTGCCAGCCTACCTGTGGGACCCAGGGCCCGGCTCACACTGGCTCTTACTTACGCTAACAGAAACGAAGTACCCAGCACAGGTCCTGTCACAACAGGTGCCCAAGGGGACCCATTCCCACTCCCTGTGCACGTTCTGGAGAGCTCTGCCCTGAGAGGCCCCTGCCCTACCAGAGGAAGAAAGAGCATTCTAATAGACTCCGCTCCTCAGGAAAAAGTCTCATTTACTCACTCGACAAATCCTCCATGAACACCCCGGTCTGCCCTGGGAGCATTACAGAACAGGCGTGCACGGGGGGCCTGAGGACCCGGGGATCAGGAGTTAGAGCACAGGTTAGCCAGGCGTCCCCCAAGGGGAGCCATCGTGGGGGAGACTCCTCTACACCCTGAGAAGGTCCAATCCCACCTCAAGCAAACCACTTCACCTATTCTGGATCCTCTGTCCCTCCCTTCTAAAACAGGGATAATAATTGCACTACTTGTGAAAATAATGAAACAAGGAGTGGAAAACGCTGTGCACAGCAACCAGCCCAGAGTGAACAAGTGTCACCTTCACCAGGGCGGTTCCTGTCTATCCTCAGACACCACCCGCCCGCCGGCTCCCAGAGGCCTCCGCGCATCAGCAAACACGCCGAAACCCAACCCCGCCGCAGCAGGCCCAGGCTAGGTAGCAAAAGGAAACTCCATCCTCGGAGCAGGGACTAGGCTGGCCGCTGCTCTGCCCTCTGCCAAGGTGGGAAGCGGCTTGTCCCCCAGCACCGCCCCCGACCCAGTGCCACAAAGTATGCTCATTGCCTCTTGTCCCCTGCAGGGGCCCAGCCTTGGGCCTTGGGATGGGACCGGTCCTCGACCCGCATCCCGAAACCTCCTGGCAGTTTCCCTCTGGAGAGCAGACGGGCGGGTTGGTGTGAGTCATGGCGGCAGGAGAACCCTGCTTGGTGGGTCACCGCCTGCCTGACTCAGGGCCTGCCCGCAGGCCAAGAGGATGCCACTGGCTGGTCCTCTGAGTGAGTCAGGGGCGGAGGGGCACACTCTCACCCTCCCTCCTCCTCCCCTTGGGCCTGGCCAGTTTGGCCAAGTCCTTCCTGGGCAGGGCCAAAGGACAGGCTGGAACCAGCCGGGAAGTCTCCAAGCCCCTGGGCTATAGGAACTTACTGATCTCCCGGTTTTTAATTTGGGGGATGTCCCTGCCAGCAGGAGAAGTGGGCTCCTGGTCCTGTGTAACCCTGAACACCTCTCTTCCCTCTTGACATCTGTCCCACTTGTACAACAAGGGATAGCTGGGGGGGGGGGGGGGCTGGCCAGCTAAACCACCCCCTGGGCCAACACCTCTTCCTGTCACAGTGGCTCCCAAGATGTAATGAGGACCCTGTGCTGTAGCACCTTTCCCAAGGAGGGGAGGGAAGAGTAATGGGCTAAGTCCTGGCCAGGACCACACGGCTACTGGCTCAAACACCCCCAACCCCTGTGCAAGGCACAAGGACCCAATCAGAATACTGCTGGGATGTGGCAGGCTGAGCAAGGAGAACGGCTGCGGGGAAGAGCCCCGGGACCGCCACTCAGACAACCGGGTCCTCTGGCTACCTCTGCCCTGATGGGCTCTACTCAACATTCACTATTCACCACACAACATGGAGCCCACAGACATGCTGGACACTGTTCCCAGAATGAGGGAAATAAGGGAGAACAGCAGGGGATCAATCCCTGCTCCCCCAAAGACCATGTTCTATTAACCACAAATAAATGAGAAAATGTCAGACCTTGAGGACAGGCCATGAAGACAATCCCAGCCAGCAATGGTAGCTAGTGACCTTTAGATTAGTCAGGGGGAAAAGGGGCCTTCCCCAGCAGGGAGCTCTCAACCTAATATTTGAATTACAAGAGGATTAGCAGAGTGAGCCAAAGAGAGGTCAGCCCCTTCCCAGCTCGAGGCAGAAACAGGCCTTTCCTTTAGGGAACCAAAAGGCCAGCAGTATGCAAGGCCAAGTAGCTCAAGATCAGGTCAAGAGGTCCTCAGGGCCACCCCACGGGCCCTGGAGCCCAGATGGGGAGTTGGGATATTATCTTAAATATGAGATTTGGGGCGCCTGGGTGGCTCAGTGGGTTAAGCCTCTGCCTTCGGCTCAGGTCATGATCTCAGGGTCCTGGGATTGAGCCCCACATCGGGCTCTCTGCTCAGCAGGGGGCCTGCTTTCCCCTCTCTCTGCCTGCCTCTCTGCCTCCTTGTGATCTCTCTGTCAAATAAATAAAATCTTTAAAAAAATATATGAAATTTAAGTCTCTCGCCCCCAGGTTGCCCCATCTGTATCTAGCAGAGAGAGTGAGACACTGTTCTCTCACACCATCAACAAACCTTCCCGGAGCCCATCCTTCGTGCCAGCCTCTGAGCTGGACACGGATGAAAGGCTCGGCATGGGCTTGCCAGAGGAGGTGGGGGGATACGTCTGGTGATGGAAGACAGACCTGGTCATTATGACTTCAACCCCTTGATCAGGTTCATGCCAGAAGGAAGCCCAGGGAGACCCAAGTGCCCAGAGGAGGCTCCAGCCCGGCAAGGCCCTTCAGAGGGTTGGCAGAAGCTGGTGAGTGAGAAGTTATGGCACAAGACACGGGCCAAGTGCTCCGGTGTGGACTGGTAAGATGACACCCAGAGTGAGCACTGGGGGGCTCCAGGCTGGGGAGGTGAGGAGAGGAACAAGGCTCAGAAGAGGAGAAGTGAGAGCCAAGGACACAGCAAGTGCAGAGGATCCCCTTCGAGAAGTCACGGAGATATGCCAAAGGCAGAAATATGCAACTAAAACTAAAACCACCTCAAAGAAAACAGAAGAGAAAATCTTTGTGATCTTGAGTTAGGCAGAGAGGTCTGAGCTCTGACTCCTGAAAAATGATCCATAAAAGAAAAAACTGTGGGTGCCTGGTGGCTCATTGGGTTAAAGCCTCTGCCTTCCGCTCAGGTCATGATTTCAGAGTCCTGGGATCGAGCCCCACATCGGGCTCTCTGCTCAGCATGGAGCCTCTTCCTCCTCTCTCTCTGCCTGCCTCTCTGCCTCCTTGTGATCTCTGTCTGTCATATAAATAAAATCTTAAAAAAAAAAATAAGAAAGAAAATACTGGTACACTGAACTTCATCAAAATAAAAAAGAAATCTCCCTTAGACACTGGTTAAGAGAACAAAAAGACAAGCCACAGACTGGAAGAAAACATTTTCAAGTTATATGTATCTGATAAAAGTGTTTTATTTATTTTTATTTTTTAAAAGGTTTTATTTATTTATTTGACAGAGAGAGAGATCACAAGTAGGCAGAAAGGCAGGCAGAGAGAGAAGGAGGCAGGCTCCCCGCTGAGCAGAGAGACCAATGGGGTGCTTGATCCCAGGACCTGAGCCAAAGGCAGAGGTTTAACCCACTGAGCCACCCAGGCGACCCTTATAAAGGTGTTTTATACAGAATCTATAAAGAACTTTCAAAACTCAATTATATCATTTTGCAATATATACAAATATCAAATCATGATGTTATACACCTGAAACTAATATAATTTTATAGGTCAAAACAAAACAAAAACAAAATAGGAATGCCTGAGTGGCTCAGTTGGTTAAGTGTCTCTCTCAGGCTCAGGTCAGGATCCCAGAATGCTGGGATCAAATCCTGCATTGGGCTCCTTGCTCAGCAGGGAGCCTGCTTTTCCCTCTGCCTGCTGCTTCCCCACTTGTGCATGCTCTCTACCAAACAAATAAATAAAATATTTTTTAAAAAATCACTTAAGGGACGCCTGGGTGGCTCAGTTGGTTAAGCAGCTGCCTTCGGCTCAGGTCATGATCCCGGCGTCCTGGGATCGAGTCCCACATCGGGCTCCTTGCTCTGCGGGGAGCCTGCTTCCCCCTCTGACTCTGCCTGCCACTCTGTCTGCCTGTGCTCACTCTCGCTCTCTCTCTCTGACAAAACAAATAAAATCTTAAAAAAAAAAAAATCACTTAAAAAAATAAAATAAAAAACAAGGGGTGCCTGGGCAGCCCAGTCCTTGGGCTCAGGTCATGGTCCCAGGATCCTGGGATCAAGCTCCACATCTGGTTTCCTGCCCAGCGAGAAGCCTGCTCCTCCCTCTCCCACTCGCCTTGCTTGTGTGCCCTCTCTCACTGTATGTGTGTGTCTCTCTCAAATAAATAAATAAAATCTTTAAAAAAATAAAAAATAAAAAGAAAATAAATAACAAAACTAAACACCTCTCAATTATAACACCACAATACAAAACTGGGCAAAAGATCTGAACAGATACTTCACAGAAAAGAAACATGAATGGGGGGCTCCGTCAGTTGGGCGCCCAAGTCTTGATTTCAGCTCAGATGATCTCAGATAGTGGTATCGAGCCCCATGTCAGGCTCCATGCTCGGCTTGGAGTCTTCTTAAGATCTCTCTCTCTCCCTAGGGGGGCGTGGGTGGCCCAGCTGGTTGAGCAACGAACTCTTGGTTTCAGCTCAGGTCATGTTCTCAGGGTCATGAGATCAAGCCCCTTGTTGGGCTCTGCGCTCACTGTGGAGTCTGCTTGAGATTCTTTCCCTGTTCCTCTGCCTCTCCCCCGGCTCTTTCTCTCTCTCAGATAAAATTAAAGAAAAAAAAGAATTTTTTTTTTTTTTTAATTTGCCCGAGAAAGAATGCGGGAGGGAGAGACAGAGCACAAGCAGGGGGAACAGCAGGCAGAGGGAGAAGCAGGCTCCCCGCTGAGCAAGGAGCCTGATGCGGGACTTGATCCCAGGATCCTGGGATCATGACACAAACCTAAGGCAGACGCTTAGCCAACTGAGCCACCCTGGTGTTCCTAAAATAAAAAAATCTTAAAAAAAAAAAAAATAGAGAAGATCTCTCCCTATCCCGCCTGCCCCTCCCACGGTCTCTCTTTTTCTAAATAAATAAGTAAAATCTTTTAAAAGGTTATATGAATGGTACATAGACACATGAAAAATTGTTCAACAGTCATTAGAAAAATGCAAACTAACACCACAGTAAACACACCTATTAAAGCAGCTAAAATTTAAAAGACTGACAATACCAAGTGTTAACAAAGATGTGGAGGAATTAGTTACTTTCATGCACTGCTGGTGGGAATGCAAAATGTTACAAAGACTTTATAGAGTAATTCAGAATAATTTGGAAGATTCTTTAGGAGTTTAACACACAATGGGATGTAGCCATTCTATTCCTAATTATTTGCCTGTAAGAAACATGAATGTCCGTAGAAAGACTTGCACACGACTGCTCACAGCAGCTTTACGCATTAGTCCCAGACGGGAAACAACCCACATGTCCTTCAAGGGGTTAGGGTCAAACAAACACAGGACATCGCTTTGTGGAACACTCCACGACAACAAAAAGAAATGAGCTTCTAATACACACAATATGAATGAATCTCAAAATATTAAAATGAGTGAAGTCAGACCAAAACGAACACGAAACCAACATATTATTTGAATCCATTTATAGAAAATTGTAGAAAATGCAAACTAATCATGTAGTAACAGAATGCAGATTAGTAGTTGCCTGGGACAGGAGAAGAGGAGGGGCAAGAGAACGGAGAAAGGAATTAAAAGTGGGAACAAGGAAACTTTGGGGGGTAATGGATATATTCTTTTTTATTCTGGTGACTAAAGGGCACAGCCAATACTTGATTGTCCATTCCACAAATATAGGTTGACCTACTACGTGCAAAACCCTGTGTTCTTGGCCCTGGAGAGGCAGCGAGGACAACAAAGTGCCTGCCCTCACCAGGCTCCAAGTCTCTAGGGCAAGATCAACAATACCCATGGGGCGCCAGGAGGGCTCAGTGGGTTAAGCCTCTGAGGTCATGACCTCAGGGTCCTGGGATCGAGCCCCGAATCGGGCTCTCTGCTCGGCTGGGAGCCTGCGTCCTCGTCTCTCTCTGCCTGCCTCTCTGCCTACTTGTGATCTCTCTCCCTCTGTCAAATAAATTTTTTTAAAAATCTTAAAAAAAAAAAAGATCAACAATATCCAATACACAAACGAGAAGCTTGTAGAGAGATTTCCTCAGGGAAACAAAACACGGGACAAGGTAGGAACACTAGGTGGAGGAAAGTGAGGGAAAGGGGCTCTGAGCTAGGGGAGGGGCGGGGGGTGGCGTTTCGGCTAAAACCAGAGGGGTCCCCTGTGTGTCCTGCCCCTCCGGGACTGCCCTGCCCCCACCCAGTTGCTGCTGCCCGTCAGCCCCTTCCTGCTCCAAGCGGGGCAGCCTCAGCGGGCTCCCGTGGCTTTGCCAGAATTGGGCCTCCCTCTGCAGCTCAGCTTCCTTAGCCAGACAGGGTGGCTACAGGGTCGGGCCCAGCTCACGCGGGCACAGAGCGGGACAGGCCAGGCTGGCCTGAGGCCTGGAGGGGCAGAGCAGGAGGTCATCGGCCACCGGTAGGGGGGCCTGCTTGGCCCTCTCTCTGGACACAAAGTCCTGGACTGCTTCACGGCTTGGCTTGCCGAAAGGGAACAGTAGCTGGCAGAGGGCGCGGGCAGCCGGCCGACTGGGGGCGGGGAGCGGCCTGGCCTGAGCAAAGGGCTCGTCCCGTACACCCTGACCTGCCCCCTTGGGCGAGGAGGGGACCAGCTTGTCTGGGAGGGAGAGGAGGGGGCCTGGCTCCCTGCGAAGGCCTCCACAATCCCTCCCTAACGTCTGCCTGAGTCTCCCCAGGCCACTCCCGGCTGTGGTCACTTGAGCTAAGTTCTGCAAGGGTACGGTGCCTGGCAAATGCTGGCCCTGCCCCCTGCGGCTGTGACCTCAGGCAGGTCGCAGACTCTCTGAAACTCAGACCTTCAGCTGAAAGACGGCACCCAGTTCTTCGGGCTCAGATGCACAGAGGGCATTTAAGACATTTCTCTGACCCAGGAAGGACTTGCTGGGGGAGTCCTGGGCTGTAATTAACCACATGAAGCAGCAGCCATAACGCCAACGCACGGAGGGCTTCCTGTGTCCCAGGAGCTTTACCCACATTTCCCTGAATCCCTGTAGCAACCCGCAGGCAGGTTTTATCTCCCCGATTTTATAGGTGAGGAAACTGAGCTCCGGCAAGCAAAACACAGCTGGTATTAGCAAGTGGCTCCTCACCCCTGTAGAAGAAGGGTAAGAGCCTGATGGGCAGACCCTGGGGGTTCCCTCAGGTCAAGGTGAACCACAGAGGCCCTAAGGGGGATCCTAGGAATCTGGCAGCTGAACCCAGAGACCATACTCACTTCCCACAAGACACTTCTGGCAGAGTCCAAACTCTGTCCTGATACATGAGCCAAGGTGCCCAGCAAAGGCTGAGGGACGGTTGCAGGAGGTATGCGCTCATTCATTTAGCAAATACTGATAGAGAGAGATACAGTCGGGAGCTGGACTGCCAGACTTTGGACTCACACTGTACCTTGTGGGATGTGTGTCCTGGAGGCAGGGTGACTCCCAGTTTTCCCAGTAAAAGAGCTGTGTCCCAGGAACCCCCTGCATCTAAGGCAAGCCAGGACGGTCACCCTACCCTGAGGAGTTACTCTTGGTTTCCCCAACTGTAAAAGGACACCAATTCTCACCTGCTGGAAGGTACAATAAGCATGAAGCCCACAGTCCCTGCCCAGTAACTGGGAACGGGGATAGAGGCTTTTCCTCTTACCCTGGCAGAAGGAAGAGCAGGAAGGGAAGGAGGAACGTATGACCGTCCCCGTTTTGCAGATGAAGGGACCGAGGCTCCCACTGCGTCTGAGCAGCACACAGAAGGGCCGGGCAGATGCTTCTCGCATCCCAAAATCTGCTCTTAGAAGGTACCAGGCAAGGTCCCCCTGCTTCATCGCCCCTCCAGGACCAGCCCTGCCTCTAGCAGTGGGCCAGACCACACGCAGGCCTGGACCATGTGCTCCCTAGGCAAAGGCCAAGGTCCACAGCGAGCCCACTGCCTAGGAGCCCAAGGCTGGGCTCAGGTCCTGCACCGGCCAGCCAGATCCTGGGAGGAGATTGGGGGAGAAATTAGAGCAGTTCACGGTTCCCACGCTGAGTACTCAGAAGGTGGTGACATGCCTCGGTTCTTCACTAAAACACTAGAAGGAGGGCCCATAAGCAGTCCGAGTTTAAAAGTGGGGATACTGAAGCTCTGAGAGGCAAAGTCCACCCTAGGTCACCCGTATGGGGTATGGGGAGGAACCAGTCACCACTAGGTATCACTGTCTGACTGGAATTCAAGTTACACTGTGGCCCTGGCACAGTGGTCGCGGGTGGGGAGCAGCTGTGGAAGGTTCCCGGAGCCGGGGGCCTCGGTGGGGTGGGGGTGCCCTAAGGTCCCGGCCAGGGAGGGAACCTTAGCACAGAGGAGGAAGTCGTGACCCGAGGCGGCGCTGAGGCGCCCATCACAGTCTGGGCTGCCCTGTTAAGCCCAAGGAAGCTAGGCTGCACGGTCACCCCAACCCCGCAGGGACCCACCTCGCTGGGCCCCGCCACGCAACGGCCTCAGTTTCCCCTTGGGCGTGAAGCGGCAGGGGAGGTCGCGGAGCAGCGCAGGACCGCGCCCAGGGAGGGGCCGAGGCCTCTCCTTTCCTGGCCCCCAACCCCAGCGGGGGCGGGAGGGGGGGGGAGACGGGGAAGGGTTACGTAACGGGCGGCGCGGGGGGCGGGGCGGGCCAGGGCAGCCAATGGGGGCGGCCCCCCAGGAATAGCCCGGCTGTTCCGTCCTCCGACACTAGAACAGCCCCCTCCGCGCGCGCCGAGCCTCGGGGCGGGGACGTAGAGGGACGGGGGGCTGGGGCGCGAGCCGATTCCCGCGGAGAGAGGCTGAGACCGGGCGGGGCGTGCGCGGGGGCCGAGGCCATTCTCCGGCGGGCGAGCGCTCTGGACCCGGAGCCCCTGGCTGGCTCCCCAGCGCCGGCATTCGGCGCCCCGAGCCTCCCGGCCAGGCCCGTCGCCCCCGCAGCGCCCCTGCGCTCCCGCGGGACGGGCGACGTCACACCTCCGGGCCCGGAGACCCCGCCCTCCTCCTCCAAGGTCACCCGGGCCCGCGCCGCCCCTTCCCCGCCGCGCGCGTCTGCCTCCCCCGCTCCCCGGCGGCGGTTCCTGCCTCCCTCCGCTCGCACTTACTTCATCCGGCCTGGACTCGCTGTTATTTATATCCGCGTCTGGCTCGGCAGCCGACGGCTCTGATGGGAGGCGGCGGCGGGGCCGGCCCGGGGCCCGCACGCGCACCGGCCGCCTGGGGGTCCGCCTTTGGCCTGTAGGCCGAGGAAGTCCTTTGCCGAAGCCCGCAGCTTAGGGCCTACTCGCGTCCCCACCTCAACCCCACCCCCGGAAAGGGAGAAAAGGCTGCAAGCAGCTACCACCTGAGATCGCCCCCACCCCCCAGCCCCTTCATGATGGCCTTGGCTTTCCCTGCCTGCCCCAGGTCAGGGCATCGTGTTGGGCTTCCATGCAGCCCTCAGGAGGCTCCAAAAGCCGGGTCGGGGCCACCGGGCGGCTGCTTAACGATGATTCTGGGATTCTACACCAGACCCCTCCGAGTGGTCCTGGTCATGAGGCCTGGAACTCAGTATTTGAAACAGGCTTCCTAGGGGAATCTTGGGCTTTCTGAGGTTTGAGGGGCTGTCTTGGGGTTGCCTTGGGGAGGGTAGCAAGCAAGCAGCAGGAGGGTGTCAGGTTGGGGTTGCCGCTGCTTGCATTTGATGGTCATCTGGGGAAAGGGCAAAGCAAGTGAGGGGCCTACCTTTGGTGGGGGGGTTAGACTTCGGTTTGTGTCCAGAGACTGAATTGTGGCGGTGGAACAACACCCCCACACCGGTAAAGCCCTTTAATGCCTACTAAGGGACCCAAGAGATCCCACCATTCTCCAACAAGCTTGCAAAGTGGTCTTCGTCCCTGCCTAACAAGACTCGGAGAAGGGATGTGACTTGGACAAAGTCCCTGGTAAGAAACGAGCAGGCTCAGGACCCAGTTGGATCCCTTCATCCAAGCACCAAACACTGGCACAGAAAGGGGATTACAGTACGGTTCCTGCCCTTAAAGAGTTACGGGTCCAGAAAAGAGGTGGGCAGCAAACGTAGCAATCCTCAGGATCAGGGTTGTGATTTGATGAGCAGGATGCTCAGAGCTGAACTGTGAAGGATGAATAGGAGTTCCCCAGGAAGACACAGGAGGGGGCATTCCAGGCAGGGGGAACAGCTTGTTCAAATGCTCAGAGGCCTGAAATAGCAGTCGCCGTAGGGATCTAGAAGCAGTTGGAGGCCCAGGCTTGGAGTGTGTCAAGTACGTGATGAGAGATGAGCCTGAATTTGCAGGGAAAGCCTTGACCAGGCAAGGCCTGACTTTGTCCTGAGTGTGAGGGGGCAGGAAGCCCATAGAGGAGGGGTGAGGAGGGAGAGCAATGGGAGGGAGGCCCAATGAATGGCACCGAACAGCAGAGGCAGCAGGGTCTCCTTTTCAGCCGTCCCCTGTATCCTGCCACCCCCTTGCCCCAGCCCCTACACCCACCCTGGCTCCACCTTAGCTCCCTCTGCATTAGCAGCTCGGGCTGGGGCTGCGGGACACCATCCCAGATGGGCATGACATGCTGGCTGTGAGGACGAGAGTGGGTGGTTCTGTCTCCCTGGATCTCAGTTTCCTCATCTGTAAAATGGGAAAGGCATGAATCCCTGCCAGTTCCTCCTTAGGGTGCGAGGGAGATGCAGAGGCGGAGGATGGTCAGGAGGAACTTGTTTGTTCCCGAACAATGTCAAGTACAGTGCTAGGCATTTGCTCATTCGGAGCCTCCCCCTGCCCTCCTTCCAAGTGAGACCTCTCCCCAAATGGTCCCCCATCCCATGCTCACTGGACTTCAGAACCACTACCTGAGAGCTAGTGCTGCTGGCCTTGAGGTCTGGACCTGCCAAATCTCTCCAAGTTGGGGCCTCAGTTTTCTCAGATGTGAAATGGAATGTTCTTAAATGTGGGGACACATTTAAGTCCTGGGGACAACCCAGGCTGGCTCTCGCCAAACATAACAGAAAGGGCAAATCAGAACCCTCTCCGCCCTCCCCTTGCCACCCTCAGGCCTGCCAAGGACATCCTGTGCCCTGGTGATGTCACCAGGGCCTGGAAAGCTGGGTCTGGCTGGAGGGAATAGCACTCAGACAGGATTTATTTTTAAACTCTCAGGGCATGGTCAGCTCCCTGCTCCCTCCCCATCCCACGTCACCCCCCCCCCCCACCAGCTGTCTCCCACATCCCAGCTGAGCCCCCAGGCCAGGCCTTGAAGGTTTTCTCCACACACACGTGTGCTGCTGCACCTGCCAGGCTTCTGAGGGGCTGTGGGAAGCCTGGTCATCGGCACGTGTCTCTGATCACCAACTCCAGACTTGCTGAGGTAAACAGAAGGGCCCCCGGAGGTGGACCCCAGCCTCCTGTGCCTTCTAAAGCCCAAAGAGGGTAAAGGGTTTGCCCAGGGTCCCCCAGCATCAGATGGGCTCTGGAGACACCTGGAACCCCTGGCTGGGCTGGATGGCTGTCACCAGAGCTTAATTTAAATTCATTTTTTAGGGACGCCTGGGTGGCTCAGTTGGTTAAGCAGCTGCCTTCGGCTCAGGTCATGATCCCAGCGTCCTGGGATCGAGTCCCACATCAGGCTCCTTGCTCGGCAGGGAGACTGCTTTTCCCTCTGCCTCTGCCTGCCATTCTGTCTGCCTGTGCTCACTCTCTCTCTCATAAATAAATAAAATCTTAAAAAAAATTCATTTTCTAAAAACTGTTTTTCTGCCTGCAGGAAAGGCGTCCTTGATGCGGTGTAGCTCAGACAAGCTGCAGGAAGAGACTGGGAGCTGCGGTAGCTCCTGGCACCACAGCCCTCACCAACACCCCAAGCAGGATGTGTATCCCCTCACAAGTGTCACACACTTACTCTCTCAACTGACTTTAGACAAAGGACCTGTCAGCACCCTGAGTTTAGAAATGTATGCTGATGAAACACCCCTTTTATCAGCTTCATACGTTGGCCTTGTGGGTATGATGGTAGAAAATGAGGTTCTAGTGGAAAAATCTATTTGATGATGGCAGCCTGGACCCCATCCTCACAGCTGCCCTTGGGAGGCTGGGCAAGCCCAGAGCTTCCTTCAGCAAATGGGGAAACTGAGGCTCAGAGGGGAAGAGTGACTTGCACAGTGGCTGGAATCCAGGGTGCTTCTGTCCTCTAGTCCACATGACATGAGATGGACCTGCCTTGGCCAGACCAGCCCAGCCTGGGGTCGGTGGTCTAAGACCCCTCTGCAGTCAACAGCGACTAGCGGGGACGAGCTCTTAGAATATCCATTTCTTAGGGCGCCTGGGTGGCTCAGTGGCTTAAAGCCTCTGCTTTCGGCTCAGGTCATGATTCCAGGGTCCTGGGATCGAGTCCTGAATCCGGCTCTCTGCTCAGCAGGGAGCCTGCTTCCCCTACCCCACCCCCACCTGCCTCTCTGCCTACTTGTGACCTCTTATCTGTCAAATAAATAAAAAAATAAAATCTTAAAAAAAAAAAAAAGAATATCCATTTCTTGACTGTTCACTTCAGCTCAATAGACTCTAGACCCAGATAGACTCAGTTTGAAACCAGTCTGTGGCATTTCTTAGCTGTGTGATCTTGGGTAAGTTATTCACCTCTCTGTGCCTCAGTTTTCTCCCCCTGAAAAAGGGGATAATAATAGGATGCAATTTGGGGTTCCTGGGTGGCTCGGTTGTTAAGCATCTGCCTTTAGCTTGGGTCATGATCCCAGGGTTCTGGGATGTAGCCCCACGTCAGGCCCCCTGCTCAGCGGGAAGCCTGCTTCTCCCTCTTCCACTCCCCCTGCTTGTGTTCCCTCTCTCGCTGTGTGTCTCTTTGTCAAATAAATAAATTTTTTAAAAGATTTTATTTATTTATTCGACAGAGAGAGATCACAAGTAGGCAGAGAGGCAGGCGGAGAGAGAGAGGAGGAAGCAGGCTCCCCGCTGAGCAGAGAGCCCGATGTGGGGCTCGATCCCACACCCTGGGATCATGACCTGAGCCGAAGGCAGAGGCTTTAACCCACTGAGCCACCCAGGCGCCCCAAATAAATAAATTAAAAAAAAAATAGGCTGCAATTCTAGTTGCAGGAAATATTGCTTCGAGAGACTGCCTGAAAAGCACTGCCTGAAAAGCACTCAGCATGGGCTGGATACTTAGTGAGCATTCAACTGATGGCAGATGATATTATTATTATTATTATTATTACTATTAAAGCAAATAGTCACTGAATCTTCATCTTGAAGCCTGGACCTGGAAGGTTGGCCTCTTCAGACAGTGTCTGGACAGGGCCATCAGGAGATGGGGGACAGCTAGCTCAGCTGGTCTGGGGGAAGGAATTGTAGAGAAAACCTCCAGACTGGGGTCGGTGTGTGGAGAGAGGCCAGAGCCAGCTCAGGAACCCCCAAAATCTCAGCAGCCCCTGTGTCTTCTGCCATTACTACTACCCACCCATCTCCTGAGGGGGTCACTTGAGTGAAAAGGCCAAGAACCAGGTGGCAAGGCAGATGGCTTGTCACCCAGAAGGCAGGGAGCCAAGAAAGAGAGGCTGTGTCCCCCACTCCCACACCCACACCCCAGTGGGTGTGCAAAAGTCCACCAGAGCTGACTGACTGGGCCGAGTCACTTCCTTTCTCTGAGCCTCAGTTTTCTCTGTAAAATGGGCATAAAGATACCTTAAAGTGAAGATAGAATGAACGGGTACATAAAACATCTGTACACAGTAAGTGCTTAATAATTCTACCTCTTAAGGAGGGAAAGAGCCAGGCTGACTGCATGAAGAAGTGGGCGGGCCAGGGGACAGGGCCTTCCAACATAACCCTTGGCCCCTCGCCCACAGGAGGTCTGCAGCCTCTGTGATGGGGCTGACTGGCGTGAGAACGACACTGTGATCTGAAGGAAGGAGGGCCTAGACGGTCTGAATGCAAATGTATGCAAATCAGGCAGTGCAGGTGCTCTTGGGGAGAGATGGGGAGAGAAGATCCAGCTACCAGGTGCGTGGGGGGCTGGGAAAGGAGTGGGGTGCCCTGGTGCCCTCTTAGGGCCCCATCCCTGGTACTGATTGAGCAGATGCCCCAGGCCCTGAGGGCCCCTCATGGCAGGGAGATGAAAGCCCCTGGTTCCCTGGAATTCCTGCTCCTCCACGGCCAAGGTGAGTGGCCCATCCCCCGCCATGGGCTCCTAGACACAGACATACTCACACTCACTCAGACATCCAGGGACTCTGACACACACACACACACACACACACATATCCAGGGACTCTGACACACACACACACACACACACGCACACACACACGCACCACACATGCTTCAGGTCACAGGGTTCAAGGCAAGGGAGGCCCTGGAGACTTTCCCCGGTTGGCCAGTTTCCTGTCCACCTGCCTCTTCCCCAGATGCACACACCATCCACTCACACATCACTGGGGAGTCCCCCCCAAAAAGCCCCTCTGCGTCCTCCTGATAGAGCAGCCCACCTCGGCTCCCTGGCACAGGGTTTCAGTCCCTGCTCACATTTTATCCCCTGCTGACAGATGAGGAAGTCGAGGCTCAGAGACAGGACCAGGCTTGTCAGAAGGGGCCAGAGCACTAGAGGAGGGAGGATACAAATTCAGAACTCCTCATTCCAGATCCCTTGCTCTGGCTGAGCCCCCGGTTCCCCACCCCGCCCCCTCATGCCAACACCCCCACTCCCTCCCCAGAAAGAGCCAGAAGTGCCGGCCATGGGAGGCAGCCAGGCCTCCCTCCCTCCCTCTGTGGATAGCCCTGGACCACATCCGCCCGCCCGTGGCCGCTGGAGGACAGGGAGGGCGGGGGCCGAGTCGGCTGGTGGCCCACAGCACCGCCTGGCACGGGAGGGAGGCGGGGAGGCTTGCTGGACAACAAATCTGAAGGCCGGACCCGAGGTCACGGCCTAGGGACGTGTCTGCAGCACCACCTAGTGGTGACACGGCAATCCCGCCAACACCTGGCCCTGCTGCTCCTGCTGCCCTGTCCGGGCAGGGGCAGGTTCTGCTGCCATTTAGTGAGCTGCTGCCAGGTGCCCAGCACTGGGCAGACCAGGCATGGAGAATGAGACCAGGCCGAGAAGACCTGGGGGGCAGCACTCCAGCAGAGTGGACAGCAAGTGCACTGGCTCTGAGATGGGAAGGAGTTGGGGGTGACCTGGGAGGAGCCCAAGGGCACAGTGGTGAGAGCCTGTGCAGGGGGAAGGGTGTGTGTGTGAAGAGCGGGCAGGTCAAGGGCTGTGGGAAGGGGTTTGGATTTGTTTCTTTTCTTTTTTTTTTTTTTTTTTTTAAAGATTTTATTTATTTATTTGACAGAGAGAGATTACAAGTAGGCAGAGAGAGAGAGGAGGAAGCAGGCTCCCTGCTGAGCAGAGAGCCTGATGCGGGACTCGATCCCAGGACCCTGAGATCATGACCTGAGCCAAAGGCAGCGGCTTAATCCACTGAGCCACCCAGGCGCCCCGGATTTGTTTCTGAGTGTGATGGGAGCCGTGGCACATGGTAGGTACCGGAAAGGATGTCGTGATAACAGAGTGCGGTGGAAATAGAGGAAATTGGAGGGGATGGGGGGGCGGATGCTGCCACCATCCAGGCAGGACACAGAAGCAGCTCAGACGCCAGGGGTGGCCATAGGGGTCGTAAGGAGACACTGGATTCTAGAATGGGTAGGATTTGTGGACAGATCCGTTGGGCCTGGGAGATACAGCAGGGAATCAAGATTTGGTTTGAGCTCCTGAGGAATGGCCAGGCCCTTGACTGTGTGGGGAACACTGAGGAAGAGCAGCTTTGGGAGAGACCAAGAGCCTCTGGGCAGGTTAGGGGGCAATGCCTGTGAGACCTCCCGGTGGCGGTGCTGGGGAAGTGTCAGGAGCTCAGGGAAGGAATGGGGCTGGAGACACAGGGGGTGGGTTGCCGGGGTGGGGGTGGTGCATATGGCTGCTTGCTCGATGCCTGGTGCTGTTCTGAGGATTTCATGTGTTGTCACTCCCGGGCCCCTTACCTTGAGTGTGAAGTCGGGCCTGGGCCTGGCTGGATGCCTGCAGGAGGAGGTGGGGAATCATGCAAGAGGGGCAACTTGTCCCCAGGAGTGTTGGTGAGGCCTTCCTGGCAGAGGTGACGGCTGACTGGGGCCTGGAGGGATGACCAGGAGTTTGTGAGGCAGAGAAGAGAGGGAAGGAAAGGCTGGACCTGCCCAAGCACGGACAAAGGCCTGTGGTGTTACGGAGTCTGAACATCAGTACTGAGACCCAAGTACCGAGCATTCTCGGGCAGATGGGGAAACTGACGCCCAGAACAAGGAGGGCCACAGTGAGTCATCGGTAGGTTGGGCACTGGCCCAGCTTTGGGTGCCTCCCTTTGGCTCTGGTCACACCCCTGAGGCTCGCACCTGGGGCCTTAGCAAGGTTCTCGGGGTAGGATTTCAAGGTGATTTGAGCTCAGTCTAGCAGCTTCTCAGACAGAGTAACGGGAGTGGGGGTGCCGCCCAGCTCTGCCACAGACATGGGTCGGAGCAGTTCTGGACTCAGCCCGCAGCAGGACAGCCAGGCTCTTCAGTGCTGAGTGGCCTGACCCTGCTGACTTCAAGCCCCATCTCCTGCCTCTACCTTCCTCTCTCTCTCTTTCTCTGGCCTCCAGCCAGCTTCTCTAACGGGAGAACTGCAGGCAGCGGCAAGTCTGCGAGAAAGGTGATGGTGCTGATGAAGAAGAAGGGGCTCAGAAAGGGATGTGCTTTGCAGAAGGGCACATAGCAAGTTGGAGATGGACCCGGGATGAGGCCAGTTCCACGTGAGCCCAAGTTTCTGTGAAGGACTCAGGGCTCAGGTAGGCGTCGGAACAGCCCCCGCCCGCCCTGAGTGAGGGGCCACACCCAGCTTCCACATGACTCCAGGGAGCCAGGAAATGTGGAGCTGCAAGCTCCCTTGGTCCCAATCTCATTTTGTCCCGTGCGCTTGGATAGCTCCTTTTCCTCTCTGGGCCCCTCTCCTAGCCATTCCAGGAGGGCCTGGAGGGAATAATTTGTAAGGTCCTTGTTGTCCAAAGCCTCTGACCCTGGCACCCAGGAGGAGAGGACATGCTTTGAGGGAGGGAGAAAGAGAGACCTTGCTCCGGGGTTGGATGCGGACCAAGGAAGAGGTTGGGAGGGGGGTGGGGAGGAGCCGCAGTCCGCCTCAGGAGAGTCAGTGCCCTCTCCAAACCTCAGTGAACACAGTAGCCCAGTGGGAGTCCCTGTGAAGGTTCTGGCCCTGTGTGTGGGACAAAGATCAGTCTTTTCCTCCCCTACGCCAGCAGCTGTGCCTGGCCTCCTTGCTGCTGCTCAGGGTGGCTTGGACAGTCCACGGGAAGATGTCAGGGAGGTGGGAGGCGGGGGTGTACTTCCCAGGTGGATGGGCGCGGGCAGCGCCAGCACCTCTGCCGGGAGATGACTGACACAGCAGAACAGCTGGGCTTAGGAGCGACCAGGCCTGGGCTGGACTCTCAGCTCAGCTACTCAGTAGCTATGACCTCAGTGTCCTCCTCTGTAAAATGGGACACACATCCTAGGTGCCGTGAGGCTGAGATGACAGGAGAGCAGTGAGGAATGATGCTCCTGGCTTGGGCTCGAAGACTGGCTGAGATTCCACCTTCCTCTGCTTTTCCTGCAGCCCACATGGGACCAGCTAGAGTCGGCCCAGAATCCAAACTGGAGTGGTGCCGCCCCCCCCCAAACTTGGAGACACCTGCAGCCTTGGAGCTGGAGGCGGCTGAGCACGGCGCACTGCACGGCCCCAGCTCTTGCTACAGAGAAGCAGTGGCTCACGACCAGAGGCCCCAGCAGCACCATGTCCAGACAGCAGCCTCCGGGGTTGGGAGGGTTTGCTGAAGAAGCTGATGGGAGCACAGGAAGGGCTGGCTGGGGGCTGGGGGCCAGGGCCCCCCACCTTCAAACCTGTTTCCGATTTTCTTTGCCGCTCATCCCTATCTCTGGCTGGCAGGTTTCCCGGATTAGCAGCTGACGTCAGGAGCTGCCAGCTGGGCTGGCCTGGCACAGCCTTGGGGAGGTGCATGAGGGCTGTCTGGTGGCTGGGTACAGTCAAGGAAGGAGGCACGTGTCCAGCTTTAGAAGCTTGTCCTCCAGAGACGTGGGAGGGAGAGCTGCATTGGGTTAGGCACTCACATGATCAGTGTAGCCCGTTCACCTTGTATGGAGACAGAAATCACCCCCCGGGGGTGGAGTAACTCACCCCAGGCCACCCAGCTGGTCTGAGCCTGCTGCATGCTGGCCTGGAGGGGCTCATCTCTGGGTAGCACCTTCTACTCCATGACCTCAGTGCCTCAGCCAAATGCTGAGCACCTGCCCCATCCAGGAGCCTGCGAAGCTGGTGTCCCATTCTAAGATTTAAAACAAAAAACCAAGCCCAGACTTGCCCAAGATCACACCCTAAACTGGTGATGGAGGCCAGGTTTGAACCCAGGATGAACTCCAAAGCCTGTGTTCTTACCTGCCACAGCCTCGGCAAAGATCTTGACATATTTTGAGCTCAAATCTCCTATGTTCCCATGGCTGCACAAAATCCTGCTTTGGGTGGGAACATCTGTATGCAGAGTAGAAAATGCCATGGGTTAGAGCAGGTCACCGCCACAGAGAAACAGACCTCAAGTTGACAAATTTCAGGGAAGGATGTGATAGGCCCACTTGAGTCACATGTTCGCTCCTTGACCAATCAGCTGTGTACAGGGCTAGTAACCATGTGGCAGCAGGCTGGAGACCCTGAGGGGGTGTAGGGGGTGTAGTGTGGGGTGTGGGGGTGTAGCGGGTAGGGGAGGCCGGACACACAGCCTTTACCTAAAGATTCCACCACGGGGCCAAAGGCTCTGTTCGTTATCTCTGCTTTCCCTGGCTTCTTGGTGTCCTAGTTCCAACCTCAGTGACAACAGGGAGCAGAGGTAGGAGGGCGAAGGCGGGGTGCAGGTAGGGGAGGGGGTGGCAGGATGTGCAGCCGGCTCTGCAGAGGGTGGTGCACCTTATTCTGTCTTTCTGGCATTTGTACCACACTGTTCCTTATTCCGACTGCTTTGAATGTGACATTTGTCCTTCCTCAATACACGATGAGGTAAGCGGGCAGAATTACTCCCATCGGTCGGATGAGGAAACTGAGGCACAGAGTGGCCGAGATGGGCCAGCTGGTGATGCAGGGGTGTCTGGGACATGTGCAGAGGAAACATGGGAAGGGGGAGGAGCACAGAAAAGACAGTCCCACAGTTCTCATCTCAAAATATTTAATTTTGTTTTGAAAAGGACACATTCCCGGCTTCCCTCCCTGCCACATCACTCCAGCCCACCAGCAGCGACACATTCGCACGCACACACGCACATAAGGCCAATGGGCTACAGTCTGCTTCTGCCCTCTCTGGCTGGGAAGAAGGGGTTTCTCCTTGCCTCCTTCCCCCAGCAAGGGTACAGGGGAGAGGGGCCCGCTGGAATGCCAGCTCCCAGGGGAGGACGCAGAGCCCCACACACTCTACCACGTGCACTTAGAAAAATAAAACCAAGTGGTGTTCTGGCATGCCCAACACCGTAAGATAGCAATATCCACCTGGAAGTCATCTTTGCCATTTTCTAGAAAAATTTATTGCACTTAATTAACAGATGTTAAAGGAGCTCTGGGGTGGGGCTTTCCCATGAAAACCAGGGGTTCCTGGCCCCTTGAGTTACAGGGAGCCGAGCTCCCAGGGCCGTGGATGGAGAGCTGCCCGGCACGACGGAGCCCTCCTCTGCTGGTTCCCAGGCCTGCCACCCCGCCTCAGGCTGGAGCACGGTATGAGCTGCCTGCCCAGGGCCCCAGCAGCCCCCCTTAGCAGGGCAGTCAACGGTTACTGCCCAGTGCCCTCCCCAACCTCAGGACCCGGACAGGCAAACCCCTTCCTTTGGCCAAGGGTAAGAGTCACCCAGGTCCTCCACAAGGTGCTAGCCATCATGAAAGCTCTCTCTAAATATATATATATATATTTCTATATCTAGATATACATTTATTATATGTATATTCTTTCAACATTCTAGCTCACTCATGATTTGTCTGTTCTGAGGTTGCAACGAGGCTGCCACGAAGCTGAAGACAGGGAGCTCAGGGAGGCGAGCACTTCCCAAGCGATCATGAACCGAAGGGAAGCCGAAGCCGTTCACACCGGCTCCCCTGGCCTCCCGTGCTCCTTAGAGATGTCACAGATCTGAGCACAGGAGCCACACTCTTTGGCTGTCAGCCCCAAGGAGGGAGTCAAGGAGACTCCCAACTCCGGACGGATACTGAGCAGGCAGCAGCCCTCTCCTGCTCCAAGCACCCGTTTCTTAGGCCTGGGAAGGAGACACGCTTTACCTGAACGCTCCTCTTCCCCCAGATGTCAACCTTCCGTGGACCCTTCTCCCTGTCCCTGTCAGGCTCCTGACTCCAAGGAGCTTTTCTGAAGGAGGCCAGCAGCCCCACTCTTTCCAAGTGAGCACTTTGGGAAGGATCCAGACACCCACTGCTTGGCGGGGAGGAAAAAGGGGGGCACTGAGCAGGCAGAAGGTGAGACGGAGAGGGGAGACATCAGGCCATCATTCTACCCGCTGGCGGGGGGTAGGGGGACATAGACACCAACCAGAGATTAAATGTCCACCCTTAAAACAAAACACAACACAACACAAACCGTATACTTTCTGGCCAAAGAAAATGAAGAGCATTTAAGCTGGAGGCTCTTCTACCAATTACAAAATGAGAACTGCCCTACTGGTGGGTAGCCAGACCAGACAGAGAGTGCCCGGGCGGGCAAGCTGCCCGGGGCAGGACACGGACATGCCGGATGCGACGGCCCTGTTGTGGTTACAATAGAGTAAGAGTGAACACGGTTTTTATAGAACCACAAAGTCAAAATTGGGAGGGAGGGGAGTGGCCTCCCTTGGCCTCAGGGACCCTTGTCAAGTACCCGGAAGGGCAGGTGTGCAGGTCCCTGGAGGGCCGTGGCATTCCCCTGGGGTGTGGCCCATGACCAGTGCATGGTTCCCCCCCGTCTTAACATCTGTTAGGAAAAGTCTTTCAGGGTCAGGGCCCAGGACTCAGAGCCACCACTTTACATAAAGCCAGTGGTAAGCATGACAAAGTGCGCCTGTCGCCTCTGACCCTCTTTACCACAGGCTACCTGCCCTGAGCAAATAAATACACCCATCTCCAGGTGCCCCAGCTGACCACAGTGCGCAGAGGGTTCCACAGCTTTCCTCAGCGAATCTTCCAGGTACAGCCGAAGGATGACTGAGTCCACGTACACAAACGAAAGGAGCAGCTGTGAGGTAGTGGGGCCACAGCTGCAAGGACCTCTCCCCTCCACACGGCAGCCAGGCTTACGTGGGCGGCCGGTGTCTCCTAGGACACAGACTCAGGGGCCCCTAGCCCCACCAAATGGCCCAAAAGCTAAGCTGTGACTCCTGTGATCCCTCACTGGGTCCTGCGGGCGGACACTCCGGGCAGCTCGCGTGGGGGAAGAGATCCCAGAACAAGAACTGGGAAGCCCTCCTTCTGTTTTTAGGGAAAGTGGATGACTCTGGCCTGGCCCACACTGGAGAGCAGAGCAAGAAAAAAAGGGAACTTCTTGGGAAACATGCCCCAGCTCTCCGGCCACAGTGTACGGGGCCGTGGAGGCCGGTTTTCTAAACACCATGCGAAGGGGCATCCTGGCTCCAGGAAGTTAAGCTTCCTAGGCAAGGGGTGGGAGGTTCCTTTTAAATCCAAGATCTGAGCATGGTCACTAGGTGAAAAGAAACAGCAGGTTCCAAGGCCCAGTGTGGTGGGACAAAAAAGTTGCAGGTGGCCTCCACGAGTGGCCTGGATAAGAGGAGATGAAAAGGCCTCCCTCTGCACTGTGGGCGAGACTCGGGAGGCCAGCCACCCTGGGAGGCCCTCCTCCAAAGCAGATCAAACAGGGAGGGCCCCTCTCCAGGGCCTCCTCCCTGGCTTGCAGGCCTCAGAAGAAAAGGGGTGTGGGAGCTAAGAACGGCTGGGTGCGCTTCTGCGGCAGGCCCCAGACCCACACCCCACCCCAGGCCGTGCAGAGACGCGGCTCCTGTGGCCTGGCCCGCGGGGGCCACTATGGAGGAGCTGCTGTCTTTCTACCTCCGAAAGAGATGGGAACGGATGTGCCTCTCAAAGACTTTCTGGGGAGGGGGAGGTGGGTGACAGATAAGCCCCACCTGAAGTGCGCCCTGCTACCTGAGAAGACGTCGGGCGACAAGGATCACGACTCATTCCATGGAGACAGGCTCAATGGCCCAGGCCGGAGACCGAGGGAGAGTCAGGGAAGCCTGAGCCTCCTGTGAAAAGAGATCTGTACCCCAGAGGTGCCCTTCCGATTCAACTGGGACATCCGAGAACAGAAACTAAGGCTGATTCACCCGTCTACGTAGATTCTCTCGCACCCCCACGGGGGAGGAGGCTGGCCCCCCAGAGAAGTCGCCACGTGCGCTGGCCATGTGATAATGAAGCTTGAACGTGAACGCTCCCGGAGCAGGTGTGCCACCATTCGACCATGACGAGTCATAAGTCTCCACGCGTGTGTGGGGTGTCAGGGAGCCCCCAGGCAGAGGTCTGAGGTGCAGGCGGTGCTGCCCAGCGGAGGCACGGGTTACAAGGGCCCGTACTTGGTCTCATACTTGGACACGATGGTCTTGCACTTGCCCACCTCCTTGCGCAGCTCAGCCACCTCCGTCCGCAGCGCCGTGTTCTCCTTCTCCAGGAAGGCGGCCCGGATGGTGATCTGGTTCTCCTTCAGGCGCCGGGCATCCCGGGACCGTTTGGCCGCCACGTTGTTCTTCTTGCGTCTCGTCCAGTACTTCTCGTCCTGTGGGCAAGTGTCCCCCGTGGGTGTCTCCTCTCGCCCCACGAGGAAACCCAACGTTTCCCCTCCTGCCAGCACCCTGCGCCCCAGATTCCTCTTGAAACTCACCTGGTGCCGCCAGCCAAAAGCTTGGACCCCAGGGAAGGAGCTGCAAGTGCCAAGGACACCGAGGGGCCCCCCCTTTCCCCGGGGAGGTGGAACAAGCAGCAAGGTCGCCGGGTGGGATATGCAGGGGAGGAGAGGGCACTCGCTGCTCACCGGCTCTGGGCTGCTTCAGGATAAAGCACCGTCCACACCCTTGCCTCACCTCAGCATTCCGGTCAGGACTAAGGGCCTATGCCCTGTGTCCAGTTCCTGGAGTTTAAATCTCCTTCCACGCAGGGGAACCGTGGGAGCCCCTTAGCCTCTTACTGTCGCCTGTCCCTCATCTTTATGATGCGAGACAATAACAGCGACTATGACACAGAGGTGTCTCGGGAGTAGACGAGTTCCCGTGTACAAGGGGCTTATGACAGTGCCCGGCGTACGATAAGGACCACACAAATGTCCACCGTCTTTGCTGTCACTGTCACTGAAGCCTCAGAAACCTATGGTTATTTCCGCCCCACAGATGAGGCATCTGAGGCCTGGCGAGGTCTAGGTGGCAACGTGGAGTTTGAACCCAGGTCTGCCTGATTCCAAGGCTTGGAGGAAATCGGTTCCTTGGAGTTTTCCGTAAGAAAGAATGGAAAGACTACAAAATCCGCCTCTCCCTCCTGCTCTCCGAGTTCCTGCAAGAGCATCAGCTTAAAAGCTGCTTGCTCTTCCCTGGGGATGGCAACATACAACCATCTTTTGTCCTTCAAAGCAAAGGCTTGTTCAACCCCAGTTCCTGTGGCCTAGTGAGCTCCTGCCCGAAGGCTGGGCCAAAGCCAGGGAAGTGGGAACATCACCATGGTGGCGGCCAGTAAGAAAAGACAGAAGCTACAGGGAGTCGTACTGGGGCCAAATGTTACCTGACTCCCTTTCTTTCTACCAACTGCTGCAGGATACGGCTCTGTGCTCTGAACTCATGCCTTTCTAAACGGTGTCCACAAGGAGAGAGGGTCCTCTGCATAAAATCAAATGGGAGGCAGCACAGCCGCTCAGCTCAGACATCAGCTTACCTTCTGCTCATCGGGGACAAAGACCTTCTTGGCCTTTTTGATCATGGGCTGGGGCTTCAGATCCTCCTCTGCAAACTTGTGCTTCCGAGGGTTGAAGAGCTCCCCGCCGGGGACACTGGAGAGGACCAGGTCAGCAGGGTCAGGATTGAAGTTCACATCCACCTCCACACAGTTGGGGTCAATGGGACTGGGTGTCTCCCTCTCCTTTTCCAGGGAGGATTCTGAAAGACACAGAGGCAGGTGGTCCCCAAATAGTCCACTGGACAGCAAAGGCTCATGCCCCACACCTAGATACCTGCTTGAATCTCAAGGTTGCCCCAGCCACTGTCACATGCAGGGAAGAAAAACCAGCACAGCATCAGCCCCCAAGCTGGCATAAGTGATTCAACCCAAGAACACAAATATGGAAAGAATTCTTTCCTGTAGGAACAAAATGCTCAAAAGGAAACAGAGGCCCTCGAAAAAGACAGGATTTTCCGATTGTTTTCTTCCCCCCAGAAATGTTAAGCAAAACATTAAGTCATTATACCCCCTTAACTTCCTGTGGTTTCAAGTTCTCAAATAATGAGAAACAGCTGAATTTCTCTGTGAACTATTACGGGCTAGGGACACAGACTGAACAAGGAAATAGCTTCCATTTTTGAATCCCTCGAGACGTTATCAGTCAAAGTGCTCATTCAGCCTTAGAACAACTCTGAAAGGCAGACAGGTGTGAACCCTCTGCTATAGATAACAAAACTGAGGCTTAGAGACACAACCTGGTCGTCCCAGCGTCACACAGACGGTAAGTGACCGAGCAACACTTTGAGTCTGGGTCTGGCTGACTCTGAATCCTTGTTCTTCCTCACCCTTTCTAGCTGCCACTCTGTTGTGGACCTTGGATAAAAGGCACTTTCAGAATTCAAAGGTTGTGCGTTATTAGAGATAAGTCACAAAAAAACAACAAAACATACCTTTGGCCTGCTCATCCCATGCTACTGGTAGAAGTACACAAAATATCTGGTCGACAGATATTTGTTAACGATCTATCCTATGCCAAGAACTGTCCTTGCAAAGACAAATCAGTGCACAAAACAAGTACAAATCCTTGCCTTCGTGGAATGTTATTCTAGCGGGGGAAGGTTGACATTACACAAGATAAATTAAAAATATCTGTAAGAGTGCTGGACGCCATGTGGCTGTTCGGGAGAACATTTCAGCAGGAGTGAACGTCAAATGCACTGGGATGTGCACAGGCAGGCGGCAGTATTCAAGAAACCAAGAGGCAGCCACTGTAGCTGAAGAGGAAGGATGGGAGGAAAGGGTAACAGGACAGGTCCAGAACACAAAACGCAGACCTTTTAATCCCCAGAAAGCAGTGGTTTTCAATAGGGGATGATTCTGTCCTGCCAGAGATGCGTGACCACATGGTGGCGGGGGGGGGGGGGGGAGTCCGCTGGCATCTCGTGGGTAGAAGCCAGGAATGCTGCTAAACATCCTCTAATGCACAGCCCCGCTCCTCCCCCCCACCCCAGCAAAAAAAAAATTATCTGGTCCAAATGTCAACAGTGCCAGTGACTCTGACTTTTAGCCCGAGATGGGAGAAGCCGCTGGAGGGTTCTGAGCACACAGGTGACCTGATGTTTCACTGGCTTGTGTGCATAAACTCAGTGGCTCCTCTTAGACAGGGTTAATTACAAAAAGGGCTTGAGATAAGGAGAGCGAATGACCAGGGACCCACATGGTAAGGATGGGAAGGCCACAGCTGCCAAATCCTACACCCACAAGCCGAACAGCCAGGGGGCCAGAGCCCGACAAGCGGGACTCCCACACCCTGCTGGGATGAGCAGGGTAAGTTGTGCGGCGGAACCTACAAAGGCTGAACATCTATGTGTCTGATGACCCAGCCCCGCGGAAGTGCACAGATGTATTTACCAAAGGACACGCGTGTAAAGGACCACGGCAGGGCTGTGCATAACCTAAAACTGGAAATGCCTCAAACGCCCATGAGCCACAGAATGGAGAAACATGGTATGATCAGACGAAGGAGTCTTTCAAGCGAGTGAAATGAACAAACTGCTATAGGTATGAAATAAATTTCCTCACAAACTTAAGGAAAAGCAGCTAGACGGGGCGGGAACTCTCCTTTCGTTTCCACCATGTGTTCAGTCCTTCAGTATAAAACTTACTTTACCTGTATTGTTGTTTTCTTCTGCCATAGAGTACTCCGTAAGTATTTTTTATAAATATTAATTTATATGTGTGTTATGATGCTAGCTATAGGCACCTATAAATATCAGACTGCGAACATAATTATAATAGACAAAACAAACATAATATATAATATATACACATACGCAATTAATATACAATTCCGTGCACCTTTGGTGATGGAGATAAGGAGTGATTACCTCTGGATAGTCATGACTACATTGGGGGTCACAGGGCATTTCTGGGACACCAACAGAGTTCTATATCCTGATTTGTGTGGTAGTTACACGGGTGGATGCACTCTGTGAAGATTTGCTGGGCTGTGAAATGGGTACTTTTGTATGCCAAAAGTTTCATTAAGAAGACTTACTTAGAAACAAAATCAGGTCACCTGGGTGACTCAGTTGGTTGAACTTCTCTTGGTTTTGGCTCAGGTCATGATCTCAGGGTCGTGGAATCTCGGGCTCCGCGTTCAGGTCAGAGTCTGCTTGAGATTCTCTCCTTCCCTCTCCCTCTGTCCGGCCCCCTCCCAACTCTCTCTCTAAAATAAATATATAAATCTTAAAACAACAAAAACAATGTATCAGAGGCAAACACCACCTTAGGCAAACTGCCTAAGGCATAAAATGAGGACTCATTTCCAGCTCTGCCCCCTACCCACACAGGGACCAGCCTTCCAGGACAAGCTGATGAGCACAGAAATGAGCAGCCCTCCAACAAGAATTCAGCTGGAATCAGCTGAAGTCTTTAGATCTACTCAGTTTACAGAAAAAAAACAGAAAAAAAAAAAAAAAAAACAAGGGGCAGAGGAACATGTGAAATGGCACTACAGGGATATGGACAGAAAAACCCAGCATGCGCAAAACTCTACAGGACCAATAACTCAGTGTCTTCAACAAATGAATTGCAAAGAAAAAAGGAGAGGGGATCCCAAAGATTACAAAAGATTTAAGAGACATAACTAAATGAGATCTGTGTGTCTTGTCTGGATCCTGATTCAAACAAACTGTAAAACAGTAACTTTTTTTTTTTTTTAAACAGATATATTTATTTGAGAGAGAGAGAGAGTAGGTGTGCACACATGGGGTGGGCAGAGGGAGAATCTCAAGCAGACTCCCCAGTGAGCACAGAGGCCAATATGGGGCTTGATCTCATAACTCTGAGATCATGCCCTGTGCTAGAATCAAGAGGCAGACACTTAACTGACTGAGCCTCCCAGGCACCCCTCTAAACAGTAACATTTCTGAGACAACTTTTTGGAAATTTGAAAGCTTATGGCTATATTGTCAATTTCTTATGTAAAACTGGTAGTTTCGTTATGCTTTTTAAAAGAACCCTTACGTTTTACAGACATATTGAAATATGTACAGATGAAATTACATAGTATCTAGGATTCTATTTTATTTTTTTCTTAAAGATTTTATTTATTTACTTTTTTTTTTTTTTTTTTTTTTTTTTTTAAGATTTTACTTATTTATTTGACAGAGACTGAGAAAGCACAGGCAGGGGGAGTAGCAGAGGGAGAGAGAGAAGCAGGCTCTCTGCAGAGCAGGGAGCCCAATGTGGGATTCAATCCCAGAACCCTGGGATCATGACCCGAGCCAAAGGCAGACACTTAACCATCTGTGCTACCCAGGCGCCCCAAAGCTTTTATTTATTTATTTAAGAAAGAGCGAGAACAAGTGCATAAGAGCAGGGGGGCAGGGAAGGGCAGAGGGAGAGGGAGAAGCAGGCTTCCCACTGAGCAGGGAGCCCAATTCAGGGCTCTATCCCAGGACACTGAGATCATGACTGGAGCCAAAGGCAGTCGCTTAACTGACTGAGCCCACCAGGAGCCCCTAGGATTTGATATTAAATAATGAGGTGAGAGACTGGGAGAGGTTATGGAATACAAGACTGATTAAGAGTTAAGAATTAGGAAAGGTTGAGTGATGGTTACATGAGGGCTCATACAGTAGTCTCTTACTTTTGTATTTGAAGTGCTTCCATAATAAAAAGTTAAATAATAGGGCGCCTGGGTGGCTCAGTGGGTTAAGCCGCTGCCTTCGGCTCAGGTCATGATCTCAGAGTCCTGGGATCGAGTCCCGCATCGGGCTCTCTGCTCGGCAGGGAGCCTGCTTCCTTCTCTCTCTCTGCCTGCCTCTCAGTGTACTTGTGATTTCTCTCTGTCAAATAAATAAAATCTTTAAAAAAAAAAAAAAAAAAAAAAAAAAAAAAGTTAAATAATAAATAACACTAGAGCATGAGAATTCCTTGGGGGTAGGTCCCTTGGGTTCCAACACCAGCTCCTGGGATCCTTCTCGGGAGCCATCAGCCTGTGTGTGCCTATAACTGAGCCTGCAAAAAACTTTGTAGGGCCCCCAGAGACAGCGGCCATGCCTCCTCTGAAGCGTTCATGCCTAGGAGGCATGAAAACCAACCCACCACCCACCCCTTTACAAGAAGTACAAAAGAGAAACGAGAGAATCAAGAGTCCCAGAGATAATGTCTGTCCTGGTAGCAGGGCAGTGCCTAAGCAGTAGCTGGCTATATCAGGCACCCTGGCTGCTTTCACCACCTACCAGCTATGTGACCCTGGGCAAGTTACTTCTAGTTTCCTCACCTGCAAAACAGGTATTAGAGTATCAACCTCGTAAGGTTCTTGTGAAGATTATGTGTTAATGCCTGCCATGGAGTAAGTGCTAAATAAATGTTAGCTACTAACATTTATTGAATGTTAACTAAATAAATAAATGGTTTATTTATTATTTATTTAACTAAATAAATGGTACTACAACAACTACTACTACTATTATTATTACTATTACTACTGTCTGAGCTTGCCAGTAAGCTTTGGCAGAGCGCATGTGGAGGGAAAGAGCAGAGCTGAGGAAAAGCAGCATGGCATCTCCATCCTGTAAAGCCTCAGACTTCAAGGGCTCACTCCACCGGCCCAGTCACCTGCAGCACCCCGGCCCACAGCAAGGTGCCGACTGTGCTGTGGCTGCTCTTTTCGTCTCCAGCCTCAGGGACTGTGCTCCAGGGTGGGGTGCAGAGGCTCTCTCCACGCTCCAGGCCCACCAGGACCTCCTCTGAGAGCAAGGCCTCACTGGGTGTGCGCACTCAGTGGCCCTCGGCGGGAAGTGGGCTTCTCTGCACGGGCCGGGTGGCCAGGCACCCACCTGTGCTGGACGCGGTTTCCGAGGGCTGGAAGACGGCCGCGGAGGACGACGGCGGGGAAGCCGTGGAAGAGCTGGCCGACTCCTTCCCTTCCAGCTCAGCCACAGGCAGCAGCAGGTTCTGGGCCAGATGGGTAGGGCTGGCGGGGATGCCGTTCTCCAGCAGGAACTCATCCAGGTCCATGTACTCCAGGTGGAAAGACTCGCCGTCATAAGGGATGGTCTTGTCCCAAATGGGTGGCATGAGGGAGGCTGAGACGGCCATGGTGCTGGCTGCTGCAGCCTCGTCTTCCTCCAGCTTTTCCTTCCCCTTTTCTTTATCTGCAGACACAAAATCTGTGATGAGACATCACACAAGAGGGTCATTCAATCTCAGGAGGTGAGCTGTGGGCCTCTCGGGGCTGACTCCTCTCCATCTGAGCCCCAATCCAGACCAGCAATTTCGAGAGCTCGCTCTGCTCTCCAGGGATAACCTGCTGTTTGACCGAGGCCCACAGGTCTCCTTCAGACATGGCTGCATGGCCTTGCCCAGGTCTGGCCTTCCCAGAATGTTCTCCACAAGTTCTGGGGTCTACTGTGGTCCCAGGATTAGTTCAAAATAGGCTTTGGTATGGGCAGCTACAGGAGAGAGGCTTCAGGGAGGAAATGGAGTTTCTGATATCTCAGTATTATTTTAGGAAAGGATATTTTAGGATTCTTCAGACCAAGAACTTCGGTGTTCTGTCCTGTTCCCTCCAGCCAAGCTTCTCCACAGTAACCCAGCCTTGGGCTTGAACCCCAGCTTTGCCACACACTTGCTTTGGTGTGTGATTTTAGCCATGTTACTTAACCTCTCCCAGACTCAGTGTCCTCCGCCATAGATAAGGATAAAGCAGCCTCTTTGGTGAAGACTAGAGATAACATTTTTTAAAAAGATTTTTATTTAGTTATTATTATTATTTTTTAAGATTTTATTTATTTATTTGACAGACAGCACGAGTAGGCAGAGAGGCAGAGCCGATTCAAGGCTGGATCCCAGGACCCTGGGATTATGACCTGAGCCGAAGGCAGAGGCTTTAACCCACTGAGCCACCCAGGCGCCCCTTAAGATTTTTATTTTTAAGTCATCTCTATACCTAATGTGGGGTTCGAACTTAATGACCCTGAGATCAAGATACGCATGTTCCATCGACTCAGCCAGCCAGGTGTGCCTCTAGAGACAACATTTGAAAGTGTCTTGTACGGTTCCAGGCACACAGCAGGCATTCGCTATTCCTGTGAGCTTGTTGAGGGCAGGGACTATATCTGATTAATTTTAAAATTAATTTTTAAAATCTTAAAAAAAAAAAAGTAAATAAATAAAATCTTTAAGAAAAAAATAAAATAGAATCCTAGATACTATGTAATTTCATCTGTACATATTTCAATATGTCTGTAAAACATCTCAAGGACCACTGCAGAAGCAAGCTGAGGGAAAACATGCATACTGAATGAAAAATGCGGGGTTTGCAAACTGACTCCCTTTAGGTTTACTGGATAGAGAGGGCTTGGAGCTGTCTTTTCAGGACCTTTTTCAGAGCAACCATTTCAAGAGGCTGCTATCCCTGAATAAGCAGAGAAGACTAAAGGCAGGTTTTCTGGGAAGAAGGAAGGAGTGGAACCGAAGAAGAAAAGCTTATTCCAAAAAAAAAAAAAAAAAGAAAGAAAGAAAGAAAAAAAGCTTGTTCCCATTCATAGCAAAACTAATCAATTAGTGGGGACTGGTATATACCTAATTCTCTCAGCCCAAAAGCTATGTACAGAGGTATGTAAAAAAGGGCAAATTAAGAAAAAGAGATGAAAGAAATGTAACCCGGTTAGAAGGAAATCAAAGTGACAGGGAGGCTAATCAGGGAATCAAGAGATAAAATCATGACAAGTTCATAATGGGCTTTCAAATTGAGGGAGACAACTTTGAACTCTGGATTCTGAAGTGAAAAAGAGAAATCAAATATGATTATGTTGGAAATAAACCAGTCATGCATGGACTCCTAGACCACAGTCAGCCAAAAATCAGCCTGTTGGTTCAATGAAAATGGACACACCCAGTGTGTTAAAAAGGTGGAGGTTTTGACAAACAGAATTTGGTCATGGCTTCTAACCTGAATTGCTGTAACTGCCTTCTGTACCAAGCTTTGGTTTAAAACCAAATGGGAATTAAGAAAGCCAAGCTTTGGTGGGCTGGGTGGGCAGATATCCTCCTTGTTCTCCTCTGAGATACTGACCCTACATTCTATTCAGAAACGACTGTGACCCATGTCGGTGGCATCATGGGGATCAAAAGAGGCAGGAAAAGGGAAGAACAGATAAACAACCATACTGAAGGACAAGTAACAATAAGTTCCAGGTTTTATCTGGCGTAAGCAATTAAATACATTTTAAAAATTTTTATTCTCTTATTTTATTTTAAAAATTTATTTTTATTTTTTATTTATTATTATTATTTTTAAAAGATTTTATTTATTTATTTGAAAGAGAGAGATCAAAGGTAGATAGAGAGGCAGGCAGAGAGAGAGAGGGAAGCAGGCTCCCTGCCGAGCAGAGAGCTCGATGCAGGACTCGATCCCAGGACCCCAAGATCATGACCTGAGCCGAAGGCAGCGGCTTAACCCACTGAGCCACCCAGGCGCCCCTTAAAAATTTATTTTTAAAGATTTCTTTTACAGATTTTATTTATTTATTTGACAGAGAGAGAGACAGCAAGAGAGGGAACACAAGCAGGGGGAGTGGGAGAGGGAGAAGCATGTTTTACACCGAGCATGGAGCCCAATGCAGGGCTTGATCCCAGGACTTTGGGATCATGACCAGAGCCAAAGACAGATGCTCAACAACTAAGGCACCCAGGCACCCCAAGATTTATTTATTTTATTTTATTTTATTTTATTTATTTTTTTTTTTTTTAGATTTTATTTATTTATTTGACAGAGAGAGATCACAAGCAGGCAGAGAGGCAGGCAGAGAGAGAGGAGGAAGCAGGCTCCCTGCTGAGCAGAGAGCCCGATGCGGGGCTCGATCCCAGGACCCCGGGATCACGACCCGAGCCGAAGGCAGCGGCTTAACCCACTGAGCCACCCAGGCGCCCCAAGATTTATTTATTTTAAAGAGAGAAAGAGAGCACCAGCAGGAGGGGCAGAGGTGGAGGGAGAGAGAATCTCAAGCAGACAGCACCCTGTGTGCGGGGCCCGACACCAGGCTTGACTGCAGGACCCTGAGATCATGACCTCAGCTGAAACCAAAAGTCACATGCTTAACCGACTGCACCATCCAGGCACCCCTAAATTTATTTTTAAGTAAGCTCTACACCCGATGTCGGGCTTGAACTCAAGATCCCAAGATCAAGAGTTGCATGTTCTGTTGACTGAGCCAGTCACACAACCCAAGAACATTTTAAATCAGTGTTTTCCTAATTTTTTATAAATTATAATCAGAGTTTTAATTATAGGAGATGGTAAAGGACTAGGTCCATCACAGAGGTCATAGGGATGGATATCAGTGGATGCCAGTGATATGGTAAAAAGCACCAGACCGGCAGAGAGCTGTAAGGCCTAGCTAGGTGACCTTGAGGAAGCACCCTCACCTTCTGAGCCTCAGCTTTCCTCATCTGGGAAGTGGGGATAATATCTTACAGGATCACTACGAAAGACTAAATAGATTATTATCTAAGTGCTTTGTAAGCATTATGCAAATGTAAGGTAGAATTACTGTTTCCAATGGTTGCTGCTTGGTAATCTTGAATAAGAACCTGAGAGATGTGTACACCTGTCTCAGTGGCTTGTCTCATTCCCACATCTGGAACAAAGCATTGCCTTCAAAACAAAGAAAAGGGTCTGTGGACATGAGGTTCCAAAGCAAGAGGGGAGAGCCTGGCCTTACCTGATGTGCGTAAGCTATTTATAACTCAACAGTGGCAGCGTCAGAGATGGCAACCTCAGAATGCATCCCGGAAATGAAGAGAAACAGCATTTTTAAAAAGAAAAGTAATTCCTCAAAACAGGCAATTCACAGACGGCTTACTCCTTCCCAAATCCTGAACTACACTGATGGCTCTTAGAAATTCAAAGATCTCAGATGGAAAGCATACCTCCGTGCACCTAAACCCTCACAATAGGTGGCACTCCTCCTGTGCCCCGAACCTCCCGTCCTCAGTCCAAAAAAACAGAGCCAAACCTGCTTTCCACACAGGCTCCAGGGACCTCTGTGGCCTAGGAAACAAGCAGCAGCCCAGCTCTGCTACAGTGACCCCAAAGTCTAGGGTCAGCCCCGAACAAGCGGGTGAAGGTGCCACAGCGGCCTCATTCTGACCCTTCTCCCTCTACCTGCCTCGCCCCAACCTCTCCCTGGGAAGGCGCCTCACATCCCTTCTCCTGACACCCCTCCCCCACCTCAGCAGCAGAGCAAATCTCCTGGTGCACCCAGTAGCTGGGGATACGCACACGCAGGGATGAAGGGAGGCCCTCCTCCCAGGTGCAGGAAGTCCACATACAAAGACAATCCGCCACCATATATCAGCGCTCCTCAAACTTTAGTGGACTTTGGAATCACAGAAGTGGGGTGCTCCTTCAAATGCAGATACCTGTGCCAGCAGCCGCAGATTCGGGGGCGAAGGGTGGGGCCCAGGAACCAGCATTTTAAACTAGCATCCCAAGTGATTCTGATGCCGGCATCCCCAGAGAAGGCGCCCTGGAGCATCCTTTAAGTGGGAGCCTCGACCCCCACCGGCCTCCTCAGTAACCCTTACCCACGTCGCGCGCGCTGGGAGGCTGCCCGAATGAACCTCCTCAGTGCGACCCCACCCCACCTCCTCCCTCCTGCCCCTTCCCCGCCAACCCCCATCTGACCTAGCCTCTCTCCAGTCCGCCCGACCTTCTCTTCCCACTCCCTCGCCTCGCCCTCCAGGCCCCTCCGCAGGACAACTACACCCTGACCTCCGACCTCCCCGGCCCCGCCCTCGCAAGGCCCCGCCCCTGCAGAAACCCCGCCCCCAGGCGCGCGCGGACCCCCTCCCCTCACCGAGGCGCGCCTCCCGCGGGGGGTTCTCCATCAGCTTCTTCAGGACCAGGGGGAAGGAACCCGGCAGGCCCCTCTCCCCAGCTGCGCGCCCCGGTCCCGGGCCCGGCCCCGCCTGCGGCTCCACAGGCGGCTTCTTTCCGCCGCCCGCGTCCGACATCGTGCCCCGCGCTCTGCTCGCGCGCCTCGCCTCCCCCGCCCGCCCCCCGAGATGGGCCAGAGCCTTGCGACCCGCAGCAGCTGCCGACACGGGCAGCTACTGCGCAGGCGCCCAGCGGCACCCCCACCTCCCTCCATCCCTACCCCGCCTGCGGACAGGCTCTGGCATATTAATTATTCATGAGGCCAGGCCAGCTTCCCCGGATCGCGGCTTCGGATTGGTCCGCCCTGTAAGGAGGGCAGGCGCAGCCTTCCGGGCCGTGATTGGTTAGGCCGCTGGGGTTAGCGCGGCACGTGCGGGGCCAGGTGAGGAGAAACGCCGGAGACCCCGCCCCGTCCGCCCCTGTGTCACCTGATTGGCGCCTGCTGGAGTCAGCGTCATGGGCCCTCTTCGACAGCAGCCCCTTTCCCTCAACCCGCGGTTTCACCTTCGCCTCCCTCTTCATAGCCCCCGCCCTCCTCCCTGACCACCGCAGCCGTTCCCCTTTCCCTCTCATTGCAATCTCGCCACCTCCCGGACGCGCCCCTGAAAGGAAGCGGGGCTGGGCGTGGCCAGGCTGGCCGGGGGAACCTATCAAATCGCCCGCTCGAGCCGCGCGGCCGTCCCCCCGCGGATCACGTGGAGCCGCAGCCGAGTCTAGTGGGAAGGGGGGAGGGAGAAGAGGAGGAAGGCGCGGTGCAGCCAATGGAGGGCGGGGGCGGGGCCCGGGGCGGCGCACGAGGCGTAGCACGTGCGGAGCTGCGGCGGGGAGGAGGGGGGGCGGCCCTTTTTGTTCCGGGGACTCTGCCCCGGGTCGTGGGACAGCAACGCAAAACCCAGCGCGCACCCCTCCTCCTCCGCGACCCAGAGGTTGGCTGAGGGCAAGGCGTCAGACGGCGACCTGCCCTGCCCGTTGGGTTGGCCCGAGCTCGCTTGGTCGCTGCTGCGGGTGGGGGTGGGGCAGGAGGGGGTGTCAGCTTCCCCACGGATCCCGGTTTCTGGTGCGGGCGTGGCAGCCAGATAAACACTAGCGTGGAGGGAGCATTCTTGAGCCCCGCGGGTGGAGAGAAAGGGCCGGCCCTGCGCCAGGGCTCGGGTACAAGCTTCCTTCCTCCCACTTACTAGCTTATGACCTTGGGAAAGTCCAGTGGCTTCACTTGCGCCTGCTTCCTCATCCATAAAATGAAGGGGTTGGGCTAATCTGTAAAATCCTGAACAGCTCTGCAATTCTGTTCCTCTCTAGGACTTTCCCTTCCTTTTCCTAGGGAAAAATGAAACAACAAAATTCCTTTACACAGGGTACCGATTACACACTTTGTGGGTGAACGTCCTCTTAAAACACAAATCCTCCAAGGAATGCCTCTGGAAACCTGTAAAAGTGTAAAATGTGAGCGGGTGCGCAAATGGCGGAGGCGGTAGAGGAAGCTAATCCCAAAGAGCGCCCAGAACTTTGTACCTTATTAGAGCACAAATCACCCTCTGCTTTGCCCCCGAACAGTACTCCACTCTCCCTGTCTAAACTCCCCGGGTGGGGGCGGGGAGGGGCTTTGGCCTGTTTATCTGGTTTCTCACCAAGGAGCCAGGCCATCCGGTAGTCAGGCTGGGGAGCGGCAGAGTGCTGTCCTTGGAGCATGGTGTAGGTGCGTGACCGACAACACCCTGCCTGAAAGCTGTCCTGATGCGATCAGAATTTTGCTGGGAGTTGAGGAGGAAAAAGAAGTTGCCCCCCACCCCCTAGCCCGCTCTGGACACCTGGGTGGTTCAGTATGGTTAAGTGGCTGTCCTCAGGTCAGGTCATGATCCTGGAGTCCTAGGATCAAGTTCCGCGTTGGGCTCTTTGCTCAGCAGTGAGCCAGCCTTTCCCTCTGCTTGTGCTTGTGTTCTCTCTCTCTCTCTCTGACAAATAAATAAAATCTTAAAAAAAAAAAAAAAAAAAAGAGAGACTGAAGAAGAAGTTGGGCCCCTAAGCAGGCCTGGAAAACAAGAAGTTTGAAGGGATTCTGGGAGATGGCTGGGACACGTGATGGCATCTGACTCCAAATTCAAGTTCTTACTGCTATGTGCATTACACTTCCGTGGCCTCTGGCTCATGCCTCCAGCCAACTGCTTCACATCTCCAGGCCACCTTTCCTGGTATATCAAATGGAGGTAGGGCAGGGTCTATCTTTGGGATTTCCATAAGCCAATGCACTGCACAATTGTAAACCTGCAACAGATGGTCATTTTCATAATTTTACTAAAATTCATGGGTACATATCCACTGCTTGTGGTGTACGTGGATTCTGTTTAGTAGAAATACTAAATTGTGCACAGAATATCTGTTGACTTGTTCGTGGGAATTATGTACATGACTAAACAAAGATATCTTTAGGGGGTACCTGGCTGGTTCAGCTGGTGGAGCATGGGACTCTTGATCTCGGAGTTGTGAGTTCGAGTACCGCATTGGATGTAGAGATTACTTAAAATCTTAAGGGGCACCTGGGTGGTTCAGTCATTAAGCATCTGCCTTTAGTTCAGGTCATGATCCCAGGGTCCTGGGATCAAGCTCCAAGTTGAACTCCCTACCCAGCAGGAGGCCTGCTTCTCCCTCTCCTACTCCCCCCTGCTTGTATTCCCTCTCTTGCTGTCTTTCTTCCCATCAAATAAATAAAATTTAAAAAAAAAAATCTTTTTTTTTTTTTTAAGATTTTATTTATTTATTTGACAGATCACAAGTAAGCAGAGAGGCAGGCAGAGAGAGAGCCCGGGGAACAGGCTCCCTGCTGAGCAGAGAGCCCAATGCGGGGCTTGATCCCAGGACCCTGGGATCATGACCTGAGCTGAAGGCAGAGGCTTTAACACACTGAGTCACCCAGGTGCCCCAAAATAAAATCTATTTTTTTTTAAAGGTGTCTTTAGCAGACACTGACCTAGAGATTTTGAAACAAATTTCAAAGTGTTAAAAAATTCAAAGGGTACCCGAAGAAATTGACATGAACCCTTTTTAAAAATGGCTGGTTTAGGGACACCTTGGTGGCTCAGTTGGTTGAAGGACTGTCTTCACCTCAGGTCATGATCCTGGAGTCCTTGGATCGAGTCCCGCTTCAGGCTCCTTGCTCAGCAGGGAGTCTGCTTCTCCCTCTGACCCTCCCCCTTCTCATCCCCCACCCCTCTCTCTCTCTCAAAACAGAAACAAAACCCAAAAACCTTAAAAAAAAAAAAAAAGGCTGGTTTGGCCATGGTGAGACTTGTTGCGTTAGAGTTAAATGTCTATTTTCTTGGCTAATATGACATTATTGAAGGGGGAAACAATTTTCAAGGTATTAGAGGAGGATTTGTGATCATTTAACAGTGGAAAGTTATAGCATTTCTTTATAACAGGGGTGGGTATAGTAGGAAGGAATAAAGATTCAGATTTCTTTGTAAACTACAGTTATCCAAAAGGCATAATGTCAACTCCATTTACCACCCTTCCTGGAGCAACTAACGTAACAGGCGAGTGACACTTGTGAGAAGCAAGACAAGCAGGTGGGGACTTTAAAACTCAGTTTTGAGGGGCGCCTGGGTGGCTCAGTTGGTTAAGCGACTGCCTTTGGCTCAGGTCATGATCCTGGAGTCCTGGGATGGAGTCCAATATCAGACTCCCTGCTGAGCAGGGAGTCTGCTTCTCTCGCTGACCACTCTCCTCTTATGCTCTCTCTCTCTCAAGTAAATAAATAAAATCATTAAAAAAAAAAAAACACACACACAACTCAGTTTTGAGGGGCTCCTAGGTGGCTCAGTGAAGTGTCTGACTTCGGCTCAGGTCATGATCCAGGGATCCTGGGATCCAGCCCTGCATGGGGCTCCCTGCTCAGCAGGGCGTCTCCTTCTCCCTAATCTCTCTGCCCCTCCACCAGCTTGTGCTCTCTCTCTCAAATAAATAAATAAAATCTTAAAAAAAATAAAAACTTAGTTTTGATTCCATTCTCTTTTCATGTCCTGACACTCCCCAGAAAGGTTTTTCTTTTCTTTCTTTTCTCCTGGATAGCCACAGGGTAAATGGTGTGTCACAAACACTGCGGGAACATTGCAAACATGTCCTTTCTCGTGCTTGCTTGCAAGCTAGGGGCTTAGTTAGCTACGTTGTGGGCTGGCAGCATGGAGCAGCACCACCCTGGAGGTGGGGTGAGAGCCCTTACACTTTGGGCTTCCTTCTCCAGCTGACAGGAGAACTGTAATAGCTTCTGTCTACCCTGTTTCCTATCCATCAGTAAAGTGGTACCAACAGCCTCGCCTCATCCCTTCTCAGAGAGCAGGAACAGATGTTGTAAGAATTAGGTGATTTCCATCGTGTGTGTGAGCCCTACGAAGTAAAAGAACTCCATAAAAAGAACATGTCAGGGGTGCCTGGGGGGCTCAGTTGTCGAGCTGCTGCCTTCGGCTCAGGTCATGATCCCGGGGTCCTGGGATTGAGCCCGCATCGGGCTCCCTGCTCAGCGGGGATCTTGCTGCTCCCTCTCTCACTCCCCCTGCTTGTGTTCCCTCTCTGGCTATGTCTCTCACTGTCAAATAAACTCTTTAAAAAAAAAAACAAACAAGAATATGTCATTACACGGTTAAGACTGTAAAGGTGTGAAGTGTTACCTCAGTTTTCTTTCGTGGTGGGTTTTCAAGCAGTGACTTTTTTTTTTTTTTTTTTTTTTAAGATTTATTTATTTATTTGAGAGAGACCGAGAGAGAGAGAGAGAGAGAGAGAGAGAGAGACAAGCAGGGCGAGTGGAAGACGGAGAAACAGGCTTCCTGCCACTGGGCTTTACCGACTGAGCAACCCAGGCACCCCGCTGCAGTGGCTTTTTGAGGGAAGCACGGTTCCGGGGGGCAGTGGTTGAATTGTGGACTTGGGGGCAGGCCTGGGTTGGGTCGCCCCTCAGCTGGTGACTAGCCACATGGCCTTGGGCAAGCGACTTCTCCTAAGCCTCCTGTTTGTCTCTCAGAGACCGAGGTGGATGTGCTTACCTCAGAGAGCGGTTATGAGGATAATGTGTGAGAAGCAACCTCAAGTGCCCGCCTGAACAGTGAATGTCATGGAGTGGGTGGGCCTCCGCACTTCCCCTTCGTTCAGGTTGTGTCAGGTCAGGAGTAGAATTATTCTGGGAGGCTGAGTTCTAGGGTCAAAGCTACAGCAGAGCACGGATGTGAAATGTCCCTTTTTCAGAGCTAGACTGGCTCTAAATTCTCTTTAGTGTTTCAGAAACCTGCAAACCAACCCTAGTTAAAAATGTCATTGAGGGTTGCCTGGGTGGCTCGGTTAAGCATCAGTCAGACTTGATCTCAGCTCAGGTCTTGATCTCAGGGTTGTGAGTTCAAGTCCCCCATTGAGCTCCACACTGGGCATGGAGCCTACTTAAAAAAACAAAAAACAAAAAACAAAAAAAACTTACTAAAAAAACCTAATTGAGCATATGCAGAACAAGTGCCTTTCATGATGCCATTCAGAGTATTATTATTTAAATTTGAATTTCAGAGGAGCTGCAAATCCAGCCCAGGAGCCTTTGGCCAGGTAGTCCCACAAAGATCCATTTGGCCACAGAGTCGGCATCCAGTAGGACAGCACCTCTTCCAATCTTCTGACTTTACGGAGCATGGTGGGTGTAGGTTAAGAGCAGGACAGTGAGAAGGCTTCCATCGAGCTCTCAACAAAGCCCAGTTATCTGTGGGCCTCGCCCAATGCAGGAGAGCACAAAACTTTGTTCAGGGTAGTAACTCAGTAAATATTTGTTGGCTCGTTTTGTTGGCAGGGCTGGTAGGAAGGTTGACAAAATCCTTCAGAGCCAAGTCCTATACATTTGGAACGTTATTAGCACGAGATCACAGTCACTGTGTTGATTCACAGTGGAACCTAGAATAACAAATGTGAGCCACCCGTGATGGCAAGTCCCCAGCACAAGCCTGGCCCATAGCTCGCATACCTGTGGCGGTGGAGCTCTGGGCTGTGGTTTGTACCTTGGTCTCAGTGTGTTCTAGGGGAGAAGTGGTGGGTGGAGCTCTTCACTAACTCCTGCCCATCTCTTCAGTATGAGTTTCCTGTTTGGCTCGCCTCTTGTCCACTCCCAGTGTTCGGATTACAGATGGAGAGCTGTCCCAAGAGTGCCATTTCCAGAGAAGCCATCACCTCCAACCTCTGCCACGTCTCCACAGCCACTGACAGCCATGGTTTCTCCGGGGAACGCTGCGTTGATGGTGCTGTGGTAGGGTGTGGGCTCTGGAGTCAGACCATCTGGGTTTAATTCCTACTTTGACTACTTCCCTAACTGTGTGACCTTGGGCAAGTTACTTAGCCTCTCTGTGCCTGAATGTCGAAGGCAAACAATTCAGGCGTGCTGCCGAGGAGAACTGCACTTGGCACCTAGCAAGTGCTCCGTTGAAGTTAACTGTGCCTAATTGCATTTTGGGTTGTTCTGGGAACATTCCTCCCCACCTGCTGCTTCCCCAAGAATAGTGGGGGCGGAGGCGGGGTGGGGACTTGCAGGCAGGGATAGGACAGCTTCACTCTTCTTTCTGCAGGTATCTCCAACCTCACCTCTTCCTTCTCTCCACCTTGCTCCCCTTTGACAGCCACGGTGCCTTTTATTGCTCAAATATGTGTCTTTCCTGACCCAGAAAAGGGCCTTTGTGGGTGCCGTTCCCTCAGCCTGAAAGTTCTCGGTGTCGCTCACTCTCCCGGCCTCTGTCCCAATGTCACCCCCTCAGAGAGGCTGGCCCTGACCCTCCTCACTGCTGACTGCCTGTCTCTCCCCACCGGAAGGCAAACACAGGCGAGGGGGCAGTGTCTGGGTCATTCACCCCCCCAGCCACAAGTGTAGCAAACACTCAGTAAGCGATTGGATGACTGAAGAGATCTTGGAGAATCCGGGTGGGAGAGGAGGAGCCTGGCAGCGGGCAGAGCTGGGTTGGAAGCCTTGATAAGTGTATGGCCCTCCCTTTCCTGAGCATTCCTTCTCCTCATTATGGAATGGCTAATCATAAGGCCCTTGCAAGGCCACTTCACAAATAGTAATGAAAATGCTCACACTCGAGGAACCAGGGCTCTTAGAATCAGGATTCATTCCCGTGGCAGCCTAGCCTTGGGTCAGGCTCATAACCCTTGGCGAGGGGCAGCCTGTCAGTTTCGGACACGGGTGTCAGTTTCCCCGCACTCCACAGGAAGGGACTGATCAAACTGATCGCGTTTCAGGGATGGGTGATGGTGGGGAAACAAATAGGAAAGAAGGCTCCGAGTCCTAACGTGGGAGCCAAGAAGAGAGGCTGGGCACACCCTGGCCCCGAGTACAGCTGATCCCTCTGGGTGCATTTCCTCCCCATTTAGGAGTAGTCGGATTAAAGGAGCTAACATGCCCGGTAACGCTGAAGACACCCCCACCCCCACCCGCGCCCTCCTTTTGCCTGAAAGCAAACTTCACACTTTCTCAGTTTCTCTCCGGTTCCGCCAGGCTGGGAATGGAGGCAACCACATGGACCTTTCCTGAGGCCAAGCTCAGGACAGCCCAGGCTGCATGGAGTCTGGTTTTTGGCCGATTTAACTGAGTCCTCCAAGGGGAGGACGCCCAGGCCCTTCTAGCGCGCCCCTGACTCTGTCCTAGCGTTATTCAGCCCCTGCTCCGGGCAGCTCGGCGGGCACCGGGTGGGGGGGGTGTGTGTGCAGACAATGGCACCGTGCCCCGGGAGGCTTGGCACGCGTTTCCAAGGAGACAGCCGTGTGTGTGTGTGTGTGTGTGTGTGTGTGTGTGTACCCACAGATTGCAACACCCAGTTCTTTCAAGGAGAATATCGGCGGGAAGGAGGGTGGAAAGAGAACGGAGGGTCAGATTACAAATAGGATGTTGGCGGAAGGCGCGCAATGCTAGGCCCAGTGGCTTTGTCTCTCGTGGGGAAAACAGTGTAGGACTTTATAGTTTGCAAAGGGTTTCCTCGTAGGGTAAATCATCGAATCCTGGCAATACACCCGTGAAGCAGGCAGGCTTTGTACCTTGTATAGGTTGGGGGGGACCTGTCAAGGATGCCCTGCTGGGTGGCTCACAAGGGATTCTAGCCAGAAGCTCTCTGAGGCGGGTACCCTGCCCGCCCTGCTCCAAATGAGGGTCTTGTTCAACCTCTGGGTGTGGGTTCCTGCTGCATGGCTCCCTGCAAAAGAGGCCTGAGTGACCAAAGCTGGCAGAAAAGTTGGGGGCCAGCCTCAGAGCAGCTGAGGCCCCACATGTTGATGGAAGGGTAGGGTGTAAAGATCTAACAGTGTGGGTGAGAGAAGCAGGGTCTTTCCAGAAGCTGGAGAAGAAGGTGAGAAAATGTACAACAGAACAGAATCACCTCTTGGAAGAGGATCCCCTGGAGAAGGGGCAGCAGTGGAAACACGAATCATCCTAGGAATCAGGAACCAGAGACAGAGGGGAAACTGAGTCAGGACTCGGGGTCCAGACACCCTCTTTCACTGGACATGATTTGTCTGCCCTCAGGAAAGTCAGTCAAACTGGTGACCAGAGTGAAGGACCACCAGGTGGCCATCGTGACCTGAAGCCAAGGGAGGCTTCCGTCTGGTCAGCTCTGCTAGAGAAAGTCGGCTTGATTAGGGGGACCAGAAAGTCGTGGAGGTCTGTGCAGGCTGCTGGGGGGAGGCCCAGGGGCTGCAAGAGGGAGAGGGAGCATCTCTGAACTAGAACCGGGAGGGAGAGGTGTCAGGGGGGACAGGGGCTCGTGAGAGCGCACCTGGGATTTGGCACACTCTGCAAGGCTTGCTTCTAAGATTCCTTCACACGGGACCCAAGATACCCTCTGCAGGTGACCCAAACGTGTGCTGAGGCAGTCACTGGGCTGGAGAAAGTGGGGAGTTTGTAAACAGGCCTCAGTCTCCTGTGCAGAAACCACCCCTTTGACACCAAAGCAAAAGGTGAGCAATCCTAAGGGCAGGCCTGCTTTCTGGGGGCAACTAGCTGTTTCTCTTGTCTTCTTCCCATTGAGGTCAGATGCCAGGGTCGGGGGACCCAGGAGGAGAGACCTTATAAAGTACTTGCTACATGACTGCCGGAAATTCCAGTTCTGTGTAGTATATGTATCTTTTTTTTTAACCAAGGGATATTGGTTTTCAGGTAGATACATTTATTTTTATAGAAGATACGGAGAGGGATACCTGGCTGGCTCAGTCGGAGGAACATGCAATTCTTGACCCCTCAGGGTTGTGAGTTGGAGCCCCACCTTGGGTGTAGAGATTACTTAAAGATAAAATCATTTAAAAAAAGAAGAAGAAGAAGAAGAAGAAAAGAAGAAGCTGTGGAAAGTCTGGGAGCTTTGAAAAGCGGTGATGGTGGGTGGGCAGCAGGCAGGAGTGAGGTCTTTGTGGGGTACACTAACCCCTTTAGCTCTTCAACCTTTATTCCCTCATCTTATATACCCACTGGCATCTGTCATTCCCATGGGACCTCATGCTTCGGACCCTCAGTAAGATGCTACATGGGGATGAGATAAGAGGTGGCGTCGGGCTCTGGTTCATGACCCTTGGACCAACCCAGCCATACCAGCCAAACTGATCTTCAGTCAGAACGTGCCAGCTCTTGGAGAGGCTCTACCTGAGAACCTGGGCGAGTCCCCTCAGTTGTTGGACCCCAATTTTGCCCACCCACAGTAAGCAGCAGGGACCAGCTGGGAGCCCGCGGCCAGAAACGGCTGCCACATTTCAAAAGCTTTGTTATCCTGGTCCAAGGAGCAGCACCCCGAATCGCCCCAGAACCCTTTTCTGTCCAGCTGAGAGCTGTCCCTGCAGAGCTACTGGCCACCAGCTGGTCTCTGTGCATGCACCGGGCCATCCAGAGGCACCCTACTTGCCTTGAGTGTCTGGGGCAAAAAGGAAACCTTTTGCCTTCGGAAGGACTTCTAACTCCACTCACCCACACGGCTGTTCAGAGATGCTAAGAAGTCAGCTGCGGCTTCTCTGCCAGGATAAGCTGAGGGTCCCCTGAGAAGATGGGCTTCTCCTGGTGAGCAGCTGGGGCCCTGAGGCTACAAAGGCATAGGAACTGCTACTAGGATCCCTGCCTCTGGGGGGTGGCCCGACTGTCCCAGCCTTCAAACCACAGGGTGTGGTCTGAAGGGCCTGGGCCCGGAGCTCTGTGAGAGAGCCCGCAGGGACCGTGCTCTGAGCTCGGGGGGCCACTGTCCCCCGCTCGGGCAGCACCTCCTCCCTCCCCAAGGGATAAGAAAGAGGGCAGGGCCTGTGGTGTCTGTCCTCTGGCCCCAGAGTTTGGGAATGGCTAAGAGTCCTTTGGAAGGAAGTCCTGTGGGGACAACCAGGCTCTGGTGATGAGACAGACACAGCAGGATGAGGGAGAGCCCGAGAAAGCTTCCCCGAGGGGACACGTGGGGCTCCGAGGACAGCCGGGTGCCTTTAAAGGTGCATGTGGATTTTGAGCCCTGAGGACCGGGATGTGAGCCCCTGACATCTTGGAACAGAAGAGGTTTGGAGATTGATGTATCAGGAGGGAGCACCCTGAGCCGGCCGGCCCCCAAGTCTGGCCAGGGGCTTGTTTCTTAGGGCAGAGCTCAGGAGATACCTGGGGCGGGCTCCGGCCCTCTGTCCATGGCCTCCTCCGCGGGCTCCCCGGCCCCGTGTTTGCCTGTGTCTCCTAGGAACTGGGGCTGCGAGCCTGTGGTCCTGTTACATAACAGCTTCCATCCCATCCAGGGGTTCAGCCCTCCAGCGAGCGGGAGCAGAAGCAGGCGAACGGAGGAAGGAGGAAGGGCTCTTCTCCAGACACCGGAGACGGGGCCCAGATCCACAGACTCCGCCAGTCCGCCGCCACCCCAACGCGCAGAGGGAGGGAACTTAATCAACAGTCAGCCTTCAGCGCATTGTCCCAGCAGGGCGCTCTGGTCCTGCCCTCACCCCACGTGAGCACGGCACCTGTCAGTGGCCACACGCTGGCGCTGGCCGCAGCTTCCCAAAAGCTAGCAGGCCCAGGAGGTGGCCCCTGAGTGGCAGAGACGCTCCCCACTGTGTCCCTTTCTGCACCCAACCCTGCTCCTGCCCAGGGAGGGGCCAGGGGCAGACCCCGGCCGGGGACCCTCCCCAGCTCGGAGATGCCCATCCTGCCACCGTGCCTGTGACTACCCCCCCTCCCCCCGCCGCCGCTCCAGGGTACCTGGGCAGACGGCCAACGCAGGCCACCCCCGTTCCTACCTGTCCTCTTCTCTGGCCAAGGCAGAGAGTGCTCCAGCAGGGACTTGAGGACCTCAGGCATATCCATGGCAGGGGCCACTCCAATCCGGTCGCAGCTCGACATGGCCCGGCAGGAGGTGCTTGCTCGGGGGAGTTCAGAAGCAGCTAGAGAGGCAGGAGCTGGCCCGGGAGCCGCAGGCTCTGGAGGCGGGCGGGGCGGGAGCCCGAGGCAGCCAATGGGCAGTAGAGGCCCCGGCCCACCCGTCCACCCCCGGCTCGGCCACCCGCCAGCTCCGGCTGCAGCCAGGCCTTCCCTTCCCGCTGCCTGGCAGGGCGGGCCTGGCCCTGCGCCAGCCGCAGCACGTGGAGCCCCCGCGCCAATCCTCTGACGGAGAGCCCGGCCTGTTATCTAACTTTGCAAAGGGAAGTTCTTCCCCCAGGCTGGGAGCCATAACCAGGGCCTGCCAGGTGAGAGCAGTGAGATGGCTCCACACCCACAGCGAGCGTGCACTGCACACTCAGGCACACTTGGCGGGGGGAGGGGGTGGTTGGGGGGGTGCGGGTGGTCCAGCGCTGCAGAGGGCAGGGCCGGCCTTGGGAATCAGTGTGGGCCGGGACCCGACACCCAGCACCGCAGCAGCTCAGCCAAAGGACATAGTGTTAGCACACACCCGCACAGGATGGGGCCTCACGCATGTGCCTGGGAGCCTGGGAGCCTCGAGGGGTGTTAGCATGCTTCGGCGCTGACACCTGTATGCAAGGCACGCGTGTCCTGCAAGGCACGGGGGTTTGCACGGGGTGTGGGTAAGTGGAACTTTGCACCATCAGCAGAGCCCGAAGCTTGCTCTCCTTAAAGAAGCAAGGAAAGTTGCAGTCTGGGATTCCTTTAGTCTTCCGGGGAGGGGAACAGAGGTGCCTGGCAGACCAGCCCTGGGTGGGCAAGCAGAACAGGCATTCCCGAGAGGGAGCAGCTCTGCAAACCCGGCTTAGACTCCTCTTGGGTGATGTCCTGCTTCCCAGCCCATCCTGTGGACCTTAGTGGCAATAGACTGTTTGCTCTCTGTCCCTCTCACCAAGACCTTGGTCTCTGTGGTCCCTAGACCCCCGAATGAATGGTCAAAGCCAAGGTTCTGCATGTCCCCCTCCACTGAAGACGGACATCAGACTTGGCGGTGGGGTGGGGTTGGGGGATGGTGTCAGGCTCTCGATTCTGCCACACACTGATGTGGGATCTTGAACAAGCCACCAGGCTCTTCTGGATCTCAGTTCCCAATCTCCTCGGTGTTGTGACCTCTGAAGCTCCTTTCAGCTCTGGTTCCATGTTTCTGACACTCCAAACTGGATGCAATAAGCACTTGGTTCCCTCCATGTAGATGATTTCTAGAGCTTTCCAAAACTACTTCGTAAAGAAGCAAAAATTCTCCAGGAACCTCTCTGGACACTCCCCTCCCCAACAGCCCTCTGCCTGTCCTCTGATCACCCTCCCTTCTTTCCTACTAGCCCTCCCCCAACTATGCTCTTTTCCCAACTAATTACAAATTAATTTCAAGTTTTGAATACAAAAATCATTATACGGTCAAAGCTCAACACTTTTGATTTCTACTCCTGTCCTTCCTCCCCATTCCTCTTCCTCATAAACAAACTTCGTTTCTTTTTGTTTGTTTGCTTTTTAAAGATTTTACTTATTTATTTGACAGACAGAGATCACAAGTAGGCAGAGAGGCAGGTAGAAAGAGAGAGAGGAGGAAGCAGGCTCCCCACTGAGCAGAAAGCCTGATGCGGGGCTTGATCCCAGGACCCTGAGATCATGACCTGAGCTGAAGGCAGAGGCTTAACCCACCAAGCAAACCAGGTGCCTCACAAATTTAGTTTCTTATTTATCCTTCCAGTGCCCTTTGCTTCTGAGACACTGGGCGGTGAGGGTGAGGTGGGCCTGGGGTGCTGGCTGCCTCAGGCTGACCTGGGATTTTCAGGCTGGGCCTGACTCTTGCCCCAGAACCCCCTCATGTGCTAGAGCAGCTCACCACGAATGAGGAGTGGGTGGGCACCCACAGACTGCACGATTCCAGGGGCAACAGGAAATGCCTACCTGTCTCAGAAATAAGCCACCTGCCGAATGACAATTCATCCTCGTGAACTCTGCGGAACGCTTTCTTCTTCTTCTTCTTTTAAGATTTTATTTATTTATTTGAGAGAGCAAGAAAGAGAGAAAGCACGGGGCAGGGGGGAGGGGCAGAGGAGAGGGAGAGGCAGACTCTCCATGGAGCAGGGAGCCCCACCTGGGAGGGCTCGATCCCAGAACCCCAGGATCATAACCTGAGCCAAAAGCAGATGCTTTGCCGGCTGAGGCACCCAGGCGCCCCTCTGCAGAAGCCTTTCAATGTACAAATGTACTAAGTATCTGAGACCGTGCGTGAGTGCTTACTGCATAGCTGGCACCAGCCTAGATCTTGTGACACTCCCTGCCAGGCAGGTCCCTACCCTTAGGGGATTTTCATGCCACTACAAGTCAGTCCACGTGGCACCCCCTCCTCTGCACCCAGCGTATCCAGTTGGCAGCGTCACCTGTGGTCACGCAGGGGCGACATCGGCAGGTTGCTGGGTCAGGCAGCTGGAGAGGGGAAAGACAGGGAGGGGGGAGCCTGCAGAGAAATCTGGAGACCTCTGGAGGGGACCTCCAGGCGGCAATGTTGGGACTGTCTGCACTTCGGTTTCCTGGCTCAGAGGTCTGACACCCGCTGTAGATCCACCACCCCCCCCCCCCCCCCGCTGTAGGGGGTTACGTGGACGCGCTTTCTGGCAGAGTCCTCCAGGGCTTTCTCTAGAGAGGTGCAGAGTTTCCCCCCACCCACCTTCAGGTCCCTGACAGCCACCCCACCTGCCCAGGTGGCCTTCCCTAGCAGCAGCTTCCCCAGAGGCAGGCAGGAGGAGCCTGCCGGGGCCCATGGTGGTGGTGGTGGGGCTCCCTGCCCCCTTTACCCACAGGCGTGAAGACCAGAAACAGCCAAGGGCTCAGTAACCAGAGGCTGCTCAAGCCAGCTCTGGCCCCTTGATGGAGGAAGGGTCAGCCACCGGTTGTAAATATGTAGCTTTCACCGGGGCTTGGAGACGCACGCATGAAATACAACAGAGAGAAAGACAGATGCAGGACAGAGTGTGCACGTCGATGACAGTGATACGGCTATCTCTTCAAGCCTCTCTTCTGGTTTTTTTGCCTCCTCCAGGAAGCCCTCCCTGGATCTGACACCTGCAGTACCCCCCATCACTGTGCCTGTCCTACCTTCCTACACTCTCCCTCGTGGGTCTGTATCCCCTGGCAGACTGTGGAGTCAAGGGAAGCCACGTTTCTTCAGGAACCGTGTTCCCAGGACCTGAGATAGAGTGGGTGCTCACTGTTTAGCCCTTTGAGCTAAAGGAGGACCAGAAGAGAATGTAGGGGAATGTAGAGAACTTAAGAATTTCATCCGCCAGGTACTGCTTTTCTTACTTTCTTTGATTTTTCTGCGTTTGAGCAGGTCTGGATGCAGGTTCATGATCTCTCCAGCCCAAGGACGGACCTGCATTTTTCCTCCAGGGGGTGGTACCTTGCTGGGCCACATTGGTGTTTCCAGGGGTGCTGAGAACCCCAGAACATAAGTGCCGAAGGGACCTTTGCCAATCCCTCAGTTCCCAGTGGTTCTTGTTTTACTGTCTCCTTTCTGAGGGTCGTTGGTACCTCTGCTGAACATCTGTAAGCGCTGGACATCAAACGTGCAGGACTGCAGTAGGGAATGGACACGCCGTCCGCAGTGCCTGTGCGCAGAAGGCGCTCGGTCAAGTTGGTGGTTCCTCCGGCTCATCTGGACATTCATCAAGTCCCTGAGCCCCTCTGCATATCTGACCCACAGGACTCCACCTTGGAAAAGTCACAGGCCTTGGACCCCTGTCCCGGTGCCACTGCACACTAGTTGCAAGCCGTGGGGAGCCGTGGGGTGAGCGCTCCTTCTTGAACACGTGCGGCCCCTCCCGTTGGGATTCCCCTCCATCACCCGCAACGCGCAGGGTGCAGGGGTTCTGGAAAAGCACCTCTCACCCCAGCAGAGATGGGCTTCCCCTACTCAAGAATCCCCAATCTAATACGATCTCCCTTTTTAAAGATGAGAAATCTGGGCCCCGACTTGTCCCCAGTGCAGTCAGAATCTTATTCCAAAGCGTGGCGTGGCCCCTTACTTTTCTGGAAAAGCCACACCCAGAAAGGGCACAGAGCCAGCCCTCTGAACTCAAGACGGTGCCCTTGATGGACGCGGGGAGGGGTGGGTACCTCTGACAGCCCTAAGTGGAGGGCTGGAGCAGGGCGAAGGGTGGCTGCTGGGCCCACTTGTACACAGTACAGCTTGTCCCCGCCAGCCGCGGTGCTGCCTGAGCTGGGGTCAGCTGGGCTGCCCTGTTTACACAGGGACACAGACCTTCTGCCCCTCACCCCTTGGAATGTCCGCCTTTAGGTCTGCCCAGCGCGCCAGCTCTGCCCCACAGATACCAAGCAGCCCAGGCCCCCAGGCACAAGGGACAGGCAGGGAGGAACAGGAGCAACACCTGGGCAGGGGGAGGGGGAGAGGTCAAAGTGCACACATTTATTTTCTAGAACAAAGGCTAAAAGAATCAAGTTTCTTTCATTTTATTTTAAGAAGGACAAAAATTGTTATTAAAACATCTACATTATTATCAAGATACTAGACCTTATGAATATTTAATATTAAAGTGTGGTATTCTTAAATTTTTAATACACAGACATTTTAAAAGGACCATTAAATTGATTACTGCCCAGCTGAGAAATGCAGCATCCTTCTTTCCCCTACCCCAAAGGGACACTCACGTTGGGCACCTGCCCCCCACCCCACCATGTTTGAAGTCTCGTCTGCCCGCTGGCAGTGGGCACAGGCCCCTGATTCAACTCTCTCCAAGCCTCCCAGTCGGGGTCATGACTGAAATAATCACCCTCATCATTCAAAGTGGACTCCTGTCCCCACCAACCCCCTGCCTCTTGCTCTCTTCCCAACCCAGGGCAGGGGGGATCCATCTCTGGCCAGGCCAGGGAGCCCTAGATCCCAAGGGCCCCTGGGTGGGTAACAGGTCGAAGAAGAAAAATCTGGACTCTAATCCTATTCTTCTGGGTGGGAGACAAACACCAATCATTTCCTTTCCTGGAGCACTACTGCTCTCTCCCAGCGAGGCCAGAATGGTCTGGAAACTGGGCCCAGGCGGGGCCCCTCCCACCCCCGCTGCCAACCCCCCTCCAACCCACGGCTCTAAGTTCCTGCATCTGAAAAACCCCTCTTAATTACACCAGGATGGCTGCATTTTCTGGCCAAATTCTTTATCTTTAGCCCTCATTAGAAGTCATTCCTTGGATACCACACACATATATAATATTATATAGAGCGATATATTTAATACCTGTGTATATATGCATCACGGGGGCGACATATATACACACTAAAAACGAGGCTGGTGACGACAGACTGCAACACCACGGATCAGGGAAAACAAGTGTCATCGACATTCACGGCCACGGCCACGGCCACGGCCCTCACCTTGGGTGTGGTCTCTCCTTCCCTCCAGTCACACTGCCTGCACCGGGGTGCGGCCCGCTGGGGGAAGGGCGCAGGGAGAGGAAAGGGTGCATGCCATGGTTACTGGGGAAGGCTGGGCAGTGATGGCTAGAGAAACAGGGTTCTCTGTGCGCGGGTGCCCAGAACCACATCATCGCTCACTATCGATCCTTGCTTGAGGAGAAATGAGGGGCATTCCATTCTGTCTCACCCCCCCCACCCCGGACTCCAGCTGTGGTCCCCGGTTCCTTCCCGGGGGGCCCCACTCTTTGTGCCAACCGCGTGGGACAATCTGGAATGTCTTGGGAACCAGGAGAGGCTGGGTCTGCCCATAGGGAGTGGGATGGAGAGGAAGGGGCGCACGCAGACAAGTCAGACGAGACAGATGGGACAGGGCTTAGTGGCTAGGGGCAGGGGCTGGGGGTCGGCTGAGGTCCCAGGCAGCTGGCGGGGCAGGGAATCAGGGAAGGCCAGGACAGACAGGCACAACTGTACGTCCAGGTCTGGGGAGAGGAGGAGAGGGCCGTGCTGGGTGCCCAGCTTCGTTTCCCTTCTCTCCGTGCTCCCTGAGCCCCGCACTTCCCCTGCCTTCCGGTTCATCCTGCAGAAGGTGCGACCGTGGGTGCCCAGCCCGTTACCAGTACCCTAAGTGGGCGTGGGAAGTAACCTGCTGTCACACTCCCCACCACCATCCTAAGGAGGGGACAGTCCCTCTGCAGGGTGCTGACATGACCAGCCTCCTGAGCCTCCCTTCCTCAGCCCACAGGGGGCGCTGCCTGGGACCCAATGCCACACTGATTTGGAGACGGTCATGGACCTGCCCAGAGTGTGGAGGGTCCAGCAGACATCTGGTCTTCAACCTTTCGACTACAGTGTGCCTCCAGGCTCTACCCCGTGCCCTGGGCTGGAGAGCCTGGCGGATCACCCCCCCTTCCCGGGTCTTTGTCTCCCTCTCTGCAGTAAGGGCTTTTGGGTGGAGTCATCTCCAAGGACTCTGAGCACCTACAGTCCACATTCCGTGGCCCACAGGAACAGGGCTGGGCTGGTGGCCTGACTGGAGAAGCTCCAGAGATCATCAAGCCCAGCCCCTCCCACTCTTCTAACCACAGGGGAAACTGAGGCCCCAGAGGGCGAGCCACCTGTACTGTGTTCCCAGCTCCATCCTGGGGCTGCATTTTAAAGCTAATTGGGGCCTCCAGCCCTCTGTTGTGTCCTGATGAGCCCTCCCCTCCAGGGGAGGTGAGGATGGGGGGAGGGTAGGGCAGGGAGAAGACTCTCCCGCTGCAGATTCAAGTGGGGACCCCAGGCTCCCCAGCCCTGAGCTTTGGGCCCCCTTTAGGACCAGACAGAAGTTAAAGCTGTAGGCTGAAGCTGGAGGGGTTGGCCAGGCCCCTCCCTCCCCAACCAGAAGAGCCGGGGTTCCAGCAGGATGAGGACCCTGGGACCGCTTAGGGCTGCAGCACGTGCACCTGGGTATGCACACAGGTGGTGGGGGCAGAGAGGATGGACAGGGCCCCAGGGGGCCGGGGGCTGCCTGAGGAGGGCGGCCCCCCACCCCCAGCCCTAGCCTGCCCTGGACCTCCTATCAGGCCCTCTGTCCCCACCCCTGCCCCCGACCCTAGGACTTCACCCGAGGGCCCAGAGCTGGCCCTACTCCCCGGTGACAGCGGCGGCCCCAGGGGCTTCCGGGGCGGCACCAGCGGGATTCCCATCCTCTTGCAGCAGGAAGTTGTATTTGCCAAAGTCGTCGTCCCGTGGGCACAGAAGCATATCCTTGCGGGCCTTGGCCAGCTTCTGCTTCAGCACCTCGCGCCGGTCCAGCCACTCGGTGAGCTCCTCCTGCCCGTGAGCGCAGCGGCACTTGTCCCCATCTGGGCAGGCCTTGCCCTTCTGGAGCCTGTGGGCAGCAGGAGGCTCACTGCCCACGCCCCACACCCTTTCCACCACCAGCTGTGGACCCGTGGCTTAACCTCCCCCGAAGACAAGCCTCTCCCTGGGCACCTGGGTCCTGATGAAAGCTGGCCCGTCCCAGCCCACTCTGGGATCTGCCCCAGGGCTCCTGGCGGGGGTCTGGCAGTTCTGAGCCCACCCCACCCCGCCCTGCCCCCATGCTCCGCACACCCAGGAGCAGCTGTCCCCTGGAGGGACACCCCCCTCTGCGTGCTGCTATCTCCAGGCCAGGGAGAGCCAGGGCTGGACACAGGCTCATCTCAGGTCTACCCCGCTGCCCGCCAGGTCCCGCCGAGCCCGCCCCATGGCCCCGGCCGCCCAGGGAGCACCTGTCGCAGAGTCGGAACTCCCCCATGGGGAAGCGGTAGGCCCAGCCGCTGGCGTCGCTGTCGGAGGTGAAGACCTTCTCCTTGTGCTTCTCAGACTGGATGTGCTGCTGCCACTGCTTCTTGCTGTTGCTGTTCTTGCCGCAGAGCCAGCAGTGGTAGCCCATCTGGGGGCACAGCTGCCATGGGTGCCCACTCCTTGCTCCCCGGCCCACCTCCCCACCCCCTGGCCCGGGGACGCCGGCCCCGCCCCACGCCCTCCCAGATCAGCCTCAGACCCTGGCCAAAGCAGGCTGTTACCATGATGTCGGCGTAGTCTGTGGGCATCTGGATCTGCTTCTCCCCTTCCCGAGAACTGATCGGGGTCCCTTCCCCTGGCTTCCCTGGGTTGTGTTTCTTCAGCCACATGTCATAGGTCTGCTGCATGTCCAAGACTGGAGGGGAAGAGAGGTGCCTGGTGGGAAGGGAGCCTCCCTCCATTCTGCCCCCATCCCCCCACCCCCGGACCCGTGAGCTGGGGGCACCCCAGGCCTTGCTGTTGGGCTGCCCAGTCAGCAAGAGAAGACACAGAGAGGGAACGGCCTGGGGTGGCAAAGGAAGAGGGAGCAGGTGCTCCTGGGCCTGCTGAGAGGGTCTGGCACTGCGGGGGCACTGGGCCTGCTCTTGCCCTCATGCTTCTTCTTTTTTTTTTTAAAGGTTATTTATTTATTTACTTGACAGACAGAGATCACAAGTAGGCAGAGAGGCAGGCAGAGAGAGAGGAGGAAGCAGGATCCCTGCTGAGCAGAGAGCCCGATGCGGGGCTCGATCCCAGGACCCTGGGATCATGACCTGAGTCGAAGGCAGAGGCTTTACCCCACGGAGCCACCCCGGCGCCCCTCTTGCCCTCACTCTTGTTCTCCTTCATGAACGTCCACATGTCCCTCTCCTCCGGGCTGTGTGCGAAGGAGCAGTTCCCCACGTACTGGCACTTGCGGCCGTTCTGCGCGTGGATGCAGAGCTGCAAGGTGGGCGTGGGGAGAGCCGGCTGAGTCCTGCCACGGTCTGCACAGCCCCAGGCGGCAGGCAGGCCCTCCTGGGGCGCCTCAGTCCCCCCCACACCTGAGCTCCCGCCACCACCCTGCTCCCCGCTCCGGGCCCTCACATCGTATTGCTGTGGGAAGTTGCGAATGGAAGGCAGCGGCCTCACGGACACCCATTTCCTCTTGGCCTTCGACATCACCAGAAGGACCCGCCGCTCCTTGGTCCAGCTGCAGGACAGAGGTGGCTTGTGGGGAGGCCCGGGGGACAGCCCCGGCCTCCATCCTCGGGCAGCTCTGCTGGGCATCCCCCACCTGGCTCCCCGGTGCCCCCTCAGGCCCCGCCCCCGCCCGGCTCACCGGTGCCCCGCAGCCCCTGCTCCCACCCGGGTCATGGGTGCCCCCGCAGCCCCCGCCCGGCTCACCAGTGCCGGGCCTTGGCACTGCAGTACTTGAGGTCTTTGTCAGGCTCCACCACCTGCCCGTTCCTCCAGCACTGGCCACACACGAACTTCATCTGCAGGTCGAAGGTGCTGGGCCCGTGTGTCCGAGGGGCGCCCTGTGGGGCAAAAGGGCTGGGAGTCATCCAGGCTGACGCCTGGGGTCTGTTCCATAGGTGGCCTCCAGGAGTGCTAGGGCCACCTGGAGCCTTAGAATGAGCCAGCCCATCATCACCACTTCCCAGAGGGAAGTAACCTCCCCACACGAGGCACGCCCCCGGCCTCAGTGTGGGAGCCAGGCCTGGGACGGGCCCCCTGGTTCCCGCAACCACTCTCTGCCTTGCCAGGCTAGTCCCCGCGGGTCTGCTCTTTGGAGCTGCTCGCATCTCCCTGCGCCTGGCATGTTTCTGCACATGCTGTTCCCTCCGCCCGGAATGCCCTTCCTCCAGACGTCTTCAGGCTGATTTTGGAAACTTTCAAAACCCAGCTCGAGCCCCACCTCCTCTAGGAAGCCTTCCCTGGAGCACTCCTAAGGGGCAGCTGCCCATCCTAGAAGCTCCCACTCTACCTAAACTGCCTCACATTGGTCAGCTCAGCTTGACATGAGGCCCGGGCCCCGGGGGACAGCAGGAAGCCGCTCACACAGGAGCCTGCCTTGGGGGGTGGCACAGACTTCCGGGCAGCCCTGGACCCCCTCGGGCCCCACCATGTTCACTGTCCATCTTCTTCTCTAGCCTTGCCTTGGCAGGCAGGACAGCCTAGTCTTCTGCACCCCTGGGATGGGGGGGGGGGTGAAAGGTGGGAAAAATGCCCAAGCAGGCTTGTCTTCTGCCCCCTTCAACCCCCTCACGCAGCTAGGTTGGCTAACCTACTGCCTTTCCTGTGACCTAGAGCACCCCTCTCCTCCCTGGAGCCGCAGATGGGGGGGTCACACCTCCAGGCAGCGCTCTCCCCCGCAGGCTGGAAGAGGACACATGTCCCCCACCATGGGAGCCCCCTGTGTGCCTGGCACTCCCTAGTTCAGGGCCTGTCTTTGAGCAGGAAGGGGTTCTGTCTACGTGTGTTCACTGACCCCTGGCCTGGTGCTGGAGACGACTTGCAGCCTGGCTCGGCCCCAGGATGACCTCCATGTCACCTCGGTGACAAGGAAAAAGGAGACCTTCGTAACTGGGGCACGCAATGGGCTAGGAGTGGGCAAGAGGTTCTCCACACCACTCCAGATTTCCAGGTGTTCCACTGGATTCTCACAGAAGCCTGAGGGGACCCATTTCACAGATGAGGTAAGTGGGGACGGCTCTCATGGGCAGCCTTGCCAGTTCACTGAACTTCCCTTTTCACAACCCTAGAGCCTCAGCAGCTCCTGGCGGCAGCCCTAGTGGGGGTGGAGGGTACGTGGGGTCATTCCCATGTGACTGGATAAAAGCAGAGGCTCTGCGAGGTTGCTAAGCCACTCCCGGGTAAGTGGCCTGAGGACAGGAACCTGGCGAGAGGCAGGTGCTTGTGCCTCTCTGTGGGACGGCACAGCTGCGGAGCCGTGGGCACGGGGCCCGAGCAGCTTCTACCCGGGCTCACAGGCCTCGCAGGGCTGCCGGCCCCGCCCTCAGATGGCAAGCAAGCAAGATGCCACATGCCCTAGTCGTGGCCAAGCCTGGCGCAGAAGCCCTGCTCCAGAGCCAGGCCCAAAGGGGGTGTCTTGGGTGGGCTCGGTGGGGCCCCTGGCAGCAAGAGGGGGTGGAAACCCGTCGGGACACCTGGGGACCCTGGCGGCAGCCGTGAGGAGGAAGAAGGGGTGAGAGGTAGTGAGGGGTCAGTCCTCGAAGAGAACACTGGAGGTCCAAGCCAAGCCCCTCACTGCTTTTCAGCCGGGATCCTGGCCAGGAACAAAACCCAAACCACATGGCAGGGAGGGGGGAGGGAGAAGAGCACAGGAAGGGACAGAGGAGGGAGAGAAAGAAAAAGGAGCAAAAAGACAGGCTAGGGGGAGAGAGCGGGGGGGTAGATGTTCCCAGGGGACCAGGCAGTCCTGGGGGCCAGCCTGCCCTGCTCCCTGGTTCACTCCCACCCCCATGCTGGCCTCAGTGGGGCCCAGGGGGCCAGCCTCCTCCCAAAGCGACCAGTGGGTGGGCCTGGCCTGGGGAAGGGGTTGTCCCTCATGTGCAGATGGCACGGAGGTCTCGCCTCACACTATCTCTTGGGCCCGAGACCACCCGTCCTGTCCCCGCTGTAATCCAGGGCTATAGTGGTCCCCACCTCTTGGGGACGATAGGAGGATTAGGGAGGGCCCCGGGCCCAGTGCAGTGCAGGGTCTCGGCAAGCTGCAGCCTGGTCAGCGTCTGTGACCCTCACGCCCACCCAGAGACACACCAGGCAGGGATATGGTCCCCATTTTATGGGTGAGACATCCTCAGGAGAAGTGGGGATGGGGTTGGGTGGTAGGGGAACAGAGCGACATCAGAGAACCAGGCATTTACACCACTGAGTGTGCCCCCAGGTTAGTCTCTAGCATGCTCTGAGACTCAGTTTCCCCATCTGCAAATGCCACAGTGCCGCAGCTCATTTCTTCAGGGACACTGGACAGGGACGGATGGGAGGTGATACGACCCGTGGGAAGGAAAACCAGGATATTGACACGGGTTTCAGGGACCCTCCCTAGAAGACGTTTGTGCATTACAAAGGGGGAAAACATAACTTCACAGTAGAGAAACTTCTACAGGGCAGGTGCGTCTAACCAAATAATCACCACTAAAGGGACACACCCTCCTGAGGACAGAGCTGAGAACATAACACCAGCTCTGGGATTCTGGAACCATCAGACAATCCCAAACGAATGAGCCTTGTACAAGATAGCTGCTCTTCAAAACCATCAATGCCGTGCAGGACAAGAAAGGCCGGGGGACTGCTCTAGATTAAAGGAAATGAGCTGGGGCGCCTGGGTGGCTTAGTTGGTTAAGCATGTGCCTTCGGCTCGGGTCATGATCTTAGGGTCCTGGGATCGAGTCCCCAGTCGGGGTCCCTTCTCCTTCTCCCTCTGCCCCTCCTCCCTGCTTGTGCACTCTCTGTCCCTCTAACTTTTTCAAATAAATAAGTAAAATCTTCAAAAAGAGAGAGAGAGTGATTAGACAGACACAACTAATGAATGCAGTGTCACTTGGGATTTCGGGATGATTCACAAAATCTAACTAACGGGACACCATAATCTGAAAAATTATCCCAATGTTAGTTCTGTGATGCCATTGTCCTGTGGTTATTATGTAAGACTGTGGCCTTATTTTTATGAAACAGACACCAAAGTATTTAGGGGTGATACGGCATCACGTCTATAACTCACCCTCAAACAGTTCAGAAGAAGATATGTATATAATTGTACACAAATGTTTATGTGCGGATGTACACACACATACACGTAGGGTGAAGCAAGTGTAGAATGTGGTAAAATGGGTTATTATCTGGGGAACCTAGAAACGGGTACACAGGAATTCTTTGTACCATTCTGGTAATTTTCTGGGTACGTCTGAAAGGAGGCTCCATTACAGGGATGGAGAGTGGCCCCCGGAGACCGGATCCCACCCCCAGCGCCAACCCAGCGCCTCACCAAGCCACTGCTGGCCTTCCCGGCGTGGGCTTCCATCTGCTGCCAGTACTTCTTGGATTCCTGGACGATGTCTTCGTGGGTCATGCCTGTGGAGGGCGGGACCAGACACGGGCGTCCGTGAAGGAGCTCAGCGAGGAGAGAGGCAGGGGATCGGCAGGGTCCCACCTGGGCCCAGGCCCAAGGAGTCCCACTCCCCAGCCAGGCCCCGCCATGGAGAGACACACGGAGCAGGGAACACACTCATCCTCTCTGGGCCTGTCTGTTCAGTTGGGAATGGAGGACCTGCTCCAAGCCCTCACAGGGAGCGGGAGAATCCATGCAGCCAAGAGTGGGGAGATGCAGGAGAAAGGTGTTGGGCCTGCGGCAGGGTAGGGGGACGCCCCTGCCCTCATGCCAGGGTCTCCCCAGCTACTCAGCCCCCCTCCCTCAGCAGGGTCTCAGGCCTGACTGCTGCTTGGCAGCCCCTAGCCCACTGTTTTCAGGGCTCCACACCTGGCCCAGCCTGGCTCACTAGCTTGATGAGGGGCCACTGCTCTTTGCTTAAGGTCAGCAAAGGGCCAGACACCCGAACCTGGTGGCCCAGACCTTCCTAGTCCAACTGCTGACGGTGGAACCCAGCCTCTGAGGCACAGCTTGGAGCCTCTCCCGTCTCCTCCAGTCCCTTTCTCAGACTGATTTCCTTTTGACCTTGTCCTATGGATACTGCTCCATGGTGACCGCTGGTCACTGGAGACTTACTCTGGGCCAGGCACTGTACCTGATACCCATTTTCTTGCTGAGGATTCCCCAATACAGCCCAGACCTCACCTGTGACTTCCAAACTTCCCCAGCCAGCTGCCTGCTCCACATTTCCACTTGACGTCCAAGAGGCAGCTCAAACGCCCTTCGTCCCACACTGAGCCTAATGGGATGCGCCCCCCCCAAACCTGGTCCTCCTACAGCCTCCCCTTCTGAGAACAGACCAACCCCATCCTTCCAGTTACTCTGCTCAGAAACCGTGCGGTGACCTGGATGCCAGGTCTCCTATTTGTCTCCTATTTCATATCTGCTCCATCGACAGCAACTGCTGGCTCCACCATCAACATATCCCTAGGATGGGCTCACTCCTTCCGCCGCCGCCACTGTCGCCCTGGCCTGGGCCATACCTTCCCTGCTCCCCCACTGTTCGCCCTCACCCCTCTATTCTCCACCCAGGAGCCAGAGCGACTTTTAAAAAATATTGATCCATCATATACCTCCACCCCCCGCCCAATCCCTCCAGACCCTGCATATTCAGAACAATCCCGACTCTATGCACGACCTAGAGACTGCTACACCCTTGGGTCCCTACCAACCTCTTCCTGCCAGGCACTAAGCAGCTCCGCTCTCCCGGGCAGTGTTTCTGTACCAAGCTGACTCCTGCCTCAAGGCCTCCAGCCTTGCTCTTTCCTCTGCCCGGCGTGCCCGCCCTACCCTTCCTCGCTCCAACACCACCTCCCCAGGAGGCCCTCCCTGACCGTCTTATCCCGAATGCCCCAGCCTGAGGCCCTCCCTAGCCCTTTGCTTTGCTTTACTTTCCTCTCAGCGCTGAGCACGTCTGAAATTACATAAGCCTGTTTCATCAACTCGAAGAGGACATCAATTGTCAGATGCACCGTTATTTTATGTTACATCCAAAACAGTGCTGCTAAATTGCATTACAGCACACAGTGGGGGAAACCTGTGTCCTAGAACAGATGGAACGTGGGATTTATACTACTGGTTACACGGCCTGCCTTGCCCTTACTTATAGATCGCAGATGTTCCCGGAGAGCAAGGACCGGAGCTGGAGGCAGACCCTTAACCGCTGAGCCGCCCAGGCGCCACAAGGTGGAGGGTACGATCACCAGGTCACAGGGGTCGACAAATGGAGACTCAGTGAGGGGAAGTGACCCACTGGTGACCAACCGGGCAACGGGGCTCTGCCTCCTCTCCCTTTCTACGTGTGTTCCCCCGGCAGTGCTCGGTCCAGGGAAAAACCCAAGATCTTTCTGGAGTGGGAGGCTCCCTGAGAGCAGAGCCTTTGTGTCCTTTGTGATCTCCCTGATGTCTGGGGGGTGGGGGGACAGCTCCTGCAGAGCCCCCCCCCAGTAACTGCCCCTTGTGACCTCCCTCTGCCACCTGCCCAGGGCTGGCCCATCTACCCTCGGGCCAATCCCGTGCCTCTCCCCTACCCCCTGGCTGCCCCTGCCCAGCCCCCTCACCTGAGTACTGCTGCAGCAGCCAGACTTTGAGCTCGATGAAGCTGTGGGCGAAGTGGCAGCTGTCTTCCCGCAGGCAGCCGTAGCGCACCTCGTGGCGGCACACGTCAAACTGGAAATGCTCCTGGAACTGGCGGATCTTGGAGTACTTGAGGGAGGTGGAGCGGACGATGTGCACCAGGCACCTGGCAGGCAGAGGGCAGGGGGGAGGGGCACGATGCAGGCTGGAGTCCCTCAGGTACAGCGCAAGCCTAAGGAGAGGGGCTTCCTGCCCTATTAAAAGGCTTCCAAAATAGGACAGCACGGTAGGCAAGAGGTGGGGGTCCTACACTCAGGCCGTCCTGGCGGTGTGTTCCTTTCCTGGCCTCAATCCAGGGCCAGCTCCAAGGTGGCACTGCCAGCGGGAGGCCACAGATCCCACCTGCTAGGAGGCTGGGAGAAGGGAGTGCCGGCGGGGGGGGAGGGGATCAGATGGTGGGGAAAGACAAGCAGGTTCCCAGCCTGATGCCCCAGAACCAGAGAAGCAGGATTCCAGCACCTCCTCTGGGACAGCATTTTATTTTATTTTATTTGTTGTTGTTCTCTAGTTTGTATTTCATAATCATAGAGGTAACTCTGCAGGTTGCGATCTGGGGGTCGTGGGCCAGAGCCCCGCGTGGGGCTCCTGCCTAGCGTGGGGCTCCCGCCCAGCATGGACTCTGCTTGAGACTCTCTTTCCCTCTGCCTTGACCCTTCCCACTCATGTTTTCTCTCTCTCTCAAATCAATCAATCAATCTTAACACACACACACACACAAAACCGTTAATTCTGCAATCCAGCCAGATTCGGAGGGGAGTAAGGAAAATACAGAACCCATAGAACCGCAGGGACAACACAAAGATGATAGGGTATTTTGAGCCGCTGGGGGCAAGGGGTGCTCTCCTGAGCTACAGAAGGAATAGTCTGGTGGTTAAGATAAAACACAAGTCAAATATATTAGAATTGTGGGACAGGATTTTAATGACGATAACGACAACCCTAGAAGATTGGCTTCATCATCAACTTCCCAGACAGGAAAACCAAGGGCCACAGGACATGAAACAGGCATTGACCAGGCTGGGAGAGGACCCAGGTTTGTCTGACTCAGGGCCCAGGGCTCTAATCATCCATGTGGGGGGAGCCAAGGGGAGTCAGAGGGAGCAAAGGTGGGTGCCAGGCCTGACCAAGACCCTCCTACTCATTGTCTGCTGCCAATGTCATGGGAGTGGGGGGCACCGGATGGGAGTCAGAGAAGTGGCCTCTCACGTGCCTACTGAGTGAGCTACTTCCAAGCCCCATCAGTACAACAGAGACTGTAAGATGCTGGCTCTGAGCCCTAAATTCTGCACCTCGCCTTGGCACCCTAGATCCACCCATCAGTTGCTCCCCAGGGATCTGAACCACCCCGGCTCTCCGTGGGCCTTTGCTCCTAGCCCCAGGCTGTGGGTCCTACTCACTTGTTGTTGTAGAAGCTGTGCTTGGCAGCCAGGTTGGAGCAGACCGACGGGGAGTCCTTGGTGCCTTTGCTGATGATCCGGGGCTTACTGTCAAAGCAGATCTGCCCGGGGAGGAGAGGGGCTGGGACCTAGTACAGCCACCCCGGGAGGGGTAGACTGGGTCCCCGCTAGCCCTGCTCTAAGTCAGGGGAGTGAGAAAGGGCACCTCAGGCTCTGTGGCTCCCACGTCTCTGACTCTGGCCCCTGGATAGCCTGGGCTGTGTCTCTGGGGTCCCACCACTCCAGATGCCTGGGGCAGGGTGCAACTCTAGGTCTCTGGGCCTGAGTTTCCTCAGCTGGAAACTGGGGTGACCGTGCCTGCTGTCCCACAGGTCCACTGGGAAGCTCAGAAAGGACACAACAGAACTGCAAATGCTTTGGAAAGTACATGCAGCTGTTGGCTGGGAGCTCTGAAGGGAGCGGCCAGTCCACCTGCTCTGAGAGTTGCGGGGGGAAGGGCTGGCTGTGCACTGGGTCAAGGTTGGGCTGAGCAGCACCAACCCTGCCAGCAACCTGGATCCAGACCTCTGGCTCCACGTGGAGAGGGATCTGACCCTGACACTGCCCTCAACATGCTCCGATCAGGCAGGGAAGCCGGGGGCCAGCAGGGTCTGCTGTGGCAGCTCTGGGGAAGGAATTTATGACAACTTGGCAGAGCTGCTGGGATCAGAGCTGAGCCTCAGAGCGTCCAAGATATGGGAACACAGGGAGGGCACTCCCAGGAGAGGGGACAGCCTGGATACAGGCAGGCAAGTAGGCAGGGAGACGTGCTAGGCACCGGAGCCCGCACAGCTGGACAAGGAGATGTGGGGAGGGCAAGTACGTACAGCACCTGGTGCCCACCCTGGCCTCTGATGGCCATTTGGAAAGAGCAGGCAGGACTCTCTTTCTTTTCTTGAGCGAGACAGGGTCCTATGGGCCTTTCTGGCAGTCCAAGCACCTACTGATTCTCAAGTCAGGCCTCCCAAACGGCCAGGTGCCAGGACTGACATCTGATAACAGGGCACTCCAGGGAGCCCCTCCCCAGTGCCATCCACGCCATTGACTGTGGGGTGGCAGGCAAGTGGGACAGCACAGTAGGCAAGAGGTGGGGGTCCTCACAGCGGGTACCTCACAGAGGAAAGTGAAGATGCCCTGGTGCTCCTTAAGGAGCTTGGCGATGGTGAGGCTGCCGCGCTTGACGCCCCCCAGCGGGTCAAAGAGAAGGTCACGGTTGAGGGTGCCCTTCCGCTCCTCTGTCCACACGTCGATCTCCTCCTGATGGTAGGCGAAGGTGCAGTTATCCCCGTACTTACAGTCCTGCTTGTTAATCATGTCTGCAAAGAGGCAACAGGACACACGTTCTGCCAGGCGGGACGGTAGCCCGCAGAGCCCCCAGGACCTCTGCTGCAGCAGGCGGGACTCAGGCTCATCCCTACTGTGGCCGGGGACTCGGGTGGGGCCAAGCCACAGAGCTGGGGAAAGCCCTTCCCAGGCCAGGTCCCTCCTCCGCTCCACACCCATGCTGAGGGCAGTGCCTGCCTTTTCCATCCACCGAGGATGCGGTCATCGCACTCTACCACCCCACAAAGCTGCCTTCTGGGGGTCGGGCAGGATGAGAGGTAGGATGAAGGGCTTTGCAGATGAACACAGCCTCGAAATAAACACACGGGATTTTACTCTCATTATGCACCAGGAAAATACCACTGGTTAAGGGCCTGGGCCTTGGAATCTGGCAGACTTGGGCTGGGAGTCCCTGTTATTCCTCAGCTGTCTGTCCCATAAACAGAGACCATTGGGTTGTTGTACAGATTAAGTGAAATAATAAAGCCCCTGGGGACCAAGGGCGCCTGGCTGGCTCAATCGGTAGAGCATGTAACTCTTGATCTCGGGGCCGGGAGTCCAAACCCCACGCTGGGTGTGGAACCTACTTTAAAACAGAAAGCATGGGGCACCTGGGTGTCTCAGGCCTTAAGCATCTGCCTTCAGCTCAGGTCATGATTCCAGGGTCCTGGGTTCAAGCCCCAAGTCAGACTCTCTACTCAGCAGGAAGCCTGCTTCTCCTTCTCCTTCTCCCACTCCCCCTGCTTGTATTCCCTTTCTGGCTGTCTCTCTGTCAAATAAATCTTAAAATTAAATAAATAAATAAATAAATAAATAAATAAAAATACAGAGAACAAAAAACAAAAAAATGCTCCTGGAAACCAGGGAGTTGGGAGGGCAGCAGGCTCACAACCTGGAGCCCTGCCATCTCCTGGTGGCGGAAATGGTTTTTCTTTCTCTCCCCTGCTCACACTCTAAGTCTGCCCTGCCTCACCCTTCTGCCAGGCTGCTGGCACACAAGGACAAGGGAGCCAGTGGACAGATGGTCACCACTGGCTGCTCTGTGCCCGAACCAGCTCTGCACCGGGCGGGGAACCCTGTATGGAAAGGCTTCCCAAGATCTGGGTGCTGCTTGATCAAGTTCAAGATCAAGATCAAGTGTGCAAAGGAGTCCGGGTTCTGGGTGCTTACAGACGGGGGACTTGTAAGCCTCAGAGAGTATGGACTTCATCTACACTGGCCAGGGGAGGGCTGACTGAGGCCTTCAAGCCCAGAAGCGACATGTCCTTAAGATCCTGCTGGGAGGACAGGTCGCTGGTCCAGAGAGCCTAGGGCTACAGCCTCCGGCTGGGTTGAGGGACAAAGGCGGAGCCTCCTGAAGCCTCAGCTTCCCAGCCCTGAGTTGTGAGGATGCGTGATGGTGGGTACAGAAGGGCGACACTAGAAGTGCCCAGCAATGTCGTGACTACTTGTAGAGAGCCGTGAAGACTGCTCCAAGACGCTTGCTTGGGAAATCGAAGTCGGCAAGCAAGGTACCCGACAAACGTCCATTAAATACCGGCCATGTCGCCGTGAGCCAGAAGTGGGGACAACGGCAACACACTAACATTTAAAAGCTAATACTTATCAATCCGTTTACTCTACTATGTACCAGTCCTATGTGCTTTACGTGGCTTCTCCCCACATCCTTCCCACAGTCCTTCGGGCCCCTGCAGCTGTGACAGCAACCGCTCTCCACGGACTGCCTGGCTCTCACGCTCAGTAGGGGCTTTCGCTGGAATGGAACATCTCAAATGTTCTCCCCCAGTCTGTGGAGCTGTCAAGACAGGGCCTAGATGCTCATTCTGCTGTGGGATGACTCCTCGATGAATGTCTTCCTCCGCCCACCGGTGAGGAAGGGCAGAGCCAAGGCTGGGTGTGAGAGGAGCTAGGCCCTGGCCACACTGCCGGCCCCCGCCACGGCGCACCCACCTTTGCACAGGTAGTAGGAGCCCACAAAGCTGGTCTTGGTGGGCCGGGGCCGGATCCGCTTCCAGGTCTGGTCCTCGGAGCTCCGGAGCCGGCCAAGCAGGATGTCCCGCTTACACTTGTGTTCAAGGCCCTCGCGGTAGGTGTAGTCGCCTGCCTTGGGCCCTGCAGGGACATGTGGACAGAGACAGATTTCAGGTTGAGGGCTGAAGGGTGACAGCTGATGGTCTCAAGCAGTGGGACTTGGACCCTTGCCTAAAAATCTCCCTCCGTCAGCTGGGTCTCCTTTCCTCGCCAGGTGCTCCCTAGAGACAGGGGGCCCCTCCAAGGACCCCTTTCTAGAACCCACCCCCCCTTTCATCACCACTCAGACTCTCCAGGATTTCTCTAGAAGGAATGAGGAAGACAGCACCTGGCAGAGAGCAGGCCCGTCCCTTTCTCATCCTGCGTGGAAGGGCACTGCTCGAATTCACGCTGCCAGCTCTGCTTCGGTCAAGTCTCTGACCCAGGGCCTCCTCCCCACTGACAATGGGGAAATAGCCCCGCAGGGACGCCATGCGACCTGGCCGTGCCAGCACCAGCTGCGCAGTCCACAGGGCGTGAGAGGCCGCGGGTGTGTGGACAGGGGAGGCAGCCTGAGGTCCGTGTGAGGAAAGACTTTATCATGGGCGCAGCCATCCAGCAAGATGGCGCCCTGCTCCCCGCCCCTGCAGGTCCATGGGTGTTTTGCTGGGAGGACTCTCAGGGGTGACATGCATGTGGCCAGGGGTGAAGGGGAAGATCCTGCAGTGTGTGGACAACAACTGGACAGCCTCTGAGGTCCTGTCAACTCATACCCCTCAGATGGAGAATCCTAGATTGCTAAGACTTTTAAACTTGGCCTCCCAAAATAATATTGCACTAAAACGTCCGGGATTCTGGCAAATAGTCTCAGACTAGAATTCTAAGATTCCAGATGTGCTGAAAACTGTCTCCCAGCATTGGGCATCTACTGTGAATGGCTTCTGTCACCTCCCTTGGATCTGGGAGCTAGGAATCTAGGAACTATATTTCCCAGACTCCTTTGCCTCCAGGGTTCCAGGCCAGGTTTGTATCCACCCAGAGAGATGTTCTTGTGGGAGAAGTGGATGGTGAATCGGAGGTGGCACGAGGTGTGGGCTAACGTGTTCCTGCCGCAGCCAGCTGGACGCCATCCCATGGCCGTGCAGCAGCCTCTAGGCTGTGGGAGGCTGCGATGCAGCAGCCCCTGACTCCCATGAGAGAGCGGCACAACTCAGCTCTGGTCCTGGGCTTGTGAAGGAGCAGCCCAGAGGCTGGGGAGACTCCTAGCTTCTGCTCCTCTACCCTTTGTGGCAATTTTGAAAGCCCCAGAACCCCATGTTCTACACCTTCCCCCAACTCCCCACCTGCTCAAAATACACAGAGGGGCTCCTGTTTTCCCATTTTCCTCTGACTGGTACACTAGGGCTCTGTCACCCCAGAGGCTATTCCGGATTCCCAGTATCTCTGGGCGGAGGGGTAGAGGAATATGAAGGAGTCACATTACCTGTTTTGGGGTAGCAGAGCTGGCAGGCTTGCTTGAACTCATGGGTGGCAGCCAAGGGGTTCTTGATGAGCAAGGCGGTGTTGGGCATGGAGGGCTCGGGCTGTGACAGGAGGAGGTTGGCCATCTTGGGCACCGGACCCTGGCTGGAGCCACTGAAGCCAGCCTGGGCACCAGAGGTTGGGGGGCTCTATGACCCCCCCATCCTACCCAAGAGCAGAACTGTAGCCCAGGATCCACCCCTTTCTCCTACCCTACTGGCTAGGGAATTCTTTAAATAAGGAAATTCCTTATAACGTGATCCAAGAATCTGTAACATTGGGATTGAACTCGCCTTGAGGGGGTGCGTGGGTGACACTAATCTTGGCCCAGAACCTTCCCTTGAGCAAAAGCCTAACATGAAAGCAGAGAAACAGGAATGGCCCCAATCGGGGCCTACGCACATCCGCTCCCCACTCCCGGCCTCTACTTCCCAAGCCCCCAGGGCATCAGCAGATGGGGAAAAAGGCAAGACCCAGAGAGGTTAGGTTACTTCCCCAGGGCCACACAGCTAGTGTCTAGGCTGAGGCCAGAGTGCAGAGGGCAGGCTGCCTGCTAGGGCTCTCCTAAACAGAATGAGATGAGTCCCGAGAACAGGGATGTAACTAACCCTGGAGAAGTAACTTAAGCCCTGAGCCTCAATGTCCTCTTCTGTCAGACAAGGTTTGGGCCGTGCCCTCAGCTCGCCCTCCCAGCATGTAGCTCAGTTTGGAAGGGCTAGGCAGAGGCCATTCTGAGGGTGCCTCTCCTTGGGGGGTGCAGGACCCCATCCCATGCGGAAGGCTCACTTCCACTCTGGAGCCCACCCCCACTTCCCTTCCACCGGAGAGGGCACAGGGTACCTGGTCACAGATCTGCGCCAAGCACTCACCGAGGGGGCTGGTTTCTGAGTACCACTTGAGGGACGATGGTCCTGTGAGTTGGTTTCCTCTGGGCAAGAAGACACAGGGGTCACCCGTCCTGCCCCGAAGGGATGAGAAGTTTTCTGAGGACTTTCTCGTAGGCATTTCTAACTTGTCGAAACTACCTGGGCCACACAGCCTCTACTGTTTGTGCTGATCTCCTGACCCTACCCTCAAGGCCACTGCCCAGGGGCAGAGCAGTGTCCCAGCCTGAGCACGAGCAGCCTGTCTTACACCTGCCTCGGCCCCCACTGCCCCCGGAAGAAAGCCCAAGCTCTCAGTGTGGCTCAAAGGTCCTCTGACACCAGCTTCAGCTCTTCAAGGCTCCCAACCCACCCTCCCCTCTTGCTGACGACCCTCCTCATCGGCCAGTCCCTCGGTCATGCAAGCCTGTGTCACCTGCTCCCCTGGATAGCAAGGACTTTCTCCTTTAAGATCTCCCTTAGCCATCAGTGACTTCAGGAAGTCTTCCTTTGGCTCCTGTGGCCTCCTGAGTCCCCCTGAGCCATGAGTGGCCTGGGCCAGGTCCTGCGAGGGCCCTGACAGCTCTGCTTCCTCTCTGGGCCCCTGGCACCCCGCTCAGAGTGGTGCTGAAGGAGCTTGTGGCCTGGCAGCCCTTCCCCTAGCCTCAGGATCATCCCTGTGAGATCCTACCAACCCGGTGACCCCAGGGCCCCAGAAGCCTGGCCAGAGAGCACTATACTGCAAGTTCAGAGTCCTGGCCTAGCCCAGCTCCACAGTCTGGTCTTGAACAAGACACCCAGCCCCTCTGGCCTCAGCCCCACACTGGGCTGAACACTGCAGGAGACAAGGCAACTCAGAGGCGGTGGCCCTGAACCATGATGGCGACAGAGGGCCTGGACCTCGGCTGAACTGAGTGGTGATCCCAGCTCCGCCCCCCCCCAGAGATTGGAGATGCTGTGGTACTTTGAAAACTGCCAAGGGGGTGGGGGTGCCCGTGCCCACCCAGGCCTTACCCACAAAGGAGTTGGGCTTGTCCAGGGCACCACGGGTTGAGCCAAAGCTGTCGAGGGCATCCAAACGCGTATCTGAGTACGGCAGCAGGTCGAGGGAGTCCAGTGCCGAGCCTGGGGGGTCAAGGGCGTCCAGCACAGAGGCAGCCAGCTTCTTGGAGGGGTCCATGACGAGGCCAAAGGAGGCCGGGGGCAGGGGGCTGGAGACGGGGATGGAGCCGCCCACTACAGGGGGCAGCAGTGGGGTCCCACCGGGGAACACAGGTATCAGCTGCGGCAACTCGCTGGGCACACCGCTGCCAGGCAGGCCACCCTGGACCAAGGACTGTGAGGTGAGGAACAAAGGGAGGGGTTGGAGGAGAACTTGACCACCCAGGCCTGGGCAGAGGCAGGCTCCCCAGGCCCCAGGTAGGCAAGCCAACCCTCTGTGCCTCAGCCCCCACCCATCCCACGAGTGGAGCCAGGGATATTCACGGTCCCTCTGGTTGTGCAGTCTTTTTTTTTTTTAAGATTTTATTTATTCACTTGAGAGAGAGAGCACAAGCAGGGGGAGAGGCAGAGGGAGAGGGAAAAGCAAGCTCCCCGCTGAGCTGGGAGCCTGATGCGGGGCTCGATCCCAGGACCTGGAGATCATGACCTGAGCTGAGGGCAGACACTTAACCATCTGAGCCCCCCAGGCGCCCCATGGTTGTGAATTCTATAGAGCTTCATGTTTATATTCCAAGCAGGTCCCTTTCCCTCCTCAGGCCTCAGTTTCTCCAACTGTGACATGGAGATGGGACCCCCCCCCCCCCCCCCGCTTGTGGGATAGGAGGATGAATATGCTGGGGTCCGGGCTGGGGGAGGGGCTCCGGGGAGCAGAAGGGCGGCGACTCGGCTCACCAGTGAGTCCAGGAGGGTGTCCAGCTCCGGCCCAAAGACATCCCCGTCGGAAAAGTCGTCCAGGCTCTCAGTGCCAGGGAGGGCCCTGCTGCTGCTGTCCAGGGGGGCCAGCAGGTCCAGAACATGAGGGAACAGGGGCATCGTGGGGGTAGAGGGGAGGGGGGCCGGGGAGCCTCGCAGGTCCACGTAGCAGTCTGTGGATGGGAGGGGGGGACCAGTAGCCATGGGGGCTCCTGCTTGGCGGTGGGGGGAGGTGCCCTGGGGCCCTAGGGTCCTCACACAGCACCTTCCCTCCTTTCCGAGCTCCAGTCAGGAGCCCTGCCTGCGCTGGCCTGACTCAGGGGCCAGAGGCTCAGTCACCAGAAGGAAGGCCACCACAGACCAGGACAGGGTCCTTCGATTCTGTGTTCTCTCTCGAAAGGACCTGGCTCAGGGCCTGACTATCCTACCTGGGGAGAAGCGACGCCTTCTCTAAGGGACACTTATCACTCTTCCTGGAAGCTAGTGAGGAAGAGAAGGGGACTCCCAGTTGGGGGAGGGGCTGGCCTGGGGTGCCCCCCACCCTCTCCTCCCTGAGAGGGAGTGTGGTTTCCTAGACCCGCTATTTCCTTTCATGCTTCAGGGGGTCGCTAGGGCAGGGAGCCCTCAGCTGAGGGCTGAGCCCTCCCTGAGGACCCATCCCTGCCCTGTGCCCTCAGATCAGGGACACTACCTGTTTCGATATCATCTATGGAGCCCAATCCATTGGAAGTTCCCTGTGGAGAGAAAGGACACAGAAGGTCAGGCACACATGGGCCGGGAGGGCCACGGTGCCTGCCCCTCCCCCATCCTGTAGCTGTTGCTGGAATGAAACCCAGGGCCGGACGGGCAGGAGCCAGGAGGCAGGGGGAGCGGGGTTAGACAAGCCTCAAGGCTTGTCCCTTTGCTTAGAGGGGTACCCTGAGAGGAAAGAGCTATAACCTCTGAGCCTCAGTTTCCTTGCCCATCACAGGATAGGGTCCATACCCTGGGGACGGTGGTTGGTTTTTACCCAGATGTGCCCTGCATGGATAGCCTGCAGCTCAAAGACAAAAGTGCCAAACCCGGAATCACCAGTGTCCCCTGCCCCCATCATGGCCCCAGGCTGAAGGAGTCCAGGTAGGATCCCACTGCCCCCCGTGCACCTGCTGTTGGAGGGAAAGCTGGGCTGCAGCTTGCTCTGGGGCCTGGCCAAGTTCCAAACCCTCCCTGGGCCTGCTCCCTTACCCGCAGATTAAGGATGGTACAGTCATCCACCTTCTAGAACTGTTAGGAGTTTGAAATCACTTGACATTTGCATAGAACCTAGGAAGTGCTTTCTGCCTGTCAAGATGTTGGCCTGGATGGACCCGCGTGCTGCATCTCCCCTGCCTCGTGTCCCCCTCTGGCTGTGGCCTGAGTCATTCCTCAATCCTGGCACATCCTCCTCTTCTCTGAGTCCTGCACAGTCCCGCTGCAGTCCTCCTTCCCTGGCTGGCCCCCAGGTGACCTCATGTCCTCTGCGTGCCCTCCGACGGCAGAAGGAGGACTGGAATCTCCCTGATCGCCATCCTGTCCCATGGACCCGCAGCGGTGCTGACAGCAGCAGGATGCGGGGTCCTGCCTCCTGTCAGGCCAGGCCAGCGCCTCACTGCCCAGTGAGCTCAACCCTTGGTCCAGGCACCCTGCAGTGTTGTCCTCCCCCAACCCCCCAAGTGCAAGGAGATGTCAGTCCAGGAGCCCGGGGAAGCTGCCACTCGGGTCAGAGAGGGGCTTGTCTGACTTGGGACTCGGGAGTCAGCCCCGACCCCAGACCCAGCCCTGTCCACTCCCGACCCCCACCCGCACAGAACACTCCTCTCACGCTGGAGCCTGGCCCTGGCTTGGCAAAGATGAGCAGTTCAGTGTCTCCGGTGTGTTTGCTGCCATGCCGGGTCAGAGCTGCTGCTCTCATGTGAGGCCGGAAGGAGAGGCCAGATGAATGATACTAGGGAAAGCCGTGAGCCTCCCTGCCCAGGGTGTCTAGGGCTCCCCGGGGCCCTGCCCACCACCCAGCTCTAGACTATCTTGCTAGGCTCATCTGTCCCTGCCTTTCCCTGCTATGGATACCCACCTAGCAGGTAACCGGCTGCTGGCTCCCCTGACTGCCTTCAGGTCGTCTACACAAGCACCCCGGGAACTGAGCACAATCATCTCTGTTTCACAGAGAGGAACCCAAAGCTCCAAGACAAATCATTTCTTTTAGGTTATGCCACCAGTTTGCAGAGACCTGACCTGTCTGCTTCCAAAGGGGTGCCAAGCGGAGGCACAGGACGGAGGATCCTACCGTCCTGCTCTCCGAGGAGCCTGTCGCACAGCCCGGCAGAAATGCACACACACACACTGCCTGGTGCGTGAGTAGGAGGTGAGGCTGGAGAGAGATGTCGGAACTCGACTGCTGGGGAGCCTGAATGCCAGGCAAGAGGATCCGGAGTTGATTACTTTTAAACAGACACTTTTATTAATAGCCACGGAGGGTCCCTATACTAGGGAGAGACCTAGAGACTGGTCTGTCAGAGTTCATCTTGAGGGTACAGGAAGAGGAGGCTAGCCCTAGTGTCATGCGGCTTTAACCAGGGCAGTTGCTGTGGGAAGGGAAAGAAGCAGGAACATCCCATCACATACCCAACCAGGGTCACCCCAGCACAATCCTATAAGGCGCTGTTAAAACACTATCAGCAGAAAACAAAAGGGAGCCCCCATTTCTTCAGCTCCAGGAATAAGGCAGGACCCCTTGATAGCTAGGAACTCTGAATAAGATCATCCTGAAATGACTTCCTGCCTCCCTATCACCTCTGGCGAGAGGAAAGATGAGCCCTGCATCCCAGCCTCTAGCTACCATGGCCTCCTGGCTATTGTCCCACACACCAGGCACATGCCTGCCTCAGGGCCTTTGCACTCACTACTCCTCCTGCCTCCTCCCCCAGACCTCCTCAAGGCACATCCCTCATCTGCAGGTCTTTGCCCCAGTGTCTCCTTCTCATTGAGGCCTTCCTTGCTCACTGTTTAAAACTGCAACCCCTCCCAACTGCCCCATTATTCCCCAGCCAACCATCTCCACGGCACTGATCACTTTTTGTTTATTGTCTCCTCCAGTTGCGCTGTAAGTTCTATGAAGGTGGGGCTCCTTGGCTATTTCTCCCTCTGTTGCCTATCCAGTGCCTCGATCAACTCTATGCTGGGCACATAGGAGCCGTCAATAAATCTCTTCTGAATTAATGAACAGAATCAATACTCTTCCCCTCCAATGCCTTCCCAACACTCCTGTGGTGAAGACTCAGCTCCTCCCCAGGGGCAAGGTGGTCTGGCTTCTATCTACTGTTCTAGCCCCACTAGGGCCTTGCCTCCCTTCCACTTGGTCCCTCCTACTCTCTTAGCTCCTCCTAGCCTCAGGGCCTTTGCACCTCCCTTTGTATCCCTCCCCTGTCTGAAATGCAGCTTCACCAGCACACTGCGCCCCTGCCTACTCCTCAACCTTTAGGTCTCATTTGAAAGATCACTGATGCCCAATCTAAATCAGGCTATTCCAGTGGCCCGTGGCTACCCACGCTTTGACTTTACAGCTCTTGTGATGGTTTGTAACCAGAAATTATCACACTAGTATCCATTTACCCTGGACTTGAGTGCTTTGAAGGCAGGAACCACGAATGTTTTGCTTACTATGTCTAGCCCTAGGCTCAGTGGACTCACACAAATCATCTAACTCGTTGAGCCTTGGTTTCTTCTTTGTAATAGGGGTAAGTAGTACCCTTTTAAGGCATTGTGAAATGATTTACAATTCTTCAGTCACTCATTCACTGCTATGGTCTGAATATTTTCCAGATGTTCAACATACATCAAATTCATATGTTGAAATCCTACCCCCTAAGGGGAGAGTATTAAGAGTGGGGCCTTTGGGAGGTGATTAGGTCATGAGGGTAAAGCACCCTAGAATGGGATTAGTGTCCTTACAAAAGAGACCCCAGGGAGCTCCCTCACCGCTTCCTCAATGTGAGGTTATAGCTAGAAGGTACCATCTGTGAACCAGGATGCGGGTCCTCGCCAGATACTGAATTTGCTAGCAACTTGACCTTGGACTTCCCAATCTCCAGAACTGTGAGAAATGAATTTCTGTTGTTTATAAGCCGCCCAGTCCATGGCATTTGGTTAGGCCAAATGTGTTTTTTGTTTGTGTTTGTTTTTCAGCATCCAACATATGCCAGGCCCCCAAATTTCTGGTTACAATCCATGAGCAGTGCTACACAGACAGAGCCATATCTGCCTCCATGGGCACCCAGAAGTCCCCAAGTTCAAGGATGTGCCTGCCTGACTCAGCTATGCCCCAGCACCCAGCCCAGGGCCAAGAAAGGGTTCCCTGGGAGTTTGCTGAGTGAAGGAATGAAAGCCTCGTAACACCCGGAAGGCAGACAGGCCCGCAGCTGCCTCGCTGTGCGATGTTTGCCAAGTCCCCTTCTTGCTCTGTACCTCAGTCTCCCCTTACGTACAACAAAGAGGCAGGACCCCAGCCTCCACCAGTGTTCCAAGGGCCTGTCCCTTGTCTTCCAGAAAGCCTCAAAGTCCACCTGAGCATGCGCGGTGAGCAATGGGCGTGTCCAGTGTGTGTGTGTCGGGTCCTGCCCCGCCCCCAGATGAGCCAGGTCTGCACCAGCGTCTTGGCCCTGGGAGTGGGGACATCCAAAAGCTAGGAAAATGCTGACTGCTCCTCGTGGATCCCGCGGTGCCACACTACATAGGATCTGCTCCCTTGTTCCAGCCGAGGGACAGAACACCCTCATTTCACAGGTTCGGAATCCGAGGCTCAGAGGGAAAGGTTCTGCTCAAGAACAGCTCTCACAGCCCTGCAGGCTGGGCTCATCCCCATGGGACCCCAGGTCTGAGCTCTGCCCCCAATTTCTGTGCATCTCCCCAGCAGCCACGTGGGCGGGGGTACCAGGAGGGGCCTCAGTGCGGGTGCGTGCTGTAGCTGGGTCCTGGAAACGGAAAGGCAGAGAAAGTAGGCAGGGGGAGGACATTAGAGACCTAGAGGCTGAGATGCAGAAAGGCCACTGGGGCGGAAAGCAACGGCCGCAGGAAGGGTGAGGAAGCCGAAAGGTCACTGCGACTCGGCCACCCGCCCGCCAACAGCTGTCACAGCCTGTCCCCACACTTTGGCCCTGTGGTCCCAGGAGGCCCCTCTTAGGAGGTGTGCTCTGAATCCCTAGAGCTATCCGTGAGTCTGGCCCAGGTCAAGGTGGTCAGTCACCCCCGCTCCCCAGGGCTGGTGTCTGGCTCACAGACTGTCCTAGACTAGGACAGCTGGAGCCCAGCCTTTCAGTGTGATGGCCCTGGACCCACTGCTGGGGTCGTTATGCCCCCAGAGAGTGAATCCGAAGCTCTCGTGACAGGTTGGCACTGGAGGCAGGGAGGGGGCTGGGGCTCCTGCTCCTCATCCTACCTGATCCGCCACGCCAGCCGCAGTGCCATTACTGAGCAGAGAAAATGTTTCCAGTTCCTGCAGAGATTAGAGAAGTGGGGAGAGATGAAGACTCTGGAAAGATGCTCTGGGTCCCATCAGCCGCGGGAGCAGAGGGGCCCCAACACGGGCTGCTGGGGTTCTGTAGGCCCCTACAGGGTCCTACCCTAAGGCTCCCTGCCCCTAGGCCGGCCCGAAGTTACCTGCCCTGTCTCGGGATCAGATTCGGGCATTTTCTTCCTGTAACTGGGACCAGGGCAGAGGACATCCACATAAGTGCTCCTACTGTGTGGCAGGCACCACCTCAAACATTCTTTCCTTGTGATCCTCCCACGAACCCCCCCGAGGCAGGCATAAGGATCCTGATGTTCCAGATGCGGAAAACCCAGGGGAGAGAGAACTAAGTTGTTCAAGGTCACAAATGACTCTAGAGCCATTCCCTCTTCCCCATGCAGCTTCTGACATAAAAGAGGTGCCAACTGAATAAACGTGGATCTCAAAGAGCCACACGGATGCCCATGTCTCCAGGATGCACCCTAGAGAGGTTATTCGAGAACACAAGGCCAAAGGACACCAGTGTCAACTCAGGCCATCTCTGGGTGTTTAAATCAGCCAGGGCAAGGGAGGGAACAGGTCTTAGCAGCTGGCGTGTAAGGCGAACTGCACGCTTTGGCTGTTCTTTCCTTTCCCAAACGGTTCTGGACGCCGGTCCAGGGCTTTCAGCCAACAGAGAGAGAAGATCCCCTGTTATCAATCCCCTCTGTTCTGGGCCGGCCCTGGCCACCCTCACCCACTTCTGCCCAAAGGTGCCTGGTTCTCCCCTTCAGACCTCCCCATCTCCACCCTCGCCCACCCTCAGTGCCCAGAGCCCACCTTACCTGGGGCCTCTTATATGCTTTCCGAACTCGAAGCCCAAGCTTCTGAGCCAGCTCCTGACCAAGCTGAGTTACACTTTCATCCTAGAGCGACAAGACCCAGAGTGCAGCGGGTTAGTCTCTCTGGAGACCCTGTGCAGCCCTCCTGGGCAACGGCAGGGCATGTGTGTAGGGTTGGGGGGCGGGGGCAGGGAGGGATGTCCACTGTTACCCCATGTTACTGACAAGGGGGTGAGACCCCAGGAGGGGTCACTGGCTGCCCAGGTCACACAGCTTGTACATGATGGGGTTGACCCAGAACTCAGGCTTCCCTTTGTCCTTTTACTGTGGGGAGGGGAAAGAAATAATTTTTTATTTTGGAATTTAAGATGATCTTTTTATTTCTAAAACTCAGGAAGCAGTAGTGTTATTGTAGAGGACTGATATGCTGCAGAGAGAGCAAGTGCTCCCCAGGATCACCCCCATCCCGAACCCCACTCCAGGCTCCTCCCTAGAGGGAGGGTGCCTCATGCTCTGATCTGTTTCCCTACAGATCTTTTCTGGGAATTTACATATGTCCCTACAGACCTAGAAAGGATGCTCGGTTTTGCTTTGTGAGGATTTTCTTCTTCTTCTTCTTCTTCTTCTTTTTTTTTTTTTACATAAGTGAGATCATATTGTACCTATTGTTCTACAACTGGCTTCTTTCACCACGCAATGTCTTAGAACTCTTCGCAAGAGAGGACATGTGGGTGGTGCCCAGGCCCATAGGAGCGAGAATGTGGGAAGTCTGGAACATGGCGGGCCCACGGTTAGTGCTCAGTAACAGCACCCAACATTCCTTCCCCCTCCAAGGCTGTATTACTGCGTGCGCCTTATGTGGCAGGCAGGGGCTAGGAGTCAGGGATGCCACTGTCACAGGAAAGACAACCCCGGGCCTCATGGAGGCTCCCGCCCGGTGGGGGACGCCAACCACGAACAAAGGAACGGTAACTACGGTCCAGGCACCAAAGAGGCAACAAGGATATTGTCACAACCTGTGCCTTTGTCCACCTCCCTACCAGATGAGCTCCTGAGCCCAGGGCCAGAGTTGTAGTCATCTCTGGTCCCCAGCACCCAGCAGGGAGCAGAGCTCAGCCAGCATTTGCCAATAAAGACTGGAAAATGGGGGAGTCCCCCAATTCAGTCAGAAGTCCACATCTGGGAACTTTCCTCAGGCAAGTGAGCGGCCTCGCCGGGCCCCAGCGGCCTCACCGTGCAGTAGGGTAAATGCCCCCCCACCCCCTGCCCCTGCACAGTAGACATGAGACTTGGATGCGGACCTTCTAGAAAATGCTGTACAGCTCAGGGACTACTGTCATTAGAAAGGATCTTAATTGTAAACTGAACTGAATCAGAGGGGCACCTGGGTGGCTCAGTGGGTTAAACATCTGCCTTCAGCTCAGGTCATGATCCCAGAGTCCTGGGATCAAGTCCTGTATCGGCTCCTTGCTCCGTGGGGAACCTGCTTGTCCCTCTGCCTGCCGCTCCCCCTGCTTGTGCTTGCTCGTTAACTCTCCCTGACAAAGAAATAAATAAAAACTTTAAACTGAACTGGAGAAGCATGAGTAATAAACAAAAAATATCGGAAGAGTGAATGTTTCCCGGACTCACTGTGCCTGGCCATTGAGCCAACTGCCTTATATGATTTTCGGATTCCATTCTCATAGCCCGATCGTGCATGGCGTATTGTCACCCCCGTTTGACAGTGGGTACAAACCAAGGCTCAAAGAGACTAAGCTGTGTGGGGCCAAGGTGACACAGCTAGTAGATGGCTGACTCAGGATTAGAATCCTAAACCCAGCTCTCTGACACCAACATCCTGGGCCACTGTGCACGTGCATGGCCTCCCCTCTGTTCTGACCGCCCAGACCCTTCTTGCTTCTTCTGGCCCCACTCAAGCCCACCTTCCTCCAGGGAGGGAGGCCTCCAAGATCCTGATCACTGCTGGGCAGAACTGAGCCTTTTCATGCCCATTATTTCCAGGATAAAGCAGGAGGGGCCCTGTATAGACACGCAGCTAATGTGCAGGACGGAAGTGTTTCGTCCAAGGTCACACTGGGGTTCAGGGGTGGAGTCAGGCCTAGACCCCAGGGCTGTTTCCATGTCTCCCAGTGGACTGTGGGTCCTAAAGGGCACAGATCCGGGCACTTCATGGGTGCTTAGTAAATACTTGTTAAGTGGTTGAATAAAGGGGGAGAGACCCGTGCCCCAGCTGTGTGTGGGGGCCAGGCCAAGCGAGGCTCACTACGAGTCCATTTCTGGTCTCTCCCCCATGGAGGAACAGCCTGACATCAGGATCCCGGCATGTGTGGTGCCCCTTTTAGTCCCTACTGCAACCCTGTACCATCATAGTACAGAGGTTAAGATGCCAACTTCTAGGAGGAGCCTGGGTGGCTCAGTGGGTTAAACTTCTGCCTTTGGCTCAGGTCATGATCGCAGGGTCCTGGGATCGAGCCCCACATAGGGCTCTCTGCTCAGCAGAGAGCCTGCTTCTCCCTCTCTCTCTGCCTGCCTTTCTGCCTACTTGTGATCTCTGTCAAATAAATAAATAAATACAATCTCAACAACCACAACAAAAAAGATGCGAACTTCTAGAATCAGATCGCCTGGGTTCAAGGTGGCTTCTGCCACCCCCAGCTGTGATCTCGGTAAGTTCCTGTCTCTCTGTGCCTCTCTCCTCATCTTTAAAGTAAGGACAATAATACTAACTACCTCAAAGGGCAGATGCAAGGATTAGGTGAGCTAATACATTCGGTGTGTTTTCCATGTTTTTGGCAGCCTGAGAAAACACAACTAGAGCTCACAGTCCCTATCCCAGTGTTCGGGTCCATCCCCTGCCCCAGGGGAGGAAGCAGGCACAGAAGCCCGGGCTGGGGCACTCACGTGGGGCCGGGCGAGGGAGCACCGGCTGCTGCACTCATACGCCTCCTTGTGGCGCCCCAGCTCGCTGAGGGCACGGGCCTTGCGGAACAGGGCCCGGATGTTCTCGCCATCTAGGCCCAGCGCTTTCTCGCTGTCCTCCAGCGCCTTCTCATACAGGCCCTGTGGAGAGGGGCGGGCAGCTCAGTGGCCAGTGCCTGTTCCCTCCCTCCGTCCCTCCCCCGGGCCTCCTGCCCCTCTCCCTGCAGAGATGGAGGCCACTGGAGGACCGGAGTCAGGGCAGGGGGCTCCAGGGCTCCAGGAAACAGCTCTGGCCTTCATACTCTGGTCAAGAGCATCCGTACGTCCAGCTGAAGGGGCCGCCCATGGGCACGGGCAGGCCACGGGAGCGGACGGGCCTTTAAATTGTTCAGTGTTGAGCGTGGTGTTCCGGACATGTCTACTTCGATACCTGCCTGCGGCTCAGGGCTCCACAGACCGAGAATAATAAGGCACCTCTGAGAGGAAGGGGAAGCACAAAGGCGGCTCAGAGTACAGGAGAGGGTGTGAACAGGCATCTGGTAGACCCGCTTCTCTGGGACGGTCCACTCCGGCCTGCGGAGCTGTTACGGGGGCCTCTCCAGGGCTCCCAGCAGAGCCTCTCCAAGGATCCGGTGAGAGACTGAGTCAGGGAGCAGGCTGGACAGGGAAGAGGTGGAGACCAGAGCTTTCAGGGGGCAGGGGAGACAGGAGGGAGGAGCAGGAGAGGCCAGGCCTTTGCAGAAAGAGGCCGCCCAGCCCACCATGAGGGGAGCGGTTCTCAGCCCTGACTGCCCGGCCTCCTTCTGCCAAGGCCCGGGCCACCCTGAGAGCCTCACTTACTTCCTCCAGGGTGGGGCTTAGTAACATTACAAACCGTTTTTTTGCCTCTTGTATGAGCACTTTGAAGGCTCTGCCGGCAAGTGTTCGGTGCAGCTGGGGAGACTTACAGGGGAGGACGGGGGGGGGGAGCCGGCCCTGCAGAAGCTCACTGGGGTACTGGCCTGGCGACTGGGCATCTGGGGGAAGCGGTGGGCGGGGAGGGGGGGCAGAGGAGAGGGAGGGCGGGCGGCGCGCTCACCATGGTGAAGTAGCAGGCGGCCCTGTTGACATGCAGCTTGCACAGGAGCTCCTGGGGTAGGGCCACCTGGTCGGAGGCGGCGTAGTCGGCCACGTTCAGCCCCTCCATGTACTGCACCAGGGCCTGCTTATAGTCCTTCTCCCGGAACAGGTCATTGCCCTCAGCAAACAGGTTCTGCACCAGCTTGAGCAGAAAGGCCTGCCGGCGGGGGCAGGGTGCAGATGGGGCTCAGGGGTGGAGGCCTGGCGCCTTGCCTCTCTCGCCCCCCCCCCCCCACCTGGGACACCCTGGCCCTTCCCCCTTGCCTTCCCCCAGCCTGGAAGCTGACACTCACCTCATACTCTTCTTGCTTTAGGGGTAGTGTCGACCTAGCAGGAAAAGGAGAGAGGTACGAAGTCCGGGTGAGCCCAGGGGCCTCAGACTCATGGAGGCCCCAGGAGCCCGAGCCAAAGGCCATAGACGACGCCCAGGGTGGCGTTCTCCAGCTCGGACCTCCGATGTCACCTGGCAGACTGGGGTAAGGGGACAGCAGTCTTTTCTCCCTAAACCAACGCCAGGTTGGGCTTCCATTTCTGATGGAAGGGTCGAAGCAAGGCCTTGTGTTTGCTCCAGGGCCACGGCCAGGCTTCCCCAGGTGCGGATGCTGAGAAAGAGCGGGCCCGCTCCAGCTCCAGCCGGCTGTCCTCCCAACAAACCAGTTCCCTGAGAGCGACCATGCCTCGACACACCAAACCTGCAGACGCAGGCCCCAGGTGGCCCCGAGAGTGTACCTCAGGTCCCCCTGGTTTGGCAGCCTCCGCCCTTCGCCCGTCCCTTCCTGCAAAACTTGCAGGACCCCGGCCAGTGCCAGGTGCGCTCGGAGTCTGACCCCTCGCGCGGGCCTCAACAAAGCAGACGGGACTGTGGGCGCCCTGTCCTCGGCTGGGGTCAACGACATGCCCGCTCAGTGCAGAAGGAAACGCCAGTCCAGGAGAGCGGAGGCACACCTGTCAGGCTGAATAGCTCAGCATGAAGGGCAGGCTCCTGGTCCTTCACAGCACAGAGGGGAAAACAGACACTTGGAGGGGACAGTGACACAGCAGGGTGGCAGCAGAGCCAGGGCCAGAGCGCAGGGCTGGGCTCTTTCTGCTGTTCAGAGCTGCCACCAACATCTGGGCAAGAAAGAGCAGCCTAAGCCAGTGAGTGACAAGTGGTAAGATGCCGATGTCCCCTGATGTCCCCTGTGTGTGTGGGAAGGGCATGTCCCTGACTGTGACAGTGGGGCTCACATCCTGCCCTCTCACTTGCCTCTCCACCGGTCGGGGGCCAGGGCCCATTGCCGTTCCCTGTACTCCCAGCCAGGCCCCATCACTACCCTCCCTCCTGGCCTCCCCTCTCCAGCAACTAGCTCCCTGTCCAGCGGGGCACACCCGGACCTAAAGGTCACCTGAGTCTGGTGCTCAAGCCTCCGTACAAGCCACTGCCTCCCCACCTGTGCAAACCACTTTATGGTCCTACAGTGCTCTGTGCCCAGAGGTGCCTAATAAATGCTTAGGGCACAAAGTCTATATGTGAAAATGCAATTAATTAAAAAGCAGCAGGTCCTACTGTGTTACTTTGTAAAGCAATCCCTTAGGAGACGACATATGGGTTCCCAGGAGGCTGTTCCTATGGCTAAACCTTCCTAGAACTCCCCTCTGGAAAGGGGAAGAACACTGAGCTACCATCTACCCCAAGCACAATGACTCTTGGAGGGCAGGGGCTGGTCTCCCTTCAAAGGTTTGGGAAGCCCCCAGCCAGTGGGGGAACCAGGATGTGGGACTCAAAGGCCCAGCTGCACAGAAACCAGTGACTTAAATTAAAGACAGTATTTGTAAGGTTCACTTTGTTCATCAGACTGGCATCTGAATACATTTTGAGTGGTCCCCCCACATCAAAGCCCCCCCCCAAGGGGAAGAGGCGGGCCCAGAGAGGAGGGAAAGGTGGAGCACAGCTCTCACGGCGGCCTGAGCAAGGACAGTGTGTGAATGTCGACACGCGCTCCACCAGGACCACGCGGACACGGTGTGCCTGACAACGGGCCCAGTCTGTGGGAAAGAGGCAGGTCGTGTTTTAAGGATCTCTGTGAGAGAACAAAATTGGGGAGTTTGTATGAGGGTAGATAAGGGTGAATCCTAGTTTTGTGGGGATTCCCACTTAAGAAAAAAAATCCCACAAAACCAGAAACAGAGAATTGCTCAGGGAGCCTTCCATGGCTTCGGAAAGGACCCAAGCAAGTGAGGGGCCCTTCAGCTAACCCTTCAGTAATGGCAAGATAAATGGGCCTCTGGGGATCTATTTATGAAAAACAAAAGAAAAAAGTTAGTAAAAATGCTTTGTGTGGGGAAAAAAAAAAAAAAAGGAAAAACAAACCAATAAACAAACCCCAAACACGGCCCGTGGGTACTGAGGGGCAAATAATGGAAAGAGAGGTGGGTTTGGGGTCAGCTAGACCTGGGTTAGAATACTAACACTTGTAGCTGTGTGACCGCAAACAGGTTTCTTAACCTCTCGGAGCCTCAGCAAAATGGAAATAAGGCCTCCTACTTCACTGGGCTGTTGGGAGGATTGGGAAGAGGAAGGCTGTGTAGAGCCCAGCACAGGGCCCCAAAGGTGTGCTTAATCAGTGGAAACTGGTTTATTGGTTGATTGGTTATAAGCTGTGCACAGGCTAGCAGGAGAATTAACAGGAATTGTGCCAGGATATGTGGAGGGCGAGGGTAAAATGGTAGACGGAGGGGCGCCTGGGTGGCTCAGTGGGTTAAAGTCTCTGTCTTCAGCTCAGGTCAGGATCTCAGGGTCCTGGGATCGAGCCCCACATGGGGCTCTCTGCTCAGCGGGGAGCCTGCTTCCCCCTCTCTCTCTGTCTGCCTCTCTGCCTACTTGTGATCTCTCTCTCTGTGAAATAAATAAAATCTTAAAAATAAAATAAAATGGTAGGACGGAGCAGGACTAGAGGGTAAGCAGAGTCAGGGAGTGTGTGTACATGGCGTGTTATTCCAGATCTACACTCCCCTGGCCCCTGCCCAGCACTTCCCTGCACACATGGGAGTCTGAGCAGCAAAGGCTTATGGAGAAGAAACCGTCAGAGGACCCAGCGCGCCCAGCCTGCCCGGCGGCCCCACACTCACTGAATGAACTGCAGCCCCTTCTCGATGTCCGCCTTCCGTCTCTGCCTCTCCATCAGTCTCTGGGGGAGAAACAGTCTATCCGTTAGTTAGCAGCGGCCGGGGGCTGGTCACCGTCCCTACCCTGCTGTGGGCTCTCTCATTCCCACACTCATCCCACTTCGCAGGTGCCCCCAAGGACCGTGGCCCTTCTCACAGCCTGCAGACACCTTGTGAACCCAGCCACGCAGCTCGTGCCCTCCACGCCCATGCCCCGCTGGACAGTTTTGTGCGGTGCCTTTGCTGGGCAGGGGCTGCCTGGAGGCCACCTGCCTTTCCTCACACACGGGGGGTGGGGGGGTGGGCGGCAATTCTGCATCAAACTACCCCAAGGTCAAGGAGAAAACCTTGCTTTACCAGCAAACCCAGTCCAAGGAGAAGAGATACACAAGATACAAAATGATGCTGATGATTAGAGCTACAATGTAGCACCCCAAACAGAAGATCTCTTGGAATCTTTCAACAATGCCATGAGGCGGGTGTGATTTTGCCTCCATTTTACCAAGGTGGAAACAAGCTCAGGGAGCCCCAGTTAATGAGCTGGCATGCAGGCACCCGAAGCAGGATTTGAACCCAGGCCACCCTCTTTTAACCACCACCAAGCCCTCTCCTCAGCCCACACGCGTCCGGAGCCGGTGTGGCCTGCACCAGACCAGGGAGCAGAGCCTGTGCCCCATTTTGGCAAGATGGAGGGAGTTTCCCATGCCCCGGATGAGGGAGACAGAGGCTCGGCGAGGCTGAGAACAAGTGGATGGTACTGCACAGGTGCACAGAGCCTGCTCGAGAGGGAGCTGCTAAAAGAGAAGGGAGGCTCAGGCAGAGCAACTAGGGGGCACGTTTCTTTTTTTTTTTTTTTTTTTTTTTTAAAGATTTTATTTATTTATCAGAGAGAGAGAGGGGGAGAGAGCGAACACAGGCAGACAGAATGGCAGGCAGAGGCAGAGGGAGAAGCAGGCTCCCTGCTGAGCAAGGAGCCCGACGCGGGACTCGATCCCAGGACGCCGGGATCATGACCTGAGCCGAAGGCAGCTGCTTAACCAACTGAGCCACCCAGGCGTCCCAGGGGGCACGTTTCTTTAGGGCAAGCCCCCCGGGGGCCAGGAGCTCCTGGCCAGATCTAGACACCCCATGCAGCTTCCACGGCACCGTGTACAGTCTAGAAGGCCCGCTGAAGGTCAGCTTGTCCCCCACCTGGTGGCAGCCCAGAAGGGATGTGGGCCCTCCCTGGGTCAGAACCAGAGCCTGGGCTCCCACCGCCAAGTGGGAAGCAGGCTGGAAGCTGCCTGGTCTCAAGCCAGCACTTTCTGTCCAGGCCACTCACGGGCCCCTTCTGTGCTCTGCCCCGCAGTGTGGCCCTCGCTCTCTTCCTTACCAAATGTCCCCCAGAGAGGACCGTGGGCTCTGCTGGGAAGGGGGCGCTCCCTCAGCAGAGGGCTGCAGCGCAGACACATGGGGGGCACCAAGATGTGAAAAGGTGTGAAAAGCACCCACCTACTTTGGGGAGGGAGCAAGTATGTCAAGTTTGCAGACTTCCTTTCTTCCTTGTTCTTTTTTTTTTTTTTTTTTTTTAAAGATTTTATTTATTTGAGGGGCGCCTGGGTGGTTCAGTGGGTTAAAGCCTCTGCCTTTAGCTCAGGTCATGATCCCAGGGTCCTGGGATCAAGCCCCACATTGGGCTCTCCCCTCAGCAGGGGGGGCCTGCTTCCCCCTCTCTCTCTGCCTGCCTCTCTGCCTACTTGTGATCTCTGTCTGTCAAATAAATAAATAAAATATTTTTTTAAAAAAGATTTTATTTGGGGCGCCTGGGTGGCTCAGTGGGTTAAGCCGCTGCCTTCGGCTCAGGTCATGATCTCAGGGTCCTGGGATCGAGTCCCGCATCAGGCTCTCTGCTCAGCAGGGAGCCTGCTTCCCTCTCTCTCTCTCTCTCTCTCTGCCTGCCTCTCTGTCTACTGTGATCTCTCTCTGTCAAATAAATAAATAAAATCTTTTAAAATTAAAAAAAAAAAAGATTTTATTTATTTGAGAGATAGAGACAGATAGAGCACAAGCAGGGTGGAGAGGGAGAAGCAGGCTCCCTGCTGAGCAGGGATCCTGACATGGGGCTTGACCCAAGGGCCCCGCGATCATGACCCAAGCCAAAGGCAAACCCTTCACCGACTGAGCCACCCAGATGTCCCGCTTCCTTGTTCTTTATTTCCATCTTCTTCAACCATGTCCTCACAATCCTGTCTCGTGAGAAGAGCAGAGGCCACTAACCCATTTTACAGATGAGGACAGGGAGACACAAAGCGAGAAGTTTCTTTCCCAAGATCACTCAACCAGTGAGAGGCAAACAGCCCTGTCAGACCACACGCCATGTCCTTGGCCACACTCGGAGCTGGGAGACGTCCTGTGGCCAGGGCCAGCCACTGCACTGCTCTGGGCCTCACTCTCCGCCTCTGTGCTGCTCGTCTGATGACCAGCCCCGCCAGGAAGGGTGGCTATGAGGCTCTAGAGATAAGAAGTGTGGGATCGGGGGAGCTCAGTTCCCCAAATTTCATTCTTCCCATGTGCTCTTCCCAGGGAGGGGTGAAGCCACACCGAGTCTTCAGACTCCCAGAACAGTGCTCTTCACACCAGCTGCTCGCACTGGGCAGGGCCTGGGCCATTGCCACCGACACCTGCTTGCCCCGCCAGAGCCTTAGGTCAGAGCTCTGGACTCAGACCCAGCTGGGTGTGAATGACAGCACTTACGCTCGCTGCGTGACTGTGTGACTGTGTGACTTTGGGCCTTGGTCTCTTGATGGGGAAAGTGGGGCTGACAGCAGCTCCTGTCGCAATGCCGTCGTGAGCATTCAAGAGACAACACGGGTAGAGCACCTGGAGCGGAGCGACAGTCCAACCACCACAGCAGCAGGTGTCATTCAAGCCCGCTCCTCCCTCTTGCAGAAATCTGCATGTGTTTCCCGGACGGACACAACCGTGAGCCTGTTCTCCTGCAGGAGGCAGGCGGTGATGGCCCTGGGCTGCCCAGGCCTTGCCAAGCACACCTTTTGGTTGGTCTCTCGTCCTCGGCTTCCTCGTCTGGGAAACAAGAGCTCATCCTCTCACGCCCACACGCTCCTCTGGGCCTCCAGCCAGAATGGGCTGGGGTGGCCTTCCTGACTCCTGGCTTTTGGCCTTGTGGTTCCTTCTACCTGTGCTGCCCTCCTCTAAAGGAAACCCCCTCCCTCCCAGGAAGCCTAGCCCCTCCACGACGGCCCCTCCCTCCCTTCGAGGGGACCATCATATGCTCATTCTTCCGATTCCCTGGGAGCCTGGGGAGCCACTGACAGCTGAGACCCAGTCCTGGCCCTTCAAGGCCCTGCAAGGGAGGCTCACCTGGTGGGAGAGAAAAGGGAGCACCTGTCACCATGCAGTGTGGCACCGCAAGGGCAGGGGACCTTTGAGAGGGAAGCAGACCCCCTACAGGCCTAGACCACCAGCACCACAGGGTCAGGACCACCAGACCCTGTCACTCCGACCCAGGTCAGAATCCAAGCCCCATCCCTCCCCACCACCTGGGGTGTTTCCTGCGCCCAGACAAGCGGACCAGCCTCTTCACTGCCCCCCACCTCCCTGAGGCCATCACTGGGTTCTGGGGGGGTGAGCGGGGTTGGGGGACAGGCCCTCCCCTCCCCCACCTAGAGCCTCTTGATGACTCGCTGTAATTTCGGTGATCACCTTTCCCCACACCATCTCCCGCCATGTGGGGGCAGTTGGCCTATTGCCTTCCGGAAGCCTGGCTCAGCCTGCAGCTCCCTCAGAAAACCACGGGGGTCGGAGAACAGTGTTCCAGTCCCCTCTCCGCCCGGCTGTCTGAGCACACTTCAGGGAAACGAGCCCATATCCATCCCAAAAGGTAATTCCCAAATCTGAATCCGAAGCCAAGGAAAAAAAACATGCCCGGCCCCAGGCGGTATAAAGAAGGTTCCACACCCGGCCTGGCGCGAGTCCTCCTCTCTGACCACCGCAACCCCCACGCAGCAGCCGTGCTGTGTGCATGCCCGGCGGAGAGGGTTCCCATCCCAGAGCGGGCTAGCCCGCCACCCCGACTGGCAGTTTCCCGCTTTGTACGGTGGAGATTACAGACAGCACCTACCCACAGGATTAGCACAGAGAAGGCGCTCATTTCCGGGCCTGGGAGATGGCAGATACATAGCAAGGGGTAGCTTTTGGACCAGAATTCCTATGCTGGGCATTCAGTTCAGCATCCGCTGCACGCCCATCACATACAGGGGAGAAGGTGCCCACCCTCCACACAGCTCTTCTTCTTCTTTTTTTTTTTAAATAAACTTTCAAGATTAAATCTATTCTTTTTTTTTTTTTTTTAAGATTTTATTTATTTGCCAGAGATAGACAGAGAGAGTACACACAAGCAGGCAGAGAGTCAGGCAGAGGCAGCGAGAGAAGCAGGCTCCCTGCCAAGCACGGAACCTGATGCGGGACTCGATCCCAGGACCCTGGGATCGTGACCTGAGCCGAAGGCAGCGGCTTAACCAACTGAGCCTCCCAGGCGCCCCTCCACACAGCTCTTCTAACCAACTTACAGATGTGGAAGGACATCCCACCGCCTCCACCCCAAACCAGACTTCTGTGGCGAACAGAAGAGGCTGTGATGAGGCACAACACAGTGGCTACATTTGGGAGGGCCGGGTCTGATGTGAGGGCTCGGAGGAGGGCCTGTCCACCCCCCAACCCTGCTCCACCCGGCCCAGTGATGGCCTGAGCGAGGTGGGAGGCAGCGAGGAGGCTGGTCCGCTTGTCTGGGCGCAGGAAACACCCCAGGTGGTGGGGAGGGATGGGGCTTGGATTCTGACCTGGGTCAGAGTGACAAAGAGGACCACTTCTGAACTGGGCTTTCAAGGGTGAATAGGAGTTGGCTGCTCCGTGTCAGGGAGAGAGGGCCTTCTGGCAGGCGGCATTCAACTGTTTACGAAATCCCTGTCATCTCCCACATTTTATCTGACCCTGACTGATGACCCTGGGGCTGGGCCATTCTGGGGCCACATTTTGAGAAACGAGAAAGTGAGGCTCCGCCAGCCCGTGGGGGCCAGGCCCAGAACTATCGACTTCACATCCGTAAAAATGCTGCTGCTTTCCTTCCTCAAAGACACAGTTTGGTCCAAGACAACCGCTTGGTCATCTTCCTAGGCACCTAAGCCTGTCCTTGGGGTTGGTGCAGACTCATGGCCCAGAAAAGGCAGATGTGTCTGTGGGATGATTCAGGGGAAGACTTGAGCGTGAAAATACTATTCTTCTTACAACGTCTTGCTCCACGCTGGAGTCATTGTCTTGAGTGTAAAGGCCCTAGGCCAGGGCTGGCAACTAGATTTTATCTCAAAAGCAACACACCCAGGCTAGTAGAGGTTGGTAGGGCTGCCCCAAGGGGCTGGGCCCTAGTGGTGCTTAAAGAGAGAGTGCTGCCTTGTGCAAGATCGGCCCTAATAAACTAGGGATGCCCAGCAGAGATCCATATGCCTTAGGCCTTCATATGCCCCCTCCCCAGCGAGAGTACGACCACCGCTAAAATTCACAGTAATACAAAGTAACACCAAGCTAGAGGCCCAGGTCTTACAGGGACCCAGGATGCAGAGGAAATCACCACACCCCCTCCTTTGAGATTTTTCTGACTCCCGCAACGTATTGGTGAGATAGTCTCCTCTGTGCCAAGGGCAGAGATAGCCCCGGAAAGCCAGGGTATACTTCAGTCCAATCAACATCCATGACCGCCCTACGCGGTGCTAGGCATGGGGGCAGGGGAGCTACAAAATGAGCTCGTGGCTCAGGCCCAGCCCCGCTCTCCAGGAACTCCTGGTCTAGAAGGAGGGAAAAGACAGGTGAGTCACCAGCTGCAGTACAGGCTAGCTGTGAGTGCAAAGGGCCTGGGCACTGAGAAAAAGGAGAGATGGGCCCATTGCAGGAAGCCAGGGAGGGCTCTTCAGGAAGTGTTCCTTGAGCTGGATGTGAAGGAGAATGACAGATTTCTTGGGGAGCTTGGGAGAGAAGGGACGGTCCTTACAGGACACCTGTCCAGAAACACGCGCACCGAGCCTGACCTGAACCCCCCAATCCCCTGTGGCATCCTAGAATCTGCCCAGCTCTGATGATGGGGAAGCCCAGGCCACAGCCCACTCCAAGGTTGCCCACAGGGATCAGCCAGTAGGCCTGTCCCACAGCTAGGAGGAAGGCAGAGAGACAGGTGGCAGCAGGGAAGGAAACTCAGATTTCCTGGGGGTCTACCACACACCAGATACTGGGCTTACCTCCGCCTGATCAATGGGCCTTCTGCTGGTAACTCCAGTGGTCCTTGCCAGCGACAGAAGAGGCACAGACCACCCCAACAGCTGCATGGGCTGGAACCATTATCTGGCTCTGCCCCTCCCAGAACACAAGCTACAGAGCACTGCTAAGTGCCAGATGCCTGCATGGAAGGGCAGGTAAAGCATAAAGCACACCGCCTGGAAAGGAAAACCAAACAGGCTGCCAGACAGTGGCCCTGGGTGATCTGGAGGAAGTGGGCAAAGCACAACGGTACCCTCGATTCTGCCACTAAACGTGAGTGGCTCCTCCGTCGTGCCAAGTCCTGCTCTGGGTGCAGGGGACTCGGCCATGACCGAAACAAAATCCCTGCCCTTGAAGGGCTCACCGTCCAGCCAGGAAACCAGGCTTCGAGGACACTGTTACAGCATGAAGCAAAAGAAGTTTCGGTGGAGATGTCGGTGCACCTGGGTGGCTTAGTCGGTTGAGCGTCTGCCTCCGGCTCAGGTCATGATCCCAGGGTCCTGGGATGGAGCCCTGCATGAGCTCCCTGCCTGCTTCTCCCTCTCCTCTGCTTGCGCTCTCTGGCTCTCTCTCTCTCCCTCTGTCAAATACATAAGTAAAATCTTCAAAACACCACCACCACCACCAACAACAAAAAACGATGTGCCAAGTGAGCAAAAGCCCCAGCCCTAGCAGGCCGCTAACGTCCCCACCCTTTCCTCCTCCTCGGCTTCCTTCCTCTGGTAAGAACATTTTAATAGCTGGTTGTTACGAATCAAGTGTTTGTGTCCCCCACCAAGTGTATATGTTGAAGCCCTACCCCCAACAGGACTATACTCGGAGATAAAGTCTTCTAAGGACCAGCGAAGCCTCTAAGAAGTCAAGTTAAAGGGTCATAAGGTAGGGCTCTGATCCTGTATTTTGTTCCCAAAGCCTGAGGAGCCTAGCACGGATTTTGGTACGGAGAGGAGGGGGTGCTGCTCTAAGAAACACCGACACATATGGAGCGCGTGGAGAGAGCTTTGAGGTGTGGCTAGAAAAACCCGATTGCCACGAAGGCATGGCTGGTGGAAATAAGGATGTTAAAGGCAGTTCCTGTGAGGCCTCAGATGGAAACGAAGAGCAGGTTATTGGAAACTAGAGGAAAGGTGATCCTCGTCATAAAGAGGCAAAGAATTTGGGTAAATTATGCTCTAGTGGGGCGCCTGGCTGGCTCAGTCAATAGAGCATGTGGCTTTTTTTTTTTTTTCCCCAGATTTCTTTATTTAAGGGGCACCTGGGTGGCTCAGTGGGTTAAGCCTCTGCCTTCGTCTCAGGTCATGATCTCAGGGTCCTGGGATCGAGCCCCACATTGAGCTCTGCTCGGCGGGGAGCCTGCTTCCTCCTCTCTCTCTGCCTACTTGTGATCTCTGTCTGTCAAATAAATAAATAAAATCTTCAGGAAAAAAAGATTATTTTAGAGAGAAGGGGAGAAGGGCAGAAGGTGAGGGAGAGAGTCTCAAGCAGACTCTGTGCTGAGCACAAGCCTGTTGCAGGGCTCAAGCCCTTGACCCTGAGATCTATGACCTGAGCTGAAACCAAGAGTCAGATGCCCAACTGACTATGCCACCCAGGTGCCTTGAGCGTGTGACTCTGGATCTTGGGGTCCTGAGTTCGAACCCTATGTTGGGTGTAAAGATTATAAATAAATAAACTTTTTTTTAGATTATAAATAAATAAACTTAAAAATTAATTAATTGTGTTCCATTTCTTTGTGAGAGGTAGAATTTGCATGCAATGAAAGTGGTTATTTAGCAGAGGAGTGCTTTCTTTCTTTCTTTCTTTCAGATTTTATTTATTCATTTGAGAGAGACAGAGAGAGAGCACAAATAGGCAGAGCAGTAGGCAGCAGGAGAGGGAGAAGCAGGCTCTCTGCTGAGCAAGGAGCCCGATGTAGGGCTCGATCCCAGGACCCTAGAATCACACTTGAGCCAAAAGCAGGCACTTAACCAACAGAGCCACCCAGGAGCCCCAATTTCTTTCTTTCTTTCTTTCTTTCTTTCTTTTTTTTAAGAGATTTTATTTATTTTATTTGACACACACACACACACACACACGGAGTGAGCACAAATGGGGGTAGAGGCAGAGGGAGAGGGAGAGAGAGCATCTCAAGCAGACTCCACGTTGAGCACAGAGCCTAACAGGGCTCAACACAGGACTCCATCCCATAACCTCGGGATCGTGGCCTGAGCCAAAACCAAGAGTCAGATGCTCAACCAACCGAGCTATCCAGGTGCCCCTAAGCAGAGGAGATTCCTAAGCAAAGCATGGAAGGTGTGGCATGGGGCTTCCTTACCGCTTATAGTAAAATTTGAGAGAAAAGAGATGAAGAAGAAATTGTTAAACAAAAGGAACCAGAAGATAAAGAACTGGAAAATTCTCAGCCTATCCCTATTGCACAAATATGAGGAAGCGTGTCCTGAAGGGAACACTAATGACGTGCCTGAGCAACCATTTGATAAGGAGATGAGTGTGGTCATGAAGCACATATCAAATTAGCTATCAGATGGGATTACACTAGCAGAAACACTACCAGTTAGAACCAAAGGGGACAAAGAAGACTGGATGACGGAATGTGGGGAAAGCTGCTGGACTTCTCAAATGCTACAGGACTGGACCATAAAGCTATTTGGAGGCAAACATGCTTTATCCTTCAAGAAAAGGAAAGTTTAACCCTGCGTCACAAATCATCAGAACTGCCTTGGTGGGGGTCACTGATTCCTTTTCAGAGCTGGGGGGGCAGGGTGACTGATTGGCACAGATGTGGGGGCTGTGCTGCACCCTGGTGAGCCAGCAAGGAAGAACAGCAGGTCCAAGAAGAGGATTCTCAAGACTTTAAATCAAACGGAATTCGCCCCCATTGCATTTCACCTCTCTCCTCTTTCTGACTGCTCTTTTTTGGAATGGGAATGAGTATCTATCCTATGCCTGTCCCACCATTGCTTTTTGGGAGCACATAACCTGTCTGGTTTCACAGGTTCACAGCGGTAGAGGAATTTACTCTAGATGAATCTGCCTCCAGTCTCGCCCAGACCTGATTTAGATATTTAGATGAGACTTAGGACCTTAGATTTTCGAGTTGATGCTGGAATGAGTTAAGACCTTGGGGGCTGTGGGGATGGAATGAATGCATTTTGCATATGATTAAAAACATGAATTTGGGAGGGCAAGGGGCAGAATTTATACACTGAATGTTTGTGTTGAAACCCTAACCCCATTATGACTGTTTGGAAATAGGGCTTCTAAGGAGATAATTAAGGTTAAATGAGGTTATAGGGTGCGGCCAGAGACACCGGAGAGCTCTCCCTCTCTGCATACCCGGGGAGGAAAGGTCAGAGGAGGCCACAAAGAGAAGGCAGTCATCTATCTGCAAGCCAGGAAGGGTTCCCATTAGAAACTGAATCTGCCAGCACCTTAATCCCAGCCTCCTGAACTGTGAGAAAATAAATTTCTGTTGTGTAAGCCACTCAGTCTACAGTATTTTTTTTTTTTAAGATTTTATTTATTTATTTGACAGACACAGATCACAAGTAGGCAGAGAGGCAGGCGGGAGAGGGGGGCTGGGGGGGGAGCAGGCTCCCTGCTGAGCAGAGATTCCCGATGTGAGGCTCAATCCCAGGACCCTGAGATCATGACCTGAGCTGAGCTGGAGGCAGAGGCTTTAAACCACTGAGCCACCCAGGCACCCCAGACTTTGGTATTTCTTACAGCACCTCCAGCTGACTGAGACAGTGGTTCTAAGAGCATTTGTTTTCAGCTGAAGAGGGAGAAAGCTCTTTGAGGAGGAGGATGGGGTGGGGCAATGCTTGGTCAGGGCACACAGTGGAAGAGCAAGAAGCACGTAAGTCACACAAATCTCATCTCTTTTTAAAGAAAAAAACGCAAGGGAAAGGAAGGAAGGAGAGAAAGAGGGAATGAAGGAAGGGAAAAAAATCCAAGGAGAAAACAGGCCTGAGATTCCAGGATCCCACCACCAGGCGGGGCAGTCCCCTCTCCCCTACTCTAGGTCCATGTTCTTATAATTTGGGAATTTCAAGCTGGGCTTACCTCAAAGGGCTCTTCCCAGAAACAGCCATGAATTAAGGGACCACCAGGAAACAATTCCCTCAGCGTGACAGCACAGTATGTGACCTTACACCCAGGTTCACAAGCGAGTTCAAATCCAAGCCCTGTTCCTTATTAACTATACAAGTTGCTTGATTTCTTGTGTTTCACTTCCCTCATCTCTAAAACAAGGACAGTAGTTCCTCCTCCTCCTTCTTCACCTTCTTCTTCTTCTTCTTTTTTTTTTTTTGTAAGATTTTATTTATTTATGTGATAGAGAGCGAGAGTAGGCCTGAGCACGTGAATGTCGGAGGAGCAGAGGGAGAAGCAGACTCCAGACTGAGTGAAGATTCCCAACTCGGGGCTTGATCCCACCACCCCGAGATCATGACCCCAGCCGCAATCAAGAGTCCTGCGTCTAACCGACTGCGCCATCCAGGCGTCCCAAGGATGCTAACACCCTTTATAGATTTTTTTTGTTTTTGTTTTTTGCTAAGATGCAATGAGATGTCAGGCACGGAATAATCATTTAATATCAACCATGGCTACTGTATGATCATTACGATTACTTAAAAAGAGGGGCAAAGAACCTAAGCGGGAAATGCACAGGAGCTAAATGAATCGTGAAGGAATGACACTCGAACGCACTGATACAACATGGGCTAAACAACACGACGCCGCCTCGCACCTCTGAGGCTACCGTGGGAGGAGAGCCCGGTGGACGCTGGCGGAGGAAGCAAGTACACCTGGCAAGTACACCGAGAGCGCGGCCTGGCAGCACCTCCCTGAAGCAGTGTGGCAACACCCACCAACAAGAGCAAGGCACCCAGTTGCCCTTCCCCCTTCCCCGCACAGCCCCCAGACAGTTCCCTTCCCAGGTGAACCTGCACGGGGCTCAGCCAATCATAATGGCCCTTTTACTTGCGGGTGATTGGGTTAGGCATGGACACGTGACGCCATCCTGCCCAATGAGAGAGGAGGGGAAGTCAGCCAGGGGTTTTCTGGGAAGGGTTTTCTTCACACTCAAAATGGAACCGAGGTTTCCTTTCGTGCAGTTTCAGGACAGCTTGTAGTGCGACGCACGCACTGGGGAGGGCGGCAGAGAGAGACCGAAGCTGTTGAGTGACCTGTCCGACCCCCAAATCAGCAGATTTGGAACTGCTCTGCCTCACTTATCACGTGAGATTATAATACACTCTCGTTCTGAGGGAGGAATTCTGTTACTTGCAGCCCAAAGCCTCCTCCACGATAAAGTGCCCTGTCCTCTGACCCAGAAACTTCCAAGAATTTATCCTATTAAAACCCTCGTACAAGCAGTTATGTTCGTACAGGAATTTTTTTTTTTTTTTTTTTTTAAACCAGAGGGAGCTTGAACGTCCACCAGCAGAGAATTAATCCACTGAGCTATAGTACGCCCTACCATGGAACACAATGCAGCTATTGAATCTATTTTATGCCTCGTCATGGTGATGCCAACATTCATGGTCGAGGAAGAAAAAAAGCAGCAGATTCCAGAACATTCTGTGTTGCATGATCACATCTGTGTGCAATGTGTGTTTACATCAAGAGGACGTTTGAAAGACAGTCTCCAATTTAACTGGTTCCCTCTGGCAACTGGGATCTGCCAAGCGGCAGCAGGACACAGAACACTTTCAGCACGATTTGGATTTTTTGCACAGAGCAAGTGTAAACCTTATAATCTAAAATACAAAATGAGGGGCGCCTGGGTGGCTCAGTGGGTTAAGCCGCTGCCTTCGGCTCAGGTCATGATCTCGGGGTCCTGAGATTGAGTCCCGCATCGGGCTCTCTGCTCAGCAGGGAGCCTGCCTCCCTCTCTCTCTCTCTCTGCCTGCCTCTCCATCTACTTGTGATTTCTCTCTGTCAAATAAATAAATAAAATCTTAAAAATAAAATAAAATAAAATAAAATACAAAATGAGATGGCTGACTTGAGGCCAACCTGGTAGGCCTCAGAGGCCAAGTGGAGCCTTGAAACCAGGAGTCTGGTTTCAAACCCAGTGTTTTTAGTTCTGCCCAAGTGTCCATGGGCTGTTCTTCCCAGGAGAAAGACCAAACCATTGACCTGAAAACCATGAAGGAACCATACTTATTCTTTTTCTCACTTTTTTTTTCCTTTAAAGACTTTATTTAGGGGCGCCTGGGTGGCTCAGTGGGTTAAGCCACTGCCTTAGGCTCAGGTCATGATCTCAGGGTCCTGGAATCGAGTCCCGCATCAGGCTCTCTGCTCAGCAGGGAGCCTGCTTCCATCTCTCTCTCTCTCTCTCTCTCTCTGCCTGCCTCTCCATCTACTTGTGATCTCTCTCTATCAAATAAATAAATAAAATCTTAAAAAAAAAAAAAAGGAATCAGAGTTAAAAAAAAAAAAAAGACTTTATTTATTTGAGAGAGAGAATGTGAGCGAACATGCAAGGGGGAAGGTCGGAGGGAGAAGCAAACTCCGCGCTCAGCAGGGAGCCTGATGTGGGACCCAATCTGAGGACTCCAGGATCATGGCCTGAGCTGAAGGCAGTTGCTCAACCAACTGAGCCACCCACGCGCCCTTATTTCCCTCACTTTTGAGAACAGTTTGGTGATCACAGAATTTCAGAGATTCAGATCTTCATTAGACCAGCCTCTTCAAAATCTCAAAGCCTCGGCCCTGTCCTTGGTGCAGAGCAAGTGCTCCATAAATGGTGGTAAAAGAAATGGATCAATGGGGGCGCCTGGGTGGCTCAGTGGGTTAAGCCACTGCCTTCAGCTCAGGTCATGATCTCAGGGTCCTGGGATCGAGTCCCACGTTGGGCTCTCTGCTCAGCAGGGAGCCTGCTTCTCTCTCTCTCTCTGTCTCTCTCTCTCTGCCAGCCTCTCTACCTACCTGTGATCTCTCTCTGTCAAATAAATAATAAAATCTTAAAAAAAAAAAAAAAAGGATCAATGAATCAATTCATCCAACCCAGGCATTATATAGATAAGAACGAATAAGTTGAATAAATTAAAAAAACGGACATTGAAATAACTAAGTAATAACATTTGCTGAGGGGTTACCAAGTGCTAGGAGCTAGCATGGTATCTCTCTCTCTCTTTTTGGCATGTCATGATCTCTTTATACATAGTACCTTCCAGCACACCCTGTGAGATAGCCTATCATTCTCATTTTTCGGAAGAGAAAAGAGGCACAAAGAAGTTCTGTGATTTCCCCAAGGTCACACAGCTGGCACATGGTAGAGCTGGTACTTAAATCCCAGCAACCTGGCCCTGGGGCCACACACATCACCATCTCTGTTGCCCATTAAGCAATCAGACCCAGCCCTAGGATCCCTCAACCTGTCATCATGCTCAAGTCTGCCCCACCCCCCAAAATTCTCTCTCCTGATTCTCAATCCCCTTCTGAATAATGCACAACCTCTCCTCCTTTTCTTGGTCATGTTTTGTGGAACAGTAATTTATATTGTCTTTACATCCTCACGTCCCACTCCACTCCCCAAATCCCAGCAACCCCCCTTTCACTCTACCAAAGGTGCTTGCCAAGTTTCCTCCCCATCCCAAGGACCTCCTTCCTGGTTGCTGAGTCCAGTAAAGGGACAGTTTGTCACGCACCTTTTCTGGGACTCTTGCCAGTAACTGCCAGGTCCTTCTCACACCTCTCTAATCTGTCCCATTCTGTCTGTTAGGGGCTCCTCTTCCTCTGCCCAGGTCTCAACACCAGTGTGTCCGAGCTTCCACTTAAGGGACAGTGCTCCCGCTCCCCTCAAATGAGCTTTTACATTTCATGACCTCATGAGTCATGTCGATGACTCACAAATCAGTTCTTCCCGCCAGGCTCATCCCCTCCCCAATATTTCAGAATCACATCTCTTAAACTCTGAGCGGTGCTACCTAGATGTCCAACACCCAGGCTGCTTAGGACCTCCATGCTTTTCCAAATCCCTGGCCCTCTACCTGGAATGCCCTCTCCCCACACACATGCACCTAGCCAACTCCTATTCATCCATTAAGACCCAGCTCTGATGCCTCCGTGCCCAGAAAGTCCTCCCTGGTGCCCATCCCAGTTTGGTGCTCCTCCAACTTACTGTATTCCAAACTTAACTCAGCAGCATTTCCCCCAAACTCCAGTCATGGCTCCAACTGCCATCCTGTTCTCTGTCCCCAGTTCCTTCCACAATTACCTCTAAAACAGTTCACTCTGCAGCTCCTCCCACCATCTCCATGACCACGGCTCTCAGGCCCTCAGCATCCCCTGCCAACCGCCTCCCAACAAGCCCCCTCTAATCTGCTGCCATTTGGTGGTCGGAAGTATTTGTCCAACACATATGTCAATGTCACTCCCCTGCTCAAAACCCTTCCGGGTGCACACATGCGCACACACAGATGAATGCAGCTGTTTTCATTTCTCTTTTTAAAAGGTGAAAAATGAATAAGCTCTACAGGCTCGTAATGTACCAATACCAACTTTCTGATTTTGAAAATGTGAACCATTTTGATAATGTAAACGTATATACCGTCATCATGCGAAGTTGGGTGAAGAGAACCCTTTGTACTATTTTTGCTACTTCCTGTGGATAAAAGTTGAAAAACAAACAAAACCTTCATGTCACCCATGACCAGAAGGACAAAGGCCAAGCTGCTCATCTCAGGCACACAGCCCTGTAGGGAGTGCCTGGCCTCCTCTCCAGCTCCATGGCCGGCCTGGAAGGTTTCACTCTGACAGTGTCAGACCCAAGCTGCCCGCTCTGTTTGGAGCAGCCCCCGCACCCACTGCTTTCTTCCCACCCTGGCTAGGGCCCGGTGCTTCTTTAAAGCCCAGCTGAGGTGGCTTCTCTAGCAGGAAGACTCTTTCCCCAACCCCCACCCTAACACAGCTCCCAAAGCTCACCACAACCATTGCACTCACCCTAGTTAAGCGACAGCGTGTGCTTCCATCCTTATCTCTCCCTAAACTAGGAGCTTCGTGAAGGCAGGAGCTGCATCTGATTTGTCTCTGGGCAGCGCACAAGAGCAGTGAAGATGCGGATTTCAGTCCTTGATTAAGCTTTTTCTCCTACAGGTATTGTTTGAGGAGCTTTAAATATAATACGTAATTCTCTGGGCCCCTCGGTGGTGCAGTCAGTTAAGCGTCTGACTCTTGGTTTCGGCTCAAGTCATGATCTCAGGATTGTGAGATCGAACCCTGAAGCAGGCTCTGCGCTCGGCAGGAGTCTGCTAACATCTCCCTCTCCCTCTGCTCCTCCCCACGCTCTCTTTCTCTCTCAAATAAATAAATCTTCTTAAAAAAATCTCACTACACCCTGTAAAAAAGTGCTATTATCATCCCCACTTTACAGACGAGGAGACCAAGGCACAAGGAGGTGAACGAACCTCCAAGGGCCACACAGGTTGTAAGTGACAGAGCGGGGACTTGAGCCATGGCAGCTGGGCTCTGGAGCCCACACACTCTTACCTCCCAACTCCAAGGTGCTTCCTCCCCCATCCCCGTGGGCTGCCTCCAGCTTCACCCCACACTCCACCTGCCTGGCTCTCACCTACCGCAGGTTTCATGGAAAGGGAGCAGTCAGTGCAGACTAAAGACTTGCCACACGCCGCATGAACGCACCTGAGGTGACGTCATCTCCAAAGATGCCTGACGCGCCTCCAGACTCACCAGGTGCTCGACAGCTTCCTCAAAGACCAGCAAAGCTTCCATTTCGCCGTCCTCGACCTCACTAGTCAGAATTCCAGGTCAGCATCTATCCCTACAAGGCATGGTGCACCCTGTCTGCCCACCTGAGGACCCTCGGCTCCAAAGAGGTAGAGGACGGGTTTGGGCTCACTTCTAGAGATTTTGTGTTGGGTGTCATGCACCTTTTATGGCAAGAGATTTGAACCTGGGGCCCACAGCGAGTATTCAGGGGTCATGAACTTGAATGGGGAAAAAAAAAAAAATGTACACGTTCTTTTCACTAACCCTACGTGGTATATAGCATTTCCCTCAACTCCAAAGGTAGGCAGTACACCGCAGTAGTGTCGTGCTAGAAATCACAGCTCTTTCCCGGTCATATTTCAGCTGCTGCAGGCACAAGAAAATATTGTTCACGCTCATCCCAGCTTCAAAATTAGGGGGCTTCCATCAGACTCACTGCCAGATCTTGTTGTACGGTGCATTGATAAAAGAGCCCAGCCACAGTTCAGTATTGTTTCTTTTGCAATCCTGTGTATTTTACTTTATGCATTTATTTTTTTTTTAAGATTTTATTTATTTATTTGACAGAGAGAAATCACAAGTAGTCAGAGAGGCAGGCAGAGAGAGAGAGAGAGGAGGAAGCAGGCTCCCTGCTGAGCAGAGAGCCCCATGCGGGACTCCATCCCAGGACCCTGAGATCATGACCTGAGCCAAAGGCAGCAGCTTAACCCACTGAGCCACCCAGGCGCCCTACTTTATGCATTTAAAAACGGGATTCTGGGGATGCCTGGGTGGCCCAGTGGGTTGAGCAGCTGCCTTCAGCTCAGGTCATGATCCCAGTGTCCTGTGATCGAGTCCCACATCAGGCTCCTTGCTTGGCAGGGAGCCTGCTTCTCCCTCTGCCTCTGCCCGCCACTCTGTCTGCCTGTGCTCACTCTCGTTCCTCTCTCTCTAATAAATGAAATCTTAATAAAAAAATAAAAAAATAAAAACGGGATTCTAGGGTGCTTGGGTGGCTCAGTCGGGGAAGCATCCAACTCTTGATTTCGGCTCAGGTCCTGATCTCAGCGTCCAGGGATTGAGCCCTGCCCCATGCGGTGGCAGGCTCTGCGCTTAGTGGGGAGTCTGTTTCTAGCTCTAACCCTCCCCCTACTCATGTTCTCTCTCTCTCAAAGAAATAAGTAAAATCTTTTAAATAAATAAATAAATTTTATATAATAATAAACAGCATTATTTTAATATACATATGTACATCATAAATATAAACATAATCATAATAAATAATAGTATTTTATACTATAATACTATATAATAAAATCATAAATAATAATATTTAAATAAGTAATAATAAACACAGTCTTCTGAGAGGCTGTTCCTGGGCTCCCCCAGGCTGCTCACCAGGTCCATGGTACAGAGGCAACTTGGAACCCTGCCTAGCTCTACCATCATCTCAAAGACAGGTGCTAGTATCCCCACCTTCCACAGAAAAGCTAGGCTTGAAAAAACTAAAGTCTTAAACAGAAGTGAGGCTTGGCGGGGGCGGGGGCGGGGGCGGGGGGAGGGGGAGGCTCTAACCTGCCCAGGGCCACCCAGGCACTAGGGCCACCGCTGGCTCCGCCAGAAACCACCTGTCAAGGAATGAACGCGAGACATGGCCCGCCCACAAGGCCTCAGCAACTTGCAGTTTGTTTTCTTTGTGTTACCCTGAACAGAAACCAAAGTTCAGGAAACGTCCCTCTGGCCTCCGCTCTCGCTCTGGGCCAAACCAAGAGTCAACCAAGGTGGCAGAGCAGAACCCTCCCGTCTGCAGCGCTCTGGTTACAAAAGGCTTTGACTTTCTCGCCTTCCGCTCACAACTTAGGGGCTACACTGCACGGGAACGGTTCAAACCCACAACTCTGTCTCCAAGGGTCTGGGAGACCTGGTTCCAATCCCAGCACAGCCCCCTTCCCCCAGCTTTGAGGGCACCTCTCTGAGCCTCTGTTTTGTCATTTGGGAGGTGCAGCTAATGATACCCAACTTGCAAGACAATTTTGCAAATTTACATACCGCACCCCTAACACCCATACTCAGGAGGAAATCAAAAGACTGCATTTCTCCTGCACCCATACAGTTAGAGAGCACCTGGCAACTTACAAAATTACTCTGTAAGTGCTTTTTGATCAGTCAACACCAAGTGCTTTGCAGTTTCTTTTTTCTTAAGTTTTTATTTGGCAGACAGAGATCACAAGCAGGCAGAGCGGCTGGCAGAGAGGGAAGCAGAGAGGGGGGTGGGGAAGCAGGCTCCCTGCTGAGGGGAGAGCCCTATGTGGGGCTCAATCTTAGGACCCTGGGATCATGACCTGAGCTAAAGGCAGAGGCTTTAACCCACTGAGCCACCCAGGCGCCCCTGCTTTGCAGTTTCTATCTATCTAGGCCACTCTTTTTTTTGGCAAGGGCTGTTCGGGACCACCCTGCTACTATTACTCATTTACTCAACAAATAACCACAGAGCACCTTTATGTGCCAGATGCTGGGGGAGTGAGGTTAAGAAAGTCCCTGACCTCATGGAACACGAGGTCCAGGCATGGCAAGACAAATAAACAGGCCCATGTTCAATGCACAAGACAAGTAAAGCTACAGAGAAGAGTTAGAGGAGCAAACTGAAAATTGGAAATGTGGCAGGGAGGGATGGCCTTTCAGGGAATCAGCATTCAAGAGAAACAAGAAGGAGCTAGGCATGGGAACACAGAAGGCAGGTGAGCGCGTACCAGCAGAGGGTCCAGCAAAGGTAATGGCCCTAAGGTGGGAAAAGCTTGGAATGTTCGAGAAAAAGACAGAAGGCCAGTGTCACCACACCGCTAGAGTGAGGGCAAGCCAAGTAGGAAGCAAGTTTCAAGGGGACGAGTAAGGCTCATTAGAAAGCTCTGTGCAGGCCAGACTGGGGAGCCAGCACTGCGTTCCGTGTGTGTCAGGAAGCCACTGGAATCTTTTTAACAGAGGACTGACAAGGTCCCATTTAAATCTTGAGAAGATCCGTCAGGCTGCTGCATTGAGGACAGATGAAAAGAGGGGAAGCTGGAAAATGAGTGAGCAGTCTCCTGCAGTGGTCTGGGCCTAGATCAAGGTAGGCAGTGGAGAAGATTCTGGAGGTTATGGCCACCACAACCATGCTATCACACTATTGGTCTTTAGAGTTTTCAAATTCTCTTCATTTGAGTCTCACAGCACACCCAGGGAAGATGGGACTGAATCGGTCGGTCAGGCCATTTCACAGAACAAGAGACTGAGTGCCTGGGTGGCTCAGTGGGTTAAGCCTCTGCCTTCAGCTCAGGTCATGATCTCCAGGTCCTGGGATCAAGCCCCACATTGGGCCTCTCTGCTCAGTAGGAAGCCTGCTTCCCTCATCCACCCCACCCCCTGCCAGCCTCTCTACCTACTTGTGATCTCTTTCTCGCTGTCAAATAAGTAAATAAAATCTTAAAAAAGAGAGAGGGAGGGAGGGAGGGAGGCCAAGAGTGACAATATGATTATGTCCCAGAATGCGTAGCTAGAATGTGCTGGAGCTGGGAATGAAAATCAGGACTTTGGACTCCCTGCCCTAAGTTCCTGTGCCGCAGGCCATGACACGGATGCCCAGAGAACAAGGGCACAGGTGAACCTCTGTAAACCCCGGAAGGGTCACATCCTCAACCTCCCCCACAGCCCTCATAGCAAGTGATCACTGGATGTTCGCTGGCTGACCCCAGCATTTCGGAAGACATGGCTCTCGGTCCCAGGAAATGTGACACCCTGTTCCCTTTCCAAGTCACCGTGTGGACAGGGTAGGAAGAGCTGGAGAGCGGGTGACCCCATCCAATCATCGAGATTTCTGGATAGATAAGAGCTTCGTGGAGACTAAAAGAACTTGTGAGGCGCCCGGCTGGCTCAGTTGGGAGGGCATACAACTATTGCTCTCAGAGTAGCAAGTTTGAGCCCCACATTGGGCATAGAGATGACGAAGTAAATAAACAAAATACCTTAAAGGCACTTCTCTTGCAGCGTGGGCTGGGGCTGGGGAGTGCCTGGCTCCCTCTGACCCTCCGTGTCCCAGCTCCACCACAGCCCGGTGATCTTGGACCCAGCCTTCTCATCTGCAAAATGGGGCAGCTAAAACGCGCTCCTGCCTCCAAGCATTGTTGAGTGGATTCAGTAAGAGAAGGCCCAGAAAGCGCCAAGCACAGGGCTGGCACACAGCAGCCTTTAACATGTCGTGGCCGGTGTCCCTAAGTGCCACTGCTGCCATCAAGCGCTGAGTGGGGGCCAGGGCCCCGCGGCTGAACTGAAGTCAGCCCCAGCTGGGTTCTGAAGGCAGCAGTGGCCCCCGCCGCCTGACGGGGGGACCCGCAGAAGCCATCAGGGCGCTAGCCGAGAAACAGACTTCCTGGGGAAATAAATAAGGCAGGAAGGAGCCCCGGAGCTGGTGATGACAGAGAAAGGAAAGCCAGCCGGTTTTCTACGGGCCATTAAATGTGATGAAAGGAGCTGGCTCCTGTGGAGGCTCCTGGGAGCTGACACGTAGCCGTCACTCCATCAGGCCAGGCTGAGGCTCCGGCTTCAGCTGGCAGCCAGACTTCCTGCTCAGGGGACACTTCCACCTCTGCCATCTGAGGTTACCACCACCCGCCCCGTCCCTCTCTGTCCCTGGGCCCACGCAGAGCAACTCAAGCGCCAGGCTGCCCGGGTCTGCTCTCCGGCTCTGCCGCTCAACCTCCCTGGCCAGTTTCTTTATCTGTAAAATGGGGACAATCACAGTGCTTCCCTGTAGGGCTGCTGTAAAGATTAAGAAAGCTCATCTAGGAAAAAGCACTCACACACAATAGGGCCAGACTAGAGGAAATGCTGGCTTGGGCAACAGCTATATGATTAAAAAATTAACCCCCCCCCATGTGTAGTTCCTCTCCTCTGACTGTCCTGCCCCGATCCCTGGGCACTGGGTTTCTCCCCACAGGTGACCATCACACACCATCCAACCTCAGGGCTCGTTTTCAGAAAGGGAAATTGAGGCCCAGAGAGCCCACGGGCCCTCCTCAAGATGCCTTCTCTGGCCTTTCTGAACCACCTCCCAAGGGTCCAAATGGCACTTCTTCTAGAAAGACCTTCCATCTAGGGCCAAAAAAAAAACCACAACCCCTTCCTCCTCTACACTGGGGCATAACTCAGTATGACAGCACGTTGGCTGAATGTATCCTCCTACCCCCTCCACTAGGGCCTGGGGCACAGAGGGTGAATCAGACCCAGTGTCTGCCCTTGGGAAGCTCAGGTTAATCACCCATATCTTTCTCCTTTCCAAACCACAAGCTCGGCACCCGCAGGCACTGAGGAAGTGAACCTAGACTCCGCACTCAGAGCCCAGTGCTCCTTTCTCCACCATTCTGCCTTCTCCAGGCATGCTTCCAGAAATCTTCTAAGTACTTTCGCTGGGCCAGCCCAGTGAGGCCCCAGGATAGAAGGGAGGTTCAGTAAGACTCCCCCGCCTCAGGGAGCCTGCTGGTCTTTGGGCTTAAGCCCCCACCCCCATTGTGTTTGCCCAATCCGCCTGGTCTCTGTTCTTTGTCTACACATTTGAATGTAGGCGAGCCAATTCTGATACCAATCCCGTAGTACATACTCAACAGTCACATAAGCCTGGGTTCCCATCCAGCTGGCTGACACCCGGCCAGGCACATGAATCCCGTGTTCCTCAATTTTTCCATCTGTGAAATGGAGACATAAATGCCCACCCCCCTCATGGAACCACTGTAAGAGTCAGACTACCTGCCAACCTCCCAGCACAGAAGCAACTGGGGTCATCCCAGGAATTCCCTTTCTCTTCTCTCTCCCCAGCCAGACCTCCCCATTCTGTCAAGCTCAAGATCCACTTTCCAGAGGCCCTTCCTCTCTTTTCCAGGTCACCCTGAGAGCTCTCTCTTCTGCTCCCTCCCACTGCATTGACTCCAGTCCTGAGCAGGGCTCGGTCCTCTGGTGGGTTCTGCTCGAGTTGACTCTCCTTCCAGCCACAATCTAGGCGACAAACTCAACCCCAAACCTGCCCCACAGCATCTCACCATGTTCACAGAAGGCATTCGAAAACTAATTTGCGAAGGTGGCCTGGGCCCCTGCGAAAGGCTGAAGATTCAGAGTCCAAACACTTAAGTGGGAATCCTAGCTCTGCTATGTGATTTCCAGGGGGGCATTCGATTCTAGAAGCCTCAGGTTTCTCATCTGGAAAATGAGGACTGAATAACGTCTACCTGACATGGTTGCTATGGAGCCCAGATGAGCTAGCATATGTGAAAGCCCTTTTGTTTTAAACGAAAAAGTTCTATTTAAGGGATTATTATTTTCAGAGTCGCAAATCCAAACCTACTGACTCCTTAACTTTCTTATACCTAGACACTAGCTCATCCCACAGAGCTTCTTAGCCCCCAATAATCCACCCACCCCGCATTCTTCGTTGTCCATCCCAAACAAAAAGCCAACAGCTTAGAATTCACGGCCTCTGTCGAACACAAACCTGGTTCCAGTTCAGGGACCACAAAACCTCTCTCCCATCCTCAGATCTCATCCCTCCTCAAAACAGGTTTCACCTTCCCAGCTTTGGGTACCCCGGGGCCTCCAATCTGCCCCAACAGCATTTTGGACAGGCATCATTTCTACCTGACAGTCCAATTTCAGTGGCAAGTCAAAATGGGGAAGGAAGACTCTGGTGGGTGTGGTTGTATGTGGGGAGAGGGGCAGTAGTAGTCTCAGTAGTAGAAGTAAAGATTCCGCTGGAATTTTGTGTCCAACAGTTGCTAAATGTACTATAATTATCCCATTTGTGTGAAAATTCAAGGATCTGCATTCTGCTATTTTCATGGGACTGGATGAATTGCAGATGCTGAGGAAAACGGTAAGAAGTTGGGGTTCAAAGTCTGGTACCCAGACACCAAAGTCTCTGTGAGCAACCCCAGAGAACCCACGAAGCTGCTGTGGGCCCCCAGTCCCCCAGCCCAGGATCAGACCCCTTCTCCAGCCCCAGACTCCCCAGCCCCCCTTTCCCCGCCCCAGCCCCTACTCTTCCCCATTGATGCCATGTTGGCACCAGAGCCATCAGGGGCAGGGGGGACGTTTCTACCTTTTCGTTTTGTTTTGTTTTCCTCCTGGGAAAACTGCTTTGTCTCTGTGCAAGACCCTTAAACCAGGCACCTTATAAATATCCGAGCCAGAGAGATTTTAAAAAGGAAAGGGAGAGGAGGGAGCAGGCCCGGGGCCAGGGCGGGGAAGGGGGGGATCCTGGAGGGGGGATCCTCTGAGGGCGGGAGGGGGTCGGAGGTCTGGGTCAGTGACTCTGGGGCGCCCATCTCCGGGGGGCGCCCCCCAAGCGCTGGAGCTGCACCCCCCTCTCACCCCCCACCACCCCAGTCCCCGCGCGCTCCTGGCACAGCGACCCGCCGCTCAGGCCTCCCAGCCCAGGGATGGATCTCGCGACCGGAAATGCCCCCCTGCCCAGACCGCGCCCCCCTTTCCTGCCGCCCCCTCCCCCCCCAACCCCGGCCGGGCCGCAGGCCCCGGATCCCCGGGCTCGCGTGGCCGCCGCAGCCGACAGAGGCGACCCGTCGGCGGCCGCGGTCCTCGGCCCTTGCTGCGGTCCCCTCAACTCTCGGCGCTGCGGGACCAAGGCGCACACAAAAGGAAGGGGCGCGCTGCCAGAAACGCCCCTGCCAGCCCCCTCGACCCCCTTCGCGGGGGCCCGGCAAAGCATCCGCGCACCCCAAAGCTCCGGACGCCGAGGCGGGAGCCCCCCACGCAAGAAAATTCCAAGGCACTCCCCCCACCACCACCACCGGGAGCTGCAGGGGCGGCCAAATCACCCAGCGGCAGGTGCCCCCGGCCGCACAACTTTGAAACTTTGGGGCAGGGCACGGGGACGGGGTGAGGGAGCCCCAAAAAGGAGGAAATGAGGATTTGGCGGCTCTTTCTTTATTTCTGCAAAATGCACTTTGCGGGTGGCCCCGCGCAGCTCCGGCCTGGCCCGGGCTTCCCCCGCGCCTTCTCCCGGCCCGGCGCGGCCCCCGGGCGCCCCCGAGCCCTCCCGCGCCCGCCGCGGGGACGCGGTCGGGCCCCGGCCTCTGCCCCGCCGGGCTCGGGCCGCGCGCAGCACTCACCTCGGCCGGGCTGCGCTCCCCGCGGGCCTGCGCCGAGCCCGATAAATGGTATGCTATGACTAGAGGTATGATTACGTTATTATTATTAGTAATAATAAGAGTAAATGCTATTTAATTACGGGCGGCCGCATCGTGCTCCCGGCGCCGCCGCCCCGGCAGCTCGGTCCATGTGGCTCCGGAGCGCTTTACTTTCATTTCCAGCCCCTCGGCCGGCCGCTCGCGGCAGCACCCGCTGGAGGCACCGTCTCCTGCAGCTCTTCCTCCTCGGGTCCTAGAGCGCGGCTGCCCTCGCCTCGCGCCCGGGGTGGGCGGCGCGGGCTGCGCACCTGGGGGCGGGGAAGTCCCCCTGCCCCGTGCAGAGCTCCTGCCTGGAAGCCACCTTTATTTTCTCTCAACGTGGCCTTCCCTTTTAGGGCTTTTTCCTCGGGCGAGTCGTTGCGGGTCCAACTCAGCGCCTCGGCCCTTCCCGGTAGGTGGAGGGGCTCCCGCGTTGCCAGGTGCTTTCACTAAAGCCCCCACCACCACCCCCCGCCCCATTCCACGGACGAGGACCAGAGGCTCATCAGAGAAGCATCAGACCCTCAGTCGGCTGGTGTTTTATGTTTGAGATCTTTCCGGAAAGGGTTTGAGGGTACTTAGAAGACCCAGTGGGTAAAGGGAGATGACCCAGAGAGGCGGGCTGTCTGGCCTTCCTCGCCGCCGCCGCCGCCGCCGCCTCCGAGCCGGGCAGGCCCAGGCTGGATTTGAATCCCGAGCTTCTGATTCCAAATACCGTGTCATCCTCGCTGCCACTACCTGCGCCCTTGATTCCAGACGACTCCCTCACCCCGGGAGAGTTCTCTCAAATGTCCTTCTTTCCTCCTTTTAATTTCAGACACACACACATGCACTTACATATTCATGCACACATACTTACGTGCGTATGTATGTACATACACGTACACATGTGTGTATTTTAATTACTGAGGATCAACTGTGACCCCAGCAGACTTTATGTTATCTCTTCCCCAAACCTTTGTGCCAGACATCTTAGACGCTGGGGAAATATTGGTAGGACAAAAATTTTTTAAGGTTTTAACTATTTATTTGACAGAGATAGAGAGCACATGCAGGGGGAGCAGCAGGCAGAGAGGGAGGGAGAAGCAGGTGGTCCACTGAGCAGAGAGCCTGACATGGGGCTCGATTCAAGGACCCTGGGATCATGACCTGGCGAAAGACATTTAACTGACAGAGCCACACAGGCGCCCCTGTAGGACAGATTTTTAACATTTAAACACACTGTCCTAAGGGCAAGGAGGGCAAGAACCCGGAGATGTGTCTACTTACTTCCTTCTCACAATGATCCTGAAAGCTTGGTTTTATTTATCTGGGGGTGTAGATATTTATTTATTTATTTGAGAGAGAGAGAATGGGTAGGGGTTGGGGCAGAGGGAGAGGGAAAGAAAAGACTCTCTGCTGAGCAAGGAGCCCTAGGCGGGGCTTGTTCTTAGGACCCTGAGATCATGACCTGAGCTGAAATCAAGGTGGGTGGCTCAGTGGGTTAAAGCCTCTGCCTTCAGCTGGGGTCATGATCCGGGGTCCTGGGACCAAGTCCCACATCTGGCTCTCTGCTCAGCAGGGAGCCTGCTTCCCTCTCCCTCTCTCTCTGCCTATCTCCCTGCCTACTTGTGATCTCTGTCTGCCAAATAAATAAATAAATCTTTTTTTTTTTTTTTTAAATGAAAAGCAGCGTCCAGAGGTCCTTGGACTTACTGCAGAGCAGGATTTGCTGAAAATGAAGATATCTAATCCCCGGCTCTCAAAAGATTCTAATTCAGGGGTGCCTGGGTGGCTCAGTCACTGGGCGTCTGCTTTCAGCTCAGGTTATTATCCCGGGGTCCTGGGATCGAGCCCCACATCGGGGCTTGTGTGCCTTCTCTCACTGTACCTCTCTCTGTCAAATAAATGAATAAAATACTTTAAAAAAAAACATTCTGATTCAGCATTTCTAACAAGCACCCCTTAGGGATTCTGATATTTCGTGGGAATTCAATCCCTGGGTCACCTGGGATAGACCCAAGATCGTCCATTAAAGGCAGCTTCCCTGGAGATTTGGGGAAGTTGGGCGCTGGCATTTGGAAGACCAAGCTGGGTGGGAGTCCCAGCTCCCACCTCTTGCGGGCTGGGTGACTGTGGGCAATCTCACATCATCAACTTCCTCACTTGTAAATAAGGATAAGAATATCTGATAAATATACCCCCTGCACAATTTACAGTGAACCGCTCTTGACAATCGATCAGATTAGCCACCACTTGTTACCATCACCTCCGTGTTGTGGAGGAGGATGCTGAGGCCAGCTGGATCCCCACATCTTGCCTCAAATGAACTAGCTGGCCAGTGAAGTATCCCACCATCGCAAGTGGCCCGTAAAGGAACACATATCCTTTTCCTTTGTTTTTTTTCCAAAAGATTTTATTTATTTATTTGACAGAGAGAGACAGCGAGAGAGGGAGGGAACACAAGCAGGGGGAGTGGGAGAGGGAGAAGCAGGTTTGAGCAGGGAGCCTGATGTGGAGCTCGATCCCAGGGTCCTGGGATCATGACCTGAGCCCAAGGCAGACACTCAACCCATTGAGCCACCCAGGCAACACCCTTCACTTTATTCTTTTTTTTTTTTTTTTTTTTAAGATTTTATTTAGGGACGCCTGGGTGGCTCAGTTGGTTAAGCAGCTGCCTTCGGCTCAGGTCATGATCCCAGCATCCTGGGATCCAGTCCCACATCGGGCTCCTTGCTCCGCAGGGAGCCTGCTTCTCCCTCTGACTCTGCCTTCCACTCTGTCTGCCTGTGCTTGCTCTCGCTCGCTCTCTCTCTGACAAATAAATAAATAAAATCTTAAAAAAAAAAAAAAAAGATTTTATTTATTTATTTGACAGACAGAGATCACAAGCAGGCAGAACAGCGGGGGTGGGGAGGTGGGAGCAGGCTCCCCTGAGCAGAGAGCCCAATGGGAGGGGCATGGGGAGGGCTTGATCCCAGGACCCTGGAATCATGACCTGAGCCAAAGGCAGTTGCTTAACCAACTGAGCCACCCAGGTGCCCCCTTAACTTTATTCTTAATGCTTTTTTCATCTATACTATTTTTTAAAAATTCCTGTAAGTATTTATTAAAAAATTATTTCCAGATGCCTGGGTGGTTCAACGGGTTAAGCGACTGCCTTTGGCTCAGGTCATGATCCTGGAGTCCCAGGATTGGGCCCCACATGGGGCTCCCAGGTGAGTGGGAAGTCTGCTTCTCCCTCTGACCTTCTCCCCTCTTACGTTCTCTCTCACTCTCTCTCAAATAAATAAATAAGATCTTAAATAAATAAATTCTTTTGTTCCAGGCGCCCTGGAACAAAAGAATTCTTAAAGGAGAAAATAATTTACCAAAAGCATTTGGTATCAGGAAACTCCCCAGAAACATGAGGCCACAATTTAAGCTCCTCCACAGACAACATTCTTTTCTGTCTCACTCACCCTCGGATTCCAAGAGCCAGAACAGTGCCTGGTACATAGTAAATACTTGATTACTATTTGTGGGGGGAATGAATTATTTTAATTATGGTTATTTATCAAAGTTTAAAAAGGTCATGTAGGGGCACCTGGGTGGCTCAGTGGGCTGAAGCCTCTGCCTACAGCTCAGGTCATGATCCCAGGGTCCTGGGATTGAGCCCCGCATCAGGCTCTCTGCTCAGCGGGGAGCCTATTCCCCCACCCCCCGCCTCCTTCTCTGCCTACTTGTGATCTCTCTATGTCTGTCAAATAAATAAAAATAAAATCTTAAAAAATTAAAAAAAAAAATTAAAAGATCATGTATTCTGATGGGGAGCCCTGGGTTTGAACCGGGGGAGAATGTGGTTTGAGTGGTCTTTAACAGAATCATCTGTTAGCAGCAACTTCCCACCAGGGGAGCTGACCCTTGAGGGTGAGGGGGCAGACGACTCTGCAATGCTGGGAAGCCAGGCCCACTACCTTTCTCTCGGAGCCCTAAGCAAGCACCAGGACCCTGAAGGATCTTGGGAATTTCTCTCCACATTCCTCACATGTCCGGCATAATTCAGGCATTTGTCTTTGATCTCACTAAATGGCAAGTCTGCAGACTTAGTAGCTCTTAGTACCAGTATAAATATTGTTATTTATACCATTTACAATTAGTAATTAAGTTTGTTTCCAGGCACCACAATGGAATTTAAAACACTCAGTTAAAGTAAACCAAACTAATCAGAGGCAGCCTGCTTTTCTCTTCAGAACATCCTTTAAAAACAAAAGAACAAGAAGCTGCAAAGAGACAGAAAGGTCTCAAACATTCTCCTTTCCCCTTATACCCACCTCACACTCACAGAATGAATTGTTTTGCATGTGTGTTGAAAAGGACCCCAGAGGGGCGCCTGGGTGGCTCAGTGGGTTAAGCCGCTGCCTTCGGCTCAGGTCATGATCTCAGAGTCCTGGGATCGAGTCCCGCATCGGGCTCTCTGCTTGGCAGAGAGCCTGCTTCCCTCTCTCTCTCTCTCTCTCTCTCTCTGGCTGCCTCTCCGTCTACTTGTGATTTCTCTCTGTCAAATTAATAAATAAAATCTTTAAAAAAAAAAAAAAGAGGGGCGCCTGGGTGGCTCAGTGGGTTAAGCCGCTGCCTTCAGCTCAGGTCATGATCTCAGGGTCCTGGGATCGAGCCCCGCATCGGGCTCTTTGCTCAGCAGGGGGCCTGCTTCCTCCTCTCTCTCTGCTTGTCTCTCTGCCTGCTTGTCATCTCTCTCTGTCAAATAAATAAATAAAATCTTTTAAAAAAAAAAAAAAAAAAAAAAAGAAAGAAAAGGACCCCAGAGATCTGGCTTCTGCTCTTTTTTATCTTGGGGTACCTGGCTGACTCATTTGGTAGAGCAAGCTACTCTTGATTACTGGGATCATGAGTTCAAGCCCCACGCTGGGCATAGAGCTTACTTAAAACAAACAAAAAGACCTACTGTCTCTTGTCTAAATTACTGTGTAATTTGGGCAGGTCACCTAACCTCTCTGGTCCTCAATTCTTTGAAGTGTTGAAGATAGGCGTGGCCTGAGATGGCTCTGTCCATCTGTCAAAGGCTTTGATTCCATTTACTAGGCACAGCAAACTAGCTCTCAGGTGATACCTTGAAAAGGAGAGAGAGTGAGTTGCAGAAAGAGAAGGGATGACAACTGCGTTGCTTGGAAACACTGATGGCTCTGGACTCCTCTGACACTGTGTACCATTGTGTAACCTCCTTCTCCCAGTCTTCCCATTTTAAAGTGGTTTAAGATAGAATCTAGTTTCAGGAGTAACAAACAGAATCTGGATTGCTAAGGGGTGATGTTGGGCTGTTTTGGTGATTTTGAGTATAGAACATGAACATGTTCAGACAGAACATTTACTCTCCCCCAGGCTCTCATTACCTCCCAATACCTCTTTAGCCCTTGAAGGCTGTTGTTTCCTTTTCTCTCCCTTTCAATTAAGTAGAATGCACACCCCGCGTGGGGCTTGGACTCACTATCCTGAGATCAAGAGTCGCATGCTCTATGGACTGGACCGAGCTAGCCAGGCACCCTGAAGGCCATTGTTTCTGCTAAGAATTCCCTTCCAAACCTGAAAATCTTATGACGCATCAGTTAGGGGAGGGCAGGGAAGATCACCTAAGATGTTCTACCATCTGCCCTCCTGGGAGGCCTCTGTCAGAAGGTCAAGGAAGGCCTCAAAAAGAAAAACTGGAAAAGGGAGGCTGGGGATCACCCCCAGGAAAATCCAGACTGATTTGATCAGTGCTAGCTGTAATCGGCACAGGAATAGCATCAGGCCTAATTGGGAGCATCTCAGCCTTCTCAGATGATGACTCATTTTAAGCAAACATCCAGTGACCCTGACTGGAATCCAGCTCAAATGAGGGAACGTGAGGCACTTACGACAAGTGAATCCCGGAAAAGATGCTGCCAAGTTGGGTACAGTACCTGCCCCAAAGCTCTCCCAGGTTGACAAGGACGCTGCCAATAATATTATTAATGTTGTGAAAAAGCTCTCAGAGCTGCAAATCAGCCACTGTGGGGACTTGAAGCTTGCTATAGGGCCTAGAGGAAGGTGACTCATTCTGGACAGAGTGATGTAGAAAAGCTTCCCGGAGGAGATGGTATTTGCCATGGGCCTTATAGGCAGAACAGGAGAGGATGGGTGGAAAGAGGAGGACCCACATCTCAGGAGTGGTGCGCACCAGGGTATAGAGCTTGTTTTCTCATCTCTCTGCTGGAAGGGGTGGCAATGATGCCCGCTTCCTTTGCGGTTGTAAAGATTAAATTAAGTGTGTGTGAAAAGATCTGGCACATAATATACTTAACTTTCAATTGCAGGTAAAGCAACAATCATGTGCGTGGGCCAAGTTGTGAGAGGTGACTTTGGAGAAGGCTGCATATGTTGATGGTGATTATCTCTGGGTGCTAGAGTTTCTCGGGTAATGTTTACTTTTCTCTTTATCCTCTTCTATGTTGGTTGAAGTATTTATAGCAAACACATGTTATTTATATAATGGATAAAATGTTCTTTGCGAAAAGAAAAAAAGAAAAGCTATTTGTGTTCTGATACCTAAAAAATTAAAACCTAGGGGAAAGTAGCAGAACTGTTCAAAGAACCCCCCCCCCATACCCCCTCACCCAGGTTCACTTATTTTGAACATCAGGCCACATGCGCGTGCGCTCTCTCTACGTATATATACATTTTTGAACTATTGGTAAGTCAGTTGCTGATACCACACCCCTAATTATTTAAGCATACATTCCCAAGAACAGGGGCAGCCTCTTACATAACCCAGCACAATAATAACAATCAATAAATTAAAAAAAAAAAAAGATTTCATTTATTTATTTGAGAGAGTGAGAGAGAGATGAGAGGGGAGAAGGTCAGAGGGAGAAGCAGACTTCCCGCAGAGCTGGGAGCCCAATGCGGGGCTCAATCCCAGGACTCTGGGATCACGACCTGATCCGAAGGCAGTGGCGCAACCAACTCCGCCACCCCGGCGCCCAACCATCAATAACTTGAACACTGACACAATGCTATCATCTAATATGCAGTCAGGTTTTGCTAAATTGTCTCCATATTGGCCTTTAAAGTAATTTCCTCCCCAGCCCAGGATCCAGTCCACGACCCCTGTTTGCGTTTAGTTGTCATGTCTTTTTTAGTCTCCTTAAATCTGCAACAGTTCCTCAGATTTTCTTAGTCTTTCATGACACAGACATTCTTGCAAGAGTACAGAGCGGTTATTCTAACTGAAGCGGAAGAAACTGTAACTCCGTTGGGTTTGGCAGATGTTTCCTCAGGATTAGGTTAATCTTCTGCATTGCTGACTGCACGGTCCCATGCGTCCTTCTCAGTGCATCACTTCAGCAGGTGTGCAATGGACGTCAGTTTGTCATGTTACTAATGTTAACGGGCACCATTTAGTTAAGATGGTGTCCCAGGGGGCGCCTGGGCGGTTCAGTGGGTTAAAGCCTCTGCCTTCGGCTCAGGTCATGATCCCAGGGTTCTGGGATCAAGCCCCGCATTAGGCTCTCTGCTCAGCGGGGAGTCTGTTTCCTCCTCTCTCTCTCTGCCTGCCTCTCTGCCTGCTTGTGATCTCTGTCAAATAAATAAATAAAATCTTAAAAAAAAAAAATAAAAGATGGTGTCCCAGGTTCTCTAACATAGGATAGCCATTTCCCCTTTTTAATTATCAAACAACTTGCGGCTATTTATGTGAAACCCTTCGAATGGCCTTTCAATTTCATGGGATTAAAAAGATGAGGCTTTCCTTTGAGGAAACGGATGCGTATTTCTTGCTGAACAGATCCAACAGCTCGCCTTCGGGACTACTAGTCTTTTGTCTATAAAGATAGGTGAGCGTGAACCTTTCCGGAAAGGCTGAGTCGCCTGGACCGCAAGGCTTGACGGGAATTGTAGTCTCTCTGGGCGCCCGAGGTTACACGCCGCCCTGTGGCCTCCTGGAGAAAGAGCCAGAAGCCGAAAAGGGAGGGCGCAGAGGGAGAGGGCGGTGGCGCGCTGGGACGCGGTGCATCACGGGACTGGTAGTTCGTAGGCGCACTCCTGCCGCGGACACCGCCCCCCGCGCAGGAAAACTCGACTACCATACCCGATAGGCCACGCGCGCGGGGGGAGGGGAAACCCGGCCGGGGCCTCGAACAAATCAAATCGAAGGAAAGAAACTGCCGGCTTTCAAAATCCTCCTCCTCCGCCATCATCCGCCGCCGTGCGGGGAGCAGGTGGTGTCGGAGACGGGAGTGGCGAGAACTGCCGAGAGAGCTGACGGAAGAGTGGGCCGGGTATCGGGACCCGTGGGCTCGGAGGCAGCGACCCCGACCTGACCTGACCCGGACCCTAAATCATTTCCCGCCCCCGCCGGGCGGACGCGCGCGCTCAGGTCGTCCCACGCGACGGCGCCGCCTGTTTACGGTAAGGGTCGGGGTCCCTTTCCTTTTCCCGTCACCTGCCTCGGATGGGGGCGGGGGGGCGGCGCGTCCTTGCATCTGGGCGAGGAAGGTGTGGCGCTTCCGTGCGCCTTCTGGGTGTCTTCGCGGCCTTATCCCCTCCGCTTCCACGGCCAAGCGCGGAGGGGCTGAGAGAGGGGGTGCTGGGGGGGGGGGCACAGGCCCTTTTCCCAGATCGGGGAACTGAGGCTTGGAGAGGGCGTCTGGCGCAGTTGCCAGCAGTGGCGCCTCTTGTTGGCGTCGGTGACAACTGGGGGCGGTGCGCGTCCTCCGGGGATCCCGGATGGGGCTCCCGCGCCTCCCGCCTGTCATTTGAGGCCCGCACACGCGCGTCGCTCCCCTTTCGCCGCCTCTCCGTAGCCCCACGCCCGCGGAGGGCCTGGGCTGGCGCCGTAGCCCCTGAGATCGCCCTGAGTCACTGCCGACGCTTCGCAGAAACGGTAGATGTGCACCCGAGAAAATCTGCGACTTTCGTGCCCGAAAAGGAGAGGACCGTTTGTGTATTTACTGATCCTTTGCAGACCTAGGGCGAATCAAGCACCTCTCTGTGCTTCGTTTTGGCAGTCTTCAAAGTGCATGTTGTGTCCGTATGGGACTGAGGAACAGGCCCTTTTCTAGCTGAGAAGTTCTGTGTTCCAGTAGGAGCATACCTGGGAGCCCCACCACCATTTCTCTTGCCTCAAATTGGCCTACCCAGAACTGCACGTGATGGCGGGGTTTCAGACTCATGTTTATTTAGTGTCATCTCTTCGTTTTTGGATCACCTTCCAGATGCCAGGCCTTAGGTTGCATTTAAGTGATCCTGTCAAAACGTCTGTCAGTGCCTGCTTTTCTCTGTTAAAAACCCACCAGTGGCTCTCCTTTTCACTCAGAGTAAAAGCCACAATTTTTAAATGGCCTTTGTGACTCTGGCCTCTTGCTCATTCTCTCTTCTCATTTCTTGCTTTATTTCTCCTTCCCTCTCTGCCTTCCAACATCACCCGCCTCCTTGCAGTTCCTCTAATCTCCTCTCTTCCCCCCAACCAAGAGCCTTTGCTTCTGCTATTTGGTTTGCAGGAATGCTCTTCCTTCAGATACCTGCCTGGCCCAGACCTTGATATCCTTCAAGTCTTTGTTTCTTTCCTAATAATATCTTCTTTGGCCATTCTGATTTGTTTTTTAAGTAGGCTCTATGCCCATTGTGGAGCCCAACATGGGGCTTGAACTCATGACCCTGAGATCAAGACCTGAACTGAGGTCAATAGTCGGTCGCTTAACCAACTGAGCCACCAGGCACTCCTCTAACCAATCTGTTTTAAATTGCAACCCCCAGAAAACTCCTTTCCGTCTTCTCTATTTGTTTTTCTTCTTATCATTGTTTTAAGATACTACGTATCTTGTGGAGAACACATGTTCTAAGGGGTGCATGGCTGGCTCAGTTGTTAGAGCTTGGGACTCTTGATCTTGGTGTTGTGGGTTTAGACCTTACATTGGGCATAGCGATTACTTAAAAAATAAAATTTTAAGAGGTGCCTGCATGGCTCAGTCATTGGGTGTCTGCCTTCGGCTTAGGTCATGATTCCAGAGTCCTGGGATGGGCCTGCTCAGTGGGAAGCCTGCTTCTCCCTCTCTCACTCCCCCTGCTTGTGTTCCCTCTCGTTGGGTCTGTCAAATAAATGAATAAAATCTTTAAAATAAGTAAATATCCCCCTCTCTCTGCCTGCCTCTCTGCTTACTTGTGATCTTTCTCTCTGTCAAATAAATAAATAAATAAAATCTTTAAAAAGAGAGAAAGAACACTTATTTTAAGAAGGCACTCTTTTTTTCATTCACTGCTGTGCTCCGGTATCTGGAACAAGTATAGAACATAGTAGTACACAATAAATGTTTGTTGAATATATGAAAAGACGCCTCGTTACCCAGAAGAATAATTCATGCTTCCTGGTAAAGATAGACAAACCAGGGTGATCCGGGTTAAGTTAAAGAGAAGGAGGTGGGAAGCTGGCTGTCGGAAGCCCAGAGGACGCCTGGGGGGAATGAGAGGATTGGGGGCCGTCACAGTCGTATCTTAAGGATGAATAGATTGGGAAAGAACATGTTCTGGATAAGAAGAAGTCTCTATGGGTCAAGTTGTGTCCCCCATATCCATCTTCCTTGGTGTACCCTGATTACCTGCCTTTTCCTCTTTAGGAAAATGGAATGGTCCTTTCTGCCAGTGTGCTGAGTTCTGCCAGGCTGGAAGCTCCTTTCTTTAGGAACTCTGCCCTTGATCTATTGTGATGGTGGCTGTTGTGATGTAGAAACCTCTGGTCTCCTAGGAACCCCTGAGGTTTGGCTGCCATGGGTTGCCCAGTCTCCTGGCCAAGGTTGAAACTGGCTGTGCAGTGGGCTGACCCCTGTGCCCCACGCCCAGAGACATGCCAGCGTGGGTGGTGGGGCATTTCCTGGGATGGATGACCTGGATCCCATAGCCATCTTAGTTCTGTTTGAGGAAGGGGACCCTCAAACAGAGAGTAGCCAAGATGATCAGGCAGGTGTGTGCTTGGGGCTCTTTGCTGCTATTGGTCAGGGACTCAACTGCCATTCACAAGGGACCCAGAAAACGGGCAACTCACATGGCTCTGCTTGGTGTCCCAGCTGGGGCCTTTGGGCAGGGGAGGAGTTAAAGTAAGGTAGTGACTTTCCAGAGGCTAAAATGTGATTTTACTACATTCTTGCCACTTTCTCCACCTTTCCAGAATTGTTCTTTCCCTAATGCTATTTTCATTTCTCCCAATAGTTTAGCTGTTGGAATCTTCATAGTGGGGGAAGGGGGTTCAAAACCCTGTTCTGCCCTGTCCTTCTCAGCTGGGGGGCCCCAGGAGACTCTCTATCTCTCTCTTTTTTTCATATATATTTTACTTATTTATTTATTAGAGAGAGAGAGACACACACATACACAGTAAGAGAGGGAACACAAGCTGGGGGTGGGGTGCAGAGGGAGAAGCAGGCTTTCCGCCAAGCGGGGAACTCGATATGGGGCTTGATCCCAGGAACCAGAGCTGAAGGCAGACACTTGACGGAGCCACCAGGGCGCCCTGACTCCTCTCTTTTAGTGAAACTTTGTCCTGCTCAGTTTGCAGATTTCCAGGGGAGCCCAGCAACGTGGCCAGCATGGCCTCTGAAGACATTGCCAAGCTAGCAGAGACACTTGCCAAAACCCAGGTGGCCGGGGGACAGCTGAGCTTCAAGGGCAAGAGCCTCAAACTCAACACTGCAGAAGATGGTGAGTCCACGCATGGGCTGGCCCAGGGGAGGAAAGGGAGTGTGCTAACGACTACTTACTCTACTTGTGCTCAGGCTTATTTAGCTACATTATCACATTGTTTGTTCTAGTAGCTCTGTGAGATATCGCTTGGCCTATCTAACAGTGAGGCTCAGAGATGATGTGTCCACAAGCACGTACAGGCTTCCTTGCTGGTCGTCGTGTTTTTGGAGGCCATCCTCGCTGGTGACAGCTTAGGTTGGCAAGTGGGAAAGGATAGTAAACGATGAGGGGCCAGGACAGCCTCAGGATATCGCCCCTGATGTCTTCAGACCTTTACCACCATGGTCCCCGGGCTGGGAGTACTGGTTGCCCTCCCCAGAGGTAGGGCCCTCTTAGAGGTCTGGTCCAGGTACCTGAATGCCCTTGGGAGAGGGATGGATGTTTTTGTCTGTGTAGAGGAATGAGGACTGGAGGGAATTAGGAACAAGAACACAGGCCCTGCCTTTTCATCCCTAGCCAGAGCCTGGCTAACACTCCTCAACCCGGAATCCGCTGGCGTTTGGAAGTGAAGGCGCCTATGTCAGTACCTGCGAGGCCTCTTGAGGTTCGAGTCCAACCAGGGAAACTGGTCTGGGCTTGCCTGGTTGTCAGGGAGTGTAGGCAGGCTTGTTGCCCTGCACTGGCTCGGAAGCCACTTGAGTCCTTGGGTTGGTGGGAGTGTGGCCATGCACATTCTTTTTTTTTTTTTTTTTTTTTTTTTTAAAGATTTTATTTATTTATTTGAGAGAGAGACAGTGAGAGAGAGCATGAGCGAGGAGAAGGTCAGAGGGAGAAGCATACTCCCCGTGGAGCTGGGAGCCCGATGCGGGACTCGATCCCGGGACTCCGGGATCATGACCTGAGCCGAAAGCAGTTGTCCAACCAACTGAGCCACCCAGGCGTCCCGGCCATGCACATTCTTAATATCTCTAGAAGGCCTTAAAATTTATAGAGCTCCCCCGAGCTCTTGTCACTTTTGATCATGCACCATCCTTGGGGGAGGGAGGTGGAAATGTTACCATTTTATAAAGAAGGAAAAACAATTAGGAAGACCTAACTTGCCCAAGGTCATACAGCTGGTACATAGCAGAGCCAGGATTTTAACAGAGGTCTAGCTGAATTTCTGTTCCTGTGTTTCTCAGTGGACATTCAGCTCAGTTCAGGAAACACGAATTTGCTATGAAATGCCACTCGGTGAATGCCGAGTCGGCAGGCTCAAGTGCCATGCAGATGGAATCTCGTTTTATTTTCCTAAACGTCCTTGAGGTGAGTTTCATCCCCAGTTTGTAGGTTGGAAAATGAAAGCCCAGGGAAGTGAGAGATAGGACTTGCCTAAGGGCTCAGGTAGAAGCGGTGGAGCTGGGATTTGAGCTCAAGCCTGTCTAGCCTTAAAATCCGGGCAGATCACCACTTCACCGGCGCGGGCTGGACCTGCCGCCTCCATTTTGTAGGTCACCAGGGATGCCCAGCTACAGTCCCAGCCTCTGAGGAGCTTCTGCCCGGGAGTAGGGAGGGACGGGCTCAGAGAGCTGCCGTGGTGCGGCCGAGGGTTGAAGGCTATTCTGAGTGACGTGAACAGAAAGCTGTGGGAAGCTCGGCGAGGGAGAGGGCTCATGTCTGGTTTCAGAGGGCCCTGGAAGTCTCCGTGGATGAGGTTGGGTGTGGACTGTTAAGAGGGGAAAGGGCACTAGAGGCCGGAGAACCACGGGAGTGTGGCACGGGAGCTGAGACACACAGGGTGGGCTTGGGACAGAAGAAATCAGGATGCCAGAGGGAGTCCAGTGCAGAGGCCCTTGGATACTGTGTGCGGGAGCCCGGCGGCTGAGTCCTGGTTCCAGAAAGGGCCTCCGTCTTGGCTGTGAGTGAGCCGGCCCAGTCAGGAGAGGGCACAGGCCTGTGTGAGGAAGCCGCGAAACTGATGATGAGAACAAGGCTCTTTTCTCTCCCCAGTAAGTCATTTAAGGACCAAAGAAAGGTCTTTCTGCTTCTCCTTGGCTACGTGGTGAACACCTGGAACCTGTCACTGTGTGAGGCTGTGGAGGCTGAGAGCAGGCTCTGCCGCCCGGCCTCCTGACCGCTGGTCTGGACAGCGCAGCCCTGGCCGCTGTTTGAGTCCCACACCTGGGCACGTGGGGGGCTCATCATGAAGCGTCCGCCTTCGGCTCAGGTCATGATCCTGGGGTCTTGGGATCGAGCCCCACATCAGGCTTCCTGCTTGGTGGGGAGCCTGCTTCTCTCTCTTGCACTCCTCCTGTTTGTGTTCCCTCTCTCGCTGTCTCTCTTTTTCTGTCAAATAAGGAAAAAAAAAAAAGAACCCCATTTGTATTGAAAACAAGTGAGAGAGGCCAGCCAGTGGTGACCTCCGCCTTCCCGTCCCTTCTCGTCCCGTGTTGATGCTTTTTCTTCCAGATCGAGTTGTACCTGTCACTCTCCCCAGGGCTGAACCCTCCATGCTAGCATTACTCGTACAGTAGAAGTCTTCCCTCTGGGCCCTGGCATCTCTGTTGCCTGGCGCTTCAGGACTGCCCAGACGTCCCCGTGAGCAGCTGTCCCCCCTCCTTGTTTGGCTGGCTGGTCTCCGGCTGTTGGGGGGGCTCCGTTTGAGAGCAAGTGGTCCGAGGGGCTGAGACATGATTTCAGCCCTCGTGCCAGCTACAGAGGACACCTGAGCACCTGGGGACCCGGCGCAGGGGAGGGATTGAGGGGGTGCGGTTGGGGGGAGCGCTGCATAAAGTCCATGGTTGTGTGCCAAAGCAAGGATTTGGAGAGGAGCACATGGGTAGAGTTTCAGAAGACCAGTCTGAAACGTAGTTCTACCCTTTTCCTGAATTTCTGGGCAGAGATGCTTCATTCCTTTAAACCTCAGCTTCCCCTTCTAGAAAGTGGGAGGCTCATACCTGTCCAGCCTTCTGGTTGTGAAATGAGAAAAGGAAAATGAGTGCTGGTCACCATCTTCTGGCTGTGTAACCTCAGTAGGCGTGTACGTGCTCTCTGTGTCTCCACGTGCTCTCTGTGTCTCCGCGTACTCCGTTGTGAAATAGACGGAGCAGTGACTAGACGGTGTGGGGGAGGAGGCTGAGCATTCCTCTCTGCGGGGCACGGCAGTGAGTGGAGGCAAAGTGCCTGCTTTCATGAGCTGGAGCTCATGGCCCAGTGAGGAGGGGCTTATGAACCCAGTCTCCATGTAATGATAAGTCATCACTCCGGAGAGTGTAAAATGGTAGCAGGCAGTGTCTGCGGGGAGACCAGGGCTGTGAAACCTGCCAAGCAGGATCTGACCTGCCTGGGATGTATAGCAGCGCTTCCTGGGGAGGTGCTGCTGGCTGCTGGCGGCCTCAGCCTGGGGAGGGAGGCGTGTGCGCAGGCCCCACCGGGACAGCTTGTCTGCGAGCTCCTTACAGGTTGCAAATCACCACCTTTCTGAAACCCTCTCTGTGGCCTTTGTCACCTAAAGGGTCAAGTCCAACTTTTCTCTCCTGTGCACATCTCCATCTCTTCCCCACCACCTTACCCCACTCTGTCTTGTGCCAGCCAGGCTAGATGGGTTTTGTCTCATGCATCTTGTGTGTTCTCGTTTAGGTTTTAAAATTAATACGTGCTCATTATAGAATATAGAAAGATTGAAAGAAGGCAAAAAACCCTTACCTTCATTATCTCACACCCCAGGATACAACTACTTTTAATTTTGGTGCGTTTTTTTCCTAGTTTTTTTCCTAGCTTTTTTTTCCTAGCTTTTTTCTAACCATAGCTGAGTTCCTTCTTTTTTTTCTCTCTTTCTTTCTTTCACAATTTGGATCATAATTAGAGATACTTTTTTTTTTTTTTTTTTTTAAGGTTTTGTTCGTGTGTTTGACAGACAGCATGAGAGGGAACATAAGCAGGGGGAGTGGGAGAGGGAGAAGCAGGCTCACTGCTGCGCAGGGAGCCAGATGCGGGGCTCGATCCCAGTACCCCGGGATTATGACCTGAGCTGAAGACAGATGCCCAACAACTGTGCCACCCAGGCGCCCCAATTAAAGATACTTTAAAAGCTGCTTTATAACCTGATGTTAAGAATAAATTGAGCAGTTCATGAAAAAGCACAGACACAGCCATAATTGCAGCATCTAGAGATAAAACTGTTTTAACATTGGGTTTCTATCCTTTTAGAGCTTGTGGGATGTGTGTGTGTGCGCGTGCACGTGTATGTGCATGTGTAAGGTAGAATATATAGCATTTTATTTTTTTATTTTTATTTATGTTTTTTAATAGGTATAACATTTTGAAAGTGTGATCAGACCAAACACCCATGGAAAACTTCATTTCTCACTTGACACTGTGACATGAATATTTTCCAAGTCGGGCAAACACCTGTGGCACCATTCATAATGACGTCAGTAAAACTGTGTAATTTACTCTGGTGAATTAACCTTTTCATCATAACAAAAACGATACAGTAGTGAACGCCCCACACATGAATCATCTAACACTGAGAGCCTTTCTGTTACTGTACCTGCTGGAGTCTCACCTGGATGCTGTTTCCCTGCTTGGCCTCGTGCACTCCCTGTGCAGGAAGGCTCTGCCCACGCCACCATAGGGTGCCCCAAGCCCCTTCTTCGGCCCATGCAGCCAGCTTCTTTCCTCCTTTGGCTTCCAAGCCTTCCACCCCAGCCTGTTTGAGTACTCCGTACAGAGGAATTTTCTTTTTAGTCACGTCCCCTGCTGGACCGCGAGCCTGCCTGGTTCTCCTTTGTAAGCCAGGACCCGGCACACGGCAGGCCTATTACTGCTGTTGGAATTGTGAGTGAAGAGGTCGTGGCCGGAGTCTGTTCTGCCTCAGTTGTTCGTGAATCCCAAAATCTCAGTTTCTGTTCTTTGGTCCTTCACAGCCAAAGACGTGATTAAAGAGATTGAAGACTTTGATGGTTTAGAGGCTCTGCGCCTGGAGGGCAACACGGTGGGCGTGGAGGCGGCCAGGGTCATCGCCAAGGCCTTGGAGAAGAAGTCAGAGTTGAAGGTGAGGTCCGCATGGTGAGCAGGCCCAGAATGGTTGGGGCCAAGCTTCCACTCACGCCACCACAGCCCCTGCCTATGTCCAGACCCTCCTAGGTCCTGCCTTGTTGGTGGTCACTATAAACAGCACTCCTTGCTCTGGCCTTCCCAGAGCACAGTCCTGGCCAGGGGCCCTCTCCCTGTGTGATGCGTCCATTCGGATCCCCCGGTGACAAACAGGAGCGTCAGAGGTTCCTCGGGGAACACGCGTGAAAGATGAATGGGGAGAAGCAGAACCGGACAGGGCGAGCCTGCAGCTAGCACTGCAGATTTGGCATCTGTGAGGAGGGAAGGGCCCAGATTTGGGCCGCCAGTGCCTTGGACAATGGGGCCTTTCTGGCAAGCACTGAGTTTTCCTAGCCGGGAGCTCCAGAGCAAACTGCCTATAGAAGAGTCACGTGTTGGGCCGCAGTGGCCAGGCCTCCGCTCAGTGGCTGGGGCTGGGGTGGTTGGGAAGGTGCTGTGCTCCTCATGCTCAACGGCGGGTTCTTTCTTAAAGGTTAGACCCAAGTGGTGCTCCCCTTTGGCCGGCACAGGGATCCTTCTGTTCCATTCCTAAAGGGGGTCCCACTAAACAGCAGTCCCTCGAGATGCTCAGTGAG